>NC_060068.1:43969154-45219154 GCF_922984935.1 Meles meles
AATGGGTTTTTTTTTAATATTTCATTAATTTATTTGACTGAGAGAGAGAGATCACAAATAGGCAGAGAGGCAGGCAGAGAGGGAGGGGAAGCAGGCTTCCTGCTGAGCAGAAAGCCTGACACTGGGCTCGATCCCAGGACCCTGAGATCATGACCTGAGCTGAAGGCAGAGCCTTAACCCACTGAGCCACCCAGGCGCCCCTACATGTAATGGTTCTTAAAGCAGTGAGACTCTCTTAAAGCGGGCCCAGTTAGGACATTGTTGTAAAGATGAATTTCTTTTCCTTCCACCTGTTTTGTTTTCTTACCTTTCAACTATTACGTGGATCATAGTCATTTCTTCCCAAAGGTAGCAGATAAAAAGAGAAAAACTGAAGCTCATGAAGTCTCTGGAGAGAATGTCTCGGATAGGTCACCTAATGGCACTAGACGGTTTGATCATTCTTCTGGGCTCCTTATGGGAATGTGACAGGTTTTTCTTCCAATGACCTATCTTTGATACTCTAGTATCCATGGTCTATGTAAGATTTTAGAGATAATTAACACAATGCCTCTAACACAAAGGCATATTGGTAAATATTAAATGGAAACGTAAATACTAAATACGAAGTGAAACATCTTAAATGAATGCATACAACCTTAAAATGATCTGCAGCTGAAGAACGGCCAATCCCAAAATAACCGAGTTGACTACTCAGGGCCTTTCCAAGCTTGCTAAATTGGTAGTAGAGGAAGGAAACAATAAGGAAATATGCAAATAATAAGAAAAATAAGCACCCTCTCTAACAGGACAATACCTGTCCCCTCATTAATAATATGCATTGCTGTTTCTTGTCATTGACTGTGTTCTTGGCACAATGCAAAATGCTTAGGCGCATTACCTCATCTTATCCTCACAACACCCCTACGAAAGTGGTTATTAATACTTTCATTTTATGGATAAAGGAATGAAACTTAGATAAAGCAACATGCTCAGTCAAAAATTGGCAGAGCTAGATCTTGAACCCAGATCTATCCTGTTAAACACACACCATATTAAACTCTTGCCATGTGATAGGAGGGAAGTATTAAGGGTTTTTTGATTTTCATTGTTTTAACGAGTGGAGAAATCTGGCTGAAGGACTCATTAAAGGTTACATGGCAAGGAGATTGTGGCCAAGGCAAATAAATGAGTAGACTAGCAACGACTACTTACCTAGTGCCTCTAGGTAAATGGCTTTGGAATAAGTGTGATATACAAGTCAACTGGAGGGTGACACGTAGTAGAAAGAGCATGGGTGATGGAGACAGTCTTTGGAGAAACTCTTACTCTGTTATTTACTAACAGGGAGTTCTTGGACGAATTACTAAACTCTACTGAGACTCGAGTTTCTCACCCCAAAATAAAGATGGTAAGACCTGCCTTACAGGATTGTTTTTAAATGTATGGCAGAGAATCTGGCTTATATTAGGCACTAAGTAGGTGATGACTGTTGTTACTACTTGGTACTTGGACTTTCGCATTTAAAAGTCAACAAAGAAAATTTTGTATGTAGACAATCATGCAGAAAGGCTTTCTATAAACATTGAAATGGAGACATTCTTCTTTACTTTTTAAAGTGCCTGTTTTATTACTTTGGAGCAGGAACATTCTGTGAAAAATAGATTTTATTGAGATATAATTTACATAAAATAAAATGCACGGTTTTCAAGTGTACAGTTTGAAGAATCTTTGCAAATGTATCTGTGCTTTTGAAACAGCACAATGAAGACACAGATTATTTCCATATTATATCATAAAATCCCCATGAGTCTGCTTCACCCCTGCGCCAAGAAACCACAGTTACAATTTTTTTTTTCCCACTTAGACTACTTTTATCTCCTTTAGAAGTCCTTGTAAGTGGGAGTTATACAGAGGGTACCCTTTTGCGTCTGTTTTTTTTTTTTTTTTCTTTTTTTGCTCAGCGTGTCTGTTAAACTCATACGTATTGTTGCTCAATCAGAGGTTCATTTGTTTTTCTTAGTGAGTAGTATTTCATGCTATGAAATTACGTGTTTTCCAGATGGGGCTATTATGAATAGAGCTGCTATGAGCATTCATCTACAAATTATTTTATGGTTGTATCCTTCCTTTCTTTTTGGTAAATACTTAAGGGCAGAATTGTTGCATCTTTAAAGTAGATATATGTTTAATTTTCTAAGAAAGTATAAAATCTTTTTATTTTATAATAATTTTAATAATTGTAAAAATTATAAAATTATAAAAAATAATTATAATTATATATTATTATAATATAACATAATTATTAAAATTATAAAAAATAATTTTAATTTTATAGTTGTATTATTTACCTTTACACCAGCCACATTCAGAGTTCCCATTGTTCCATATTCTTGCCAACCCCTGGATATTTCAGTCTTTTTTCCATTTTAGCCGTTGGCTGTGAAGTGGTATCTCATTGATGTTTTAATTCCATTTCTTCAGTGACGAATGATTTTTTTTTAAATATTTTATTTATTTGACAGAGAGAGATCACAAGTAGGCAGAGAGGCAGGCGGAGAGAGAGGAGGAAGCAGGCTCCCTGCCGAGCAGAGAGCCAGACGCAGGGCCTGATCTCAGAACCCTGGGATCATGACCCGAGCCGGAGGCAGAGGCTTTAAACCACTGAGCCACCCGGGTGCCCCACCTTTTCATTTTCTTAATGATGTCTTTTGAAGAACAGGAGTTTATAATTTGGATAAAATCCAATGTACCAGTTTGCTTTTTTTTGTAGTTAATGCTTTTTGTGTCCTGTCAAAGAAACCTTTTCCTACCCCAGGTTCACAAGATTTTCTTCCACGTTTTCTTCTGAAAGCTTTGTAAGTTAATTTTATGTATAGGTCTGTGATCCATTTAAAAATATTTGGGGGTATAGTGTGAGATAGGAGTTGAGGCTTACTCATTTCCACATGGATATCCAGTTGATACAGCACTATTTGTTGAAAAGACTATTCCTTCTCTAAGACGCCCCTTGGCAGCTTTGTCAAAAATGAGTTTGCCTTATATCTATACGTCTCTTTCTGGACTTCCTATTATTTTTCACTGACGTATTTACTTATTTTCATGACAGCACCACACTGTCTTGGTTATCGTAGGTAGTCAGTCTTGAAATTAGATAGTGAAAGTCCTTCGATTTTATATTTTTTTTACTAAAAATATTTGGATCCTCTTAAGTTCTTTACATTTCCACGTGCACTTCAAAAATATTCTGTTAATTTCTACCTAAAATACAACTGGAATTTTGACTGAGGTTATATTGAATCTGTAGATGAATTTGGGGACCATTTACATTTTGATAATATGAATTTTCAATCCATGAACATGATATATTACTCCACTTACTCAGATCTTCTTTAATGTCTTTCAGCAATGTTTTATAATTTTCAGTATATGGGCTCTTTTGTTTTAAATTATTTGTGAGTATTTTATGTGTTTTAAGGTTCTTAAAGATGAAGGTACTTAGAGTTAATTTTCATGTTGTTTGTTGCTGGTTTATAGAAATTCAACTGATTTTATGAATTTATATCCTCTTAAAAATTTTTCTTCATTAAGATTTAAGGAGGGAAACAACAAGAGACCGCAAAAGAGGTGTGGTGGTCGAGGTAAATAAGAGAAAAATAAATTGAGAAATACCCAGAATGATTTTATGTGAACAATTTTAGAAAATAGGTAATGAAAAAAAATACCATACCAGTTAACTATTGCCATATAACAAACCATCTCAAAACATTGGGCTTAGAAGAACCTTCTGTTATTTCATGATTCTTTGGGTCAGGTGAGTGGTTCTTCTGCTATTTTCACATAAGCTCACTCATACAGATACATTCAGTTATATCTTTGTCTCAGAAATATGTAGGATACATACTTTAGTCTATCTGTGAAAGAATCATTTTATTAGGGGAAATCATTTTGACCATAAAAAAAACTATTGAAAAGAACACAAACAATTCATTTCACATAATCACAATATTGGAAATAACCAGGTATTTTCAAAACTATTCACTTGCTATTTAATCTCAAATATTAATACTTTTCAACTAATTCTGGTAATTCATAAAAGGCGAAAAGACAGAAATATTATAGGGTATATTATTTACTTTTTAAATATTTTCAACCCGTCACAGAATCAAAAGAGGGTTGCATAAGAGGAGGCAGGAGCAATATTTGTTTGTCTGAAAGTTGTGTTTAATCCTGGGTAAGAAGGAAATAATTTCTAAATGTATGACCAATAATTCACTAATACATACATATCTATTCCAAAACTTTTTTTTTTAAGATTTTATTTATTTATTTGACAGACAGAGATCACAAGTAGACAGAGAGGCAGGCAGAGAGAGACAGAGAAGGAAGCAGGCTCCCGTTGAGCAGAGAGCCCGATGCGGGGCTCGATCCCAGGACCCTGGGACCATGACCTGAGCGAAAGGCAGAGGCTTTAACCCACTGAGCCACCCAGGCGCCCCTCCAAAACTTTTAACATATAGGATGTCCAAAACATTATTTTCCTGCACCATAATTTTTTCTTTACTATCATTCATCTTAGTAACCATAGTCCCTGCTGGCTAGTCCAGAAACGGGAAAGTCAACCTTCGGGATGTTCAGTCCTTTAACTCAGTATCCAACCCACCAAATGGTCCATTGGACCTGCTTTAAGGTTTTAGGCATTTCTACTTCTCCCCATTTTCATTTCAAACATCCTGTCACCAATTATCTCTCTCTTAGGCAATAACTTCCTAACCCGTTTCCCCCATATACACCCATGCCCACCATTTGCAAATTCCACAGCCAGGATAATTTCATTACAAACATACTTCTGACCGTGCCGTTCCTGTCATTAAAACAATTTAGGAGATTCTCACTGCCCTTAAGATAAAGAAGAAAACCCAAGCTATGGCCTAATGGACGCTGCCCTTGCCTACCTCCACAGGTTCAATGGCACCCCCAACCCCTTCTCCTCAGAGACCTGGTTCCTTAACACTGCTACTCTTGATAGATGTTGATAGATGTTGATAGAGATAGATGAAGTTGGCTAACAAGAGAGAACCACTCTTTCCTCTTCTCTCTTGTTAGCCAACTTCATCTATCTCTTCAGATCTCAGTTCAAAGGTCATTTCCTTCTGGAGACTTTCCCTTAACCCCAAGACAAGGTCAGCTCCTTGTCTTTTGCACATACATAGTATACTCCAGTTCTTTGTAAAGCTAGCCTTGCCCATAATTATGTGTTCAGTGTTTGTCTCTCCAAATGAACTATCATTTCCATAAGGGTCTAAACTTCATCAGTATATTCATCCAAGCTGTTTATTTCCATCTGTAGAAATGATGACTTTCTTTATGTGTTGTGTGTGGACCAAGTACAGTATCTGTTCTCAATACATGTTAGTAAGTATTAATCATAAAAATACTTTATCCCAGCCTGGTGTGGTTTCAACAAACATGTATTACACTCCCAGAATCAGTGTGCCAAAAGAAAAGTCACTTCAGTTGCTTCAGAATGGGAACCGAAGTATTTGCTCACTTGGGAGAGAAATGGGCATAATATAACCAGAAGAGCAGAAAGTCTGCTCTAGAGGTCCTGGGCTGAAGCAATTGGAACCTTAATCTCACTGAAGTGACAGGGTCTTGGCAGAGGTGAATGGAAATCTTGCCCAATACTTGACCACACCAAACTAGATTTGCTCAGGCTCTCACACGGACAGGTACTAGTATCTACGTGTTTCTGAATTTAAAAAAGGATAAGGGTGGGGCGCCTGGTGGCTCAATGGGTTAAGCCTCTGCCTTTGGCTCAGGTGGTGGTCTCAGGGTCCTGGGATTGAGCCCCGCATCGGGCTCTCTGCTCGGTGGAGAGCCTGTTTCCCCCTCTCTCTGCCTGCTTGTGATCTCTGTCTGTCAAATAAATAAATAAATAAATCTTTAAAAAATGGGTAAGGGTAACTTAATCGTAAACAAAGCAGTTTTCTGATAGGCTCAAGAATTTTAGAGTTATCCTATCGAAATTTTCATCTATAAATCAAATAATTCGTTCAGCTGAGCTTCTTCTTAGAACTCTGGATATTTTACACATTGCCCTTTGTTGAGAATGGTGTTTGGGCAGCTCAACAGTAACTGTGCGGTGGATTGTGAATGAGACGTGGAGAAGGAACTTTACGATGATCTAACAATAAATGGCAAAGCTCATGTGGCAAAATGCATGCATGAGTGCTGAGATAGGGTTCCTAAAAATACTGTGACTTGTCCTGGGAAATAACAGAGGCCTGCTAAGAGCAACTCCAGCTGCATTCCATATGGTGATCTTTTCATATGTGAATGCTAATGATCGTTTAGTGATCTTTTAAACCGACCACAGAGGAAATCCGCAAATTACCATGGCAGATTTTGTTTGTGTTGACACTTATGTACACAATCAAATAGGCTTTTCCCTAAGTATCTCCATCAAAGGCTTGATTTCAAAAAAGAAAAATATCCCCTAGTAGTAAATGTAAGAACAAAGAATAAATGTAAACAGAAATTACTGTTTTCTTTATTAATACGTTTTTACTATCTTATAACCTCATACTAATAATCGGTTTTAAATGAGCGGTTAGTGAGAACAAATTGACACATTTTACTCATTTCCTTATAAATAAATGGGTATTATCAAGTTGATTATTTCTGGAAAGAAATAATACACTTTCCTGATGATACGAAGGCACCACTAAATAAAATACTGCTATAATGTGCTGTATTGTTTTGTTTTTTGTTTTTTTTTAAGATTTTATTTTTTATTTATTTGACAGAGAGAGAGGTCACAAGTAGGCAGAGAGGCAGGCAGAGAGAGAGGAGGAAGCAGGCTCCCTGCGGAGCAGAGAGCCCGATGCGGGGCTCGATCCCAGGACCCTGAGATCATGACCTAAGCCAAAGGCAGCGGCTTAATCCACTGAGCCACCCAGGCGCCCCATGCTGTATTGTTTTTAATCACCTTTAACAAAAGGACTTGCCTGTCATGATGGTGCTCCAACTTAATTTCCGAGAATAGAGAGATGTTTTAAATATTCAAAGTTTATTTCATATTGGCTAGAGATTGAGACTGTGTGATGTCTTAAGTATGTACCCCCTACTTTGGCATTTTCCTTGGAGAGACTAAGATTTCTAATTGCTTAATTGCTTTTAGGATGATTGACTATTGTTTATTGAATTGACATCCCGCTGACTTGGTATGGAGCCCGTGTTCTATGTGAGTTACATGTTAATGACTATTTTCAGAATTCTGAGGCTAGTATATAATAATTGCAAGAACTAAATACTTACCCCATTCCTGCCTGACTATGAACAGAATAGTCATAAAGGAGAAAGTGGTCCCCAAACGAGTACTAGTGGATTATAGAGTAATACTGAAAGCCAGTGAAATGTGGAGATGTACTGAAGCAAAATGTCAGTTAGGCCAAAAGGATGCTCTTATGTAGAAACTAGATTTATCCAGCATTGTAGTGAGGGAATCTATGGGCTTGGTTTTTTTTTTTTTTGTTTGTTTGTTTTTTAAGATTTTATTTATTTACTTGACAAACAGAGATCACAGGTAGGCAGAGAGGTAGGCAGAGAGGGAGGGGGAAACAGCCTCCCTGCTGAGCAGAGAGCCCGATGAGGGGCTTGATCCCAGGACCCTGGGATCATGATTTGAGCCGAGGGCAGAGGCTTTAACCCACTGAGCCACCCAGGCGCCTCTGTGAGCTTGGTTTTTAATGCATTCTCAACAGACTCTCAATTGTGTGGAATTTTCCTTCCATTTCTTCTAACACTTCCCAAAAGAAAAGAAGACAATAGTTGACCTGTTTTAATTATTTTAATGTCTCCACTCACCTTCCAAAAATTTCATGTCTTCCGAACATGGCTTCCGTTGGGACACTTGAAGTCAAACAGCTTCTGGATTTACCAATACAGGCTAGTTACTACTAGGAATTTGAGAAATTCTTGGGAGGTGTCTCACCAGGAACCCAAGAAATGGAATTTTAGGTGTGGTTAGCAAATGGCTTGAAACTGCTTTAGTAGAACTCCTTGGGTTGACAGAAAAATGTTTTCTGTAGGTCTACTGGGCTCCAAGCCACACAGAACTTTCCTTTCCATAGTGGGCTTCCCCCCTGCTCCAGAATGAGTGTATGGCAGGATGGAGAATGGCTGGAGGTCATATGTCAAGTTCCTAATTGTGAGAGGGTAAGAAACTGCTCTTGCTTTCTTATAGAAAACCATTGAAATGAGTCATCCTCTAGGGGGCAATAGAGTCTGATATAGGCTCCGAATTGCAAGGATTAATTTCCTGAGGGAAGGATTGATTAGGAAGAATTACTAAACCGTCTTAGACTTCAGAATACTTTAACCAAACTTCAACTTTACTATAGTTGCTCAGAATCTCCCTGAATTTTTGTGGTTAGTGAAGCTAACTGGGGCTGATGTGGGCCAAGAGCTTCCCTGCAGGAGCATTACAGATGTATGAGCCTAAACCCCAGATGTAGGGAGGACTTGAAGAAATGAGGCAAGGCTGACTCAGCCTCTCTAAGTGGGTTGCTGTATTTAAAGTGAGGTTTCTGACCTTGAGGCACCCTGGTCTTACCAGGGGAGTGCGAGGTTGGGAAGAGTCCTCCTCATTTAACAGCAGTATAATTTTTCAGCTACCCAATTCCTTATATTTTATGGTACCTAGAATAGGAGAAAAAAATCTCTGGACCATTTCTGATTCCCAAAATCTTGGTGGATTGGCTTGGTCCCTCAGTTGTCTTGGTACAGGCCATCTAGAGGTCAAGTGCCCATGTAATGGAAAGAATTCTCGGTGTGCCTAGGTGGCTCAGTTGATTAAGTATCTGACTTTTTGTTTCAGCTCAGATCATGATCTTAAGGTTGTGAAATCAATCCCCACATCAAGCTCTGTGCTGGGCATGGAGCCTGCTTAAGATTCTCTCTCCCCTTTCCCTCTTTCCCTCCCCCACCCCCGCTCCTGTGTGTGCACTCTCTCTCTATTTCAAAAAGAAGAAGAAGAAGCAGCAGCAGAAGAAGAATTCTGCAAAATCACCTTCATCTTAAACATTTTTTTTTAATTTATTTATTTATTTATTTATTTATTTATTTGACAGAGAGAGAGATTACAAGTAGGCAGAGAGGCAGACAGAGAGAGAGGAGGAAGCAGGCTCCCTGCGGAGCAGAGAGCCCGATGCGGGGCTCGATCCCAGGACCCTGAGATCATGACCCGAGCCGAAGGCAGCGGCCCAATCCACTGAGCCACCCAGGCGCCCCCAAATCACCTTCATCTTGATGTTACTGAAAATGAGTATCCTGGGTGGGCATTAAAATTCTAATGCTGATACATTTCCTTTCCAATTTTATAGGAGAAATTTAGGTGGACATGGTACGCTTTCCACCGTACATGGTGGGAGCCTTTCCGCAGTACATGGTGAGAAGCGAAGAAGAGAAGCATGTCAGAGTGTGAGGTGTGGTGGTGGTGAGTTGTACAAACACATACGGCATTCTCCTCATGGTAGTGTGAATAAAGATCTAATGGGGCCAAAGGTAACAGAGAAAATAGAAAATTACTCTGCAAGTATCCGTAGCCTCCCTCAACCCTTTGTTTTCTTCCAAGGAGAAAAAAGTCTTTGTGGTTGGATCTCATTTTCTGTGCAGAGTTTAAGTGATGGGATGACTCTTACAAGAAAAGCAGTCAAAGCCCAGGGTAAAAGTAAACACGGAGGGAAAGTCATGCAGCAGGGAGAGTGTCCGTAGGCAGCCCAAGCTGTTGGGGAGAGATTGGTAGGAGGGTCCTTCTCTACAAGGAGGCAGATGAGAGAAAGGGTAGAAGAGGGAAGATCACACTGAGGGGCCAAGTCAAGTTTATAAAGAGATGAAGAGTAAGAAAACGGTCCATTAAAAAGAATGTTAAGTCATGTGGCTTGTATTAACAACACACAATCTGTTTGTAGGCATTGTCCCCCACCAAGAGACTTAGTCAAGATTCCAACTGCTTTTATTTACTATTTGAAAATAGGCCATTTGGGAATAGGGACTCAATTATATTTAGATTCTAATTAAATAACCTATCGATTTAGAATACTATTATCTACTTATTAGCCTAAATTACTTCTTCTACTACTTTCTTCATTTTAAATTTTGATAATACACTTTCCTAAGTAGCAATAAATCTGAGAAATATTTCAGAAATGTATTTTTAAATCAATAAGAAAATAAAGTTCTAGCTGGGTATTACCAGGCCTCCTGCCAAGTACAGTAATTGTTACTTGTGGAATTTTCTTAGAATGGCCAAGGCATTTGACTCAATAACCATAACTCTGGAACGAGTAGCTGGGTGGAGACATTCGTCTGTTGGAAAGTTGGTGGGCAGGTCAAGCCCATATGCTGGAAGAAGAGATTTATGGATGGATTCACTCAGCACATCCAAGAAATGGGGTATATGTTTCCTTCACATTGAACATTGACTTTCACTCGCCTGTGCTCTTGGTTCTCCCTTTCTCTTAACCAGTTCTTTGCCTTTTTCCCTCTACTCTTCTTTTTTGTTGTTGTTCTTTATACTGTAGCAGTACGCTGTCTATTAAATTAAACTCTTTGGGATATGTAAGTACAAGGATCACACTTCGGTCATGTTAAGAAGGGGCGGTCAGTTCTTTAAGAACACATGTGCGCTGGGGGCGCCTGGGTGGCTCAGTGGGTTAAAGCTTCTGCCTTCGGCTCGGGTCATGATCCCAGGGTCCTGGGATCGAGCCCCGCATCGGGCTCTCTGCTCCACAGGGAGCCTGCTTCCTCCTCTCTCTCTCTGCCTGCCTCTCTGCCTAGCTGTGATTTCTCTCTGCCAAATAAAAAAAAAAAAAAAAAAAAGAACACATGTACGCTGGAAAGAAGCCCAACACTGTGAGGAACTAAGGCAGTGACAAGGACCCGGAGGCCACAGCATCACTGCTCAACCAAAACACCACCAAATACATGGTTCTCAATCCCAGTGTCCATACCCAGGCTTTGACATTCTTCTCTCTGAATTTCCTTGCTTTACTTTCCAGTGTGGCCATGTGGGGAGCAAACCCGAAGAAGTGCGGGCTACCGGTGTAAGCAACTAAATCGCAAACAGCATGGCCTGAGTGCCAAAGGTAACTTAAAAAAATTCCTTTGCAAATGGGCTGGTTTATCTCCGAAGTATTAGTTAGGATGTGCCCAAACATAGAGAACAATTAAAGGACAATTTTGAATTTTAAAGAGTTCTTTGCAGTTGCACCTTTGTGATGTTCTGAACGTGATTACAATACCTTTCATTTCCTCCTCTTGTTTATTTCAGTCCATCAAACAGATCTGTGAACAACTCACTGTTGCTTTTGAAAGTCCAACCATCAACCTAGACAATGAAAAACTATAAAGTTTTTCTCTTCTTTGATTAGTCTTTACTTTAAAAATCCCAAACCACGAGATGTGGCTGTGCACAGGTCTTGGGAGATTTTGCATGTATGTGGCTCCGTGTGCAAGGGACGTGGGGTGCGTGTATGTTGCTCCGTGTGCAAAGGGCCTGAGTCTTCAGCAGGCCTCATCCATTCTTTTTTTCCCCTCGCATGTAAGTCACCTTAATATCCATTATCTTGGAAAATTACTATACCTAATCAGAATATTATTTGGCTTCTTTGTCCATTAATGTAAATTAAAAATCACTACATTTTCTAAGAAACAGGTGAACCAACCAAAAAAGAATTCAAGGAGATAATAGTCCTCCCTTCCATCTGTAGTATCTGAAATATTTCCATGCTTCTTCCACAGAGACGTATAAAACCTAACCTTCAAAACTACTTAAATAAACTTAAACATGATTTTAAAAGGATATTTAGAGAACCTTTCGATTCACGAGTCCCTCAAAGTTGATTTGCTTTGCTTAGAATTCAGCCTGGACCACATCGAGGAGGGAACGTAAGCGGTAGGAGAGGCCCAACGGAATGGCAGCTTAGCTGGGGAAAACAAGGTGCTTAAGCTGGTGCTACACTCAGAGCGGAGCATATTAACACCGTGTAACTGTGAAGCATCCAAGAACTACATTTATTACAAATCCAAGAATAAATGAGGTCATTTGTTTCAGGCTTGTTAGAATTTTGCTTTGGGATTTTATGGGGGATGTCATTCCCGTTGCAAGCTTTCCTGAACGGCAAAGGTAGGAAAGCTCACATCTCAGAGCCCCCCGAAGCTAGGGTTCAAGAATCGGTGTCTGCAATCAGATGGGAGGCACGAAACCTGAAATGGAGGCCAGGCAAAATTTCTCCTTCTTCCGTTTCTGCTGATTGTGCTGGCAAGCATGATTATGTGGGAATTGGGGTTGTCTGCTGCAGAGATGGCACGGTTGATTTTGTGGCTCTCTGGGGCTAGGGCTAACACAGAATCCAGGAAGGGCGAGATGGCTTTGGAGCTAATGGCCGTACCTTCCAGATCCCTGGACTGCAGCTAAGGTAAGTGTTCCCAGAGCAATAGTTCCAGGGAGAGCTTCCAGCTTCCCAGCTTTCCTAAATGTGGTCTAGGTAACAGCTCCTTTGGCGAGCCAGTGTTACAGAATCATTCTGCAATTATTGCTGGAGGCCAGGCTTGCGTCCAATTCTCCATCTCTTTCAAGGATTTTATAAAGACCGAATTCCCTGATCTAAGTTACTTCCTGCTTCAGAGAGAGCGTTTTCTGTTATCTCTCACTGCAACCTGATTGATAACAGCATGTGAGACAATAAGTTAGATAGTCAGCCTACTTGGGTTTGAAGGAAAACCCTACTTGGGTTTGAGGATGGACGTACCATGAAATGACGGAATAAAAATAATCCACGGCCCCTGGAGCAAAATGCTTGTAGAAGATATACCTCTGAGGGGCACCCAGGTGTCTCAGTCGGTTAAGCGTCCGACTCCTGATTTCAGCGCAGGCCATGATCTCAGGGTCGTGGGAGCTCCACTTCAGGCTCCACGGTTAGCAGAGAGTCTGCTTAAGATTCTCTCTCCCTTCCCCCTGCCTCTCCCATCACTCAAGTGTTCTCTCTCTCTGTCTCTTAGATAAATGAATAAATAAAATCTTTCCACAAAAGCCACTTAGCCTTGATAACTGGTGATAAGCGCCATGACACAGGGTAACATGACAAACAGCGTCTTGGCGACTGAAAACTGCACTGGAGAGATTAAAAAAAGAAATGAGAAATTGAGGGCTTTACCTTTTCCACTCACTACGATGAGGGAACCAGAGACTTTTGAGCCTTGAAAGACTTTTCTTCTGATTTTGTGGGTTGTTGGTAGCCAGAAATCAATCACAGAGTCCGACCCGATGGTAGCCTATCAAATTACAGCATAGGTTGAATTCACAGACTTGCCATATTCCTTGTGTGAAACTGCATCACTTGGGAAAGAGGAAGGCTCAGAGAATTGGAGAGATGAAGCTTGGAAAGATTTGGAAAATTCTCCTTATTTGAACCATCCATAACAGCAAATGTGGCCCTTTCTACCTCGTGTACTAGTCTTTCGCCGCCTTAGAAACACTTGCTGATGTGGTCACCTTGCCTGGGGATGCTAGTTTGCTTCATGTCCCATCCTGCCTCCACTATTTCCTCCAGACCCATTAGCAGAATCTGATCTCAGATACTGCACGGTCCCGGTGACAAAGCCACACCTCAAAGAAAAATGGTTTGCACTTCAAAACACTGCAACATTTTATTAAAGGAGAAATGTGCTGACATTCACAAGATTTGGAGACCTCACCAGGTACCCCAATTGCACAGGACTTGGCCTCATAGAGAATGAGATGGCTTCTTGAAACCAGTCCTTGTGGGGCTAGCTGGAGCTCCACATCTTGTGAGTTGGGATCTGCATAGAAGAGGAAATCTCTTCCCACCCAGTGACCAATGTATGTGTGGTCAGGAAGGAGTGCAACCCGGAGTAGCACCATTCATAGGATGTTGAAGACAGTCTTGCAGAATTGTTGCTTTCTCCCTCACAGTGACCAGGGCATGCGTAGCTCTGGCTGGCCAATTCTCAGTTCCACGTCAGCCCCTAGTATGAAGCATCATGTCCACTCAAAACAGCTCATTGGAGAATTGGGAAGATAGTAGTTCTCCAGGAGACTATGTGGATATGATTGCTGGAAGAAGGGAAAGGAACGGGTGGCAGAAAAAAAAAAAAAACAACTGTGGCCCCATGTATCCCGTATGCTGTCCGAATGCCTAAAAATCTACCACAAGCAACTCGTTACTGCTATTTAAAAAGACTGGCCCTTTTTGAAAATGGTGAACACTTTCTGCTTAGGGTCTTATCGTCATTGTACACATGAGAGGTTAAGTAATCTGTCTAGACTGGTAGAAAGGACACTTGTTCTAGAGCCGTTTGAACCTCAAAGCCCCTACTCTTTAAAGGAAAAGATGAACATAAATGGTGCAGAACCTATGCAATTCAAAAGGCGCAGTTAAGGGCTATGTAGTGAAAAATAAAGTTCCCTTACCCTCTGACTCCTCAAATACCAGTGTACCTGTCACTCGGGTGACCTGGAGCCTGGGCTGGGTCCTCCTAGGGTGCCTGTCCCTACTGCCTGCTGTCTCTCCTGTTAACACCCCAGGTGCACCCCCAAGGAGGAGGACAGAGTTGGGGTGAATCCTGTGGAACAGACTGTGGTAAATTCCCTTTCTCATGGCATTGGAGTATCACGTTTGAAGACAACAGGTGGATGGGCTGGTGAGAGGGAATGCCACATCCCACCCGTCCCGACAGCTAAGCTGCCCTCAGGCCAGTCCTGGCTGGGAGCCCAGGACTTCACCATGCCCACAGAGAGCTCAGGAGACACACAGGAAAAGCCTGTCTCCTGCATCTGCTTCAACATACCAGTCCTCTGACCGCAGAGCAGCCACATACGTGGACTCTTCCAGACACCTGGATTAGGCTGGGATTGGATTGCCACAACCTGTGGGACAGGGAAGGAACCAGGGGGCAGCTTGCTGCCCCAGAATTCTATCTTTGGCTTTTCATCCTCTGGGTATTTTCCCCAAGGCTCAGCTGGTCTTGAACACTCCTGCCAAAGAATGGCTTGGGCAGCCAGGAACCACATGAAAAACCTCGCTTGTTGTTTTGACAGTGGTGACTCTGAGGAAGATGGTAACTTTGGAAAGGACTGTATGCACTTCTGAGATTTTATGTACCTAATCTCTGGAAAATAGGCTTTGGATTTGCTAAAGCACAGAACATCACCTAGTTTGAACTTGACAAAATGTATAAAAGTCATTTAAAAAATTGTGTGGTCCTCCAAGCGTAAGCACATGGACAGATTTTGGAGAGAATCTACTTAAACCTCCTGAAATTAAAATTTCATCATAGAGAAGTGTATGATTGTTTCAAGGATTTGAGTACTAGATCATTAAGGGCTGTATGTAACAACACGATTTTTACTTAAAAATGAAATAAAGAGAAAAAAATGCCTTAATATTGATAATAGCAAGATGTCTCAGAAAAATTTACCTAGTATCATATCCTCAACCTAGTAATGCAAGTGTACTTTTTTTCATAAGAATTCATCATACATTCTGGATTTTTAGCAGGTGCAATACACAGTTAATTTGTTTTGCCGTCCATTTCTTCCCTAAATTGAGTAATAATTAGGAAAGTGGTTACTGTCGCTATGAATAGGCAATGCATCTGTGTTTCCATTTCAAATCATAGTATAAGCTGTTGAGGAGAAATGAGGGGTGGTAGCCACGGCAAGTTTGAGGAGTCAGACAGGACTGATGCCATCTCTGCTTCTGTCGCTTGTTGCTCCGTTCCTTTAGGATACTTACTTGACCTCTCTGAGCCCTTCAGTCTTTCTTCTGTAAAATGGGGACAATAAAAGCTATCTTGGAAGATGATTGAGAGGATAATGACACGTAGCAGCCGCTCACTAAGGGCTTTGCTTATCATTACTAATCCCATGGACAGTACTTGTCAGCCAAGAGCAAAATGTACTTCCTTTGAATGGTAAATAATTGGGTTCCGGGGCGCCGGGGTGGCTCAGTGGGTTAAAGCCTCTGCCTTCGGCTCAGGTCATGGTCTCAGGGTCCTGGGATCGAGCCCCGCATCGGGCTCTCTGCTCCGCAGGGAGCCTGCTTCCCCCTCTCTCTCTGCCTGCCTCTCTGCCTGCTTGTGATTTCTGTCTGTCAAATAAATAAAATATTTAAAAAAAAAAATTGGGTTCCTGAACTAAAGTCGGTTAGAGCAATTATTATGTAAATTAAGCCATAATCACTTTGGATTATGGGGATTTATTTATATTTAGTAGGACAAACACTGTGGAATTTATAGATGATTTTATAGTGTGAAATCAGTGCCTCATGGACAAGAACCTTACCCCCCAAAGCTGGAGCCCATTGTGTGTCCCTGAGCGAATCCAGCCGCCACACTCTGCCACCGTGTTATTATTTCTCAAATACTGGAGATGGGGAGCGCCTTGCAGGCTAAAATTAAAAGACATAATGGTCTTGTTTTGGAAAAACTGATTCATCGATATTTTTTTTCCATGGCTATAAAAAAATTTGAAAATGAAACAAAATAAAGTAGTAAAAAATCTTGGTATGTATTTTTTCCTTGGGCAATGAGGTGCTCATTCAAGTCCTCTTGGAAAAGATTATTTTGTGCTCTGGTCAAGGTGGCCTACTTTCTTTTTCTGTTGAAGGGCTTTGCAATTAGAACTTATTTGTATTTTCCCAGGGAGTGTCCACTTTGGGAAGAAAGAAAATTATATGCCTGAAGAATATGGTTGGCCAATTTATTGTTGTTTATGTCTGTGCAAGACCTGAAAGGAAATACATAGAGTTCAAGTTTCTTTCTTTCTTTCTTTTTTTTGGCGGGGTGGGTGGTGGGGGGCAGATATTGCTTTCCGTTTTGTTTTACGATAGAATAATATTATTTCCCCTATTTAGTGTGTTCAGAGGTGAATTCTTTGAGTAAGAATTCTTTGAGCTCCCAGTCTGAACCCAACCACATATGTGTGTAAGAAACGGGAGGGAGAATGAATCAGCAGTCCTTCCATACAGGAAGATTTCAATAAGTATGTTTCCCCTCTTCTGGAAGATTCCTTAAACACATTTTAATTCCTCTAAAGTATTCATTTTGGGAAACTGTCTCCAAAAATTAATTCTTCCCTCTTATTATTTTGCACTCATACAGACTTGTTTCTGTGTCCCGTATGGGGAAATCAGTATCTCAGCCACCTGCTACATTATAGAGAACCAAACTGTCACCAAGAAAAATGTATAACTACAATTATCCTTAGATCAAAAGGCGTTTGCCTTAGACTCTTTAAATAAATTGATTTGTAAAGTGCAGATAGTAAAGTCCAAGAGGACTTTACAAAATTTTTACAAAATCCTGTCGGCAGGATTTTTTTCATTCATTTGTGCTAGGTGCCCTCTCCTGGTCACCGAGAGTAACGATCAGGAGCCTTTTCTTTCTAGATTCTGCTTTGCTCTGAAACTGGACAGGTCCAACTGCACAGGTCCTCCGTGCCTGACTTTCCATAGGAAGAAAGAAACCTGAGGACAAGTGCCTTAAGTTCACAAGAATTGAGGTCTTCTCTCCATCCCTCACCCCAGTACTTTTGATCACCAAGCAATGTTTGGTTAGCTTTGTGTGGCGGTTTGTGTGTTCTTCTCTTTTTCTCACAACTTCACCGTCCATCCGAGGGGATCCTGCATATGGCCTGCTTGTACACAGCAAGAGGGACATAGGGAGCAGGCATCCAACCTCGGTTCTAAGCAGATCAGGAACTGAACATCTTCCTGTCCCCATGCTTACTCATGCCACCACATTTGAGCCAGCCCCAGGAGCTTCAAACCCCAGGAAAAGAGGGGCACCCGAGTCTGATTGCACGTTGAACTTCAGTATCTATGAAATCACTGCATTTTACTCATTGTGCCGGCGCATGTGTGATGTGCTGGCATCAGGCAGAGTGACGTGCTCAGAACCAGAAATCACGTGAAATTTATTACTGAAAAAGCCTAGCTTCTTACGCCTGATTAAAAACTGTGATTGAATTGGGAACTCTTGTAACCCAACAGGAAAATGCAATTTTCAATCAGAGAACTTAGCATACCAGCATTGGGAGCAAGTGCAGATGTCCTACAGGCCAGTTTCTAGTCGAGGACAGAATTGAACCTCCAGTCTCTTCTGAGAAGATGAGGTAAGTGAATCCCCCCAGACAAAGAACAAGCTCGCTTACTATTTGTTTAAAAAGCAGTGGCTAAGTGAGCTAAGCCCACGACTCTTGATTTTGGCTTGGGTCATGACCTCAGGGTCATGAGATCGAGTTCCACATCAGGCTCTACGCTCAGCACAGAGTCTCTCCTTCCTCCTGTCCCCCATGGCTTGCAGTATCTCTCTCCCTTTCTCTCAAATACATAAAGAAATAAAACAAACAAACAAACAAAAGTAGTGGATTCTCCCAAGTTCACTCTACTTTAGCTATAAGGCAAACCCCCTGTACCATTGAATCCGAAGAGCATACTGGGTCATGCTGGGGGACTTGGGGACAGGCGAGCCAGTATAACTATGCTGGTGCTCATGCTGCTTGCTGTTTTGTGAGCCAAAGAGTCCTGTGTTTCTGATTCAGGATCTCAAGTCTTCAGCTAGCGCTCATGAAACGGAACAGCAACAGGCTCATTTACTAGTTTGTAAATGGAGTAAAATCAAATCCCAGACCTGACAATAGCTTCCTCACCAAGTTGTAAATATTTGTACATGGTACCATTCAGCAGTTAATATTTTCTTTACGTTAAATAAATGCCAAAAAGCTAATTAATTTACCTTATTGATTTATCCCACTTTGATGAGATGCTATGTTTGGAAATTAATTTAAAAGTAATGCAAAAATATGTTAATCCTATAAAAAGTGTATTTCCTGTTAGAAAGCAAAATGTTGGAAAGTTTTTAATAAGGCATTCTGTACACCTTGTGCTTCCAAATAGGAAAATAGATAAAAGCCGGCCCAGATTTGATAAATATCTGTTTCTCACACTAAGATTTTGAACATGTATCTATTCATTTACCACAGATAACCCTAGTGCCCACCACACTGTTTCTGGTACACAGGAGGTGCTCCATTAATAGTTGTTAAATGAATTTATGAACAGAAATACTCTTAAGTTTTGTTAACTCTTTGATAAGGAGCCCAAGGTAATTTTTCGAATTACCATAAAAATGAATGTATGAATCAATTACAAATAATGACAGGTATGGTTATGGGAAGGGGCTCATTCTTGTAAGATTGGTTTCATTGTAACTGGATACATACTGTTCCAATGATCTTTTCTTTTCCATTTTAAGAAAATGAATTAGAAGCGTAAGTAGAGGGGGCGCCTGGGTGGCTCAGTGGGTTAAGCCTCTGCCCTCAGCTCAGGTCATGATCCCAGGGTCCTGGGATCGACCCCCACATTGGGCTCTCTGCTCGGCAGGGAGCCTGCTTCCTCCTCTCTCTCTGCCTGCCTCTCTGCCTACTTGTGATCTCTGTCAGATAAATGAAATATTAAAAAAAAAAAAGAAGCGTAAGTAGGATTATGCCTAAAGTAAAAACCAAAAGATGGAAGAGACAAACCTTTCTATGGTGGAAACCGTTAAACATCAATGAAAGTAGAGAGAAGAACAGGATGAGCTCCCATCGGCGTCTTATGAAATACAGTCAGTGTCCCTTCAGTTACAGTCCCACTCCTGTACTGGATGATTTTGAAACCAACTTCCGAGAGCATATCTCTTTATCTTACAAGTACTTGAGAACAAACATACTTTTTAATGAAAAATACAAAATCTGTCAGAAAGGACAAATGCTTGTCATGAACTTAATATTTGCATTCAAAGTGAAGCAGATTCGGAAGTGGTATTTCACCCTTAAAAGTATTATTACATCAGATTGGATCGGGAGGGAGACAAACCATAAGAGACTCTTAATCTCACAAAACAAACTGAGGTGGGCCAGGGGGAGGGGGTCGGAGAGGGTGGTGGAATTATGGACATTGGGGAGGGTATGTGCTATGGTGAGTGCTGTGAAGTGTGTAAACCTGGCGATTCACAGACCTGTACCCCTGGGGATAAAATTACATTATATGTTTATAAAAAAATAAGAAATAAAAAAAAGTACTATTACATCTTGAGTATGATCAGCTCTAACTTCTACTCAAGCAGAGAGAAATTCTAAAGCTCTCCTTGCTTTTTGTTTGTTTGTCTTAATTTGTATCACTGAATTTAGAATATACTGATGGTTTCACTAGATCCAGGCTGCTAATGAAACCCAAAAAAGGCATTTTAACTTTAAACAGAGTTCTCCATCAGAAGTAAGAACATGTTCTAGTTACCACCACTTTCAGAGTAGAATTATTCATATTGAACCTCCATGACGCAAAATCTAAAAATAATGATTTTTGTTCTACTAAAATAACCATATTTACTTTTTTTTGGACAACCCCTGATGTTATAATTTGTCAACAGAAGCAATTTTGGGGAGTGATGTTTGTACGTATATGTATTTGCATGCCTCTGTATACACACAATGGAAGTGCCTTAGAACTGTAAGAAAATTCTGTAATCTGTTAGCTTATATTCAGTCAGTGCATATAAGTTTTGGCTGTAGTTAATAAAATATTAGGAGAACTTGTGGGTACATAGCTGTTGTTCTAAGCCTCCTAACAGTGTTCCTGCTGCCTACAGCTCTCGGATGTCCCCATGATCCCGGAATTAAAAAGTTGAAGTGTAGCCCAGCTGAGAACGTGTATGACCCCTGTTAGAGCATTAGGCAGTGCCCTGATCTAATGGTTAGGTGCCCCTGCCTGACTGACTGAAAACATTTTGAAAAACTGCTGCAGCTTAGAAAATGGTATAGAGCGGATCCAGGGACTAGGTAAAAATGTGGGACAAACTGTAGCAGGAAAATAAGGAAAGTCGCAGAAAAGCAGGATGGATAACTAGGGTAAAAAGCAGGATAATTAGAAAGCCTGGCAAAGCCTAGCTAAGGGCTCCCATGTGCATTAAAAAGAAAAAAGAAAAAAAGAAAAAAAAAAAAAAACGGAACTGGGGAGCCTGGGTGGCTCAGTTGGTTGAGCACCTGCCTTTGGCTCAGGTCATGATGCGAGGGTCCTGAGATCGAGTCCCACATCGGGCTCCCTGCTCAGCGGGCTTTGGGCTCTGCCTGCAGCTCCCCCTGCTTGTGCTCTCTCTCTCTCTCTCTGACAAATAAATAAATAGAATCTTTAAAAAACCAACCAACCAACAAAACAGAACTTACTCCTTGTTTCAAAGTGAGAAGACCAGGTGGAAATAGATTATAACAATGATAATTAAAAAATCAAAATCTCAATCAACCTTAAAGAAATAAAAATTAGAAACTATATGTAATACATGATGAAGTGATTTAAAAAAAAATAGAGTATGTATTCTGTTATTTGACCGACTGGCTATACATCAAAAGATTGTGAATAAATGTGCATGCATTTTCATAAACAGTGAATAAATGTCTATTTTTAATTTGAAATCGAAAGTTAAAGGTAAGTATAATTTTTTATGAATAAGTGCTCGAACTGAATTTTTAAATGAATAACCCAGCATTGATCCGTATTACATCAAGATTTCTACTGTATGTGACAGAGTCAACTAAAAGCCAGCAGTTAAGTATAAATTTTATTTTCATAGATAGCCTATATAGAACTATTTATAAGACTAACAGAAGGGGCTAGAGATGCATATAAATTTTCTTTGTGTCTCTCATGTACACTGTTCATGTTTGAAGAGGAAACCGAGCAAGAGCCTAGTTCTTTTGTCCTCTGCTACGTGGAAGAAAGTGCAAGAAGCAAATAGCGTGATCCAACAAAGCATCGTGCTCTGTGTTTGCTTGTTCCAGGAGATTCTTGTTGTGCACCAGGCAGCCACATCCGTTGCTCAGAGAGGGCAGTAGCCCTGGTGCTCCCGGCTCTGGCTCTAGGCTCTGACTCGAGGAGATTGGAGGAATCTGCATCACCCTAGGGGACCAGGTTTTCTCTGGAGAATTCTCTCCAGAGATGATCTCTAATACGTTGGACTGTATAATGCAGTGAGGGGAGGGGCTGAAAAGTACTCACCGAGATTCACATCCACCCCAAATGTAGTTTCTTTGTTCTTTAAAATTCTCGTCTTGCCTTGGCAACCCTATTCCTGCTGATGCCAGGAAAGTAATTGCACTTGCCAATTAAAGGCACGTTATTCTCTTAAAACTCAAAAAATGTTTATCAGGGTTCACGTCCACTTTCAAGATTGTTGTTCCCTTTCTTTCTGCCCACACTGACATCTGGATATAAGGGGAAGCTAATGCAGCCTTTGAACGTGGGGGAAGGCAGTCTTTCTCACTCGTGTTGACTCAGATGCCCTCATCTTGCCTTGTTCCTGGGAGAACAGTGTCGTGTCTGCTGAGTTGTAGCTGGTCTTTTATGGAATTTGCTGGCGGGCACAGGTCAGTGATCATGGCTATAGCCATGGCCCCCGTGTATGATGACCCCTGTGCCACAGGCCTTCTGGGTCTGCGAGTCCCATACATAAATGCCCCACTGGGAGGCTCCAGAACGTTTAGCTGCCTTCTGCACCCCTCACGGCAGGGTGCAGGGTTCTGTGACTTTGCCTGAGTCCCCTCCCTCAGCTGATGCTATGCTGCCCATATGAACCATTTTGCTCTCAAAACCAAGCGGCTATCGGGTTTTGCTAAGGCACATAGTCCCCCTGACTTGTTCTGTGGACAGGGACGTCCAGCTCCACTGCTCTTGAGCCATCCCTTAACCAGTTTGATATCGCTCCTCTTCACCCCATGGACGTTGACCATACGAGGTGAGCGGGAATACTTGGCCATGACCCGTTATCCAACTCTTACCTGTCTTGGTTCTGGCACACAACAACTGAAGATTCTCCTCCCTATTTCTGTTGGATCGAGGCTCTCCTTCATGCTGTTCTTCATTCCTTTTTTTTTTTAAATCATGTTTATCACATTTGTCACAATAAATATGCTCAGACGCACATTTTGTTCTTGAGCTATAAAGGGAAGTTTAGAATTTGCTCTTAAAAACCTCCTGTTTCAGATAATCATATCAAAAAATGGGCAGAAGATATGAACAGACACTTCTCCAACGAAGACATACAAATGGCTATCAGACATATGAAAATGTTCATCATCACTAGCCATCAGGGAGATTCAAATTAAAACCGCATTGAGATACCACCTGACACCAGTTAGAATGGCCAAAATTAGCAAGACAGGAAACAACGTGTGTTGGAGAGGATGTGGAGAAAGGGGAACCCTCTTACACTGTTGGTGGGAATGCAAGTTAGTGCAGCCACTTTGGAGAACAGTGTGGAGATTCCTCAAGAAATTAAGAATAGAGCTTCCTTATGACCCTGCAATTGCACTGCTGGGTATTTACCCCAAAGATACAGATGTAGTGAAAAGAAGGGCCATCTGTACCCCAATGTTTATTGCAGCAATGGCTACGGTCGCCAAACTGTGGAAAGAACCCAGATGCCCTTCAACGGACGAATGGATAAGGAAGATGTGGTCCATATACACGATGGAGTATTATGCCTCCATCAGAAAGGATGAATACCCAACTTTTGTAGCAACATGGACGGGACTGGAAGAGATTATGCTGAGCGAAATAAGTCAAGCAGAGAGAGTCAAGTATCATATGGTCTCACTTATTTGTGGAGCATAACAAATAACATGGAGGACATGGGGAGATGGAGAGGAGAGGGAGTTGAGGGAAACTGGAAGGGGAGATGAACCATGAGAGACTACGGACTCTGAAAAACAACCAGAGGGTTTTGAAGGGGCGGGGGGGTGGGAGGTTGAGGAACCAGGTGGTGGGTAATAGGGAGGGCACGTACTGCATGGAGCACTGGGTGTGATGCCAAAACAATGAACACTGTTATGCTGTAAATAAACAAACAAAAAAAAACAAAAAAACAAAACAAAACAAAAAAAACCTCCTGTTTCCACAAGGCCTGGATTTCGATGCTATTATTTCACAAAGGACTCAAAAGAATTTGCTTTTAGGTTCATATCTCAGCAATGGCCCTTTTGATCTGGGGAATGTCTACCGACTACTCCTTCTCTGTGACAACTAAACTTTGGGTCTAGCCTGAATCGCCGAAGGGCAATAGTGAAAGGGGCAAAACGGGTTACTGTGAGTGGAATCGCATCAATTAGTATTTTTAAAATTCCCATTAGATATATTCTTCCCAGGTAAACTATGACCCCCACCTTCTTTAAGCCCCGTTGTTTATAGGCGGGTGCACCTCTGGTCAAAGTCATTCTTTGTTCTGACCCAAGGAGCAGCGATAAAAGATCCCTCGGAAGCTGAGTTTCTGGGTGAACTAACTGGATACTGAAGAAGGGAGTAATAAAAACACCACCAAAAGGTAGAAAGTGTCCAATATCTGATACAACTAGGGGAATCCGAAGGAGATGCCGTTTGCTTAAGTCCTCATTTCTGACCCTGAGGAAACAAGGGAGCGTAGGTAGCTCTTGATCCTCAACATGCTGCCCGCACCCCAGCTGACCTCATTCATCTCTATCACCAAGTAGCTTTAATAATGTCTTCTTGGCCTTGTTTTCCCATTATACCTAAAGGAAACAGTTCCACAGATGGGTGTCATTCTTCTAATATGACAGCCATTTCCTTGGGTCTTTTCCAAAAAGAAACTGACAAAGCCCTGGTGAGCCAGTATTGGTAGATTCTTTCCCCTTTCCAGACCTTCACAGGTGTTCTGCTGTCTTCTTATTTGCATTGTTTCATTAAGAAGTTTGAGCTCCAAGAAACTCAATAAACCACACCACAAAAAAAATGATGAAAACCACATAATCATAATCATAGCCAAAGTGCACAAAATCTGTGATAAAACTTTTTTTTTTTTTTGAGAGCCAGATAAAGAGAAGAAATCTTACCTACCTAGGAAGGAAAACCAGAGTTATATCAAACTTCTTTTTTTTTTTTAAATTTATTTGACAGAGATCACAAGTAGGCAGAGAGGCAGGCAGAGGGAGAGAGAGGGGGAAGCAGGCTCCCTGCTGAGCAGAGAGTCTGATGTGGGGCTCGATCCCAGGACCCTGGGATCATGACCTGAGCCGAAGGCAGAGGCTTAACCCACTGAGCCACCCTGGTGCCCCTCATATTATATATTTTTTAAATTCTTTTTCCCCTGTGTGTTTTATTTTAGATTGTTTCTATTGTTATGTCTTTAAGTTCATTAATCTTTTCTTCCGAGGCATCTTATATGTACAACTTCTGGCTCTATCTTAGAGGAAACGCAGAGTCTGCTTGAGATGCTATCTCCCTCTTCCTCT
The DNA here is from genome assembly GCF_922984935.1 of Meles meles. Taxonomy (NCBI): domain Eukaryota; kingdom Metazoa; phylum Chordata; class Mammalia; order Carnivora; family Mustelidae; genus Meles; species Meles meles. The sequence goes on from NC_060068.1 coordinate 43,994,497, forward strand.
GCTTATGATGTCTCTCTCTCGCTCTCAAATAAATAAATCTTTTTTAAAAAAATAAAATTTCCAATATCTTCAGATAATATGAAATACTTAGGAATAAATCTAACAACAGGTACTCAAGTCCTGAAAACTCTAAAACAATGTTGAGAGAAATTAAAGAAGGCTGAAATGAAGATGTTAAGATACTGCAAAGATGTGAAATTCTCCTCAGCTGATGTATAGGTTCCACTCATAAAATCCCAGCAGGCAGTTTTGTAGAAACAAAGAAGCTAATTCTAGAATTCATATGGAAATGAAAATGGTTTAAAACAGACGCAGTTTTGAAAAAGAGAAACCAAAGCAGGAGACCAATACTATCCAATTTGAAGATTTAAAAAACTGCAAGAAACAAGGCAATATGGTATTGGTTGAAATACAGACTAATTGATCAGTGCAACAGAGTGGAGGGTCCAGAAACAAACCCACACATTTATGATCAGTTCGTTTTCAAAGGAATACAAACGCGATTCAGATGATCTTCTCAACAGATGATGCTGGAACAAATGGCTATCCATATGCGAACACATTTCGGTGTGAACAAATTTCAATGTATATCTCACATCACATACAAAAAGGAAATCAATAGAACTATAAATTTTCAGTAAAAAACACTGAAGAAAAATTTTTTTGACCTTGGTTTAGGCGAGATATCTAAGATATCGTAGATACAACACCAAAAGTAGGGCCTACACACACAGAAAATCAGTGAATTGGACTCTATCAAAATTAGAAACCCTTATCTGAAATAGCCAAATTATGGAAACAACACAAATGTCATTAGCTGATGAATGAGGATGGGGTGTATATATACAGCAGAATATTACTCAGTTATAAAGTAGAATGGAATCTTGCCACTTATGATGACGTGGATGGAGCTAGAAAGTATTGTGCTAAACAGAATAAGTCAAAGAAAGACAAATACTATAGGATTTCACTCATCTGTGGAGCTGAAGAAACAAAACAAATGATCCTAGGGGGAAAAATAGAGGAAATCCGAGAAACAGTATCTTAACTCCATAGAACACATTGACGGTCACCAGAGGGGAGGTGGGCAGGGGGCATGAGGGAAGTAGGCGATGGAGATTGAGGAGCTCACTTGTGATATGGACCAGGTGTTGTACGGAAGTGTTGAGTCACTGAATTCTACACCCGAAGCTAATATTACCCTGTATGTTAACTAACTGGAATTTAAATGAAAATTCCTTTAAAAAATTAAAAACTTGTTCATAGGTCACTTTTACGAGAATTAAGACAAGTCAGACTGGGGCAAATTTTATAAGTCATTTATCTAATAAAGCACCTGTATCCAAAATTCATAAAGGAACACTCAAAATTTAATAATGGATAAACAGTCAAAATTTTTGAATAGGAAAAATACTTTAACAGACAATTATGAAATAATCAGTGTCTAACCAGTGGATATTAGAAAGCAGAGAAGAGGGCCTGATTTTTAGCTTGGTGATTAGTGATAAGTGAGGTAGGATGCTTTCAAGTACTTCCTGGATTCGGTAGGCTTCCTCCAGCTAGCACGAGGCGATTGCTCGGACAGTTCTCATACATGAGGAAATCATTTGGCACTATTTGCCCTGACTTCCTTTACATACTCACAACTCCTCAATTTTAATAAAAAATTAATTAATAGAATTAATTTCTTTTCCTCTCATACTACCAGAGGGCTAGACAAATGTCATCTTTCTACCCAAACCGATTTTAGAAGGAGCCAGAAGTTTATGCTGTTTACTGAAACTGCAATTCTAAAATTCTATTTTCAAATCAGCAAAAACACATTAAGGCCTATTAGGTATAATTTCTCACGCTAAGTATTGTCAAGCAAACAAACAAGTATAAAAAGCACCCTTTGTCATCAAAGAGTATGAGATGTAGCTAGAGCTAAGGAATATAAGTTTTAGAGGAGAGAAATTAAACAGAACATACGTTTAGCATAACTGTTCATTACAAAGGGAAGATACACTTCTCATAAGGCCGTGCGTGGTGAAGCGTCCGACAAACATTCCAGACAACGGTTGCCCTGAGAAATTTGAGGTTCATTGTCATCTGGGCTGGTTGGGGAAGGTTTTCTTGAAAGAAGTAGGACTGAAGTTGGGTCTTGGAGGGTTTTATAACATGCACCAAATGTTTGGCTAGACCTAGGAAACACACAATTGCTTTTAATAAATTGTTGGGCTGATGTTCTGTGTTCAGAGAGTCAATATGTTCAGGGAAAACACTCTGCCAGTAAAAAGGCAGGCCCTTTCGATGCTGCTGCAGACTCCCCTGCCAACGGATTGCCCTTCTCCCAAGCCAGACACACCATGGGACTGAGGTCTGAAGGGCTCGGTCAGAAATAGCCCACTGGTCAGAACGGGGATGTGTTTGTGGAAGTACGTGTTGAAGCACCTGTGCCTACCCATGTCTGGTCATAGTTATGAGTCCTTCGTTTGCTCCAGTGGGAGACTCGTTCACAGATGTCACTGGAGGAAAGGAAAACGCTCAGTATTTCTGCAGCAGATCTGCTCTGAAGAAACCATTATGTTCAACTGAGGAAATGCCATAGTTATTTTGGTATTCCTTTAATTTTGGAAGCCTGCACGATTTGCAGGACTGACCAAAAGCCTTTTTTTTTTTTTAAATCCACAAATAAACATGAAGTTCCTGTTTAATATGGGGGATGTTATTGGTTTTTGAAAAACAAAAGAACAGTCACTCTTGAGCCCAACCGAAAAGCTCAAGGCCTTTCTGGTATTGACCACCCGGAAATCTTATGGCATAAGCCTTATTTCTGAGTTAGAACACCTACCTCAAAACATAGGCTCTGCAGCAAGGCCCTTTCTATTCTGACGTTTCTGAAACTGGTAGAAAAGAGCAGACAGATAAAGCTAAGAGGAAGTTTCCATAAATCAATCTCTCATCGGCAGCCAAGGGATTTTTCCCCCTCGAAACAATGATCTCTAACTCTTTTTAATTAAGGCTTTTCTGAGCTAAATGGAGGAGAATGCATTTGGGTTCTTTATCCATCTTTATGCCTAATAAAATATGCATTGTCTCTCAGAAAATAGACAGTAATTTATAATTTTTTTCATAGATGTGTAAGCTTGGTCTTGATGAATGAAAATAATTTTGGAATCAGTTGGGGTCACCCGTGATAGTTGATGTAAACCCCTCTGTGGATATACTTACTTGGGGCTGGTTGGAGATTACCAGGGATGATCTCTGATCTTATCTCTGTCTCTGATGAGAGATTGGATTACCTCTGATCTTAAATTCCTACTTCTATTGAATTTTTAATCTCCTCTCATCCCACCTGTCGTGTATGACAGCTGACGTTTGCTTCCCTAAAGACAACTGACCCAAGGCTCTGTGTGGAGAAGAATTTCCCAAAGATTTGGAACACGCCTAAAGGTGGACTGGGGTAGATGTTAGGTATGTGTGTTTATAAAAACACTCTAGACGTTTCTATAAAGTAAGGACCCAACCTCCCCTCCACAGTATTGCTTTCACTTTTACTTTCAGATCTCATTACTCATTCTTTAAAGTTTTACTGGCCCCCAATCCAAGAGTCCTGTGAAGTAATTCCTCTCTCAAACTGGCCCCAGACCAGTGCTATCCAAGAGAACTTTCTGTGATGGAAAATTTCTATAATCTAAGCTATGCAATATGGTAGCCACGTGTGGCTATCGAGTACTTGAAATGAATTAAATGTCACATTGAATTTTAATTAATTTACATTTATATTCACTAGTTACATGTGGCTAATGGTTATTATATTGGATAGCACAGCTCAAGAACATTCAACACTGACCAAGAGGACTCTTTTTCTGAACTGGACAGACTTATTAAAACATGAGAAACATGTTTCTTAACACAGATATTTGAAAACAGCAATAGTCAAAAAACAGGATTTTTTTTTTTCTTTCCACTGGCTAATTATCTAGTATGGTATTTACCCATGTGCATGTAACTTGGCCATAAAAATATTGAAAAAATGGGGAAAAAAACAACCCTCAGTTTAGCCTTTAGTATGCTGTTGTCCCAGCCTTGTTCTCTCAAGTAAACCTTTTTAAAACATATGTTTATACATTTATCTAATGCCATTGTCCAAATATAAATAGGCAAATCGCGATTCTCTGTTGAAGTGCTCAATAAAAAATTTCTTAGAGTGGCCAAACAATTAAATATATCTAAGCCATGGTTTTAAAATATATAATTTGTGTTTTTAATGTTTAGGATACCCTCCAGCTATATAGATATAGATATAGATATAATGTATTTTTTTTTCTTTTGTCAGTTACATCTAAGGAGGTTTGGCATTCCATACAATGGGAGCATGTGCTTGATTTTTGGTTTAATTTACTTCCCTCTCAAAAATTAAATATGCTTCTGCTAATGGGCTCTCCTGCTTCTAATTGTTATTTCTTTCGGTATAAGGAATGAGTTTTGGAGTCCCTGCAATTCTTCTAAAGGAAGCATTACTTCTCCCGGGAGTGTAGATTTTGTTTCCCAATATATATTTGCCTTCCACATTCCTTCCTTTAAAATGTCTATTACAAATGTTAATCTCAAACAGATGGGTTTTGTTTTTGTGACTGACCCTGCTTTTAATAGATGCTGTGAACCCTTCACACAAAGACTCTTGCTGCTGAGCCAAGGCCTGGCATGGGAATTCTTTTCTGACGTGCTGCCTTGTTTCGTTATTTGCTTCTTCTGCCTTTACATCTCTTCTGCTTCTTTCGGCGTCCAGTCATTCAGGTGTTTCATGTGAAAATTAAGCGTTTCTGTTTAGGAAGATAAGAGAAAACCTACCCATGCCAGAGCATTTCCTCTTGGGACTTGAAGAACCACCTTCCAGGTGTTTTCCTCTTAGCTTGGGAAGTAATGCGATTGTCTTCATTCCGTTGAGTGAAGTGAAGTCTGTGAAAGGAACGTTTGTTATTGGGCTAGGAATTTATTTTCTATTAGTTTATCACATCGAATAAAATCTCTACTTTTATCCAGTCAATAGTAGTTTCCAGTCTTACCATCTCAAGTTTCAAACTTCCGGTTATAAGAGTTATTCTTATTTTGTCACCCGTTATACCTAAGAATTGGCACTTAAAGTCCCAAATATCTTTATTGCATACCTTCATTATGAAAGGAACATTAGCAAGTGAATTTAAAATGTGGGCTCAGGAAGAAAATAATCCACGGTCAACCACTCTAATGCAGTCAGTCTTTTATTTCTTTGCACGTGCATGTTTTCACATGGTTAAAATAATGATGTTCGTACAGTTTAATGTCTTACTTTGTAATTAGCTGACATTTTATTGTATGGTTTTTCTATGTTGTGACAGTCTCCTCAGCCCTCTTTTCTTATAACCACCCTTTCAGTTGGCTATGTATTATTCTATTCAGGTTGCCACACTCTGATTTACTCAAATAATCCCCTAATGGGGAGCATTTGGAATCCATCTGATATTTAAGCCTGATAAACAAAACCCCTACAAACATCTTTGTATTTATAACATCTTACATATTTTGTTTAACCTAACAGTGGAATTATTTATCTGTTTATAGAAAATGTATCAATCTGCTCAGATCCATGTCTAGTAGACTAAATCTATCCACATCCATTATTACTTAACTGAGATAGCTGAATTTTCAAACCTAACATCTGGCAAGGGTATAGCCAGTCAGTATACTGGGAAGAGACAATTTTCTACAATGTCGTATATAGTAACAAACTTACTCAAAGTATCCTTTTGAGCACTATGTCAAGTATTATTCCTGGCATACCGTGAAGACAGCAATGACCAAGGAAGGCACCATTCCTGTCTTGAGGAAGCTTTCTTTAGTATAAGTGGTATGGACCAGTCTATAGAGTGGCCAATACTTTGAATGAGGAAGTAGATGTCCTATGGAAATACATAGATAGGGCTCCGACCCTAATCCCAGAGTCTTGTGGAGCTTCCTACAAGATATAATATTTAAATAGATCCTAAAGAATAAGGAAATAGAAAAAAAAAGTAGTATATGGAAAGGAGGTAAGTGTGCTTCAAGGAGGGATAATGGCACATTAAAAGACACTAAGCAAGGGAGCTCATGTGCATAAAAAAATGAAAAGAAAGTAGTGTTCCTGGAGGGGGAATTGTGTGTAGGAATATTTGAACATTTCTTTTGCATTTTGCTTAACATTCATCGGCAATTGGATATAATCCTTGATTTGTCTTTTGAGTTGATAATCCAAGCTTTCCTTCCCACAAGTGTTCCTGTCCTAACACAAGGCATTGAATGAGAGGTCAGTTAAACTGCATCCTTGCCAGCATCAGATGGTATCAGTTAGGTTATTGTAACAGCAGAAGAATTTCAAAAGATATTATTTATGTTTATTGTTTATAATGATTGTTTCAAGATCTATGGAGTGATTTGAGGGAAACCCTCAAGGGAAGTTCTGTTCAAAGAGATCTCCCATAATTCTTTTCCTGAAAACTGAAATTCCTATTGTTTCGTTCTCCTTTGGCTTGAAACTATTGAAAGCTCTTGTTAATTTGTAAATTTATTAGTGGAAAGGATTACACATTCTGTTCCTTTCAGCTGTGACACTTTGTAATAAATTATTTTTTCAAAGAGTTGTGTCCTTAAAGAATGGATCACAGTGGAGTTAAATTCTGATTGTGAATTTTGAGATGGAAAAATCTCTGAAAAAGGGTTTCTTTTTGGAATGTAAAAACCCAGGTGTGGGTATTAAACTTCTGGAAGCCTTGGGAAGTAGTGGAGGGGGGAGCCTGGAAAGAAAATATTAGCTCTGGGGTGCCTGGGTGGCTCAGTCAGTTAAGCTCCTGACTCTTAATCTCAGCTCAGGTCTTGACCTCATGGTTATGAGTTCAAGCCCCACACTGGGCTGAACATTAGGTGTAGAGTCTCCTTAAAAAAAAGAAGAAGAAGATTATTAGCCCCAAGAGATAATGAAATATTTCCAAGGCATACTCTCCGCACAAATGTTCCTAATCCCAGCCTTGTGCACCATAGCCATTCTAGAGGAAAGTAGACCATAACTTTGTGATTCAACTTCTTTTCAACATAAATGTGAGACCTTTTTTGCCTGCATGGCTCATTACTTCATATCATGCAGACCAACAGAATCATGGCTTCCTTTAAGCTCTGTATTAGGAGGCACGCTCTGTGTCTTAGAGAGTCACGAAGAGTTGCACTCAATGGGGAGAGTAGTGATTAATGCATTTGCTGACACCAAAATTAGGTGGAGCAATTTAGTTTCGATTTGGTTACAGTATTCATCATAGCTAATATTTCCCATCATATCCTGTGGCAGTTGAAGTCTACTGTTTCAGTACTGTGAACCTCATGTTTATGAATATCCCGATTCTCCTCTCTCAGGGTATGTTGTGAGTTTACCCCTTGCTTCCTTAAGATGATGACCACTTTGGCCAGTGACATGAGAATGAAAGTGGTGTATGTCTCTTTCAGGTGGAAGACTTAACCAATGGAAGAGGGGACCAAATGGGTTTGAAACACACAGATTAAGCAGCCATTGAGACAGGTGGGATTGTGAGGACTACTGAATGAAGAATAAATTCCCCTAAGAGTCAAAGCAAGAATGAAAATGGACAGTTATATGTCGGGATTTTTTCCGGCTACACTCCACTTGTTCTAAGCCAGCATCCGCCAAATTCTTCCAAAGTCATCCTTAAAGTTCTCAGGAAACTCTTGCCGTGTATTGCAGCCAAGTCGTTTGAGTTCAGTGTGCCATCTGTGATCTTCTCTTTTGCTCCAAATCAGTATGGCAATGACAATGAACAAAGAAGCAGCTCTTTCAACGGTGCACATGAGAAGCGTTCCTGCCACCGTACTGCGATGGTCGAGCCAAACTGCAAGGCCATATGCCCGGGCAGTAGCACCTAAACCAAATTCTGACTGTTGCAGTGAATGCAAATACCCCCTCTCATTGTCATAGAAGCTTCTAGCACCTATATAGATATGCCATGGACTCCCAAAAATCTCACTCAAGTTAATTTTTATTCATTCTTTTTGTTATAGTCCTGTCTCTTAGTACGAGGTCCTGGTAACTAGACCAGAGTGACAGACAGAAAGGGGCTATGCTGTGAATCATCCTTACCTCTCTCCTGGCACTGAGTACTCCAGATAAACAATGCACCTAAAAGGACAATAATTGGGACTATTTTTTTTTAACCGCTGTTGCAGAAGGACAGCCACAAACCATCTGAGCCAGCTGACCAATGCGTATTGTATAGACTCTCCCAAATGCATTCTTCACTTCTCTATTTAGTAGCAAAATTTGAATTGTACCTTGCACATGGACCTTAAAGTCCTACCTGGCTTTTAATGGGAGGAACATCTCTCCCATTTCTTTTTCCTTCACATGTGGTTGGATTAGAGATTTAATGGTGGGACTTTGAGCAGCCACCTCAGACTATGAAACAGAGAAATCCCCTGAAGATGGTGCAAGAAGCTACAAGAAGCTTGAGTTCCTGACTCTGTGAAACTGCTTCTCTGTCCTGAACCGTTTTCACCCAGACTGTTAAATGAGACATACATCCATTTCTACCTGGGTGAACCTATTGTTCTTTTCTTTTTTATAACGGACATGTTTACAGCCTAACTACAACAATGAGAACATGAAGACAATGAAAAGAAGTCACCAAAGATATGGGGGAGAACTGGAAAGATCAGAGTTCTTTTGGGGTGAAAGATACTTAAGGTAAAGCAAGAAGTTAAAAATGCGTTGTTGACAAAGTTATACCACCCTGTGTTTATTCAGTAATGGGAGAAGCAAGTGTGCAGTTTTCCCAAGAGAATGCACATTCGTTAACTTACTATAATTCTGCAACCCCCGTCCTCGGGATGGATCATCAAAAGATGCTTTCGAGGGCGCCTGGGTGGCTCAGTGGTTTAAGCCACTGCCTTCGGCTCAGGTCATGATCTCAGGGTCCTGGGATCGAGTCCCACATCGGGCTCTCTGCTCGGCGGGGAGCCTGCTTCCCCCTCTCTCTCTGCCTGCCTCTCTGTCTACTTGTGATCTCTCTCTGTCAAATAAATAAATAAAATCTTTAAAAAAAAAAAAAAAAGATGCTTTCGAGTACCGAGGAATTTCAATAGCTAACTTCACGTTCTGAGCCCAACCATGGGAAACAACTGATCCTCTCATTCCTCAGAATAGTTTCATTAGAAGAATAAGAGTAGAAGAAATACTTAAGCATCTTTTGTATCTCTGCATTCCCCTATTGCTTACTTCTGTGCCAGCGGCTAAAAACCAACTTGCTAGTCTTCAGAGTAAATTTCCTTTCTGGCAGCACATGAGTGAATGTTCTCTACTCCCAGAAGACTTGCAGCAGTTGAATTCCCATACCCCAAGCCCAGTGGCTCTCCGCAGGCCACGGGCTCCAAAAGATGGGATCTGCCTCTGGACTGACTGATTGAAGCCCAGTCCTGAATGGATCACCTTAGTACGTATAATAAATAAGAACGATTTGGTTACTGTTCGCAAAAAACTTGACCAATGGTGATGTAAGCCATCATGATATTTCGTATCCCAGTAAAATAAGAAGGCTAGAGGTAGGAGCTTCTAAAATTTCAGCAGCATTATGACATCCTCAAATACCTAGATGCTCTCCACTCTTCTCCTTCTCAACATTGACTTCCATTCCTCTTCAGCACAAGATGGCTGACATAGCCCCAAACTCACATTCCTCTTCAGTCCCACTGGAAAGCAGGAAGCTGCAGGAAGTGCAGGGAGCAGTTTCCTCCTTGCACCCTTCTGGCCAAATCATGGAAGAAAATCCTTGCTACTCAAATTGTGGTCCTCAGGTCACAGCGTCATCCCTCACCTGGGAACTCATTAAAATGCAACATCCCAAGCCACATCCTGATTCAGATTCTGTATGTTAGCAAGATCCTCAGGTGATTCATAGACACAGCAAAATTTGAGAGGCCCTGCCCTAATGAACTTGTTCATATGTCTTTTTAGCCAGAGCTTAATGACATGGCTGTCCCCAGGTAGAAGGGAGGAAGGGAAAGTAATTTTTTCCCCCACAAGAAATAGGACAGAACAAAGGAGCTAGGGAATGTCTGTTGATGGGACAGATCCCCAGGAACCGCCATGGTATTTCTCCAGGGACAGGGTGGTGCAGAACGCCGTGCTCCCTGTAGTTCATCACTACTCACTGTGGCTCTCTGTGTCCGTGTAGCCTTTGAAGCCTGCCCACAGAATGAAGGGCTGGCCCATCTGCTGTATTTTTAACAGCAGGTTGAGACTTGACCCATGTGATTTTGGAAAGGTTTCTTGTTTTTACGGTCTTGAGGTTTAAGAGTGCTGTGTAACCCAGGGGAATTCAAAGGAAAAACATTAAAGCCAGTATAATCGGAGGGAAGGTGAAAATTGTGAAAGAGCAGATTTTTTTTTTTCTTCGGTCTGTTTAAGATATGTTTTCACTAGAGCAGCTAACAAAATCTGTTTTCACAGACGTCTTTTTTTCTGCTTTGCGTTGTTTTGTTTTTGTTTTTGTTTTCACTGCTCAGTAATTCATTATTTTCATATAACAGGGCTCATCACAGCACAGGCCCTGTTAATGCCCATCCCCTTAACACCTTCCCCTCTGAAACCCTCAGATGGTTTCCCAGAATCCGTAGTCTCTCATGAATTGTCTCCCCCTTCTAATTGTCCCCCCTTCACTTTTCCCTTCCTTTTCCCGATGTCCTCCATGCTATTCCTTATGTTCCCCATATGAATTCACGCATATGCATTGGTTTTCTGGTGTTACCATAGACTGACTGAAAAGGTATTTGTAAACAGGAAGGAACTGGCTTTGAGGATTTTGGTCTAATTTTAAAGATGAAAATTGTGCTGTTTTAGGGTTGAGCTGTTAATAAGTTAAGACTTCTTAAGCGTTTCATAAAGTAAAATTCTAGAAAGTTTTTCAGTGATATAAAATAATATGACAAAGGATAAAATGGAATATAGAAAAAAAATCAGAAACTAAAGGAATAATGTCGGGGGACTTCTCAATCTTGGGGCAAGGACCTTGTAGATGTCGATCTAAGCCAATTTCTGTTTGACTTCCTGGTGATTATGTGATGATTTACATATGGCAGCATAAAAATAACAGATTTTTTTTTTGGTCTCCATATACCTCTGAATATGTATTTGAAGCCTCCTAAGTCAGTGTTCTTTCCCCCGGTGACGTAAAGGACATTTTGACAATGGGTTTGGGCGACCCTCCCATCTCTTCCCAACCAAATCTTCAGTTGTTTAATTCAATGGAAGAGGTATGCTCCCAATGAACTTATTTTTAGGTTCCCTTGCTTTTTTGATATGATAGAGTACATATCCAGAGATATTACACTCCAGAGATAAAGAAATGCTTGCAGGGAAAAACCAGAATAAACGTCAATATAGAAGTAGCTGTTTGACTTCAGAAATGCTGCAGACATACTCAATAGTGTGTCCTTAAAACAAAAGTGCAAACGAATCACTGGTCATATGCAGGCAAGCAAAGAGTTGGAGAACGTGTCACTTCTTACAACATTTGGCATGTTTTAAGTGCACATAGTTCTCATCGAACTGGCTGGGAGGCCCCTACAGAGATCTGCTGGCAGACTGTGGTGCCCACTAAAACAACTGTGACTTTCAATAAAAATTCGTGCCACGGGTGCCAAAGCAAACTTGTGAAAATTGTCCGCTTTCAGGCAACCCGGACAAAAACCTTAGGAGTGTTGAAGTCACTATTGAAAAGGGTCTCCGTAAGAGCCAAGAGAAATGTATCCCTGATTTATGTGAATACAGATTCTTGTAAATGGTAAAGCCACAGTGAGCCAAATTTGCCTTTTGTACCTGGAACCCGGATTTGGCTCCACCCGACCTGGTTAGGGAAAACAGTGAGGCTCCTTGGTCCTCATTCTCGGAGATGCTAAATGGAGATGTCAAGAAGATGGTGAAACTGGACTTTAAATTTAGCAATTTTGCGATAAATTGGGGGTTTGGGAGAGTCCTGTTTTTAATCCTTTCAGATTGACTGTAGTCATTGAACCAAAAGGGCAATAATGTTCTCAACAAAGCAAGAAAGCAAGTTCAATTACGAAACTGGAAGCCTTAAGAAAAATCCCGTGGTTTTATTTTTTTTTCTTTCCTTTTTTTTTTTTTTTTGGTGTTTGAGTTCCAGATTCTCATCAAATGGGAGTTGTGTCCAGTCTGCTCCGTGGTAAATCAGAATGTCACCACCTGACCTTGGCAAAGTTACCTGGTAATGAGGGTGAAAGGTGTACGGAACAATTTGTGTCTGTCTGAGTCACTGAGTTTTCCTTCAACAGCACAAATGTGTCATCGGTTTTGTCATGGCTCATCTTGAGCAATAGAAGCTGCCGTGGCCGTGGACTGGACTGGGGAGGGCACCCGCCTGTGGGTCATGAACTATGTGACTGTCAATGCATAGGCTTTCTGGAAGGATGCACAAGAAACTGGTGATACAGGTTGCTGCTGGGGTAGGTCCTGGAGTGGGAACCCGGTAAGTCAATGGTGGGAAAAGAATGTATTTTTTTCACGTATGCTCTTTTTTCATTTTTCAGTCTTGTACTTCATATATATATGGAGGAGTGTGTTCATATATAGATATATATGAAGCATATATATATATACACATCTCCCATTCAAGAAAGCATATACATATTGATGCATATGTGTGCATACATATACACAAATATATATGTATTGCTCATTGAAAAAAAATCAATGTAGTATCAAAAGACAGAGTGAGCAAACAAAGACCATATTCTTCTTGGTTCTACCTTGTGCTGGATGGATAATTGTCTCCCTTGGAACCTTAAATGACTCTTCTAACATGAAGTGGGATAAATTTAGATACAGAAAAGGCCAACATTTGTTAAAGCAGGGACTCCCCAACCATAGAAAACAAACATACTCATTTTGAGTCTGCTATTAGAGAGAGAATGTCTTGTTAACAAGATGAACCCCAAGCAGTATCTTACTAGCTGAAAAGTTCAAACTTCAGTGGTTGTGTTAGAGCAGTTGCTCTAAGAAGCAGCATTCAGGAAGAGGGGGAGAAGTTGTTAGGAGTGGAAACCGTGGTGGGGGGAGCAGGAGAGCAGAGTGGCTAAAGGCTCATGGGTGGTAACAAGACAACTTGGTCACGACCAAGCTCACCTGACTGGGATCATCCCCTCTCAAAAGCATCTGACAGTCCGTGCTTTATCTAGGAGTGAATTTTGGTAGGGCTGCCCTTGACCAGCCCAAGTGAACTTGTCTTAATATTTTCCTGTAACTGGGATCTGGCCGCATTCCTTAGCATACGCGCTTGCCCACACTTTACGGCTCCCAGCTGTATTCCTGCCCACTCTGATTCCATTACAGCTTGAAGGGGTGAAGACTCATCTCCCTTCTCTGTCTTTGCACTTTCTCTAACTGGATTTGACATTGCAGAAGTGATTTGACACTTAGTCACATATGATTGAAAGTCTGCCACCTAGTTGCTTGGGGTAGGCGACGTGGAAAAGAGTATAGCTTTGAAGTCAGGCAGACAGGGCCTGTGTTCACATTTCCAAGGTGTCCTCACTTGTTGGCTGCAGAATTATGACTAAGCTACTTAGACTTTCTATGCCTGCTGCTTCATTTGTAATGTAATCCCTTAGCTATGCACCATGAGTCTGAAAAGAGCCTTTTTTTTTTCCTTCTGGAAAGAAAGAAAGCATCCTTATTTTAACACAGTCTAGAGCACAAAACTTGGCACTATTGACATTTTGAACCACTTTGAACCACGTAATTCCTTGCTGTGGAGGGCTGTGTTGTGCATTGTAAAATGTTTAGCTCTATCCCCGACCTCTACCCATAGATGCTGGTAGCACTCCCAGAGCCCCGTATGTGACCAACCAGAAAAACCCTAGACATTGCCATATGTCCCTGGGGTGAAGGGAAGAATCACCACCAGTTCAGAAGTAATGATTCAGAGGATGATTTTCCCATCAACTTTTCTTTTGGTTCTTATAGTCAGGCTAGGATTGTTATCTGGACCAACCCTAGTTGTCTTTTCCTGGTGTGCCTTACCATGTACCCTCAATCTAACTTCATTAGGTACCTTGCTAGGGCAACGAGGACGTGGTCTGCTGTACTCTGAAAACGTACAGCTTCATCTTAAGGCATGGTCTGCCTCTACCATGAGCCTGTGTAAGACAAACCAACTTGGTGTTGCTGATATGGGTCAATACTTTGGTAAAGCTTTCAGGAGTCACCACTCTCACCAAGTTCCTGTCTTAGCAAAGGTCTGTGGGAAACCAGGGAGTGAAGACAGACAGAAAACTCCAACCTACCATAGCAGAGGGACAACTCAGTTGCATATTGCCTGGCACAAGACAGGGTGCACAACAAGAGTGACCTCTCCTCTTTCTTCCTCGGTCTCAGAACATGGCCGTCCTTACTGCCGTCAGACCGGCTGCCATGTCTCTCATGACTCATCCCAGAACCGTGGGCCGTGACTTAGGCTTTGCACTCCTCACTTCTTGACTGATCGTATTTATATAATCAAAGCGTAAAGGTAGCCTGGGGAATGTGTACTTTTTTTTTTTTTTAAATCAATGGGTGGTTAAGAGGAGAGAATTTCTAATGGGTTGAAGGGTGACCGTGTCAAACACATCAGAGTCACCGAAGGTGATGGAGAGGGGAAAGATGCTGAGATGGATTGATTGAGATGCCACGGATGAGATTCTAAGATGATGCTTCAAGGAGAAAAGCGGATAGAAACCAGACAATAGGTGAAGAGGGGGTAAAAACTGAAGGAAGCCATGAGAAGGGAGGCAGTGACTTGGACCACTCTTTATAAAGAAGAGGGTAAGTGCATAGATTCTTGTCTCGAAGATAGAGAACACTGGAGACTGAAGTGTGAAGAGCAGAAGCCAGTAGAATAGAAGAACTAAAGGTGCCAGAGAGAAGGGACTAACCAGGGAAGCCAGTTACTGGAGAAGAAATGTCCCTCCCATTGAGACCTACGGAAAGAATGAGAATGAGGATGAGGAAGTCTGGGTGTCTCACTTGGTTAACCGTCTGCCTCCGGCTCAGGTCATGATCTCAGGGTCCTGGGATCGAGCCCCACATCAGACTCCCTGTTCATTGGGGAGCCTGCCTCCCCTCTGCCTGCTGCTCTCCCTGCTTGTGCTCTCTTTCTGTCTGTCAAATAAATAAAATCTTTTTTAAAAAACGAGAATAAGAGGGAATCCCTTTATAGATTACAGTTTTCAGTTTAGAGTTTCAAATGCCCTTCATAAAATGTACGTGGAAAGGTAAAATATGAGACTGTTATCAGCCATGAATACTCTAATTTAAACCAGCTTTGGAAATCTGTGGGCAATAAACTAGTGATTAAGTATTTATTAAATATTTATTATTCACATTCCATAAGGCATTGGACTTCTGCCAGTTCTCTGAAAATGAGGCAAAATTATTTCAAAATGTTTATATTGCATTAAGTAGAAAAGTTTAAGGATTAATCTGGTCTTAACATCTTGTGACTTTTAATTAGAAAAGTTTAAGGATTAATCTGGTCTTAACATCTTGTGACTTTTAATTACCTTCAACCAAGCTAGTCACATCATCTTTTTTTTAACAAAGAAAGGTGTGTGCCTAGCTTAGTGGGTAAATATTTGTGGGCACCTAGTATGTACAAGTTCTGTGTTTGGCTGGGTGTGGTGAGTATTGAAAAAGGGGAAGGGAAGCTAGATGGAGAGGTGTGTCAGGACATTCTGGAGAGAGCCAGAACTTGTGAAGGGTTGTCCAGATTCTCAGCAGATATTTAAAACCGAGAATCACAGGCCTTCAAAAGAGGAGGATTTACAACACAGTATATTACAAAATATTTTATAATCCCTGGAGAGCCTCGATAAAATCTGAAAAAAACGTCCCCCCGTCCATCGGAGGCAAGATCAAAAGAAAAAAAATCCTTCTCTCTGCCCCAGCAGTGTTTTTCATTATGCCAAGGATAAAGCAAGAGAGTCCTTTGACCATTTTTTTTCACTGGAGTCTGAGTTTGAAATCCATGGCACATACACAAATAACTTAATGTCCCCTGCCTCATCAATTTAAAAAAGTCAGGCCAATTATGTACTTTTGCCTGGAGACAGTTGGCTGGACTAGAGGCTATTCTAAAGCCTACTTAGCTCCAAGAGTTCTGGTTCTATGGTAAACCACTCAAGTGCATAGAAAATATCATGCCCTTATTGGCCTCCACCCACAAATCCATTTTTCTCTTGAACACAGTTGAAGGGCAATTTGTTGTCCTTTTTGTTTTGGCAGTTTAAGAAGGTTTCCATGGTTTCTGTGTCCTCTTGGTCACTTTTTCTGTGTATCAGCTTGACCATAGATTATCAGAGGTCAACCTTGTCAGCTTTTTGGATGTATGTCCCTCAGGCGTGCATTCCATGGAGTCAGTATAAATCGGCTTCGTGGGTGACATAATTCTAGATAATACATTGGTTCATGGCCCATCATGGGGCCATAATACATAAACAGATAGCAAGTTTATCTGTGATTAGAAAAAAAATATATATATATAAAATGATTTGGAGAGAGAGCAATAAAAAAAAAAAAACATTGAGGAACACTGTCTTGGGATAAGGAGTTCTCAGGGCCTTAAGATGTGTTGAGAAAGACTCTGGTGCATCAAATATACTTTGTTTTTTATCTTAAAAAGTCTGTATTTAGGGGCGCCTGGGTGGCTCAGTGGATTAAGCCGCTGCCTTCGGCTCAGGTCATGATCTCAGGGTCCTGGGATCGAGCCCCGCATCGGGCTCTCTGCTCCGCAGGGAGCCTGCTTCCCTCTCTCTCTCTGCCTCTCTGCCTACTTGTGATCTCTGTCTGTCAAATAAATAAATAAAATCTTTAAAAAAAAAAAAGTCTGTATTTAGCTCACTTCCTCTGCCCTTTCTAATCTACCACAGGACACTTTCTGCAAATGTTTAAATTGAGACATCTTCAAATTCAATGCGGCACATAAAACTCTTCCCTTGTGACAACAGGTGTGGCTTGGAGAACGACTGTCTCTCTTGAGATCAGACTGTTCTGGGTGGCAGTCTGGCAGTGAGGTCTTGCAGGAGGCTGTGGAAGGGGTCCTCAGTCCCAGACTTCCTTTGGGATTAGCCTCGCAACTAAGGGCAAGTTGCTTTAAAGCCTCTAATGCCATTTCCTCATCTGTAGGACAAGGGTCCTGATGCTTCACCTGGTAGGGTGGTGGAAGGGTTTGAGATGATGGACAGTAGCCGTCTCTGAGTGAGGCAGAAAGGCGAAGTAAACCATAACCGGGTAGAAGAGAGCAAGACGCCCAGTGGACCTGTTTTACCAAACTTCACAAATACCCTGTTTGAGTTCCTGCTGCTGCCATTAAAAAAAAAAAAAAAAAAAAAAAAAAATCTTGCACACAGAATGTAGCCCCTGTCTGTATAAAGAATGAAGTATTCAAAAGTATTATAAGTCACTTTCAGAGGGGAACTTGGATTTTGCCTCAATAAAGGGACATCAGAACCATCAGAAAACCCGGCAAGGAGCTGTATTTCTCCTGCTCCATAAAAATCACCATGATTTATTCCTTTAATGAAAAAGTTAGGGGCTCGTGCAGGCACAACAGCTGTGACTTTATGAAGGGAACCCTAAGCCAGAATTCCTTGTGGGGCTATTGCCACAAGGGGTCAGATCTCTTATTATTGGTGGAGCCTGGCATCAGCCCACAGAGACACAAACAGGACTGGACAGCCAAGAGCTTGAAATAACTCAGCTGTGGTAGGTGAGAAAAGCTCATGCAACACCAAACCGGACTCAGTCTGTTTAAGGAAGGGCGTCCGTGTCTTTGATCCACGGCTGAGCTGAGTATCTGGTGAGGGAAGAGAAAAGGGAACACAGTCGCCTCGCATCTTAGACTGGTTGCCGGTCATCCACTCGGCACATGTGAGCACTTAAGCTGTTGCCCTGAATCAACGGCTTTTCTCCTCCGTGTTAAATATAGTGAGGGGTAAATATTTTGGATTCATCAGCCTCCAAGTATTCTTCAGATGTTTTAGTTTCCAGCAAACAGAATACATCGTGCTGGGCACATTCTCCCTTGATTTTTTTTTTTTTTTTTTTTTAAGGACCGTGTGTGATTTATGGGAAATGGAATCCATATGTTTCTGCTTCGTTTACACTTAAGTCATCAAAACGTTGTGTTGTAAGAGCTATTTGATGTCCCAGTTGCCTTGTGAGCTTGATCTTTCCATCATTTAAATACAAACGGCTCAAAAGCGCTGGTCTCTCTAAAAGGCCGAGAGAGAGAGAGAGAGAGAGAGAGAGAGAGAGAGAGAGAGACCAAGAGAGACCTAGAGACCTAAGAAGGCCTGTTGGGCCAAGATGAACTAGATTTGAACATCCCGAAGGTCACTTGAAGCTGAAACTGCAACCCCATGAATTTCACATGGGTCCCGAATTTACAAGAAAACAAAGGCTCCTCTGCAGCCAGTTTCAGAAGCAGCTCTGGTAAAGGCAGGGAAGCTGCTGGCCAGTCAGCCACCCGACCAGGGAGAACAGGGCTCTGAATGTGCTCTTAGCTGCCCAAAAGATTCTTGTGCCCGCTCCTGGAGGACCTGTTGTTTTCGGGCTCCCCCAGAGCCGTGTCTCCAGCCGGGGAAAAGAACCCTTTGTCCCACTGAAGCTCGGCAGTCTCTGCTGTCCATGTGTTCCCGGGCTGTCCTGCCCTAGGCCAGAGTTCCCTATCTGTTTTTCTGCCATCTGGCCCAAGTGGCTGGCCACTGAATGGAATCCTGTGGGTGCATGTGGGGCGGTGATTATTGACTGCGCAGTGTCTTATCTCACTCAGCTCACAATAGGGCCGAGAAAACATGGAGTTTGGGTCAAGTACAAAATAGGTGAACTGGGGACCCACAAATTAGGAAAAAGCCCACTGTAAAGCAAAGTTGTCTCGCTCCCACCCTTAGAGCAGCCCTTAAGTCACTTATCTGCGGCATTTTAGGAAAGGGTTTTTAGGAAAGGGTTCAGAAGAAAAACATCCAAATTGGAACTACTTTAGGGGATAGTACAATCGAAACATCATTAAATCTCTCTATACAGTCATCGTTAGAGCACTACAGAACGTTAGGATGCAGAACTTCATCATCCAGAAGGGTCTTTAGACATGAATTCAACAGGATGCACCGTCCTGTGAATCACCTGGATTTCCCAAATCACTTATCTGGGAGTAAGGAAGCAGCCCCTACTGTAAATATATCGGTGTACAATATATGAGTTATGCACGAGCACGTGCACGCACGTGCGCACTCACGCAGGGTTGATGAGATCAGAGCATCTGTTTGGTTTCGGAGCGTCTCTTGCCACAAAGAGACTGTGGATTTCCCCACGTTTGTTAACCGTTTGACCTCGGGAGCTTTAGTGCACGCAGAGTGTTTCCAAGTCAGAACGTACCACAATTGGCTTAACGTCTCAGTATTTTTCAATAGGGGGCTTAGAAAAATCAATCTTTGAGATACATTTTGAAATGTTGACCAGAGTTCTTGAAGTCATTTGCTGTGACTTGAGACGCATTAGAAAATAAACTACCCCTAACGTCCACATCTTCATGGAGAATCTCCCATCTGTCTCCCTAAGAGGCCAAGCTTCATGACTATAGATGATGCCTTCTGAAAACCTTAGACGAGATCAGTAAGATAGTCAATTCTCTCTTTTTCTTCCTTAGAGAAAGAAAAAGGGGGTTCCACTCCATTTCCTCCCTGAGAAGAGCCTTGTGACTTAAATTCACGCACCTCTCCTCCTTTGGGGCACAGTCCACTGGAGTCAACTTCCAAGAAAGCTGAGATCCATCCATACCTGTTGTACTATTGGTTTCAGAGTCCCTCCACCCCTTGTTTTGGGTTTTTCCAGTCCGTCACTACAGAACTCGGTGCTGTCCCTTTTGTTGACAGGTTGCCAGGATACCTCTAGGCGACAAAGGCTGGGGTTTCTCTTCCTGGCAGCCCAGGCATACATACTCTTAAGAACTCCTGCAAGAGGGCATGTGAATCGTGGAGCTCTCAGCTCTTCTGCTCCTGTTTCCACCAACCCCTTCTCTGAGGGGCTCATCAGGCCATGACACAAGCTGAAGCAGAAGGAGGACAACAAACCTTGCCAGGTGAGGCTCTCTTGGAAAGTGTGCTTTTCCTCTGTTGTCTAACTAGTCAGTCAGTCTCCAACCTTACCTTTCCACTAATGATAGAGGTTTATGTTAGACCATCCTGATCTCCACTTCCATCTCACTAGCATGTCATAAATACTTTCTCACTAGAGAAAAGAAACCCCAGGGCGCCTGGGTGGCTCAGTGGGTTAAGCATCTGCCTTCAGCTTGGTCATGATCCCAGGGTCCTGGGATCGAGCCCCGCATCAGGCTCTCTGCTCAGCAGGGAGCCTGCTTCCCCCTCTCTCTCTACCTGCTGCTCTACTTGTGATCTCCCTCTATCTGTGAAATAAATAAATAAAATCTTTTTTTTTTAATATTTTATTTATTTGACAGAGAGAGATCACAGGTAGGCAGAGAGGCAGGCAGAGAGAGAGGAGGAAGCAGGCTCCCTGCTGAGCAGAGAGCCCGATGTGGGGCTCGATCCCAGGACCCTGAGATCATGACCTGAGCCGAAGGCAGAGGCCCAACCCACTGAGCCACCCAGGCGCCCTGGGGTTTCTTTAAATAAAATCTTAAAAAAAAAAAAAAAGAAAGAAAAAGAAAAGAAACCCCGAATAAAATAATGAATCACGAAGTAAAAACCCTTGACTGCCAAAACAAAGTAACAAGTATCGTTTTACTTCACGGGGTGGTGCTGGCAATAATGCGAACTACGGAGTCAATGTTTTAGGGACTAAAAGAGAACCAAAACCAAATTCCAATTGAAGAGATAATATTATTTAAGGATTTTATTTATTTCTTTTATTTTAGAGAGAGAGAGAGAGAGAGCGGGACAGGGTGAGGGATAGAGGGAGAGAGTATCAAGAAGACTCTGCGCTGAGCACAGAGCCCAAAGCTGGGCTGCATCTTACGACCCTGAGGTCATGAACTAAGCCAAAACCAAGAGTCGATCGCTCAATTGACTGAGCCCCCCAGGCGCCCAAGAATAATATTATTTAAATGTATAATTATTTAAAAACAATTGTCTTCAATGAAAAGTAGATAAAATGTTTTTTACATTAACCAGGATTATGTGTTTATTAGCCAAATTATCCTTGAAAGTAAAAGGGGTGAGAAAGGCTATAGTTACTCAGATGAATCAGCAGATTTTTTATTGAGATAAAATGTACGTGGGGAAATGCAACTGATCCTAAGTTCTTAAATTCAAGTGCCTAAAATCAGTGAGTTTGACAAATATACAAAAACCTGTAAACCATCACCTTAAGCAAGACATGGACATTTGTATCATCCAGAAAGCTTCCTCGTGTCTTTTGTAGTCCACTGTCCCTCAGTGAGCCACCACTGTTCCGATTTCTATCACGAGAGAACAATTGGGCTGTCTGTGAACTTCATAGGAATAGACTCACACCTGTATCTGACTTCTTTGGCTCAGCAGAATGTTTTTGAGATAATCCCATGTTACTGTGTATGTTTCTAGCTCGATTCCTTTTATGGGCGAGTATTATTGCATTATAGGATTATCCCGCATTTGTTTATCTCTCCTCCTATTCACTGGTATTTGGCTTGCTTTCAGTTCGGGTCTCCTGTAACTAAAACTGCTATAATCACTCTTGCACACATCTCTTGGTAAACATACGGTTTCATGTATCTCAGGTTCAGACCTAGCATTGAAATTGATGGTAGATGTATGCTTGACTTTATAATGGGTATGAAATTAAATGTCACTGTGGCTACAATTTGCATTCCCCTGACTAATGAAGTTGAGCATTTTTACTTGAGCTTGTTGGACATTGCTGTCTCGGTTTTATTAACTGTCTGGTTACATTTCTTGTTCATTTTAGATGTTTCTTTTCTTGTTTTTATCATCTTCACTGATGTATAAGTCACGTCCGGTAAAATGCACATATTTTAAGTACACAGTTTGATGAGTTTTGACAAAGGATTACCCACCAGTGTTATCAATACAAGAACATGTCTATTACCCTTTGTAGTGCATTCTCCGCCCACCCAGCCACCCACAAGCAATCACCAATATTCTTTCTTTCCCTTCCAGATTAGCTTTGCCTGTTCATAGATGGAATAATTCAGCATATTCTTTGCACCTGACTCTCTTCATTCAAAAAAATATTTTTTCTTTTTTTTTAAAGATTTTATTTACAAAAAAAAAGATTTTATTTATTTATTTGACAGAGAGAGAGAGAGAGATCACAAGTAGGCAGAGAGGCAGGCAGAGAGAGAGAGAGGGAAGCAGGATCACCATCAAGCAGAGAGCCCAATGCGGGACTCGATCCTAGGACCCTGAGATCATGACCCAAGCCAAAGGCAGAGGCTTACCCACTGAGCCTCCCAGGCACCCCTCAACAAAATATTTTTGAATAAGATCATTGTATCAGAAGTTTGTTCATTTTTATTGTGGGGTACTGTTCTATCCCATGAATATCCCATAATTCGTTTATGCGTTTACCTGTTGAGATACACTTGTATTGTTTCTTAGATTTTTCACTATTAAGAGTAAAAGCTTTTGTAAACATTCATATACGTCTTTTGTGGACGTCTGTTTTCACTTCTGTTGGGTGATGATTTAGGGATAGAATGCCCATGTTAGTAGGTAGGTGTTGGTTTAAATTTGTGAGATTCTGCCAAACTGGTCTCCCGAGTGTTTATATATTTCACACTCCCACTAGGCATGTGCGGGAGTTCCGGTTTTCCCATATCCTCACTACCACTCGGTATTAGCAACCTTTCTAATTTTAGCCATCCTCATGTGTGGTATCTCTGGTTCTAGTTTGCATTTTGCTAATGACTAACAGCTAATGATGCTGAATTTTATTTCATGAACTTATTGACTATACTTTTTCTGTTATGCATAATCTATTCAAAACTTTGGCCCATTTTTAAAAATTGAGTTTTTTGAATTATGACCATCTATATATAGCTAGATAGATATAGATATATATAATAAATCCTTTCAAATATATGTCTTCTAAACATTTCTTTCCAATCTATGACTTTGGCTTTTAATTTTCTTGATGGTGTTTTGTTTTGTTTTTTTAAGATTTTATTTTTTTATTTATTTGAGAGAGAGAGAAAGAGCAGAGGGAGAGGGACAAGCAGACTCCATGCTGAGTGCAGAGCCTGACTGGGGCTTGATCTCATGAGCCTGAGATCATGACCTAAGCTGAAATCAAGAGTCAGATGCTTTAACTGATTGAGCCACCCAGGCACTCCTTGATGGTGTGTTTTGTTTTATGGGTTTTTTTTTTTTTTAGATTTTATTTATTTATTTGACAGAGAGAGATCACAAGTAGGCAGAGAGGCAGGCAGAGAGAGAGAGAGAGAGAGAGAGAGAGGGAAGCAGGCTCCCCGCTGAGCAGAGAGCCCGATGCGGGACTCAATCCCAGGACCCTGAGATCATGACCTGAGCCGAAGGCAGCGGCTTAACCCACTGAGCCACCCAGGTGCCCCTATGGGTTTTTTTTTTTTAAGACTTTATTTACTTAAGAGAGAGAGAGATAGCAAGAAAGAGTGTGAGTGGAGGGTGAGGGCCAGAGGCAGAGGGATAAGCAGACTCCCCACTGATCAGGGAACCAGAGGTAGGGTTCGTCCCAGGATCCTGGGATCATGACCCAAGCAGAAGGCAGTTGCTTAACCAACTGAGTCACCCAGGTGCCCCTTGATGGTGGTTTTTAAAGAACAGAAGTTTCTAATTTATCCGAAGGAAAATTTTTAAATTCCGTTTTTTTTAAGTTTAATGCTTTTTTGTGTTTTGTCCGAGAAATCTTTGTATCTACTGAAGTCATAAAGATATTTTTCTTTGCTTTCTTCCTAAAGCTTTATAGTTTTTATACTTGTACATTTTACATATTATAGTTTTTATATTTAGTTCTATGATCCACTTTGAATTAAGTTTCATGTGTGAAAGAAGAGAATTGATATTAACTTTTTCCCTACATGTATCCAATTGTTTCACCATCATTTGTTTAAAAGATTTTCTTCCCACCATTAAATTGTCTTAGCATCTGGGTCAAAAATGAATTGACTGCGAATGTGAACCAACCATATATTTCTGGATTCTATTCTGTCACATGAACCTATTTATCTGTCTTTACTGGCATTGTTAATTTTTAATAAAGCAGCTCATCTTGGCTTTAAGTAGTGCAGCAAGTATTAAAAACAAATATACAAGTGGAGTCCTTCCATGATTTCTTGCCACTGGAACTATGCGTAAGAGTGTATTAAGTTGGACATTTTTTTCTTGCATGTTTTCCAAATTTTTCCCTGGGCAATAATCTGATTTTAAGTGATTCTATAACAAACAAAACCCAAAAATGTACAGTCATAAATGTATTCAAGAATGATAATCCCAGCAAAAGAGATGAATTTTTCAAATGTATTTATACAGAATGATATGTGAACTTAATTTTCATTTCTTCCTTCAGTAATTTTTGAGTGTCTACTATACTGCAGGCACGATTTTGGACAAAGCAAGAGAGAAGGAAACCATTTCTTGGTCCATAATTTTTACAAAGAAACATTACTTATAATCTCTGTTTCCTATTTAACAATGTATTCCTCACAATTATAGAGAAAAAAATCTGGGGGCGCCTGGGTGGCTCAGTGGGTTAAGCTGCTGCCTTCGGCTCAGGTCATGATCTCAGGGTCCTGGGATCAAGCCCCGCATCGGGCTCTCTGCTCAGCAGGGAGCCTGCTTCCCTTCCTCTCTCTCTGCCTGCCTCTCTGCCTACTTGTGATCTCTGTCTGTCAAATAAATGAATAAAATCTTAAAAAAAAAAAAGAAGTGAAGCAAGAGTCCTGTTTCCCAGTACAGATCACATTCTGATCATTTAGGGTCCTATCTCCTTCATTTAAAAAAAAAAAAAAAAAAGAGAGAGAAAAAAATCCGTATCTGATAAAATAAACATCAGGCTAATTGTCTTCATACATTCCTGTGAATTGACAGAAAATTATCGACACTCAAGTGTTTACTAAGGAACATTTCCTTGGGCTTTCCAAGTTTGCTATCCCTGTCAAAAGATATCCATTCCTTCTGAGCCTCAGGATGCAAACTGTCATTTCTTTCAGTCACATTTTTCAGCTTATTTTAGAATTTGAATTTCATATATTATTTCTAAGAGAAATTTCTTCACAAACTTGGACTTTAATTTAGCTGTTCCTTCTGGGTGTGTAAATAATTTAAATGAATATGCATGAAAATGAAAATAATTTTCCCAACTTCTCCGGTGAATGAAACATTTTCAAGAATACATGCAACTTAACTGACAACATTTGTATTATTATTAAAAAAAAAAAATTAGAGGGGCACCTGGGTGGCTCAGTAGGTTGAAGCCTCTGCCTTCGGCTCAGGTCATGATCTCAGGGTCCTGGGATCGAGCCCCGCATCGGGCTCTCTGCTCCACAAGGAGCCTGCTTCCTCCTCTTTCTCTGCCTGCCTCTCTGCCTACTTGTGATCTCTCTCTCTGTCAAATAAATAAATAAAATCTTTAAAAAAAAAAACAAACCACAAATGGAGAAGAATGTGAACTGCTGTGGAACACCCTTCCTGAGGAAGCTGGGGGTGATTGCCGCAGAGTCTTAAAAACACGGCCACGTTTTCGGAACATCACAGCCTACAAGTATGGCACCAGGCATAGCATGCACCATGTCGTCGCAGCAGGGAGGGACAACGTAGGGGAGGCAAGCCCTTGAGAGAATCAGAGTGGCGACAAGCTGCAGAGAATGTCCTGAGCGCAATACAGCAGGAGATTCTGCTTGTTTTGTTGTTGTTTGAGAGAAGTCTCTGTGAGGAGCCTGACTGAGTCCGATGCAAGCCAAATCTGGTAGATTTCTGCTTGCCCTGAGCGCTACTTTACAATTCACGTTGATTCGTAATCGGATGTTTCACTGTTAAAATAAAACGGACTCTATTCTGTAGGCTCTAATTCAGGAGTCATCAAACTTTGGCTGTTAAATGCCCAGATGGTAAATAATTGAGGCCTTGTAGGCCATGTGCTCTCCAGTTGTGGGGCAAGAGCAGCCAAAGCTAAACACAGAAACGAGTAAGTGCGACTTGGTCCAGTAAACCCTTATTTACAGAAAGCAGCAGACAGCTGGCCAGATTGGCTAGGGAGCCATAGTTTGCTGACACTTGTCTAATCTTCGGCTGTGATGAAATAGCTTCCCATCTCACACATGGACATTTAAAGGGCTGTGGCTACGGAGCTCTTCTTTCTCTGAGCACCCACTCCTTTGGGGTTCTCTTCAAAAGAGATAACACTTCCAAGAAAGTGTGAATAAGTTTAGCTCAGGAAAGCCAACTTCTTGGATCTTTCTTCAGCTTTCAGCCTAGTCACACAGCACCCACCGCCTGAGCTAGCGATTTCTGTGTCACCGCTGGTGTGCCTGTCAATTATCCCCATTTTTGGAGGAAGCTCCAGGCCTTTGATGTTTGTTGCTTATCACTTGATAAAATGTCTTTGTCATGAGGGTTTGGTCCAGTACTCAGTCGTTGGATGGATTCTCATTTCTCTCAGATTTGGTAGAGTTACACTTGTGTTTTGTTTTTTGTTGTTGTTGTTTTTTAGATTTTATTTATTTATTTGACAGACAGAGATCACAAGTAGGCAGAGAGGCAGGCAGAGAGAGAGGAGGAAGCAGGCTCCCCTCTGAGCAGACAGCCAGATGCGGGGCTCGATCCCAGGACCCTGGGATCATGACCTGAGCTGAAGGCAGAGGCTTTAACCCACTGAGCCACCCAGGCGCCCTAGAGTTATACTTCTAACGCTAGAATACTAATTCCTAATTTCCTGAGGATTACAAGGAGCAAGGATGCTCGGGGATCCCCAAGACTTGAGAAGATACTAGAAAGCTGGCTGTTAACCCTGCCTGTCCAAAAGTCCTGTGGTGCTCATGTATTTCTATGTGCATGTATATGCCTGTGTGTGCACACATGTACCAGTGCATGTCAGTGTGTGTGTGCATGTGTGTGTCAGTATGTGTGTTTGAGAGAGAAAGTACTAAGAGAAGCGTAGTCAGGATGGCTCTCTTTGAGTTGATGATATGTAAATAGAGAAAATATGAGAAAACTTGGCAAAGAACTGGGGGAAGATTCTAAGCCATGGCATGGGCCTGAGCAAAGTCCCTTCTAGTTCCTTCCCTGACCTATCCTGGAGTGAGAAGGACTTTAGGTTCTTTGAGGACCTGAAAAGTGAATGTGGATAAAACTCAAGTGCAAGCAGGGGAGAGTAAAGAGGGACCAGGGCAGAGACTTTTTAAAGAAAGAACCACGTGCAGAGGAACTTTGTGCCTAAGCATTTGGATTTTATTTCAGAGTGGAGGGACAGCCATGGAACATTTAACCCAGGGAGGTGTGGGACCTGTTTTGGGATTAAAGAGTTGACTATGAGTGCTCCGGAAAAGACTGGCACGCGGAAAGGGTTATTTATTCCACTGCTACCGCTGAAGCAGCCTATGGCCGGTGAGGCCGGTCCATTCACCTACCTGGTTGCAAACTTAGGTGGGCAGGCCAAACGTCTAGAAGGAATAACCAGCCACATCAGCAATATGTGTGGTGATGTTTCTATGTGAATTAATGTAATATCACATGGAATTACCCCGTATCAAAGGGGTAGGACTGAGATAGGTGGGAAAGAATGTAGGAAAGAAGATGCATGAAATAAAAATCAGAGATGACAAGAGATGAGACGGTGAGCAGAAAGAGAGGAGAAAGGGAGTGGAGTGGGATGTGAGGTTTATTTCTCTGTCAGATCATTAATAGGTGATCATACAGAAAATGAAAATGAAGAATGAAAAGCCAAATGTTCTAGTTTCTATGCAAGTAGTGCCTTTTACCTTTCCTCTTGCTCTCTTCTCCCCACCCCCTCCTCTCCCAAGCCAGTCCCCGCTAGGATCAAGAACCTCGCTGGAGAGCTGGGGCAAAGGAAAACACTGTCATGATCATTTCAGCCTGAACTCACCACCGCTGTGACTTCTTCCCAGTCCAGAGATAGGGTCAGGGGTTGTTTTATTAAAACGACTGTGAAACGAATGAAGAGCAAAATGAGAAGTAATGAGGATGGGAGAAGAAATAAACAATTGCGGACAGAGTCAGAATTCAATTTTCAGCCAATGATTGTCCTTATTAGTACCGTCTGACCTTATTCCAATCCAACATATTGTTACCAAATGAGTGTTAGATGGATCCTGGCATCAGTTCTTTGCTAAGTGATGATTATGACAATGATTCTCAATATATTCTCTGACCTAGAAAGAATATGTGAAGAGCTGTGTGTGTGTTTGTGTCTTTTTCTGTGTGTGTCTATGTGTTTCAGTGTGTGACCCCTAGTGACATGATAACAAATATAGCTAATAAAAATTCCAGCTTGTTGCTAAGCAACTATCTATCTATCCAAATATGCATGTATAAATTCATTGGAAAGATAGATATACATATATTTAATTTGTGAAAAACTATGTTATGGATCATTTTAAAGTCATAAATGTGTAAAAAGAAATAAGGATTTACATTATTTGAATCAGTTCATGGCATTTCCCTTCAAAAATACAAAATGATTGTGCAACATAAGAATAAGATAAATCTTGGATTACTTTGTCTATTTAGTTCCAAGTGAACCATCTTATATATGAAACACATGACATTTTGAGTAACAAAAATTAAAACCACATTTTCCTCTTCAGTTAGCGTAATTCTTATGTCAAAGACTATGTCAAGTGGCATTTAATTATTTTAGTTATTAGCATATTTATGAGTGATAAGAAACTTGCAAATGAATTTTCAGCAGAGACTCCCAGGACAAGCTTATTGATAAGCAGCACTGGAATACTGCTGTAGCTAAAATGACTTAATTGGACACTATCCATTGGTTTCCTAAATAAAATAGGTCTGAGTACTTCATGAATAATTTATCTTTTTTTTAAAGATTTTTTTTTAATTTATTTATTTGTTAGAGAGAGAGAAAGAGTACGAGCACAGGCAGACAGAGTGGCAGGGAGAGGCAGAGGGAGAAGCAGGCTCCCTGCCGAGCAAGGAGCCCGATGTGGGACTCTATCCCAGGATGCTGGGATCATGACCTGAGCTGAAGGCAGCCGCTTAACCATCTGAGCCACCCAGGCATCCCTGAATAATTTATCTTTAATGTGAAGGCATCTCTTTCAATGTTAATTTTGTAACTGGAATTTTACAATTAACCAACAAGGATTGAGTTTCGTAGCCTAAAATCATCGTTCCTCGTACAGTATTTGCAGGACAGATTCTAAATCTATACATCTTCAAATATTGATTCCATAGCATCTTGAGATATGTCAATCTCTTCTCTGTATATATGTTTTTAAATAGAAACATGGTATATAAGATCTTGGTGTTTGAAAACTAGGAACAAGGTGGTATGAACAAATAAATGAAAACCAGCTTAAAACATTTAAACGAAAGCTTCTGGGAGGAAAGAACATTGGGGGGTGGGGAACAAGTAAATTCACTGGGAAATTGCCAAAGCTTGCTGAAAGCCAATGCAGATTTCACTAAGGGTTTCTCAACTGTAGTTGCCCACCCTGGGATCCAGTTCTCAAGACAGAGAGGAAGGGGAAACCTTTTTAGGCAGCTTAGGAGGCACATGAGAAATTTGACATATTTGTCTCCTAGTGGAACACCTTTTGTAGAAAGGACTTCCCAGCATGAAAACTCAGGAAAAGGAAGAGAAGAGAGAGGAAGAGGATGTTTGCCTTGTATTGGTGTCCCACAGACGTAGGTTGATGGAATTCTCAGAAATATTTACCTGGGAGCTGGGCTAACTGCAAACCATCACAGAAAACGTACAGGAGAAGGGCTCAACTAGACCTTAGGACTGGGGACCCGAGGACTGGCCTATCTGCTCTATAGAAAGACAAGAAAATGACATGATTTAAAAAATACTGTAGCACTAGTACAGTAGTTACAACCGTGAGGGAAAAGCCAAGACCATCACTGAAGCACCAGGATTGTTGAGCCTCAGATGACCTCCGGACTTCTTACTTTGATAAAAAGAAAGGCCTCTATTTCATGAAGTGACGGAAGTAGGATTTTCTTTATTTGTAGTGATGCAAAATCTTAAGAATGCATAATTGAGGTAAACATGTTGTAAAAATGAACCTGTTAACTCATGGTTGGAAGGGTTGGACTTATGTCCAACCTTACGTCCAATAAGACTTATGTCCAATAATGTGTTGTTGATTGTGGTGGCGAGGGGAACTCAAAAATTATGTCATGGGCACCTGGGTGGCTCAGTGGGTTAAGCCTCTGCCTTCCGCTCAGGTCATGATCTCGGGGTCCTGGGATCGAGTCCCGCATCGGGCTCTCTGCTCAGCAGGGAGCCTGCTTCCTTCTCTCTCTCTCTGCCTGCCTCTCTATCTACTTGTGATCTCTCTCTGTCAAATAAATAAATAAAATCTTTAAAAAAAAAATTATGTCACAAAATATCTGTTCTGGACTCTACTGCCAGAGGCAGCATTCTGGGCTGAATGAATTATTAAATTAATCCAAGCAGGCCTTCTTACCAGATTCAAGTACCTCAAACAGTGGGGCATTTATAAAAAAAGGATACATGCATGGAAATGCAAGGGGATCTAAAAACTAGGCTTCCAGAACCACAAGACCTACCTGTTCCAGGGGATGCCTGAGCCAGAGAGTTGAGTAGACTCTGTTCTCTGGCCCAGACACCAATATAATTAGTATGCAGTTTTTCATAAAGTGTCAGAATTCTAGAGGAACATCGAAGGAACTTCTCAACCAGGTTCTTTCTATTTCTGCCGAGTAGAGCATTAATAACCAGATAATACCCCCATTGATTTTCAGGGTTGATCAGGGCTTCTTTCTTGAATTGTTGAAGTATCTGAGAACTAGAGACCACAGCCTGCTTCCCTTTTAAAGAGAAGTGGAGAAAGAGGCCTGTCCACAGTCAAGCTCCACGAACCCAACGTGGTCACTGCTTTTCCACCTCTGAGGTGAGTGCTTCTTCTTTCCTACCTGACACGATTGGCAGTGATAACATCTGAACCTAGTTTTCATTTCTTAGTTGGGACATGGTGACAAAAGCTTCTTCTCATATCTGGTAGGAACGTCATGATGTTCCCGGAGCATGGATATTCTATACACTCAGAACGAGATGTAAAGACTGTGGAACATCACATGTCTTCTGTCCCCAAGTAACAACGGCAGCTCCAGCTATCCTGTCATCAGCCTGTCATCCCCCCCAGCCACTCCTGCGCCCTCTGTTCTGCCTTCCTGAAGGCATCACTTATTTGCTGGGATGTGGCAGTTCTCTCTCAGTGTCTTCTGGCTTGAGCAACCATTACTATTTTTTCCCCAAGACAGGAACGTGATTGGGCCAGTTCTTTTCCCATCAATTCATGCATTGGAGCATTTTTTCTAGCACCCAGTTCTGATCCAATCTGCCCATATTGGGGAGGGGGAGTTAAGTGATGATTTCATACTAGTTAGACTTGCTAACTTTTAAAAAGTGCACTCCTTTATCTCCTAAATTTCAGTATTTCTTTCCTTTTTGGGACTACCGGTTAGAATGTCTTTTTTTTTTTTTTTAAAGACTTTATTTATTTGAGAGTGAGTGAGAGAGAGACATGAACAGGGAGGAGGAACAGAGGGACAAGCAGTCTCCCCCCTGCGTATGGAGCCTGAGAAGGACTCATTCTCAGAACCCTGAGATCATGACCTGAGCCAAAGGCAGACGTTTAACAAATTGAACCACCCAGGCATCCTGGAATATCTTTTAATAAAAGATGATTTGGGGCACCTAGGTGGCTCAGTCAGTTAAGTGTCTGACTCTGGATTTTGGCTCAGGTCATGATCTCAGGGCTGTGAGACTGAGCCCTAGATGCATTAATAAATTAATAATAATGAATTAATAAAATCTTAAAAACAAAATAAAATATGATTTCAGTTAACCACCTCAACTTTGAAATTCCTCATAATATTTTAGCAAAAGAAGAATAATTTCAGAAATCTATAGTTAGTCTCCTAATTACATTTCCCACCTGCTGGGTTTATGAAAATATGGAGAAGCAGACAGACATTAAAGCCATATAGTGACAACGATGATAACATACTTACCACCTACCACACAGCATGCTAACCATTTTCTCTTACTTTTAAGGCTCACAATAACTATGCAAGGTATTATTATCCCACTAAACCTGAGATGAAACTGAGACACCTAGAAGTTACATATCCCAAGATTCCACAACTGATAAGCATTTTGCAGCTAGCATTTCAGGTAGGTCTGAATTTATAGGACTATGCAAAAAGTACTTTGGAATGGAGACCAATGAGAGTATTACTAGAGTCTTTGCTATAAGCTACTTTTTCTTAGTAAATTAGACCTTACCAGGGGTTTCATGGTTAGCTTGAACTTGGACTTTTTTCCAAGATGTGATAGTATCAAACTTAAGATCTGAGTGACCTAACCCCAGGCCACACAGAAAGGGGAATGGGAATTGGTTTAGCATCCAAAGGAAAGATGCTTTTTAAAATAAATTCTTTCATTTTTAAAAGTTCTGTCTAAATACAGCAAAAATCTACAGCAGAAGTTCACTTTCTGGTCCAGAAGTATTTGTCAAGATTTTTAACAAAAATATTTAGACATGTGTCAGCTACTAGTAACATAAAATGGGACATGATGGTGACTGTTTGAAACAACATTCAACAGATTTTGAGAACTGGAAGAAACATATACTTCTGGTTTTGTGTAGTACACATGGTTTCAAGAAGTTAGATACAAATTACATTCTGTAGATCAGGGGGATCTATTTTCCTACTAAATGTTTGCTTTTAGAGAAAATTCTGTAATGGATCCTTTTAGGAAACTAAAGAACGTCCTTTGTGTAGTTTTTAGATGTGAAATGTTGATATTTGCCAGATCTTATTACTGAAGACCTTTTTTCAATCATATGTTGCATATGTTTAAGAAAAATCTGTAAAAGTTCCTCATTTCCTGTAAGGCAATCAGATATCCTAAGAGTAGCTATACTACTTTTGAGATTTTGTTTTCAAATTACTTTCCTTGTTACTTATCTCTTTTATTCTTCATTCTTTTCCTCTGCCATTTCACCCACAGCTTACTACCTGTTCACACACACACACAAACACACAACCACTTATATCTGTTTACCAACTCACATATACACAACCATTTACACACTCACAACCATCCACTCACACCTGTCCATGCATCCCAGTCATACTCGTCTAAATACAATTTACTCATATTCATATACATACCACACTTAATAATTCATATTGATTCACACGCTCACATCCATCTCTCCTTGCATCACACCTGTCTCTTCCTATATCCACACACACACTTCTATTCACTCATATTCATGTACAACCCACATTCATTCACTCATACCCATCTGCACACTCACATACATACATTCTCTGTTATATACACTTGTAGACTCATACATATTTCCATCCATAATACAGGCCTACCCATCTACTTACACTGGTCCTCACATACCCACCAACTACTATCCATCTATACACTTACACTCATGTATACTCTCACCCATACATACACTCATCCACTTATATCCATCTACTCACATCTAATTACTCCCCATCTGCTTATAGGCATGCACACACTCAGACTCCTCCTCCACAAACTTTCACATACACCATACACACACCTGCCACAAACCAAAGCCCCACAATTTTTCTAGCTTATCATGTTCTTTTAGGTTCCCATTACCTTTGCTTATGGTGCTATCTGTGTCAGCTGGAAATGTCTTTCTCCCTTTGTAACTCCTATTATTCTTTCACAAACCAGCCCAAATGACATTGTTATTTTACACACAGATGTGTAAAACTTTACTTGTAATTTTACACACAAATGTGTAAAACTTTACTTGTAATAGCCAAACTATAATCAGCCTAAAAGTTCTTGAACAAGTAAAACAAATTATGGTACATGCCTACCATAGAATAGTACTCGGCCATTAGAAACAGCTAATTATTGAAACAAATAAAAACTAGATATATCAGCAGGGAATTAAGCTGGGAAAAAAGCCAATCCCAAAAGGTGGCTTACTGCATGATCCCATTTTGAAATGAAAAAAATATATACATAGAAATGGAGGACAGATTAGTGTGTTTAGGAGTAAGAGATGGGGACTCGGAGGGGACAGTGGGAGGGAGAGAGGTGGGTATAAATTGATAACATGAGGCATCATATGGTGTTGGATCTGTTCAGTATCTTGACTATAGTGGTGCTTATGTTTGTAGGTAGTAAAATTGTACAAAGCTTAATACACACAGACATGAACACAGATAAAAGTGGATTGTATCAATATCAGTATTCTGATTGAAATACTATATTATAATTTTACACTGTGTTACAATTGACAGAAATCAGACAAGGGGATAAAGGATCTCTCTATATTTTTTTCTTAGAAATGCATGTACATCCACAATTATCTTAGTAAAAATTGCAATTAAGAATATAATATCATCTCTCGACCTAAGACATTAACATTAATTCTTATTATCTAGATAACAAGACACACTTTAAAGGATCACAATGTGATAAAACCAAATGGGATGAGATGCACCTAGGAAAGCGTAAACTTCTACAATTAGATCCGAATAGTCAATCACATCAGTGCTGACCGAGGGAGACCTAGCTCAACAGCAGATCACATGGCCACAACTAGGGTTGGGGACACAATGATGAGGCAGACCAAACATTCACCCCAGCTTTAAACAACACACTCTGACATTGAATTACCAAGTTGTTCTTCTTTGTGAGGAGCACACAGACAGGGAAACATGAAAGAATGTTCCATATTTTGGGTAGCTACATCATGTTAATGCAGTGACTTATCCAGGGCAACCCTCTTCTACCTATGCAGAACTTCCAAATATGACACAGTTACTGGTCAAAGTCTCACCTCTGTATTAAAATCAAATCTACCTCTTTTTTCTGAGCACTACAGGCAATATCTCCAATGTTCCTGTGCTATTTTTACAGCATATTCCAAATTTCGTTTTTGCTTTTCTCATGTTTATGTACTGCATATACATGGGTATGAAATGGCTGAACTGTAATTGACCATGAACTACTGATGCCACCTAATGGGGTTAAACAAAGTGACTTTGGCACAGCATGTTGGGGAATCCTTTTTATCCTAGGGTTCTGCGGGGGAGGAAAAAACTTCTATACCTTTTTTGGTTCAGTGGCTTGGCCTGCAGAATATTGCTAATAAAAAATTAACGGGCTCCTGGGTGGCTCAGTGGGTTAAAGCCTCTGCCTTCAGCTCAGGTCATGATCTCAGGGTCCTGGGATTGAGCCCCACATCTGGCTCTCTGCTCAGCAGGGAGCCTGCTTCCTCCTCTCTCTCTGCCTGCTTCTCTGCCTACTTGTGATCTCTATCAAATAAATAAATAAAATCTTAAAAAAAAAAAGAAATCCATTTTTAAAAAAGACAGATTAACAAGAGAAAATAGAGTGTATTAACGGTGCCTCATACTTACACACAGGATAAGAAAGTCTTAGGGTAGTCAGAATTTGATGTTTACATTGCATCTTAACAAAAAAACAATAAATTTGTGAAGGACTAACAAGGCAAAGGGATTTAGGCGTTTAGGGGTGGCAAAATATAGGAAGTAAATATATGGGGGAAACTAATAGAAGATACAGGCTATTTAGTGATGTTGTGTGTAGCTTCCTCTTGGTGCTTGGCTCTGAGCTGACAAGAGTCTAGAGTTGCCTTTGAGTTTCCCTTCCTGATTTGGGAAAGAGAGATGTCTTTACAAATTTATGTCTTGCTTTTAGGCAAATAGAGTGAGAGCAGAGAGCTTTTCTGATATCTTCTTCCCAATTGCCTTCAACTCAAAATAATCTTTATGCCAAAGTGACATATCTGATACTCTACAATTCCAAATAAGAAATCACTCTACAAAACGGAAATGGTTTTACAGCTCAGAATCCAAACTGATAATGACCTTTCCACCTAAGAAGGGTTTAACCATCCAGCTCCATCATTTGAGAAGACTGCTTGTGGTCCTCACAGCACAGTTGGAAAGAGAGAAGGGTACCCTTGTCATGCAGACAGCACAACCCTTAACACAAAATGGAGTCAGTTATCCATGAGAAGTCAATAAAGACTCTACCTTATGTAATCACGTAGATGCTAAGACAAAGAATACAGTCAAAGAGGAAAGGGGAATACAAGCTTGACATGTAGACAGGGAAGCTATATAGCTCATACTGAGGAGAATGCCAAGTCTGAAAGAATTATTTCCCAAGTCACACTGGTTGAGGGTCCTCACCATAGCTAGAAAGAGATAATGGATTCTCCTGTATAATATGTGAATATTTATGCCTTTGTTACCATAAGGTGAATTGTATTATAATGCTCATTCTAGTGGGCCACCTGATGCCCTGGGAGAGAGTCCCCGCAGTGGTGTTTCCAGTAGAGACTAGAGCTGGGTGACTGTGAACTATTAAAATTCTGGGGTACAGTTGGCCAAAACTAACTGAGTAACATTTTTGCAGAAGTCTGCATTCACAGTGTTGGTCTCTTTCTTTTGGGGTACTCTAGTTTGCTATTACTGCAGTAGCAAAATACAATAACACTAGCAACTTAAAACAACCCAAATTCATTATCTCATAGTTCTCTGTGTCATAGATCCAACATGGGTCTCTTGAGGCTAAAATCAGTGTCAGCAAAGCTGTGTTCATTTTTAGGAGCCCTTTTTGGAGGCCCCATGTGCCCTTGGTCTTCTTGGCTTCTAGAGGCCATACACATTCCTTAGCACATAGTTCCTTTCCTCCATCTTCAAATCAGCCATGGGTGGTTGGGCCCCTTTCTTCTTTGGTTGTCCTACCTTTCCTCAGGGAAAGGCTGTCCACTTTTGAGGACTTGTATCATTATATTGGGCTTATCATTTCTAATCCTTCTTCTTCCAGAATATAACAGAGTTAAAATATAAGCCACACTTTTCTAGTGTGAGTGGTCAGCACTGCCTTATGGCTCTGGAGCAAGTTGACAGTAGAATCAACCATAGGGTGCCCTTCCTAATGGCACCTTCTCTGTATTGTGTTGGGTTGTCCTTCCACACCTAAAATGGAGACAGACAGACAAGGGAAACAATGAAAGCAAATGCAAGAGAGAGCACAGAAGGCAGTAAAACCATAAGAAAGTGGAGAAATCAATAGTCACACCGTTGATTTTAAATTGTGTTCTTCTTATCAGATATCCTGATATTTCTTTTTTTTTGTAAGACAGGTTTCTTTTATTAATTTTTCCTAAACTCGTCTGTTTATTTAAAGTTTCCTGATATTTCTGATCCAAGGTATGACTTAAAATACACATGGATCTTTTTTGTGTTTACTAAAGGAAAACAGAACAAAGCAGTTTGACACTCTGACTGACTTCCTTGCCATCTGATAGTTACCAGGTGTGAGGTGGAAGGAGGCGTTAAGTAAATTTTAAATACTAAGTAGTTTTAAATTTACTAAGTAAATTTAAAAATCAAACTCCAAGCTAAGAAGGTTGAAAAATAAAGAACTGTCACCATTATTTCCTGTTTGGCCTGGGCTCTGGGGACAGAGAGGACGGACACGTTCCCCCAAGATCCCAGAAGACGCCTTCTAGTGGTTTTCTTCAGCAGGGGATAGCCTATGTAAGATTCCTGAGCAATGAAAGGATGTTGTATGGAGGACTCTGAACCATTAGGGATCTCAGACCATCTGGCCTGTGAAAGAGTGCTTTGTTCATGAGAGTCAGAGATGTCAAATGGAATGACAATAGCTTTTTGATGACTTATTTACATAGGAGGACCAGAGATGTGAGGGGAAGAGCAACAAAGAACCCACGTTCAGAAACAGCCTTCACCGCATGGCCATACATAAACTCCCAGGTCTCCAGAGCCACCACCAGGGAAGTCATGCTGAGCAGACCAGAAAATAGAGGCGCATTCATCACACACACAGCAGAAGCCCAGCCTCATGGGCTCGGCCCTGTTTTTGACTTTCTTCCCAGGGACTTTCCTGAGAAACAACTTTGGGTGGAGAGAGCATTAACAAAGGGTGTTGATGTCTGCAATGAATGGTAATGACGATCAATTAACATGTCAGCCAGGCTCTGGGAGGCATGGACCTCCGGGAGGTGGGTCGCACTAAGGCACGATTTCGAGGCTGTTGTCTGGTAAGTGGGTGTTGTGGTTAAGAAAAGGTTCCTCCAGGATACAGGGAGGCCCATCTCCCGTTGGCCAATCTCTCCCTTCAAAGGCAGCTGTATTCTTCTTTGTGCTTCTTTCCACCTGGACACGCGAATCCAGTGACTGCCCTTCTGATACTACCACCCTGTGGTTTGCAAGTCTGTGCCAAAGATATCCCTCTGGGTAACGCACTGAGATGATAAATCAGGAACACAAAGACAGTGGGAACTCCGTGCAAACATATCAGGTGATGGGGGCTAGGAAACACATGCACCTATTTACAGTTTTTAAATTCTGAAACAATATCTATCCTTTCCCCCACTATGTTTTATCATAATATATCAACTTTAGACACTTGATAGATATCTGATAACTCATTCTAGGTTGAGAGGGAATTACTGGCTGTTTTTATACATTTTCAGTTCAAACTAATTTGTAAGTGGTACTTGAAAAAATGGCTAGTTTGTCAGAAAGAAAAAGTGCACCAGATTCTGTAATCTATACAGGGAAGTGCAATTCTCTTAGGAAGTATTTCCAGCCCAAATCTTGGAAATCTAGCAATATATTGTTAATGGTTTGTTGATGTTCTTTTGACTAATGATTCTTTCTTTAGATTAATAACTTAAGCAATCCAACATTCTTCATGTAGGGATCATTTATGGTAAATCAAGAACCGTTGGCTTAAGCAGATGAGTAGCTCTTGTTATATCATCGGTAACTAAATAATTATGAGAGTGCTTCCAAAAAGTTCACATGGTCCAAACACATTTCTTTTTGTGTTTGTCTTTTTTTCTTTTTTCCTTTCTTTGGTTCTATCATCTCTCTTGTGGCTGATCTAAACACTGGCTGCTCGATTTTTTTTTTCTCTCTGAAATTAGATGCATCATTTCCTGTGACCTTCCATTAACGTATGAAAATTCCTCCTCAGGTCACTGGTTCTTTCTTTTCCCTTTGGATATTTCCTTCCCTCCTAGAAATAAGTCTTTCAGCCTCACTCTGCTGTCATTATGAAGCTTTGTTTCTGAATTTTTACCAATAAATCTGTCATGCTTTTAGCAAATATTTCCCATAGAAAAGCCTTCAACCGGATTCCCAGTTGACTGAGGGCAAGTGCTCCTTGAAGTGATATTCAAATATTTAATTGAGGAGAAAAATGGGGGAAAGGGACACTTTAAAATGAGATATGGTCAGGAACTCAAATGCCTTTGAGAATCAAGGATGAATTACAAATAAATAAAGCAAAGGACTGATGAGAAACTGTGAAAGAGTAAAGACTGGCTGTCTGACCCACAGGCACAGCCTTTATTCAGTATCAGTTAACGTGGGTTGTTGCCACACTGGAATGTGGGCTCTGTATGGCCAGCTCTCCCACTTTCTCAAAAGAAGCCAAAATCCTGATTTTGTGTGACCCCTCTCAACTTTAAAATAATGGCACCTAATTCAGACTTTTGTTAAAAAAAAAAAAAAGAAAAGATAAACTTTTTTATTTTAGATAGAGTGAGTAAGAGTGGGTAAGGGCAGAGGGAGAGAATCTTCAAGCAGACTCCCTACTAAAAGTGGAACCCGATATGGGGCTTGATCCCACAACCCCTGAGTTCACGACTTGAATTGAAACCAAGAGTCAGATGCTTAAACTACTGAAGCACCCAGGCCTCCCTAAACTTTTGTTAAAAGTAAGTTCTATGCCCACGGTGAAACCCAATGTGGGGACTGAACTCACAGCACAAGATCAAGATCAGAGCTGAGATCACGAGTCAGACACCCAACCAACTGAGACACCCAGGCACCCAAAACCATTTTTAACTCTAGGAAGGTCAAAAAGAACTTATTAATGGGCCAGATTTGGTCTATGACCTACTGCCTTAAAGTCTTAAGAAAGAGCTATTTGGAATAGAGCTATTTTATCAGGATAGTGTTCTGCCCAATGCCAGAAAAGATGGTTTGTATGCTTGTTTATGAATCAACAGCTTGAATCCCCCACTGTTTTTTGTCTACACGTTGAATTTCTATGCACGATGGGATTCTAATATGATTGTACTGATGGTTTCCATAACCAGTTCTCCACCCCTCCAAATGTCAATGTTACAATTACATGGTCATACCTGTGTGGCGTTTGTGACTCTCGAGTACTCTGTGATTTGAAAGCTCAATATAGAGTGAAAATTACAGGCTCGATCTAACAACAGCCTTCATAGAGTGATATTATGAGCTTTAACAACATAAAATGTCCTTACCGAAAGCTCTACTTAGAAGTGTAAAGAGTACATTTCTCCCATTTTCTGTTTGCATGGCTCTCCTAACACCACAGACTATTATGTCTACACACCTGTTAATTAGATCGAATGAAGGTGAAGAAACTGACTTCTTGGTTTAAAATTCTTCGCAGTGAAGGGAAGACAAGGAAGGGTAAATTTTCATTAGCTATTCAGAATCAGGCTGGAAGAGGTTAGGATTAATCCTGTCTATTATGGAGCATGTGGAGTCTGAGAGTGAGCATAGGGAAGCTGAATACAGAAAAGAGCGTTTGGAATACACAGATAATGTAATAATTGTCACAACAGATGCACTCTAGCTCCTTCCAAAGCTTGTGGAAAAAAATAAGTTTTTATTTTCCTGAAACAAATGTGTCATTCAAATTTGTTCCCCAAAAAAGAATTCTAGGAAAGGAAGATCATGAATGAATTTCTTAAGGACCATTGGTTCATATCTATAGTCTCAATTTTTGT
This sequence comes from Meles meles, assembly GCF_922984935.1. Classification (NCBI taxonomy): domain Eukaryota; kingdom Metazoa; phylum Chordata; class Mammalia; order Carnivora; family Mustelidae; genus Meles; species Meles meles. The sequence continues at coordinate 44,035,626 of NC_060068.1, forward strand.
ATTTCTGATTTTCAGGAAGTAGTATATGTTTAGTAAGTCAATTTTGCCCCGAAGGTGTACTATCTCAAAAATTTTTTTTTCACTTTTTATAAAAGTAGACCCTAAAGTTTGAAATATCGCTGTTAGAATTCATTTTATGCTAAGCCAATGGCAGCTATTAAAATACAATGGAATTCATTAGAATTAGGTTCTAGTTATGGTTTTCATGCAAGGAAAAGACTGTTTTAAAAGTGGCTACAATACAGTTAGATATTTATTTCTCTTATGTAAATAAAGGCCAAGGGTGACATTTGAGAGCTTGTATGGTGACTCCACCATTATTAGGGACTCAAGTCCATCCAGGTGTCTACTCCATCATGTTAGGAGTCACAAGAATGTAGTCTGGTCCATAATGGCTGCTAGAGCTCCAGCCATCACATCCATGTTTTAAGCATCAGTTTGAAGGAAGGAAAAAGGAGCACACTGTAGACAGTCTTATATAATTCTGCAAAGGAGTCTGCACACTTGAAGTTGGGAAATCGTGTGCCCAGCTAAAAATTGGGGCTCTCTTAATCTGAGGAAGTTGGGCAAAGTTACTACTGGTGGGGGACTAGTCTTTGCCAGACTGTGGGAGGGATATTACCTCATCAGTTATAAGCCTTGGTGTGAATAAGTCTATCAGCTCCTTTTTGAAAAAGGGAGATTTCAAAAGTAAGGAAGACTAGCGAGCATATAAGGACACCAGGCAGGGGAGAATGGAGCCTGCTGAATGGGGTGGATGGAGGATATTGAAGACAAACCTCCTCTATTTTATAATTTTGCTCAGAGCCAGCACCAGCTTAACTCCATCTTTCTTAATTATTTGTCCATTTAAAGAATTTGGATTCTATACTAACAGGGAAGGGGGCATGCATTGCTTACATTCATTTTGTTTCAAAAGACTAAAATTTTTTAAAAGATTTAATCCTTTGATTATGCTCTCCCCACCCCCCTCCACTTTTTTTAATAGGGAAACACCTTCTATGCCAAGATGGATTTGGATTTCCATGGTTATTATATTCATCCTTGTGAGTGTCTCTCCCTTCTCGTGAACCCCAAAGGGCATGGAAAAATGGCATCATATTGATAAAATGTGATGCCTTCCAAGACATTCTTTAAATATCCTATGTGCAAATATGGTCAAAATGGATAATTCAGAACAACTGGAGTGAACATTTCTCCACAGTTGCTTGGGGTAGAGCTGGCTGGCTTTGCAAAGTAGTTCTCTTTATAAACTCGCAACGTTGCTTTACGATGTGTCTGTGTGGCAAGCCAGTTTCTTAAGTGATTTAACTGTATGTATTTAGTTTTTTCCAGTACTTTTGCTTTTAGAACTAACATATAGGGGAGAATGGCTGGCTGTGCTAGGCCTTGCCAGAATCCTGGGTGGAAAGAAACAATGCAAGACTTTCCATTAGATGCTGCTGTTCCCAAAGATTTCACCTCTTCCAGCTACCTCCTCTTTCATATTTTGAAAACTTTAAGCACAGTAAAATAACAATTTTAGGAGGACATTGAAGGAGGAAAGAGATGGTGGAAAAATTTATTAAGATACAGTCAGGAATTTCATGACACTCTCAGGTTTGTTGCAGAGAAAATATGTATAGCAGGAAAATGCCTGCATGCTGCACGAACCATTCCTAATCGAAATGGTGAAGGCTTAGAAAAGGGAGCAACCATCTGGCCTCTTGGGGCAGATTTTGCGCTCACCCTGCGCTCATTATACCACCCCAGGTCCCCCTGGCCCATCCCCACGTCTAGGTAATAACATAGACTTCTCCCAGGGATGTCGGTGCGATCAGGAATAGGATCTGTATTGTACAGGCTGCAGACAGACAACGTCATCTAGAAAACTACTTCCATCAAACTAACATGAGCCCTATCAATTTAGGGAAAATGCTGTCTCCAGGAACCCCAATCTCTCTTTCCTGCTTTTTCCATCACAGGGGCTTGCCCCCCCCACACCCATCCCCCCCCCCCCCGTGCCGTTTTCCTCCTCCCTTTGACACTTCCTTCTCCTCAAGGGCAACGTAAAGGCTGGTGGGAGCTTAGTTGCCTTCCCATGAGACGTATGAATCCTACATTAAAACCGGGATAAAAACTAAAGAGAAGAAGCTCTGTTGGTGGAATTTGAGGCAGAATGAATCATGGAAAGAGCCGACTACTGGAGCCAAAGAGAGCTGGAATGGGTTCCCGGTTCTGTCACTTAAAGACGGACAGTCGTGGGCAAGTTTCTTGTCTTTTCTGACTCATAGTGTCTTCACTTGTAAAACTGAAACAATCATACCTGTCTTCTTTTTGAGAATTAACGGAAACACTGTATATAACAAATTAGTACAATATCTGATGCATAGTTGGTGTTCAGTAAATACTCGTCCTCTCACCTGATCCTTAGGGAGACAGGAGTTGCTGGGGTGAGTTATGGGGCCTCCCCAGTATTCTGATCTGCTGAGAGCAGTGTGTGTGTTCATTTCTGTGTATGTGTGTGTATGTGTGTGTGAGAGAGAGAGAAACCGTGAGTAAGTTTAGGGGGAGTAAGGTTATGTAATTGCATTGATTTCTCCTGTCTTCCAAAGTCCTTTTGTTACCTGGAGCGTTCTTGTATAAGGAAAATGGAAAGGAAAACAAGGATCCTTGATAAACTAGATTCCGAACCAAGGAAGCAGAGTGGTTTGGAGGTTATTCCCCCCACATGCTGATCAAAACCTCATGAAATCATCTTCCTAGGTTCCTTTTGTTTTTGAGACGCTCTTTCTCTTTCTCTTTTGGATGGTGCCAGGCAGGGGACACAGTTTGTTTCTGTGAGCTTCATTTTCTGTGCTGGCTATCCTGGGGCCAGCATTCTTTTGTCACCTATGTTAATATCACTGTCTTAGGATCTGTCAAAATGAAGAATCGCTTGCTTTCTGTGCCAGAGCTGATCCGATAGTCTGTCTTATTTGCAAAGATCCAGACCTTCCTCGGCACCAAAATACAGAAATGAGGCATAGGTCTTAGAGCTCTTTTTGTCCTTCATCAAACACAATGCCCAGTGTTGTGATATTACCAGCCTCCTGAACTCAGGGGTCTCCTGTGGTCTGCAGGGTCCAGCCTCAGGTCAGGAGCTGCTCCCTGGGGGGGTCGGTGATACAGATCCTCTCACCCAGACTCGAATCCCCCTTCAGGAAATGATGGAGGCCCTAAGACGCCTAACGGTAATCTTTCTTGGACCCTAGAGAATAATCTTCACCCTGGGTGAAACTGACTCTTGCCTCTCTCCAAGGTAAAAACTCCTTACCCTTCTGCCCATGATGAGATTTTATTAACCTGCCCTTCTGGTTTTTTGGGGAAAATCATGAGCCTTATTTTTACAAAAATAATTTTGAAGATAGATAATATCTATCTTAATATCTAGTGTGGAATATAATTATGTGTGATTAAATATAATAATACATTAATGAATTGTTGATAATTAAAATAATTTAAATTTAAAATAATTAAAAATAATAAATAATAAATATGATAGATACCATAATAACATAATACATAAATATAAAGTATATTTATAGATATATCTATATTATCTATCTTCCATATTATAATTATTATATATTACCTATGATAATATATTCTGTAATACATAACTATAATATGGAAATAGATAATATTTATCCAATTGTATATTTTTTGTGTTATCCAATATTAAATTAGTATCTATATTTTCTATCAGTATAGCTACAGATACAGATAGAGATAGAGATAATACAAGGAATTAAGTACAATAGTTACATAAAGAACATCAGGCAAAATCTGAGCATCTTCGTCCCCAGCAAGATCTACAGGTAATTTACCAGGAAAGATTGTAGGCCAGGGTTGCATTCTTGGCTTGACATCTATGGCCCTAATTAATTCACACTCCATTCCCATCATAAAGAAAAGTGGATACGTGTTAGGTTATAAGAAGTTTACCCCCTCTGTGGGTTTTTCTGATAATATTCATAATATTCACTATCGAAGTCCTTTGGCAGGTGTTCTTAACTGTAGGCTAATGGGCATTCATTTAGTCGGGCCTGTTACCATATCTTGAATAAAATATATATTATGACCAAAGATATTTGATCAATTTTTTCAATAAAATTCGTTTCACTTGAGATAGTAAGATCTTTGCCTTTAATACCACAGACTTCAGAGAACTGTCAAAAGGATCCATGACACTAAAAAGTTAAGAATGCTTAAGAGACTAGAAAATGTCTTTTTACGTTATCAGCAGTTTCATGAATTGAGTTGTCACAGGTCTTAGTTCTGTCTTCTGTGGTCTCACCATCACACCTCTGCTGGATTGTGCCATGTGTGATTGTTGATCTTTGGGCAGAACACTACTTTCAATACAGTAATAGTGCGACTCATAGTGGAAATTTTCTTCAAATTTATTTCAGCATTGACTGAACAGCTCTTATGTGCTAGTTACTATCTAGCCAAAGAGAACACTAGGTTAAAAAAAAAAAAATATATATATATATATATATATTACTGCTTTTTACCGACTTATGATCTAAGGGATGTGTGTGTGTGTGTGTGTGTGTATCTATAATGAGTTCTTGATTTATGTTTCCCCGCAGATCTTGGAGGCATCTGAGGTTTAATGAGGACTTTCCAGCATTCCAGACTGCTGCCCTGCAATGAAGCTGTGAGTCAGAGTCTCTGGGTCTAAGAAGCTGGCAACAATGTGGAACCCCAGGACAGCCAACCTGACTAACCTTCAGTCCGAGCAGAGTCCCAGAATGAGTCTGGCCTGAAATCAGAGCAAGCCCAGAGAAAGACTTGCTTGTTAATGGAAACAGGAAAGGAGAGAAGGGTGTGCAACAAACTGCAGCAGACTTTCCACCATTCTAAAGAGCCCACCTTCCTTATCAACCAGGCCGTTCTCTGGGGTGACTCCCATTCTAGACGTTTGCCAGACACACAGAATGTCAGTCATGCAGGAAAACTAAAGACAGGACCTCAGAAAACGAGACCTGGAACGGTAATACTCTCAAAACCGTCCAGTAGGAGAATTATGTCGGAGAGTCAGCCCAGCCCCCCGGTGATCCCATCCCGCAGGCCTGGATTCCGGGTGTGCTATATCTGTGGCCGAGAATTTGGGTCCCAGTCAATTGCCATTCATGAACCCCAGTGCTTGGAGAAGTGGTGGCTTGAAAACAGCAAGTTGCCCAAGAACCTGAGGAGGCCAGAGCCCTCCAAACCTCAGCCTCTCGGGGGCAGTGGGTCCTACGATCTTCAGGCAGTGAACGAGGCAGCGTTCCAAAGTTCCCAGGCTCAGCTGCTGCCCTGCGAATACTGCGGCCGCACGTTCTTGCCAGATCGGCTTCCCGTTCACCAGAGAAGCTGCAAGCCCAAGGATGACGGGCCCAGAGCACCAACCCTCAGCAGTTCTGATGATCGTACTGGTCCCAGGAAGGCTGCTGGTGGCATCCCAGTCCGACCAAAGACTCTCATCTGCTACATTTGTGGTAGGGAGTTTGGCACTCTGTCCCTTCCCATTCACGAGCCCAAATGCCTGGAAAAGTGGAAAACAGAAAATGACCGGCTCCCCAGGGAACTCCGCCGACCACTCCCACAGAAGCTTCAGCCACTTCCCACTGGACAGTCCAACCAAGAGGGGCCAAGTCAAACCCAGCTGGTGCCCTGTCCAAACTGTGGCCGGACCTTTGCCCCGGACCGCCTTCTGGTACACCAGAGAAGCTGTAAAGCTCAACCTAGTGGGCCAAAGATTCAGAATTTAACCTTAGGGAGTAAAGACGCCCTAAAAGAGTCCACTAATTCCAAACAGCAAAGGAACATGGCAGCACCCACGGTGACTGATAAGGTAATTCATGCCACGTGAGATGCACTGGGTGGACCCACGGGCACATTGAGAGAAAACTATCCCCAAGGGATATGAGAGAAATGAGAGAGAATGAGAGAAAACTATCCCCAGAATCAGCTGTCTCAGCCCCTAGGATGGTTTCTTTCAATGCCTTGCCTCTGCCTCAGTGCAGCCTGTCCCACTTGACCCCCGTCGGACCCTCTATCTTGGCTGACAAAGTCGATCTAAGAACATCCCTGCCTGGTGGGTTTGTAGTCCTCTTCCACTCTGCCTCCTCAAAGAAAGAGAGATGGGCGTCCTTCTTCCCTGATTCCTCATACCAATAATCCTTGGGAGAGACTGTTATTTGAAAATGAGTCATTAATGCTGTGTCTACATTGCAGAGATATAATTCCCATTCCAACAGCCAATATTTATTACCGGTTTATTTTAGTCATCTACCTTAGGAATTCGTTCTTGGCAACGCCGGGTTATGCTGAGTTTATCTTACTAAAATAGAATCTGTGTCAAAAACCCCAAATGACTTTAGCAACAATTAGGCACTGGAACCCTCACAGAAAGAGACGTGCTCCTCCAATACGTTTTCTTTTAACATGGTTATGATATGTGGGACATAAGCCCCAGGGCACGCTCTGAACCGACGAGGTGTGGGTTCGTGGTTCTGGGAAGGGCTCAGTTCCCGCTGCTGCTCTGTGCCCCGTGTTTGGGTTGGCCAGCAGGCACTGCTCCCCATTGGGAACTTGGGAATAAGCACGACTCTGTGGGTCCCTAACCCGTACAACGAAGTATTGTTTACCTGAAGGTTCACCATCAACCATAACTGGGCAAGAATGCTTATGAGATTGACTCTCCACAAGATGATCCTTGTGCTGTGTCCTGCCATTAAGCCTGGGTGGATGTGACTGCACCATTCTGTGTCATAACTTACGGGATGTCAAATCATGAGAAATAGGCAGCGGTAAAAAATCTTTTCTCTATAGTTTGCTACCTAGAACACCCCACCTGTAGGGATGTTTCCTTTTTTTTTTTTTTTAAAGTAGGCTCCACCCCCAATATGGGGTCAAACTCACGAGCCCGAGATCAAGAGTTACATTCTTTACTGACTGATCCAGCTAGGCACCCCTTTCTTTCTTTTTTTAAGATTTTATTTATTTATTTGACAGAGAGAAATCACAAGTAGGCAGAGAGGCAGGCAGAGGAGGAGAGAGGGGGAAGCAGGCTCCTGGCTGATCGGAGAGCCCGATGCGGGACTCGATCCCAGGACCCTGAGATCATGACCTGAGCCGAAGGCAGCAGCTTAACCCACTGAGCCACCCAGGTGCCCAGGCACCCCTATCTTTTAATGGATGGATTGGGGGAAACAGGTTACCCAAGCTCTTCTTAAAGATTAAACCAGAAGGACTGGAGGTTGGGGCATGAGAAGCAGCGTTTTTTTTTTTTTTTTTACTTTTTACTGCAACTGTTCCTTACTTTTGTATTGCATTACATTGGCAATCTTCTAGTACTTTTCTCTCACTTTCGTGTTTAAAACGAAATGATTAGAAACTCACTGGTTTAGAAGATTCCAAGACTATGATCCTAAAGCCCACGAGTCAGACTAAGAGAGGCTGAGCGAGTTTTCCGATGAACATTGAAGAAAGAATGGTTAGTTTCTGTTCCGAAATCAAAACCCACACTCTTAAGTGTGGCATGAGCTGCAGGCTGGTCTCATAAACATGATCTGTTTTTCCCATCTCCTGGCTGTTGCTTTTCTTCCAAAATGTGTGGGGTCTGGATTCAGAGAACACAAGAATCCGCGTCTCGGGGCCACGAATCGGCGAGTCCGTTAGCTCTCTGACTCGCAGCCCTGTTTCCCGAGTGTATGCGTTTGCTTCAGGACAGATCTCAGAATAGGGAAGAGTGTGGTCAGGATTCCTGTGCTCGTTGTTGTAACACATACTTTGTGCCAAGAGGCTGAGCACAGCGTGTTCTCACTCAGTCGTGAATGCTGAAAGAGGCTGGCCTGGGCTCACGGCTTCCCAGGAAGACCCCTCCTGCCTCAGCCAGGCGTCTGGGGAGGAGATGTCAGAAGAAGAGGCCACAGCGGTGGCCCTCGGTGACTCGGGCGTTTAGATCAAAGCGGAGGCTGTCCGTCAGAACAAAGGCATCTGGAGGACATGGCTGTGTCACAGCACCACCAACCCTGCTCCTGGATCTGAGGAGCCGCAGGGCAGCGGGAAGTTGGCGCTCACGGCTGTGAGACGTGTGCTGGCCCGTTTGGGGACCACACAGGCTTTCGTGAAGGGCACAGGAAGGTCATCCAACATAGGGTCCCTTTGGTTGCCAGACTTAAAGCAAGCGTGCATGAATTAAAATGGAGAAAACTGGTAGGCTTCAGAGAAGCATAAGATCTCTTGAAGCAACGGACTTGATTTCTTCCCTGGAAGAGGTATTTGCCATTCCACAGTGCTTTTCACCAGGAAACCTCTCCCAGGCAGTGTGGTTTTCTCTTTCAGTTACGATTTGATCTATTGCCGTTTTTCTTCCTTTGGGTCATTGAAAGTTTAGAAGTACAATTTCTTTGTATCATTCAAAATTGAAATATTATGGAAAATCATCCATTTCCCCTGAAGATCACTGCCTTGTGTGCACGATTAGATCTCCATATTTCATCTGCCGGCGACAGCCGACTTTTGGCTTTGGCACAGGCCCCGTTCTGTCGCGCTTCAGATGTGCGCTGCTGCTCTTGCCAGTCAGAATCTAGAATCACTGATCTGACGGCGGGTCAGCAGCGGAGCTTGCCTGGTGCTCCCAGAAGGCTCCGTCTCGTAGAGAATTCAGGTGAGGGAGAATATTTTCAGCACCGTGATTGCGGGGCTTGGAAAACAATTCACTCCGGTTGGGCAACAATGACTGCTCCGCTGGCAGAATGAATTACGCCTCTGCTCAGAATGTTCCTCCAACATAGACTGGCTCAGTTCTTTGATGACACAGGGGCTGCTGTTACCCTGCAATCAACCCCAAACGCAAATAAATACCGCCTGAGACGAGTTCTCCTCCGAGCCTTCCGCGGGCATTTTGCTCTAGCTCCGCTTTGCCCGCTAACCGCCTCGTGCGCTTGAGTTATCCCCCTGTGTCTCTTCCAGAACACAAGGCTGCATTTACCCTTTCTGATCTCACAGGCGGGCTCTGAAGGACGCTAAGCAGTCTGTAAGAGGAAGAAAACCCTGAGTGAGGATCTTTATTTCCAAGGTGTGTCGGCTCTGGTGTCGCTGCATCTGCATGATAGGGTTTCATGAGCTGAATCACCCTTTCTTCCTTTCCTCCAAAAACCAAATGGAAAGGCTGCATAAGCAATCTCCACCTTAGCGAGATTTTAAAAGTGGTGGTACATCCAGATGAAGTTTCGATGTATAAGATGGAAACCCATAGATTATCCTTTTAAATTTAAATTAAATTGCATTTTAAATTTAAATTGCATTTAAAAAAAATTTTTTTAATTAAAAATTTTTTTAAATTTTTAATTTAAATTGCATTTAAATTTAAATTTAAATTGCATTTTAAATTTAAATTAAATTGCATTTAGTTTGTCTATTAAATTTTAGTCTCTTTAGTAAGCCTACTGTCTATTTTAGTAAGCAATTTCCTATGTGAAGCTGATGGGTACAGTAATAGAGGCCATTACTGCTCTTTATTTTAATATGAGGGAATACATTTTAGTGCTAGCATTTTAATATTTGGGGGAAAATGTTGCCCTTTTCTAAAACCCAGTCATCTTTCATTCTTTGATTTCAGGCCCTTTCTGGCTAATTGGAACACAGATCAGCAGTTAATTAAATATCACTACAAACCAAAATGAAGCCTTAGTCTCATTATCTTTTATTGGTTAGATAATGCTTGGGGTTATTTTCTTAGAATTCTGCTTGTAACCTGTGAAACATTATTCCTAGAAATCCCATACTATATTATGAAATAGGCGTTCTTTAGGGAAATCATCTCTTTCCGTAAACTATCCTCTCTGAATCTAGTTTTAAGCCGCCTTTGTCATCCTAGATGTTTAGGTTTGAACTAAGATCCCATCAGACACGTCTCTAGTATCTGGTGCTGCCATCTGGTGTTTTCTTTTGAAGTAAGGTCTCTGTGCTGTCAAAAATACTATTGTTCTCGTCTTACCTCCAAATATGTTAGAGAAGGTGTCCTTATAATAGATGCACGTTTGCATCTACTGGGTTAGAAACATTTGGAGTTTAGGTAAAATCACGGAAGAAAGGAAACTGACTTTTTATTGAGTACCTTTGTGATCAGCCCTATGTACGCATGATCTCCTTTGAATTTTACCATAACACAGGTATGGTTTTCCCACTTTCCATCTGGGGAGACGGAGGTGCAACAGCCTGTCCAAAGTCACACAGTGGGTTTGCTAGAGGGTCAGAACCAGATCTGATTCCAAAGACCTATCTTTTCAAGTCTGAGAGACACAGTATGTGTGAGATACAAAAAGGGTGTAAGTGTTAAGTCCAACAGAGGATAGAAGCGTGTTTATTCAGCAAATATTTATTGTTAGGCATTGGGCTGAGTCCTAAATAGAGAGTCATAAAAAAGACACAGTTGTTGATCTCATGGAATTTTTATTCTTATGGAGGAAATAATAGGAGCTAAATATAGAATTCCAAATTGTGATACGACAGTGTCTAATGGTGGGAGGTTGACATACAGAATCTTGGTTAGAGAAATCCTCTGGGAGGAAGTGATATTTCAGCTGCACCATGACGGGTAAGAAAGAATTAGCCAAGAGTAAAGATGTGGGGAGAAGGGAATAGGGAGAGGAAGAGACATTCTGGCCGAAGCTCATGTGGCCAGAGCTCGATGAGGGAGGTGACAGGCATACAAGATGAGGCTGTAGAAGCAGCAAGTCCCTGAAGTTGCCCAGCGAACATAGGTCATCCGTTGTGTGGCTCTTTCGGGGGTCCAGCTGAGAGAAGATGAAAGCTTGGCCAAGGGCGTTGATAGCCAAGATAGAGAGAGAGAAGTTATCATAGACAGAATTGGGTGGCAGTTGGGATATTGGAAGTGTTGAGGAAGGGTCGAATGTGGCTCCCAGACTTCTGGCTTGAGTAAGTGCTCTGGTGCCATTTTCTAGGATAAGAAGTTCTGGAGTCAGGGGAGGACCTTGGAGGTGAAGACCAATAGCTCCTTTCTGAACACAGCAAACTCAAAGTCCTTGTGAGAAATCTAAGTGGGTAAGTCAGGCTGAATATAGAAGTCTGGACTTCGAAAAAGACGATTGGACTGGGATATATATTTGTGCATTATTAATATATATTTAAAGTCATCAGAAGGAGTTGTGGTTTGGAAAGGGAGACGCCAGGCTGAGCCCTGAGGCATTAAATGATGTAGCGATTAGAGGAGGAGCTGGAGAGTAAGAGCCCAGAGACACTGCAGAAAATGTCACAAATAAGGGTGTGGAAAGCAGTGTGGGATGCTGAGAGGTGGCGTCGGATGAGGGCCAAAAAAATACCTGTTCAACTTGGCCATGTGGATTGAGTCTCATAACCTTGGAAAGGACACATTCTGTGTAGTGCTTTGTGTTCCAGAGTGTGTGAATGATAAAGATCGTGTCCTTGGGGTATTGTTGCTGTGAGCATCTTTGCCACAGACATCTTTGCCCCAAGTATTTTGCTGTGGACATTTTCACCATGTAACTCATGGGCTAAACAGCAATTTGGCCGTAAAAGACAAAATAAGTGGTTGACAGTTTGGTTTCATTTCTTCATTAACAAAGTTCCAATTTTTACATTATATAAATCTTACCTAGCCCTCATAAAGCTCCATCCAGGGACAAACACGTGGTGATCTTAAAATAGTGAATAACACCACCATATGCAGACTTGATAGAAAATAGCGTGATAAAACTTTCTCGAAGTGTGAAAACAGAAAGTGGGAAGCCAGATTGTATACTATACTCTACCATACAAGAAAATGATAATACATCAGTGACAATGAAAACCAAGCCCAGCAACAAATGCATTACAGCATGAGCGTTTCTTTCACCTTTCCCATAGAACTCTGGAACATCTACCGACAGACATGTGACAATATGCCAAGAATGAACAGTGTGGAAGGCTTTCACGATGCAACACAAAGCTCAGTTTCAAATATGCATCCTTGTATTAGGAAAACTGATACCTCTCTTAATGAAGGAAGAAATTCATACTTTTATTTCTTTTTTATGTTTCATTATGTCCTTTTTTACTGTCCCTCTTTTATTTTTCATTATCCTTCACATCAAAATTGCCTTACTGCCCATTAGGTATGCAGCAAAAATGCTTGGAAAAGATGCTTACGGTGAAACTATCTAGAACCAGTCACAGGAGGGTGGGTTTTGAAACGTTTGCCTTGGAAGACCAATGGGTAGGCTAGAAATAGAGATGTCGGGTTAAGAGAGGTTTCTATAGAAGATGGGAAACTCTAGAACATGTATGAATGTTTAGGATCCTGAGTCAGTGGAGAGAGGGGGTTGAAGACACAGGAGAGGTCATAGGGACAAGTGTGAACCCTGGGGAAGAAACACGCAGTAGTGGGTGGGATCCTAGCATACCGGAGGGTGAGGTTTGACAGAAGGCGACGCTTACTCATGTCCAGAGGAGGTTGAATGCAGATAAGGCAAGTTTGTAGGCTGCTGGTGGGAAGATGAGGTAACTTGGATCTGTTCACTTATATCTCGTGTTTTCTCAATGAAATACCAGTCAAGCTTATCAAGCCCATCGGATGAGAAAAAGAGGCAGAGGAAGGAAAAGTTTGAGTCTACTTAGTCATTTGTCTCTTCATGCCTTCAGTTAGACTGAGTTCCTGAAATCAAGACTAAGGCTGGGCTCCTGGAACCATTTACCTCTATGATTCCCAAACACAAGAATGTCTTGGAAGTCTTCAGAGATGGTAGATGAAACATTCAGTGGGATCCTTCAGGGGGTTCTTAGCCCCCTCAGCTCCTCACCTCCTCAGCTGTGTTGATGTCATGAAGACCAGCATCGACCTCACAAACTGCCCCCTGATGATGCTGGCAGCTGGGCCACTAATGTCCAACTCCATGTGCCATTTCTTCATCTTTCCTTGGTGCCAACCATGCCCGCATACCAGGGAAGCCATTCTTGGATCCCATGACTCTCAGGTGTACCAAGCACAACTGTAAGGTAACCAGACCAGTTCTCTTCTGCACTCTTGATTCTAGAAGCCAGCCCAAAGGAATCTGTGCTTGTATATCATGTGTGGACTCTGTGTGTAGTGAGGATGGGGGAATTACAAATTTCAGAGCAACAGCAAAATCTCAATCCGAGATTGAGGTATCACTTCCCAATATGAAAACGTGAAGAGTAATGCTCGTCTGTACCAATGACAGTTGAACATAGTTATTTTTTAAAATCAGCTTCAAATTGAATAAATGAAACAAGATGGGATTGGGAGGGAGACAAACCATAAGTGACTCTTAATCTCACAAAACAAACTGAGGGTTGCTGGGGGGAAGGGGGGTTGGGAGAGGGGGAGTGGGGTTATGGACATTGGGGAGGGTATGTGCTATGGTGAGTGCTGTGAAGTGTGTAAACCTGGCGATTCACAGACCTGTACCCCTGGGGATAAAAATACATTATATGTTTATAAAAAAATAAGAAATAAAAATTTTAAAAAAAATCAGCTTCAAATTATAATCGTACATATGGTAGCAGAGACCCTAACAGGGTTACCTCATCCAGAGCCCAAAGACAAGAAATATTAGGTAGTTATTGCACTGGTGTTCCAATATGTGGCTTTCTGTTCCTATATTTGTGTAACAAATATACTGTCACCTCTGTGAGAAGAGGGTATCATATAGAATAAATTCTAATATTAGTCAGTCCTAAAATGGACAAATCTACAACACGCCACAGTCTCAAAACAATTAATCCAGCTTAAATAATTTCATACATTTTTATGTGCTTGCTTTTCCCTGTCATTCCCGCCTCCCTACTTCCAGCCCCAAGCAGACATCCGTATTTTCTGGTTGTAGATACTTAGTAAATTGTTGTGTAATGACTGAATGGATATGCATAGTTCTTAGAAATCCAAATTCCAGGATCAACAACCAAGATCTCTCCCAAGATTCTTAGAACTTCACTAAAGGTTACAACCTTGAAGAAGTTCTTTCTGAAACAGAGGTGATTCTCCTCTGAGCAGAATCTCACTGCTGAATTGTCAGACAAAAGTTCAGCCTCTGACTTAGGACTCTGTCTCTTGCTTTCCCTTTATATGGTATAATTCAGCTCCTCCTTAATGTCTACTTCCCTTTCAAATATTTACCTCTTATGAGGTTCTGTTACAACGAAAAAATGTCCTAGAAATTGAAGGAGGGCCTAATACTCCCAGGAACTCAAGAAATTTCCAATATTTTAATATACCAATATTCTAATATTCCTCTTTGGCCTTCTCTCTGAGCTGCAGGGCCTGTTAGTATATATGAGGGAGACAAATCAAGCCTTGAAAATAACCCAGCTTCCAAGTTCCAGGTCGGATAGTATCTATGATTTGCTTTTTTTCTAACTATAAAACCTGGAAAAAACTGAGTGGCTTCCTCCGTTTGTGAGTTTTTCCTCCCTTACTCCTGTTGCTCCCTTGACAGTTCATTTTACCTCTGACCTGAAAGTCTTTGAGGGCCACAAGGTCAGGTCTTATGCAAAACAGAGAAGCACCAGAACCAAACACAAGGACATCTTCCAGGCGTTTACTTCAAGGAAAGTCAGTCTTGATTATAATTTGGCAAGAGACATACTTGATCATACACCTCACGCAACATCCTTCTAAAACATCAGGAGCAAAAGCAGTTTTATCTCAAATGTGAGAAGAAGAAAAAGAAGGGGGAAGAGGAGGAAGGGGAGGAGAAGAAAAAAACTTCAGCCAAGAAACTGTATTCCTTTCAGGAGCAGAGACCAGTTTGGAATTTGTTCTTTGACTTACATTTTTCAGCCTTGTATCTCAGGGTGAGCACTTAAATAACTAAAATGTTAAGCCTATATTCCAAATACTAGTAGCTCGTTTTTTAAAAAAATCAGGTACGTGCAGATACTTGAATATTAGCAGCCCTTCCAAATGATTGGCGAAGTCTTTCTTATCGTTCAAAGGAGAAAAACAAAACTCCAGATCATAAGTAACAGACTCTAATAGTGGGCCAATACACAGGCTGGGTCGGAAAATTCCTTAACGTGGCATCCAACGATTTCCAAAAACAATTCAGTTTCAAACAACGATCCTTCCAGATGTGACATTTGGGTAGAATTGTTTGAAAACACCAGAAGGAAATGTGAAATACCAGTGGTTTCTAGACAATCAAACTGCAATTGTTGTGGTTTCAGATGGAGCTATACTGTTACTCCTATACATTAAAACGCTATTTATACTTTGCATGTGTATGGCTTGCCCGAGGGAACGGAAACTTAATTATACACATTCAGTCTCCGTCAGGTTTGTTGAAATTATGCTTTAAATGGCCACAGGCAAAATTCTGACTTTGGGAATGGAGTCTCTGATGAGCCAGTCTCATACTCTGATCTCATTCTACTTGTTAGCGCCTTGTGTACACTCCCTGTCTCTACCAACCCTCACCTCTAGATATCGTTGGAAGGGGCTTGGGAGAATCCGAGAAAATCCTTCACGGGAAAATCTTTCATAGGATTATCCGCATTTTGAAAGAGGATCTGGAAGGAGGGCGGTGTTCAACCCAAAGGAACGAACATTCAGGGTTGTCAAGAGAACAGACGTGGGAATTGTGCTGGTTTCTCTCAAATCCTACCCAGTGGGTGATTCTGCAGACAAGTGAGACTGAGTGTGGTGCTCTGCTTAACTTTGATGGCCTTACCTCCACCATGTTTCTAGAAGCAGCTGGAATCAGACAGACCTGGAATCTGCTAATAGATGAACAATGAACTCACAGACCTTTGAGCCAATTACTAAATTTCCCCCGCTTCCGTCCCCCCACTGTGAGAGGCTGAAATGAAAGTTCTCCCACACTGGACCCAGGATGGTGTCTGACAAATCTGTCCCTTGTCAGCTCCTTCCTGCCCCTTCACAGGGGCAGGGGCAGAAGAGCTACTCTCTGAGGGAAAACAAGCTTCACTACTTATTAACTACTCTGTGCCTCAGTTTCCTGATTTGTAAAACAGGGCTCTGGGCCCTGCCCAGAGGATTATAATGAGAATTATTGGAATTAAAGCACATTAAGTGCTTAGTACAAGTCCTGGAACTTCGAAAGTGCTGGACAATGACTAGCAGCTGCTTGGTCAGATATTTTTAATATTGCAATGTTCCTAAGGATTTCTACAAGAGATTTTGTCCTTTTCTCCACACGTATGGAGGAGAAAAACTTTCCCTCTTATTTTTCCATCCAAACTTTCTGCCTTTTCTGATATGCTTTGTGCACTTAACCACAGATATTTCAATTATTTGGTCCCGGTGGAAGGAATCAGGAGTGTGGAAAATCTAAAACATCCATGAAGGCCCAACTCCTCTATGTTTAATTTTGTTGTGCAGAAAGAGGAACACGGTCAATGGCATGACACCCATCCAAAGAGCCACAGAGTCCCTCAGCCTGGGGCAGGGCGCACCCTGCTTTTGACAGCCAGTGATCAGGAGTGGGGGAAGCAAAACATCCTCCGGCAAGCAGACAACTTGTGGGTCATGCCCGGTTCCCGGGCGAATGGTTACTATGGGGTTTTGGAAACCATCCTCAGCCTTTAAAGTAAAAACGTCTTCAGACCTCAGGATGGGCGTCAAGACTCCAGTTGAGTTCTGTTGGAATTGCCTCAGGGCCAAATTCAAAGAAAGGGAATTCTCATTGTGACCATCTGTTAATTTTCACTGCCCACACTTTAAAAACAAATAAACAAAAACAAAAACAAAAACACCTCCCCTGCGACCTGAAGGGTTTTGAATTCCACAGCCTGAGATTCAGTCCTTTGACTCTCAGCTAAAACGCAAAGATTTCATAGATGGATAACAAACCCTTGTTAGCTATGGGCACATGAATGCCCATTAACCACAAGTTCAGGTCATTTCTTAGAAATGAGATAGAAGCCAAATACCTTTGATTGGAGAGAGGTATGGGGAGATAGCTACTCAGGGCCTCCCCCTCCTCAAGTGCTTTCAGGATTTGGGCAGGCTGCCTGGAAGGCAATAGGGAGTGGTGGAGCCTGTGGTATTTTAGAGAGTAAGTCCTCCCCAAAGGTATCACATTTAAAACTTTTAAGAACCTCACGCTGATCAAGTACAACAAGACTATCTGTTGACTGAAACGGTCATTGGTCCCTCGGGTTACAGTCAGAGATCCAGAGTATGAAGCTGAGGGAAGGGAGTTCTGGGGGGAAGCCTGGCTGAGATGCTGCGAAGGGGACAGCCTGAGTCGTGAAGGACCCATGAAGGGATGCACGTAGTTGCGTGACAGTTGAGAGCAGGGACCGCTGGCCTGCACATTCCATGCCTGAACACAGGGTAACTTACCCCAGCAGCCAACTGTCATTTGGATCACCTGTGGGAGTCCCTAAAACAAGGAGGCTGTTCTTGTGAGTCAAACATCCAGGAGCCAAACCTAAGAATTTTACAGGGCTACAGAAAGTACAGGACTCTAGAGAGATTCCACAATCTGGAGAGTAGTTTTTAGAACTTAAGAGTCTGAGTTTAAACATACTAGTGGGTGGAGAGCTTAAAAAAATGCTTCCTCCACTCAGTGGCATCCTTTGTCACCCAGACCCTGCTTTTGACTAACTTCTCACAGAGTGGGCCCCGGGCATGCCACAGAAGGACCTGTCCACCTGACCTACTGTCCCAGAGAAAGAGCTCAGGAGAAAGTGAAAAAATATTTCCCAAGTAAAGGTAGGGAATGAAGTATGGTTATCCCAACTATTGGGACCAGTTCCTGGGTCTGTACCTAGCATGGTGCCTGGCACCTGGCCTGTAACCAGAAGATTCTTCCTGAACGACAATATCTGGGCTACCTCAAATCACCTCCACACAGACAGCCCTTTCCTCCAGATGAATTTCCACATAGGGTAGGTCTCAATCTTCCAAAAGCCTGTGCTTTTAGGAGGTGTCTCTGGCTGCTTTCTGTTCAGTATCAATATTTAGAACCTCAATGCTCTCCTGGCTTTTGTGAAGTTGAAAAAAGGCTGATGAAACCCAGATATTGACAGACTAGCCATACTGTGCTCATTACCAGTCCCACTCCCAGAAACAAAGTACACGTCAACATGTAGATGAATGGTCTGCGGCCAAGTCTTGAGACAGGCGAGATTGCCATGATTATCCCTCCCATGGCCATCACTTTTTAACTTTGCATCTTGCAACTTCTACCATTACAGATTAATGATCACAACCAGATGGTTTGAAAACAGGTTAAGGCAGGGCACCTTTCTCTAATGTACTTATCAAAGTCACGGTTTAGACCGATGGAGATGGTTTCTTTTTCAGGATGTTCTCACCTCTGGGTTCCTTGATTCCTCTTTGACTCTCAGATTAATGAATGTCCCCAAATGGACACAGGACATACGGCTGTTTTGATGCAGGGATGTTATGATGCAACTTTAGAAAAAGGACAATAGGGACACCCGGGGCACTCTTAACCTTGGTTAAGAGTCTGCCTTAAGCTCAGGTCATGATCCTCAGCGTCCTGGAATCAAGCCCTACGTTGGGCTCTCTGCTCAGTGGGGACTCTGCCTCTCACTCTCACTCTCCCTTTGTACTCTCCCTCTGTCTCTTTCTTTCTCAAGTAAATAATAAAATCTTTAAAAAATAAAAATAAAAAAGGGCAATTAAACTTTCTGCATTTTTAGTTTCATTTCCAAGTAACGTGTGAAACATGTTCCTTGGAGGAAAAAGGCAGGCATTTCATTTACATACATTTTTGGCCATAAAATGACATCTTTTATGCTTTGATATGGTTACTTCAGCATAGCCCCACTGAAACTACTACTCAAAAGGAACAGGCCAACAGCTTTCATGACGGCAAAGAAATCCAGCAAACGACTGTTTCCCAGGCACGAATGTGGGAGGCTTCCTCCGCTCTCTAGTGGCACACAGCTAATTGAACTTGTGACCTTCTAGAACCAAAGCCCTCAGGACTCTTTCTTTCCTCTTGAGGGGAATGAACCGAGAGGTGATAACTGTAGGCTGGAAGGAGGTCAAGGACATAGCCAAAGGAAATGTAAAGGTATGAATAGTTTGAAGCAAAGATCGCCTTTGGATATCCCTGACATCACCTGCAGAACGTGACTGACCTGACATGTGTCCTTTGTGTACACACGCGCTCTCTTTCACTCTCTCTCTCTCTCTCACACACACACACTCACATACTAAAGGACTTTGAAGTTCCTTTTACTGGAAGATAGAAACTGGCATGATGTTCCCAACAGACCAGATGCCATGCATATGGGCACAGGGCGATAGCCCTACTTTCAAACTATTCATCTCTGCCCCAGAGCGAGGGCCTGACAGTCTAGAATTGGACTTTCCTGAATGAAATTATATGTGAACGGGGTTGCTGCTCCCCAGTGCATTGTCCCTGTTAAAAATGTTGATGTTCTGGGGGGGAGGGGCGCAGGGGGACTCAATAAAATGTTTTCTAATTCTCTCTAGTTCTTTTTCTTGTTTCATTTTTCTTCTGTGATATTTTTTTTTCTCTTTTCAAGAATTTCTTGAGAGACAAATTAAAAGCGCGCAAACCTAGACGTCTTAACGATAGTCTCTAGTGCCCGGCAAACGTTGCTCTAAAATACATCATTTGATTCTGCGATGTCCTCTGACGGGGTGTACTGCTGACTTGAAATTGACTGCAATCCGTGATCACCACAAAGCAAAATACACCCCCAAACGAGGTCTGCGTGAGTGGTTTTTAACCAGCTTTATTGAGGAATGATAGACAAACAATAAACTACGTTCATGAAACTCACGCAATTCAATGAATTTTGACAGTTTTATGTACCTTTTAGATTCCTTATACCTTTCATTCTTGCTTCTACCTCCTGGCGATCCCTGATTTGATTTTTTTTTTAAAGATTTTATTTTTTTATTTAACAGACAGAGATCACAAGTAGGCAAAGAGGCAGGCAGAGAGAGAGGAGGAAGCAGGCTCCCTGCTGAGCAGAGAGCCTGATGCGGGGCTCGATCCCAGGGCCCTGGGATCATGACCTGAGCCGAAGGCAGAGGCTTTAACCCACTGAGTCACCCAGGCGCCCCCCCGATTTGATTTTTAAGCACCACAGCTTCATGTGGATTTTCTCTCCCTGGAATCTGGCAGCAATGGGCTCTTTCATGTCTGGCTGCTCTCATCCTCATGGCTCTGAGGGCTATCCACGTTGGTACAAACAGCAGTGGTACTTGTTGCTAAGTCCATGCCATGGCAGTGTGATACTTTATCTATTCACGGGTGTTTCCAGTTGCCTTATTTTTTTTCTCTTAAAAATTTTTTTTTATTATGTTCAGTTAGCCGGCTTATACTACATCATTGGTTTTTGATGTAGTGCTCAACGATTCATTAGTTGCATGTAACACCCAGTGCTCATCACCACATGTGCCTTACTGTTTTTATTATCACTTAAGAGTGCTTTCTACTTCAGGGCAGGCAAAACCTATCTGCGTTTTCTCAACAAGAAAGAAAAGACGGTTTAATCTGTGAAAAGTATCAAATGCCCCGACGTGAGCCATGCCTTCATCTGATTCTGTCTCAAAAGGATGAGGTCCTCATCCTTACATTCAGGTCTCAGTACGATCAAGACACTTTTCATTACTTTTCTCATTGCCCTCCCTCTGTCTGACATCCCAAACAGCCCTGTGCCTTAGCTGTGGCTGATACCACTTGGTTGACAGAGAATGTACTGGCTGCCAGTCTCTTCTGTCCAATCATGCCCCAGCGCCTGAGGCGTGACTAGTTTCTTGTGGTTGGAAGGTGGAGTCTAGGGTCAGGACCAAAGTGGAAAGGTGGCAGGATACTTTGAAGAGGTGCCAAGCTTTCGGTGTGCCTATTTTGAATAGACTGGTCCTTGCTCTCATACTCTCTCTAATCAGTCTTCATGACCGACTTTAACATGCTCGTATTAACGGACTACGGTAGTATTAAACAGTTGTTGAACAGGTCAAGTATGTTTCTACGTTTTCAACAGCCCACTTTACTGGCTTCTGGTCAAAACCCTTCCTTCCTTCCTACAGCAGGCTCCTGTGGGGCTCTGGCTATCATAGCACTTAACCAATTTTTCCTTCTAATTGAATAAGTAGTTGATATGCTAGTCTCCATTACTAAAGAAAGCTAAGGCTTGTCATTTCACATAACCTCCAGCACAGGGAAGATGCTATCCTCCATTTAAACATTTATTGCTGGAAGGAGCAGATGAGTAAAGTCATGAAGGTAGGAAAAGTTGAGGACTGTGGGCTCTAGGTTTAGGTCTGGTGTTGAGTTTGGTGTGGCTAGTAGACCTGTTTCATGGGTCTAACGTTGACATGAATGAAATCAACATGAAATGTTTGACCTTTCTTCTGTAGCCACGGAAAATCACAGAAATTCTGGATACCACATCAGACACGCCAAGTCTGCACAAAACATAGTCAAGTGCAGAGAAGAGAGGGGGGAACCTGGGAGGCTGAAAATTATATGTTGATTTGTCAGTCCAGCCACAATTGGACAACAGAGGACCCAGGGGATGGTTCAATCCATCCATCCCCCCAAATTATCTCTTTGGCTGCCACTTTTCAGCATAAGATGGCTAATACCATACGGTCCCACTTAGCTCTTTCTGAAATCATAGTTTGGCTAACGCTACCAGGTCAGACAACCGAGGCTGAAAAAAATGAAAATATCTGGCAGTGCTGTATTTAGATTATCTTAGGTGGAAACAAACATGCTAAATTCTGTCTTCAGATTTTTTTTTTCCAGGCCTTTTTATCTTTTTAAAGTAATGGAGTAAAATTCTAGGGCTTCAGTTAAGTTACATCATATAAACATGTGACTTATGTATGTTCCACTGTGAATGGCAGACAAATGGAATAATGTAATTATTGTACTATTGGAATAATGTAATTTCAGATACTGTAAATATTTTCATTTCGCATTACAGTTTTATTTTATGCTATGCAAAACTATTCATTTATAACATTAATTCTAGGTCCAATTACTAATTTATGACAACACTAGATTGGATTATATACACAGGCTTGATTATACCATCTTTTATCAGTTATTTAAGGAATGTTCAGAAAGTACTTTGGACTCCACTTGATTTTTCCATTTAGGACTAATTGGATTACCTAATCCCAACTGAAGTTTTGACCCTGGAGTTGATATTCTTCTTCTTCTTTTATTATTCTTATAAAAATGACACAAGTTTATTATAAAAAAATTAAAGCCACTAGTAATGTACAAACGTTGGCATAAAAATTGCTCCGAGCTCCTTTTTGTTTGGCCTAAGTGATTATTATTCCAGGAATCTCTCTCTGTGCACAAACATATATAAATAAACAGGCATGCAGATGTTTTCATGGGACTAAGGTGGTCATGACTAAGTTATTAATACAGATATTAATAAAGGAAAAAACAGAGGTGCTATATTTAATTTTACTTGAATTTGACAGAAAGAAACCAAAGAGATGGTGATGGTATTGCTGAATTTCAGATAAATATTTCTTCACTTAAGAATATTCATTTTTAGGGCGCCTGGGTAGCTCAGTGGGTTAGGCCTCTGCTTTCGGCTCGGGTCATGGTCTCAGGGTCCTGGGATCGAGCCCCACATCGGGCTCTCTGCTCAGCGGGGAGCCTGCTTCCCCCTCTCTCTCTTTGCCTGCCTCTCTGCCTACTTGTGACCTTTCTCTCTGTGTCAAATAGATAAATGAAATCTTTAAAAAAAAAAAAGAATATTCATTTTTAAAGGACCCGCCGCAGTTAAAAAACAAAGATAGGTTACCAGATTTGGAAAAAAAAAACCATGTAACTCTAGGTTTTAATTTTACACCGTTTGAAGTGGTTATTTGTCATGACAGTAAAGAATTTAGTATCGTTAACATCTTTGCCCCTCTCCTTCCTTTCTCGAATTTTGGTAAGTATTTTTATAAGTTGAGGAATGTTCTTTTCTTCATTCTCTTCTCAAACCCCCAATTTTCAAGGTCAAAGCCAGTCTTAGAGTCCTGGCTTTGAGATTCCTGAGCTTGTTTGGTCGTTTCATCTCTCCATCGCTTCTGTTTTATTAAATCATGTTTTCCGAAAGGGATCAGAAGTAGAGTGATTACATAATTTGTTAACCAAATGGGGACACCTTAGAGAATTCAAGAAGGAGCTATTGTTAATTGTCAAGACAACCGGTATCACAGGGACTGTTTTAGGCAAAGCAGGACTGAAGATCACCCTAAAGCCAGACGTGGTGTATTTCATAAGTTCTTGCTTCAATTCAGCCCTTTTTTGAGGCATTTTGAGGCATTAAATGGTGCCAAATGCTTCCTTACACAAAGAAGCATCTATTGGGGGAATAAAAAAGGTTTGCTTCGACTAAGGTACAAGAGCTCACTTCCTTGGGGTAATGGGTGGGCTTTACAGAGTCCACCAATGTTCAAAATCATACCCCTAATTCTGTATCCATGGACATTATTCTGGAAAGATGACCATATAACTCATTAGATTTTCAAAGGGGTCTCTTGCCCCCACAAGCATCACTAATCTCTGTTTCACCACAAATCTCCAAAAAACTACCTTGCTGGGTTATGTTCCCCTAATGTAGGAATGATATCACACAAATATAATTTCACATTATCATTACTTAGTTTTTGTTGTGGGACTAGCATAAGGAAGGACCAAATGCAGACTTTTCCTGATCTTTTGTAAAATTGTTAGTAATGACTTTGATTATACTTCTCGGTATCTCTTTCATTACGATTCATACGCTAACACTTACCATTAGGCATATGTCTCCCCCTTAACCAGTTGTTCTACTTTGTTCTATAAGCTCTCTCCCAACTGAGTTGTGCTGTTTACTGGGTTTCCTTTCAGCCTGAGCTGTCAGGGAGGTCACTGGGAGCTGTTGGAAGCTTCTGAAATAGATTTCCTAGTCTAGGATTATTTTTTTTCCATTCTTCTTCTGTTAATACCTCGTTTCATACCAAAACACTCTCCTTGTTGGTCCTTGTTCTGTTTCCATTGCTTAGATGTGGTATTCCACAACTATTTATATTTTATTTTATTTTAATCTTATTTTAATTCTAGTGTAGTTAACCTACAGTATTACATTAGTTTCAAGTGTACATTATAGAGATTTGGCACGTCCATACATTACCCGATGCTCATCATGACAAGAGCACTCTTTTTTTTTTTTTTTTAAAGATTTCATCCATTTATTTGACAGAGAGAAATCACAAGAGAGGCAGGCAGAGAGAGAGGAAGGGAAGCAGGTTCTCCGCTGAGCAGAGAGCCCGATGTGGGACTCGACCCCAGGACCCCGAGATCATGACCTGAGCTGAAGGCAGTGGCTTAACCCACTGAGCCACCCAGGCGCCCCGACAAGAGCGCTCTTTAATTCCTATCACCGATTTCATGATGAAATCGATTTCACCCATGCCCTTCCGCTCCTGGTGACCATCAGTGTGTTCTCTAGGGTTAAGAGTCTGTTTCTTGTCTTGTCTCTGTCTCTCTTATTTCCCTTACACTTTTGTTTTGTTTCTTAAATTTCACTTATGAGTGAAATCACAGGGTATTTGTCTTTCTCTTTCTCTGACCGACTTCACTGAGTGTTATGATCTCTAGCTCCCTCCATGTCACTGCAAATGGCAAGATTTCATTCTTTTTGATGGCTGAGTAATCTTCTGTTGTTGTACTATACCACTTTTATCCATTTATCTATTGATGGGCATCTGGGCTTCTTTCGTAGTGTGACTACTGTAGACAATGCTGCTAAACATCAGGGTGCATGTGCTGAACTAGAGTGTTTGTATTCTTTGGATAAATACCCAGTAGTGCAATTCTTGTGTCATAGAGTAGCTCTATTTTTAACTTCTTGAGGAACCTCCATACTGTTTTCCTGGGTGGCAGCACCAGTTTGCATTCCCACCAACGGTGTAAGAGGGTTCCCCCTGTGGTGCCTGGGTGGCTCAGTGGGTTAAAGCCTCTGCCTTCAGCTCAGGTCATGATCCCAGGGTCCTGGGATTGAGCCCCGAATGGGGCTCTCTGCTCAGCAGGGAGCCTGCTTTCCTCCACCCCCTGCCTGCCTCTCTGCCTACTTGTGATCTCTGTGTCAAATAAATAAATAAAATCTTTTTTTTTTTTTTTAAAAGAGGGTTTCCCTTTCTCCGCATCCTCACCAACACTTGTTGTGACTGCTACTTATTTTAACCTGTAAAAGTAACACGTGGATGACCAGTCAGTACCGCACAGTGACTCAGAAAAGTTGTTAAATGTCCACTTTCCTTTGCCATGCACAGTCCTGGCCCGAAAGATGAAACATGAAGTGTTCTCAGCAGAGAAAAGACATAGCAAAAAGGAGGAAAAAAAAAACTGCTTGGAAAATAAAATGATAATGCCAGTGGTAGCCAGCAAAATGATTGGAAACATATGAAAGTTAGTGGATTCAAGTTAAAAGAAATACACACATGTGAAAGCTTTCCCTGAAGGGCTCAACGCCCTCTGTCCATCTCCAGCCTCAGTAGACTTTCCCAGGAAATCAGGAAGCAAAAGCAAATTTGTGATGAGCCCTTAATAAACTTCCTCCCTCCTTCCCCGCCATAAAACAGTTCCCACCTGAGAGAACAATTCCGTGGAATCAAGGATTAACTCCTTAAAAAAATCTTTTGCCTTAATGTTAAAAAATTAACACCTCACCCCAAGAATATCTGAAATGTTGACAGGAAAACTGTTGATCTAACCGTTTGCTCTGCTGGAACTTTTATCGGCTTCCTCTTTGCCTTCCTTTGATTAGGGTTTCCTGGAATCCGTGGTCCTGGCAAGACCCCAGGTAGACAGCCCCCAAGCTGTGCCAGGCAAAGCCTCAGTGTGCCTGCCTGCCTTGCTAGGCTGGGCTGTGTCTTGTCATAGCAGACCCTGTGCCCTTTCTTCTTCCCCTGGGGCGCTGACCGCCCCCCTTCCCTCTCCACCTTCCCCTCACCCCCAACCAGCTCAAAACACCAGAGAAAAGAGGCCGAAGAGCAAACCGGTGGGGTGGGTTGGGGGTGGGGGGGACCAGGGGAGGGAACTCTTTCCTCTCTCTTTGTAAGTTTCCGACTGACAACGGTGAAATTAATGAAAAGTAAAAGAGGTTCTCTTATCTCCATTCCGCCCCGAGGGGATGCATTTTTGTCTTCAGCTGTGTTCTGGGTTGCTTGCACTTCTCTGGAGCGGACTTAGGAGTAAAATGTTAAAACCTAAGAATATGGAGTGTGTTGCGGGTTCAACCGCAGTTCAACCACAAATATAGAGCATGGACCAAGCTTTGGAAAATATAATATAGAACATCTTAGCCTTTTTATGGTATTAATTTTCTCCCACATCCCTTTAAGTTATTTTGTGCATGTCTTCTGGCCTCTGGATCTGCCTGTTTTCTTCTAATTTTTCCTTCCAGAAGAAACCTTCTGACAATGTGACATGACCGTCTCCATTAATGACCCGTGCCATTTATCCGGCTAGTATGCTTGGTTAAATACTGGATTTGGCTCATACTTTCCATATGGAATATGAATATTCATTATTCGCAAAGTAAAAAGGCGAGCTTCTCATGTTAAACTAAAAAAGCCTGTATTTAATTAATCTTCAAGTAAATGAATCTGTAAAAAATAGTAAGAAACTGATGGGTATTTTGAAAATTACTGCTTCTGCTTTAGCCTTTCTCTTAGGTCTCGAATTTGCCAGATATTTTAAAAGTCACTTTTCAGGCATTAGATCCTGTTACACGGCAAATAAAAAAGGCTAAGCGCGATTTAGGCATTTTTTGATGAATGTAGTTTACTGGCATAGTTCAGCATAGAATAATAGAAGAAAAATATTCTACTTCAAATAATGTGCTTTTTAAAAAATGATTCTTTTGGGGCGCCGGGGTGGTTTAGTCAGTTAAGCATCCGACTCTTGGTTTCGGCTCAGGTTATGATCTCAGGGTCATGAAACTGAGCCTCAGATTGGACTTTGCATGGAACTCAGAGGCTCCTTGTGATTCTCTCTCCCTCTGCCCTTCCCCCCTGTTCTCTTTCTCTCTAATTAATTAATTAATTAAAATATTTTTAAGATTATCCTTTTTTAAATTATTGAGGTCTAGTCAGCATACAATATTATACAATGCTATATTAGTTTCAGGTGTACAACATAGTGATTGGACAATTCTGTAAATTCCCACTGCTTACCCCAGACAAGAGTAGTTACCATCTGCCACAATACAACGTCACTACGATATCGCTGACCGTATTCACTACCTGTACTTCTCATTCCCATGACTTACGTATTTTATAACTGGAAGTTGGTACCTCTGAACCCCCTTTACCTTATTTCGCCCACCCCCCACCCATCTCCCCTCCAGCAAATAACGTGTGTCTTTTAGAAAGTGGATCATCTCAGGAGTAACTCCATTTTCTATTTTGCTTACTGTGTATTAGTGGCTTTACTCCTCTAGAATCATCGTTTCTCTTTGGGTATGCAGAAACCAGAAACATGTTTTCTTCTTACTGTGATTTTGCTCTGTCTCTTTGAGCTGCAGGTGTAACCCCCATTCGCCTTTGTGAAAAGCTAGTTGACTCTCAAACACGCACACATTTTACGGTGTCTTACATCCTCAAAAGAAACCACACCATCAATTTAATTTGTTTCTGCTTTCATGTCACCCAGTGCTACTTATAAACAGTGGAAAAGGTCTTTTCATTCCACTGAAGGTTTTTGCAGCTCAACCTAACTGGGTCTTAGTAGTCTTCCCTAATTGAGTCCCTATCAGTATCACATTCTCCATGGTGCCAAGAGAATCCCAGTTTGTTTTTGCAAAAACCCCCCATAATTTTTGCTGTTCTGTTTCCCAGAATCTGAATCTCTTCGTTCTCTGAAGATGGGTTAGAAGACTAAAGTCTTCTAACGGTTAGAAGTCATCCCGTAGGAGATGCTTCTTGTGCCTCACTTCTTTTTTTTTTTAAGATTTTTATTTGTTTATTTGACAGCAGAGGTCACAAGCAGGCAGAGAGGCAGGCAGAGAGAGAGGAGAAGCAGGCTCCCTGCGGAGCAGAGAGTCCAATGTGGGGCTCGATCCCATGATCGATCCCATGATCTGGGATCATGACCTGAACGAAAGGCAGAGGCTTTAACGCACTGAGCCACCCAGGCGCCCCTGTGCCTCACTTCTTGACAACCCATCTCTCTCTCATTTTTTCTCCTTGTCATCGGTGGCTAACATCTCTAATTACCTCTGGGGATCACATCTCCTCCTACCTCCTCTGAGACATTCCCATACTTAGCCTTCTCTCAGTCCTAACCTGCTCTCTGCCTGAGATACTTCTCCCCCTAAAACAACAAACAGATATTTTTTTCCCTTAAGATTTATTTTAGAGAGAGAGAGAGAGAGAGAGAGCGAGCAAGGGAGAGGGAGGGAAGAGAGAGAATCTCAAGCAGATCCTTGCTAAGACCAGAGCCTGTTGCGGGGCTTGATCTCATGATCCTGAAATAATGTCCTAAACAGAAACCGAGAGTCAGAGGCTTAATTGACTTTGCCAGCCAGGTGCCCCCAAAACAGATCTTTCTTCAACTCTACTTATGTCTCAAATTTCCCTTCTGCAAACTTTTTGAAAGTGTATTTCTGTTTTCCTTGACCTTAACTTTAAACAATTTCGTTTTTATCCTTATCCCTCCATTGGAGCCCAACTCTCAAAAGTCACTGGTACATAATCTGTCGGCAACCAAATCTAGCGACTTTCCTCAACCCCCCATTACTCCCTGTGGCACTGGACAGAAGTGATAACACCGCCTTTCTGGAAACCAGAAGTGTTTCCAGAATTCTGAAAGGAGTCTTTTGTTTCCGCACCCTGTTTCTTTAATTACGAACTTGAACCTTTGTCTTTCCAGGCTGTAACTTCCTTTGCCCAATCTCTTTGTTGTAGATATTCTCTCAGGACTTTCCCTCCATACACACTCTATATGCTCCTTTTCTGGAATTTTCGTGGTTTTAGACATCAACTCTGTGTGCATAGCTCTGAAACCCATTAATTCTAAATGACAGGCTTCTACTTGCTGTTTTGGCTGCACTTACTTTGAATTCTACTACAATATCAAATGCAACAGATCCAGAAGAGTTTCCACTTTTTTTCTCCTTCCCTAACCTGCCTTTCCGGGGTCCCCTTTTCCTCAAGTGACGTCGCCACAGATGTTCTCCTGGATCCATGATTTCCGTGGATGCTCAAGCTTTCGTAGATATGCTGCCAACACAGCCCTTTGAGATACATTATTGCCAAACTAATTTTCGAGAAGTGCAATTATAGGTCATTCCCCTGCTGAATAGCTTCCTACCACTTACAAAACAAAATCCAGATCTTAATATGGCATTCATGGTTGTTGATAACATGCCTGAAGTCAAACTATCTGATGATAGTTCTCAAGACCACACTTCTCACTGGGCAACTATTTCTTATTATTAAGGTAAATATTTTATATTAGTTGCTCTTTTCTCTACTCATCAGGTTCCTGTCCCTGAGATTTTGCTCATGCTCCTTCCTGTCTCCAACACCTTTTGTGATCCAAACTCCACGAATTCTTCAAATGCTACTTCCTCCAGGCTTCCCTGATCTTTACAACTGGAAGAAACATTTCCAACCTTTGCATTTCATTTATGTGTGACTAACAGAGCCATACTCATCTTCTTTTGCTTAGTGTTTACATGAAACTTCTTCCCCATCCTACTGCTTGTAATCTGTTTGTGTCTTTATTCATACAACATGTTTCTTGTAAACAATATATAGTTGGGGTTTTTTCATCTGTAGCTTTTTCTTTAATCTAGTCTGTCAGTCCACACCTTTTAATTAAGTTCTTTAGTCTGTTTATATTTGCTGCAATTATTAATATATTTGACTGTAGATCTATCATCTTCGTCTTTTAATTCTATTCCCCTTGTCCTTGTTTGTTTGTTGATTGGTTGGTTCCTCCTTTCCTATCTTTCTTTGGCAAGTGGTTAACTTACCTTTTTTTTCCCTGATATTCTATGTCCCATGTTGAATTTTTTTTTTAAGATTTTATTTATTTATTTGACAGAGAAAGAGAGATCACAACTAGGCAGAGAGGCAGGCAGAGAGGGGGGAAGCAGGCTCCCCACTGAGCAGAGAGCCTAGTGCAGGGCTCAATCCCAGGACCCTGAGATCATGACCTGAGCGGAAGGCAGAGGCTTAACCCACTAAGCCACCACGCACCCCCACCATGTTGAATTTTTAGTTCTGCCCTTTTGCATGTGTTTGTGGTTTGTGATTACTGTAGAGATTAAAGTTTGCACGTTTAACATATCACAGTCTGTGTTTAAAAGATTAGTTTCAGAAAAAATCTAAGAATTCTGTGACAATCTATTTCCAGTGTTTAGTCCTTGCTTTAGGTAAGCTGAATGCACTATAGGCTTTAAACTCCCCCAGTGGTAAGACACCCCTGCCTTGTACTTACAAGGCTCTTCTCTGTTCTCCTGCTGCACCCTTAGGCTGCTGCAGACCCTTCAGGCACACAACACAGTGGGAGTCCCTCCTGCCGCCCCCTCCCTTTAATTCCCGCCCCTCCCATCAGCAGTAGATTGTTCTTATCTGGTACCCCGTGCAAGGTCTAATTCTCCAGCTCTACCTTCAGATTTAGGCAGGACCTGCATTCTTGAATTGGTGAGGGTCTCTCTGCTTTGTTAGACTGCCCCCTCCCACTGCCTTACTGTTACTGAGCGTAAGACATGGTGGGTGGGAGGGCTTATGTAGATAGTTCCTGCATGCCTGCCTTCCCTAGGATTCTCACTCAGCTGTTCTGCCTTTTCTCTGTGGCAGACACCTGCTGCCTCACACTCATATAAGGTTACAGTTTGGGAGATACTCTTTTTGTCGGGCTGATCCACTCTCAAACTCAGGCGGTCCTCCTAGTTCATTGAGGTACTTTGAAACCTTGATTCTCCAACACACTAAAAACTTATGGTTCCGTAAGTTACCTGATTTGTTCTTATTGCTTAGGTGGGAGCAATCTTTTTTGTCACTTTCTATACCCTGGGCAGAAGCAGAAACTCCCTGTTCCATTTTATCCTTCACTCTTCCATAGATTTAGTTCTCTCAGAAACAAGTGCTAAGAAAAAGACTCGAGTTCAAGCAGTTCATGGGGGAGGTGACCCCAGGAAACCCCAGTAAAGTAGTGGGAGGAAGACAGGGAAGAGAAGGACATCTATATAGGGTGGGAATGAGCAGCTGAGGTGCAGTCCTGCAGGGGGCTCTTGGAACACTGCATGGAATCAGCCTGGTTGGTGAAGTGGCCATTATCGACCAACTCCCACTTGTGATTGATTAGCTGCCCTGCCTGTGGGTGGAGCCTGTTCCAGGTCAAAAAGGCCTAGAATCACAGGAAGTTGTTCAGGTGAGGGAATGTGGGACAGTACACAGTATCTCCAATGACACTTATGACTTGACTTCTCAGGAATATTGGCCTCCCAGAGCCTGATGTTAGTGAAAAGATGATTCATACCTGATTCATTTTCATAGTCTCCCAGCAGGGAGAATGGCCAGAAGATAAGTAAGCAAGAATTATTAAATGAGAAAACACATTTTATAAAGTACCGATTTGTAGAATTCTGGTCATCTCTTTTTAATTTCCTATCATCCTCCCAAACCCACACCCTCTCCCCTGCTCCCAATCACTCAGATGACGTGGTTTATTCTCTTAATTGCCAAAAATATTTCAGTTTCCCTGGCTGGTTGGAATTTTAAAACCTGTGATTGTCTAGCTAATGTGAATGTATTATAATTTTAAAGTGTTATTTCTACACTTGCACGTTATCTAACAGATATTTTATATTCCCTGTAGCCAAAAATGATAAGGCGTCCACCAACAGTTATCTGCTACATTTGTGGTCGTGAATATGGAACAAAGTCTATCACCATCCATGAACCACAATGTCTGAAAAAGTGGCATAATGAAAACAACTTGTTACCGAAAGAGTTAAGGAGACCAGAACCTAAAAAACCAGAAGTCAGGACCATTACTGGTAAGTTTTTGAAAAAAAGAGAAAAGAAGGCTTGAGTGTGTAAGGGAGACTTTTCTCTCGGAACTTATTAGAGGAGAGGTATTCCTTTCTTACTTATTCAAACAACTGAAATCAGCAACATTTACTGTCTTGATTACAACTAAACAGGAAAAACAGTTCTAGAATGCCTGACCAAAGGGCCTCAGATGCTAAGATGTAAAGCCACTATTATCAAAACTGTGTGAGGAGGGAGACCCACTGGCACTCCCTGTATTTCCCAAAAGCTACTTTCATGTATTATCAAACTTAATACTTAAGAAGCACGAAGCTTAAAAAATCTTAGAGGGCACCTAGAGACATGTTTTCAAGTATGAATATGTCTTAGTGTTCACAGAGCAGCATACCAGACTCACAGTTTGCAGGGTCCACCAGCCAGGGTGCAAAATGAATAAATTGGTCCACGTGTGACAAAAGGGGGAGGGTGGGGACCACGGTGAGTGGGAGAATGCCGACTCTCTCTAATGGAGGTCGCTGCTACCTGCTTCCTGCTGTTACCATTAAGAAATTTATTCCCGGGGCGCCTGGGTGGCTCAGCGGGTTAAAGCCTCTGCCTTCAGCTCAGGTCATGATCCCAGGGTCCTGGGATCAAGCCCCGCATCGGGCTCTCTGCTTAGCGGGGAGCCTGCTTCCTCCTCTCTCTCTCTCTCTCTCTGCCTGCCTCTCTGCCTACTTGTAATCTCTATCTGTCAAATAAATAAATCTTAAAAAAAAAAAAAAGAAAGAAATTTATTCCCATGTAGGCATATTTTTTAAAAAAGATTTTATTTACTTATTTGACAGAGATCACAAACAGGCAAAGAGGCAGGCAGGCGGGGGTGGGGGTGGGATGCAGGCTCCCTGCCAGGCAGAGAGCCCGATGTGGGGCTCCATCCCAGGACCCCGAGATCATGACCTGAGCCGAAGGCAGAGGCTTACCCCACTGAGCCACCCAGGAGCCCCTCCATGTGGGCATATTTTTTGATAACACCAAGGAAACTGGAAATCCAAAAATTGATATGCAATGCCCAGATCTTTCAAATTTTGCAATTGATACTTTGTACAGCATGGCACAAGCCAAATGAAACCCTGTAAACTGCTGTGTACGGCCTCTTTATGGAGCCTTTGGTTGCTCATCTGGGGCGAGAACAAAGTAGTTCAGAAAATGTTTGCCAGACCAACGCAAGCTCACTCATCTTATTTCTACTGTCTTCACTTCCTCAGCGGATCCCCTCAAAGGAGAATCATTCTTGGTTTTAAGAAAATTACCATTCAATTCATTAATCCTCTTTCTGTAACTGTAGATTTGCCTAACTAGAGGGTACCTCCAAGTCATTCAGTATCAATGAGTCCAGAGCATTCTTGTCAGAAATGTGACACAGAAGAGTTCTCTAACTTCCACAGAATGGAATCTAGGTTGCCATGAATCTAGGTTGTTCTAGAGGCTGCTAGAACCTGACTCTTCACGGTCCTTGCCAAGAGTAGGGGAATCCATCACTCAGGTGGGAAAAGTGTTCGAGGTGAACACATCCATCCATGAAATGAGAGCATATGCCCACAAAGACGTTGTCTACCTCACTGAAACTCTCTTCCTAGCAATTCTGTGTGGTGTCAGAAATCTGTTCTCTTCACTTCTGACTTTATCACCTTCTCTGCACAAGTCTAGAAGAGGAGAGGGAATGACTGGTTTGAAGGCCCTGAGAGGTTCATTAGTCTGTTACTGGCCACAGGTGGAAATAGTGGGCCCTATCCCTGTTCTTCCCTGCAGTCGTCCTCTGGATGCCACGCTGTTTTTGTTTCTGAAGGTGTCCTTTAGAACTCTCAGCCTCGAGAATTCCCATTCCCACCCTATGGACTTGTTGTGGTCATGGGGTCCAAACAACCCTTCCTCCAGATCCAAAGTCAAAGCCCTACTCCAAAACGTTTAGTAATGTGATGAATCCTCCCCAGGGAGACTCAACAGGTACTCTGGAATTTTTGAATCCATGTTACATCGTATGAGTAAGGAGAAAGTCCGTGCCATTCCCTTTTCAATAGTTTTCAAAGCTCTCAAAATACACATCCGTATCCTGCATGGAAAGTGATACTGGGTTTGTCCAAAGGAGAAAAACGAAGTTGTGCTGGAGTTTAATTTCCCGTGGAGTGAAATCAACATGAGGAGTAGCAGGATGGGAATCTAAAGTGTGCTATGCTTGTGTGAACCATTAGGAAGGAGTCACGGGAGAATTGCCCGGGCTTTAATGAAGAAATATTTGCTGTGAAAATGATAAAAAGAAAAGTATGCAATTTAGGTTTGAGTGCCTGGCTACACTTAGGGGGGCCTATTTTGGGCGATTCGAAGACACAGTCAATTTAATGTACTAAAGCCATTCTATTTAAATAAGGTTTATTAAAGCTAAATCCCACACTGTTTTTCTAAAATAAAGCCATATGCCTTTTCTCCTATGCTCTGCCAATGACGATTATACATCTCTCAGATGTCTTGGTTGTTTTCTTAAGGACGCTTCTTTTCGTCAGATTAACTATTCTGTTTGCATTCTTTGCTTTAATTATTTAAAGAATCTCTGAGTTTATGGCCATGACGAGAAGATACATTTTTAGGATATCATTCATCCTAAATTCACCCTGAACTGTCAGTTTTGGCCTTTCAGAACATTCCACTGAAGGATTACAGAAGAGGAAAACACAAATGCATGTTCTTTTCCCTTTGTAAGTTTATATTTAGAGTCAATTGAAAGAAGGCCAAAAGTTGTATTTACAAGATAATAATGTGTAAGCAAAGATGTTAATAATTAGTGAAGAATGCATATCATAACACATAAAACAACATCTTCCCCTTTTTAAAATCCAAGGAGTGAAAAGTCTCTGGTTCATAGCTAACGTTTTACTCACCCCTTGAAAGAGGGAGTGGTACTTTTTTTTCCCTTTTTTTTTGGCAAAAGTAGTATGATTTGTCTAAACCCTCAGTCAACAGGTATTTCCTGAAAATATTTTCCATAAAAAGTAGAGTATGGTTGTCCAGAATAAAAACTGATCCGTGTTTTACCATTTTTCTTTTTCTTTTCTTTCCTTTTTGTTCCTTTTCTTTCTTTCTTTTTTTTTTTTTTTTTCTTTAACTTTCCAGCCAAAGGTTTCTATGATCTTGATGCCTTAAATGAAGCTGCTTGGACCAGTGCCCTGAGCCAGTTGGTTCCCTGTAATATTTGTGGGCGTACCTTCCTGCCAGACAGACTGATTGTTCACCAACGATCCTGTAAACCAAAAGCCGCCAAGTAAAGCCCTCTCCCAGCACAAGTGTTACAGGACTTAGATCCTTCTGAGGGAGATTGGGGTATGGAGAGACGGAGGAAAAGGGGGTAAAGCGAGGAAACAAGAAACCCTGGAAACCACTTGAGATTGTCTAGAGCGGGAAGCCTGCTCGGGGTTCTGGTGGCACGAGCATGACCACGACCGTGACGTGGTGGGCCGTCGCTCTGCATTTGCTGAGCAGCTGCGTGCTTGCGCGCAGACACATGGCGGTGAAGGGAAGGGAGGGCTCGTCGCACTCCGTGGGGCAGAGTTACAAGTGGGCTGCAACTCCTCAGGGCTGGCATTTTTGTCTCCAGGAAATTTCAGAGCCAACTGTTGCTGTTTTTCTTCCATTCTCTTCTTCCTGAGGAGGATTTTTGAATCTCACAATAAGGCCTATTATTTTTCAGAGAACAAGAGGGTTCAGGTGGCGATTTTAGGCAACTCCTTAGTCTCCAGAAAAACTGGATTCCTTCCCATCCTTGTGCTTTCTGAAATAAGGTGCCACTCCCTGTTTCCTTTAACCCAGGGAAACGGTCTTAATTGAGCTGTTGACTGGGAATCTTCTTTTCTCTATAAAATCATTGCACAGCAAAGACTTTCAAAAAAGAGCTAAGGAGTTAAAGTACTAGGATCATGTCTAACTCCTACTCCCTTAGCAAGAGCGGGAAATGCTACAGAGAAATTTCAGAATCGATGCCAGCCTCATATGTCAGAAAACTGCCACAGTGCGATTCATCACATGGGTGGAGGTTAGCGCTTTCCTCCTATAGGAGAAGTCCAGAGAGTTCTCTGTGGCCTCAGAGAGGCTTATAGGTGTTTTATTGTTGAGCTCTAAAAGCCTGCCAGGAAATTCTGTGCCTCCCCACCCACTGCCCAGGCAATGACTTGTGCAACTGCTCTGTATTTTAGACCTTGAATGTGCATTCATAGAGGCGGGGTTCTCCTGGGAGGAGGCCAGGGTCAGGAGGTGCTCTGCCCAGGAAATTCTCCTCCCCTGGACAGCGCTGCGTTGCCTAGACTCCTGGCAGTTTTGCTTGAGGTCTTTGTTCATTTTATGGCTGAAGTTCAGAGCCATCCAGGATCCACTGGGTTGCTGCAGACCTTGAATTCATGACCTAACACAGCACAGTCAGCTCCAAATCATACACGCAAATGTGTTGGACCTAATATTTTAGTCCCACGATCCAATTAGAAGAGATTAAGTTAAGATAGTTGCACTAATCAGTAGTAGTTATTGTTTTGTTTTGTTTTTGTCCCAAAGGAAGAAGAGATTAACTTTTAAAATAGTCTGTAGGTACCCTCAAAGAAGATTATCCTCTTGAGAAAGACATAGCATCTAACACCCTGTTGATGGTTTAGTTCTTTCGTTTTGCTAGCACAGATGACAACATCTAATACGGGAGTTAGTGTACTGTCAATCAGCCACTGTGCTTAGAGCCCCTTAGACTGCCATGGGGATAAATCTCCCACCAGCCTAGGAGGAGAGGTTATCTTTATTTTACATCTGAGGAACGGTATTTAAATAGATCACAAGCTAACTCGAGGTCACACTGGGCTTGAGTAGAGGGATGGACTAGGGAAGCAAACTCGTGACTCCCGGAATCCCAGACTCCCACCAGTACCCGTGCTATCTGTATGCTACATCTCATCGTGGGCTCAATGAACCATGCGAACAAATGATCCACCGCGTGTGGTTTTTTCTTTTTTCTTTTTTTTTTTTTTTTTGTACCCAGCGTTAAGTCACTAAGGCAAACAGGGATTTTAGGATGCTTGTCATTTGCTTGCTGGTCAGGGTTTCTCTTAAACAGAAGAGGTGAAAACCCAAGTTTGAACAGCTCTTTCAAAAGCCACCCTGCCTTCTGCAGATGTTGAGCAGTCCAGCGGGGAAATACACCAAAAATGCTGACCTCAACTTTGAAATGGGTTGCCACTTGGGGTCCTAACAAGACATTCTGATAGCCATTCCTTTCAAAGCATGACCAAAAAAAAAAAAAAAAAAATTCCAAGCCAACTACTACTCTGTATGCATTACTAGGTCTGTGAGTCCTTGAAGGGGGAGAGGAACGGGTCTTGCAGGAATCGTCACTTCCCCAGGGAACGGTGAGTTTACTGGACACGGGTCACAGGGCTGGGGGTGGGGGGAGGCGCCCCTAGCCGACCTGCAAGTGTTGCGTGGAATTACAGTAGGAACGACAATAGCAGGAGAGTAACTGTCTATCAGCAAAGGTAAGTCTTCAGAACCTCTGCAGGGACAGGAAGGAGCTCTCCTGTTCTCTGCCAGCGGCCCTCCTGCCAATTAATTCACTTCTGTGCCGGTATTTGTACTGTGAGAAGAAAATAATCTAACGGTCATTGGCACCTCCATGAGCCATGAATTTGAACCTAGCCATGGTCCCGGTGGATACTCTCCTAGATGATGACAAGCAGACCCTAGATGAAGGTACTTGGAGCTCCTAGGCTCTCACATCCACTCCCAGCCAGGCGGTTACTGGTCTGGGCTGCGTGATTATTAGAGGCATGGGCAACACTGCACTGCCCTCTGCCGCTCCACTAACTGGGGCTGCAAACTTCCCTTAGATTCTCCTCTAGGAGGGGAGTGGGGTGGAGCAGGGGGTAACCAGGTGCAGGGGGGTGGCTAATGAGAGTAGATGTGATGAGCACTGGGTGTTACAAGGCACCTGATGAATCGCTAAACTCTACCTCTGAAACAAATAATACACTCTGTGTTAATTCATGGAATTTAAATTAAATAATAATAACAAATAAAAGTTTAGGAATTGAAAAAAAATCCCCTCTAGTTAAGGCTACAGGAAGGGTTTCAGGATTTCTGGATGCTCATTTGCATCTTCCATTTGCATCACAGTTGCAGGGGATGTTCTCTCAGCTGGGAACGCTGGGGACCCAGACAAGCAAGTCCTAGCAGGGGTGTGGAGAGGAGGGATCTCCTGCTGTGAGTCCCTGTAAAGTGGAAATCTGTTAAGAGCTCCCTTAGAGGGACTCTCCAGAAAGCCTCCTCAGAATATTTTCTGACACACAAGTATTTCTTTTTTTTTTAATTAAATTTTTTTATAAACATATAATGTATTTTTATGCCCAGGGGTACAGGTCTGTGAATCGCCAGGTTTACACACTTCACAGCACTCACCACAGCACATACCCTCCCCAATGTCCATAACCCCACCCCCCTCTCCCAGTGTCTCTCCTCCCCCCCTCCAACAACCCTCAGTTTGTTTTGTGAGATTAAGAGTCACTTATGGTTTGTCTCACACAAGTATTTCTTTTTTTTTTTAAAGATTTATTTATTTGACAGATAGAGATTACAAGTAGGCAGAGTGGCAGCAGAGAGAGAGAGAGAGGAGGAAGCAGGCTCCCAGCCAAGCAGAGAGCCCGATGCGGGGCTCGATCCCAGGACCTTGGGATCATGACCTGAGCTGAAGGCAGAGGCTTTAACCCGCTGAGCCACCCAGGTGCCCCTCACACAAGTATTTCTAACTGGGGTCTCAGGGATGGCTCCTGGAAGACATTGCTTTGGCCTGAGGAATCCTGACCTTTGTCTGTTTGTGGAAAAAGAAGCTGTTGTAGCTCTGGACAGGCAGACTCATTTGCGGAGGAGGGGAGAGAGAGAGAGAGAAGGTATCCAATGTGTCTCCCTCCTGAGAACAGCCCTGGGTCTTTCTGTATTTGTTCCCTTCTGACATTAGTAGCCTTTCTTCTCTACACCCCTATCTGAACCAACCTGTGTGGCTTTAATCCTGTATCAGGTCAGGGCTGAAAGTTCAGGCCCATTCTTTCCCACATCCTGAAGGATCCTTTCTTTCCTATGGCGACCATCCTCCTTCCTTTACCATTTACTACTTTCCTAATGACCCACCATCGGGCCCATATAAAAATGGTGCGTCTTTCCTGATGGTAGGGCCTGCTGTCTGTGAGCACTGTGATCAGAGCTGAGACAGGAAGTTTTCCTGTACTTGGAGGAAACAGACTCCTTGGAGAAACAGTCAGGTTTCCAGTGGGGGCCAAACTGGGAGGTAGAGAGAGAATATATACCAGGACATATATGCTTTATCATAAGATGCTATACCTTTATACTTAGTTCTGCTTACATTTTGTTACAAAAATACTTAAATGAACACAACTCATAGGAAAAGTATAATGAAGTCTTATGTTCTCTATACCCAGGAAAACTCTCTTCTTGACATCTCACTGGAGTCAAACTTGAATGGTTTAAATTTTAGCTACTAATTTGGGGGGCAAAAGAACATAGGGCAAAACACGGGGCAAAAAGAACATTTTTGGGGGCTGTTGAGAACATAGGATTCCAGGGTACCTCTGATAACACCTTTCAGTTCTACTTACGGGAACATGAGATCAAGCTAACCATGGATATCAACTTCAACTTCAAATGTGATTTAAAAAAAAAAAAAAGAGAGAGAGAAATCTGTCTGAGGCATTATGGGACATGGTCCCATCACTGAAATACTTCGATCACCTACAAGCCAAGGGTTTTCAGATGATTCTTAATTGAGAATGTGGTAGGCAAAACAATAGCCCCCAACACTGGATGGCCAGTCCCCAAACCTTCTGAATATGTTATCTCACATGATACAAGAGACTTCCCAGATGTGACTAGGGTTGTATTCGTAGAGATTGAGAGATGATCTCACATTATCTGCATTATCTTGGGCGTGGGGGGAGACAATCTGAACCACATAAGTCCTGAAAAGTGGAGTAAGAAGGGAAGAGAGGGTGGTCAAAGACGCAGCAGCATAAGAAGGATCCATCATCCCATTGCTGGCAGAGATGTAACTCTGTATAAGGACCAGAGAGACGTCTTCAGGGGCTAAGCGTGGCCCAGCCAACAGCCAGCAAGGAAACTGGCACCTCAGTCCTACAACCAAATGTTCCTGGATTTTATCAGCAACCTCAATGAGCAGGGAAACGGATTCTCCCCAGAAGCTTCCAGGAGGAAACGCAGCCCTGCCCATCTTGTGTTTTTATCGGGTGAATCCAGCTTTGAACTCCTGTCCTCAAGAGCTGTAAGAAAATAAATGTGCAAAAAAAAAAAATGTGCATTGCTCAAGCCAGCAAGTGTGCAGTGATTTATTTTGGCAGTCACAGACTATGAATAGAAGCAACCAGGTGGCATAGGGTAGGACCAGTGTAACTACTGAGCAGAGCCGCAGTGCTCACATCTGTGAGGGATACCGGCCACCTCCATGGTTGGCCTCAGGGAGAGGAGAACACAACCAAATTTGGTCAGGGCAGATTGCCCAAGGAAACTGGCTCCAAGATTTACCACCCCTGAATACACAGGTGTTTCACAACGTATCACCATCTGGATGCACATTTTTAATGTTCTGTTTCATCACTGTTAATTTTAATGTCCTGTGAATATTTTGGGGGGGTGAAGACTTTTATATTAGTAACATATAATGTATTTTTTGTTTCAGGGGTACAGGTCTTTGATTCATTAGTCTTATACAATTCACAGCACTCACCATAGCACCTACCGTCCCCAATGTCCATCACCCAACCACTCCTTCCCTTCAACCCCCACCCCCAAGCAATCCCGTTTGTTTCCTGAGATTAAGAATCTCTTAGGATTTGTCTCCCTCTCTGGTTTCATCTTCTTTCATTTTTTCCTCTCTTCCCTTATGATTCTGTTAATATTTTTAACCACAAAACCGATTATCGTACACACGCAGTTGTTTTAAAACTAATCATATGTGGACAGATGCCACTGAATTATTTGGTAACTGAGTTTGGTGCCCATAACACCAATGGCCTGGCTCTGCCCATCTGTCTGTCCTTTCCATGAACCAGGGAGAGAAAAATAACTTCATCTGAAATTGTTGCTCCTGTTAGAGAAATCTCTAAGGAAGGTACTGACTGAAAAACAGCTGAAACATTCAAACCCTGAAAGGGCACATTTGGTCACATTTGAAAAAATCCCAAAGTTCACTGATGGCTTTCCACAGGGCTCTCCTGAGGGCTGTGGGCAGGTCTAAAAGGTGGGCTGAGCCATCAAAATCACTCACTTAAAATACAAGGAAAGGGTTGACAACTGATCTGGGACTGGTATTCAGCCAAAATTATTAAGATGTTTGCCTTCAATGCCTTCCTCTCCCTTCGTTGAACCTTCTGGTTCTCTCTTAGGGTTTCTCCAGGATCTTATTTATGGTCCCATATCCCACCCACTGCTGCCCAGGCTTCTGTGTCCACTGGAGCAAAAAAATCCAGGGCTCCATGCTCCAGATATCCCTCGAGCTCTTCTTCAACCATCTGCCCTTCAACTTAATGGCCTGTGTCCCTTCCACGACTTTTCACTAGATGTTTCTGTAGAAAGAAATTTGACAAAGTCATCTCTGCAATGAGGTAATGAAAGGGAATGGTTTTATGTGCTATCTCTTTCAGGTGATGCAGTTTTAAAAAAAATTTTAATTCCAGTGTAAGTAACATCAGGTGATATAATTTTTTTAAAAGAGAATCTTCCTAAAAATGTTATGTCTTTATCTAAAGTAATGAGATCTCTGTGGTGGGTTTCAGACAGAATGTTGGGATGGAAGTCACAAAGGCGTGGCAGACAGGCCTCTCCTTGACTCTAAGTGTCCATCCTCATACCATGCAGACCTCTGCAAACTCCACATCTCAGCAGGGGTGTCTCTGACGTATCCATTAATATCTTGTGTTAAGGGGAGGCTAACTGGGGTACTAGATCCAAAACATGATGACCGAAATAATGGCGAAGTTTATTTCTTGCTTTAAAAGGAGCATTGGCCAAGTGGACAATTTAGGGGGTCTCCCGTCTTTGTGAAATCACTCTGGGCCCCAGGCTGATGAAGTCTCTGTAATTTTCAGAATGGACCACTCAAAAGTTGGCCAGGGACAGCCTCTCTTTTCTACCCAGCCACAAGGAGGAAATAGCATGTAGTTAGCCATTTGCCACTTTTGCAGGATCACACCTGGAAGAAATGCTCACCATTCCACTCACACCCATTGGCTACATCTCAGCCACATGGCTGATCCTAAGTGCAAGGGAGGCTGGGCCTTGTTTGGCAAATTAGGGCCAAAACAGGCAAAAGTTTGAAAATTTTCCATCAGAAGTGCCTGGCTGGCTCAGTTGGTAGAACCAAGGGACTCTCGATCTGGGGGTTGTGAGTTCAAGCTCCATGTCCAGCATGGAGCCTGCTTATTAAAAAAAAATGAGTAAATAAAAAATTGCTGTCATATGCACATATCAGGATACTAGCAGCATCATTTGATATTAGAAGGAAAGACTCTTTTTATTGTTCGAAGAAACTCTTTAAGGGACTTTTTTAATACAGAAAGCTTACCCCTGGTTTCAGTTTCATACAAGTGGTTGTCACAAAGAAGAGAGGAACAATTCTGTAAGGGCATGGGAGTGGCCACCTTGAGGGAGGACACAGCTCCAACTTTGGGGAATTACTACTATATTTCATCCTCCGGGACTAGCACGGGACAAAAACGAAATTGAAGTTTTGGACTCAGAACTGGGTCCAGGGGGACTCCCACTTTTATGAGGAGCGACTGAAACCATAGCAACAGGTCCACAAGACAGAGGGAGGAGAGAGACATCAAGTAGGGGACTCCATACGTTGGGAGACGGCTGCTGCAGGTGGGTGCAGGGGTCCCTGTTACTAAATTCTGAAGATTCCTGGCACGTATTCCCGTTCTTATCATGTATCCTCAAGCTGCCTTGTTGGTGTCTGTGCTGGGGTGGGGGGTAGATCTGTACAAAAAGAGGGGAGCCAAAGCCTACACAGGGACAAACGGAGCAGGGAGACACTTGGCGCCTGCACCGCGCATGCCCAGCAGTTAGCGCGGGATCAACCCGGCAGGTGCGTCTCGCCGCTCATCCTCAGTATCCTCTACGCGGGGGGCGGGGATTCGTGACGTCATCTAACGAGGACTCAGAGTTTGGTGGTTTCGGCCAAGCCAAGAGGTACGCATCCCTGGAGGGCCAGAGAACGCGGGTAGAGGATTAAACAGGCTCCGAGGAAACGCGTGTGAATAACCCCAGAGCGCGTGTCCTCGTGCCCAGTGGTGGTGGACGGGCCCTGAGTGCTGCAGCCAAGGCAGACGGGGCGGCTGACACGCTTAGGAAGACCGCGTAGCCGAGGGACGCCTGGGCTGGCCCTGAGGGAATGAACAGGTAAGGGCAGCTGGGGCACTGAAGGACACCCCAAGAAGGACAAGGCAGGAACCGTGGGCCGCCCGAAGAATTACGCAGCTCGGTATGTTTGGTTTGCATTCAAATAGGCTTGTTTTTCCTTGTTACTGCTTGGGGGTCTGTCCACTGGATTTCCTGATGACATGATAAGGCAAGGGCTTTGCTTTAATCTGGGGTGCGTTTTCTAGACCCCAGCTTCCTAACCAGTGTGCCCATTACTGGTCTGCTAACACATTAATCCCTCTGTCCCCCCACCCAGGCTGTCTGCCTGGTGGCGGTGGCCTCTGACTGTGAGCAGCCTCAGTGGATAATGCCAGTGTGCTGGTCCCCAGTCAGCATTTCCTAGTTGTGCTCTAAAGCAAAACACGCAGGGGAGATCTGCAGCCTTTGTATTGGGAAGTAATGTTGACCCTGATAAAGACCAGGAGGACGGAGGCTTTCGACTGTGGCATCCACTGTAAAAGACGTCATCAGAGTTCACTCTCTATAGTTACTTGCCCTGGCAGAAGGAGCTGTTTTTCTTCTTCTTTCTTTAAACAGGCTTCCTTCCCAGCTTCTTTCACCAAGGTGGAACCCAGATTCAGCAGGTGGCAAAGCAATTCCATATACCATTTAGCAATGAGGGGAAACCCCTGGTGCCATCCTGGGAAGGTTCCGCAGGGGGTGGGGGCGGGTTCCAAAAGCAGGTCGGCTGCGAGTAGAGGTTTTGGGGACAGGGACACGCACAGCAAGTCAGAGGAGCAG
The DNA here is from genome assembly GCF_922984935.1 of Meles meles. Taxonomy (NCBI): domain Eukaryota; kingdom Metazoa; phylum Chordata; class Mammalia; order Carnivora; family Mustelidae; genus Meles; species Meles meles. Next base: position 44,079,913 of record NC_060068.1, read on the forward strand.
GTGAGGCAGGAGAAAGGGTGCCTGCGGAGTTTATGTGCGAGGGAGAAGAGGGTCCCTGACAATGGTGCCTTCACTCTTCCAAGCCCTCAGCTTGCAGTAGCTGCTCAAGCGAAGTCAGAGGAGTTGTAAGACTTGACTGTTTTTCTTCAGGTGGACGTTGGACAAGATCAAGGAGGAGACACGGGGAGTCAGTGAAGGTTAGGGGGGCTGTAGATGGACCTGTCCCATTTTGTTCACCCCTTTGTCTCATGTGGCTCGTCATTGCTGTGTGATATCCAGGCCTCTGTTCCCATCTTCTTCCCCAAGCAAGCTCCTGTCTCTCCGCCCCACCAGTAAGCACTCTGGCCAGAAGAGGGCAGCATGTGGAAGCAATGATTATACAAATCCTGACCCTGCAAGACAGGCATGGCCTGGCCAGCGGGCTTCTCTGTTCTTGCTTACTCTAGCAGCAAACCTATAAAAGGGACATGAATTAAAAGCTGAAGTCATATCAAGTGACTCCCTCATCTCGTCCCCTTGCCAGCTTTTCAAAGAAATCGTAAATATTTAGGGTATAAATATCAACTTGGCTTCACAACAGGCCTCGTCTTGGCCAGTTCTCTGAGAAAACTTATGCAGAATATAGAATGCAAAGATCCAGATCTTGTGAGTGATTTGCTTAAACTGTGCCAGCTCTTATAATGCGGTTGGCAAGTTGAATTTGTATTCTACCCAGTTTTTTGTTTTGTTTTCAAAAATTATTGCACACGTCGCAGATCAACTTTCCCAATACCTACTTTTTGAGTATCTTTTTGGGGTTCCGTGCTGACTGGACAGAAGGGGGTATGCAGATGAGCACAAGGAAAGGTAACAGGTGATATGGATGGATGGCATGGGTTTGAAAGAAATGGGAGTTTGGGGAAAGGAAGAGAACGTTCTAAAAAGGGAGAGCACGTGGGAATAAAGAGGACGCTTGCCCCATCCCCCAGCACCGTCGAATATAGGGTATGGGAATCTGGCAGTGTCCTCAGGGGACAGCTAAAAATGAGTTAGGGTATGAAAAAGAAGTCTTTTCAACATTTAGAGAAGAAATTGAGTGACGCCTAGGTGGCCTTGTCGGTTGAGCGTCAGCCTTTGGCTTGAGTGATGATCCCAGGGTCTCAGGATTGAGTCCTGTATCGGGCTCCCTGCTCAGTGAGGAGTCTGCTTCCCCCTCTGCCTGCTGCTACCCCTGCTTGTGCTTGTACTCTCAGTCTCACTCTCTCTGCCTCTCTCTCTCTCTGACAAATACATAAAAAAGTCTTAAAAAAAAATAGAGACGAAATTGAGATTACGTTTTGCTGATAACAACTATGAGGAAATAAAGGGTTTAGGGATGAACACGTGGGCAGTCTCCTGAGTGTATCATCTGCGCACAGAAGGGACCCATGCTTGCCTTAATGTCTCATGTCACCATCATAAAATTCCTACTCATTTTTGAAACAGCACCTTTTCATTTTGCACTAGATTCTGCAAGTTATTGTGGGAATCATAGATATGTGCAAGTTTGGGGAAAGTAGGACTAGGGAACGTGCAGATCGGTATGCAGATAAGAGTCTCCATGAGGCCTCGGGAAGTCTGAATTTCTGGATAAAGTGTATCAAGTGAATGGGTACAATTGCCAACAAAATGAGTGCTGATGGTCTTTTAGAGAATGGCTGTTTCCACTTCCAGTGGAGGCAGTGTTCAAACCTCTTCCTGTTGTGTGGGTCAGGAAAGGTGGGTCTGACCTGGAGTACATGGGGCCTCGCTTAGGTTTAAGGGTACTTGGTTCTCAGTCCTTTCCTTTCTGCACTGTAGTGTGAAGTGTGGTGGTGTTAGGTCCCCCAGTAATGGGTCCGTGATTAAAGGAGCAAGACTGATAGAAAGCGAAGGCCAAACAAAGCTTTATTTCGTGCCAAGCATCAAGAATCAAACCAAACGTTCGGGGCTGCAACTCTTACAGAGAGGACGACCCCTCTCTGCTTCACAGACTAGCTTTTAAGGGCAAAGGCCATGTGGTTGGGCCTGGCCACGCACAGGTGGCCAATGAGATTGTAACACACAAAGGAAACTCCACAGTCATGTTAGGTCACACATAAGTGACCAATTGAATTTCAATTTACCCTAGTAGGTATTTGAACTAGCCTATCACCTTGGTCAGAATTGGTGCCCAAAAGGCAGGTCCCATACCTCTTGGTAGCTAGGGAGACAGTCTGTGCCCCCACTGATTGGATACCTCTACCTGGCCTGACCCACCCTTGTATTTGGGCTTTGTTACCTGTGACTGGTTTCCTGGGCTTGTTTTTAAGTAAGTCCCCTGGGGGGAAGGGGGACAGGGACAGTTTAAGTTTTACTGCATAAACAACAAAATGACTGTTCAAGATGGAATCGCTCTGGCTAAATAGGCCCTTACAGTGGGAGATGAAAGGGAGCTTTATGAGCTTTCCTTAAATCCCACAGTAGGCAACCCTGTATCTGGAAGAAAGGCATCTTACCAGGAAGTAGTTAAACATCTGAATATGGTCAAGTATGTTAGACTTAGGCTTACTGAGTACGATATCAAGCTTAAAAGGCCTCTCCATTGCCCCTGCCCCAAGACTACACAGACTCTTAAATTTCTCTTCTTCTTCTTCTTCTTCTTTTTTTTAGGTAGGCTCCATGCCCAGTATAGGGCTTGAGCTCCCCTGAGATCCACACACTCTAGCGACTGACCCACTCAGGTGCCCCGCCTCTTCAATTTCTTCTAACAATATTTAGGGGTTTTTTTTTGTTTGGCCCTTAAATCACCTGCAAGTTTATGATTCTGTGGTAGATAGTAGGGCTCTAACTTTTTTCTTCAATAAAGTGTTCCAGGATCGTTTACTATTTGATCCCATCTATAGATATGACCATTTTTGATGTGCCCTTCTGCTCTACTGATCTACTTGGCTGTCTCTGCAGTGTTATCACACTGATTACCAACTCTGTCTTTCCAGCATATTCTGATGTCGTCCAGCAAAGACCTCCTTCTTTTCCACAGTTTTGCTAGGTCTTTTCTTCTTCTAGATGAATTCTAGAATCAACCAGGTCAAATCACATAAATAATTGTTTTAGGCTATTACTTTGTGTTGAATCAAATTGAAAACATCCCTTCAGGAAGAATCAGCATTTTTTTCCAAAAGGGACTCTTTCCCAGAAACACAGTATGCAATTTATGTTTAAAATCACAAATCCTCAACCCTGAGTTCCATTCACCCACCCGTGCTAATTTGTTTGTTTTGCCGATAACAATCCTTTTGCACATTTTCTGCTTTCTGTGGAACCCGACATCTTGTTTTTCACAGCCATGTGTTTTCACATAACTGAAGGGCAGAGAATACGCAACAAATTAAGAGTTTGAAGCCAGTAAAAACTGCATACTTAGGAATTTTCTAACTACTATGAGACTTTGTTCATTTTTAAAATCTGTATTGTAAATTGTTTATTCTCTTAAGCACTGTGGAAAGATTTGGAATGTTTTGCCTTTGAGCCTGAGGACGTCCGTATCAACAATCCCTCTATAATCAGATGGTTAAAATATAAAGCCAGATGAAATTAAATGCCAAACATTGCAAATGAATATACAGTTGCAAAAGCATTCCCTATATGTAGCTCACTATATTTTTCAGAAATCCAAAACCTTCCGCAATACCCATCTCGTATAATGAGGGCATTCAGAAAGAAGTGAATCATTTTTATTCAGCCAGTCGCTTATTCCACTGTCCAAAGCTAATCAAGGCATGTGATTAATAATATTCCCTTAAAATTGCATCGTGGGAAGTGTTTTCACTTAGGTTTAATGAAAAACACTTGGAAGCAATTGAGTGCTGTGGAGAAGTGGTTAGTGATTATCCTTGTTTATGAATTAGCATGACGCTGAAGCTTAAAGTTTTTAATCTCTTTTTCATAACAGTGTTTCATCGAAACAGAAACAGCAAGATTGACAAATGTCAGAGGGCTAGATCTAGCCTGTGAAAGGAGCCAAAATCTGAGAGTCTGAGATGGAGGACTGTGTAGCCAGATGGAAACGAGGAACCCAGCAGGGGGCAGTAGAGGCTCTTCTGTCCCCATCCTGGGCAGGCATTTCCAGTTAATCCAGCTTCTGAGCCCATCATTAAGAAATACCTAATTCCAATCATCTATGGTCTCCTCGTTGTCATGGAAACGAAAGTAGGCGGAGTCACAGTAGGACAGGAAGAATAAAGGTTTGTACATAAAACCCAAACCCTTGAGCAGGACTTTGTTTTTCCAAACCACCGGAGACTCCTATTCATAAAGAATGTGTAAGTTTCGATAGCCTCTGGACATGTTATTGTGAGGATTTTTTTCTTTCTCTTTCAGTTGGGAAGGGACAATAAAACTTTAATCAGCAATAGTTTGCAATTTAATAGTGAGACTCTTGGCAGACTCCTATGGCTTACTAGTTCAAAGGGAGCTCATTGAAATGTTTTAAATACTAATGATGGTTAGAAAAAGCAAAAATTTAAAAATCCCAAGTGTTCTCACACAGAGCCTCCAGGGAACGATGTTACTCACAAGAAGGATTAGGAGGAGGGACACTTCAGGAGTAGGTTGGATTAATATTTGCAAGGCACAGCAGTGTAATTCTCCAGGATAGTTCCCAAAGATCTGTCCTGAAAGGAGAAAGGCCTTTCTTTTAGTCTTTATTGTATTTTTTTAAAAGATTTTATTTATTTATTTGACAGAGAGAGATCACAAATAGATATAGAGGCAGAGAGAGAGAGAGGGAAGCAGGCTCCCTGCTGAGCAGAGAGCCCGATGCGGGACTCGATTACAGGACCCCCAGATCATGACCTGAGCCGAAGGCAACGGCTTAACCCACTGAGCCACCCAGGCGCCCCTCTTTATTGTATTTTTAAAAGTATAGTTGGTGGAAACAACATGGACTTTGGAGCTTACAAGGTGAACTCGAAGCCCACCTGCACCAATTACTACTACCTGTGGGATTGTGGCCAAAATTACTCCTCCTCTTTGTGTCTCAGTTTTTTTTAATCTGTAAAAGAGTATCAGTATTTACCTCGTAGGGTTGTGTGTAATCAGCATGAAGCACTGTGATGTTGTGATTTGTAATAAATATAGATTTGGCCTGTGTCTCTGTTTCCAGCACAGGGGACTTAAAAACCTTTGGAATTTCACAAAGGGAAATGGGACCACAGCGGAGTCTCTTATGTTAATGAGTTGTCTTCAGAAGCACTTAAGGGAGAGTTCTGTTGCTGGGAGAACCAACCAGGTGATTGAGGGTTGGACCTATCAGTCCCACCCCGAGGCCTTCCGGGACAGGGAGGGGCTGGAGCTTGAGTTGGTGGCCAATGGCCAACAATTTCATTAATCTGTTTGTGTAACAAAGTTTCTGTGAAAGCCCAAAAGGACCAATTCTGAGTGTTTCCTTGTTGGTGAACACAGGGCAGTTTGGGGAGAGAACTATACCTCTCTAGGGCATGGAAACTTAGAGCCTCTTCCCCATACCTTGCCCTATGCATTTCTTCCATGTGGCTGTTCCTGAATTATATCTTTTTGTTAACAACCAGTAATCTGGTACGTGAACTATTTCTCTGAGTTCTGTGAGCTGCTCTAGCAAAGCTATCTGTCTTAAGGAGAAGTCTTTGGAACTTCATTATAGCTGATGTGGGAAACAAAGGCAGAAGAAAAATTATTAATTTTCCTTATTACAAGTCCTTGAAACAGGTAGAGTAACATTCCTCTAGGGATTCAAGTGCCTCCAGGTTAATACTTTGCTAAGGGCAAAAGGCAGTCCTAGCCTGAGTCTCTCTCCCGCCTTCCCACCCACCTGCAGGATCCTGTAAGTCTACTTTAACATATAAAAATTCTTTTGGAAACTTCTTTTATCTCTAAACCCCCAAAGATACGTGTTAGCAATCATCCCCCAAGCATATGACCCACCGATAGACATCTGAAGGGTCCCATGACTAAGGTTTTATTAGATGGTAATAAATGACCTTGTCCCAACAAAAGCTAATCCCCTCAAGGTCCTGGAAACCTTGTTTCCAAAATTCCTTAGAAACTTACGCTATCCCTAACCCCTCTCCAACTTTAGGGTATATAATGGGCCACTCCTCATGACCCCAGTGCAGCTCTTTCTGCCCACGGGTCCTGTCCCTGTGCTTTCATAAAACCACCGTTTTTCACCAAAGACATCTCAAGAATTCTTTCTTGGCTGTCAGCTTCGAACCCTAACATATTTCCTTAAGCTCAGGTGTCTTTCTGGACTTGGCAACGGGCATCTCAGTTAGTGGGGAGGGGGCTGTCTTTTAGGACGGAGCCCTTTACCTGTGGAATTTGGGTAGAGAGTGTCAGAATTGACTGGAATTGTAGAACACCCAGCTGGTGTCTGAGAATGGTTACTGGCATCGAAACTGCTCCCAACCCCTCTCCCCCACTCCTGGGGAATTGGGTGTGGGACATTTAAGCGCTTAGAACTGTATAGAAGTACTTAACAGACATTGACTCTTGTGGCAGAGACAATTAGTGCTCAATACCGATTTATTTGTTCCACTGCATTTCCCAGCCTCCTCTGCATTGATTTAAGAACATGTGCCTCATCGTAGCCCACGACCAAGAGCAGCAGGACTGAAGCAGTTAAGAGCCTCTGTGCTTTCATGGTCTCTTTCCTGAGGAAGAAAATGTGGAGGTTACATGTTCCCGATGGTATCACTCCAAGATGGAGGAAAGCCAGCCAACCCCCATAAAGGTACGATGAGAATTGTTGTGCTATGTCCCCGAGATTTCAAGGTTAACTTATTATCACAGCATAAGGAAGACATGAGATTTGACTATTAGAGTTCTTTATAATTACTGTTCTTTCTAGATAATGACTAACATTATTGAGATAGAATAAGTAGCAGACTGCCTTTCCGTTCTTAATTAACAGAATGTAATATTCTTGAGAGTAAGACTTTTTTCTTAATTAGCATTGAAACCCCAGTGCCTAAAATAGTGCTCAGCTAACTAACTGCTGTATGTGTATTTCATGTGTGTGTGCGTGTGTGTGTGTGTGTGTGTGTGCAGACACTGCATTTTCCTTGTGCAGAACATTCTTAATACATTGTGTAATACACGAGAAATTAAAACCAGGTCTTTGCCCTCAAGGAATATATAATCCATATGGGGGGACAGATGCCCTTTCTCTTCCCTTACGGTTCCCACCCCCAGGTGCACAAAGCAGTGATCCTGCTGCTTGGGATGAGATGCCGGATTTAAATGCTAACTTACACCACAGACTGAAGACAGGCAGATAAGGGAACACCCAGCCAGAGTAACAAAAAGCAGGAACCTGAAGAGATAATACCTCAACAGGTTAGAGAAAGAGAGGGACCTGAATTCAAGAAACAGGTTAGTGAAATAGCTGGGGGCAAAGACCTAGGACTCTCCACCGGAGACTACTCCCGTTAATGCGGCAGGACCAGACCGAGAGAATAATACACGTTGGAGAGGGGAGAGAAGGAAAAGGGATGCCGGATGCCATGGTAGACCACCCAGGTCCTTGCTTTAAGACTAAAACAACCACTCCCCAGATGCTTGGACTGTTGTCTGTTCAATCTCTCCACTGAGACCCCTCCAGAAGTTGCTTCCAGCTGAAGGGAGCCCTCTGGGCCAAGGTTCCAACCTTCCTCCAGGGACAGCCTGTATCCAGTAATTGATGGCATCTAAGATACAAGGGCTGGGCCTCTTGCCTCCATGAAGAACCCATTCTGAGGGGTCATTCCAGCTCCACGCATCCCATGGGATTGTCAGAGGCCTCTGCTCTGACCATATCACAGCCCGACCTCTCTCACTGCTTCCCTCATCCGGCTTCCCTCACTTCTCCAAAGATAAGAATTCCCCAGTTGGCCCAGTGCTTCCTACATGCAAATCTCCACCTCAAAATCTGTTCGGCGCCAGATAGTAAGGGTGACACAGATGTACAGATGGTTCCACAGGCCAGAAGGAGCTTAAACTTGTTGCAGGAAGAAAAGAGGGTCTCTGATGAACTCTGAGGGGGAGGAAGAGAGCCTAGGAAGGATGTGGCGTGGTAATGGAGGGTGGTTGGAGACAAAGATCTCTTTGGAAATGCAAAAATCACTTTTAAGAATTTTGCGGAATCATCTATGGAGCCCTTCAATGCACTTCCACTGTCTAGACCCAGAGTACTGGCTGGAATGTGTCTAGTATTTCGAAGTCCACTTAGGACTCTGAGCTACAAATGTGATGAAAATCAGGGAGTGAAATTCCTTCCTTGGCTCCATTTCCAACAGAATCATTTGACTAGAGAGGAGTTTGAGAAGTAGCCAGATTTAATGAGAATTCTAGGTTTCTTGAAGAAAAAACTCACCATTTTGTGACCTTTCACAATGTAGAACTGGGATTCTGAGAAAGAGCCACTAAAAGCAAGACTACATCCTTATATGGTAGAGCTGGCCAGAGCTGTCTCATTCTTCCCAGTCAGGTCTTAGTGTTCAGTGATGGTACTGGCCACAGAATTACAGACTACAGTAGTAGTCTGTCAGGACAGACACACACACACACACACACACACACACACACGCACACACACGAGCGCACGCACAGAAAAACAAGGGCAGATAGCCAAGAGTAACTAAGTAGACATAAGCTATGAAAAACATTTATCAATTAATGTTGATTGTGTGATTTGGTCGCATTTTCAGACATAATTTATGTAACATTTAGTAAATTGTCTACGCAAATAAGACCTTTTCTCTCTGCTCACCTTTCTTCTTAATTCTTCGTTCTTGCTTTAAAGATGGTTGTGAGACACTGGGCAGTACCGGAACTTCATGTCTTAAATCTGATCGCTCGGAGAATGATGTTCATTTGACAGAAACCACGTGCAAATGTAATAAATGTTATCAATGGGGTCTTGGGAAACAGCCATGTTGACTGGAGCAGTTTCTAGGAGTGTTGATTGAATATTTAAATAAGAACTTTGGGAAAAAGCTTAGCCTTCTAAAATGTTTTTATAATGGGGCCATTAGCTCCAGTGAGTTTGGCATGGTATATTGGTGATCACAGGCTGATGAAGCAGATGTTCTAAGGTGTAAATGTGGGAATTTATGTGTTCAAAGGAACACACAAAGACGGGACATCCTAAAGACAGGATGTGTGCCATGAATGGTTTTGACGCTAATGAGCCCAGTAGGGTCGGAATTGTCTGCTTTCTAAACTCATTCAGCAAATATTTCTGGAGGCTTCACCCTGTGCCAAGCCCTGCATGGGAGGGTGTTTGGCAGATTTAGAAAGAATTAGAAATGATAAAGCTTTCTGAATTCAGAAAGATAACGGCAAAAAAGGCAAAAGAAATGAAGGATTTGGGGAGAGGACTAAAACTTGTAATTGAAGAATTAAGAGAGCTGAATGTGGCGGTGGGGTTAACAGCAGCACCTGCTGCGATTGTTGCTAGAACTTACTAAAACAGTTCATGTAGAATGTTCTATGCCTTGCCTCGCATTCCCGCAAAACTCTTGAATAGAGGTGTGTGTACTCTGTGACGGTGCGTGTACTGTGTATGGGGAAATGAAAGGGTACCTGTCCTTGAGATGCAGTCCTTCCAGAAGTCCTGCCTATGTTCTCCAGGGGATGAGAAGGGAGAAAACACCCAGCCCAGCAGCATAAGGAGCAAAGCTGAGCCTCATTCTCTTAGGACTCCTTCATCTCCCCACAGCTGTCCATACAGACGTGCAATTTCTTTTCCCCGTGAGTTTGTAGGCTTATAGGATGTCATAGCTTCTGATAGACCACAGGGAACTTCTGGAGAGACTGAAGCAATTTTCTGAATTTTTGCTTAATAAGAATAATTCAGTCTAAGTGCCGAGTCTGCATAAATACTTTCTGACAGATGAAACAGTTTATAAATCCTTATGAGCTTCCTACTGCACTTGAAAAACCCTTTCCCCCATCTGTGTGCCCTGAGAGCTTGTTGTACGGGAAGGCCTCCCACTCTGAAAGACAGAGGCAAGGTGTTATTGTTTTCTTTATTTAAACAACAACAACAACAAAGATGTAATTGTCTGGCAGGCCTGAGGTTCCCTCTGACTCAAATCTCCCCAGTTCTGTCCAGTTGGAGCAGAAAGGCACTAGCAGGAGCAGGAGTGAGCCAGATTCTCAGGATTTCCCTGTCAACGCTGCTAGGTCCTTGCTTGATGGGTGACAAATGGCTTTTCTTCTTTTTTTTCTTTCACCCTTGCAACCCCTGACACATCTGAACTCTTGCTCTTGAGTCTTCTCTGGCCTTTGATGAGAACAAAGCAGCTGTGTGTTAGGCAGAGGTGAAGTAGCCTTTGAAGGGGTTATTTTGGCTTTCATAAGCTCCAAATAAGAATAAAGAGAAGTGATTTAACTTGCCCCAAATGACAGTATATTCTGACAGGAGAGAAGAACAGCATATTTGGGGTTTTCCTCATCATTGTTTTTGGCATCATTCTGTAACTCCCATCTGACACACCAAAGCCAGGAGAGAGAAGGAGCGTTCACCTCCTGTCCTTTCTTCGGAGCTGGACACTTGGCTTTCTAACTCTTCACTCATCTTTTTCAATCCTCCTGATGTAAGCGTTGTGTGTGTTATGGACAATACTTGGAGACCTATATCTTTGTGTATTTCTTTGGGCATATTTTTGTGTATCATTTACATTAATGAAGTCCCGAGGGAAAAACCTACAGGAGATGGGGTGCTGAGAGACAATTCTCCACGAGTCTCTCAAGTTTCTGCCCATCTTGTGAAAAATACTGACGGTCCTTTCTTCTGGGCCAGATTTCTAAGGAGTAAACAGTCTTGGACACTAAGTATCTGCCTCTGGAGCAAAGCATGGACAGGCTTACTGCCCGTTATCAAAGATCCAGGTTACCTGGGCTCAGGTATGACCCACAGTGGTATAAAGCACTGCATGTCCTCGTGGGTTATGGCTTCCATCGCGATGCCCTGTGGGACCTGAAGCTACTAGCAAAGAAATCTTACTGCAATCTCTGTGTGCAGTAAGCTGTTCTTTATCTCTGATCCAGGAATCTTGTATCCTCTGCCAGCCTCCGTGAAGCTGTGGCAAGCTAACTTGTTTGTATGTAACTTAAACTGTCAGACTGTTCCAAGTTCTTGATCCATGGTTCCAAGTTTAAAATGATACAAGGAGATCGACTAGTGTACAAAACCCCTGACAAGGTTCTTAATGTGTTGATATTGTATTAGACTGCTCAGGATGTCCCAGTGCTTTCTCAGACTCTCAGAAACTTATCCTGTGTGTGTCTAACAGGAGGTGCACTCATTCATGGTTTTCCTTGGATCATTATTTCTAGAAACTTCTTAAAAGTTAGCAAAAAGAGCATTCAACTTTCAGACTACTGTCTAAATGTTGTCACAGCTTTGATCGAGGATAAAGCCCTATAAATGGTTAGGACAGATTGTGCTCACTAAGCATACAAATGGTGTCTCTGTCCCCATTGCAGAGACAGGTCCACTTATTCTGAGCCACTCACCTATTCAAATCAATTTATGCATTTACTTAAAAATCTATTACATAGAAGTAACTAAGACAGGCCCACTCTTGTCTTCGTGGAACTTGTAGGTAGATTAATAGGGAATAGGATAGGATACCGTAACATAAAAAATAGTTACATAAATATTATTAAGTTATACATATAACAAGTAAAGGCTATGAAGTGCTCTGAAACAAGATGGAGGATCAAGTGGGTGATTTTTTTTTAATTCTTCAGATTTCAAAATTAGCATAGGTTAGCAAAGAACTACACACTGCAAAACTACAAAACTTTGAACAATTCATCTTTTTTTTTTTTTGCCTTAGAGCTTATAGATAAATAAGAAATAGGAACTAAAATATCTGTGTTCTTTACCATTTTACCTAAAGTAACAGTGAATTTTTGGAAGGTTTCTTGAAAATTTCTTTAGAGAAAAAAGACCTTGCTTCATTGACCATCTTTGAGGAGAAGCGGAAGCATGTTGGGCAGTTGTGTAGGGGTTAGAGCTGCTGGGAGTGTGGGAAAGGAAGAGGCACATTTCACTTCTCAAAACAGTAGAGTAGATTTAAGACCTGAAGGAATGTTATCACCTTTCTCAACAACATTTCATAACTATATTTAGGTGACTACAGCCTATGATAAGCCCCTGATCCCTTAAGTATTAAAATCAGTCAATTGGCCTTTTGGCTAAGATCAAGTGTAAAAAGGAGGAGGGGAATGAATATAAAACAGTAGTTAGTTACAGACATCATGAATTAAAATTCAGAAAAGCAAAAACTTGTAAAATTTTCTAGTCCGCTCTCAGGTTCATTTGATTCAAGGGTTGATTTGAGCAGAAAAATGGCAAAACAGCAGAATCAGCTGCTGTTCTGTAGGGAATAGTCTAGGTATCCTATTTGTCTGTCTCTCTATCCCTGTCTCTTTCCCTGCACGTTTGTGAAATATATTTATCTAATCAGCTTCCCGATTAATTCAAACATTGGTGTTTTCATTTGTAAATTTATTCTAAATTAAGCAGATAATTTGCTAAAATCTGTACTTTTGCCTAGTGTGGGTAAAATATAATCATAAAATCCAAGAAATAAAAGCTATTTTTAAGTGGGAATGAAGAAAGCATGGGATAGGGAGGGATTTGATTGAGGGATCGTTAAAAAAAAAGAGGGAAGGTATTATTATGTTCATCTAGATTAAAGGAGCCTAATCCACTTGAAATTATTCTTTTAAGGTGGTGCCAGAAAGGAATTTATTTTTCTTTGTAGTAATGCTAGGACTTGAAATAACTTAACTAGTAATTAGTTACTTCGTGGGAACGAAAAATCTCATTTGTGTTTGCTGTACTAAAAATGAAGGCAAAGAAGCCAAGATGTGGTAGACCAGTTCTCTCCATTTGTGAGCAATGGTAGATGTTTATCTCTTTTTCCTTGAATGGTGCATATATATCCAGATGAGGCTGATACTCACTGCCAAAGCAGAGGGATCCTTGCTATCCAGCAAATGATACCACTCCCAGCTTTTCTTCTGGTTTGATGACCCTCACTGCACTGTGCAGCTCATTTTGGAGAGGGATCATTCAATATACACTGTCCCTTGCTTCTAAAAGTAAACACCTTACAAACTGATGTACGGTTTGATGTCAGAGAATTGTTAGATAAGTATGTTTTCCCTAACTATTAGAAGCACAAACGCCCCCTCCTCCAGCATTTTAATTTTCTGAGACTTTCATCCTTCCATCAAAGTCAAATAAAAGTTCAAAAGGCTGTAGCCCTTTCTTTCATTTATTCATCTCTGTGAGGGAGGGAATCCTGGAGTGAGGTGTAAATGGGGTTAAAGGCCTTTTTTTGAGTAAGAGGCAAGTCTTCATTCTATTGTCTGTGTTTCGAAACACCCAAGTGGCATTCACATCCAGTGCGGACACATAGCAATAAAAATCTGCTGTTTCCTGTAGGACTCTGGGTAGCTGCTACTCCTTTATCTGAAGTACAGCTTTTAAAATGATATAAACACCTCACTTCTATTGTGGTTTAATAAAGGAAATCCTCCTGCTGGATCCAAGTCAGTCTCACAGTGCCTGAACAGAAAGCAATTGTACTGGGTTTATAATGGCATTCTTAGCCCAATGCATCCCTTAAAGAGTAGCTCTAAGAGACACTACCTTGAGAATTTTGTATAGAGTAAACCATTCCCATTTAATGCCAACTGAAACTAAAGCAAATATTTTCTTCTTTAGAAAGTTATTGTACAAAGATTTTCATTGGCAATTTAAGTGTTGCGAATCAGTGAGGTTTATAGACAGTATACCTTTGGATGCACTTTTAAGTGGGGTAGAGTGTGGGCTTTTGGTGGGCTCTGGCAGTTGGACTTATAGAGACATTTACCTCAAAGACTGGTTTTTGGACTAGCTACATCATAATCAGTGGGGGAATTTTAAAAATTCTGCAGATTAGAAGACACTAGTCCCAGAGAGTCTTATTCCGTATGAGGCAAAGCTTTGAAATCAGCACTATTTATATCTCTTATTCAATGTTAAGATATGCCACACTTGGGAAACAATTTTCAAATCCCTAAGATACTTCAGTTACTTTTCTTAAAGTGCTCCTTCATGAAAACATGAAGAAATAAGAACTTTGAACCATGTCACAATAAATGGATCGTTGCTCTCTTGTTTGGTTGGGTCTTTATTTTTTCAAAGAAAATGTTGTGGTGGCAAAGCCCTGCGTGGGAAGAGCCAGCTTAGGCAAATTTAAGTAATTTGTCAAAAATGTTTTAGGTACTCTTGGGCCCTCTCCCTGTCCACAGTTGCCTACGTGTTTGTACCAGCCAGGGTAAATTAGGTTATACTGTGGAAACAAACAGTCCCCAAATCTCAGTGGCTTAATACAGCAAAGTTTATTTACTGTGCATGCTGCAGATCCATATGATCGACTGCAGCTAAGCTCCAGTCCGGCATTTTCTCTGGGGCTCAGGCTGACAGAACAGCCTCTGTCTAGAACACTGCTGGTTATTATGGCAGAGTGGCAGAGGGAAAATGGTGAATCACGTGCTATTAGGGCTTCTGGCCTGGGAGGGTCACACAGCTATGCCTGAATTCCATGGGGGAGGGCGTATAATCCCCCAACAGGAAGAGACAGCAAATATTTGAGAGTGCACCACGTAATTCTTTCTAGAAGATAAATAGTCCTCGTCTTAAACTGAAAGCAAGTATTTACTGAGTACCTACCATGTTCCAGGCACCGGGAATACAATAGTAAGTGGAAAACACAAAATCCCTGAAGTCTGGGGTTTTCATTGAAGGAGTGGGGGGAAAATAAAATTAAATATTGTTCTCTGAAGTAAAGGAGTAAGAGTGATAAGCGTCTAGGGTGTTGTGTTTGACATCATCAAGGAAGTGTCTTGTGAGATATTTGAGTGTAGAATTTAAAGAAGAGAATGGAGACTATTCCAAAACCTGAGCAGGAAACGTTGAGACAGAGAGCAAGGGTCTGGAGATAGGAACATGTGTGAACTGTTAGGAGGTACAGAAAATCCAGAGTGATAGATCCTTCCAGTCCAAAAAGGAGAAAAAGGGAAAAAACAAAAAAAATAGGGAGGGGGTGGGTGGGCACCCCAAATAAGTCCTAATAGGTCCCAAATAAGTCCAAACTTCAACAAAGTCCATGAGATCTTAATGCTGAAGTATCATCCTCTTTGGCTTCATGTCTTCCCTCCAGTCCAGATGGGGCAGAGGTCCCACTTTCCAGACACACTGTGGTGGAATTCCTGCGTTGTGGACCCGCTGGGGTATAATCTTGCAGCTGAGCCTTTCCTAGGTTGGGTTGGGACCCCTCCCAAGGCTCTGGGAAACCCTACAGTTTGGGCAGGTGGCCTCCCCTTTTGCAAACAAGGAGATGGTGCTGTTCATCTCTGAATCACTGTCAGGGTTGTTCTTACCTTGGCTTGAAGAGTAGTGCACTTTCACAGTTAAATGGCTCTAGGGTTTTGTCTTACAAATCCCTGAAGCCTGAATTCTTTTTTCTTCCTTCCATCTCCTTTCCTTTCCATTCAAAGGCCAGTTTTCCTGTTGAGGTGGCTGATTCAATCTTTGGTGCACAGATATTCTGATCCTCTTTATCAAAGTGAGGGTGGGCCACCCTTGCTGTCCTTATTTTTTGCAACGTGGATGGGCTGAGCATTTCTCATTTCTCATTTCTCATCTTTGAGTTCTTCCTTTTTGTTTAACGATTCCATCTTTAGGTCATTCCAGCTGTCCCACATTTACTATAAGCAGTCAGAAGGAGGCAAGTCATACCTTCAGTACTTGGCATGGATATTCCTTCAGCTAAATAGTGTATTTCTTTGCTCACAGATTCTACCTTCCGCAAAACACCAGAATAGGAATGCAATTGAGTCCAATTCTTTGACACTTCATTTAAAGGATTGCTTTTTCTCTGGTTTTCATGAACAGCATTCCTCATTTCTTTCTGAGACCTCATCAGAATGGGCATCATAGTCCATATTTCTACCAATGTCCTGTTCAGGATTACTTAGAAATTACGTAAGAAGATTAAAGCACTCTCTATAGCTCTCCTCCTCTGCTGAGTACTTACCAGAGTCATCCTCAGTGGTCTGTTCAGAGCAATATAGGTTTTTTTCTAGAATGTACCTCAAAACTTCTCCAGCCACTGTGCAATGTCCAGACTCGAGAGCTGTTTTGGTATTTGTTAAAGCAGTGTCGCACTCTCTGTACCAATGTCTTAGTTCATTCAAGCTATTAGGGACATAGATAAGAAATGTGTTTCTCACAGTTCTGAAGGCTCAGCAGTCCAAGTTCAAGGCACTTGGCAGATGCTCTGTCTGGTGAGAACTCACTTTCTGGTTCCTGGACAGCTGTCATCTTGCTGTGTCCTCAGATGGTAGAAGGTGTGAGGGAAGTCTCTGAGCTCTGATTTATAAGGATGCTAATTGCCAGAATGACCTAAACACCTCCCACAGGCCCACCTCCCAAAACTCTCCTCTTGGGGAATCAGGATTTCAACCTATAAATTCTGGAGGGACACAAATACTCTGTAGAGAGGAAGTTCATTGGTCATTTTGACAAGAGAGGCTTAAGTGAAGTTGGTAAGAATTAAAAAGCTTGACTGGAGTGGTAATGAAAACTTGAGAATTTGGAGAACAGATATAGACTCTTTTAAAAGGTTTCATTATAAATGCAAACAGGAAGCTAAGACATGTGGTTTATTAGTTCTTTTCTATTGTAATTGTACCATTTTATATACTTACTAGCAGTACTTTTAGACTTCCGTTTTTTTCTACGTCTTTGTCAACACTTGGTATGGTCAGTTTTTGTTCATTTTAACCACTCTAATGAGTATAGAGTTTTATCTTTTTTTTTTTTTTAAGATTTCATTTATTTGACAGAGAAAGAGAGTGCGAGAGAAGGCACAAGCAAGGGGAGCAGCAGAGGGAGAAGCAGGCTCCCTGCTCAGCAGGGAGCTGGATGCAGGGCTCGATCACAGGATCCCGAGATCATAACCTGAGATGAAGGTAGACACTCAACCGACTGAGACACCCAGGCGCCCCTAAAATAGTATCTTACAGTGGTTTTAATTTGCATTTCCTTGATGACTAATGAAACTAATTATTTCATGGGTTTATTGACCATTTGTATAGCTGCTTTTGTAAGGTTCTCTTCAAATTTTCTACTTTTTTATTAGGTTTTTAGTCTTTATAACTGAGTTGCAGAAGTGCTTTATGTATTCTGGATACAAGTCCTTTGTCTGATACCTGATTTGCTAGTAGTTTCCCATCATCCATGGTTTGCCTTTTTTTTGTTTTCTTGGTGATGTCTTTCAGGATGAAAATTACCAATTTTGAGGCAATCTGGCTTACTAATTTTTCTTTAATGCTTCATACTGTCACTATTTTATCTAGGATAGAATCTACCTACCCCAAGGTCGCAAAGATTTTTCTCTGATGCTTTCTTTCCGATGTTTTCTCATTTTGTGTATTACGTTTGTGTCTAAGATCTTTTTTGAGTTAAATATTAGGTATCATGTGATGTGAGGTTTGATGCTTCTATTCTCCCTGTGGATATCCATTTGATCCAACAATATTTGTTAAAATCATTTTCTTATTGAATTGCACTGGCAATTTGCCAAGACTCAGTTGACCATACATGTTAGCTTTACTAAAGAGTTGGCCAGTGGTCCTTCTTCCTCTTTTTAAAAAAAATATATTTGAGTAATATTGGTATTATTTCTTCCTCTACTGCTTGATAGAATCCACCAGTGAAGCCATCCAGACCTAGACTTTTTCTTTCTGGGAGGGGTTTGGTAACAAATCAAATTACTTTAATAGACATAGAGTTACTCATTTATTTATGTTAAGTTTGGTATCTTGTATTGTTTGGAAATATATTCATTTATCTCCATATTCTGATTTCTAGCATAAAGTTAGTCATAGCATTATCTTATTGTTCTCTAATATTTGTATTATTGGTAACCCTTTTAATTAATAATGTTGATGATTTTTATTCTTTTTTTCCTTGATTAATCTTGCTAGAATTCTGTCAATTTTGTTGATCTTTTCAAAGAGCCAGTTTTTGGTTTTGCTTTATTTATTGTCCACTTTCTATTTCATTGATTTGTGCTCTTACCTTTCTTATTACTTTGCTCTTTTTCTAGTTTTGTGAAGTGAAACTCAAGTTAGTGCTTTTAGATCTTTCTTCTTTCTCATGTAATCATTTAAAGCAGCATTGCCCTCTAACCCCTGTGTGAGCGGCATCCTACAGATTTTGAAATGCTACATTTTCATTGTCATTCAAATCAAAAATATATCTGGGTGCTTGGATGGCTTGGTCGATTAAGCATCTTCCTTCCACTCAGGTCATGATCCCAGGCTTCGAGGATCCAGGCCCACATCGGCTCCCCACTCAGCAGGGAGTCCGCTCCCTGTCTCTCTACCCTCCCCCACCACTCAAGCTCTCCCCTTCTCTCTCTCTCTCTCAAATAAACAAACAAATAAATACAAATAAAAAATGTTTTCTTCAATGAATACTGTTACGCTGTAAAGAAATTTTTTTAAAAAGCTAAAAAAGAATGTTTTCTTAATTATCCCCATGATTTCATTTTTAACCCATGACTATTATTTTAATTTCCAGATACGTAGGATCTTCCTAAGATGTGTTATTGTTACTACTCTCTCATTTAATTCTTTATGGTCAAAGAACTCACTTTATGTAGTTTTGATCCTTTTATTTCTATAAAAACATGTTACATGGCCCTATATATGATCTCTCTTTGTGTCAATGTTCTCTGAGTACTTGGGAAAAAAAAGGTGTATTGTCTAGTTTTTGAATGTAGTATTCAGTAAATCAGATCAAGATGGTTGGTAGTGTTATTCAGGTCTTCTGTATCTCCCCAGGTTCTTTGTCTCACTGCTCTATTAGCTGTTGGGGGATGGGTATAAAAATTGCCCATACCTCACGAAGCACTTAGACATGCACAGGTCATACTGAGAATGGGGTCTGCCCCCTCTATCTCTCCTCCCCGTGGGGTCCTTCTCATTCCCCAGGCCCCAGAGACTTCTTTCCCTCACCCTCTGACCAGATAGATATATGGAATATGTCTTGGAATTTTCACCACTCATAGTCATCATTGCTACAGCACTCCAGAAAACAGCCTGCCATTGGGGCAAAAACCACAAGAGAAAAGAGGAAAAAGGAGAAGTTCATCCCTATGCAATCACTTCTCCTAGCTGTGACTCCTTTCCACAATCTGCCTGCTTTTTTTCCTTTTGCTTTTCAGGGTTCTCAAGTAGGTTGTTTTTGTTTTTTTGTTTTTGTTTTATTTAGAGTCTTCAGTCATAATCCATGAGAAGGATGGGGCATATGTGGATGGAGGTTTTGTGCCATACCAGTATTGAAATGCCCAAGAAGCTATAGAAGATTTATGTAGAACAAGTTATCTTTTTCACCAGGGATTCTGAATTTTGTATTTTTTCCTATAACACATTTTTATCCTAAAAATGTATAAAAATATATATTCTATATTGCTTCTTTTAGCACTTTCAAGGTTCTTTTGTTTTGTTTTGAGCATACTAACTAACCCAACTAAAATTCATTCTTTAAATTTTTAACCTGGGCTGAAGTGGAGATCTAACTTCAATTTTTTTTTTCACTTTAAATGGATAATTGTTCAAACATCATTTATTATTGTATATCATTTTCCCACATGAATTTGTTTCTGGATTATCCAGTGTGTTCTCTTGCTCAACTTGATTACTAATTTCCCTATATTATTATTATTTTAATCCCTTTTTGGTCCTAATGTTTATTATTCTTGTTTTATACTTACCATGTTTTCTAACTTTCAGAAAATTTAATGAAGTAGAAATATAACCTTTTTTTAAAAGAGAGTCAGTTGTTTCTACACCACATTTTGTATAGTCCCTCAAACACACACACACACACACAAATGTGATTCTGGATTTCTATACTGTTCTACTGACCTATTTGTGTATTACTTTTCCAACATTTAGTAACACTGTGTTAAACCTTTTTTGATCATGATGTGTATGTGTATTCTTTTTTTTTTCACACGTATTTTTTTTTTATTTTTTTCAGCATAACAGTATTCATTGGTTTTGCACAACACCCAGTGCTCCATGCAAAACGTGCCCTCCCTATTACCCACCACCTGTTCCCCCAACATCCCACCCCTGACCCTTCAAAATCCTCAGGTTGTTTTTCAGAGTCCATAGTCTCTTATGGTTCGCCTCCCCTTCCAATTTTTTTTTTTTTTATAAACGTATAATGAATTTTTATCCCCAGGGGTACAGGTCTGTGAATCGCCAGGTTTACACACTTCACAGCACTCACGCTAGCACATACCCTCCCCAATGTCCATAACCCCCTCCCCCTCTCCCAACCCCACCTCCCCCCCGCAACCCCCAGTTTGTTTTGTGAGATTAAGAGTCATTTATGGTTTGTTTCCCTCCCAATCCCATCTTGTTTCATTTATTCTTCTCCTATCCCCCTAACCCCACATGTTGCTTCTCCATGTCCTCATATCAGGGAGATCATATGATAGTTGTCTTTCTCCGATTGACTTATTTCACTAAGCATGATGCCCTCTAGTTCCATCCACGTCGTCGCAAATGGCAAGATTTCATTTCTTTTGATGGCTGCATAGTATTCCATTGTGTATATATACCACATCTTCTTTATCCATTCATCTGTTGATGGACATCTAGGTTCTTTCCATAGTTTGGCTATTGTAGACATTGCTGCTATAAACGTTCAGGTACACGTGCCCCTTCGGATCACTATGTTTGTATCTTTAGGGTAAATACCCAGTAGTGCAATTGCTGGGTCATAGGGTAGTTCTATTTTCAACATTTTGAGGAACCTCCATGCTGTTTTCCAGAGTGGTTGCACCAGCTTGCATTCCCACCAACAGTGTAGGAGGGTTCCCCTTTCTCGGCACCCTCGCCAGCATCTGTCATTTCCTGACTTGTTAATTTTAGCCATTCTGACTGGTGTGAGGTGGTATCTCATTGTGGTTTTGATTTGTATTTCCCTGATGCCGAGTGACGTGGAGCACTTTTTCATGTGTCTGTTGGTCATCTGGATGTCTTCTTTGCAGAAATGTCTGTTCATGTCCTCTGCCCATTTCTTGATTGGATTGTTTGTTCTTTGGGTGTTGAGTTTGCTAAGTTCCTTATAGATTTTGGGTACTAGCCCTTTATCTGATATGTCGTTTGCAAATATCTTCTCCCATTCTGTCAGTTGTCTTTTGGTTTTGTTAACTGTTTCCTTTGCTGTGCAAAAGCTTTTGATCTTGATGAAATCCCAATAGTTCATTTTTGCCCTTCCTTCCCTTGCCTTTGCCGTTGTTCCTAGGAAGATGTTGCTACGGCTAAGGTCGAAGAGGTTGCTCCCTGTGTTCTCCTCAAGGATTTTGATGGATTCTTTTCTCACATTGAGGTCCTTCATCCATTTTGAGTCTATTTTCGTGTGTGGTGTAAGGAAGTGGTCCAATTTCATTTTTCTGCATGTGGCTGTCCAATTTTCCCAGCACCATTTATTGAAGAGGCTGTCTTTTTTCCATTGGACATTCTTTCCTGCTTTGTCGAAGATTAGTTGACCATAGAGTTGAGGGTCTATTTCTGGGCTCTCTATTCTGTTCCATTGATCTATGTGTCTGTTTTTGTGCCAGTACCATGCTGTCTTGATGATGACAGCTTTGTAGTAGAGCTTGAAGTCCAGAATTGTGATGCCACCAACTTTGGCTTTCTTTTTCAATATTCCTTTGGCTATTCGAGGTCTTTTCTGGTTCCATATAAATTTTAGGATTATTTGTTCCATTTCTTTGAAAAAAATGGATGGTATTTTGATAGGGATTGCATTAAATGTGTAGATTGCTTTAGGTAGCATAGACATTTTCACAATATTTATTCTTCCAATCCAGGAGCATGGAACATTTTTCCATTTCTTTGTGTCTTCCTCAATTTCTTTCATGAGTACTTTATAATTTTCTGCGTATAGATTCTTAGACTCCTTGGTTAGGTTTATTCCTAGGTATCTTATAGTTTTGGGTGCAGTTGTAAATGGGATTGACTCCTTAATTTCTCTTTCTTCTGTCTTGTTGTTGGTGTACAGAAATGCAACTGATTTCTGTGCATTGATTTTATATCCTGACACTTTACTGAATTCCTGGACAAGTTCTAGCAGTTTTGGAGTGGAGTCTTTTGGGTTCTCCACATATAGTATCATATCATCTGCGAAGAGTGATAGTTTGACTTCTTCTTTGCTGATTTGGATGCCTTTAATTTCTTTTTGTTGTCTGATTGCTGAGGCTAGGACTTCTAGTACTATGTTGAATAGCAGTGGTGATAATGGACATCCCTGCCGTGTTCCTGACCTTAGCGGAAAAGCTTTCAGTTTTTCTCCATTGAGAATGATATTTGCGGTGGGTTTTTCATAGATGGCTTTGATAATATTGAGGTATGTGCCCTCTATCCCTACACTTTGAAGAGTTTTGATCAGGAAGGGATGCTGCACTTTGTCAAATGCTTTTTCAGCATCTATTGAGAGTATCATATGGTTCTTGTTCTTTCTTTTATTAATGTGTTCTGTCACATGGATTGATTTGCGGATGTTGAACCAACCCTGCAGCCCTGGAATAAATCCCACTTGATCGTGGTGAATAATCCTTTTAATGTACTGTTGAATCCTATTGGCTAGTATTTTGGCGAGAATTTTTGCATCTGTGTTCATCAAGGATATTGGTCTGTAGTTCTCTTTTTTGGTGGGATCCTTGTCTGGTTTGGGATCAAGGTGATGCTGGCCTCATAAAATGAGTTTGGAAGTTTTCCTTCCATTTCTATTTTTTGGAACAGTTTCAGGAGAATAGGAATTAGTTCTTTAAATGTTTGGTAGAATTCCCCTGGGAAGCCGTCTGGCCCTGGGCTTTTGTTTGTTTGGAGATTTTTGAGGACTGTTTCAATCTCCTTACTGGTAATGGGCCTGTTCAGGTTTTCTATTTCTTCCTGGTTCAGTTGTGGTAGTTTATATGTTTCTAGGAATGCATCCATTTCTTCCAGATTGTCCAATTTGTTGGCGTAGAGTTGCTCATAGTATGTTCTTATAATTGTCTGTATTTCTTTGGTGTTAGTTGTGATCTCTCCTCTTTCATTCATGATTTTATTTATTTGGGTCCTTTCTCTTTTCTTTTTGATGAGTCTGGCCAGGGTTTTATCAATCTTATTGATTCTTTCCAAGAACCAGCTCCTAGTTTCATTGATTTTTTTCTATTGTTTTTTGGGTTTCTATTTCATTGATTTCTGCTCTGATCTTTATGATTTCTCTTCTCCTGCTGGGTTTAGGGTTTCTTTCTTGTTCTTTCTCCAGCTCCTTTACGTGTAGGGTTAGGTTGGGTACTTGAGACCTTTCTTGTTTCTTGAGAAAGGCTTGTACCACTATATATTTTCCTCTCAGGGCTGCCTTTGCTGTGTCCCACAGATTTTGAACCATTGTGTTTTCATTATCATTTGTTTCCATGAATTTTTTCAATTCTTCTTTAATTTCCTGGTTGACCTATTCATTCTTTAGAAGGATGCTGTTTAGTCTCCATGTATTTGGGTTCTTTCCAGCTTTCCTCTTGTGATTGAATTCTAGCTTCAGAGCGTTGTGGTCTGAAAATATGCAGGGAATGATCCTAATCTTTTGATACCGGTTGAGACCTGATTTGTGACCCAGGATGTGATCTACTCTGGAGAAGGTTCCATGTGCACTAGAGAAGAATGTGTATTCTGTTGCTTTGGGATGAAATGTTCTGAATATATCTGTGATGTCCATCTGGTCCAGTGTGTCATTTAAGGCCTTTATTTCCTTGTTGATCTTTTGCTTGGATGATCTGTCCATTTCAGTGAGGGGAGTGTTCAAGTCCCCTACTATTATTGTATTATTATTGATGTGTTTCTTTGATTTTGTTATTAATTGGTTTATATAGTTGGCTGCTTGGGAGGGGCATAGATATTTAAAATTGTTAGATCTTGTTGGACAGACCCTTTGAGTAGGATATAGTGTCCTTCCTCATCTCTTATTATAGTCTTTGGCTTAAAATCTAATTGATCTGATATAAGGATTGCCACCCCAGCTTTCTTCTGATGCCCATTAGCATGGTAAATTGTTTTCCACCCCCTCACTTTAAATCTGGAGGTGTCTTCGCGTCTAAAATGAATTTCTTGTAGGCAACATACTGATGGGTTTTGTTTTTTTATCCATTCTGATACCCTGTGTCTTTTGATTGGGGCATTTAGCCCATTAACATTCAGGGTAACTATTGAGAGATATGAATTTAGTGCCATTATTAGCCCGTAAGATGACTGTTACTGTATATTGTCTCTGTACCTTTCTGATCTACTACTTTTAGGCTCTCTCTTTGCTTAGAGGACCCCTTTCAATATTTCCTGTAGAGCTGGTTTGGTATTTGCAAATTCTTTCAGTTTTTGTTTGTCCTGGAAGCTTTTTATCTCTCCTTATATTTTCAATGATAGCCTAGCTGGATAGAGTATTCTTGGCTGCATGTTTTTCTCGTTTAGTGCTCTGAATATATCATGCCAGCTCTTTCTGGCCTGCCAGGTCTCTGTGGATAAGTCTGCTGCCAATCTAATATTCTTACCATTGTATGTTATAGACTTCTTTTCTCGGGCTGCTTTCAGGATTTTCTCTTTGTCACTAAGACTTGTAAATTTTACTATTAGGTGACGGGGTGTGGACTTATTCTTGTTGACTTTGAGGGGAGTTCTCTGCATCTCCTGGATTTTGATGCTTGTTGCCTTTGCCATATTAGGGAAATTCTCTCCAATAGACCTTCTGCTCCCCTCTCTGTTTCTTCTTCTTCTGGAATCCCAATTATTCTAATGTTGTTTCATCTTATGGTGTCACTTATCTCTCGAATTCTCCCCTCGTGGTCCAGTAGCTATTTTTCTCTCTTTTGCTCGGCTTCTTTATTCTCTATCATTTGGTCTTCTATATCACTAATTCTTTCTTTGGCCTCATTGATCCTAGCCGTGAGAACCTCCATTTTTGATTGCACCTCATTAATAGCTTTTTTGATTTCTACTTGGTTAGATTTTAGTTCTTTAATTTCTCCAGAAAGGGCTTTTATATCTCCAGAGAGGGTTTCTCTAATATCTTCCATGCCTTTTTCGAGCCCGGCTAGAACATTCAGAATCGTCATTCTGAACTCTAGATCTGACATATTACCAATGTCTGTGTTGATTAGGTCCCTAGCCTTCGGTACTGTCTCTTGTTCTTTTGTTTGTGGTGATTTTTTCCGCCTTGTCATTTTGTCCAGCTAAGAGGATATGAAGGATCAAATAAAATACTAAAAGGGTGGCAAAGACCCCAGAAAAATGCGCTGTAACCAAATCAGAAGAGACTCCAAATTGTGGGGGGGAAAAAGGGATAAAAAGAGGTTCAGAAAAAAAAGAAAAAAATTTAAAAAATAAAACAAATAAAGAAAAAATATAAAAAAGAAAGAAAAAATATATATATTTAGATAAACTAGTCAAAAAATGTTAAAAAAGAAAAGGGTAAAAGTTTTAAAAAATTTAGCAGAAGAAGAAAAAAGAAAAAAAGAAAAAAATTGAAAAAAGAAAAAAAAAATTGACTTAGCCGCAAGACTAAAGAATCATGGGGAGAAAGCCATGAGTTCCGTGCTTTGCTTTCTCCTCCTCTGGAATTGCGCTGCCGTCTTAGGAATTGAACCTGCTTTCCTTGATAGATGAACTTCGTCCTGGCTGGATATTTTGTTGATCTTCTGGGGGGAGAGGCCTGTTGTAGTGACTCTCAGGTGTCTTTGCCCGAGGCGGGATTGCACCGCCCTTACTGGGGTCCGGACTAAGTAATGGGCGCGGGTTCGCTTTTGGGAGCTTCTGTTCCCTGAATGCTTTCCATAGAGTTCCGGAGGACGGGAATGAAAATGGCGGCCTCCTAGTCTCCGGCCCGGAGGAGCCGAGAGCCTGGGGCCCCACTCCTCAGTGCACCCCCAGAGGACAGCAACCAATCACTCCCGTATCCCCAGCCTCTAGCCGCGCTCCGAGCTCAGCCAGCCCGTGACCAGTTCAAGGTAACCCCGAGCTGAGAGTTCAGTCCTCGGCTCTGTCTCTGTAGCCGGCTTCTCTGTTCTAATACCTGCGAGCTCTATGACACTCAGGCACCCCCGATCCTTCTGTGATCCTGCGGGACCTGGGGCCATGCTGACCTCGCGTGGGCTTCACCCCGGTTTAGCCTCTGGAGCAATGTCCCTCAGTGGAACAGACTTTTAAAAGTCCTGATTTTGTGCTCCGTTCCTCTGCCGCTTGCCGGGAGCCGGCCCCTCCCCCCGCAGTCTATCTTTCCGTCGCTTTGGATTCACTTCTCCGCCAGTCCTACCTTTCAGAAAGTGGTTGATTTTCTGTTTCTAGAATTGCTGTTCTTCTTCTCTTCGATCTCCCGTTGGATTTGTAGGTGTTTGCAATGTTTAGATAAGCTATCGAGCTGATCTCCTGCTACCTGATGTAGTCTCAGCCTGCTACTTCTCCGCCATCTTGACTCCTCCCTGTATGTGTATTCTTTTAAGGAAGTTCTAGTATTTTCTATAACTATGGTGAAAATGTTAACAAGATTTATTCTAGTGATCATTTCACCATACATACAAATATCAAATTATTCTGTTGTATACCTGAAACTAATATAACATTATATATCATTAGTACCTGAATAAGAAAAAGTGCTAATATTTTATTTACAGTTTTTACATCTAGCTTTACAAGAGCAGGTGTATTGTGTTCCCTTCTTTTAATCTTCCAGTCTGATTTCGTATAACTCTCCCATAAAATGATGTGACCCTGGTTTTTTATTATATTTTCCATTTTGTTTATGCTTCTGGTCTAGTCTCTTTTTAACTTTCTGATATAATCTTACTAATATATATATTTTTTAAGAAAGTCAATCATTTTGATTTTAAAAATTACTTTGCATAAGAATGTTCTCTTATTTTTAAAAGTTTTAATCTCTTTATCATTCCACAGATTTTAATTCTAGGTCTCTTTCACTGTTTTTTATTCTTATTAGAATTTCCAAAGAGGCAAGATTTGAGTTTACGTGTATATTCTGTTGTGCTTTTCTCTTCTAATGAATTTAATTCTAGTTTTATCTTTTAAATCCTCTTCCAGTTTCTTGTCTTTTTCTCATTTTTTTCTCTAGCTTATTTAAGTATTTGATTCATTTACATTTAGTTTTTAATTAAACATTTTCAAGACTACTTTTTATTGGGATCATCATTTTTCATGTTTTTAAATTTCAAGGTGAATTGATTTTCCTGCTTAGGTTTCTTTTTTTTCTATCCTTTACAAGTTTTTGTTTGTTTGGTTTGTTTTTATTGCATTTTTGTCTACTTCGTGTGTATGTGTGTGTGTTTTGTGTATTTGTTTTGTTTTTGTTTTTATCTCCTTGTGATATTTCTTTTTTTTTTTTTAAGATTTTTTATTTGTTTATTTGACAGAAGTCACAAGTAGTCAAAGAGGCAGGCAGAGAGAGAGGAAGCAGGCTCTCTGCTGAGCAGAAAGCCCAATGTGGGGCTTGATCCCAGTACCCTGAGATCATGGCCTGAGCCAAAGGCAGAGGCTTAACCCACTGAGCCACCCAGGTGCCCCTCCTTGTGGTATTTTTTAGAAAGGTTTGTTAAGGTCTCCCAGATTCGAAAACTCTCTTGTTACTGGGCTGGGCTCTCAGCATACATCCCAAGTTACCTATGGATTGCACTTTTTTAAAAAAGATTTTATTTATTTATTTGACAGAGAGAGATCACAAATAGAGGGGCAGGCAGACAGAGAGGGGGAAGCTGGCTCCCCACTGAGCAGAGAGCCCGATGCAGGGCTCTATCTGAGGACTCTGAGATCACTACCTGAGCCAAAGGCAGAGGCTAAAACCACTGTGCCCCCTAGGCGCCTCATGGATTGCATTTTTAATGGCTTTCATAACCTCTGGAGCCAGCTCATAGTTCCAGAGGGAGAGAGCTGAAAATATAATACCCAGAGGTCCTTAATGCAGTGCCTCTTGCATCATGTCTTTATCTCCCTAGCTAGAGCCAGATCAGCAGTACTCTTGGCAAGCCAGACCTTCTCTTTGGAGGTAACTGTATGTAAGTAATGAGCAATGCAGTCTCTCTCTGTATATAACATTATTTATAAGATCTTGATGTGTTGAAGGAAATTGGAAATTCCCTGGGGAAAATCTTTGTATCTGCTCTGAGCACTTACTCACTTCCATAAGATACAAATGTCTAAACTGTTAAATGACCAAACAGCTTTGACAATAGGACCTCCTTTTCAAGGAAGACATTTTGGCTTATAATAAGGTTGAAAATGTCATGGCTTCAGAAAAGTTTTTGCGGGGCGCCTGGGTGGCTCAGTGGGTTAAGCCGCTGCCTTCGGCCCAGGTCATGATCTCAGGGTCCTGGGATCGAGCCCCACATCGGGCTCTCTGCTCAGCGGTGAGCCTGTTTCCCTCTCTCTCTCTCTGCCTGCCTCTCTGCCTGCCTCTCTGTCTACTTGTGATCTCTCTTTCTGGCAAATAAAAAAAAAAAAAAAAAAAATTAAAAAAAATTTAAAAAATCTCTTTCACCTTGAAAATCTTTAAAAAAAAAAAAAAAAAAGAAAAGTTTTTGCAAAGTAAATTATAATTCATGTGTACTGTAGTTCATAGAATATTTTCAGATACACTAGATAATTTTATACTAGTGACCATCCTGTAACAAAAGTAAAAAAGACATGATTATCATCACCATGATGATGGACACCATAGAGTATCAGAGACCAGAGGGACTTGTTCAAAAGTTACACATCTAGGTCAAGATGAAGTCAGTATTGGAGTGCTCACTTATGCCAGCAAATGTCAAGTTACTTGCACTTTACCTCAGCAATGTCCTAAAACCTAGTGAGTCTATTGCCATAGGAAAATTTTCCTTGGATTCTATGTAGATGATGGAATTTTGGAAATGAATTCTTCATGTGTGGTTGTTGAATAGACATTGGTTGATTTTTTAAAATTCACTAATTAATTTTTTAAAGATTTATTTTTTAATTTAATTTGTGTGTGTGTGTGTTCCAGAATTCATTCTTTATGCACTTCACCGAGTGCTCCATGTAATACGTGCCCTCCATAATACCCACCACCAGGCTCACCCAACCCCCCACTCCCTCCCCTCCAAAACCCTCAGTTTGTTCCTCAGAGTCCACAGTCTCTCATGGTTTTTCTCCCCCTCTGATTTCCCCCAACTCACTTCTCCTCTCCATCTCCCAATGTCCTCCGTGTTATTCCTTATGCTGCACAAGTAAGTGAAACCATATAATTGACTTTCTCTGCTTGACTTATTTCACTCAGCATAATCTCCTCCAGTCCTGTCCATGTTGATACAGAAGTTGGGTATTCATCCTTTCTGATGGAGGCATAATACTCCATTGTATATATGGACCATATCTTCTTTATCCATTTGTCCATTGAAGGGCATCTTGGTTCTTTCCACAGTTTGGCAACTGTGGCCATTGCTGCTATGAACATTGGGGTACAGATGGCCCTTCTTTTCACAACATCTGTGTCTTTGGGGGTAAATACCCCCTAGTGCAATTGCAGAGTCATAGGATAGCTCTATTTTTAATTTTTTGAGGAACCTCCACACTGTTTTCCAAAGTGACTGCACCAACTTGCATTCCCACCAACAGTGTAAGAGGGTTCCCCTTTCTCCACATCTTCTCCAACACTTGTTATTTATAGTCTTGTTGATTTTATCCATTCTAACTAGTGCAAGGTGGTATCTCAGTGTGGTTTTGATTTGAATCTCCTTGATGGCTAATAATGATGAACATTTTTTCATGTGTCTGTTAACCATTTGTATGTCTTCTTTGGAAAAGTGTCTCTTCATGTCTTCTGCCCTTTTTTGACGTAATTATCTGTTTTGTGTGTGTTGAGTTTGAGGATTTATCCCTGGGATGCAAGGGTGGTTCAACATTCGCAAATCAATGTGATAGAACAAATCGATAAGAGAAGAGAGAAGAACCACAAGGTCCTCTCAATTGATGCAGAGAAAGCATTTGACAAGATACGGCATCCGTTCCTGATTAAAATCCTTCAAAGTACAGGGATAGAGGGAACATTCCTCAACTTCATAAAATCTTTCTATGAAAACCCACAGCGAATATCATCTTCAATGGGAATAAGCTAACAGCCTTCCCTTTGAGATCAGGAACACGACAAGGATGTTTACTCTCACTACTGTTATTCAACATAGTACTAGAAGTCCTAGCAACAGTAATAAGACAACAAAAAAATGAAATGTGTTCAATTTGGCAAAGAAGAAGTCAAACTCTCTCTCTTCACAGATGACATGATACTTTATATGGAAAACTGAAAGGACTCCACACCCAAATTACTAGAACTCATACAGCAATTCAGTAATGTGGCAGGATACAAAATCAATGTGCAGAAATCAGTTGCTTTCTTACACACTAACAATGAAAATATAGAAAGTGAAATTAGAGAATTGATTCCATTTACTATAGCACCAAGAACCATAAGATACCTTGAAATAAACCTAACCAAAGAGGTAAAGAATCTATACTTGAGGAACTACAGAAAACTCATGAAAGAAATTGAAGAAGACACAAAAAGATGGAAGGGCATTCCATGCTCATGGGTCAGAAGAATAAACATTGTAAAAATGTCTATTCCGCCTAGAACAATCTATACTTTCAGTGTCATCCCGATCAAAATTCCACCGGTACTTTTCAAAGAGCTGGAACAAACAATCTGAAATTTGTATGGAACCAGAATAGACCCCAAATTACTAAGGAAATGGTGAAAAAGAAAAACAAAACTGGGGGCATCATGTTATCTGATTTCAGGCTTTACTACAAAGCTGTGGTCATCAAGACAGCATGGTACTGGCACAAAAACAGACACATAGACCAGTGGAACAGAGTAGAGAGCCCAGATATGGACCCTCAACTCTATGGTCAAATAATCTTTGACGGGGCGCCTGGGTGGCTCAGTGGGTTAAAGTCTCTGCCTTCGGCTCAGGTCATGATCTCAGGGTCCTGGGATTGAGGACCACGTTGGACTGTCTGCTCAGCGGGAAGACTGTTTCCCTTCCTCTCTCTCTGCCTGCCTCTCTGCCTACTTGTGATCTCTGTCTGTCAAATGAATAAATAAAATCTTAAAAAAAAAATAATTTTGACAAAGCAGGAAAAAATATCCAGTGGAAAAAAGACAGTCTCTTCATCCAGATGGCCAAAAGACACATGAAAAATTGCTCCACATCACTCGGCATCAGGGAAATACAAATCAAAACCACAATGAGATATCACCTCACACCAGTCAGAATGGCTAAAATTAGCAAGTCAGGAAATGACAGATGCTTGCAAGGATGTGGAGAAAGGGGAACCCTCCTACACTGTTGGTGGGAATGCAAACTGGTGCAAACACTCTGGAAAACAGCATGGAGGTTCCTCAAAAAAGTTGAAAATAGAGCTACTCTATGACCCAACAATCACACTACTTGGTGTTTACCCTGAAGATACAAATGTAGTGATCCAAAGGGGCACATGCACCCGAATGTTTATAGCAGCAATGTCCACAATAGCCAAACTATGGAAGGAACCTAGATGTCCATCAACAGATGAATGGATAAAGAAGATGTTGTGTATATATACAATGGAATACTATGCAGCCATCAAATAAATGAAATCTTGCCATTTGCAACAATGTGGATGGAACTAGAGGGTATTGTGCTTAGCGAAATAAGTCAATCAGAGAAAGACAATTATCATATGCTCTCCCTAATATGAGGAAGTAGAGAGGCAACGTGGGGGGTTTAGGGGGTAGGAAAAGAATAAATGAAACAAGATGGGATCGGGAGGGAGATAAACCATAAGAGACTCTCAATCTCACAAAACAAACTAAGGGTTGCTGGGGGGAGGGGGGAAGGGAGAGGGTGGTGAGGTTATGGACATTGGGGAAGGTATGTGCTATGAAGTGTGTAAACCTGGCGATTCATAGACCTGTACCCCTGGGGCTAATAATACATTATATGTTAATAAAATAAAAAGTTTTTTTAAAAAAGACAGTCTCTTTAATAAATGGTGCTGGGAAAATTGGACAGCTATGTATATATAGAAGAATGAAACTCAAGCATTCTATTATACCATACACAAAGATAAAATCAAAATGGATAAAAGACCTCAACATGAGGCAGGAATCTATCAAAATCATAGAGGAGAACATAGGCAATAACCTCTTCGACAGCGACCATTTATTAATTTTTTAATCAAAGTACAGTTGACATACCATGTTGCATTACTTTCAGATATACAACATAGTGATTCGTCAACTCTGTGTTAAGCTTTGCTCATAAGTGAGGCTACCATCTGTCACCATACAGTCCTATTTCATACCACTGGATAGCTATTGATTGATTTTAATAGGAAGGTGTTAGATCTCTTCCAGTGCTCCTTCCTGCATTCTGCCATGCTCTGCACACCAGGAGGCCGACTTACACTCAGAGTTGTGGGCTCTCTTGCCTTTTGAGATTTGGCAAGATTGACCAACGGCGTGCCAGCAGGATACCCGAGGGAAGAAGAGAGTGAAGTTCAGGCTTTTATTTCCATTTACTCCTTCAGGTTGACTTGAGCTGGCAAGAAAATTAAAGATTTCAGCCCTCATTGCCCAGTTCTTTTTTCCCCCTATTATGATAGCAGTTTCCTTCCCTTGACTTCTTAGGCCTAGAGTGAAGGTGCTTTTTTTTTTTTTAGGCAACGTTACTTACCCCAAGTACTGCACCATCCCTTGGGGTTTCTTTCTTTCTTTCTTTCTTTCTTTTTTTAAGATTTTAAAAATAATTTATTTATTTGACAGAGAGAGATCACAAGTAGGCAGAGAGGAGGCAGAGAGAGAGGGGGAAGCAGGCTCCCTACTGAGCACAGAGCCTAATGCAGGGCTCTATCACAGGACCCTATGATCATGACCTGAGCTGAGGGCAGGGGCTTAATCCACTGAGCCACCCAGGCGCTCTGCTTTGGGGTTTCTCTACACCCTGCTCATACTTTTGCAAAGGTCTCTTCTTAAATCATCCAATTTGAATGTGCCAGCTGTTTTTTCCTTTGCAAGGATGCTGACTGATAAAACAAATTACTGTTAAAGTTTATAGCTTAAGTTAAAAAAGATGGGGTAAAGGAACGAGTTTTCTACCCAAGCCAAAAGCTATTCATATACTAACATCTGATTACTACAGTTTTGGAAAGAAGTTGGCTCTTTTAATATGTTCTTCATTGGGGATTACACATTTCCTGGACCAAAATCATAATCAAATCCAAAAGCTTTCTAGTACTTTGTATATTCTTAATAAAATTTAACAGTAAAAGGAAAAAAGAAAGAGAAAAGGAGATGACAACCTCTCAGTTTCCAAAGCAGAGTGAAAAAATAGCACGTTATTCCTCAATGACTCTATTGCCATGCAAACTTCTTTGCCATATCACCCTAAGAAATCCCTTGGAAGACTTAGATCCTCTTGATTCTGATTCTTCGGCGAGCTAAAACTAACGTGGGGCAATCCAAGGGCTCACTTGTGAAATTCAGTGGATGAAGGGAGTGAGAATGTTGATTATATGTGAAGAGAGGGATTGAAACAATACATTTTAACAGGCATCTATGTGCACATGACGCTTCACACATAGACACACACACACACACACAGCTCTAGAAAGGCAAACCTATAGAGAAAAATGTTATGAATCTCAGAATTCATTCTGGTGCCTGGGCACTAGATGGGAATGGAGGCTATTACTTTTGTTCTGAGCCAGGGCAGGGTGATACCGTGACATGTTTGGTCTTTTCTGCTAGTTGGCCACAATTTGGGTGGGTTGGAAAATAAATATCATTCCCATTCTCTTCCCTTATTCCCCTGCCATGGGTTAATTTTTAATATCATGCCATAAAGCATATTGTAATTCAAAAAATAAGAAAGAAATCAAGCTTTGTAATTGCTTTATCAATAGAGAATAGATTTCCACTGTCAGAGTGGAGTGGAGCATTATCATCCAGTGGATTTGTTTTCCTGTTATTTGTACTAGAGAAGACTGACTACATTTCCCTCTTTTGCATTTTAATGATAAGCAGGAGTGAAATCTAAAATGTAATGGCTATACAGTCACTGAAGGGTGTGACGTCAAGCAAAGGAAGAGTGGGTCATTTCTGCTAACAGTTTTCGTTTTTGAAACAGTCTCTGCATTCTCATTCAAGTTAATGAGATAAAGTGGCCTACAGGAAGTTTAAGTTTTAAAATTTGTGTCTTCAAATAATTATTGTTGCAGTTGCTAATCCCTTCATTCCATTTTTAGCAATGCAATAGATATTACTCTCGACCACCAACTCAGGGGTCCAAGTGTGGCATAAATTAATAATAAATCTATTTGTATATCAGCTATTTCAGGTTTGGAACAAGAAAGACAGCGAGCACTTAAAAACTGAAATTATGATTGCCAAAGGAACATTTAATTCCTAATTTCTCAAACTGAAGAGAAATAGCTATGCTTAAAATGCAAATTGATAACTTGAGAACCATAGGTTTAAACATATTATTTAAAACTATAATTGCTATTTGAACTTAAAATAGTCTGGTTTTCTTCATATGTTAAAGAAGAAGATAGCAAAGAAAGGAGACACAAGCTGTTAAAAGCAGAAAAGAACATTTATATGACAAGAAGTAGAATATGTTGGCTTGCCCATAAAATAAACAGTATAATCTACTAAATAAACAAAATGGCAGCTGGAAACTTCATGCTAATATCAGGCAGAGGCGAGTTCAAGCTAAAAACCTTCAATCACTTAATGATACAGGTTAAAATCTACAGAGCAGTTATAATTATTCTGTATTCCTTATGAGTTAAAAAAAACTTATGATTAAAAAAAATAAAATACACAATTAGAGAGGATAAAATATACACTTACAGAAACAACAGGGGTAGAAGGTGACACCTCTCTTTTAACTCTTCATTGACAAAAAAGATAAAACTTAAATGTTGAATATTTGAATAGTAATGTGTATAGCAATAATTAATGGATATGCATTTGTCAAATATCCAATCCTAGAAATAATAAAATGCATCTTTTTTTCAAGGACCCATAGATATTCACGGGTATTCATCATATTTTTTTGAAACAGAAGAATTTCCAAGTTCCCAAAAGTAGAAATACTGTAGGCAACATTCTCTGACCAAAATGCATTCAATGCTAGAACCAATTAAAACAATTAGAGGGGCACCTGGGTGGCTCAGTGGGTTAAAGCCTCTGTCTTCGGCTCAGGTCATGATCCTGGGGTCCTGGGATTGAGTCCCACATCGGGCTCTCTGCTCAGTGGGGAGCCTGCTTCCTCTTCTCTCTCTCTCTCTCTCTCTCTCTGCCTGCCTTTCTGCCTGCTTGTGATCTCTCTCTCTCTCTCTGTAAAATAAATAAATAAAATCTTAAAAAAAAAAAAACAAAACAATTAGAAACAAAACACAAACTTACCTATTCAGTCATCCTCAGGTTAAAGAATCAATAAAATCACAATTACAGATTGTCAAGAAAAAACTAGTGAGAGAAAAACATTTTAAACTGTGTACATTTATATTATTGAGAAAAAAATGGAAATAAATGAATGAGGTGCCATTTGTTAAGTGAGAAAAATGAAAACCAAAATGAACTCTAGGAAAACAGAAGGAATTTTTAAAAGTAAGCAAAAAGCCATGAAGAGAAAAGTGATAGAAATTATAAGTGAATTTAAGACTTGGTTTTGTGGGGAGAAAAAAAAATCAAATACAATTAAATGAATTTTTTACCAGTACTAAATATGGGTGGGAACAAAAGGGAGAGAAAAAACACAAATTCATGTAACAAGCACTGAAAAGGGAAAATGACTACAAATTATGGGAAAATCATCATATGAAAATACTTTAGGGGAGCCTGGGTGGCTCACTTGGTTGAGTGCCTGATTCTTGGTTTCAGCTCAGGTGGTGATCTCAGGGTCAGGGCATCTAACCTCTTATCCTACTCCTAGCTCAGTGGGGATCCTGCCTGGGATTCTCTCTCCCTCTCCTCTGCCCCTCCCCCCACTCATGCACACACTCTCTTTCTCTCTCTTTCTCCGTGTCTCTCAAATGCATAAATGACACTTCCAAAAAATATTTCACATAACTCTATACTAATAACTTTTAAAACCTGGGTATTTTTTTCAAGAAGAAGTAAATAGATGGCAAATTGTTGGAGAAATAGTGAATGTTGTCAAAATTTCCCAAAAAGCTTCTGACACAGAAGGAGTCTTTGGTAATTTTTTTCATTCTTCCAGGAAACAGATTACTCCAATATGATTTAAATTTTTTCCAGAGCAACACAAAATAAGGAATTCTCTTCAAATTCTTTTATGACACCAGCATATGTGTGTGATAGTAACATCGAACAGATTCTCTTCTACCCTCCTCCCATCTCTTTCTTCCTCACAAAAATTTTAAAATTATATATTAGCCAAGAGAATTTAGCAGTGCATTAGACGGGTAATGCATTATAACCAAGTGGGCTTAACTCCAAGAAGGTATCCAGTTCAATATTAGGAAATACATTGATTTCTTTCAATAAGACAAACTACAGTAGATGTAAAAAGGTATTTGATTAGATTAAGGACCCATTCCTGACTTCATGAAAAATTTTTTGATCTCCCAAAAATTATAAATAAGATAGTCTTCTCATGGTAATAATTCAAATTTAGCAAAAAGATAATATAAGAGAAGTTGTAGGCAAAATAGTAATAAAAACACTACATAAAAATAAAATATACATGAATAAACTGATTAAGCATTATTCTGCAGAAGTGTTAAATTATTATGCAGAAGTGTAAAATAAAACTGAAATATTCTACTAAAGGGCATTAAACATAATTTCATAAATAAAAATTCCATGTTTCTGTTCAGAAAAAAAAGTTTAAGGCTATTCATAGATTCACTTTCTTCAGAATACTCCCTAATATCCATGTGTTTATGTTCAATATTGAAGCAATGTTTCTTTTGGAACTTGTCATTTTTTAAAATTTACCTTAAAAATAGATAAATAAAGCTAAGAAAATTTGGAAGGAGTAAAAAAAAAAACAAAACTGTAAGAATGTTTATCCTGCTAAGATATTAGTATTTGTAAATTACGTTACCTAAAACAGAACTGCTACAAGAGGCACAGAAGCAGTCTGAACTGAAACATGATAAAGTAGCCAGAAATAGACCCAAAGATATTTGGTATCAAGTATAGGATAAGGAAGGAACTTCACATTGGTGAGGAGATGAATAGTATTGCCAACAAGTTACAGCTGGATTACTGGCTAGACAATGGGGGGGGGGCTGAATCCCTTATGGGAAAAAAAGTTCTATGTAAATCAAAGGTTCAAATGTATACATAAAATTTAAAAAAATAAGGAAAGAAATGAAAAAAGCATGAAATACTAGAAGAAAATATGGTATGATGGATAATTTTTAAAATCTTAGGAAAATCTAAGCAATGTAAGTAATTTAAGATCTATAATTATATTTTGGTAAGCTTGATTATGTAATAATAAAGAATTTCTGTACCATGAAGTAAGCTTCTAAAGTAAATCCACAAAAAAAAAAAAAAAACCCACAAAACCAACAAGCCAGGTAATAGATAAGAAAGAATTAATTTAATATACTTAGTATGTCAAGAGCTCTAGCATATCGAAGAAACAACCCTTCCAACAGAAATATGGGTAAAAAAATCCCAGCTGTTTCACAAAAGGAGAAATATAAGAACTGATAAACGTGGAAAATAGTTACTCTCACTAATAGAGAAATGGAAAAGAAATTATACATATTATTTTTTACTCATGAAATTAACAGATGTTTATGTGACTGTAGGGAATGCTGAAATGTCCAAGTCTAATTAGTGGGAATGTAATTCTATAGATTTCTAGGAGGCAGAGTGGGTGTATATTATCTTAAATTAGATACCTTTGGCCTAAAAAACTCTACTTCTAAAAATTTTTCTCAAGGAAATCATTGTTTAGGTTAAATTAATATATATATATGTGTGTGTGTGTGTGTGTGAGGATTTTCTTTAAGGTGTTTAAACAATCTATAGCTGTCCCTCAGTAGGAAACTGATTCAACAAATTAATATACAAAGTACAGAAAATTATATATCCAATAAAATGAGAAAGCATATCTGAATACATTTTTTGGTTGAGAAAATCAGGTTAAAAATACAATGTAAAGAATCAATTCAGGGGCACCTGGGTGGCTCAGCGGGTTAAAGCCTCTGCCTTCGGCTCAGGTCATGATCCCAGGGTCCTGGGATCGAGCCCCACATCGGGCTCTCTGCTTGGCTGGGAGCCTGCTTCCTCCTCTCTCTCTCTGCCTGCCTCTCTGCCTACTTGTAATCTCTATCTGTCAAATAAATAAATCTTTAAAAAAAAAAAAAGAATCAATTCAGTATGAAATTATATATAATAAAATCCATCTATGTAGATGTACACATGGAAGCATGCAAACATTTACAATCATGTATCAGTTATATTTCCCTTCAATATAATACAGAAACTCAGAGCAAACTGACTTAAGCAGAAGGGGAACGTTTGGGTTCAGCTGAAAAATGTAGAATATTGGTTTGTTTTCTGGGTTATTAGGAAGAGACAGTTCTTCTCTGTTTCCAGAGTTCTGTCCTGCTTCCTGTCTGATGGCTCTGTTTTCAGAGCAGTGTCTCCCCTCATGGTGACAAAATGGCTGCCACAGCTTTTGCCACTCCTTTCCATTTCAACACTAGCATGAAAGAGAGAAAGTCTTTTCCTGATTACTCAGTTGACAATTCTAGGTGCATTGGGCCTGGTCCACTAAGTTTAGACATGCCACCATACCCAAATCAACACTGTGATCTAGAAAATACAAGATTCTGATTGGTATAGGCCTGTTTGCTGGGTCACATGTTCTAGCATGTATCCACATTTATATCCATATAGCTACATATTCATATATCATGATACCTATAACATGCAGCTTGAGAGTTGAATGGGACTGGGGGGGGGGGGGAGAGGGGAAGACTCTCTAAAGAAAATTCGTGGTACAATTACCTGGAGAAGGGTTAAGTGGTTACTGAGTTACTCTAAGAACAAAAGAAGTTTACTTCCTAATGATGATGTGTCTGGACACTTTTTTTCTTCCTAATTTTGTGTAGCATTTGAAAATTTACCACTTTTTGATTAGCACAACAATAAAAAGCTATTATCATGTGTCATTCTTATATTTGGACAGTCTGTTTTCAGTAGAAATCAAATATGTACTCTCTCATCCATGCTATCGTTGCTTTTTTTATTTACGCCTTTCACTTACTTTTCTTTCTTATTCACCTCTTGGTATTACTTCTTTCTGTTATCTTTCTATTGCTATTTATTCAAGTTTCCAAAGTCACATGCAAAAAAAAAAAAAAAAAAAAAATCCACAAAAAGTAAAGGTATTTACCCCAGGAAGTATTTCAGAGAAAGAAGTAGAGAAGTCAAGAAATAAGTGGAGGCTTCAGAATGTTTACAGGAAGTATGAGGGCACACATTTTGAATTTGTACTCGGGGAATAGCAAAGGTAGTTTTCTACTTTGGTGGCAAATGTATACATGTTTGGTTGCTGGAGGGAAAGGTGGCTCTCCACAGCCTGTTCCCTACTGACTTCTGTGAATGGTTCTTTGCCTCAGTGCTTCAAATACCTTCAAATTCAAATTCCTGTGAGCCCCTGAGTCAAGTGGGAGCCTGCTTGAATACAGATTCTGATCCCAGATGTCCCATTTGGGGTGCAAGATTCTAGACTTTCCATAAGCTCCCAAGGAATGTCAATGCTTCAAGCCTACGGGCCGGACTTTGAAAAGGAAAGTTGGATGAATTTTCCCTATCTGTGAAGTAAAAACTCAAGCCAGCCATATTCTGCCTGTTTGTTTGGTTTATTCCCAGTATGGAGCCCAACACTGGGCTTGAACTCAGGACCCTGAGATCAAGACCTGAACTGAGATCAAGAGTTGGACATTTAACCAGCGAAAACACCCGGGCTCCCTTCTGCATGTTTTTTTTTAATTAAAATGAGAAATAGATTAAAATACAACTTTTCACTATTCCAGGTTCATTTGTAGATGCTAGTATTCTTCTATTTAGGGTTAAATTTCTTAAAACAACCAAAAAATCTGATTTCATGTCACCTCATTTTAAAACACAAGGTTAATACTTCAATTCTCTCCCCTAGTCTCTAATACAGAATCCCAAATCTGTTTTCACATTAATTCCATAAGGGGAAAAAAAAATGGTTTCTTGCCATCTTAAATGCTATTTTTCTTGTTCTGGAACCAAAGATTACTCACTTCAACTTTGAATTACACTGGCGTTATGGAAAATCCTTTCTTGTTGAGATTTCAACAATGTGCTCCATCAAGGGCAAACTGAGGAGCTTACTTTATTGCTGTCAACCAGCATGACTTGTAAGGCAGAAGGAGCAAGGTGCAAAGAACATGTCTTGGAAGAAAAGTATTTTAAAACTTCGATTCCCACGTGTGCAAAATGGTGACCCCTCCTCCTTGCTCCAAATCCCTATGACCTTGGGCAGCAGACACAGCCTGGACCTGGCTTTCAACACCAATAAGGACTGGAGGCCCGAGCCATTGAACCTGTCAGAGGCAGATTTCTGTGGCTGCATGTGAATTCACTTTGGGTTACGAACATTTTTAATGATTTTTAATGATGTTTATGTTTTTTAAACTTCACATACCCTCTCCAACTCCAGGCCCTTTGCCAGTCCCTCTTGGCTCTGCTGAGATTGATGGAATCTGGGAATCCAGATCAAGGGCAGAGTCTGCTTTGTTCAAAAGGAGTGTGTGTTTGTGTGTGTATGTGAGAGAGACAGAGAGAGGGAGAAACAGAAACACCACTCTCCATGCCTCCATTGGTTTGTGTGCCTTTCTTCCAGCTTGCCCCAGGAGCCAGAGTTGCTTTTGGAAACTCCAGTAGGCAATTCCAAAATGGTAGCTGTGTTAAATTTTAGCTTAGATTTAAGCATCTCATTTGCCCTTGAGTTCCTATGTCTGTTTCGGAATATGGCCGGCCTTTTGGGTGGGACATGATGCTACCTCCCTTAGGCCCTTGTTGTTGTCCTGACTGCATATCTAGGTAATGTCGCTTTTGGAAGCTTAACTGGACTTAACTGGTCTGTACTTAACACCTACAACTACCTGTGTTCTTCTCTGGCTCCTCTAAGGCTACTGGCTATGTATTTTTCACCTCTGTACTTCTTTAGCTGTACCTCTGAGACAGTTCCTGGCACTTGCTAAGAAGATGGAGAGATATGGTAACGTAAGAATTTGTAACAAAAATCTTGCTGATGAAGCAAAACATTCTGACACCTGTATTTATTTTTGCCAGCCACATAGAGCTTTTGGTACCCCACAACATCTCTTTTTTAAAGGCTTCTGCATAATAAGCAACTTCTTTTTTACTGGAAAATCATGACAACGGGTGCCTGGGTGGGTGGCTCAGTCTGTTAGGCGTGTGCCTTTGGCTCAGATCTTGATCCCAGAGACCCGAGATTGAGTCCAGCATTGGGCTCCCTGCTTAGTGGGGAGTCTGCTTCTCCCTCTCCCTCTGCCCCTCATCCCTGCTCATGCTCTCTCTCTCTTGCTCTCTCTGTCTCAAATAAAATCTTTAAAAGCGATAAGGAATGCTGGGTTGGCCTTTGCTACAGCCAAAACCTGAAGGTGCAGTTCTATTTAGCCTCAAGCCTTGCCATCATGATGGTAGGAGCACAGCTTGAAAATTCCCCTCCCACTTCCTTTTGCCGGCCTCAGGCACCTTGGTGACCCTATGGAATTGTAGGGTTAATGCCTCCACCATTATATATAGACAGAAAAGTTTTGCATGTGGATGTAACTGAGTTTCAAGTGTATAAGGAGAAAATGAAGTTTTAAGTTCATCGATCTTTGGGTACAAAAGTTAAGCCTTGGGAGAAAAAAAAGATTCAAGTATGTTTCAAATAATCATTTATTCTAGAGCATCTGGCAAACATAAACTTGGAAATATGGAGGAACCTCCATGTTAACAATGGCCACTTTCCAAAGAACAATAAGGGACATATATTTAAAAAGCAACAACAGAAAGGCACAAACCACAGTCTGCCACAGAAGTAATGAGTGCAGGAATTGTAAAGGACAGTGATAATAAGTAGAAGATTATGCCTTTAAGTCTTGCCAGTGAAACCCCATTTAATGAAATGAGGGTTTAATTATGAAAACAAAGATGACTTTCACTTCTATTTTTAATTTTATGGATGAGAAGTAAGCCTCAGAAATATGAAAGGACCAAATAAAGGCATCACATAAGAGTAACATAAACTCCTTTTCTTGTACTGGTTTGGGGGGTGGGGGTTGGAAATTTCGAGAGCAGAGGATCATTTGGCAAGCAAGAGATAAATAGAAACAAACATCTTTGACTTGGCCTTACACAGCAAAACCCACGATGAAAACACAATTGAACAAGTCTGAGTTGATAAACACAGAGACAATTCTTATTCTTATTTATTGGCTTATAAAGCACATCTTGCTTAATAGAAGGTGCTGGGCTGGAAAGCAGAAAGGCCATCAAAACCCCAAAATGGGGGTTCTGAGAATTTAAGTCCCACACAGAGTATTTTCAATTACTCCAGGAAAGAAAATACCCTATGTAGAGCTACGTGTAGGACAGAGTTTTGCTAAATGAGTATTGTGATTCCAAAATGAACACTGTGCCCTGTGCCAAACTGGGCATTAACAGGGTGAACCCAAATAAAGGGTTTTGGCTAATGCACTAAAACAAATTAAAATATTTAAAATCAAATGTATTATCATTCTTATATTACTTTAAAAGTTTTGGGGGTGAGGCGGGAAGGTGACTGAGGGATGGGGAAGCAAGAAGGAATTACAGAAGGACAGATGCCACAAGGGTTAAGTAAAAACTGGTTAACTTAATTCAGAGCAACTCAGTGGGAGGTCTGTATCATATTTTTTACATTTTGTAATAAACCCCAAATTGTATTAGTCTCCTGCTTTTTATTTTTATTTTTTCTAAGCTGGCAACTTCATGTGGCTATGTTCATCTATACCCAATCTGAGTGGGTATCCCCACAAAGCCAAATGTCTTAAAAATTTTTTTCGTCTGCTTCTGGGACATTTTAAAACTAATTTATTTTACTTTACATCATCATTGAGGGAGATTATTTAAGCAGAGGCCCAGTCAACTTTTTGAATATCCTACCCTGGGACTAAAATTAGCAACTAAGCCCTTGAATTTAAACCATTCCAAGTTTGGATCCAATCGTATTAACCTTTCTACCAGTTTTCCTGCTCAGTTTAATCTGATAGCCCCAGGAGATGGGTTCTGAAGGAGGGCCTGAGCTATTGGGGAAGGAAGTGGTTAAGAAGGAAGAAGTACGTTTCTTGGCAGAGTGTCTGAGAATGCAGCGACTTTACTCAGGGCTGGAAGAGATAATGCCCAAATATCACTATCTCTAAAAACACAATTTGGAGTTGTCAAAAGGTTTACCAACTCTAAAATACCTGACAGTCCCACCGTAAGTTTAGTCCACGAAATACGTTTGTTAACTGAACATTTTGAGGAGAGAGGGGACCTATCATGCACAGAGTTTTGTGTTTTGTATTTGTGGATGGTTAGAACAGGGATAAGATTATGGTCTTTGATTTCCCAAAGAGACACAGGTCACATTTTCCAGATCACGTCGAGAGCACAAATGGAAGCCCACATACTATATAGGTAAATATTTTAAGCCATTAATTAAAATTTTGAACAACTTTGTGGTATCTTCAACATATAAAAGTTGTGTGTATTTAGCTCATATAACTTAATGTTTTGATATAGGTGTACGTGGCAGACAGATCACCACAGTCAAGCTGAATAACATAGCCACCATCTTTACGTAGTTACGTTGTGTGTGTGTGTGTGTGTGTGTGTGTGTGTGTGTTAAGGAGATTTAAATTAAGATCTAGCCTTTTAGCAGATTTCGGGTATATACTATTAACAGGTATTGTTAACGATTTTCATCA
Source organism: Meles meles (assembly GCF_922984935.1). Taxonomy (NCBI): domain Eukaryota; kingdom Metazoa; phylum Chordata; class Mammalia; order Carnivora; family Mustelidae; genus Meles; species Meles meles. The sequence continues at coordinate 44,124,094 of NC_060068.1, forward strand.
CCATGCTGCACAGTTTATCTCCAGAACCCATTCATCTTGCAAAACTGAAACTTCTCTCTCCACCTCTGGCAATCATCATTCTACTCTCTACTTCTATGAGATAAATTTGACTACTTTGGATTCCACATATAAGTGAGATAGGTAGTATTTGTCTTTTGAGTCTGCTTTATTTCATGTAGCATAATGCCCTCCAGATATCTTCTTTTTTAAAGCTGAATAGTATTCTTAATTTCCTTTTTGGACATGTCATTGTTAGTATATAGAAATGCTGCCAAATTTTGTATGTTGTTTTTGTATCCTGCTATACTGCATTTGTTTATTAGTTCTGTGTTTTTGTTGAACCTTTGGGGTTTTCTACATATACGATCATGTCATCTGCAAACAGAGATTATTTTATGTCTCCCTTTCTGATTTGGATGCATTATATTTCTTTTTCTTGTCTAATTGCTCTGGCTAGGACTTCCAGTACTATCTTGAATAGAAGTGGGGAAAAGTGGGCATTCTTGCCTTCAACCAGGTCTAGAGGAAAAGCTGTCAGTTTTTCCTCACTGTTTATGAGCTTTTCATATATGGCTTTTATTGTGGTGAGGTAAGTTCCTTCTCTAGCAGTTTTGTAGAGTTTTTATCATGAAGGGATAGTAAATTTTTCTGAAATGTTTCTTCTGCATATATTAAATAATCATGTGGTTTTTATTTTTTATTTTGTTAATGGAGTATATCATCTTGATTGAGTTGTGTATGTTGAACCATCCTTGCATCCCAAAGTTAGATCACTTGGTCATGGTGTAGGATCCTTTTTATGTGCTGTTGAATTTAATTTCCCAGCATTTTATTGAGGATTTTTGCATCTATGTTCATTTAGGGATTCTGGCCTATAGTTTTCTTTTCTTGAGGTGCCTTTGTCTGTCTTTGGTGTCAAGGTGGTCAACAACCAAAAAATGAGTGTTCCCTTTTTTTCCATTTTTTGGGAGGATTGAAGAAGGATTCATATAAATTAACTTTTGAAATCAAAATTATTTTAAAAAATCAAATTTACTTAAAGCTGAATGTATTTTCATTTTGAAAACAATGAAGTGTCACTAAATATTTTAATAAAAATAAAGCTATTTGCATTCTTAGCACTGAGTATCTCTTTCATTGCTAATGTAAAGAATTAGTAACATGTTCCTTTCAGGTTATGTCGAGAGCTGCATATGAATTGTTGAATATTTCAGCCACCATGGGCAACTCTTGTGAATGTCATACATCCAGAGGCATAAATGAGAACACAAAGAGAGGCAGGAAGAGAGATTCTTGGCACCACAAAGAAATTACTGTTACACAAAAACCTACTGCATTCATCTTCTGTAAAAGAGAGGATTTGACAGTTGCTAAGTTTGTCTTTCCTCTTTCCTAAGCACGTGTGTACTTATCAAATCTTCCCCTTACTTCAGAGAAGCTTTGACTTCTCATGTGGGCAGGGACACAGGCAACAAACCTTCACAGTGTTCAAGTGCAGTCACCCTTGTTTTCAGGACACGAGACAAGAAACATGGACAAGATGGTCCCTGGACCTAAACAGGTTTGTCATAAGAGCTGGTGTTTAAGGTGGCAGGCTACACTGTGCCTGTCTCCAGGGTTGAATCTCAAATGACCCAACCCCCCATGGGTTTTTAAAACAAATGTAGCATTTTGGTGTTTTAATACATGGGGCTCAGGAAAGCATAGATGCTGGGATGTGGGCTCTTGCCCAGGGTAAGGATGGCCCCACCACAGAGCCTCTAATTTAGCGAGAGAAATAGACACATGCATCATGAGCTATAGTCAGAGACCAAAAGAGTGAGTGTGTCACAGAGGAACAGCAGAAGTACCAACTGTTACTGGCTCCCTGGGTGCCACTCTCATGAGTGCTTTATTTCATATGGATCTCACCAGCCAGTACGTGAGTACTGACTACAGAATAGAGGTGCAGGAACATTAGGTGGCTTTACTCCACGTATGTGCATATCAGCCAGAGGCTATATTTTAAAGTAAAAGTTGCTGGATATAGTGACATGCTAAATTTTATTTTAGACTTTTCAGAATACGCATTCGTGAAAGGCATTGTTTCTTTAACCATTATGTTCTGGGCAGGCTTTGCGTTCTCAATTTTAAAAATTCTTATGTGTGTGTGTGTGTATAGGTATGCATATATAAATAAAAAGAGCTAAATCTAAAATGTATATGGGAATGCAAAAAACCAAAAATTGCCATGATATTCTTACAGATCAAAGCTGGAAGATTCACAGTAGTGGATATTAAGACATAACCACAAATCTACAGTTATCAAACAATATTCAGAAAAGGGAAAACAAATCAAGGGGACATTGTAGAGAATTCAGAAATGGGCCCACACCCAAAAGGACATTTGATTTATGATAAAAATCATCCTGCCCAGAGTGGGACAAGGATAGGCTTTAATAAGTAATGATGGGCCAAATGGATATGTATAAGTATATGAAAATAAGTGAAATTTCATTCTTGCCTCTCATTGTACCTGAACATCAATTCCAGGTAGACTGTAGTTCTAAAAGTGAAAGGTAAAGCATCAGTGCTTCTAGAACGTAGCATGGGACATATTTTTCTGACCTCAAGGAATGAAAAGATATTTATAAAACAGAACATAAAAGCACTAAGCATAAAGAAAAAGATTTACAAATTGAACAAGATGACGTCAAATTTAAAAAGCTCTTTTCTCAAAAAACATTAACAGGATGAAGTCAATCCAGAATGTGGCAGAAGATATTTTCAGTATGTATGTCTTTCAAGGATTCATATCCAGAATATGTAAAGAACAAATCCTGAGTATACTACAGGAAAATGGGCAAGAAATTTTGAGTAGACACTTCATAAAAGTTAATTCCACATGAGCAACAAACTTGAGTGTATGCTAAACCTTAATTGTCATTAGAGTAATGCAAGTCAAAATCCCAATGTTATGTAACAACGTATTTGCCAAAGGAGCTAAAATTGTTTAAATTGATGATCAATACCAAGTGTTGGTACGGATGGGGTTTGAATGTACATTGGTACAACCACTTTGGAATCTTTATTTATAGACTTTTATATTTATGTAACTGGACATTTTCTTGTTCAAAGACCTACTAATTGACCCTTTATGCATATACCCAGCAGAAATGCATAAACATGTACATTGAAACAATGGACCAGAGTGTTCATAGCACCATTACTTGTAATAACCCCAAATTGTCCATCAGTAGTAATATGGATAAATATGCAGCAATATAGTTATACAGTGAAATGTTCAGCTGTGAAAATGAATGAACCACCACTATATGCAGTGACATGGAGGAATCTTAAAGCATTATATTGCATGAAAGAAGGCAGAGAAAAAAACACATTCTACTTCATAAACTTATTATTTGTGAGAGAGAGAGAGAGAGAGAGAGAGAGACTGCGTGTGAGTGAAGAGGGAGGGGCAGAGAGAGAAGGAGAGAAAGAACTTAAGCAGGCACCCCACTGAATGCAGAGCTGGAGGCAGGGCTCCACCTTACAACCCTGAGATCATGACCTGACCCGAAATCAAGAGTCAGATGCTTAACCGACTGAGCCACCCAGGAGCCCCGTCAGCTTCATAAATTTAAAAACACAAAGCTGTTGAAATTTGCTTCATTAGGATTGTGGCTCCCTTTGGGGTGGAAGAGGACGAATGACCCAAAGAAGCCATGGAGTGGGTCTCTGGGATGCTGGCATCGTTCCACTTCTGGACGGAAGATCATTGTGTAGAAATCTGTCAAAATGGAGAGTTACATTTTGGTAAACATGAAATACTTGCAAACCAAATGTTGAAGTGCTGTGAAGGAATAATCTAGTAATGGTCTAGACAATAGGGAGGAAGTAAGGGAAAGGCTTAGGAGTGACACAAGAAGGAGAGCTGGAGGATAGGAAGGAGGTGCACAGCTGGGAAAATCAAATGCCCTCTGCAAAGGTGAGCACATTACCTCACTTTCACACAGAGAGTTTATTGCTTAATTCATTACTGCTCCTGTCATCTATCAAAGAACGAGTTCCTGTGACACAAAATAAAATGCGTTTTGATGGACTATGGGACTGGGAAAGATTGAGAAATGGGAGAAGCTGCCTAGGGGGCTATGTGAGGATCGCTGAGCAGAAAGAGCCCTGAGGTACAGCATGAGGCCACTAAGTGAGAGGAAGGAAAGATGGCAGGAAGAACAAGAATGAAAATGAGAATGTTGAACCCAATCTTGACCTCCTTCACAATTTCGCCTATCCTTATCTCTGACATCAAGGGGTAGAATCAGAACCAAAAATATCAAGGAATAAAAAGCGACCAGGTGAGAAGAATGACTGTCTAAAGTTAGTCACAAAATACTGAGTTATGTGTGTGTGGCCAATGCACGAGTGTAGACCTGTTCGTGAATCCACATGAGCAAACCCACATGAGGGAATGCAACATACATAAGCAGGGGGTTTAGAGAAGACAGACAAAGTTGAGAGACTCCATGAATAAATAGTGTGAAAAGTAGGTACATACGTTTGTTTGACATCATCTGGAAGAAAACCGAACCATTTTATTGACATTTCTCACCATATAAGAAAACTATTACATGCATAAAACTTACGAACTGATGGGCCAAAATGGGAAATGCATAGCAAAAAACAAAAAGCCTGTTGAATGAATTCCTGTGTATGGTTATTGATAATATGAAGGAATGAACTAGAATCATATTCAGAAACAAGGACAATGCAAAAAAAAACCCCAAAACCAAAATTCATACCATGCCCACCTTCAGTGACATTTTTGCATTATTTTGAAATCACCTGGTATGTTACTCCTCCAAATAAGTAGGTTTTAGATCCAAATCTTGAATATAGGTGTGTTCGTGCTCTTAGGCTAAAAACCTCGAAGACAATGAACACTTCAAGCTTCTGAGCCTAACAACAACACGAAGACTCACGCATTCACACACAGCTCACTCTGGCAGAGTTTTTGTGAGAATGCCACAGTGGGATCCGTCTACTTTGCAACTTTGACTTCAGGTGATTGTTTTTCGCAAAAAAAAACTCAACACAGTCAAATTGAGCTTTGGGAGAAGAGTCTGAAATAAGAAAATATAAAATCCAAAGACAGTTCCCGTCAGAGTTCTGAAACCATCACGGTGCGAAACTATAAAATTTACTTTCCCAGGTGTGAACCAGATGCTTCAAGATTATTTTAAGGTACTTTCTCTTCTGCAAAGACCTGCCTTTCAACATATTCCTAAGGATTACATATCGATGATTAACACTTGTGCTGAACACATTCCTCGTTGCTTAGGTAGGAGTAAACTTCTAACAAAAACCAAAGAAAGGTTTTTTTTTTTTTTTTTTTTTTTTTTTTTTTAAACTTTATTTATTTGACAGACAGAAATCACAAGTAGGCAGAGAAGCAGGCAGAGAGAGAGAGGAGGAAGCAGGCTCCCTGCTGAGCAGAGAGCCCGATGCGGGGCTCGATCCCAGGACGCTGGGATCATGACCTGAGCCGAAGGCAGAGGCTTTAACCCACTGAGCCACCCAGGTGCCCCCAAAGAAAGGTTTTTGTAGATTTATTTAACTGCTGTTTTACCGGTTGTCATTTATTTTCTAGCATTTTTGGAGAAAAATCTGACAACAAATTTAAAATACAGTGGATGATTAAATTACTAAAAAGGACTCAGTGATATTAGAGGTAGTAAAGCAATAAGAAAAAAGCAGAATTCTTACGATATCTTTTTTTAAAATATTTTATTTATTTGACAGAGAGAAATCACAACTAGGAAGAGAGGCAGGCAGAGAGAGAGGAGGAAGCAGGCTCCCTGCGGGAGCAGAGAGCCCGATGTGGGGCTCGATCCCAGGACCCTGAGATCATGACCTGAGCCGAAGGCAGAGGCTTTAACCCACTGAGCCACCCAGGCGCCCCTAAGATATCTTTTTTATGTATAGAATCCTTATTACGTGTGTAATATTCAGCTCATTATAATAAAAGACTATCTCTGGACAAACAGATGTGAAATAGTTGGCAACTGGAATCTGATACCGTAAAATATGCAAAGGACAAACCCCAGCATCTTCAGTAAACTTACACAGAGCCCACACGTAGTAAAGAGATGAATAGGTATGCAGTATACATTTTCAGGTCAGGTTGAACAGAAATAAATTTAATTTTATTGCACTGTACGTAAAACTGAGAAGATATCTGGACCTTTCCCCCCAATATTTCCCACTAGGCCTGTGTGGTAAAAATAAATATTAGCAAAATAGGGCGTACATTTATCATAGAATATAAAGCTGTGAGCGAGGCTGTGACAGACACCTTCAAGTCACGAAAGGGAACTGGTGCAAATCCTCAGCAAGCCAAGGCCCTCAGTGGTCATTGGCATGCCCTGCATTGACCGAACCGTCGTTACAGGAAGAGTCATGGAGGAAACAATTATACAAGGCTGAGGCATTTTTCTAGACTAATTGGGATGTGACGATAAGGCCGCAGAATCCTCTCTCTGACTGTCCTTGCTAGTTTCCAATGCCTGCAGCTGAGAGATTTCACCTCGTGGCTTTTCTCCCTCCAGGAAAACGACATATCTCAGGAAAGCTGGCTCTCCCCTAATATGAGCCATGACAGTGATGCGTTTGCCAGACATATGCTGGGGAGAAGCTTGGGCAGGCTGTCTACCATGCAATTATCATGATCTCACTAGAAAAAAATCGCTGGGTCCACACCCATGAAGACCCTCCCAAGATAAACACACACCCCCCCACCTCGCCCCTCTCCCTTTGACCACGTCCCCCGCTCTGCCTCCTTTCCATCTGGGACTCTGCCTCAGATCCCCATTTCCAGCCTCTCACTCTGCGTTTTTCCCCCTCGTCTCCTGTTCTCCTGCCCATCTTGTTTTCTTCCTCTTCTCTTTCCTTCTGCAAGTTATTTCCTCTCCTTCAATCCCTTGTTTCTTTTTATCCTCCCTTCCCTTCTATCTCGTTCCCTCATCACCTAGGCGATTCTTTTGGGACGGATGCCTCCCTGAGCAAATTCTCTGTGGTGCATTTTCGTAGCCGACCCCAGAGTCACATCCTTTGACCCACTATGTACCTCACCCTGTCCCACTATATACCACTGGCTCTTTGTAACCCAAATGTGTCATTCCGAAGGTGGAGCGTTTAGAGCAGTGAACACCCTATAGGAAATTAAAATCCTACTGATGTATTGCCATCAGCAATACATTTAGGTCAGTTTTTTGAAAAGGATTTATTTATTTGAGAGACAGAGAGAGCAGGGGGAGGGCCAGAGGGTGAGAGTCTCGTGAAGACTTCCTGCTGAGTGCAGAGCTCCATACAGAACTCGATCTCACAATCCTGAGATCATGACTTGAGCTGAAATCAAGAGTCGGATACTTAACCCTGCTGAGCCACCCAGGCACCCCTAGGCCTGATTTTCAAGGGCCCTGCCTTTCAGAGTCTCCTGTATTTAAGGCTTCTGTTCGATTTATGCTTAAAGCCAATAAGTTGTCTTCTGCAAAGTAAGGGGTGAAAACCAGTTTTATCTCATTAAAACAGAGACTGTTCCTTTGAAAATCTGGTCGGGAATGTTGGTGGGGTTGCTCTACTCATCAAGGTTGAAAAGACTACGAGATTGGCCATTGCCAGGAGAGTCAACACGACAGTATGGTACCCCATTGCAACCTAAGGATTTGGTTACAAGACGTCAGAGCCAACGACTGATATGGCTGTGATGGGTTAGGAGGGCTTGCATATCAGAAAGAAAATGGTTAAAATAAATTAAATCTAGGGCACCTGGGTAGTTCAGTGGGTTAAGCGTCTGTCTTCAGCTCAGGTCATGATCCCAGGGTCCTGGGATCAAGTCCTGGGTCAGGCTCCTTGCTTAGCGGGGAGTCTACTTCTCCCTCTGCCTGTGATTCCCCCTGTTTGTGCTTGTTCTCTTCCCTACCCCCTGTTAAATAAATAAATAAAATCTTCAAAAAAAAAAGTTAATCTAAAATACTGGAAGGCATCATCTGTCACTACTGTTACATTGTACACACCAAATAGTTGGCAGTCAGAGTCAAGGAAAGAAGACACTTTGGAGCCCTCCGGCCGTGGGTGCTCTGCTGGTGGAGTGAAGGCCCACGTGACCCCAGGCATTCACGAGAGTGCAATGCCGAGTCACCTCCAGAAATAGTAACCACGGTCTGATAGTAAATACTAATATTGATTATCTAATAGCACTAATAGAGTAGGTACCCACCCACTTGTTTCCTCTTTCAAAATATGAACCCTTGGATTTTTACATTGTGGATTCTCTCATGATTTAAACAGGAGTTAACAATAGTGCTTGTCTGTGTGGTTCTTGAGAAAACTTCAAATGAAGCCAGATTCTCTCATCCTGCTTGAACCAGAAAAGAAGTTACTGCCTTCCTGGTTTTTCTCTTGAATCCTCTTAGCTATTCCATGATTTCACGGCTTAGTACGTGATCATGGCATGCTTTTCTGTGATTAACCCAAATTAAAATTTACATTGTCTGCTTTTTTTTTTCCCCTTCAGATTTCCTAATAGGATGAAAGGAACACACTTAGCATTCCGTGGGAATTATGATAATGAAAATGACCCTAGTCAGCCATGAAGGCACTAAAAATACGTTGGTTTGCTAATTACAAAAGGGGGGAAAAAAGCTATTCCGTTAGATTAAAAGCTTCATCTCTTAATGGGCAGCAAGCTCAGAGTTTCTTTGTCTGAAGAGTATCTTCAAATCAGTTGTTTCCTTTGTATCTGTGTCCAAAGAGTCTGTTTTTGTGACTTGAAAAACTCAATAGAAATTTCTAGCAATATAAGGAATATTTTTAAATGGTCAAGGGTATTGTCTGAAATGAAAAGAATGCTATGAGATAGATATATACAAAATCTTGTGACATATTAATATTTCCAAATCATCATAGAATGTTCACATTGAAGGGGATTTTACAGACCCAGCCAGTGGGTCTCAAATTTTAGCTCCAGAGCACCTGGAGGGCTCGTTAAAATGCAAATGGTAGGCTTATACTCCGAGTTTCCAATTCAGCAAAATTTGCATTTGCAACAAGCACAAGTAACGCTGACCCTTTTGGTCCAGCAACAACTGACTCCGTGAGAACCTCTAAGCCAAGCCAATGCTCTTGATTTACATAGTAGGAACCTGCCATTTGAGTATGGTGCCTGGTGCTACATAGCTTGCAGGTGGAAGAGGGTCATAAAAGAAGCTGGCTCTTCTTCTTTTTTTTTTTTTTAAGATTTTATTTATTTGACAGACAGCGATCACAAGTAGGCAGAGAGGCAGGCAGAGAGAGAGAGAGAGAGAGAGGAGGAAGCAGGCTCCCCGCAGAGCAGAGAGCCCAAGGCAGGGCTCGATCCCAGGACCCTGGGATCATGACCTGAGCCGAAGGCAGAGGCTTTAACCCACTGAGCCACCCAGGCACCCCGAACCTGGCTCTTCTTGTTCCTGGTTCCATCCTTGGTCCTCTCCACCAGGGCTTCTCAAACTCTTGTGTGCATTCACCATGACCCGGGGAACTGGTTTGAACATAGACTGTGGTTCAGTAGGTCTGGGGTGAGATCTGGGCTTGTATGTTTCTTTCTTTCTTTTTTTTTTTTTTAAGATTTTATTTATTTATTTGACAGAGAGAGAGATCACAAGTAGGCAGAGAGGCAGGCAGAGAGAGAGGAGGAAGTAGGCTCCCCGTGGAGCAGAGAGCCCGATGCGGGGCTCGATCCCAGGACCCTGAGATCATGACCTGAGCCGAAGGCAGCGGCTTAATCCACTGAACCACCCAGGCGCCCCAAGGGCTTGTATGTTTCTAACAAGCTCCCAGGTGCTTACCTTGAAGCTGGTCCACAGACTGACTTGGAGTAGCAAGGACTTACACTGTGTTATGCAACAGTGTTAGCTTCTTTATGTGAATTATTTACCATCCAAAAAGGTAGAACAAAAATTTTTTTCTAATAAAATTTATTTTAGAGAAGTATTAGGTTCTGAGCAAAATGGAGCAGGCAGTACAGAGGGTTTCCATGTACCCCCCAGCACCATGCACAACCTTGCCCGCTATCAACGTTCCCAACGACAGTGGTAATGAAACTACACTAATCCATCATTATCACCTCAAGTCCATCATTTATACTAGGGCATACAGTTGTTGTAAGTTCTATGGGTTTGGACAAATATATAATGGTGTGTTCCGCTGTCATAGTATATTACACAGAACACTTTCACTGCCTTCCCATCCATCCTTCCCTAATCCCTGGCAACCACTGATCTTTTTAACTATCTCTTTTGTGTTTGCCTTTTCTAGAATGTTCTATAGTTGGAATCATATATGTAGACTTTTCAGTATTGCCTTTTTTCACCGTAGTTCCTCCATGTTCTTTTTATGGCTTGGTAGCTCATTTTTTTATAGTGCTGAATAATATTCCATCATCTGGATATATCACCATTTATCTGTTCCAGCACTAAAGGACATCTTGGTTGCTTCCAAGTCTTAGCAATTAGGAATAAAGCCGCTATAAACATCCATGTGTGGGTTTTTGTGTGGACATAAGTTTTCAACTCCTTTGGGTAAATACCAAGGAATGCAATTGCTGGATCATATGGTAGGAGTATGTTTAGTTTTGCAAGAAACTGCCAAATTGCCTTCCAAAGTGGCGGTCGCATTCTGCGTTTCCACCAGCAACGTACGAGACTTCTCATTGCTCTACATCCTCACTAGTATTTCGTGTAGTCGCTGCTGCACATTTTGATCATTCTAGTGCTATCTCATTATTATTTTAATTTGCAATTCCCTAATGATACATGGTACTGGCCGTCTTTTCCTATGCTTATCTGCCATCCATATATTTTCCTTGGTGAGGTGTCTGTTAAGTACTTTGGCTCGTTTGTTAAATTGGTGTTATGTTTTAATTTTAGAGTTTTTAGAGTTCTTTCTGTATTTTGGGTAAGCCTTTCATAAGGTATGTCTTTTGCAAATGTTTTCTCTCAGTCTGTGACTTGTCTTCTTGAATTATTAAAAATTTCTTTTAAACTACTTTTTTATTACATCAGAAGTGGAAGGCTACTCTGAAAATGCTGAGTATTTTTTAAACTGTTTTAATGAGTAGTTATTAAATAGCCATCGATCACTAGCTTGTATATGTATCCATTCATTCAAGAGCCTCTATTATCAAGTGTTTTTCCTGTGCTAGGAATATGGAACACCAGAGTCTTAAGACCCGGTCTCAGGCATCAAGTCTGGTTAGAAAGGCAAGTATAAGATGAGGAACAGAGTGCACTGTTATAGGTGTGACCACAAGCAACGTATATAGGAATGGAATGAGAGCTGGAGGGAAAAGAGTATTTAGAAACAACTTACCAGAGGAGGTGACTTCTGAGCTGAATTTAAAAGTACACGTGGGAGTTGAACAGATATTGAGAGGGAGATGGGGGAGGGACAGACATTCCAGACTCACATGTCACAGAACTTAAGAGCAGAAGAGCAAAGTTCTGAAAACAAAACACTGATGAAGGTTTATTTACATGTAGGGAGAGAGCAGAGGAAGATAAAGCAAAACAGAGTTAGGGCATCTTCAGAGACTTAGGAGAAGCTAATGTCCAGAGATAAATTTTAAAATGACATAGGTTTTCCTATTGATTGTTCTTGGTCTCCAGTAGGCATAAACAACAAGCATCCAGCTTCTTATCAGATTTGTAGTCCACAGAAAACTCAATACACTATAGCTCAGTAGGACTGATTATTAAGGCAGACACACTGGCTTAACCTCCGGGACTCATATAAATTTAAAAGTTGCAGTTTTAAAAAAAAAATTATCTCTCTTAAGCAATTAAAACTTTAACATATGAACAACTATTTCAAGTGAAACATACTTTAAAGCAATCCAATAAAACAGACTCAATTGGTCAGATTGGAAACTTAAGGCAGGCAGGAAATGTGACTTAAATTCATAAGGTCCTGAAAATTAATTAACTAGTATTTTTACTTCTACTCTTGCCCTTTCCTTCTTTTTAAATGTTTTATCTATATATAACATATATATCTAATATTTATATTTATCCCATATTTATTTTATATGTATATTACATGTGCATATATATTAATCACATATTTATTTTATACATTATATATATTAAGAAAGGTCTTGTTTTCTCTCTACATTTATTCTCAACTTAGCTCAGTTGCAAACCTCTGCTCTTTTTGGCAACTCTCTTCTCTTTAGGGAGCGATCTTTCTCTGACTCAGACATTTCTGCCTTTTCCCCTCTCTCCTGTAAGACCTCTACCTAAATTTTCCAGCTATATTTCAACTAAAATATCCCTTCTTTCCTGTGTGGGTAATTCATTTTTTTCCAGTTTATTTTATACTCTGCAGTTTTCCTGCCCTTCCCTGGAAGAAAGACCTTTTATAGAACTTTTCTAGCTCTCAACATATCTACACACAGTGATTGAGAGTTATGTTGCAAATTGTCCTCAAATATGACTTTTTACTTTGAGAGAGAATACCAGAATCTTTTCAGACAGAAACTGAAGTGAGACTTGAACTTATTCCATGCTAGTGAATTGATTTTCTGAACTGTTTTCTGTCTAAACTTGTGACAATAAACATTTACATACTAAACGTTGTTACCAATTTAAAGAACACTCAGTTTTTAACACTGTTAAAATAATATTTATAGACTGGCTATCAGGCCAGCTCAGAAACTGTTAGTTTATATTTATATTTATATTTTATATATTTATGTTTATATATTATAATATTTATATATTTATATTTATATATTAAAATATAAATATAGAGAAATATACTTTTCTACCATCAGGCAGAAGGAGAGAAATAATGAAGATCAGAACATTAATCAATGAAATTGAAAACAGGAAAACAGAGAAAATCAATGGAACAAAAAGCTGGTTCTTTGAAAAAAATCAATAAAATTGATAAATCTCTAGCAAGACCGACAAAGATAAAAAGAGAAAAGACACAAATCACCAATATTAGGAACAAAGCAGGGGCTATCAATACAGACCCTGCAAACATCATGACAAAGGAATACTACAAGCCACTTTATGCTCATAAATTTGACAACTTAGAAGAAATGGACCTGAAAATCACAAGGTACTAAAACTTGGCCAAGATGAAATAAGTAACCTGAATAGTCCTACACACATCAAAATCAGTTGGTAATTAAAAAGCTCATGAAAAAGGAACTTCTAAGCACAGATGGTTTCACTAGAGTATTCTACCAAACATTTAAGTAATTAACACCAATTTTACACAATCCCTTCCAGGAAATAGAAGAGGAGGGAACATTTCCCAGCTTACTGTATGAGGCTAAAGCTACCCTCATATCAAAGTCAGACAAAGAAGATACAGAAAAAGAAAACTATAGGGCAGTATTTCTCATGAACTTAACTGCAAAAATCCTCAACAAAATATTAACAGATCAAATCCAGCATCATATAAAATTATGTACTGTGACCAAGTGGAATTTTTTCCAGATCTGCAAGGTTGATTCAACATTTGAAAATCAATCAATCTAATTCAGCATATCAACAGGCTAAAGAGGAAAGATCATATGATTATATCAATTGATGTAGAAGGCGTACTTGACAAATCCATTACCTGATCATAAGAAAAACCCTTAGCAAACTAACATTAGAGGGGAACTCCTTCAACTTGATAAAATGCATCTACAAAACACCTAGTGCTAGCATCATACTGAACAGTGAAAGACTCAAGGCAAGGATATCCATTCTCACCATTCTTACTTAATGTAGGACTAGAAGTTTCAGCCATAAGATAAAGGAAGGAAAGGAAGAAAGAAAAAAATAAGAGATGATCTCTGATAATAGATTAATAACAGAAAACCTGGTGACAGGTGTTACCAGGGAAGAGCTCTGAGACTTGATACCAATATTGCAATCCAAAAATGTAAAATTATATATATTAAATTGGACCTCATCAAAATTTTAAAATTTTGCGCAGTATAAGCCTGTCAAATGGATGAAAAAACAAGTTCCAGGCCAGGAGAAATATTTTCGAAGCACCCGTCTGACAAAGGACTTAGTATCTAGAACATATTATGAGCCATCAAAACTCAATGTTACACAAATAATCCAATTAAAAATGGGCAGAAGACATGGAGAAGTATTTCACCAAAAAGGGGATATAGATGACAAATAAGCATGGGAAAATACATCAGACATTAGGGAAATGCAAAGTATAGCTACAATAAGGTATCATTACCTACCCATCAGAATGACTAAAATAAAGAACAACAACAGCAAATGCTGGCAAGATTGCAGAGAAACTGAGTCACTCATACATTGCTGGTGAGAATGAAAAATGGTACTACTACTCTGGAAAAGAGTTTGACAGCTTCTCACTCATCTACATATGCAATTAGCCTATGACCCAGAAATTGTCTTTGGGCAATTCCAAAGAAATGGAAACTTACATTGACACAGAAACATTAATGGATGTTTTAATCATAGCCAAGAACTGGAAACAACCCACGTGCACTTCAACAGGCGAATGGTTAGACAAACTGTGGTATGTCTATACCATAGAATATGACTCAGCAATAAAAAGCATACCCTTTGAGAATGTGTTTGAATCTGTGGGGAATTATTTACAGAGTGAAAAGCCAATCCTAAAAGATTACATACTGTAATCCCATTTAGACAAATTCTTAATATGATAAAATTACAGAGATGGAAAGGAATAACTGGATGCCATTGTGAAGCAGTGTGGTATGTGACATGGTTGCAAAGGGGCAAAAAACAGGCTCTTTGCCTATAGTAAAAGCAGGAACCTGGTTGTGATAGTTTAGTGTAGTTTCATAAGATGTTACCATTGAGGGAAACTGGGTCTAGTATGTGGGACCTCTCTGAATTATTTCTTTTTTTTTTAAAGCTCTTATTTTATTTATTTTATTTTATTTTTATTTTTTAAGATTTTATTTAGTAATGAGAGACAGAGAGAGAGAGAGTGGCAGAGACGGAGGGGACTCAATCCCAGGACCCTGGGATCATGACCTGAGCCGAAGGCAGACGCTTAACTGATGGAGCCACGGAGGTGCCCTCCCTGAATTATTTCTTAAAGACTTCATATGAACCGCCAGTTATCTCAAATTAGAACTTTAATTTTAAAAATCAATTCTGATCTTTTCCCACTTTCTAATTTTTTTTTTAAAGATTTTATTTATTTATTTGATAGAGACACAGTGAGAGAAGGAACACAAGCAGGGGAAGTGGGAGAGGGAGAAGCAGGCTTCCCCCTGAGCAGGGAATCCCGATGCAGAGCTTGATCCCAGGACCCCAGGATCATGACCCAAGCTTAAGGCAGACGCTTAACGACTGAGCCACGGAATTGCCCCCAACTTTCTAATTATTTACTAAATTTTTCATCAATATCAAAAAAACACCTGGAAATCACATTATAACTCTATGGGGAGGCAAAGGGGAATTATTAATCTGTTTTACAAATATTGACTAATGCTTATAATATTAATAACATGTACTATAAACATGAAGTTCTCCCTATGGGATTTTGCAAGACAAACGGAATATGGCTTCGCCTCCCCAGATCTCCTATGGAGCAGTGTGGTGGGTGAGAAACCGCAGGTCTATTGGGTGTGAGTACAGTCTCAGATTCTCCATCTGGGATGTTAACAAAGTGGCATTTCTATCTTCATCTCCTCCAAACTATGGCTGTCAGTAGTGTTTCTGCTGTGATTACTACTCAGGCTTATTAATGAGGTTTTTTTTCTCTGATGATGGCACATTGATTAACATTAAGTAATTAACATGGGATTGTTTGTTAATTGGAGTGATTCTAAAATGTGAAATGAAAACCTCATCATTTCCATACAAAGAAAATCATTACAAGAGATTACAGTCTCGAATTGAGCCCTAGAATTGGATGCTGTAGCCACAAGCTCCTATTTATTCTTCACACAATCAGGTATGGACCTTGACAGTACAGATAACATGCCATTCATGTATTCTGTTATCTATTAATTTATTCCATTTTATGTTCATTTACTCAACTAACAATTCCTGAGAATAAAGCATGTGCATTAAATTATGCTGGGCACTGAAGGAGAGTAGAGAGGTAAGAAATATCAAGAGTATAAAATAGAAAAATAGAAAAAGTCTTAAATGCCCTAAATGGCCTAAATGGCCTATTTAAGTGAAGGCCAGTCAAGTGTTCAGAAGAGATGAGTCTTTCCAACTCAGGGAAACTGGCGAAGGCTTTATGGAGAGACTGATGTCTGGTGGAGTTTTTAAGGAGGCGAGGTTGAAACGGAGAGTGAAGGTTTAAAACAGAGCAGGAGTTGGGCGCCTGGGTGGCTCAGTGGGTTAGGCCGCTGCCTTCGGCTCAGGTCATGATCTCAGGGTCCTGGGATCGAGTCCCGCATCAGGCTCTCTGCTCAGCGGGGAGACTGCTTCCCTCTCTCTCTCTCTCTCTGCCTGCCTCTCTACCTAGTTGTGATTTCTATCAAATGAATAAATAAAATCTTTAAAAAAAAAAAAAAAAGAAAAGAAAAACAGAGCAGGAGTCAAGGCCATCTGGAATTGCCAAGAAAGGAGGAGGCCACCTGGACTGGTAAAGGGATAGATTTGATTCCATCTCTGCCACTGGTCACTGACACTTGCTTGGATTGTCAGGGATAGCTCAGTGACTACCCTGCAGTGAACTTTCTTCAGCCATTCGGTGGGTTTTTACTGGCACCTAGTTCCTTATTTGTAAGACAAAATTTACAGAAATTAAGGAACCACAGATAGCTCTAGTACCTATATGAATACATAATTTTAGTATTTTCACCAGGAAAAAAGATAAAATAAGAGAAAGTGGAGGGCGCCTGGGTGGCTCAGTCGGTTAAGCAACTAACTGCCTTAGATTCAGATCATGATCTTAGGGTCCTGGGTTTGAGTCCGACGTTGGGCTCCGTGCTCCGCAGGGAGTCTGCTTCTCTGACTTTCCCCCTCTCATGCGCTCTCTCTCATTCTCTCTCTCAAATAAATAAATAAAATCTTAAAAAAAAAAGAGAGAGAGAGAAAGTGGACACAAAGTTTAGCAGTCAGATAGGAAATCAAATACAAGCATGAATTCTGGGTGGGGGGTGGGGGGTAGGGACTAGAGTTTAAGAAGAGCAACACTTCAGGACCAGGCGACTTTGAGCTGGTGTCCGCAAGAAAAGAGAAATGCATGCTCGTCGTTGGAGGGCATTACAAGGAGTAGATCACTGACCGAGTCAGTGTGAGAATCTACCAGAAGTAAATTTCTTTCATTTTTTCTGGCTCTTTGTACCAGGTGAAGTTCAGGTAGTAGATAATCTAAGTGCCTATGTTATGTACCATTAATCCTTTAAAGAGTTTAAGGGAGGGGCTGAGATTTTTTTCATTTGCATATTTTGTTAATTAACTGGGAACATCGTTCTGGTGCTCATTCGTGCACTTTCATATTGGATGCTTAGTAAAGTCTTCATGTCACGTAAAGTGTCTATCACAAAATTAAACATTCTTTTTCCTTGTTCCCCAAATCTGGACACCCCCAGAAGCTGGACATCCCCCAAATATGGGGTGTGTGTGTGTATGTGTATTTGTGCCTGTGTGTGTGTTTGTGAGTGTGTTGGAGTACAGAAGAAAAAGACATAAAGGAAGGTGATCGTATCACATATAAACTATTGGAAAATTGATCTTAAATTTCCTTGAAATTCTTGGGAGCCGCTTCCAATAACTAGAAAGTTATTTTCATCTCAATAAAAAATTGCAAAATGAAATGTAATGAGCCCTATAATTGTGCTGTTATGTATAGTCTGAGTAGGAGTTGGTCAGGTCCCAGACATAACTGAGTTATCAATTTCTTGATAATTTGATAAAGATAATTTTAGAAACCTCAGATTTTGATCTGAAAAAATTTGTAAATGTTAGAATAGTTGGCCTTCCTTATGCCCCACCTCTAATTTAACTAACGGGAGACATAATCTGAACAACCTGTAAGCAAAGTTTTGAGATATAAACACAGAGGCCCTGCTTGCCCTGGCCTGCTCCTCCTACTTTCTAATTCCAGAGAGATATTATGAATTCATACGGCAGACCTATTTCAATCAGCACATTGCAAAAAAAGGAAAATATTCAGATCAGCAAAGAGTGTTTTTAATTTAGCCTGATGAGCTGTATTTCAAACAGCCATGTAGATAGGAGGCTTAAGCGGCATTTGCTTACACACACAGGCACACAAACCTCCCCGTTTGAAGCTGACTCTTGTAATCACAAGATTGCAGGACTGAACTTCTTGGGAGACATGCCATCTGAGAACCCACAACTTCACAGAGAAGTTTAATTACTACATTGCCCCATGGAGCTTACCCTCAACTCTGATGAGTAGATTTCATGTTAACCTTATAAACAAAATGTCTAAGCTCTTACTGCTCGAAATAAAACATGGCTGTACATTTTCACCAGCAATCAGTCCCAACACGAAGAATCTCCAAAGAAAACAATCACTTGTAAGCCAGTGTGGTCATGTCAAATACCACATCCCAGGCAAAGAGAGCCCATATGAGTTTTCCTCCTCGTGTGAAGGTCTAGTTCACTCACCTGAACAAACTGGCCTCTGATACACATTACATCATGAGTATGAGATCAGAGTTTTCTTCTCTAGATAATACTTAATGCAGAAACATAGGAAGCCCATGTTTCAAGAGCTGGAGTTACAATTATTTTAAAAGGTGCATGACTATTTGAGTGCAAACTTTTAAAGCATGGGTTCCAGATTATGAAGTGTTCCACATAGGACAAATCGTTCCACACGAAGATGCCTGACAGTTGTTCTCAGGGTCTGGATCGGTAACTCTTACCCTGGCATGTAAGTTTCTCTTAAAATCTGTAATTACCCTGGTGTCCAAGTAGGAACTGAAAGGTAATTAAAAACAATAGTTAAAGTTCACACAGGAGACCAAGGAATCCAAGAAAACTGGTTGTCCGCTATCTTTATCTTTCACAAGCGTTAGCAGATTGGAATTGTGGATTTGTCATTTTTGGCAGATATGTTTCTTTTGTAGTGATGGAAATACTTGGCTGTGCAAAATGTGTTTTGGTCATGTAGACTCGGAACCCAGACCATCCAATAGTGGGCTAACGTCAGGACTCAGATCATTTGGCAGGTGGAGAAGAACATGAATTCCCCAGGAGATGGAGCAGAGAGCAACCCCTGAATCAGTGGGTATCTGGGGGTGGTGACAGCAGCTGTGGGCCATTATCAGCTTCCTCACCCCAAGGCATGTATCTGCAAATCACAGAGTGACTCAGACCTTCTTGAATGTGTGCAGGACCCCAATTCCTTTGGAAAGTGGGAAGAGGTCCGCTGCAGGTCAGGTTGGATCTTGAACATCCAGGTGTCTACCCTCTGAGCAGGTGGGCCATTCTAACTCTTTTGTGCTGGGCACTCGGAGGTCTCAGCAGACTTAGTGGCATGGCCTGAACCTAGGGTAAGTGCCTCCCATGATGGTCAGGTCACACCGTCCTTATTCCCCCGGCAGGCATGGTTTCTCCGTGGTCAGCCTCTTCTGAAATAGAGACCAACCCAGTGCAACAATGGCCATGTACTGGTTGTGGGTTGGGAACGGGGGAGATGATAAGGTGGCTACTCCTGACACAAATGAGCAGAAATTTTCCTCTATGGGTTGTGCTCGATGTAAACAGCAAATTTTCCAAGTTGTTCTTTGTGTCTGCCCATCCTAACTCAAAGAGACTAAGACTCTTGTGTACATACACAGGCAAAAATCCTCCCTTGGAGGGGTAACCAGGCCAGACACAGCATTTTAGGAAGCCTGACGAGTTTGCTGTGACAAGAGGCTGCAGTGATGTTATTACAGCAAACAGGGATACAAAGGCACTCCTTGTTGGAACTTCACCTTGAACTCCTGACTCGGGGTCCTCTGTCCTCCTCTGGACCACCATTCAAACTATATGACCCAGAAGGTGAGCAACCAGCAGATCCATCTTGCAGTAACAGCCTTTTAGTAGTTAGATGAGACAATAGCTAAAATATCTTCCCACTTTCTTGGACCCACAGGCTTTCCTTATGCCTAAAGCACGCTTTGCCTTCCATGTACAACCTGGTACTGTGGGGGACCTGATAGAATTTTCCAGCTGTTTTGGCTCGTGGTAAAGTCCTTTCACCAGGTGCTTTGCCTGCGTCAAGGATATTTGTTTTTGAACCGCCTCACTGGTGATCCAAGATGGCAGACTGGTATTTTCACATTTCATGGGTGTGTACTTCTCCATGGTGATCTGTGCCCTCCTTGCGCCTCGTCATCAAAGCACAAGAGAGTAAGGATCCTTCACTCTTCCTTTAAGATTGAGGCCCCTCTGGCGTTCTGGGGGCTGGAGTCGGAGGGGGTATTCCTATTAATAGATGAAAGATGAATTTAATAGAAAGACTATTTAAAGATAAGCTCTTGCAGCGTGCACATCAAGCTGGCACTTGAGTTCCCGGTTTTGGACTGTCTGGGATGAGGAGGAATGCTGGAGCCCCAGCTGCTTCTCATTTGGCTCCCCGTGAACAACCCCCCCCCCCCCCACTGCCCCCTCTATATGTGTCACATGGTTCCGCAGCTGAACGGGTTTTTCTCTAACTTGGCTGTTTCACATGCAAAATATTTTGAGTCAGATACACATTAGCTCATAGGACCTTAATTTCAATCTCCTAAACTGAGATTTTTAAAAAGGGCTTATTTTCTTTCTTTTTTTTTTTTTTTTTATTAGAGGAGGAGGGGCTGCCTGTGGGGCAAAAGGGGTCAGAATGTTTCGTGTCAGCTTCATATCAAGATCTTCACTGGGATGGTTCCATGATTTTTCTCTCTGATGATGATGTTTTTAGGGCCTAGGTGGTTTTATGTGTAAGGAATAAGAACCTAGACTGTTTCTGAAAAATTACACTGGAAAGAAAGAAGAAAAGCATGTTCCTTTGTAAAACCCAAACCCAATGATCTTAGGCTGATTTTTTCCACCTGATTTCTCTTTTATTAAGAATGTAAATATTTAATTAAAATCCGTTATGTGCATATTTGAATTAAGGTACAGAGTTCCGTGTGCAGACGTGGGTATTTTGAGTGGGAGAACCAATGGTCTAGCCTTTGAGATATGCTTAGATTAATGAAAAGGAAGAACTTGAGGAAAACAAGATTCGTTCATGACTCTTCTTATATCGCCTCTTGATTTCCGTTCCTCTAGACACAGGCTGAGTCTCTTTACCCTGGATTGGCTCTTCTAGAAATAAGCTCCCTGAGGATCACAGATCCGTGATCCATTTTGACAGGAAATACAGGGAGGAGACATATTCTCAGGGAGGAATACGTGGAGACATATTCAAAATGTCTGCCCTAGGGTTGTCCTCAAGTCTTCAGGCACCACCCTCTCTTTCATATCCTAATAACTTGGATCAATACCCAGTCAATCCCTCAGTGCCCCTTCCCATTATTTTCACAGATTTCACAAAAGGATTTGTTTCCCAGTTTATCTCTTCCTCTGAATGCCTTTGCCTCTGGGACAGCCTACCCCCTTTTATATTCTCTCAGGCCATTTATTCTAGACAGCCTGAGGACTACCTTGCTGCACAGAGCTTGGGGACACTGCTCACTTTGGAATCTAAGGGGATGACATCTCCCAGAGCCCATCTAGGAGTCACTGGTGTTCCTGGCACTGGGCAATGCAGCAGCTGCAAAGCTCAAAAACAACAACAACAACAACAAAACCTTTTTTTTTTTTGACTTGCAAATGTACTATTAATGCAAGGTAGAAGTCTATGGAAAATGTTCTAATAGAGAGTAATTACGTCACAGGGCAGCAAACCTTTTATACCCTTTAGGCTAGGGGAGGGGAGGAGGAAGAGTTCCACTGTCATAGCTGAACAGAACCAGACCACGAGGGTATTTTACTGGGGAAAAAAAAAATTCTTGAAAAAAGATTCTGCCTTCCTCCTAAGCCTTTGCCTCAAAATGCTAAAATGACAGGTATTTTTATTGCCTTGCCAGATGGCTTGAAGCGAAAGGAGGGAAGCCTGAGCTGAAACCATGGGGATGATTTAGGACTATGGCAAAGCCCCAAGCTGAAATCCCTGGATTCATCCCCTACTTGCCACTTCGCATTATAAATTCAGCCTTCCGCAGACTGAGAGCCACGGGGAAATGCAGCTTTCAGAAACAAGTTTCTCTTATCTGTCCAGTGACAGCCAGTTGTTTACTCTATTGATTTAAAAATCTCCCTCCTGCCCTAGGTCTTTCTTACATTGCCAATTAGCTGGTTCCTAACATCCCGTCACCAGCATTAAGATCTCCCGATTAGGGATTTATAACCACAATCTTATTTTTGTTAAATTTCTTGTGATGCGGAAGTTTTCCCCTACTGGGTTGTTCTTGTCTTGAACATGAACATATTCAATTGAGGGAAAGGCAAATAAATTTTTATTTTATAACTGGTATAGGAGAGCTTAATGCAATCTAAATCTAGGCTTTTCTTTTTAATCTAAGTCTTCAATTATTCTTTATCCTTAAAATAGCTACACTGTTGAATATTAAAACTATTGCTGTCCCTATAAATTTTCTTTATGTTGTGCAAACCTATGTAAGTTGAAAAAAGGCCTTCACCTATGGAAAAATTAGAAAATTCTGTGTTTAGATGTAACCATGTCCAAAATAGCTAAGTAGCCAGGAATATCTCTCCTTGTTAATGGAACATCAGTCATCTATTTCAAACTACTTTATAAAAGGACCTAATGGAACTAGAAGGATTAACAAGCGAATAATCGATTGACTTTAAGGATATCTTTGGAGGAAATACTACAGTCTATGAAGTGAATTTTTACTTATATCTAAGAAATACGAACAGATCAACTTTTTCCAAAGAACCTTAGATTGAATTTTCTTCCCTAGGATCCTAATCAAAAATCACTTCTGTGATTTTTTATTTTTTATGCACATACTGCATTTTCAGTTGCTGTTTGGAAAATAAGATTGAAATACTACAAAGAGTCTACAGATCCTCCTTGGCTTGTGATGGGGTCACATCCCAATAAACCTATTAAAAATACCGTGAGTCGAATATGCATTTAATACCTACGATCGTAGCTTAGTGTAGCCTCCCAGAAATGTGCCCAGAACCCTTACAGTAGCCTACAGCTGGACAAAATTGTCTCACACAAAGCATATTTTATCATCAACTGCTGAATATTTCATGAGATTGATCGAATACTGTACTGAAAGTGAAAAGCAGAGTGATTGCATGGTGACGGAATGGCTCTAAGTGTGTTGGTTGTCTCCCTTCATGACCGAGTGGCTGACCGGGAGTGGTGGCTGCCTGGCATGACAGGGTATCATGCTGTACATCGATCGCTAGCCCAGGGAAAGAGCAAAACTCAAACTACCATTTCTACTGAATGCATATTGCTCTTGCACCTAAGATAGAAAAGTTGTGAAGTTGTGATGTCTGAGGCCATCTGCATACTGTTTAAAGAAAAAAAAGATCACGATATGAAACAAGGAATCTGAAGGTATCAGAAAGTATGGGATTGAATTGAAAAGACAAAAAACAAAAGCCATTGCTGCATGTTTTATTCAATTGGAACAACGCTGTCTTCTTCACCCCAGTTTGACTCCACATGTGGTGGGTATTTTTTGGGTTGGTCGATTTGTTTGTTTCGAGCTCCCTTGCTGAACCCAAGGTGGTAGGCATTTACATGAGGTTCAACAGAAGCAGATAGCACACCTAGAAACTCAGGTGCCTTTTAAAAGACGAGGGCCGGTTAGCCCCGGCGGCGGTGAGAGATAAGTGTGAGAAAAGTCATTAGTAAAATCCACACATTTGAAACAACACCATCTTTCACTACCTCTCTCGTGCAATGTCAAGAGGCTGTCTTATGTAGGGGAATGTTCCCTGGCAGAGCTCTCTTTGCCTGCTGTGGAGAGGAGCGTCGTGACTGCTGAGTTATAGTCGTGGCTCTGTTAAGATATTCCATGACGTTTCCTGTCAAAAGGCACTGGCAGAGAGCCGGGCTAGGTCGGTGTGGTAGGGAGCTGCCTCTTAATGTACTTTAAGGACTTTCTGAGAGCAACTCTGTCACTGAATACCACTGAATACCTCCCCCCATGGAAGTGCCTGCAGGCCTCACCGTAATAGGCGTTTCTTTTGCACAAAGGGGATTCTATCCAGATTTGTGAGGAGCCTGTTACCTGCACACATAATCCAAGAAATGGACCCACTAGCAGCCTTCCCTTAAATAACTTTATCGGTGGGACGCCTGGGTGGCTCAGTGGGTTAAAGGCTCTGCCTTCGGCTCAGGTCATGATCCCAGGGTCCTGGGATTGAGCCCCGCATCGGGCTCTCTGCTCAGGAGGGAGCCTGCTTCCCTTCCTCTCTCTCTGCCTGCCTCTCTGCCTACTTGTGATCTCTGTCTGTCAAATAAATAAATAAAATCTTTGAAAAAAAAAAAACTTTATCAGCTTTACTCCAGATCCCATGAGGACCCAGATGGAGTGGGACAAAAGACAAGTAGGTTTTGGTGGCATGTGTTGATTGGAGACAGAAGCGTCTGGGACATGGTACACAGTCCAGATCTAAGCATAAATTGTGGTCCTGGGCAGTGCAGCCCAGGGTCAACATGGTGGATTTCTAGAGGCGAGGAAAGTGAGGGACTATTTTGAGAGAGAGAATGCAGTTGAAAAGTGAAATGAGGTGGTCGACCTAAGCTTTGCCTACCCTGCAATTTTGCAGTCAAGTACTGGCCTTGAGGGAGGAAGGGACCCTACCTCGATGACAGCCACTTATGACCCACTGATGACTGCCATGGGAAAACAAAAGAACAGCCTGGAAGTCTGGTTGACCTGCGCCCAAGCACCATTCCACATTTCAGTGTTGGGCAGGAAGCTGCCATCAGGAGTTCGTCTTCCTTGTGAGCAAAGAGGCAAGGCTTGCTGTTTTTACTGGCCGGTGTTCATTGGACAAATAACAGGCTACCATTGGAGATTTCACTAGAAAATCATCTCATGTTATTTTCTTACTTTGGGTAGAACTGAAGAAAAGAAAACAAGTGAATGTGGGCCCTACTGCCTCCCTGGGGTCCCAGGCCAGGTACCAGCACATCCTGGACCACTCAGTTTATCTGAGAACAAGCCATACACATCCGTCAGCACATTCTACCTCCCAGCTTCAGGCATAAAAATGCCAGCACAAAGAAAATTAAGCCAGGTGATAAACCTCCCCAAGAAGGGATTACTTTTTCAACTTCTCCTGCCTGGAGAAGGTAGAGGAAAATATTACAGGTCATTGACTCAGGCTTCATTCACCTGAAGTGTCACAAACCAACCCCCCACCAAAAAAAAAAAAAAAAAAAAGCTGATATTGCCTGTTTAATAATGACACAAAAGCAAAAATAAAGGTCTAAACTATTTTTAAAGCTCCAGAAGTTTCCTTGGAAAGGAATTGAAGGCAGAAGGTAAAATAAATGGATACTGCCCACTGGGCTGATTAAAGAGTAGCAACTGTATTGTCAGCGCTGCCTGGGCTCAAACAGCCCCACGGAATCCGGAATTAGAGATGCTCGTAAGCCTCTTGATCAAGACAAATGGACAACAGACATCTGCCTGAAGGTGAAGAGCTGTTTCACTAACTGTCGTGGGTGGTAATTGACAGAACCGACAACAAAAATGGCAGACGTGTAGGTCAGGAGGTCAGTCATCTGCCAACATCTGTAACCCTAGAGAAGGCAGCTATGCATGTGTGGTTGTGCGTGTAGACCTCACCCGTCTTGGGCCAGATCATTCATATTCATGCTTCTCTTCATGTCACTCTTCAAACGTGCCCCACTGCTGCCTGTTTTGTGAGACCCAGTGTATGTGCACGTACAAGGGTGGGTGCAAGATGAAGATTTTAATTGGCCATTGTTCTGATCACTAGCTCATAGTTCATGAGTAGGAAACTGCTGTAACATAATAAACATAATAAAAAGTAATGAAACAAATAAACAATAATAAAATAGTAAAATATAAAATAAAAACCCAAAACAATACCTAAATAAGAAAACAAAAAATTTAAAAAATGATAAAATAAAAAACAACAATAAAACAATAAAATCATAATTTTAAAAAGGGGAAAAGTATAAGAATATATTGAAGGTTGTTTGTTTTATCACTAGGTTTAATAGTAAAAGCAAAAGCAAGCAAAAAAACTAGATAGACTGAATGTCCATCGATACACTGAAATATTAGGTACTACATAAAATGAAGTGGACCTATATATTCTACATGAAAAGAAGTCCATAAGATGCTTTTAATTGTTAAAAAATTAGGTGGGGAAACAAGATGCCAACTTTGATTTGATTTTATGTTAAAAGGAAACAAGATATTTTTGGATACACACAAGGAGAAGGATCTGGAAGAGTACACTCAAACACACACATGAAGAGTAGGTTTGAAAAGTAAGGTTTGGATTTTCATTTTCTAATGAGTTGACTTCTTTACTACTTACATATTTTTTTAAAATGAGCAGATAGTAGTTAATTGATTTTTTTTAATAGTCCATTTTTTTCTTTAAGAAGAGGGAAACGGGGGCGCCTGGGTGGCTCAGTGGGTTAAGCCGCTGCCTTCGGCTCAGGTCGTGATCTCAGGGTCCTGGAATGGAGTCCCGCATTGGGCTCTCTGCTCAGCAGGGAGCCTGCTTCCCTCTCTCTCTCTCTGCCTGCCTCTCTATCTACTTGTGATCTCTCTCTGTCAAATAAATAAATAAAATCTTAAAAAAAAAAAAAAGAAGAGGGAAACGGTGAAGCAGAAAAGGAATACGGAAAGAGCGAAGAGATATGCTTCAAATACGTGCACTTTTGTCTGCAGAGCACCTTGTATGCCAAGAATAGTCCATTTCATTGTGATGATTTAGTCTGTGTTCAATTCCAGTGGGTAAGTTAAGATTGATAGTCTCTTTAGAATTTCAGAGTGAGTGTATGTAATTTATGCTAACACATTGAGAGAAGGAAGGAGAAATTATGTAATCATTTCCACTTTTCCTCTTTCCTCCTCTACTTTGGGAGGCCTGTGTTACTTTTTTGCTTTCTTTCTCTCTCTCCTTTTTACAGTATTTATTTGCTCTTGAACATAATCTACCAGTTATAAGTCTTTTGATGACAAGTGACAGAAACCCAGCTAAACGAGCTTATGCTGAAAAGGAAAGCAGACTGGGAATTTGGGGATCATGTAGATAAGAAATCCAGGGACTTACATTTTTTCATCAATGTTTTCTTTCTTTTTACCTCTCTCAGTACTACCTTTTTCTCTGTCGGCTCCGTTCTCCATTAGGCTCTTGATGTGGGGCGGGGGCGGGGGGAGCAGAAATGGCCAACATGACTTCCTTAGACTCCTTTCACTCCAAGAACTTACAACCCAACAAAGCAGGAAAGAATGCCCCTCTCTCAGTCACTCAACCAATCCCCCCTCCCTGCACAATCTCTAGGGCCACTAGAGTGAGAGACTTTGATGGGCTAGTCTTGGCCATGTGCCCATCCTGACGGTGAGGGAGGCAGGTCAGGGGATAAACAAATCTGTCAACTGAGGAAGGCTGAGTTCCTCCTTCTCTTCCCCAGAAGAAAAAGATAATAGTTCTTACCAGAAGGGAAAAGGTCTGCTAAGTAGGCAAAAACTACGGATATACACTAAACATGGGATTTTAAAATGTCTCACATTCCATATGAAGAAGTAACAGAGCCTCTCTCATCTTCTTGATCTTCGTGAATTCTTGGAACTTTTCCCTCCTTAGGCTTCTGTAAGTTCTTTACAACTGTCTCACTGGATTGGAAGACGTGATTGCCTGTGATTCTCTTCCCTGTGTATCCTATTTCGAGCAAAAGGCTCTTTCTCTGTCTTGCCCAACTGTCCTGTCACTTGCCTTCTAGTGATTTATCTCAAAAGGAAACTCCAGTAAAATGAAAAATTCTTATTTTTAAGATTTCCTATTTGATTATGGGAGAGGAAAATACTTTGTTTCAGAGAGGCATTTTAAAAGTCTTGAGCTGGTGAGTTTTGCATAAAAATAACTTATGTTCTTTTCCTTGAGCCAGGAGTCCTTTAAAAAAAGCAGGTGTTCCAGATACTAGAGATGACAAACAGCTTTATAACTAATACAAGGAAGAGCAGAGGACAGTGAACTCGTCTGTCTGCCAAGTGTTAAAGCCAAGGGCAAAATATTCCAAAATGGATTTTTCTAGAAACATTTCAAAACAGGGGAAGCCAGAGGATTAGTAAAACAGTGAATGTACAGTCTGGTCACTTTGAAGGTTAACATATTAGCTAGTCTGCTTATGGTGTGCATTTACACAGATCTTTTCAAGGGAGATTTTTTCCTCCAGCCAACTGTGAAGATATGATAGGTTTTTCCTCTGTCCTCAGCTCATGCTAAGCATCATCAACATCTGTTGCATAGTCTACATGGAGTGGGGCTGTTGCCCTGAAATTTTCAGAATATACACAGGATGCCTTAGCTCACTGACTGCAAAGGCTTATTTTCTGCTTGCTTAGTTGTTGCTTTGGAGGGAGGGAAAAGGAGGTGGGCTACAAGTTGGAGAATAATCATGCACGCTCCTTTGGTTTAAAAAAAAAAAAAAAAGCAGAAGTGGAGCACCTGGGTGACTGAGTTGGTTAAGCATCTGCCTTTGGCTCAGGTCATGATCCCAGGGTCCTGGGATCCCGTCCCGCATCAGGCTTCCCCCTTAGCAGGGAGACTGCTTCCCCCTCTGCCCCTCCTCCTGCTCATTCTCTCTCTGCCAAATAAACAAATAGTCTTGAAAAAAAAAATCAAAAAACAGAAACAATCCGAAGGACCCTCAGTCCCTGGGCACAAGGATAAAATAGTGTTTGGTTTTATTTTGTTTTGTTTCTTCCCCACTCATGGTTTCCTTCTTTGGAAGTATCTTCAGAGCGCCTCAGTAATTTCCTCTAACGGTTACTGTTGAGTTTTCTACCACGCACCCGTTTTTCCACTGCCATGTAAATGTCACATCCACCAGTTAGCTTCCACCTATACCTAAAGCTGGTTAGCTACCGGTTTTCCCTCCAACAACACTGCCATCCATTTTGACAGAATGCTTTCAGATGGATGCTTAGGGAGCAGGTATGGTGAAGTCTGTTCCTTAGAACAGAGCCGTCTAAGAGCAATACAATGTAAGCGGAATGTGTGAGTTGAAGAGTTGAAGTATGGGGATTAAAAAGATCAATGGCGAAATTAAATTTCAGTATTTTATTTAATCCAATTTACTATATATATATACACACACATATATATAAATAATCCAATTTAATCCAATATATCCAAACATGATATAGTTATTAGTGGGATGTTTTTCCATTCTCTTTTCTGTACTAAGACCATGAAATCTGGTGTGTATGTTATATTTACAGCATGCCTCAATTTTGACTAGCCTTAGCTCGTGCGCTTATAACTACCTCTGGCTAGTGCTTACTGTGTTGAACAACAACATGGACCTAGAGGGACCCTGTAGGCTATGCTTGAAGTATTTGCTGTGGACTTGTTATGCTTTTTATATAATACTACCTAGTTCTGGGGAGTTCAGGATGCTGTGAACAATAGAATTGTGTTTTTTTCAAAAATGTTCATTTCCTCGATTCTGAATCAAGATTCCAAGTTCTTTTTCCCCTAGCCAGTCTAGCTTAGTAAAGCCGTTGCCAAGGTCATGACAGATGTGAGAAAAATGTGGAAAGTTCGAGCGGAGGAAAAGCACTCCAAATTTTGAAGTCACAATTCTTAAATTCCACATTAGATATCAAACATTTTTTGATGTATGTCCCTCATTATTTATGATCCTCATAGACCTTTTCATCCCCTGTGTGATTTCCTGCTACTCGACTTGCTCTGGAAAGTGCTTTGTGTTCCAGTCTCAATTGTCCAAGGTTTTGGAATAATTCATCGTCTTTCCACCTCGGCTACACATGTTCAGTAACAATGATTGATCGCTACACTACAGGGGATGCCAAGAACTTTCTACTTCCTCTGAAGACCCGCTCTCTGGGGATGAGCCATGCAGTGATACTGTTCTCACAGATGCTTTGCAAGCACTTTTAATGGGTCAGCATGTCCACGTGTGTACAGTTCATGGAGTTGTTGACTGTTTTTGTATGTGTGTGGTGTCAGTCCAAAAGGTGGATTGATATGACCCTTCTTAAATCACTTAATTATTTGGAATTACCCTAAATGTTCTTTGGGCTTCTTAGTGGTCGGTGGATGCGTGCCCAGCAGTCCCAGCTGGTTCCTCAGCCTTAGTGTCCACATGTGCCCTTGAGGGCGAAGACTGCACGATTACGGAATTTCGAAAGACCTCCTGGTCATGGCGTTTCATTCTTAAATGAACATCCCTTCTCTCTTTCTCCTCCCTCTCTCCTCCTCCCTTTTTTTTTTAAATAAAGATTTTATTTATTCATTTGACAGAGAGAGAGAGATCACAAGTAGGCAGAGCAGCAGGCAGAGAGGGAGGAAGTGAAGCAGGCTCCCTGCTGAGCAAGGAACCTGAGGCGGGGCTCCATCCCAGGACCCTGGGACCATGACCTGAGCCAAAGGCAGAGGCTTAACCCACTGAGCCACCCAGGTGCCCCTCCTCCTCCCTTTCTTAAGAGGTCTTTAATCTGTGGACTATTCCAGTTGTTGAAAGCACCCATACTGCGCCCTGTCTTAGAAATTATTTCTCTCTCCTCTTGGTCCATGTTGGAAAGTAGCATAACCCAGTAGGCAAATTGCTAATGTGGGAGCTCTGGAAATAGATTAATCCCATGGTAGAGCATAGAAAATCGGACTGAGTACTTAATAACTAAGATATTGTTATGTACACGTGTCATATCATGAAAGCAAGTATGCTGACCATTTGGCAACTTACAGCATTTTCATTTATCCCTAACTATACAGTTGGATGCTCTGTTGTAGGAGGGCTATTCAAGTCACCAACAGAAAAAAGAAACCTGTGGAAAAGTTGAATAATGAGACGTGTGCAATTTGAAGGATTTAAAACACTGCTCGGTTATTGTTGTAGAGCATTAGGAATTTCCCTTGCAGAAGAAAATGTTGGCTGTAAAAGTTTGCTTAAAAATAACCATCTTATGGTTAAATAACAGGTCCTTGGCCTCAATTCATGGCAGTGACTTCGGTAGATATTCATGAAGACAAAAAGGCACCAGAATCCAGAGGGGAAGACAGTGGCATCAAAGCCAAACACAGGCAAATAAGATTGGTTTTATTCAGCTTCTTACGATAGCCTGAGCACCCTAAATCTGAGTATCAGGAGTGTTTCTGCAGCGGGATTTTGTGTTAGACTTTTATGGGGAGGGAGAGACAAGTCGCAGGTGGGGTGACTTACAGTTGGGATTGTTTTGCAATCAAGGGAAGTCTAGGTCAGTTAGCTGAACAGGAAATGTTTTTTCTGTGTCTAGCAAGTTTCAGAGGGACAAACAGTTTAATCTCGGCTATTCATTCATGAGACAAAGAAAGGGAAGTTGGAGGGTCTGTGTCTAGTCTTGTCAACACGTTCAGGCAGAAAAGGAAAAGTCTGTGCTTGGCCTTGTCATAGGTAAACAAGGGAGTCAAACACCTGTGAATCTTACGGAGTCAGGAGAGAGAGTGGACCATGAGTTTTATCAATCATATGGGGAAGTGACTCTTTGGGGTAAACCATTTCCCGGAACACAAAAAGGTGGGGACATCTGTTGCTGATTTCTGGGAACACAAGTCTCAGACACATTTCACCATTGTCAATGGCAGCCTGATTCAGACTGGTGGCGTCAGTAGACAGATAAGGAGATGGGCTATAACCCAGGGGGAGTCTGCTCCTACAGATCTGAAGGCAACAAGCCACCCTGAGAGGGAAAAGGCTTTCCATAAAAAGTATAGGGGTGAAAGATGACCTGTTAATAATAATAAAAATGATGTGAGGAGGATCCCTGGGAAAAGAGACCCATCCTTTGGGCAGTTTGCTGAAGAAGTACACTTCTTTAAAAAAATTGTTTATTTATTTGACACAGGGAGAGAGACAGTGAGAGAGGGAACACAGGCAAGGGGAGTGGGAGAGGGAGAAGCAGGACCCCAGGATCATGACCTGTGCAGAAAGCCGACACTTGGCGTCTGAGCCCCCCAGGTGCCCCTTTTAAATCAAAACTGAGGATTTATGGATGAAGCCTAGAAGAATGGGCAGAGAGTCTCTCCCGGACACAGGGGAAGTGGTGAGCCCAGGTCAACTTCAGGTGGAAGAAAGAACTAACCTGCAAAAATCTGGCCACTGGGTTTAAGTAAGTATAGTTAAATCCAGTCATGAAACTTACATACTGCCTGCCTGAATAGAGTTTGGATCCAGAGTTCCTCTAGGTATTTCAACAGCTTTACAAAGTCACTGTGTTCTCTGCTAGTAACTCACTATGGAAGAGGAGCCCAGAGGAAAGACAGTGGCCCCAGATCAGTTGTTTAACAAAAACAAACAAATAAAACAAAACAAAACCAAAACCCCTTTGCCCCCGGTAAAATCTTTTTGTATTTTGCACCAGACTGCCTCAGAACCATATGTCAAGATATTCCTTCACCTGATCATGTTTTTGCACACGATTTAATGATTTCCGTATAAAAATACCAACAACGAACTTCCAATGATCTATAAAAATAGGTAAAAGCATAGTAATGGGATTAATCGAAATCCCAGGATAATCTCGCTGAATCAGGTTAACAATCCATAAACTTCCTTCTATACCAAATCTTTTATTAAAGCTGCTCTATTATAAGCAGCTAAGCTGCGGGACTTGAATTTCATCTCCCTTCCAACTCTAACTTTATTAGAAGTCTAAGATGAAGCAAAAAGAGAGAAAAGACATCCTAAAGGGGGGAAAAGTACTGGAAAGTGAAGAAATGACCATAGAAAACTTGTCACGTGAGGAGTGGCCAATTCCTACTCACACTCAGTGTAGGCAGGGGAAATCACACGGGTACAGCGGAGACGAGCACTGTCTAAAGGGCAGGTGGAAGAGGAGGGGCGGGGAGTGTATCAGAGAAAGGGGGTGGGGAGAACCAAGTGAGTATGTCCTCTAACCATCCCTTTCTCTGGGAAACTCAAAACTGTTCAAAAACTGAGCTCCTCCTCATTTTCCCTCGGTCACGTTTCTTTACTGTGGTTTGGGCAATTTTTTTCAGAAAGTAAAACTTGCTATAGCATTTATACTTGGGTTCGACATCTATTCCCCTACTTAAACTCTAGGGCTTTCAGGTAAAATATACAGGGAATTTTCTCCTGTTTTATCTACGGTGAAATGTAAAATGTTCGCATTTCCCCATCTTATTATTTACCAAATATTCTGGGTATGTTGTACGATGCCCATCCTTGTTCTCTTGTTTGTTTAAGATTTTATTTATTTGACAGAGAGCACAGAATGGGGAGCAGCAGGCAGAGGGAGAGGGAGAAGCAGGCTCCCCGACATGGGGCTGGATCCCTGGACCCCAGGATCATGACCCCACCTGAAGGCAGGTGCTTAACCGACTGAGCCAACCAGGACCCTCTCTTCCTTGCTCTCTGAGTGGTGGAGCCACATGACTAGTCCCCACCAATGAGCTGTGAGCAGCAGTGACAGGTCTAGCTTCTAAGCCGCAGCATCTGATTCCTGGTTAAAGACCCTTCTTAGTTCTCTTTCCTTCGTGGAGTGATGAGCAATCTTGCTGTTAGCAAGCTGCTCCATTTGGCTGAGGCTTAAAATCAAAAAGACCTGAAGCAGAGGTGCAGCTGACCTGAACTTGACATCTAATGAGAGCAAGAAATACATTTGTATTAATCTATGAAAGTTTTGAATTGTTGCACGATTGTTACCACAGGGTAACCTAAACCATCCTGACTGATACAATCACATTTATGCAAGAGTATTGCCTGATTCTCAATATAAATACCTTGTAATTGCCTACGTATATTTGTACAAGCAAATGAAATGACTCCAGGATAAAATAATAGTCTGCCCCAACCAAACTATAGTTCTCAACCAGAAATCAGAAAGGACTTCAAACAGATCTTCCCTCAATGACCCAGATGTACCAGGAGAATAAAAAAATCTGAGCCTTTAATACAGAGATATTTTATTAAAGAAAAATCTACATTTAAAAATAGGGGGAAAAAAGAGAATGGTTTTCTGCTTGATCAGTGACAGTGTTATATCAGGTTTATTCAGTGTTTGTCACACAATAAAGATATATTATGGGAACTGGGTAAAAGGATAGAGGCAGATGTTTAATTGTAATAATTGAATGAACAATTAGATGTCAGCTCTTTGGCAGATGATATACAGTGAAATGGAGTTTTGTACTAATTATTCTCAGTAGCTAACTCTTGAGTATAAAAATGTACTCAGTGTTGAAGATCCAAGTATGAGTAATATGAACTCCTTGGCATCTTGATGGGAACTGACAGTTGAATAGTAGGGGATAAGAAATGGACAGGAGGGGTGCCTGGGTGACTCAGTCGGCAAGGCATCAGACTCTTGATTTTGGCTTAGGTCCTGATCTCTGGGTCCTGGGATGGATCCCTGATGTGTGTGTGTGTGGGCGGGGCGGGGGGGGGGTGTTCCACTCAGTGCGGATAGTGCTTGTCTCCCTCTGCCTCTCCCCCTGCACACACACCACTCTCTCTCTCAAATAAATCTTTCTCTCTCTCTCTCTTTTTAAGAAATGGGCATGAAGCAGAAATACTCAAACTGCTGTTAAAGATGGACATCCCGTGCAATGGTAGGCGTGGGTGGGGAATATTCTTGAAAGGGGTAAATGGTCCAGTGGCTGCGGTTGCTAAGCCATTCCACTGGTATTAACTAGCC
This sequence comes from Meles meles, assembly GCF_922984935.1. Lineage (NCBI taxonomy): Eukaryota > Metazoa > Chordata > Mammalia > Carnivora > Mustelidae > Meles > Meles meles. The sequence goes on from NC_060068.1 coordinate 44,158,997, forward strand.
TACCGAGGCCGCTTGATTAGAAAACTGAGTATCAGGGGCACCTGGGTGGCTCGGTGGGTTAGGCCTCTGCCTTCAGCTCGGGTCATGATCTCAGGGTTCTGGGATCGAGCCCCACATTGGGCTCTCTGCTCAGCGGGGAGCCTGCTTCCTCCTCTCTCTCTGCCTGCCTCTCTGCTTACTCGTGATCTCTCTCTGTCAAATAAATAAATCTTTAAAAAAAAAAAAAAAGAAAAGAAAACTGAGTATCAGAGACTGGTTGGTAAGTGATAATAAGCAGCTAACAGACTAGGCAGAGTAGTTCATGAACTTGATAACAAGTCAACATGATGCTGAGGAAGCTGGCTTTCTTGCCATCCAATTTAAAATCTAGCAGGTCTCTTCCAACCCAACTACCTCACTCCTTCCACACTTTGTACGTCAATTTGTGGTTTCAAGTTTAGCACCAGATTGCACAGGAAAAGCAAACCAACAAATGATCCAAGCAAAAGCAAACTCATAGACTATGTAGGAAAGTATATAGAAGTATAGGTTTAAATCACAGTGTAAAAATAATCACATGATAACAGTGGTAAACATGTAATCAAAAACATGTTAGAAAGAGAATAAACCATGAGAAAAGAACTATTAAAAATAGGGGAAACTGTCTGAAACAACATCTCAGAGACTGCTCTTTTACACCATGGCATGGTTTTCCGTGGGCTACACAACAACAGAGAATTCTTTTTTTTTCCCCTGGGACAACCCATTTTCTGTATGTGCAACACAATCAGTCCCCTTCTTGAACCATTTACCTGGTGCACTGTTAGAGCTGGTAGGTGTTCAGGGCAGTGGGAAGAAGATGCCTATTTATTTTTCAACAGATTACTCCTTTGATACATTAAAATCCGATTAAAAAAAAAACAAGATGTCAAAATATTTAACAGGATGGCAATGGAACGAGGTTCTCTACAGACCATGTCAAGGATGACATCAATTTCCATCCATATCTACTAGATGGAAGCAAGATGTGCTTTTCTCAGAGTTTATATTAGGCAAAAAAAAAAAAAAGGAAACACAAAAAACAGCATTTTTATTTTAACCAGATGTGAATGAATTAAGCCCAATATTTTCAAGTATTTTTAGTGCCATATGATGTCATCTGATTTTATATTTTTCTACTGAAGGATAAATGCGTGTTTTTAAAATTGTGAAACCACTTTCTATACATGTACTTGAAGTCTCATATATGATCAATTACAGTGAACAAACTACAACACTGCAGGACACAGTCTTGGCCGATGATGTCAAAAAGCGGAGAGAGAGAAATTCAGTTTCTCAGTAGGAAATCAAATTAGAAGCATGTGAAATGTCTTCTGCTGGCCTTCAAGGGAGTCCTCATCTCAAGTAATTATTGTTCTTCTCCAAACAGGTCCAGAACAGGATGGCCGGCCATGTCCTCCTAATCCTACAGTTTGCCTCTTTCCTGCCAACACAGCAGCCCATGCAATGCATAGGCACTGTGTACAGTTTGAAAACTCCAGTTTTTAAACAATCATGTCGTTTCTGGTTGCTAGGTATTAAATACATATTATTAACATATGTAATCATCATTATTATGGGCTATTAATATATAATACATTATCTTTATTCTATGTAGTAAGTATATGATCGATGATGTCTTTTCAATGACAGGCTCACACACGCTGCACATCCCTACTGCCATTAACCCAGATAAGTACTGAGTTTTCCAGGATCCTGGCGCCACTCTAGCTCCCTTGGAACTGGCAAGGGAACAAAGAGGATGGATGGACCAGAACTTGCTTCCTCACACTTTTCTCTGGGGCAAGAGCCGGCAAGCAGCCACACCCTAGAGCAAGAGAGTGGCCCTCAATAGCTTTGCTGAGTGAACTTCTCCGAGTCATCTCTCCTGGGAAAGAGATTTCTTCAAAACCATTTAAAGCTTTCCAAAGGGTAAACGAGAGATGGTCCTGAGCCAATGTTACCATAAATGCTTCCACTCTCCCTGATTTCATTTAGGAAATAAGGAAGGAAAGAGGCAGTCACTACGGCTGACTTGCCCACATGCCTCATCCAGCTGCCCCCCACCCCCACTCCGCCTCCCTGAAAGTAAATTTTACAGTGGGGCCCGCGGTACAGCCAAGTTGTCGAATGAAAAAGCCATTATTTCAGCGCAAAGTCTCCATCCAGCACCCACGCCGGAGCAAGGGAGAGTCCGGGCCAAGCCCCCTTTGCCATCCACTCCTCGCCGAAGCCCTGGAGGGCGCGAGCCTCGCGAGCAGGAGGGAGGAGAGGGGGCGAGGACTCCGTGCCAGCGCCACCTCCTCTGCCAAAGGCTTCTGAAGCTCAGCAGTGTCCCAGGACTGTGCCCACCTTCCGTTTCCCCTCCCCGAGTCCCTTTTCCCGGTTCAGGCTGGACCGGCGGACTGGTTTGGGGACCGGTGAGGGGGCCGCGGCGGACGCGTGGATCCCGGTGAGGGGCGATTTCATTTCCAGGGGGAGAGGCCGCCGAGCGGGGGGCGGAGGAGAAAGGGGGGAGCGGGGGCAAAAAGTCGGAGGGGAGGAGAGAAGCAGCCCAGCTGCCGAGAAGCCGAGGCGGCAGAGGTGGACCCGCGAGAGGTGGAGAAGGAAGCGCAGGTTCGCGGACCGGAGCCGCGGCGCGGGCGGGGAGGCTGCGCGGGAGAGGCGCGGGCGGGCCGGTGGCGGGGGTGGCGGTCGGTCCGGCGGAGCGGGACTCGCGGCCCGGGGCGAGGGGCGCGCGCGGGGCGGGGGCAGACCCGGCGGTGTGGCCGCGCCCCCGTCCCCGGCCGTGCGCCCGCGCCGCGCCCCCGCGTCCCCCCGCGTCGGCTCCGCGCCCGGCCGCCCCGGGGCTGCCCCCGCCCCGCGCGCGCTCGTTGGGGGGCCGGGGGAGCGGCGCCGGCGGCCCGGCCGCATTGTGACGTAGCGGGGCCGCGGCAGCGCCTCTGCCGCCCGCCCGCTCCCGCTGCGGCGGCTCCTGCTCCCGCCGCCGCCGCCGCCGTCCACCCGTGCGTCCGTCAGTCGGTCCGCGCTCGCGAGTCGCCGGCGCGCGGGGCGCCCCCGGTGAGTCCATGTCCGCGGCGGGCGCGGCGGGGAGGCGGGGGGCGGCGGCGCGGGCGGCTGAGCCCTTCCAAGTTTGCACCGGGCGACCCCGGCGGGTGTCGCCCCTGCTCCCCACAGCCCCCGGGCCCCCTTTGTGCCGCGAGTCCCGGCGGCCCGGGCAGCGGCGGCGCCTCTGCAGAGCGGGTTTGGGGGAAGGTCTCTATAGTAACGGCGGCGGCGGCTGCCGAGCGGCAGCTTTCCTCTGGGGAAGGGGGGAGACAGCCCCCGCCTCGGCTGCCAAAGGATTGTTCTCTTCCTTTGCCCGTTTCGGGTGGTGGTTATCCGCGCTGCCACCTCACCTCGTGTCGGAGGCGGGCATGGGCAGGGCCCCAGCTCCTGAGAGCCCAGAGGGCGAGGGGCCAAGTAATAGTAACAGCGGCAGTACCCAATGACAATACTAATCAGCGCGGAAGGGGACGGCTGGGGTGGCTGCCGCTCCGGGGAGCCCCACGCGCATTCCCCGGGCTCCCTGGCTGCCTCCCGCTCCAGCCCGGGCTCAGACCTGCCCCGGGCGCTGTCCTGCTTCCCAGGCGCGTTCGCGTCGATTCGAGTGAGGAACGTGCCTCTCTTGGCCTTCCCTCGTGGTGATGACTTTCATCTGCAGGTGGTAAGTGAGGTGAACTGGTATTTTGGCTATTGTCAAATGCCACGTTTTGTTTATTTCATTTTTTACGAAAAGAAAAGAAGGGAAAATTATGAGCCATTCCTGGCAGCCATACAGTTTCCACAGGAAATACTAGCATTCTTTGAGGAACACGCTACTGCTTGCAGCGAAGAAAGTCTTTACGAAACAAAAAGGCAACAGCATTGTTGCTCGTTTTCAATGGACCGCTAGGAGGGGGGTGTGGGGGGTGGAACGTGTTGTTTTTTCCTGTGGGAACCTTGCTTTCCTTGGGAAAGTTCATTGAGGAAACAGTACTCTTGGTGTCGGTTTTGCCCTGGCTGGTGGTTGGGCCTCCTCACTTCTCTCCACTCTGAGGGACAAGTGCCCATCAGAGAGCCTGGAGGCAGGGAAGAACTCAGAGGAAGGGAGAGCCTGGGCAGGACAGTCTCGCCACACACCACGTGCTGTGGAGTCCGGCCAGGGTGCATTTTGCAAAATGAAATAAGGGCTGTCTGGGGAGGTTTATGAGGATTACATGTGTGCAGAGGATGTCAGTTCTCCAAGGTGTCACTCTAAACACGTAATTTTCAAGCACCACTTTCCTTGCTGAATCTGCAAGAAGGCAAAAACCTATTTCTCTTATTACGGAGCAGACATCCCCATTGGGAATGGATTGAAATCTGTATTTCATTTGTACATATTGAAATTTTAAAAGGCAGAGAGAACAAGGTCTAGGGAAGCAGTATGCTAATGTGTTCGCATCTGGGAGAAGATGTCTATTGGCTACTCCTCATGCAGCTCCAAGTTAATTTAGGCTCAGCGTGGTCAGTGGTTCGAGTGGAAGGAGCTTTAAGGGGTTCTTAAAACTGTTTGAAGAAGGTGTGACATTTTGCTGTCAATCAGGGAAGTCTCTCCCAAAGGCAGTTCTAACTGGAGATTACCCATAGCCCAATATGTAGGAGTTCCCAGGTCTAGAATCAGAAAGAAGGTGGTACTTCTCTTAAGGATCTTTTGGACATCTCAAAAATAAAATAGAACAAAATAAGGGATATAACTTTGAATGTAAACTTCATTTTCTCCATCCAAAGAATTTCATGAAGAAGGGTTACAAGACAGTAGATGTGAAGTGAGGCTGCGTTTATTGATTTGACATTTATCATGTGTTGATGTCCGAAAGGAAGCGACTAGCGTAGATGAATCTCTCTCTGTATTATGTCACAGCTTTACTAATTCCAGGCACTTGGTGCAGGTGTCTGTGGAAATGTGGAACAGAGGCCAAGAAACTTTGTGTGCGCCGTTGTTTTGGAAGGAGCTATAGTAGTACTTTACTGCTCTTAAGAGGAGGGAAACCCACACAAACATCTAATACAAACAAATGATCTTTGATATTATCAGAGAAAGCCTGGAGCTGTTTTTCTTGCCAGATTTAAGGCATTGCTTGTCAGAAGAGGAAATCTCCCAAGGAGCAGGTGCACCATTATAAGAAACACAAGGGAAATTCTCTTTTAAATGCAAAAATCTAATTGAACCAGCAACAAGAGAATCAGTGACACTCTTAGAATAGAACCCTTATTTTTGGCAGTCTGTCAGGTTACAGTTGCAAACCACATAGGAGAAATCTGTGTCTTGGGAGAACAATAATATCCTGGTGAAAATCTAACAATTGCTCCTGTGAAACTTTTACCCTTATGTATTTGTTTCCTTGGGTGCCTTTGAATGAAAAGCAGGTTTAGTTACAAGGAGTAATTTATTGAAAATGAATCAGTAAATCAGTTACTTGTAGGATTTGTACTTGGGATGATTTTGCATTTCACATGGATGAGATAACCAGATTTCATTTATAGTTTGCATCTTCACTCTCTTTTAAGTTTTAAAGTCAATGATCAAGTTATATGTTGAAATGATGACTATGAATTGATGAGACTGATGGCTAGGCCTTGGGCAAGCACTAATTGATTCCTAAACAGTTGCAGTGTATTCATGTCATGCATGTGTGGCATATAAAAATATGAAGTGCACAATCTCTTCACAAGGCATTTAGAAGGGAGGAAATAGGACCCACAAAAGATACCTGATGGTCGAGCACCCAAGATGCTAAATAGTAATTGGAAAGGAGTTCTGGGGAGAAAATGACCAAATCAGCTCACATGTGTTATCACTTAGGGTTTGCTGCCTAACCAATCACCCCAAAATGCAGTTGCTTAAAGCAGCTACTGAAGCTCATGATTCTGTGGTCTGTGGTTTGGGCTGAGCTCAGCTGGGTGGTTCTTCTACTGAACTTGACGGGCATATTCTGCTGGTAGGTGGGCTGCTGGCAGGATGATGGGATGGCTTCGGTTACATCTGGCAGTTACCATGCTGTTAGCCAGATTAACAGGTGACCAAGGCATGTACCTCCTGTTCTTGAGCTGACGAGACTGGGCGTCTTCACATAATAAACCCTGTACCAAGAGCAGCAAAAGAGCAAGTGTGAAGCCTCTGCCTATATCCTATTTGTTGCTCTCCCATGGGTCAGATCAAATCACAAGGTCACCTTGCATTTAAGGAGTATAGAAAGATGCCACTTATAATGAGATACAGCCACACACACACACACACACACACACACAAAATTGCAGCCCCCCCCCCCCCAATTTATTGCATGTTTGAACAATCATTTTGGCATATGTTTTCTACTAAGGAAGAGTCTACTGTAAGTCATGAGAGATTAGTGAGCCAGCCAGAATTTAGGTTACGAAATGAACTGTACATCACTGTCTTGTAGTCTTTGTTCTATAAACCTTGGGTAGGTGAGGAATAATGTAGTGATAGAAAATTCGAGTCACAACCTTCTGCCAGGGACATCAGGTTGGTTGGGAGACAGTAGGCTGGTGGCAGAGTTAGGAGACCATTGTCGGGAGGTGAGGAAGGCTCTGGCAAAGGAGGAGGCAGAGACAACGGAAAGGAGGGGATTGCTCTGGGTGGGGGTCCCATAGTTTAGGTTTAGGTGACTGCTGATGATAGGACATAACTGAAAGCCTCTAGTCCAAATCATTCTGAAATTTACAAAAAGCTTAAGTGACTGAAGGGACGAATGTGCCATCGTGAGAAACAGAGAAATCAGTAAGTGATTTATTTGGAGGGAGAAGAAAAATTCAGTTCCAGAAGGATTGATTAAAAGAGATAAATTGAATGTGAAAGGACTTCATAAACTGCAGAGTATGTATAAAGTTAGCTGTGGCTTAGTGCTTAAGTTGCAGTGAATTGTATAGACTTGAGTTTCTCTAGAGTAAAGCAAAAGAAACCAAAGGCAACCTGGAGAATACCTCAGAGGTCAAAGGGAAGTCAGAAGAGCCACTTTCGGGATGGAAAGAGAATCACCGTGGGGTCGGGGTTGTAAGAACTCGAGTTCTTTTACTGCAAAGCACAGCTGGAGGTCTGCCCGTGGACTTAGCATACCCGCAAAGAGAAAACCTTTGGGGGTGCCTGGGTTCAGTCAGTTGGGCATCTGACTCTGGGTTTCGGCTCCCATCATGATCTCAGAGTTGTGAGATGGAGCCCTGGGTCGGGCTCTGCGCTCAGCACAGCCTCTCCTCTTCTCTCTGCCCCTCCCCTTGTTCTCTGTTTCTTTCAAATAAATAAATAAAATCTTAAAAGAGAGAGAAAAAGAGAAACCTTTGGCCCAGACTGAATGGCACGCACACTGCTTAGCTGGGCACGTTACCTGACAGCCCCATAAGACAGCACCCAGTGGGGATTCAGTAGGAGGACAGGGTCGCAGTGCTGTCAGAAGTGAAACTGGACCCAGGGGCGCAGAACCAACACAAGCCCAGCAGAAATGAACCCTTGCAGATTTATTTGGACCTAGCAACCCGAGAAGCCCACAGGGTAGGAGCTGACAGTTGAGACCTACTTACCTAGAGCTCTGCAGGTGCATTCATAGGAAAGAGTTAAACCCATGCTAGTGCCGGGGGCTTTGCATGGAAAGAGAGTAAAGAAAGAAGGCCCAACATCGCGCGTCCTCCAGACTCCTCCATAAAAATCAGCGGTTGTTTTATTAGAGGGGAGAGGAATTCAAAACGTGTTCAACACTTTTTCACCTAAGGGCTCAGTGAAGGTGTGGCTTTACCAGCCTGGCTTTACTGATGGCCAGTCTGAAATTCAGGTGGCCTCGTCCGCATCAAGTGCAGCTGCGGGCCAGACAGAACCACCTGGCCGCTCTGGCGTCACACAATTAGTCTGAACGGCGCACACAGCTGCTCGTTATGGAAGGCCGCGGATGGACCCGCTCAGATCCAAGCACACCACTTTTATTGCTGCTCTTGAACAAGTCTAAGAACCCTGAAGATATTCCATAAATGTTAATTTAATGAGTGAATGTGCCATGATCTGGTACAGTAACATTTTCTGAAGCAGTCTGGTTTGACTTTTCATTAGTCACAGTAGAATTTGCTATAAAATCCCTAAATGTCTTCTGTAGATTCAAATGTTTCAAGGTGCTATTGTCTCAGTAACAGAGGTTTTATAATCCACCACTCAACAGACCTAGCCTTTCCTTTTTGAGACACGGTTTTCTTTACTTCTTATCTTTATCGGCGGCTCTTGGCCACAAGTCATAGAAGCCCAGTTTATACCTGGTTAGGCAGGAAGGGGTATATGTTGGCTCCTGTATGGGAAAAGTTCAGGAAGAATCCAGTTCTCATTTCCCCTCTTCTTCGTGGTGGTGAGATGGTCAACAGCAGCTTCAAGCTTAACCCCTGCAGGAAAAGAGAGTAATTTGGGATTAACTCGAATTACTGGGCACATGCCCTTGCCTGAACCAGCTACTGTGGCCAGAGGTTTGGAACATGTGACCTGGCTTGTCCTTGATAACATGCCCGGGCCTGGAGCCTAGGGGAACAGGAAGGGCAGTCTGCGTGGGGAGGCGGGAGATGGGGAGTGCAGGAGCTGCACAGGAGGGTGATCAGCAAAACCCTCCTAAATCCAACGGGCTGAGAGCAGGAAAAGTGTTGTTCTTAAAAAGAAAATACAGAAAAGCAGAGAAAGGGGACACCATGCAAGCAAAGGGGCAGGTATCTTCTCTTGCATCTGTTTTCCCTGGCGGACGCATCTCACTCTGCCCCCAAGCCCTGAACCTGGGAATGATCCTAATGCGACCTCCACCTTGTCAGTCACCAGGACTTCCTGCTCTGTCTCCACCTTATTCTTTCCCCATTAGTTTAGAGTTAGAGCCTCCATTTCACCCTGCACAATCCCCCTCTGAAAATGCCATACCCAGTCTATCCACTTCAACTCTGTCCTCCCCACCATGGCCCCAGTGCTCTTTCTAAAGAACAAAGACATGAACTTGAGTTTCAGGTAACTGCCTAAGTGAGTGAGTAGGAGAGAAGTGCTCCGCAAGGCTTCTTCCAGCTTCCCCCATTATCCCCATGCTGTGCTGAACTATGCAACTCCAAGGTCCCCAAATGCTCCATCTTCTCTCATTTTCATGTATTGGCCTGTGCTTTTGTCTCTATGGACTGTTGTTTCCCCTTTCGTGACCTTACTTGACCTTGAACATCCACCCCTCCTTCCACACTCAACCCAAGTGTTGCTCTTGCAAGAAGCCTTTGCTGAACACTCGGTCCTGCCCAGCCCTGCATCATAGTTGACTTTGAAACCTTGTTTCAAATGCTGGGATCTGTGACTGACTCTCCCAGAGCGCTCACAGTGACAGCTGCATGGTGGTTTCTGGTCTTTGTGTACCCCTGTACCTAGCCAGGGGCTCCTCACAGCAAAGGTGATCAAGAAACTGCAGAGGAATGAGTCAAAACTCGGCACTGAGTCATTCATCTCGGTGATTTTCAAGGTTCACTCTATTTCCTTTAACTCGACTCTTAAATTTGCGTCTCACAGTGTTGGCTCTGAAAGCAGGTTCTCTTTGAAATTGCTGCTTGGACACTTTTCAGCTGTTTCCCCAGCTCCTTGGCGTGCTTGTTGCCTGCTTGGTTGCTAACAGCTACTTCAAGGAAGAGGCTGAAAAACATCAGTGGCCCAAAGTCAGTCTCAAAGCTAGAATGTATGGCTCAGAGAGCGGATGAGGAATGTTTCCCACCCCCCATCCTCCCCCGCCCCCGCCATAAACGAGGTTATTTAATAGTTAATATTTATGAGGCACTTACTCTGCATTGGGTGCTTAACAGATGACTTCCAATTATTTTCTTATTAATTCTCACAGCAGCCCTAGGAAGAAGGTATTACCATGATCCATCCTTTTTCTGCATAGGAGGAAACTAAGATTTACAGGGTTGGAGAGGCTTGCTTGCCCCTTGGGTCCTTCTGGTGCTTGTCCAGCTGTCAGACACTCTGGGTAGTTGAGGAGGAGAGTCAAGCTATGATTGGGCTCTTCCAATTCACCCATTAGGATTTTTGGTGTTACTGCTCTTACCTGAGGGGACCACCTCCTAAGAATAAAACATGCCACTTGCCTCCCTTGGCCTTTGAATATGTTGAAAAGACTATGGAAACAGATGTATTTAAAGTAGTAAGGACTCTGGTACTACAGTGGAAATGAAGAGGAATATCTCTCTCAGAAATTTCCTGTCATTTTCTTGTGGTTCTTCTAACGCCCGATGTCTGAGGGGCTTTTTTTTAAAAGATTTTATGTATTTATTTGACAGACAGCAAGAGAGCACAAGCAGGGGGAGCAGCGGAGGGGGAGGGAGAAGCAGACTCCTTGCTGAGCAAGGAGCCCAATATCAGGCCTCGTTCCGGGACCCCAAGATCATGATCTGAGCCAAAGGCAGACATTTGACCTGCAGAGTCATCCAGGCAGCCCAAGCCTGTTGAGGTTCTGATGACAGTTACGGGTACTCTCTCCAGAGGAGATAAATGTGCCCCCACACCACTAAGCTCATGGGCTTCTGCTTGTGGATTTGCTATGGCTCCGTAGACTCCAGGTTGGAAACCTTGTTGTGAAGCTCTAATCCAGAAAAAGATAGTAATAGCCATTGTCCTATGTTGATCACCCCCTGCAGGTCACTGTTTTTCCAGTGTTTACCCAGTGCCCGTCCTTTGGGAGAAGTGTGCAGAGCAGCAAAGCACTCCTCTAAGATGCGGATTTGGATCCCCATTGGAAGGGGTGGGGAGCGAAGGTAAGGGAGGAACATGGTCTCCCAGCCAGCAAGGGGTGGGAGTGGGATGGAACGCAGGACCTACACCTGCATTGCCTCTGTGCTCACTTGTTCCTCTTACTATGCTGAGCGTGAGTGACACCGGTGCCCCGGAAATTCCAAGCCTCCGTTAGGGTGACTCCCCTCACCCTTCAGCGTCCCTTTGGGAAGTGGGTCACACGTCACACGCTGCGTCTGCTGGGGGAGCTGCTGGGAATGTCTCCCCGCAGGACCTGACAAGGGCTGGGCAGGTCTCAGTGCCTCTCCTCCTTCCCCCGTGAGGACAGCTCACACCCGCGTCTGGGACATATATTGCAGCTGCTGGACCCTGCCAACGTGAGCGCTTTGCTCATTCCTGAGGGCAGTTTACACACCTGGCAACCTTAACCGCCCAGGTCCCCTGCAGCAAAGCTGGCTGCAGATCTCCATAGGAACCCCTTCCCAGACAGTTGTTTTGAGCCCGCTGTATGCTGGGCACCTCTCAGAGCCGGAGTGAGCTCACAGATGTGGTTCCCGAGCTCATGGCATTTCCATCAAGTCTATATCTCGCTGGGAAGGAGGTGAACAAGGAAATAAAGTGTGGTGTTATAGGAAAAAGGAAGTGAAAAGGATTGATTCTACTCCAGTTTCCATTCTTTGCGGCTTTACAACTCTCGGCACAAATGTGTCTCCTTCTCTAGCACTTTCTCTGTCCCCTGGAATGTCAAGAGTCCTGATTTGCAGAGACTTTAATAGAGTCACGGGGACCCAGGCGCCCCAGTGCATCTCAGCCACCTCTTTGCGGAAGAACAGGCAGAGTGACCAAATGACCAGCCAGACCGGGTAGAGACACGGGGCTGGCTAGTTGGTCTGGTCCCCAGCAGAGCACAGCTCCCTGTAAACCACAGGCTGCTTCTAGTTTATTTGTGATGTGATGATTGTCGCTTTGGCCTTTGTGTTGTGGTCTCCCTGCTGCACATGAATCTGGCAGGCGTGCCCTGCTCGGGAAGCAAACAGTACCAGCCTCTGCTCCGTCTTTGCAGCCCTTGAGACGTGCCCCTGGGGGCTCTTTTCTATGCAGTTCCTCCTCCCTGCTCGCCCACCTGTGCCCCCCCTCCCCCGGCCCCTGAGCCAGCCTCCCACGTTCTTTCCCCAAGTGTTGCCTTACGGCTCCTTACACCAGAGAACTGGCGGATAGCAATAATAGACCCATGAATGTGAGCCACTTAGGTAATTGCAAATTTTCTAGTTAGCACATAAAGAAAAGTAAGAGGAAACAGGTGGAATTAATTTTAACAATAGATTTTACTTAACCCGATATATCCCCAATATGAGCATTTCCACATGTAATATAAAAAAAGATTAACCAGATAGCTTTTGTTCTTATTTTCCATATTTTCTGAAATTTGGCGTGTATTTTATTTTTAACCCAGACCCTAGGCCCACTTGTGCTACTCAGGAGCCGCATGTGGCTTGTGGCTCCCATGGCGGACTCCAGGCTTGGGCTCTAAGGAGGCTTGGGTTCCCTTCGCAATCAGCTTGAACCTCTGCTGTTGCCTCTGTTGGACGTGGTGGACTGTGCCCTAGAACGTGGGCTCTCGAGGTCAGGGAGGCATCTGTCATCTTCCTCCCCCTGGTGAGGAATGCAGTGTGTGGGAGGCCCACAGTTGGCCTCTGGTACATTGGGAACTCATTAACAGATGAGGAAACGTTTGTTACCCCCAGTAACTGCAGGGATTGGTGCGTGTGTGCGTGTGTGTGTGTGTGTGTGTGTGCGTGCACGCGTGTGGTGGGATGGGGACTTGCCTCACATGACCTCTCTTTGCCTGTCACTGCCTGGCTCTGTCCAGTGCCACAGAACTGCATTTGAGTCGGACTAAATGGATAGGAAGCCTCTACCGGTGAAAAGGCATTCCCAGCCTAGAATTGTTCTGAGTTCCTTCATGTCTCCTTCAGCTTCAGGCTTCATGAACTCTTAACACTGAGCACTAGGACAACTTACACACAGCCCCATATGTTAAAGCTTACTGGTCTTATTTAACAGGATAACAACAGCAACGACAAACCCAAATGAATGGGATTGACCTAACTAACACAAACAAGGCCAGCTGATATCCAGAACATTCAATATGCAGGGAAGGAATTGCTGTGTCACGGAGCTGTAGGAGTCATCCTCATGAGATCTTTCTCTGTTTCCAGTGGTTTGGGAGTCATCACGCCTCCCCGGGGAGAACTGGAGAGTGATATCCGGAGTAAATTAGCATTTGCACATACAGCTTATAAATTTTGTGAGTGCTTCCAACCCACTAATGGGCATGTGCCCATTGGTCCACTTTACCCATAATGGTAAATGTCACTTGAAATAATTCATACAGCCAAGTCTCACAGATTGGCACTCCCATAAAGCCATACTAACCACATATTCAAATAAATGCAAAGTTTGAAAATGGAAGAAAATACTGTGTTTGATCTACGAAGTCCTATAAATATTTTAAGAGATTCTTGTCTAAGAGAAGAGTATAGTTACTTCAGGCCCAATTGAAGAGTGATTTGAAATAGAAAACAGAATTAGGCATAACCTCCATTTTACCATTGATGACCAGTGTCCACCTGCAAAGCTCATGAGCCTGCTTGGGGGTTTTCGTGTCTCGGAGGGCCCGTGGGGAAAAGTCAGTCCTGCTGTCACACACCATGAGGGCGTGGGACAGGGATGAATGAACTTCAGAAACTGAACAGTTCCTCACCTAAACCGTTTGAAACAGTTCGGAGATAAGGTAGCTTGCCAGTATTTTTGCAAAGTACATTCTAAAAAGTTAAAAAAAAATCATAGCCTACATCATAGACATCATATGGTAGAAAACTGAATGCTAGCCATGTTTAAGTAATTGGAAGATCCTTTCTTTAATAAGTCAAGGATGGTTTGAGACAGACAAAGCTTTACATCTGTTGGCGGCAGTTTGAAGAATGCTGCTTTCATCTGCGTCTCTCAGCAAAGAACTCGTGTCTCTCTGTGACCGTAACACACTTGGTCCAACATGACGGCTCTGCTGTGCTGTGTTGGTGTAATTGAAAACCTATAAAAAGGCTGAGAGCTACTTTTGAATTGGCTCACTGAGCTTGGACTGGATCTGTCAAAGCGGTGAAAGGTTTAAAGGAATTTTCATAAATGAGGTCTCCAAGCTGTGTTTTAACCATCGAATTCCAATGAACTCCAAGGCCCGTGAACTTGGAGAAGAGCGCCTTAGAGAAGAGCAGTCATATCAAGATGGAAATAAATGATTCATTTTCATTCCCCGAGTTCTGCAGACATAAGCACCCTTAACTGCTGATCATCATAATTTAGCAGTACTGTTGTGCACTAAAAATACAATTTAAAAGTCTAATCTTTAATTAAATTGAGTACTCACAGATTAACATGGTTACAAATCTTGGGAGCTGGATATAGCACAATGTTTACTCATGTTGCTAGGAAATAGCAGAGCTCTTTGTAAGTTACAGACTGATTTGGTAAGTAGAGGGGTGTGGGCTTCTCGCAGCAAAGACTTGATGGTTTCTTCTCACTTTCTGTCTCATGATATATGTAAACGCATGTCATGCAGCAGAACTCCTGCACACGAAGAGCTTTTGTTGGCCGCAGAAAGCACAGGTGTGTGCACCTGAGTAAACATTTGGGAGATCTTTGAAAGGGTGATTTTACTGTGAGCTCTTAGATGAAATAAACATCATCAAGTGTTTGGGTTTTTAAGGAACTGCATTTGTCCATTTGTTAGAATTACCAAGAGAAAGAATTGCTCTTTAAAATATAATTACCATGAGGCTAATTGATGGTTTTGCATCCTTGCCATTTGCGGGAAACTGTGAAATTAATGCAGAAATTTGAGACAGGTTGATGGTTTTCCAGAATCATTAAAACTTGCGTGTAGGAAATCAACTCTGCTATTCTTTCTGTTCTCTTTTCCCTCCCTTTGGCAAACCTCGCTGCATGACACACTGTACAATAGTTTTTAAAAATGCAAAGCTTTAGCTTGCATAGCATGAAAGGGAGTCACTTGACTTGTCCCTGAAAGGACGAAAGATCTCTCTGTGCTATTTCAGATAGGATCAGGCAGCAAAGAGTGGCCTCCTCAAGCTCAAAACACCTCAAGAAAAAACAAAAAAAACAACCCACAGGGACAAATCACTATTTGATCTGTTCAAGGCAGCCTCTTCTCTTTGGAGCTGGTATTTCAAACCAGAGGCCCTTCCTGAGAGATGGAAAAATAGTAGGATACTTGATTGTCCCTAGGAACGACATCAGGGTTAGGATATTTATTACAGCGTTTTTGTTTTTTGTTTTTTGTTTTTGTTTTTTTTTATTTGACAGACAGATCACAAGTTGGCAGAGAGGCAGGTGGGATGGGAGGGTTGTGGGGTGGGGGGGGGTGGGGGGGTGGAGCAGGTTTCCTGCCGATCAGGGAGCCCGATTAGGAACTCAATCCCAGGACCCTGGGATCATGACCTGAGCCAAAGAGGCTTTAACCCACTGAGCCACCCAGGCACCCCTTATTACAGCGTTTTAACCTGCGTCCAAACTCTGAACAACGTGGGGAGAAGTAAAGGATGGTGCTGCCCCTGGGGGGTGAGGGGCCAGGCAGAGTCATGACTGCTCTCCCACATGTGCGCCCATGACCTCTGTTGGTAATGTCCACCCTTTTAACTTCCCTCTGGGTAATTGTTGACTCATCACTGCAGAAAGCGGTTGTTGATTCTGGTAAGAACTGTTTTCTCAGTCTGGGCAAGTAACTAGCACAGTCTCAAGTACGTACTCTGTGACCGGTGTATACCGGCTGAATGCATGAATCCTTCTGCATGTCTTGAAAATAAATGTATTAATATTACAAGACCTAAGGCTTACTCTGTTGCAGTAAATAGAGGTTAAGGACTTGTCTTCTCAAAAGATGCCGCCATGTCACCTGTGTCGTATATTCTCAGAACATCCTTCTGAGGCAGGATCCTATCAGACAAGGGGGCAGAATGCCATGTGATGGGAGGTTTCACTGCTCGGCCCCTAGTCGGAATTGGTGACGGAATTGTAAGTGGTGAGAGACATGCTCTTATAGAACTTTTCTTTCAAGAAAGGAATTTGGGGATTTGACAATAATGAGATGGACAGATGAGGAAAAACTCGCACACATTACAAGCTTCTTGGGGGTGGTCATTATTTACAGTCATTCTGTCTCCCCAGACACCAGACAACATGCTTATACATGGTGTGGGGTAGAGATGGTGGAGGGGGGCAGAAGATCATTCTGGTTAAGAGCTTGAACTTTCACCTTGGAGCAAGGCTTGGCTCCATCTCTTAGACACTGCGTTTTCACATACTTACTGAACCTCCTGACGTTTTGACATTATTTCTTCTCTTACTAACAGATACTCTTTAATTACCTCACTTATTTAGGGTAATTTTTGGATGCTTGGGATAAATGGGAATAGTGAGTAATTGGGTTCACGCTCTTCCTTTCTCCACCTGCTCTGTATGCTAAGATTTTGAAACTAAATCAGCAGGTTCCTTTGTTCTCTGGCTTTTGGTTGGGCCTGGCCAGTAGGAGGCAGCATCAGGACCTGAGCAAGCAGGTTGGAAGAGAGTTTGAGCTCTTGACTTCTTGGATTCCCTCCTTACCAGGTTACCTCTTGCTTCCGTAGGCAATGGCTCTTGGCAGGAAGCCAACTCTATCAGGCTGCCTTCTAAATTCTGGTAACTGTCCTCCTGCAGACGCTTTATGCTGGTGACCACTGTCCTTTTGACTCACTCGCTCACTGCGACATCTCTTGGAGTTACTACAAACCCTGCCCACGCCTTTGTGCATGATCTCGTTATTAAACTACCCTTGAACTGCATTTGTGAGTGTCACCTGTTCGCTTTTGGGAACCTGACCCATGTGATGACCTGTCTCAGAGGTCATTGTGAGAATGACATGATACAGGTAGAATTTAAAACAATGATGGGCTCATAGTAAGTACTCAACAAGGGTCTCATATTACTATCATCATTAGGTTTTTGTTTTTGTTTCTGTTTTCTACAGAGTATTGGGTTTATCATAATAATTATCACTGTATTGTGTTAAAATCTTTAAAAGGTGAGAAGAAAACAACTCTCATGTTGCAAAGGTTAAAAATGGGAACTGCGAAACAGAGAGAGATCAAGGGCTAACTAAGGTCAGCAAGTGGCAGAGCTGAAAAGTCAATTAAATTAAAGATTTCTGACTTTGTTTCACTGCACAGGCTACATAGTCACTATATGTCTGAAAAGGAAAGTAACAACTTCCAAAGTCACTTAAAACATCACCTGCTTGGGATAATGGGGTCTGCTTCATGCAGCACACCCTATTTGGGGCCATGTAATAATGATTGGGCTGAATGATGGATGTGTCCATTCCTTCAGCTTCATAAGGCAGATGCTCGTCAGGACTGGATTTCTTCTAGGCTCTCGGGGGGTAGACATGCCCCTGTATGGTCAGAGTTGAATAGGATACCAGCATTGTGATGCTCGTGTAGTAGATTTCCTGCACCTACATGTTTTTCTGACTTCTGTCTTTGAGTTCTCATTCTTGAAGCCCATCAAATAGGTCACTGTGATATTTAGAGTCTTCTTGTCTGTAACGTATAGTATGCTGATGAAACTGTTGGTCAAGGATGAAAACTTAATGGAGTCCCTGAAGAGAAGGGACCAGCTTGAATATAGAGCTTTCTGTGACTTCTTAACATTTGGTGATGAATTTGTCCTAGTTGTTGAAATTTCAGACTGGATGGATGTATCTTTCAGTGGCTTGGGAAAAATTGTGCAAATGTTCTCAAACTACAGAGAGTGCATTTCAGAAGGGTCTCGTTTTTACAATTAAGGAGAGTCAGGGGAGGCATAGCAATTTGAAAGGCCTTTTGAGGTCAATCCAAATAAGGATTTATATATTGTCCCTTTTTGTTCCAGGAGCTGAGTAGGGAAAACACATCTCCCCTTGCCAGAATTGCTGATGCTTCTGGAAGGAATGATTGTCATTTGAACATTTGTATCTCTTTTTATCCTTTCACGTTTAAAGTCAAACCTAGGCAGGCTCCCTGCCTTCTTTCATTATGAAGAATATGTTTCTCGTCTATCGGGCACTTAGCAAATAGGAAGTTTCCTAATTCTATCTATCATCTGTATATTTATTGTCTTTAAACTGTCCTTTCTGGATGAGATATTATATTAAAGTGCCATCATGATCTCTGTTGATCCTAATGAAGCTTCCCATTGCTTTATTTCAGCCCATTACTTGCACTTGGTTTCCGTCTTTCGCTATTTTTCTTTTTGCTTCGAGTTAAGTACAGTGGGGTTTTCACTGAGAGGAACCAGTATATTCACAGCAATCATTATTCTAAATGATTACACTGTTGTCACCACATCAGTTGTGTTGACATGAGTACTAGTCACGTGGGAAAAAAATTAAATTCTTAGTCGATTGTACCAAAAATATCATGTTACTGTACCCAAGAACCTTCTGTGGCCGCTCGCCAAACAGAAGTAGTCATGAGTTCTTTAAAGCCAAGTAACTGGTGTTCACAGATGGAAGACACATTACTTTATGCAGTCGCTCTGTAAACATGCTTCGATACCTTTCCTTCTGTAGACGCAGTCTTTCCCTCTATGAACTTTCTGCCTCGTGGAGGAGAAAGACTTGTATGTCCAGAGGAGAAGTGTGAGCATGTTCTGTGCTGGGAGGAGAGGGGAGCTGTGAACGCCACCCGAGATGGGGAAGCAGGTGGTTCAGGGCTTCCCAGGCAAAGTGACCTTTGATTTAGAGCTCAAGGCCAAATGGGTGTTCACCAGGCAGAAAATTTAGGGGAAGGAGATGGGGTCTCATAGGCTTGTGAAGTTCAAAGTATTTTGATGTGACTTCACAGCAAGTTAGAGGTGTGGAGAGGCAGGAGAAAATGTCAAAGGGATGACCAGAGCCAAATCTTCATCTGTTTCCCACTGTGGACAAAAGGGGGCTTATGTTTCTTTTTCAGTAAGTGATGCTCATAAATAATCCTACATAGATTCCTGTGTCATCTACTCTCAAGGTATATACTATCACCTGTGTTGGTGACTTCCAGGTTTTTCTCTCTAGCACCAGGCTAGGGATTCTCTTTGTCTTCTGATCATATGCATTGTGGTTTTATTAACTCTCATAGTTTACACCCCCCAAAGCAAATTCAACCTTTCCCTCAAAATCTTGGCTCGTCTTCCATTTCTTAATTTAGTGACTAGCCCCAGCTTTCGAGGAAATTATCTATAATACTCTGTTCTTTTAAACCGCCCCCCCTAGTATCTCCCAGCATCCTCTTACTCAGTAAGTCTTGCCTTGTTTGTTCAGTTATTCTCAGCATCATCGGCTGTTTTCCATCCACATTTCTCGTATCTTTTTTCAAGGTGTCATCATTTTTCCCCTTTGATTACCATAGCAACCTCTCAACCGAACCCTACCCTTTCTGATTAGTTTCCACACTATTACCAAGTTGATCTTTCTAAAATTGTGTCAGTGATCGTACCAGTATATTTGTAGTAGGTTTTCATCACCTATGGATAAAATAAAAAATCCTTAGCATCACACACAAGCCCTCATGATTGGCCCTGCACACCTGTCCAGCCTCATGGGTCCCCTGGCCAATCCCCCACCCCTCTCCAGACTTAGTCAGTGACTTAGATCGCTGTAATTTCCAGTCTAGTAGTCTCCTGGGAATTGTCCTGTTTCTCTTCCCAGACTTCTTGCCTTACAAACTCATTTCCCTTGACATCTGCCTCCACCCATATTGCAGTGAGGTGTTTCCACAACTGTGTGGTGATAGATTATTTATTTTTTTTAACCCTTTGGCCTCAATGCCAAGCTCCATGTCTCCATCTCTGCCATATTCCCAGCGCTTACCTTCATGTCTGGCATGTAGTTGTAGCAAAAATAAGAGTGTTTGTTTATTATAGATCAGGCAAAGGGTTAATTTACTTACATATATTATCTCCTTTAAAGGGGCAAAACAATGTCAAGGTCTGTTTTGAAAGGGAACATGGCAGAAAAGTGTGGCTGGGTAAGAGATTTGTTACAGGGAGTCAACTTGGGGTAGTATTTTAAAGATTTTATTTATTATTTGACAGACAGATCACAAGTAGGCAGAGAGGCAGGCGGAGGGCGGGGAGCAGGCTCCCCACTGAGCAGAGAGCCCAATGTGGGGCTCGATCCCAGGACCCTGGGATCATGACCTGAGCTGAAGGGAGAGGCTTTAACCCACTGAGCCACCCAGGTGCCCCAACTCAGGGTAGTATTTTAGCAACTGAGAATTTAAAAGAGAACTTTACTGGTGTTGAACCAATAGAAGTTAAGTGGAGAGAATTTTAGTGATTCTTAGAGATGCTGAATGGATGGATGGGTGGGTGGGTGAGTGATGGGTGGAGAGCCCAGCACGTGTTCCTTAGAATTTACTGTGGAACTTTATTTAACTTAGGAATCTTATTAACCTTGGTGTAGCAAGCTTATTAGGACTAGAGCAGCAACTCTCTGATGCAGGTGCAGAAGCAGGCTGCCTGGCAGCATCCGGAGAGGAAACCAAGTCCAAAGCAGACATGGTGTAAGAGAGTATTATGGGATGGCTTTTAAAAATAGATATTTAAAACTTTATGTATAAAGTTATTAAATTAAGTTCAAAATTGTTCAGGTAGGTGTGGGAGTCTGTTATATCACTAGGAATTTTTTCAATCAAAAACGAAACTTGGGGCAGCTTAGGGATCCTAGCTTAGGGATTGTAGGCAGAGTAATGGTCAAAAGCATGGACCCTGGAGTCAGAGGGCCTGGTCTGAATTCTTGCTCAGACATGTCAGCTGTAGGTATCGGGTCCAATTCTTGACCTCTAAAGTGGCAGCACCTCTGTTGGGGCATTGTAACAATGAAAGGAGAAGAAAAAAGTGTGTGCCACTGTGGCACAGTGGGGTGTGGTGGGCCCTCACTGAAGTCTGGGTTTACCTCTGGGTACAAACTTAGTTGTTAGCAGTCGTGGGAAAGGGAGCATTTACTGCATTTGTGGTTCACCTTACGGGTTTTAAAAAAATATTTTATTGATGTGTTTGAGAGAGAGAGAGGGAGAGGGAGAGGGAGAAGCCAGGGAAATCAGAAAATATTTGTTGCTTTAATGAATGACTGCCTAATGATAATGAACAGAACAATGAATGAATGAATGAATGAATGAATGAATGATAATCCCTTGAAGTAGCCCTCCCATAGTGAGGTCCTTCTGACTGCTTTTTTGCTTTCCCTAGTTTCTTTGATAGTTCAAGTCCATACGTGCAGCATCTTCCCTCAATTTTCTGTTATTATCTGTACCTTTACCTTGTGTTATTTTTTTCTTTCTTATTATTTACCCAGTCTATCCTACGTTTATTTGCTTTTCTATCGTCTGCCATCCCCCACCTGAATGTAAGCCTACATGTGGAAGATTTGCCTTCGTGCACTGCTCTATTCCCCAAAGCTGGTAGAGTGGCTGGCCCACAGCAAAAATTGAATAAATATTTGTTGAATGAATAAATGCAGCGTTGTAAGCCTGTGCTTGGGAGAGAGCCTTAGGCAGGTTGTGTGGCCACGTAAATGTGTTTTTGTAAATACTGTTTGCTGAGTACATTAGGATGCTTGTTTGTGTTTATGAGAACATAAAACTGGGAAAATAGGAAGTATCAGTGGAAGACTTTTAAATCACTCCCCAACTCTAAGGCAGTGATTTCAGATTTTGGTGTGTGAGCCTGTCATGTATTTGATAGCATAATTACATGTCTTCTTGGGTGTATGACTTTGTACCCCGCATCTTTTCATTTGGTATCAGATCATCAGTATCTTCTGATGTTTTTACAAACCTTTTTGTAAAGACTTCTATTTAAAAATCCTGGAGGAAAAGTACATTTCTTGCCACTTTCCAAACAATGACAGGAACAAGGAAAAACAGAAGAAAATCCATCTGTAATGAAATAAGTCATTAACAACAAGCCCAGAGCACCTGAAGTATACCCGCCAAGCATGTCCTGTTTGGACACAGGTGAAGAAAGACATAAGAACCTACACTTACCATCTTGGACCTTGAGTCAGAGCCAGATTTCCTTCAAATTCACTGCACTGCTGTAAAAGACTTCTCCAGGGTCCCCGAGGTGTGTGACCAAACCTAGAGCTGCGCAGAGACTATGGGAAAAGTTGGGAGTGATTCCGTCAATACCCAAGTGTCTGCCACTGAAAGACAGAAGGATGGTACTGGAGGAGAAACCATTCTGAGGCACCATTTGAATTTTCTTCTCCCTAGCTTACTGGCTTGGGGAGCCTGGTCAAAATGAATCACAGAAAGGAGAGACAGCAGGCAGCCATTGGGGCTTTGCCACAAGGCACATGGAAGCAAGCGTTGAGAGGAGCTCGAGACAGAAGAGAAGTCCTTTCTGGTAGAGCCATCCCAGGCTTCTAGGGAAATTCATTACCTATTTCAGACTCTAAGAACATGCTAAGACACTAAACAGTATATGGTGAACTGAAAGAGTGAATACTTTCCCCTATTTGAATATTTTCCCTATTTTGACCTATTTAGTAGAGAGACATCGCCACTAGGGAGAAAATAACCCATGAAGATTAGAACTAAGAATGAAATAGCTGAGCTTGTACAAACTCTGTGTAGTTTACAGAAAGAGGTTAGCATGAAGATAGGAGCCATAAATCAAAGATTAAGCAACATGGCACAAAAGGGCATGTGTTTCTGTAATTGTAAAATGAGCTTTGTAGCAGAAGGTGAAGCCAAGCTTTTCAAATTTCTGGAATGTCACTGTTTATTTACGAGCCAAGATAAAACTCATTTTTAGATAAATGACTAAATTGAAATACTATAATGCATACCATTCAAGCGCTGTTATGATTTAAAAATGTGACTATAAAAATGTCACATTATCGTGGAAGCTATTTGTTGGTGAGGTGTTTTTCGAGTCCTATCTGCTCTGTTTATTGACTCCCACTAGGTTTCCCTGCCGCCTGCCTTGCAGAGCCAATACACAGTAGCTACCGTGAAAGCAAGCGATGGGCCATTGTACCGCACACAGCCCTGAAGATCTCGGGACCTCCTTAAGCCAGAGCAGAAGTTCTTGACCATGCTATTCGATGAGGTAGATGTAAGAGATCTCCACTGACGGAGATCGTTTACTGTCAAGCCATGGGCTCTTCAAAATTCTGTTCGTGTTTCATTTGAAACTTAACGTCTTCCTTCCTAGTTTTTCTACTGCTGCCCTTGAGCACTCAAGTTGTGATAATATCTCCCTACCAGATCTGATCAAGGCAGAGCTTACTCTGTAACTAATTAAAAAAAAAAAAAAAAAAAGCCAGGGCACATCCTGCATATTGTATACCTTACAGGTAATGAATTGAGAGCTACAACAATGTTAGTAGCTCACAGAACTGCAAAACTCTAGCACTGGGATAAATAGTGAATTTGAGAGTTTTCTCATGATTCCTTTGTCTTTCAGTTTAAAATTTCATTTATTCTTTCTTTCCTTTTCAAATAGTTCTTTTTTAAAATAGTTTCTTATTTTAGAACTTTTGTTTTTAAGTCTTTTTTTTAACTTTCAGTTTTAATTTGCATTTTATAGCTATATTCTTCATTTTTGGCTTCCTTTCACTGTATGCAATTTTATTTTTGTGTGTGTATTTTTGTGTGTGTGTGTATATATATATATTTATATATATACTTTGTATATAAATATATACTATATATACAAAGTATATATATAAATATATATATAAATATATGGTATATATATAAATATATAGTGTATGTATATATTTCTATATATATACTTGATATATATATAAATATATATAGTGTATATATATATATTTCATATGTATATAAGCTTTGCTTTCTTTAAAATTTGGGGCTTTAGTGTCTTCTAACAAACAGACCAAAATACACCCAGGACCAAGTGGAGCACCCTGTTTTGTCCACCTGGGAGATTATGTTCTCTTTTTATTCTCTTTTGTTTGTTTGTTTCTGACCTCTGCAGATTTGCCTAGTATGTATTTTGCTTGGGTCATGGTTGATATTTTTTATTTTTTCCTCTAATTCATCCATTCTTCTCTGGGCAAAATGACTAGAAGGGGGAAGGGGGAATTTATAAGAAAGGAAAGGACCATCGGTAAATTCTCTGCCACAGATCTGATTGATATGGATGTAAGTAAAATGTCAGAGCTGGAATTCAGGATAACAATTATAAAAGCATCAGCTGGGCTTGAAAAAAGTGTAAAAGACACTAGAGAATCTCTCAGAGCACAAATAAAATCTAACCAGGCCAAAATTAAAAATGCTTTAACTGAGAGGCAGTCTAAATTGGATGCTCTAACAGGTAGAGTAAAGGAGTCAGAAGAGTCAGTGACATAGAAGAAAAGGTGATGGAAAGGAAGGAAGCTGAGGAAAAGAGAGAAGAACAACTAATAGACCATGAGGGGAGGCTTTGAGAAATCAATGATCCCATAAAGCAAAACAGTATTAGAATTAATAAGACCAATAAACCTCTGACCAGACTTAACGAAAAGAGAAGAGAAAGGACTCAAATTAATAAAATCATGAATGAAGCAGGAGAAATCACAACTAACACCAAGGAAATAGAAACAATTGTTAGAAGTTATTACCAGCAACTATATGCCAACAAATTAAGCAACCTGGAAGAAATGGGTGTCTTCCTAGAAGCTTATAAACTACCAAGACTGAAACAGGAAGAAATAGACAACCTGAACAGACCTGTAGCTGGTAACAAAATTGAAGCAGTAATCAAAAACCTTCCAAAACACAGAAGTCCAGGGCCAGATGGCTTCCCAGGGGAATTCTATCAAACTTCCAAAGAAGAAGTAATATCTATCCTACTGAAGTTGTTTCAAAAAATAGAAACAGAAGGGCACCTGGGTGGCTCAGGGGATTAAGCCGCTGCCTTCGGCTCAGGTCATTATCTCAGGGTCCTGGGATCGAGTCCCGCATCGGGCTCTCTGCTCAGCAGGGAGCCTGCTTCCCTCTCTCTCTCTCTGCCTGCCTCTCTGCCTACTTGTGATCTCTCTCTGTCAAATAAATAAATAAATAAATAATCTTAAAAAAAAAAATAGAAACAGAAGGAAAACTTCCAGACTCATTCCATGAGGCCAAGACCAGGCAAAGACCCCATCAAAAAGAGGTGCAGGCCAATATCCCTGATGAGCATGGGTGCCAAAATACTCAACAAGATCCTAGGCAATAGGATCAAACAGTACATTAAAAGGATTCTTCACCATGACCAGTAAGATTTATTCCTGACCTGCAAGGGTACTTCAACATTTGCAAATCAATCAAGTGATACGTTGCATTAATAAAAGAAAGGATGATAGACTTCAAGCTCTATTACAAAGCTGTAATCATCCAGATGGTATGGTACTAGTATAAAAATAGACACACAGATCAATGTAACAGTAGAGAGCCCAGATATGGACCCTCAACTCTATGGTCAACTAATCTTCAACAAAGCAGGAAAGGATATCCAGTGGAAAAAGGACAGTCTCTTCAATAAATGATTCTGGGAAAACTGGACAGCCACATGCAGAAGAATGAAACTGGACCATTCTCTTACACCACACACAAAGATAAACTCAAAATGGATGAAAGACCTAAATGTGAGACCGAAATCTGTTGAAATCCTAGAGGAGAACACAGGCAGCAACCTCTTCAACTTCAGCCGCAGCAGCTTCTTGCTAGACATGCCTCCAAAGGTGAGTGAAACAAAAGCAAAAATGAACTATTGGGACTTCACCAAGATAAAAAGCTTCTGCAAGGCAGAGGAAACAGTCAACAAAAATAAAAGTCAACCTGTGGAATGAGAGAAGATATTTGCAAATGACAGATAAAGGGCTAGTATCCAAGATCTATAAAGAACTTATTGAATTCAACACCTAAAGAACAAATAATTTAGTCAAGAAATGGGCAGAAGACATGAACAGACACTTCTGCAAAGACAAAGACAAAGAGCCAACAGATACATGAAAAAATATTCAACATCACTTGGCATCAGAGAAATACAAAGCCACCATGAGATACCACCTCACACCAGTCAGAATGGCTAACATTAACAAGACAGGAAACAATAGATGTTGGTGAGGATGTGGAGAAAGGGGAACCCTCTTACACTGTTGGTGGGAATGCCAGGTGGAACAGCCACCCTGGAAAACAGTATGGAGATTCCTTAGGAAGTTAAAAAGACCGCTGTCCTATGACCTAGCAATTGCAGTACTAGGTGTTTACCCCAAAGATACCAATATAATGATCTGAAGGGGCACCTGCACCCCAGTCTTCATAGCAGCAATGTCCATGATCACCAAACTGTGGAAGGATCTGAGATGTCCATTGACAAATGAGTGCATAAAGAAGATGTAGTATTTATGTCCAATGGGTTATTACTCAGCCATCAGAAAAGATGAATACCTACTATTTAGATTGAAGTGGTTGATACTGGAGGGTATTCTGCTGAGCGAGTAAAATCACTCCGAGAAAGACAATTATCATATGGTTTCACTCCTATGTGAAATATAAGAAACAGTGCAGACGATCATAGGTGGGGGGGGGGACTGAATGGGAAGTCATCAGAGAGGGAGACAAGCCATGAGAGACTCTTAGCTCTAGGGAACAAACTGAGGCTTGCTGGAGGGGAGGGGAGGAGGAGGGATGGGGCGATGGGCATTAAGGAGGTCACGTGATGTGATGAGCACTGGGTGTTATAGGCAACTGATACATTTTTGTACACTACATCTGAAACTAATGATGTACTATATATGTTGGCTGATTGAATTTAAATTTTTTTAAAAAAGGAAGAAACCTTTAAAGCACACTGAGATTTGGCAGATGGTTTCTCTGGACTGTAATGTTGCACATCAGGTCCCCTGGAAACAAAGTCTGTGTAGGAAGTTGGTTAGAGAGTTCTCTTGAGATCAACCCCTGTGGAAAGAAGGCAGGGAAGCAGAGGTGGGCAGAAGTAGTTGGGCTCTGATGCAGGCTTGCCAAAGGCCTCAGTGGCCCATGAGGAGCTCTGAAGCCGGGAGGGCCCCTGAGAGTGTATGGAGTTGGGACAGAAGGCCTGGCCTGTGTAACTCCATTCCAGCCAGTCAGGGGAGGCTGGCTGGCCCTGGAAGGTGGCTCGCTCCAGCCAGGGAAAATTCCCAGAGAAAGTGGACAGCTAAGGGCAACATCGTTTCCAGCAGCCGGGGAAGTAAGTCATCTGGGCAACACGCAATCATGCTGTTGACTACTAAACTGTGGCAATTATTACTAAACTATACCAAAGTATTTGGAAATTTTAGGATAACACTGGAAATAATTAAAAATAGTACCTACATTTTATCCTTGACATTGAGGTTATATATGGTGTTATCACAGAAACCTCATTTTATGAAGAAAGTAAAGCTAAGAGAAATTCTGATATTTGAACAAATCTTCTTTTGCATGGCAAAGGGGACAAGGCCCTATCTTTAGTTACATACTGGTTATCAAGAGAATGTGTTAGAGTGTGTAAAAGACTGAGCCACTTTTAGTCTTGGGCTCTGTGTCAGAAGCTCAGTGTTCGGAATCTGTGGGACTCTCCTGTGAGCAAGGTGCTGTTGTCCTGATTCTACCAATAAAGAAACAGAATCACAGAGGTCAAGTGACAGGTCCAAGATCACACAGCTAATTAGCAGTGTAGTCATGACTCTAAATCAAATCTGCCCGAATCAAAGTTCTTTTTCTTGGCCCCGTGCTCTATAGTCACTTCTAATCCTTGAACTTTTGCCAGAGATTTTCTGCTTCAGTAGATAATTTTCTACCCTCGTTTTAATGATGTTTCCTTATCTAGGTTTCTGGTCTCCCTAACCGCAGAAATTTGATACTTAAACTGAGTGTTTATCGCATTTGACCCTTGCCATGACTTCTGTAGATAAAAGGCAAGTATGTTTATCCCCACCTACGAAGACGGTAGAGCCAATGGCAGTGGCTGGTCACCGTGTGAAAAGGGGCACTTCTAAGTTGGCTTCTGTCCCACTTAATAGATGAGCTAGCAGGTGAGGGAAATTCGTGATGCAAACTTGGAGGAGTCAGAGGTGAAGCTGGGTGTACTGATTCCAGAGCATAGGATTAGCAGAGCAGAAACTCTGTGTGTGTGGGGGGGGGGGGGGTGGGTGGGTGTGGTGTGTACAGAAACAAACCAACCTTTAAATGACCCTACATTATAATCATTTCATTTATGATGACATTTTGGAACCAGTAGAAAGAAATCCCTGGAGTGGCCACTAGGAAAAATAGAAGCTTATAGATTTGAAGCATGTGACTTTTGGAATAAATTAAAACCTCATTCAAATTAGAATAACTTCCTGTGGGCTTCTCATTTGATTAGGATGCCTGAACTGTGTTCTCTTACACTCTGTTCTGCATTCTGAGAGAGTACGGTTCACTGCTCCCCACTGTTGCATCGGGTTACAAATGATGCAACACTCCTATTACTCTGTGACAGTCGACTTCCTCCAGTTGGTTTGACGGCACAGTCGAAGTAGACAAGGCTCTCTTGTTCCTTCGCTTACTTTAATAGGGTACTGCTCGTGTCAGATCATCCAAGAGGACTTTAAGACATTTCTCAGATTTTCATATCATTTTTCATCTTCTTTAATTAAAAAAAAAGGGGGGGAATGAGAGTCACTGTAGTCTCTTTCGTCACATATATTCTTTGAGGTAATGAAGTAAATGACAAATAATCTCAATGTGAAGTATTTTATATCTTTTCTCAGGCACTGATTACTTTATTCATATGTCGTTGGTTTCAGCTGCGATCTTTTTTTTTTTTTTTAAGATTTTTATTTATTTATTTATTTGACAGACAGAGATCACAAGTAGGCAGAGAGAAAGAGAGGAGGAAGCAGGCTGTCCGCAGAGCAGAGAGCCCGATGCGGGGCTCGATCCCAGAACCCTGGGATCATGACCTGAGCCGAAGGCAGAGGCTTTAACCCACTGAGCCACCCAGGCGCCCCTCAGCTGCGATCTTAATTGAATGGAGGATTTCAGGAACAGCTGGATGGAACAGATATTTTCCCGTGATGGATGCAGTGTTTCATATATATATATCCCTTATAAATTATTAGGGATTTTAGTATTAAAAACAGGTGACAGTGCGTTTGCTTTTTGAAATGCAGAAAGGAGGGTGTTCTTATATAAACATACAGAGATCTGAATATATCATGAACACATACACATGCATGCGTGTGCATGATCAACCTCGGGTCAGGCCCTTAAAAATAACCATTCTCAATTTATATTGATCTAAACGTCTGCACACTGATTATCGCTACTAGCCATCAAGACCAGCTAAGGATCTGTTATTCGTTTTTTACTCTTCTGGGTATGAAGATGGTCATGGAGCTGCAGTAACACTGTTTCATATTTATACATGTATACCATGAAGTTATGTTGACCCTGACAGTTCATAAAGGTTTAGGAATGAGAACCACGTTAAAGACGTCTTTGGGTTCTCTTTCTGGTTTTATACAGTGAAGTCAGAAATCAAGTACTAATAAAATCCCTGGAAATTAATATCTGATATGCCACGATTTAATAAGACCTTTGGGTCACAATGTTCTTTTAGATCCCTGTAGTGTTTGAATGAGGTTTTGTGTGTCATTTGAGTCTGTTGGCCCTTGTCTTTGAGGGAATGCTCATTTCCTAAAACCTCTTCATGGGCTAAGCCTGAGAGTTGATAGAGGGACTCACACGCCCCCTGCTTCTTCTAAGGGCAAATACACTAAAGTCCTGTGAGTACAGAGTCTGGAGGGTGCTTGGAGACCTGGAGGGGGATCTGGGTATCATACAGCGGGGAGTGGTGGAAACTGGCAGACTGAATGATGTAGGTATGGTCTGAAGGAGGCAGCTGGGTTTGTGATCACTTGGGAAGGTAGTGCCAATTTCTCTACATCTGATTTTTAGGAGAAGACAAAAATATGGATCTTTTTGCAAAATGCCTTATTTTTAGAAGACCGAATGGGCCCAGTCAAACCACTGTGAGGGCTACATGTGACCCAAAGGTCTCCAGTGTTCATATTCTCACATAAGTCATGGAGTCTGAAGTCCCAAGTTGTCTTCTGTATTACATACATGGGATGCCAATATAGTTTAAGTGGAAAAATAATAGAAGTTCCAAAACAGAATCAAAACCAACTTGGGATAGGTTTAAATTTTCTTCTTCAAGTGTTAAAAAAAGAAAAAAAAAAACAAAAACACCTCTCCAGTTTTTGAGTTTAAGCCAAATAAAGAAGGGAGGGGTGGAATCCTGCTTTATATGGGATATTGTCTTTTATTATTATTTTTGTCTTTTATTATTGATTGATCCAAAATTGGACACCAAATTTCCTGTTCCCATTTATATCTCAGTATGAGATTTCCTGTCTTGATTCAAGCCTTTGCGGCCCTTTTTATCCGATACATTTGTCTGTCTGATATCCTTGATAATGTTTTTATAACATTTTTTTACAGAAAATGTAAGTACTATTTATAGAAAGCAAGCCAGTCGGCTGTGAAAGGTCTCCTGTGATTTCTCAAGTTGTTTTCACGTTCGACTGATACTGGCTTCTAGAACAGAAGTCTGGGAACTAGCCTGAACGTTAGACCCCTGAACATGGGTTCCTTTCCTTTCCAAGTCCGTCTTCAGTGGCAGAGAGAAAAGACCAATGGGGATGGAAAATAGATGTGTGCCACTGAGCAGGAGGTTAATTGTATTAATTTCAGACTCAACCCAGCTTGAAGACCAGATAATAATCTATAAAAAATGGAAGGCCAACAAGAAGCCAAAGTACGATTACCCTTTTCTTTCTGAGCGCACAATGTGTTAGAGTCATCAGGAGCTCATAAATGGCCCTTACAAGCAGTTTAGAAAAGGACACTGCATGAAGCCTACTCAGAATTGGAAACTGGGGAGATTCTTTTCCCTGTTCTACCTGAGGTGTTTTTTCCATGTGTTGAGTTTCATTTTGGTGATTCAGTGGAGAATACGGGAATTCTGCTGGGCTTCTCCAGCATGTGATGGATGAGGAGGGGTCAAGATGCAATTGAGTATTTTAAATACTGAAGAGCCCAATGTAAATAGTCCTCTGCAGTGCTGTTTCTCCTTGTATATGTGAATACAGGGGTCCATCATGTTTCCCCCTCATTTGTGCTAAGTCACCTGGTGAGAATTACATGGTGGATGAGAAAGGCAATGAGTAGAGTGATGAAACATTCCGATTTCTTCCCACACCGACCTCTCCATTCCCTCATTAGGGAAGTGCTGGTTCTCTCCTTCCTCAGCAAGTACTGAGAATCACTGGGCAACAGACCAGTGAGGACTGTCGATGTCTCGAAGCGGAGGAATGGTTTTCAAAATCTCTACAGCACTCATGAAAGTAACTCAGAATGTCGGGTGATCTGCCCTTAAAGTAGTCAGCTTTGCCCAGGGCACATACTGTCTTCAATATTGACTCTTCGTCCTATAAACATAACTTCAGTGCCCCCGCTTTGTTAAAACACAGAAACACTTAACATTTTGTTATCTCAAAGAAGCTCATGATCCTACAATGTCTTGGAAATCTTGAAGTAAATTTTACTGTCTCGTCACCTGTGTCCTGACAAATTTATTAGGCACTGGCTGATGGTGAGTAATGCCTGTTTATTAAGCTGATTTTTCAGGCTGCTTACAGGAGAGCTTCCATAAAGTAGCTTTAGTACCTTCGAACTTAAGCTTAAACTGGAGATTAGGCATTCATAAACTGAATCAACTGATCTTGGTCTAAGATGGAAGAAAAATGTTTTTTAATGCATTTTTGGCCCGCCACCCCTCCTTCCCTTTCAACCCCAGGAGCCTGCTTTACCATAAGGAAGGATATATTTAAAGTTACAATCTCTAGTGCCAGAAATTTCTACTTTATGTCTTGGCTAACCAGTGAGGATAATCAGCACCTTGTCTCTCTTAAAACTGACAGGGTACATTTTTAAAGTGTTGAAAGAGAAGTATACAGAGCTCACAGGTTGAACGGTCTCAATTCCCCCGCCTCGGCGAAGATTTTGAAACTTCAGTTGTTTTCAGTTGTCAGGGTAAAGCACTGTGGTCACTTAGATGAATCAGGCTACTTGACGCATTGGTATATTCTAGCTAATACAGAAAAATCAGGAGTGCATACTCTGAAATCTAAAAATCGAGATCATTCACGGCAGTGTTCATCTCGTTGGGGCTCATGGTACCTTTTCTAAAAGGAGCACTCCGGTTTCCCACTTCAGTAAGCCTGTCAGCTGTTTACTGTGTTACAAAGGCGAACCATGTCAAGACTCAGATTTTATCTTTTGGAAGTGAACCCAGTCTCAGGTTTTAAATGAACTCTACTTGAACTCTGTGCTCTCACAAGTGCACTGATCTTCCCAATTTACTTTGCTCTTCTATGTGGAAAACAGTAGGATTTCCTATGCCTCTTATCATGGGAATTTTACTGCCTTCAAGACCTTCTCAAAAGAGCAGTAACAATCTTCGTCTCTTCAGGTCCTGTGGGAAACCATTGTGTCTTGGGTCTGCCATTAGAAACCCAGCCCTTCTATCTTGGAAGTACCGGATAGGAAGAGATACATGGCGGTGCGGTGGGAGTAGCCAGCACTTAAATCAACAATACCCCATCCCGAATTTCCAGAGTCCTTTGTCTGTCATAAATTCACTTCTTGATTATGTCATAGCATCAAATGTTGAAGGAGTCAAACCTAAACTTGAAGACAGTTTCTCTAGCAAATTTAAATAAAATATGCTTTTTGTCTCCAAGCCACTTTTCTCTCTCGGGGAGTGGAACGAACTGATGTGGATGGAGATGCGTGGGAGGTTTTGGGTTTTAGCAGTGTTTGCCCATCCGCTGCAGGTTCTCATGCTGCTCTGGCTGCCAATGGTAAAACACCCAAAGTTAGCATTTTTTTGTTTTGTTTTGCGTTTCCTCCTCTTCTACTCTTTGGTGGTTGATCCACTCTTGTCTGGTTGTGCTAGTACTTACATGAGAGTTGGGTAGTTTGGGAGGTGGAACCAGCCCGGCCCTGTTCCCTCCCAGTGGGACATCCCGCTCCCAGCATGTATGTGCTTCTGTAGCATCCACAGAGAGGACAACCGCAGGCTTCCAGGGCCTCCAGCAAGCCAAGCTCTGCCATCCCTTTACCACGATTCAGATCATTGGATATGGATTTGGATGCTAAAGAAAAGGCAGGATCATTTCAATCCACTTGCCGCTGCCAGCTGTAATTGAAGCCTCCAGAGTGCCCAGTGGAGTGCAAGTATTCACAGATGGGGTCTCATGTATCCTCATGATAGTCCTTGGGGTAACTCGGAGGGCCACTATCCCCAATTTACAGGGCAGCCAACTAGGCTTATGGAACTTGCCCCTAGTTACAGTGGAGTCAGTCCTGACCGCAGAGCCCAGGTGCTTCATAGCGCCATGTGTCCTCCCAACTGTCTCCTTCTCTCACCGATACGTAAATACATCCCACAGTGTTAGTTCCCTTACTCTGTCCCTTGTTCTCTTGGCAACAGGATGACAGCAGGCCTTGCTCTTTTTCCAGTGGCAGAATGTTTAAGATACGTTGTTCTTAGAGATGGTCCACAAGCGATTTTTGCAATAGATACGTGAAACTCTATCTCCATATTAGCCTTGAGTAAGAAGCAAAATAGAATCTCTTTTTTTCCTTCCTCACACTTGTGGTCACACTTGAATGGTAAGAGATGTCATGGCAGATGTCATCTTAAAATAGTGTTAACAAACATTTTCAGGAGTTAAAATTATAGAAGTTGTTCATACCAACTAGGTTTGCCGGTTACACAATAGAAACTGAATTTTTAATGCGGAAAGCTACTTGGGCACTTCGTTCTCAAACTCAGTCAACCAAGTGTTAGTTTCTGCTCATGTCTTAGTTGTAGAGGGGGAAGTATTTGCCTAGAGACCTAAATTCTTGCCAGACAAGTCATTTTCTCATGTTCCTGTTGATGTCCCCTCCCCTCTATCACTGGAGTAGGAACACAGTTTTCAAAATTCAATACTTTGAACTGGGGGACTGTTGAAATCAGCACAAAGTTCAGTTATGGGATATTTGAAAGAACAGGAGTTTGGGCTTTTATATGGAAGCAGTTATTTTATCTGACGTAGTGAATTGCTAGTAATGATATCTTGCTTTACTTGACCACTGAGATTGTCGTGTGAATAAGCTCTGTGTGGATATTCTGAACGGATGCTGTGCTGTTGTGTGTTTTCTCCTAGGCAGGCAGTGAGGGTTTTGGAGAGGCCAAGCATGCCTTGTTCTCGATGACAAGATTTCTTTCTCAGCCTCAGTTCTCCTGATGTTTTGGGCTGGGTCATTTGCCATTGTGGGATTGCCCTCCTGCCCTGAAGGACACGGAGGACCAGCTCTGGCCTCTCCCCACTGGGTGCCAGCAGCACCTTCCTCCCAGTTTTGACAGTCAGAAATGTTTAGACACTGCCTGGCCTCCCATAGGGACCCAAATGGCTCCAGATTGAGAACCACTGTTTTTTGGTTCTCCACAGGGAAGATAACAGTCAGGGATCAAAAT
Organism: Meles meles; assembly: GCF_922984935.1. Taxonomy (NCBI): domain Eukaryota; kingdom Metazoa; phylum Chordata; class Mammalia; order Carnivora; family Mustelidae; genus Meles; species Meles meles. Next base: position 44,193,471 of record NC_060068.1, read on the forward strand.
ATCCACTCTTTAAGTGGACAAGCTGAGGTGGAGACCACACCTAACATCTAAGGCCAAGATGGATTTGTTTTGTCTTTTCAGACACCTCTGCCCAGCTGTTGTCTTACCGACAAGCCTTCTGTAACCACTCCGTTGAGAAGTAGTATAACTCTGATGACAGTCCCCATCCCCCTCACCTGGCTCTACTCATCTTCCTAGCCCCCTCCTCAATCTAAAGTTATATATTTAACTCTGACTTGCTTTTCCCCCATCACAACCGTAAGCTGAGAGCCGGAAATGTGTGTTAGGTTCAGGACTATAACCCCAGAGCATAGCTCAGTGCTTGGCACCTAATTTGGAGTCCATGACTAATTATTGGCTAAATGAGTCAGTTATTTAGAGACACTTGCTGCAAAAATGTGAAGAATCACGGTATTAAAGATCACAAATACAGCTTAAAAGAAATTGTTGAGGAATTTTTAATGAGGAGGCATGGCTTCGCATATGACAATTCTACCTAATGGATTTGTAATTAATTATTCCATAATTAAGACTTCAGTTTTTCCTTCATTTGATGTAATTAGTTTTACTAGAGTCTATTTTTCATGTCAAGAAAACAGTAGCTTCAGACAAGAGAAAGCTTTGAGCTGTAAGGGAATGAGAGAAAGCCTAGATGATGCAAGATCTTCCTAGGAAGATCCTAGGAAAACACCAACGTTTCTTATATAAGCAATCTTTGAGAATGTTTCAGTAAGGAAAAAGGCGGTTAGGTGGTTTCACTGGAAGGAGTAAAAGAACAAATAGAATATTCCTTTGAATGCTTGTTTTGTCATCGCTGAACTTAATAACAGAACTTTGGAATTGAAAGCAAATAATTTCTCCACTGAGAGTTTAAAATTTTCATTCCATATTTTCAGAACTTTTCTTGTTTCGTACTGACTTTTTCAGCTCCTTAAGTGTAACCAACTGCAACTATTTTTAAGTACCCTTACACTCAGCCTTTTGAATTAAAATAGTTGCCTTTATGAGGAAATCTGCGTTTCATCATAAAGATGAAACACAAAATCCTGGGCAAGATGGATGTTTGAACGAATGTGTTTTAACCTTGAAAATTATGGATATGTGTCCTGGCAAGGTGAAGAAGACAGCCCCTTCAGGCTGTGCGTTGAGCACCACTGAAATTTTATATAACAAGAACGACCCCCTCTGGTCCTGGGCAGAGGCCAAAATTCACCAGCATCTTCCACAGAGGGGCTGTGATCATTTTTCTGCAAGTGTTAATATCAAATTCATTGTTGCTGCCCTCAGGGGTTTTGTAATTATGCCTCGAGTTCGTTCAACGAACCTAACATTTCTCACTTTCAAACAAAGGATGATAGTACGAATGCTAGATTTGTTTTGTTCTTGTCCCTTCTCAATATCTGCTTCCTGAGATATAAGTGAAGTCCCCAAGAGTCCAGGAGGACGGCCTTCGGGCTATGGATTGAGTTCCTGTTTGTTGCCTCTTCGTATTTGCTGAGACTTGGAGAGGAGTTGGTCCACCCAGTCTCGCACAATGTATTATGGACAGATCCATCTCGTCTGGCCTCTCATGATTTCTGTCCAGTGTTATTCCCATCCTCCACTTCCAGTATCATGTGACCCTGGCTTATCCCTCGTGGATTATAACATTGCTAAGCCCCTGGAGTGAGACTTTTTGGTAGAGTTTTATAATGATAATAAGATGAGTGGAGGTGACGGGGAGCAGAGAGGCAAGAGAGAGCTGCCATTCTCTTAAATTCCATCTGATAGCAGAACATTTTAGAAGTATGCGCACTCCACAGACTTGCTAAGTTTCTGCTCAGTGCAAGATATTGTCGGTGATATGGGAGATACAGAAATGAATATGATCTGGCGCTGCCCTCCAGGAAAGCTTGCCTTCTAATGATTTTCTTCCTGGAGTCTGTCCAGGGCAGCCCATAGCCACAGACCTTTCTGGAAGTGCTAGAGATTCAAGAAAATCATACTCCTGTGACTTTTGGAGACCCAACAGAATTACATTGTATGGTTTGGCTGGTAGCATTTTTGTAGGTCTTTAGAATTCAGCCTCTCAGACTTTTTTCCTAAAAACTAAAACATGTATTTCATTTATCCCATGATTGGGTCTGTGTGGCTTTTTATTTTATAAGTACATTAACATCACTAAATGAGGTTAAAAGTAGGATTCCGGTGTTAGAGATGAGGGAATAGAGCTTGTCTCGAATAGCTGATGATTTTTCCACAACTGAAACAAAACTTCCTCTCTTCTCTCTTTTCAAGTGGAAGGAAATTTGACCAGTATGTACAACTGTATCCTGTCTCCTATAAAGCATAGATTCATGGACTAATACAGTGTAAGGACTAAAATTATTAGAGATGACCTAGACAGCTAAATCAGTAGTGACTTAAATACAAGTCTTCCTTCTTGCCATTGAATAATAGGATTCTCATATTCTTTCCTAATAACTTATTGGAATTTGGGTGAATGAAAGTAGGGCTGATATGATCTATTCCTTCCAACATGTCCAGTCCATGGTAATATAAAGCCAAGACGTCAATTTTAAAACCTTTTAGTAGCCACACAGCAAATAATCATTTTATTGACCACTGAGGTATTTAAACTGTGGGGTTGTAAGCAAAACTAATGATACGGATAGAATTATGGATGTAATGAAAGCACTTGTCAATGGATCGTGTAGGGTTCTTTTTTTTTTTTCCCAAAAACATTAATTATATTACCAAATAATTAGAACAGAGTTTGAGGCAATCTTTCCAGGAATGATTCCCAGATGTGAGCGAGCTCATTTTTATCATTAGATTGGAGATAACGTTTTAATGCAGCTAGAGGAAAAAAAAAAAAGTACTCCAGCAGAACCTTCAAGAAGCCGGGTGTTCTTTAACTTTCTTCATTTTACCCACAAATTATTTGAAAAGATAGACTATGAATTCTTTGTCATCCATAATATATTACAGCTTTCTGGAAGGGCTATGTGAGAAATGCTTTTTAAAGCTTGCTGGGATAAAGTGGCAATCATAGCATCTTGACCGCAAAGAACATCTGTTTACCAGCTCTGCTTTCTTTCCTGGTTGTAGGAGGCTTGAGGGAATGATTTCTTTTTTGTGTCTTGACAGGCTTCTGTGCTCAAGGCCAGACTGTGAAGATAACAGTAGTGTGTGTGTGTGTGTGTGTGTGTGTGTGTGTGTGTGTGTGTCCGTGTCCCCATATGTGCAGAGCATGCTGGTATTGGAAGCACGGCCCCAGCATTCCACTTTAGTAGATAAGGGAGAAGTCCTTGGTACTTTCACGTATATGTAGAGATACCCTCAGTTTGGGAAAAAATCAGTATTAATTTTCCCATGTCTCCCTTCTAAGTTCTCAATTTCTAGACACGCAGTACATTTTTAACTAAAACAATGCATTCACAGTGGCACCTTAGAATAATGAGCACCGTATTCAGGCGGTTCTGTTTGTAGAATATTTTATTTGTAGAATATTGTGAAAAGAAGAAGTATCTTACGCTTTTTCGGCCTGAAATTGAACTGGGAAGTTCTTTAAGGGAGGGAAAAGTTGAATTTGGGAAACATTCATTCCAATTTTCTCTGTGATACCAGTTTTTATTCAAAAAAAAATAAAAGTGTTTATCTTCTATTTCTCCTTTTTTCTCAGCCTTTGCATATTCAGTATTAACAAGCGTGTAATGAGCAAACCAAATTATAGCTAATTTGTTTTTACCTCTTAAAAGTGATTTTCCGTATGTAAAGTACTGCAAATATTAATCATTGATTATATGTACATTTTGTTAAGTTTCTGGGAGTCCCTCCCTTATATCAAATTCCAAGGGACAAATATCTGTCATTGAAAATATTTTAACAGTTGGGATACAATTGAAAAATTTTAAATTTCCATGTATTTTCTATGTTGCAAAAAGAAATGTGAAACATAGAAACCACTATTTACAAAGTTATTAGTTCATATTAAGATATCTTTGTTCATTAAAGGAAATAAGACATAAAAACCCGACTTTCACTTTCTGGGACATTAGTCAAGGGAATTATGGTTATTCATTACCTTGATGTTCTTGAATGAATGGTGTGATAAGCCCTCAGCATCTCAGTCCTCAAGTGCAGTTACAAGGTGAGGTGTCTTAAGAGGAAAATGTTCACTGAAGAAACAACTAATGATAAAAATAGCCTTCAATGGGGCGCCTGGGTGGCTCAGTGGATTAAGCCGCTGCCTTCGGCTCGGGTCGTGATCTCAGGGTCCTGGGATCGAGCCCCGCATCGGGCTCTCTGCTCTGCAGGGAGCCTGCTTCCTCCTCTCTTTCTGCCTGCCTCTCTGCCTACTTGTGATCTCTCTCTCTGTCAAATAAATAAATAAAATCTTTAAAAAAAAAAAAAAAAAAAAAAAAAAAAAAAAAAAATAGCCTTCAAGAACCATGTCAACTTACTGTCCCTTTTCATCAGTTTTGGGCTGATTATAAGATACTTACAACAATTAAATGCAAAAAATGCAGTGTTAAAAATGCTTTGCCCATACAATCCATATTACAAGGAACATTGATTGCAAATTTATTCTTTGGTAAAGGTTTAATTTTTTTAAGTAATGTCTACACCATATGTGAGGCTAAAATTTATAACCCTGAGATCAAGAGTCACATGCTCTATCAACTGAGGCAACAAGGCATCCATCTACATATTCTTTAATTCAAAGAAATTAATGAAGATGAGGATATCAATGGACATAAATCCATTGGTAAGTGAAAACCCATCAGAGTTACACCAATGAACAGTTTAAATGAGAGAACTGAAATGAATGAGGACATAAGTTAAATGTTTCACATGAGAATTATTTCAGAGTCAGGGGATAAGAGGAACTCGGGAATATCGGTGACGTTTTTGAGAATTCTTTGCATACAGTTCTAGTTTAGGCAGAGCTGTTGTATAGTCTTTTCAGAAAAGAAAAATCTTAGGGACACCAGGGTGGCTCATTTGGTTGGGCATCTAACACTTGATCTCAGGTCAGGTCTTGATCTCAGGGTCATAGGTTCAAGCCCCATGCTGGGCTCCATGCTGGGCATGGAGCCTAATAAAAAAAGAAGAAAAGGAAAGGAAAATTTTGTCCTGAAAATTCAACCCGTGATTCAATCTTTACTCCAGTTCGTAGCCACAATAGCAGATTAAACTTGATTCCTTATGATATAATTTTAGTGAATTTAAGATAACAACCCAGCATGATTTTTTTTCACTATTTTTCTGAAAAAGTGCATTTGGCCTTTTCCTGTTACCAGTCTTCCTCTAATAATGAAAACCTCCTGCATAGAGCCATGGCTCTGAGTTATCCATCACCAGTAATTATGAATAGACTGTGCTTTAGCTGGCCACTGCCTTTAAAACCCTAATTATTTCTTTGTCTCTTCTCAGAATATTAACTTAGCACCGTAGTTCTCAACTCTGGTCACACTTTAAAAATACTTGAGGAGTCTTTTTAAAAAAATCCCAGTGGCCTGGCTGCACTCCCAGAACATTTAAACGTCCCAGGAGATGCCAGTGAGTACCGCTGAGAGGACATCAGTGGGGTATTAAAACTTCCCACAATTAGCTTTACAACCAAAGAAAAGGGAGGATAGGACTTTTTCCCCTTTCATACGTTTTTTAACACATTGGAACCTTCTAAGGTTTGCCCTACAATTCCAAGTCAAATTTGAAAAAGTAATGAGAGCTTCTTAGGTCTTTTTTACCAGAAAGAGAAATATTCTTAAGCAAGGGAACTCATTTCTGTATTTTGAAAGCTATTTCTTTAGTGTGTCTTCTCTCGTATGTTTGCTATCTCTGGAGAAAGCATCACATTCCTACTCATGTTTCTGAGAGATTGAGAACCCTTCAGGAAGGACCTCTGGAGACTCCTCCCACCTCATCCTTTCTTACCTCTTTCCTCTGCCATCCGATCATGCAGCCTCCTGTAGCCACAGCCTCATGTAGCCTCCTGTAGCCACACACACAGAATGTAGTGTACATTCTGTTTCCTAAATCTGTGATGCTTCATCCAGCGGGATGCTTTTGATGGAACTCTTCTCTGCCCACAGCTGACTTGCTCACCTGCCTATCCCAGCCCTCCCAGCCAGCCTGTAGAACACCTCCCAGTGCCCAAAGCCCTTTCCACCACCATCAGCTGAATGTTCTCTACAAAGATCAATTGCATTGCATTCTTCCCTACACAGATTTTCCAATTTGCTCATATTAGTAAGATGGTAAGTTCCTCATTAGGAAATGACAGAGAAGGATGTAATGAGGGGGGTGTTTCTCAAAGTTGCGGTCATGTATAATAGAAGATTAGTCCGTGTCAAGATGCATTTTCTTGGTCATGTTGTATTTCTGCATTTAGAGCAAGTTAAGAATGACATTGTCTGGGGGCACCTGGGTGGCTCCGTCAGTTAAGCACCTGCCTTCAGCTCAGGTCAAGATCCCAGGGTTTTGGGGTCAAGCCCCACATCAGGCTCCCTGCACAATGGAGAGCCTGCTTCTTCCTCTCCCTCTGCTTCTCCCCCTGTTTGTTCTCTCTCTCTCTCTCTTTCTCTTTCTCTGTCAAATAAATAAATAAAATATTAAAAAAAAAAGATTTTCAGGGCCTCAATCCAGGAGTCTATCCCAGATGAAAGACTTATAAATACATAAATAAGTTGGCTGATTTATATGTTTTAGAAGAAAGAGCTATCGGAGGTACTTGTGTAGGTTCCCTTTGAGTATGGAAGATAATTTCTTCCTTAATTCAGTTCCAACTAACAGATTTTTTTAAAAAATTGGGATGACATGATTTTTTCATACTATTATTTTACTTCATTGTACACTAAGTGGGTCTGATAGTTTCGATTTGTGCATTCCTTCCATGCCCAAAGAATAATGCCTTACAAAGGGTTTATAAGGTTTAAAGTTTAGCTCGAATCATTGTCGATGATTAGGGAGGTCTTACAAGTCATCTTCCTCTATTTTAGTTCACATTCTGACTCACAGATCACCACTGACCAATCTTAATTGCAAGGTTTCTTGCCCATGTTATTTTAGTTTTTCTTGTGCTTACGTGTGCCACAGAGCCTAGAGGTCACGTAATACGTGCAATGGGGTTAGAAGACGGGTTTCCAGACCACTCTGTAAAAAAAAAAGGTGGACCCCAGATGGGAATGTGGAATGAAGAGGAAAGGTATGAGATGAGCTCTCCCACAGTGAAGTAGGGAGAATGGATTGGGTGGTACCAAGGATTTCTTGAGGCTTAACAGAAGCCAGAACACCAGAGATCGCGTAGTAGCGGAGACATTCACTATTTGTTCTTGCTTACAGTGCTGAGAGCTGTTTACTTTCTTTAAATCCTAAAGAGCATTGTTAGACACATTAACCGTGGGTCTGCTGCGTCACTTACAGTAACCCAGATCTTACTGTACTCTCTCTGTGCTATAGCTCCCAACATTTTTCTACTGATTTGGCATATTCACTTTTGTGTTTTCTTGCATATATAGTGTTACCCTTTTGCATGTTTCGTTACGCTGCCTAAATTCTGTTTTGTGGTATCTTCTCTACTCGTTTTATATCTTCTTTCCCCCCACTAATAGAGGTGCTTTCTGATTTCGGAGGTTAATTAGCAGTGTGAACCAATGAAAGACATATTATTTCTTCTGTAATGTTTTTGCACTTAGCATAACCAGTTAAGCAGCATTTTATGTTTCGCACTGAATGTCCTCAGGACCCAGACTGGCCTGAACAAGGGGCACCGATCAGCAGTATGCAGTGTCTTCTGTCTGTGTTTGGACCTAGCTGTAACTGGGATGTTTGTACTCACTGCATCGAGAAAGGCTGGCTGCTTAGCAAACTTGGCCAACCCTAGCTCGAACCAGAAGAGTTTGTATACAGTATGTTGGCTGCGTACCAGGAGACCAGATGATTTCTTTGCTCAGAAAGAAGGGTCTGTCAGGGGGAGTGACCTCTTGTTTCCCCAAAAGCAAGACATTGTGATCTCATCCACTGATACCCTCTCGGAGACAGGCCATGTCTGATTCATCTAATGGTTGTGTTGGAAGCCACAGGGCTTACGAACGATTGGCAAAGGGCAGTTTTCAAAATCTTGGATGCTCATTGTTTGTTAATGATGTTTTCAGAAACATATTAAATTGGTACATCTCGTATTTTCTGTGAAACTCCCTCATTATCTTGTCTCTGCTCCTCTTACCAGATTTCACCCAAACCCTCCCAGAAAAATGAGTCCTTGTGTATCACTTCTACCTTGGCATCAACGATGACGCCACTGCTTGTATGAAAATCTCAAAGGTCTTTACACAGTTTCTCTGTTGTTGTTTTTAACTGTATGTTTCTATTAAGACTTCTTTTTATTTTTTAATTTTTTTAAAGATTTTATTTATTTGTTTGACAGAGAGAGATCACAAGGAGGCAGAGAGGTAGACGGAGAGAGAGAGGGAAGCAGGCTCCCCGCTGAGCAGAGAGCCTGACGCGGGGCTCGATCCCAGGACCCTGAGACCATGACCTGAGCCAAGGCAGAGGCTTAACCCACTGAGTCACCCAGCACCCCAAGCCTTCTTTTAAAAAATGTCCAAGATTTAATAGTTTCTTTTAAAACATTGGCGTTTCTTTTGGGCTCTCTTTAATAGGGTTAAAATCTACTTTTTTTTGGCTAAGCTGTCTTCTCTGATTACTTCTCTGATTTTCTACTTTTCTTCCTGAAAGACTAATTGCAACATAGATTCCAACAATTTTTTTATTTGCAAGTCTCTTGTACAATAGAATAGAAACCTTTCTTCATGGTTCTCTAAGGTGGAAAAAATAGCTCCTCACCACAAAAGAGGTTATTGGAGGTTTTTTAAAAAATATTTTAATCTCTTTAAAATTTTAGATAGCTTTTAAAAATTTAGATATTTGACATTAATGCATTGCATATTAATATAGACAGTATACACTATTATTTTGAGGTAAGATTTGACCTCATAGAATCCTATTCTTACAAAACACAGATGATGGAAAGTACATATTATTTATCCTGCTTATAATATTCAAGTCTAAAAGCAAAGATTCAGAGATTCATTTTTTAAACTTCACGTAAGTTTTCTCTATTCTGATGTCTTATTTCCTGGGTTTACTAGGTAATACTCTTGTTTACAAAATCAAAGATTATTCTTCACTTTCTTTGTGATTTTTCCTACATATCAAAAATGTTTTTTCTCTAAGAAGTGCTTTCTTTTGACCTTGCTATATCTGACTATTTAAGGAAAATAGAAGACAAATTTCTCACTTTTGAAAGAGCTAAGTTTCTTTTTAATTTTATTCATGTTTTGATTACTTTTAATTATTTCTTTTGATTAAGGAACCAAATATTGCTAGAAAGTCACCCCTGATCTTATCTTAATGAGAACTTTCTGAATTTTGCCTTCCCTAGTTCAGATTTTAAATACAGAAAAGTAACTAAATTGCCAGGATATCTTTTACACCTAAAACTAACTTTGAAATTTCATAGTCACGGAAACTGTCACAAAGATATATACTTTCATCTTGTACAAGGGATGTACTGGAAATAATGAGTTCTGTTTGAAATGTTACTTTGTAAAAGTTCATGGCAAGAGCGTTATAGCAAGGATAGTCTCTCAGCCTTCCCTATGTTATAACTACGTAGATAAATTGTTTTTAATACAAATATTTCTGAATTTTATGCTTTCATGGAAAGTCCCCTGGGTATTTGTCAATTCCCCCACTTTCCATATTTTTAATAGACATTATTTTTTAAAATAGTTATAGATGGCAAAATCAAGAGTAAGGTACAGAGATTTCCCAGATACTTCTTGCCCCCAACATGCATAGACTTCCTCATTATCAACACCCCCCACCAGAGTGGTACATTTGGTACAGTTGGTGACCCTATATTTCCATATCTTTCCTACCCCAAATCTTTAGTTTACACTAGGCTTTGCTCTTGGTATTGTACAGTTCATGGGTCTTGACAAATATATAATGACATATATCACCTTACAGTGTCATACAGACTAGTTTCCCTGCCCTGTAAATTCTCTGTGTTGTGCCTCTTCCTTCCTCCCTCCACACAGCTTTCTCTTGCCCACTCTGAACCTTGTGGGAAAAAAAAAATCAAGCTTTTTAGTCCTCACAGGGAGTGGACAAGAAAAAAAAAATCACTGCGAGCAGATGACAGAATATAGACAACTTTAGGTTCCTTGAAAAAAGGGTTTTTAGCCCATCCTTCCAACACATACTTCCTTCTCTTATCTTCGTGCAAACGAGTTACAGGCTACTCACAATCACCCCGCTTTATGCATACATAACATGGTTAACTACAGTTGATATTCTGTGGCTGTAACTGAGCAGTCGGTTAGAACCTTGGACCGTTGGGAACGTTATCCAGCACAGTTCTAGAATCATCAGCCGATTCCAGTAGCTCGTTCCTAGTGGATACGGAAACCCATCTCCATGGGCGGTCCTTTAATACCTGTCCACGAAGAATCATCACCTCGGCTCTGCTTATAGCTCTTTTTATTACTGTTGTACCGCCCTGGATGTTTTCAGAAGTTTTTTGTAAGGACCTATTTAGAAACTGTCCCTGCTCCCCTTCCCCCAGGGGATTTACTTGGAGACAAGTCCCGGAAACCAGCTCCAGGTAACAAAGCCCAGATACAAGGGTGGGTCAGGCCATGTGGAGATATCCGATCAGTGGGGGGTTGCATACTGTCTCGTTAGCTACCAAGGAGTAGGGACCCCCGTCCTCTGGAAGCCTTTTGGTGCCAATCCTAATCAAAGTGTAATAGGCTGGTTCTAATGTCTACTAGGGTAAATTGTAATTCAATTGGTCACCTAGCATCACTGGAGTTTCCTGTGTGTGTTACAATCTCATTGGTCACCTGTGCGTGGCCAGGCCTGATCGCATGGCCTTTGCCCTTAAAAGCTAGTCTGTGAAACAGAGAAGGGTCTCCCTCTCTTGTAAGGGGTGCAGCTCCGAACGTTCGGTTAGATTCTTGATCTAAAAAATCTAGAAATTAAGATAAAGATTTGCTTGACCTTCGCTTTATATCAGTCTCGCTCCTTTAATCACGAACCCATTATTGGGGCATAACATTATTTTCTTGTATACTGGATTAGTAATTAGTATCAGTAGAATTTTAGACCTGGAAGGAATGAATGAACAGTGACATACAACAGTGCGGATGAGTTTTCCTAACAGTATGTTGAGCAAAGAAGCCAGAAAACTGTGTGATTCTATTTAGATAAAGTTAACAAGGCTACCCACTCGATTGTGTGGGAATTCAGGAGAGCGGTTACCTAGGGTGGGGGAAGGAGCAATGACTGAAAGGGGACAAGAAGAGAACTTCAGTCTGTGAAGATTCATTAACCTTACAATTAGAATTTGTTTACTTTCCAACCAAATGCTTAAAATAATCCTAACAATCATGTAATCTGGAGGTGGGAGGGGGGGGAATGGCCGCTGTAGTTAAAGCAGGGATAGTATGGGAGACTCAAATGGGGGTCACGTGAGGGTGAGCCAGGGTGAAAATCACTGGTGTAACCTACCCAGCCCGTTGTAGAACTGAGGGAAGAAGGGTTCCCCAGAGACCTTAAGTCAACCAGATTATATAGCTACTTGCTGAGAACATTTATTAACGCATTCAGTACGTATATAGAACATGGACCAACCCCTAGGTGTAAGCCGGGATGCTGGGATATAGTTGGGAACCGGACTGACCCAGCCAGACCCTGCCCTCACAGAGTCTAGAATACAGAGTTTCTAGCTGACCCCACTGCCTGACCTGGCCCACCCAAGTAGACATTTGAGTTTGCTCTTCTTGACTCACAGTAATTTTCCTACCCCAGAAAAATGGGACATTTCCTTTCCCTAAGGCTCAGACTAGAATTTCTTTCCCACTTCTATGAGCTGCCTGTTCCATGGTGTTCCAGAAACATTGTTTTGAGAAATCAAGAGTAGCTGATTCTTCTTTACAAGACACTGGTCTTCCATAGCGGCTGTGCTGGGAGCAGAGAGCACTCTCGCCCAGGCCTCTGGGCTTGGCCACTGGAGTCGCCATTATTTCTGGGTGGGTAAACTCTCTCACATCACTGGCTCCAGGCTCCTCATTTGAGCAGGCTCTCATCTGCATGTCAATGAGGCTTAAAGCCCGCAGAAAGAATTAACTGGTCTGGGATGTTGATGCAACTCTTCAGGAAAGGCAATAGAAAGGAAAGCTGCCCTGACTGAGCTGATTGTCTTGGAGCAGATATAGGGTGAAGTAATCATGTTAATATTATGTGACTCGGGTTAGATGATATTTTCAATGATCAGCCTAGTAGGAGTTTAAACTTGAGGAAAAACACAAACTAATCAAAAACAGTAAATGAAACATCCCTTTTAAAGTAGATCAACTGACCTTTTATTTATTTTTATACTTTTTTGATTCAGATTAAAGCCTAGGACAAATTCAGATTTCCTTCGGTTTATGAGCCATGTTTTCTATTGAGGTTTAAACCAACAATATTAATTTCCAGTTGTATTTCTTTTCCTTTAGGACTAATTAAAGAAAACATGTTTGTTTTTCTAGGCATCACTCCCAAATCTTCAAGTGCCAGGATATAAATTCTGGTTTTATGTTCCAAAAGAATGTTTAGGTTTTGAGATCATATAGTCTTTCGTAGAATAAAAGTTTGTGGTGTGAGGGAGTGCGTATGTTCTTTGTTCACAAGTTTCTCCTCATACCATAGACCTTTCTGGAAAGGTAAGCAAATTCCAGGCAAAGAAGACCCTGTTAATTTACCATGGGTTATTAAAATAAACACACAACAAATTCAATTTAGATTTAAAGCTATGTTTCAGAGGCCACACATTTAATAGGTAAGATGTCTATATTTTCTTGTTTGTGTTAGTGTCCTTCATGTAAAAGATGACTTCCTCCAAAAATTCTTGAGCGAGCTTGATTTTCAAATTGATTCAAACTGCAAGATGGTAATAGATGATCTTTCATGATCTTCCTTCTGAGAAAAGTTGAAGCAAGTCTGTGCCAATCACGGTACCCAGCAAACCCCTTTCTCTAAAGTGATTAGGTTAGACACCCAGTGCACGAGGCCAAAATTATGTCTAGTGAAAATGACCCTTGAATGCCCGTTAAATTGTCCATGAAATCCACCTTCCCGTAAGCCCAGTGCTTTGTTTGAGTGTCCAATGAAGTACACCCATGCTTTAGGAAAAAGTTAGCCTAGAAAGGCACCCAGCATGGTAAGATACCCCACACCATGAAATGCATGGGAACCAAGTCAATGGGTGGGACAGCTAATTTCCTTCCTTGACTCTCTTGTTCATTATTGGGCCTAGACTTATGGAATGGAACAGAGAGTGGAATTTCCTACACTAGGGCAGTTGCTTTGCTTTCTTCCCCCATTTCTCCATGGAGTTGAATTTAAGCTAAATGCCTCCATGTGGTGACTGTGAAACCCCTAAAGGGCTTTTCTGTGCATAACACACCAATGGCCCCGTCTCTTGTCAACACCTGAAAAGAACACGCATAATGAGAGATTTCAGTGGTCCGGACCCCAGCTCTGCTACTAGATAGCATTTGATTATGGTTTCAGATAACTGCTTTTGAAGGTAGGTGGCATTTATGCACTTTTGAATATATAGAGATTATATTTAATACTATGCCAGAGTGTATTTTGGCAACGGTAGAACGTTATACAGTTGGCTTTGCTTTTAAAAGGTCATTACACAGTTTATATGCCTAACGTTCAAGAAGTTCTTTTTGATCAGATTGAAGTAATTGGGCATATTTTACCTGAAATGTTATTCATATACACAGACACACACACAGGCTTCCTCACATTACCAATAAGAACTTTTCTAGTTTGACTAGATCTTTGAAGATCCAAGATTTTTCTCCTGTTGTTCAGGGTTCAAAGGTCATTCCCTCCTCAGAGTTTGGTGATGTTGGGATAAGCTTTACAGCTAACCTGGGAATCCTCCTTTTCCATCTCCCCTTGCTTCCTCACATCCACATATCCTGTGGCTATATACTTCATCTTCTACATAAAGGACATTAACACAGACAAGAGAGTATAGACACGAGTGTCCATGACCAAGCCAAGGCCTGTTGGCGGAGCCCTCACCACACAGTCTGGGTCTGGCCCTGGCATGGTGCCAGATGAGCCACAGGAGCATGGGGCCCAACTACTGGGCTCCTGCTTAACTCACCACTGTGTCCACCCTTCCACTCTGGCAGTCTGGTCTTCAGCCAGCCACCTGTCTGATCTTTCTGAACATAAATCAGCTCATGGTACTCTCCCACTTGAACCTGATCCTTGGCTTCCGTCCACAACCAAAGAAACTCCAGACCCCTTTGTGTGGACTGAGCGGCCCTGCCCTGCAGGCTCACACCTCTGCCTGCCTTTCCAACTCCATCCCCTCAGACTCCCTCCCTCTGTGCTCCATGCTGGCCTTCTTGCTGTATCTCCTTTTTTTTTTTTTTTTTAATTTAATTTAATTTCTTTTCAGTGTTCCAGAATTCATTGTTTATGTACCACACCCAATGCTCCATGCAATACATGCCCTCCACAATACCCACCACCAGGCTCACCCAACAACCCCCTCTCCCTCGCCTCCAAAGCCCTCAGTTTGTTTCTCAGAGTCCACAGTCTCTCATGCTTCACCTCCCCCTCCAATTTCCCCAACTCACTTCTCCTCTCCATCTCCCAACGTCCTCTGTGTTATTCCTTATGCTCCACAAATAAGCGAAACCATATGATAATTGACTCGTTCTGCTTGACTTACTTCACTCAGCATAATCTCTTCCAGTCCCGTCCATGTTGCTACAAAAGTTGGGTATTCATCCTTTCTGATGGAGGCATAATACTCCATTGTGTATATGGACCACATCTTCCTTATCCATTGGTCTATTGAAAGGCATCTTGGTTCTTTCCACAGTTTGGTGCCCGTGGCCATTGCTGCTATGAACATTAGGGTACAGATGGCTCTTCTTTTCACTATATCTGTATCTTTGGGGTAAATACCCAGTAGTGCAATTGCAGGGTCTCTTGCTGTGTCTCCTTGAAGGTCACTGTCAGCTCAGGCTCTTTGCCCTTTCCATTCCCTCTATTTATAATCCTCTTCCCCCACATTTTTGTGTGGCTAGATGCCCTTTGTCATGCAGAAAGAGGCCTTTCTTGACCCACCAGAATTAAAAGAGCCCAGCCTTCCCACAGTCACCCTCAGTCTGCGGGTTTTTTTGTTGTTGTTGTTTTGTTTTTCATTGCCCTCATCCAAACCCAAAAAGATTTTATGTCTGCTTATGTACTTGTTGATTGTCTGATTAATCCTTTGGAACACTGCTGTCTCATATGGCATAGCCACCAGCCCCATGTGACCATTTAAGTTTAAATGTAAGAAATGGAAATGAAATAAAATTTAAAATCAAGTTTCTCAGTTGTACTAGCCTCCTGACGCAGGCTTCCTAGTCACCCCATCAGGAAATGCAGATAAAGAACATCCCCATCCTTACAGAAAGTTTTGTTGGCACTGCATTGAAATAGGAATTCCCTGAGGGCACCAAGCCTAGCTGGCTGCTTCTGCTGAATGCCTGATGGCTGTGTGCTGTCCTGGGTGCTCAGAAGGAAGAGGGAAGGAAGGAAGGGAGGGAGAGAAGGAGGAGAGAGGGAGAACAGGGAGGAGGCAAAGAGTCTTATATTTTTCAGGGAGAGAGATCTTTGGAAGAGCTCTATGGAAGGCCATACCCCTACATTGACTTAAATTTCAGGATTAAAATAATCAAAATGTGTTTCTTAAGGGGTAATATGTAACCATCTTCTGGAATCCCTTTGCATACCCCTCTATTGATCATGTTTTACCCAATCTCCTTAGAGCCTGACTTTCGGGGACTCCAGCCTACAAATAAAGAAATGACTTCCAGGAGAAAAGCACACTTTTCCTTGCCTCTTTTCAACACAATAAACCATTTTCCCCCCTTTATCTCCAGGATGTATGCACAATTTTTTTCCCCCTCTTACTAGGGCTCCAGTTCCCAAAAGTTAGAAATCTGGAATGTGTGTACCTGTAGGTTATTTGTGTAATTTTTCTGAATTTACCTTTTTAAAAGCGTCTTGACAGGTGTGTGGATTTACCACCATCTCTGTCGTGCTGGACTGGGGAGACTGGGTAGTGTAGCTTCAGAGCAGCCCCTTCCCCTCGGCTTGCTTCAGAGCTAAGACCCCTATAAATTGTTGCTGTGAACTTTTGAACTCGGAGAAACTTCTGCATATATGTAAGAAGTAAAATAATCCAGGGCTAAGAATTTGTGTCTTCCTCATAACAAATCACATCTAGGAAAAAAACAAGTTTGATTCTTGGCTTTTTAAGACTTTCTTATAATTTAATGTTTTAAAACTTATCCAGAACCCTTAAATATACTTCATAGAAGGTTTTAAAAATATATCTTAATATACAATTGTCTAGATAGGAAATAGTTCCATGTAGTAGAAATGAAAATTATTTTCAAATATGGATGGGTTCAAAAATAATTTTTGTCATTTCGACATTAAGACAGAGAAATTATTTAAGAACACAACAATTTAGTGAAATCATGTTCTGAAGCCTAGATAACCAGAAATTTATTAGATTTGAACTGTCACAATAATGTCAGAACTTTTGAATTTTTTTATTAATTTAATTTTTTTTTTATTTGTTTATTTACAGCATAACAGTAGAACTTTTTAATTTTTGAGCAAGATTCTTGTCGAAGTTTCCATTGCCCTGAGTAACAACATGAGATATTGAGATCTTGAATAAAACGAAAACACTTTGCAGATCTACTGTGCCTTTCTTTCTCCAGCAAACCTAATGAGTTAGTGAATACTTCTATTTAATAAGATCTTACAAGAGAAATAGAATAGCTAAATGGTGGAAAGTTGTTTTAATTTCATTTTTATTGGAGAAGGTAGAGCATAAAATACCTTTAAAAGCTGAGTGCTAAGCATCCTGAATCTGTAGGCTTAGAGATAAAGATCTGGTCTCTGACATGCGTTACTGGCCACAAAGTATATTCCCTTCACGCTGCAAGGATCCTAAGTATGGTACTTGCTACAGCTTAAAGAACCTATGAGGGTTCTAAGAATCTCTTTCGGCAGACAGGGTTGATTATTTGCGCTTCTGGTGGGGCTCTTTCATACCAAAGTAGGGGAAACATTATTCTAGGGAGCACCTGTAACCACTTTCTTGAAGTCCTTTTTGGATTTTAACATTTTGATGTCAGAATTGCTTCTGGCTCCCCAAGCCCCAAGTATTTAGTAACATAGCCAGCCTCTCTCCTCGGAAGAATATCCCACAACAGGCAGATATGTAAGAATGCTTGAAAGTGCTTCAGATGTCTCGAGCCCCACATGTTGAGCAGAATGCCTGGACCGTACATCTTCTGTCCTCCAGAAACTACATTTCAGTTTCTCTCTTTATTGGCAGCTGGTAACGAATAGCGTTGTATTAGCGGCTGAACTGAAAATGCCTGTGGTTCCCACCAACTCCAGCAGTCTGCACCGAATCTGTTGTCTCCTTAGCCTAACGTGGAATCATCCTGGGCTCTCGTTCCATGGGGATTGTGATCCTTTCTCCTCCAGTCACTTGCTCTGTGAGCTAGTGACGGTCACTTCTCCCATGTCTGTTTTCCTGTCTCTAAAATGGGGATGCTTCCACCAGCTTGGCTGAGTTGTTCAGAGCCCTAGAAGTCAGGCATGTGAAGGTCCCGGCATGTGATTAATTGCTCAGAAAACAGGACTGTCTCTTTAGCTTCATGAAATTCATTAGCTGGAACTCTTCTTGGAGAAGAGAACTCTGTTTTTGGATTGCGTTCACTTAGCACTTAACTTTTATTTTGTCATGTCTCCAAGTATGCTCCATGAAAAAAAAAAAAAGTACGGTTATTTGTAGCAGAGCTCCTTGTTATCTGAGAGTAGCCGGCGAGTGGAATAAAAGACCCTTAAAGTGAAGTCACTAAACACTGGAACATGACTTCCTAGTAAAAAGTAAACCAAACCAACAAAACTAATGAGATTTCGGTTAGAACTTTGAATGAATTGGCAGTCAAGTCTTTCAACAATGCGTTCATACAACATGGCATCCATCATTTTGTGTTTGGCTTTGCGGTATGTAACAATGGTCATTTTTACAGAAAAAGAGAGAGTGAGTGAGTGAGTGAGTGAGTGAGTGAGTGAGTTCTTGGGCTTCACCAACTGGCCCACAGCTTCCCTTTATCATTTGAGAGTCAACTCATTCTCTTGTGAAACATCTATTAGACCACCATCCTTGCTGACGTGTTTCTGAAGTTACTCGCGGCTGTAGCTTCTCGTGACCTGATGTATATTTCCAAGAATTCCTTAGCATCCTTGTTTCTGATTTCAGGAATACTGCATCCTTTGTAAGCTTTGCAGTTTGACTTCCAGTCCACTTACGCTGTGTCTGTTTTGCACTGTTGGGGGAGGGTGTGTTTTAAAACCACCCATAGCTAGTGTAGGATCAACTTTGGAAGATGTTGATTTAATGGATAGAGAGCCTTGCTACTTCTAAGCAGGGGAGAAACACTTAAGCTGGGTGGGGGTGGGGGGGGGGAGGAGTGTTTCAAAACTGTCAATTCATGACTATTTTCATGTTATGATGATTTTTATATCACTGCACATCCTGGAAACTGGGAGGTTGGATAACCAAGCCTCCCTTTGTGGCGCGATTGTCATTCCCTGATGAAGAAGAGCTGTATACCTGACCTGTAGGTCCCCAGCAGGATCTTTTTCAGCATGTTTACTCATGCTGGCCCCTGGGTTTTCCAGAATGGCTTTTCCATCGGTACCATTTGATCTTCTGCTTCCACATAATCAGTTCCTAATGACAGCCCAGACGTAGAAAAAGGGGGAAAGGATCTATCTTGCTTCCTTAACACTGTATCAGCACAATCAACTTTTGACCATCTATAAAACTAGCCTGTATTGATTTTTTTTTTTCAATGACCCTCATAATCTACTGCTGGAAGATAGACACAGTCTGGGGACAACTAAAAATAGCCAAGAATGTGTGACTGTTCTGAATTCCAGCTGCAGAGTCCTGATTTCCAAAGCATCACCGACCTTGATGCACTGAGTAATTTTACTTATCACTGGAGATACATAGTTGATCTATACTGAGAATAAAAATTAAAAGTTACAACTAACATCTGCTGAGTACTATTCTAACGACCTGGCCTGCATGATCTCATTGAATCTTCGTAATATCCCCAAAGGTCACGTGTGCTTCTGTTACAGATAAAGACACTGAGTCCCCATCCCTTAAAAGCCTGTGAACATTGGGTGATAAAGTAGAAATCTAGCAAGAGTATGGGGTGAATAAGGATGTTGCTGACTGAGGTATAAAGACATACCAGTATGGATCACCACTGTAGGGTGGTGGTGTTGGAAATTCAGGAATCTGGTGTTTTCGGACCCCAGAAATGGAGTAAATGGAAAGAGTAATGATGGAGAGCCAGGTTTTTCCTTTGTTAAGTTCAGCGACATGCCCGTGAGCCAGGGACTCAATTAGAGTTTGATGAATGAAGCAGAGGTCCAACTGAGGCCGAACAGAGCATGAACCACACTCAGTGGCCTTGGCGATGCCTCCCTCCCCTAACAATAATACAGCAAACACATGCAAATGAATTACATCATGCAGCTGGCCTTGGCCCGCTGCACCTGGTGGGAGAGGGTTTGAAAAGCTCAACAAGGGTTTGAGACCCAGACAAAAGACATGTCTAAGAGGGAAGGAATCTCTGTTTAAAACATTGCATTTCTAGGCATCACGGTTTCTGTTGTTAGTTTCACTGACTTCCTTGCACAGAATGTGAGCAATCCAATTAGTCCGCTGTTGTCTTGTCTGTTCTACCAAGTGGCAGTGCTTCCTGCAAGGGTCTTGGTCCGGAAGTGACAGAGCTCTTCCTGAGACCCTGTGGAAGGTGGCTGAGATTGGTTGGGACCCCAGTGGTTGAAATTAGCTCCCTTTGAAGTACCTCACCTGGAAGAGTCAGGCCCAGGGAAAGGGAAATTGGGTGTAGAACTAGAACAAAACATGGGCATTGAAACTGAGACTCCCAGCATGATTTAGGTACAGAAGGAAAAGGAAGAAAACAAAAGCCCAATTTTCCATAACACCTAGAACAGTACTGGAAACTGATGAGGAGTTACAGAACATTTCTTGATTAATTTAAAATGGTTTGAAGCTGAAAATTTTCCTAAGGAGACACTACATAAAATATATCTAATAAAGTAAGCATCTGTATTCAACTTCTTACTCGGGCGTTGATGTAGATGTGAGACTTTGGATGCACGGTCTAGAAAATTGTATTCAAAACATGTATTGTTTGGATCAACATGTCCTCTGCCTGCTTGTGAGAAGAATAGGACCCCCTGTCTTGATGGATGTCTCGCTAATGACTTCATTAGGTGCTTTGGTGTGAATGTATGGGTAGCAGTCAACTTTAGGTCATGTTGCTTTAATGTCAAAAAATAAATTTTACCCACTGATTTTATTTCATTTATTTGTATTACTATTATTTATTTATTTAATTTTCAATAAATTCAAAATATCAGCAGGCAGAACAACTCAGGAGATAACTTTCTCTCTTCCCAACACACCATTAGGAAGTTGTACTACGGCCTTAAGCCAATCACTGGTTCCTTTTAGATGTAATTTCCTTAATTTGTAAGCTGATAAGATTGTGCTAGGTAATCACTATGTTTCTAAGTACTTCTTAATTTTTTTAGAAAAGTTTTAAGTTCGCAGCAAAATTGACAGGAATCTAGAGGGATTTCCTGTGTACCCCCTGCCGCCATACATGCCTACCCTCCCCCATTACCAACATTCCCCACCAGAGTGGTACATTTGTTAACAACTGTTGAACCTACATTGACACATCTTAAGTATCCCAAATCCACGGTTTTTATCTTACACTCTTGGTGTTGTATAATGATATGTATCTGCAATTACAGAATCATACAGACTGTTTGCACTCCTTTATAAATCTTCTGTACTCTGGCCATCATTCCTCTCCCGGTACCTCACACCCCTGGCAACCACTAGATTTTTTATAGTTTTGCCTTTTCATCATGCCAAATGGTTAGAATTACACAGAATATGGACTTGCGGATTGGCTTCTTTCATTTAGTAATATGCATTTAAAGTTCCTCCATGTCCTCTGATGGCTTGAGATCTCATTTGTTTTTAGTGCCAAATTATTTCCCATTATGTGAATGTACCCCAGCTTATTTATCCATTCACCTACTGAGGACATCTTCATTGCTTCCAAGTTTTAGAATTGTGAGTAAAGCTGCTATAAACATCCCCAAGCAAATTTTTGCGTGGACATTGTTTTCCACTTCTGTGGGTAAATATCAAGGAGCACAATTGCTGGATCTCGCGGTAAGAATATGCTTAGTTTGTAACATACCGCCAAACTGTCTTCCAGTAGGGCTGTACAGTTTTGCATTCCCACCACCAGTGAATGAAAGTTCCTGTTGCTCCACATCCTTGCCAGCATTGGGTGTGGTCAGTGTTCTGGATTTAGGCCATTCTAGTGGGGGGGTGTGTGGAGGTATCTCATCATTATCTGAATGTCATCTTCGTGATACCATATGATATGGGGCATTTTTTTCATATGCTTACTTGCTATCTGTCTATCTTCTTTGGTGAGATGTCTTTAAAGATCTTTGGTCCACTTTTTAATGGTTGTGCTTTTGCATTTTGGACAACAGTGCTTTCTCAGACATGTCTTGCACAAATATTCTCTTCCAGTGTGGGGATTGTCTTATCATTCTCTGGGAACAGCCTTTCACAGAAGTATTTAATTTTAATGAAGTCCAGTTTATCAGTGACCTCTTTTATGGATTGTGCCTTTGGTGTCTTAGCTAAAAAGTATCACCATACCCAAGGTTATCTAGGTTTTCCTCTATGTTACCTTCTAAGAGTTTCATAGTTTTGCATTTTACGTTCACTGTGATCCATCTTGAATTAATTTTTTTAAAAGATTTTATCTATTTATTTGACAGAGAGCGATCACAAGTAGGCAGAGCAGCAGGCAGAGAGAGGGGGAAGCAGGCTCCCTGCTGAGCAGAGGGCCCGATGTGGGGCTCGATCCCAGGACCCTGAGATCATGACCTGAGCCGAAGGCAGAGGCTTAACCCACTAAGCCATCCAGGTGCCCCATCTTGAATTAATTTTTATGAGGGATAAGGTTTCTACGTAGATTAGTTTTTTTGCATGTGGATGTCCAGTTGCTCCAGCATTGGTTGTTGAAAAGACTACCTTTGATTCATTGTATTGCCTTTCTTCTTTGTCAAAGATTAATTAACTGTATTCATGTGGACCTATTTCTGGGATAACTATTCTGTTCTGTTGATCTATATATTCTCTTTGCCAGTATCATGCCATCATGATTACTATGGCTTAATAATGAGTCCTCATGTCAGGTAATATCAGTCCTCCAACTTTGTTCCTATCTCTCAATATTGTGTTGGCTATTCTGGGTTTTTTGCCTCTCCATATAGATTTTAGAACTAGTTCATTAGTACCAACAAAATAACTTCTTGGAGTCTTGTTTGTGGTTGCATAGAATCTATAGATCAAGTTGGGAGGAACTGACATTGTGACAATATTGAGTCTTCCTATCCATAAATATGGACTATCTGTCCATTTATGTAGTTCTTTAATTTTGTTCATTAGTATTTTGTAGTTTTCCTTAGATATTGTACATACTTTATTAGATTTTAAGTATTTTTTATTTATTTTTTATTTTTTATTTTATTTTATTTTTTAAAGATTTTATTTATTTATTTGACAGACAGAGATCACAAGCAGGCAGAGGCAGGCAGAGAGAGAGGAAGAGAAGCAGGCTCCCCATCAAGCAGAGAGCCCGATGCGGGGCTCGATCCCAGGACCCTGGGATCATGACCTGAGCCGAAGGCAGCGGCTTTAACCCGCTGAGCCACCCAGGCGCCCCAGATTTTAAGTATTTTTTAAAATTTTATTTATTTGAGACAGTGAGCAAGCAAGAGAGCACAAACAGGGGGAAGGGCAGAGGGAGAGGGAGAAGGAGACTCCCCACCGATCAGGGAGCCTGATGTGGGACTCGATCCCAGGATCCTGGGATCATGACCTGAGCTGAAGGCAGTCACTTAAGTAACCAAGCCACCCAAGCACCTCATACTTCATTAGATTTATATCTAAGTATTTCATTTTAGGGGTGTTAATGTAAGTAATACTGTCTTTTTTTTTTTTTTTTTCCTAATACTGTCTTTTTAATTTCAAATTCCACTTGTTCGTTGCTGGTACGTATGTAACATATTAACCTTATATCCTGCAGCCCTGCTACAACTGCTTATTCTGGGAGTTTTCTGTCAATTCTTTCAGATTTCCTAAATGGACACTCATGTCCTTTATAAACAAAAACGGTTTTCTTTCTTTCCAATCTGTGTAATTTTTATTTTCCTCGTCTATTTGCATTAGGTAAGACTTGCAGAACAATGTCGAAAAGTAGTGGTGAGGGAAGATATTGTTGCTTTATGCAGAGTTTTGTAAATATTATTAACTTGAGGAAGTGTCTTTCTATTCAGTAATTTTAAAAATAATAGTCTTCAGTGGTATTCGCCAAGGAAAGGAACCACAAAAGAGAATAGTAGTAAAAAGAGGTACACGTAAAACATTTGGATGAGACTAGAGTTTGAACTTAAAATGATTCTCAGAAGAACCGGTCATTCTTACTGGCGGCTTTTCCCCCGCTTTGGTTCCTGCCTGCTTTGTTGCCCTCCCCTGACCCTTGTCTGGTCAGCCTTGTTTGGTAAGTTCATTGTTGTCAAATCTCCATCTTTTTCTTACGTTCTCCAATTCTCTCTGTAAACTATTTCAAACCATGAACCCTAAGTTTTTTGGAATAATGACTTTGATTTTATCATACATGCCCTTCCCCAAAATGCAATTATGCCCTATATTTATTTTAACTATATTAAACTATGATTTGTTTTGTGGTAAGACTTTCTGTAATACTGGTACAGAAAATTTTGTATGCCTTCTGTGGCTAAACTAAAGTTAGCTTCTTACAAAAATATCCCTGTTTGGTTTCACTGCTTCATTCAGCGGACTTTTTATTCATTCAATAAATTCTTGAGTGCCTTCCATATGCCACGGTATGTGCTGAGCACTGTGGTTTATGGTGGACAAGACAAAGGATCTCATCATGAAGGAGACAGATAATAGTATTAAGTTGCTATACGTACTGAATGCAATTTGCTCAGGAATTTTGCACAGAGGAAAAGGCAGGGAGGTACTCTGAACTGGACGTCAGGTGCAGACTTGGACACTTCTTAGGAGTTACTTCCCAAGTCACCCCCAACGTAAGTCTTTAAAAGTATGTTTGTTTAAAGGGTAAACACAGTGAACTGGTCAAACAACAACAAACAGAAACTACTGTAGACATTTCAAAATAGGGCTTTGGTTACTTCATTGCTGAAAGAGCCGAAACACCAAACTATGCAAGATAGAGCTGTCCTGAGATCAGCAAAGGCAGAGAAGCCACCACCACTCCTTGGGCTGAAAGGGCAAACGAAGAAGGTCTGTTACCACCTTCAAGTTAGGATGACCAGGCCTTCTAGTGCAAGTGAGAGTGCAAATGGTGCTAATAGTGCCTGCCTTGTAGGAGCTGATGGCATGTAGGAGATACTGCCTGTAGCAAGACGTGTGTGTGTGTGTGTGCGCGCGTGTGATATAGATATATATAGATAGACAGACACTTACCAAGTCCTCCTCTCTACCTTCTAATCTTCTGCCCAAGCCTGCCCTTGCCCAGACCTACCAGGAAGCCAGTCAGCTGGCAAAGAGCTGAAGAAATACAGTTGTTTCCGAGAGAGTGGATCTGAGAATAAATAGGCAAATGAGTGCACTCTTCATTGGCAAATGAAAAGCCAGAGGTGGGGGGTTGGACATTTTGAGGTGGTTCCAAGAAGGGGAGGATGTACACAGAGATAGTAACATCAGCCCAAACCCCAGGACATGGGAGAGCACAGAATATGCACAGACTGGCATTCTTAAAGTTTCCAGTGTGAGCCAGCGGTTGGTCAGAGGCCCCCAGCAGGGTTGGCTTCTTATGACTGTGGAGGAATAGGACCGTCTGTCTCCTAGGCAGTGGGAAGACACTCAAGCATTTTCAGTAGGCCATCTTTGTGTTTTAAATCACTGGATGGTTGGGTAGACACAGAGAATGATTTTGAAGAATAAAAAGGTGTACTAATATTTTGGCTTATATTTTTGTCCTTCTCTATGCATTCAAGTAAGAAACAAGGAGACAAAGCTGTAATAAGAAGTGGTCAGAAGGATGGAAAGGGTAAAAATTTAATTTGAAAGGATGAGTGAATGTCAGGTGAGGGAGAGGAAGGGACCGGGGGTAATACCCAAGTCTCTAAACTTAGCTGAGCAAGGGAGGATGGTATCCCAAGTCAGGTTGTTTGAGTCGGAGACCTTTGGGAAAGCCAAGGAGGGATATCAAAGAGCAGGTGGCTGGCTATATGTGTAGGGGTCAGTGGTTGAGTGGGATGTGGACCAAGACTTTGGATGCACAGGGAGCAAAATAATGGAGCTGTGAAGGAAAAAGAGAAAGAATGTCAGACAGGTCCATGGGATATTGGATTTAGTATTTAGGAGCTGATCTTGTTCTAAGGCATTTTTAGAGGAAAAAGCAGTAGAAAAAAAGGAAGCAGTAGAAACTCAAACAGGGGGGGTTAAGTCAAAGAACATGAGAAAGTGGCAAGTGTGAAGGTAGATGCCTCTTTTGAGAAGTTTGGACAAGAGGAGGGAAAAGGTGGGGTGGAATCCAGAGCCAGGATGGGTCTTATGTGTAGTGTTGGTAGGACTTGAGGATGTGTGTGGTCAGGTGCCATACAGTCAGAGATGGGCTTTATCTCCAAAGAACTTAGTAGAGGTAGAGACCCAGGGTCTCAGGGCTGGAGTCAGGCCTGGAGAAGAAGGTCGGAGAAATTTTCTGCAGCTGCTTGCCAAGGAACTTAGCCCTATGCTGTGAAAACTGTGCATCCAGAAGTCCAGCCTTCGGCCATGAACCCGTGTAGCCCCTTCCACTTACAAGCAGAAGGCACCTGCATGACTGTATGATTTTAGGACATAAATACTCAGAACACCCGTGGTTGTAGAACACCCTTGGACTGGGTTCACAATCTCATTGACCCTGTGATCACCCCATAGCTGTGTGTGTGAACAAAAATGTACAACAGGCATACAAACCTAGCTGTATGCATTTGTATGCACTTGTACACTGAGACACACACACACACACACACGGCTAGATATATTTTATTGTGTCTTGGAAATTCCTCATTGGGAGCCTGAGACTCAGAGCAGCTATGCCTCCACAAAGCTTTCACGATCCATCCATGACTGAAGCCAGGGCTTCTGGCCTCCGAGTCCTAGGGACAGCCTTTGTCATTCTCATAGCCTGGCCTGAAGAGTGTCAGATCGATATAGCCCCACTCCACGCTACTCTGCGGTTGACTAGGCCTTTCCACCCCAGACATCTGGGGGTCTCTCCTCTGGCACCTCTGGCGTTGAGGGGCTGAGCAACTTCCTGTGCCCTGGAAAGCTGGTCCTCTTCTTACGTTGGTAGCTTGTCCACTGACAACCAGGCTTCTGTGTTCTCATGTCATACCTTCCCCCAGATTCGGCCCGCAGAGCCTTTCGACCCTGGGCTCTTCCTATCCATATACAGCAAGGAACGGTACCACTGGGGGCCTTACACGTGTGGACTTTTCATCAAGGCCTAGTTCTCAGATTCTCTCCTCTTTCCCTGCTCCCAAATTTCTTCGAGCCTTTGAATCCAGTATTTCTCCCATTCTGACTCAAGGCCCTGCCCACCCAGTGCTCTGTGGAGCCACACTGCCGTTGGGGGATTCCTGATTTGGGGATGTCTCAGCCGGAACCAGCTGGACAGGTTACTCAGGAGTATTGAAGCTAATAATACCTTGTAGGTTATCGGGAGGATTTCAGGAGAAAACTTGTGTGTGAAGGACCCAGCTCAGTGCCAGCCTTAATCAATCTTCTCTGCCTTTCCCCGCCCCAGTGGCCTGGAGCTCTTACCCACATTTCCCAGCACTTAGCACACTAATATAATTAGCAACATTAATGTATCTAAAAGGCAATTACCATTTAATTGCTCTGACCCCAACCAGCCTGAAGTTCCATTCCATTCACTTCTAATTTGGAGCTAGGGGGTTTTAGTCCTACCGGGCTGGTCACAAAATCACTGCCTTATAGAGAATTGAACAGAACTTCAGGCAGCCATTGATTACAAGGCGAAAGATTTGGTAATCCTCTCCATTTTGCTCTATATAAAAATGCAAATATCAATCTGCTCCTGGCCAGTGAACAAATCAGACAGTTTCAAGCAGCAGCTTTCTGTGACGTAGTGAATTATGCTGCTTGGTTAGACCAGTCCCGGCTTTCCAGAAGGCGTGCCCTTCCCCATATGCGCTCTACAGATCTTCATTGAAATAAATTAGTGCTCTCGTATAGATTCAGACTTAGAATCAAGTTTCAGGCATCTCGTCTTAGAAGACATTTATTTATATTACATACTCAATTTAAAGGAATAAATGCCCTTCCCTCAGCCTGCAAAGTTTGTTTATCTTAGCGCAACTGTGAGAACCTAACCTAACGTCCAATTGAAGGCTGTGTGTTTTCTGTTTTGTTTTTTGTCCTCCTCTGAACCAACATCGCCTAAAGTAACAGCAGTCTCTAATCAAGGGGAACCCGAAGTACTTTGAGACTTTTGAATCCCAGTCTTTAATATTAGAACTGCATATGTGTGTTTGAGGAAACCTAGATTGCCCTAAGCCACACGGAAAGCATTGACATCTGAACCGCTCCACATGTGATTGGGAGCTTAAGGAAAATCTAAATAACTCGAGCAGTTTGTGATTTGGAAAACAGCCTGGGCCATATAAATTTCCCCCCTTCTTTCTTTTTCTGTTTAATCTAACGCCAAAGTAAATGGAAGCCGTGGAGAACCTTTGAACTCCTCAGTTCTCCAGTGACCTCAGTGAGGCTGAATTGGCAGAAGCAGTGATGCGTTTCCAAAGGAAGACTTTTTTTCCTTTCCCTCCTTGAAATGCACACATGACCATTACCTCCCCAGGTGGAAGATGCGGCTTTGCAGCCGGCCCTCCCCACCTCTGCGCTGCACTGGCCCCGTGCTGCGAAATGGGCTTTGCACAGTCAGGAACTCCCTGCTGCAGCCGTTGGGGCTCCCTGGACTTGGCCCCCGGGCTTCTTAGCACCACTTCCTCACAATTCAGGCAGTTTTTTCCCCTTGCTTCCCTTTTGGAAGGAGCTGTTGGAAGCCAGAGGTCTGGAACGTGTCCACCTGTTGCTGCCAGTTTCAGCAAGCGCTTCACTTGTCCCAGCTCCCCTTTCCTTTTTTATGAACTGGAGAATGAAAAAAAAAAATAGCCGTGCCCATGAGAGTCCCTGTCTCTGAATGTCTTATTCCTGCCCTTGTGACCAGTTTATCTTGTATGATGCGTTATTTATGCATGATTAATAATTACCTATTAAATACGTCTTACAACCAATGACCTAACATATTTAATGTGTGTATGTATATGTAATACAGTATATATATTCTGTTGTATTATATATATTACATATATTCATATATATTCTGTTGTATTACAAATATATATGTAATATGTAATAATGTGTATATATATACACTACATATTACACATGACTAGACCATTTTTTGCCTCTTGAAGGCAGGGACAGTGGCAGTGGACATTTTCAGCCATGTGATTTCTGTCTTAGGGAGGCATCTCTTCAGCCCTTCTGTGCCATTGGTGAAGAAGAGTCCCATCCATCCATCTAGATGATATTTACCGAAATTGTTTACTCCCCTTATATTTTAATGTATGCTGTTTTCTAGTATAGAAATAACCCTGAAGGGGAGAAAAAAATGACACATTTTACACTTTCGCTCTAACGCAAAGGAATATATTGCATGTTTGCTAATCCTTTGAAAACCAAAAAATGTTTATGTAAGCCTTTATTTTGGGGGGCTGTGGGGGTTTATAAAACATTTTTTACCCTGAGCCCTCAGCTCTGAAAAGTTAGTGTTATTGGCCATCAATTGTTACTATTTGGGCATATTTGAGAAATGGCGTCACATAGACAGTTTCTTAGTGTATTATCCCCAGATCAAATCTCAAATTATGATTATAGTCTCATGACTATATTTTGTCTGCTGTTTAGGGTGGTTCTTCCTTGCTCTCCAAATTCATTCCAGGTGGTCATTTTGCCTCTTTAAATACAAATCAGGAGTACGGGGAGCTCACTAGTGCTGGAGAGAGCCTTTCTCTGTTTCAGTCAGGCAGCAGGGACCAGTGTGCAGAATATTTCAAGATCTTTATGGATCTGGAAGTCTAAGTGCCTGAAATGTGTAGCCTTGGAGGAGGGAAAACCATTGCCTCTAAAAATCTGCATGACATATTATAAACCTGAGGAAACTCTTCTTAAAAGGATTTGCTTAGAGGTGCTCCATGGTGGAAGTGTCTATAGTAAAGCCTTTGGAGAAGATGGAGAATAGTCCATGGAGAATCCATAGTCTGACAGCACGTGTGGAGGCAGTGACTGAGCGCCAGTGCTTTGGGAATCTGTCATACGTGGCGTTGATTCCTGTCTCCATTATTCAGTAGCTTTGAGCAATTTACTTTCTAGACTGGTCCTCTATTTACTCAGTGAAACAAGAGTTTTAGGTTTTAAATAAGATTCAATTTATAAAGGAACACACCAATGTGGTGTCTGGCTCAAATTGGTGTCAGAGAAATGATAGTGGTTGTGAGCCTTATGATTGTGTCATTACTGTTATTTTTAACAATGTTATTATTACTAGCATCATAAACTCAAGGGCGCTGTTTGGCAGAGTGTAAATAATGCTGAGTTAATGGATATGTTTCAGGGAGGAAAAATGTGCTGTGAGGATTCTGAAGTGGCTCTACCTGTCTTTGGAACCAATTAGGGATAAGGGGGTTAATAGGAAGGGTCAGCTCCCCAAACACCACCCTCCTCCCACCCTGCACCCACCCATTTCTTTGATTTTTTTTTTTTTCATGAGCAGAGACAGTCATTTCATCCACTGGCCACCTTTCCTTTGCAGTCCCAAGTTTAATGTCATTTTCTCCCCTATGGTTGTCAAAAAAGCTTTCTTACCTGCACGCTGCCATAAACACTTATCCTTACTGAAGGCGTTTAGTGAGTACCAAATACCGATCTAATCCTTAGATATATAAATTGCCAATCTCTTATCTCCCAGATCTGGATTTTTTGCTCAGGCCAGTGTTGTTCTAGTATAGTAGAGATACAGGAAGTATACAATCCTGTCCCCTCATCGAAAGCCCTGATTTCTAGCATTTGATCATTTGTGTGGTGTCAGTACTCGCAGCATACCCAATTTCAAGCTCCAGCATGAAGCTGGTTGTGCATGGTTGCTCAAGTGAGGGCAGGCCGGGTCCCGTAAACCACTGAGGCAGACTGAAGCATGAGCTGGGACCGTATGGAATGGGATGCTTGGCAGCAGAATGTAGAAGTGGAGGGAAAGTAGTTTGTCCCCAGCACAAAGCATTATTACATACTTAGCCAACAGAATTCATCCAGGAATGAATTAATGTCTGATTTCTTGAGCGACGTGTTCCAGTGCTATTCTTCTGTCCTTGCTCTTTTACTCTCCAGACATTCCTTGGACAGAAGTCTTTTCCAGACTTCCGTGCACTGGGGGATGAGGAAGTGGACGGGTCCACTTAATCGCTTCCCAACGGTCAGAATGTTTCTTTAAGCAACAGTTGGGAAATTTGGTCATGGACATAATGTCCATGTTTATGAAAGTGTCCTCCTCGTGCCCTCTCTTCCGCCCTCCTTTTTCTCCTCCCTCCCTTCCTTCCTTCCCTTCTTTATCACCTTCCCTACTGTAATTGAGAATATTTCCTAACACCTCCTTCATTATGTCAACAATGCCATGAGATCTTCAGGATAGATAATAGTATTCCTGCTTTGTAAAAAAGGTAGAGGTACTAGAAAACTGCCATACCTCACAAATCTGCCTTGTTACCATCACTGGTCATTGGTCATTTTGTTATTCGGAAATCCTATTGTGCAGATACCTCATTTCTTTGATTTTTTTTTTTTTTTCATGAGCAGAGACAGTCATTTCATCCACTGCCCACCTTTCCTTTGCAGTCCCAAGTTTAATGTCACTTTCTCCCCTATGGTTGTCAAAAACTGTACCACGTGCTATCTAGGAAATTGCATTATGGTGACTATAAATAGATTTCCAAGAATCTTTAATTAAGTGAGGACACCTGGAACTTTCTCATCGCAGTTAAGTCCCCGGAGATGATAAAACAGACTCCCCTTGGAAAGCTGTTCAGTTTTCCGCCGCCCATCATCTCTGGAGCCAGTGGGACGCTACCACAGGCACCTCACAACTGTTAGGATGATCAGAGTTGATGTTCTGCCACCAACCAGCTTTGCCAGCCTAGTGGACTAAAAAGCCCAGGTGTCCTCGCTAAGACGTTTTCCAAACACCTAATGACTTAAGAGAAGACATCCGTGATAACCAGTTGGTCATTGACCATGAAGCCATCTGCCGGCGTGCTTGAGATCATTGCTTGCATCCTCCTAATCCTCGTGAGCGTGGTTGGAAACGTGTGTTTATTTTATTCCACAAGGAAGCGTACTGCTGGGCGTTTACAGACGTCCTTCCTCCTGATTTTCAGCCTTGTGTTTGTCCACCTCCTGAAAAACTTGGTGGTGAATGTCCTGAAAATTGTTTATTCTTCTGGTTTCATGTTGGATTCTGCAGGCTGCAAAGTAGTGCACTTCACAGCTTCCCTGACAACCTCGCTGGCCATCTGGTTCGTGTTGCACTTTGCCTTGTTCTGCCACCAGAAGCTTTACTACGCTGTCCACTCCTTGAGTGAGGCTCCCAACCCCGATCATCCGAAACGTTCTTGGAAGGTGCTGTGTGCCCTTGGGGGGGCTGGGCTGGTGGCGTACCTTCCGGTTTTACTGTACGCTAGAAAATCAGAACACCACCGTGCAGGAAATGATACAGACCCCTTGTCTCCTAATAGGATTTACGTGGATTGCCTGATTGACTATGGAAACCGGCAGGTGGAGTTTTACTATGGGAAAATATTTTTAGCTCTGATTGATATTCTTCCTTTAGCCACCTTAGTCTTTGTCTGTTTCTGGATGTCTGTCCTCCTTTTGGAAAGAAAGAAAATGACATATGGCGACATCTGGATGGGAGATGATGATTCAGAAGTTGAAATCCTTAGAGGGGCCAAGTTCAGTATTTTATTAATGTGGCTGATCACTCCACTTTGGATTTCTCACTTTATCTTAGTCTATTTCTTAAAAGACTTGGCAGCCTGTGTCTTTTTTCCAGCTGTTCTCACAGCCCTCTCTTCAGGCTTCTCAGCTCTGAGTCCTTTCCTGCTCATGTTGGTGCACTACAGAATGAAGTTCGTATCCTTCTGT
The DNA here is from genome assembly GCF_922984935.1 of Meles meles. Classification (NCBI taxonomy): domain Eukaryota; kingdom Metazoa; phylum Chordata; class Mammalia; order Carnivora; family Mustelidae; genus Meles; species Meles meles. The sequence goes on from NC_060068.1 coordinate 44,226,088, forward strand.
GGTCCCAGAGAGGAAAGACCCACAGCTCCGCCTGGAGAGGTTATTCTTTCTCCCTACGCTTAGTGGCAAAGAACTCAGTTTCTTTTTTTTTTTTTTTTTTTTTAGTTACTTTTTTTGTTAATTCCAGGATAGGTAACATACAGTGTTCTATTAGTTTCAGGTGTACAATAGCGTGGTCCAGCAGGTCCATACATCACCCTGGGCTCATCACAAGTGTGCTCCTTAATCCCCATCATCTGTTTCACCCATCACCTCCCACCTGCTCTGCTCTGGTAACCATCATTTTCGAGAACTTGCTTTTCATCCCTGAGAAATGGGCCCTGGCCTGGGAAGGTGCAGCTGAGGCTTCCCTAGCCCTCATCACTAGACAGTTTTTGCCAAAGGGCTCGAATATCCCCTCCTCTCTGAAAGCAGAGCTCCGGGGGAAATGGCAAGAAGGTAACGTGAACACGAAGTTTTTTTTTGTTTTTTTTTTTAGATTTTATTTATTTGACAGAGAGAGATCACAAGTAGATAAAGAGGCAGGCAGAGAGAGAGAGAGAGGGAAGCAGGCTCCCTGCTGAGCAGAGAGGCCGACGCGGGACTCGATCCCAGGACCCTGAGATCATGACCTGAGCCGAAGGCAGCGGCTTAACCCACTGAGCCACCCAGGCGCCCCACACAAAGTTTTTAAAAGCTAAAGAAAAACAGTCATCAGGACATTTGTCATTGGGGACGAGACCAAGATTTTGAATGTATAAATTCCAAAGTGAGCAAACAAGGGTCACAGTCTGGAAATAAACTCTGTGTAACGAATAATAAGTATTTACCCTCGGCCACGTATTGCTTTCGAAAACAGGGTATTGTTAAAGCTAAGGCTAATACTTTCTCGCTGAATTGCTAAGGGTACTTGACACTAATCTTGTGTTTCCATCATGTGTTTTTCTTAACATGCTTTGCCACGTGTTGAAAATCATTCATGAAGTATGCAGTGTTCAATTTTTGCACTATTAGTCATAGTGCCTCACCTAAGTGGGCAGCAGATTGCATTCATTTTCCTTTAAGAGTCTTCAGTAAATTAGGGGTAGATGAAAGCATTGGATCAGAGAATTAGTGGTTGCTTAATCATCCTCTGAGTGTATGCATCGATGTGCAAATCTTTGGTTACTGAGCTAGGCTTGCTTAATTACCTACAAATCAGACTATCCTCTTCTTCAGAAAAAAAGAGTCACTCACTTTATAGGGAGTTTATTTCCTCTTTTGGTTGTTAAGTCGGTACGTTTTAATTGGAGGAATTGATGAAATCTCCATAGTAATCTGATTTCTGGATTTGGATTCAATACAAATAAGCACATTATAACCACAATTAATTAAAAATACATGGCCAGTGGGATGCCTGGGCAGTTCAGTTCGTTGAGTGTCTGCCTTTGGCTCAGGTCATGAACCCAGGGTCCTGGGGTTAAGCCCCGCTTCGGGCTCCCTGCTCAGTGTGAGGGCAGCGGGGCTGCTTCTCCCTCTCCCTCTACCCCTCCTCCCTGCTTAGGTTCTCTCGCTCAAATAAATAAATAAATAAATAAAATGTTAAAAAAATAAAAAATCATGGCCAGGATTTTATTTTTCACAGGGAGCCAGTATAGCCATTTGGACTTCTTCAGATTCAGGGAGTATTTTAGATATCTTATGATGTGTACATGTTGTATAAGCATTGGAATTTACGCTAATTCTCATTAGATGCTTATATTTTTTTCTTTCATTTTCCTTCTTTATTAGTAGACATGGGGTTTATTATACTGTAGTTCTTGCGACTGAATATCCCTGTATTGAGATTCTTGCTCTGTAAAGGCTGCATCTAAAATTATAAACCTGGATCTCATTAACAGGAGAAACTGAGAACATCTTTGTTGCCATGAAGTGCTATGGAGAAAAGAAATTTTAAAGTAACCAAGGCCTAAATTTTGTAGGGTTTTGTAGGCAGGCGTCTGTCCCTTGTATAGCACTGGGAATTAAAACAGACACACACACACACACACACACACACACACACACACACACACAGAGAGAGACTTAAGGTCGTCTAGTTTTCTGGGTGGTCTTCATGGGAAATGCTCAGTGGAGTCCACAGAGGCAGTTTAATTAGAAGGGCACTAGGCATGGATCCTGTATAATGAAGTTAACATCTGTGGACATGGAGGATGTGGGGAAGAGGTCACCATCTTTTAATTAAGTGCAGATGTAGCCGGGGCTGGGATGAGCTATCGATCTTAGGTAGCAGCTCTCAAGTGCGGTTCTGGGACCAGAATCAGCATCACCCGGGAACTTGTGAGAAATGAAAATTCCCAGGCCCCCACCCAAGCCTATTGAATCAGAAACCCTTGGGGTTGGACCCAGCAATCTGCTTTAATACATTTTCTGGGGGATTCTCCTGTGGACTGAACTTGGAGAACACTGGTTTAAGGCTGCTCAGGAGTTCAATCTTTACAAATGCTGGGGGGAAGGAGAACTCAGCCAAGATGGCCGACTCCTGATAAGAGTTTTGAACACTCTCCGTGCATATTGCTGTTATGTCTACTTCCGCCTAAAAAGGAATTGAGATTGTCTTCTGTGTTCCATCCACCCTCAATAATAATTGCCAAGCAAATCCACTGCAGAAATCAAACAATCTCTGCAAAATCAGAAGTAAAGCATGACCGCTTCAGGTGCGCCAAAAATTTGGAGCTCGGATTTGGATAGTTTCCTATACATAACAGAGTAAGGGATCCAGTTCCAAAATTATTCCATAGTTCCTTTCCAGAAGCCGGTGGAAGACACGACTGGCTAACATCCAGGCTCAGCTTCCCAGTGCTAGAAATGTTTCCTTTTTCTTCCCAGATAATTTCTTTTTGTTTGGGCCTCATTAGGTCATAGTTTTGTCCTTGTAGAATTGATAAGTTTTTATCTACAACAGAGAGTAAATCATATTCTCACTAAATGAACATCACAGTTCTCTTACAAAAATTAATTTCTCTTTAACTCTCTTGCTGTCTCTCAATCTCCACGTTTCCTTCACATTCCTTGTGGGATCCGGGTGGTAAATGAGACAGGTTGAGGGAAGTTTGACAGAGATTGTCATGGAAGCTCTGAGGAGAGAGGTCCAGATGGGTCAAGACTGTCCTGAGGTCCTGCCCCGGTTTTAGGGGTGCTTCTACTACCATCTCAGACCACACAGAATCTTTCTGTTAGGAGGCCGTCTCTTCCTCCTCATAAATATGGGAGTCCATCTTTCGCCCTCGAAGGATCCCTCCAAATTCTAGATGAACAATTTCTTGCTGGCGTGGTTGTGATCTCATAAAGCAGCCTGTTCCAGTAAGCCCATTCCAGTTATTACCATTAGTAGGAAGTCTGCTGAGACTGGTGTCCCCAACACTTCCTCTAAGATCACCCCTTGGGATCAAAGCTTGCCTTTACATGGTGGCTCTTGGTGGTCATAGAGGGAGAGGAGATTCTCTTCTCCACCTTTGATGCTTCCTTGGCTGTGCCACATGAGACAGCTTTCCAAACCCCAGCTGTCCTGACTTCCTTATTCTGTCTTGGTACATAACAGTTTGCCTCTGACCTCCCCAAGAAGGGACATCCAGAACCAAACACAATATAATATTTTCATGTTTAGGGGGTGTCTCTACTCTTTTCTGTTATACATTCTCTTGTCTTGTGAAGCTCCTCTAAGTATGGTTCTTTTTCTTCCTCTTTCCAAAATAATTTCAAATAATAAATTTATTTTAAATCTCTCTCTCTCGTTCTCTCTCTCTCTCTCACACACACACACACACCACAATTTAAAAGTACCTCTTCCTCTAGGCTTAACCACTGAAGTCTTTTCAGGCTCTAAAACCTTTGGAAGTTGGTTCATGGTCAGCATTTAGATTTTAGAAATAATGAAGTGACCTGCAAATCATTTGCAAGAATTTTAAACTATAAGCAAGATCTCTAAACTACCAAAAGACCAACCTTTGTAGGGATTTGTCAGAGCAGTGCTGATCTCCAGAATGAGGTTTTCCAACAGAGGGCTGTGTTACTTGCCTTTTTAATAAGACATCAGAAAAGACATTCATCATTGTTTTCTTTTAAGTTGGAGTCAAAATATTAAACCAAAACGCTGTGGAACATAATGTTTTACGGACCAGTTCAGGGACCTCTTTGGGTAAGGGATGTTAGGTGCACAGAGATCCATATACTCTTTTTCTGTTGAGATTCTGCTGGGGAGGGGAAAAAGTGGTTTTCTTGGCATTACAGTTTGTAAACCCCAAAGCAATACAATGAAGGATTGGGGATGTCTATGGAATTCTGACCCAGATGGTTCAAAGGCATACCCATGTTTCAGAGCGATCGGAGGGCAAACCATTAGGGTCCCAGAATTAGTGGGAAGTGGCTTGTCTGAGCTGCTTTTCTCCTACTCAGTTGTACTTCATTTGGGCCAAAACATTCCTGTGTTTCCCATCTGTGAAATAGAAAGGAAATGACTGTAATTCATGATACACACACACTGCCTCTTCACAGAATTGTAATAAAAGTCAGATAAAAAAAAAATTAAAGGCGACTTGAAAAAAGTCAAATGTCTGATACAGGCAAAGTATTACTTTGACCCCTGCAGTTTGGGGCAAGCTGGAATAAGGGAGAAAAGGAAACTTAACATCAAAAACCCTGGCTGTGTGTCTGTGAGGCAATTACAGAACCTCTCTGAGCCTCAATTTCTTTATCTCCACCAAAGAAATTCTGAGGAGATTATAAAGGCTTTCAGAGCCTTTGTGAAACATAAATGGGAGAGGGTATGTAGAAACACCTAGACCCTGGGTATAAAGTTTGTTCCAGATTGGGCACCAGACCCAGACCCCAGTACAGAGCTTTGCCTTACTACCATTCCTGTGGGCAGTCACACAGGAAGAACGACACCCCTTCCCTGGGAGCTGGAGCAGGGTCAATATGTTGTCTCTTGTTTGATAGCAAACATTTACTTGTGTTTTCTCCAACCAAGCTGGAAAATGTGCTATTCCAAGAAAATGTGCTGTGTTTACACTCTGGCTTTGGAAATAATCCCCCGACCACCCCAGCTTACCACTCTGGCCTTCACCCTCCAAGACTCCTTCTTTGGAGGAAAAACAGCAGTAGGTACAAAATCAATGTGATCCGTCTTTCTGAAAGTTCTGCTTGAGCATTTTCAGCCTTTGCCCATGCTGCCACCACTACCTGGGACACCTCCTCCAGCCCTCCAGCTCCCCTCACCACTCACACCCTTGTCCCTCATGAGGCGTTCAGCTTAGACCTTACCCATCCCAGACAGACTGCCTCACCTCCAAGGTCTAGGTTGGGTGTCTCAGGCTTCTGTGGGTTCATTTCTCATAGTGAGAACCACGTTTTACTGTAATGGCTTGTGTTCTTATCTCTGTCCCCTTGTATGCCCCACGCCGGTGTGGAAAATGTACACACAGAGAGAGTCCTTACATGAAGAAGGGAATGAAATCTCCACAGCTCGTGCTTTCCGCCTTACCCCATGTGTGTACTTCTTGGCTCCCCTTCAATTGCCTCTTGCCAGTAGAAATGTCTTGCCTCTATCATTTTTCTGCTTCAGGACCAGGCATTTAGCGACTGCCGTGTTTCTGGCCACTGCTGAATCAAAGAGTAAAAGAAACCGAATCCAACATTTGGAATGAGTTGCTTCCTTGGCAGCCAAGCTACTGAGCCAACTGGGGACGACATTTCATATATTTCACTTTTTTCCACCCGTGCTTTCCAGTACTCAGTTGGTGATTTTTGGGGGGGGGGGGGGAGCTCTTGTTATACTAAAGGAAGTAAGTCCAGTATCTATGTGTAAGCTTGCAAACTGAACATGTATCCCAGTACAGATTTGGTTCTTTGCGTTGTGTGTGTGTGTGTGTGCGCGCGCACGTGCGTGCGTGTGCTCATGCACGCAGGGCTGTAGGCTGCTGTGTTTTCCCAAGTACCAGTGAATTAAAGAACAAAGAAAGAAGCTGTAATGCACATCGATAGAGATTACCTCATCACTTCGAGTCCTCTGCTCATTTATTTTGACAAGCCCAACTTCGATTTAATCACCAGGCCTTCGTAGTCGACCGGTAAACGGAGCAATAGTGACTTTGGCAGCAAAGGAGAGATCTGTGTAACATGAGCCTTCAGAGTGAGTCCGTGCTGACTCCCTATAAAAGGGAGTGAGGCAATTCATTTTAGGAAGAACTTCAGTAGAGCAACTGAGGTAATGTGTGACCCTAGTCACAAATCCGTGAGCCTTTTACGAGCCAAGCACACCAGAATGTGTACCTTAAGTGAGTGTAGCTTCTCACAGAAATTTTGTGGGCCCTTTCAAGCTTTTTCCACTTGATGATGCCATTAGCCAACAGATTTTTGGAAGTCTTCCTTTGGAATGACTTTTAGAGTGCATTTTCAAGTCGTCACAAAAAAATCAAAAATATCACCTGAAGATCAGCGTAATACTAGAACAGGGGAAGGCTATTTTTTTTTAAATTGCTTGCTTCCTGTTTTTTGTTTTTTGTTTTTTGTTTTTTTTTTTTAAATCCATTTGGACTTTTCGTTACTTTGAGCTCTTTCCCCAGACTGACTCTTCCCTCGGAGGAAGCAGTGGAGCCATCACTGAGGTCTCTTATGAGAAGGTGACATGGTGTTGATAGACCCGTTAGGGCCATGAGCCCCTTCTGTACACTTTAATAGCCACTGGAGAGACTCCTGTTTTTGGCAGTTTATCAAAATTCCCTGAGAGCAGAAAACATCCTATGGACTTTGTGGACAGTTGGTGCTCGTTAAGTTGTCCTTTATCTCCTCTGACTGGGCATCCGCTTGGAGCTCGGGTGGAGTTTCTCCCAATACCTCAGGCACACCAAAAGGAAGGGGTAATGTGTCACCAACAGCTTCTGGACAGCATACAGGTCCCAGCCACCTAGTCCTGTGTCCCCACACTCTAATATTTTCCTTCCTATAAATTTTCCTACTGAAATTGGTAGCACTTAAGCATTGGAAAATATTTTCTTTACCTTTCTCTACTCTCTCACTAGCTTTCATCTTCATCTCTCCCCACCCTTAAAAAAAATTAAACACAGAACATACCTACCTAAGTGAATAACAAATTAAAAATGGCTGACCTCCATGATGAGAAAGGAAAGGCCTAGCTGAGCTTGAAATGGAATGATTTCAGTCAATCAACAGTAGCTACGGTAGGCAGATCCTGTAAGAGGTATATTGGGGTGAAGGGGGAAGTAATACAAAAGAAAGCCTTTGGGACCTCAGAGAACTTGGGGCAAGTGACTATAGCTTGTAGGGTCAGGGCCGATGGAGGTGGGGTACAGGACAAATTTATAAATGACTGGGTTTTGAGATCTCAAAGGGGCCCAAGGCCAACTACGATGCACAGCAATAAAAATCTCATGTAAAAGTATTTTTCACCTACGTGTAAACCTGCTCTTGTTGGCCCTGTGTAAAGTTAGCTCTCTCGCGTCCAAGCTGCTAGTGCGGCCAGATGGCATGGCCTTGGTTTTCTTTTGGGCTTTCACTTGACACAGCTTGTGTCCTTCCCTCTAGTTGCAACAGCAAAATAACACCACGTCAGTCTACAGCAGCAATCACAACAAAACAAGAACCCTTCCTTCCTCCAGCTGTACAGTGAAGGAAACCGAATCCCCACCTTGCGACATTTGATGACGTGTGTGAAGGTTTTCTTTTTCTAGTCCTAGGCGAGAAAATGGAGGCTTTGTGAAAGCACAAATTATAACAAGCTGGTAATTTGTGTGTAAGACATTTTCTTGTTGCTGTTGTGGCATGAGAATTTAAAACAATCTTAGAATACGAATATGATCTTGGAATACAAATGAAGTAAACAGTATTTGGCAGGAGGTACCCATACCAGAAGGGGGTGGGTGATGGGAATTATTGTTTAATGCTGAATTCCTCTGACGGATCAAACACTCACATGCCCCCAAGGCCAGGCAGGGGTCCTCAGTGAGGGGAGCCGAAGAAGGGAAGCTGGTGAACTGGGGAGCACATGCTTGTCTATGAGGCAGCTTAGCTCCAGCCAACTGTTGTCATGGGGAATGCGGATCAGTGTTGGCCAGAGCCTCAGATATTTTTAAAGCAAAGCCAGAAATCCAGAATTTTATGTGAAATCACCCAAGGTCTACAAATTGGCAACTCATCCCGTTTTTTAAAAAACACTGTTAGGGCCAGACACATCACATCTGTGGGCCAGACTCCACTCACGGGCCTCCGGTGTGTGCCCTCTGTAGCTGTGTATTCCCTTAGAGCATGTGGTTGGGAAAGGGGACCTGCTGGTTCCCACCGTGGCCTGGTGTGCGGGGGTGCACAAGATGGTGTCACTAGAGCAGGATGAGAAAACCACCGGCTGCCCGGCTCAGTTCCATTATCATGTTGGATGATTTTCAGCCACTGCTCTAAGCTGACTTCATCCCTTCCCATCTCATCCCTCATTCCTCAGGAGTCCCCGTGCATGCCGGGTGCCCCACAGAAGGGCAGATTTGGAGGTAATGTAATGCCCACTGGGACAGCCATGGTATCACTCTCTACTGAAAAGGAGCAGTGAATATCAGGAATGTGGCTGGGTTGGTGAACCATGGAGATTTCTGCACTTTATAACCAAGGATGTAGACTTTCAAAGTGCTTCTCTCTTGAAAGAGAGAGCCCTGAAACCAGACAAGAGGAATTGGGTGGTAGAGAGAATAAGGCATCTTTTTTTTTTTTTAAGATTTTATTTATTTATTTATTTGACAGAGATCACAAGTAGGCAGAGAGGCAGGCAGAGAGAATGAGAGGGAAGCAGGCTCTCTGCTGAGCAGAGAGCCCGATGCGGGACTCAATCCCAGGACCCTGAGATCATGACCTGAGCCGAAGGCAGCGGCTTAACCCACTGAGCCACCAAGGCGCCCCGAGAGAATAAGGCATCTTAAGGAGATGGACACATGTGGAAGTCTGTTAGGAAGAGAGGAGGGTTCTGGATACCTTGGCCCCATTTGTCTGAGACCGGACCACCCAGCCCACTGAGATAAATGTGGGCAGTGACCCAGCTCTTCCCGTCATGAGCTGGAACTCTTGTAACTCTTGGGTTCTGGTTTACAAAATAAAGAATCTCACTACCATCTCTAAGTCTAACCATGAAGATCGTCTACTTTAATGTCATGCTCTATATTATCCACTGGCTATGTCCCGTTAGAATGGCTGCTCTAGAGTGGATACTGCTGAATGTATTGTCAGAACACCTCAAACAGGGGCTTGATGATTCCTTGTGAATTTGCTTCGTCCAGACGTGTTCATGTGCATTTTATATTTAGTCTGTATGTCCTTATATTTAAAGATGCACTCGACCCCCAGTCTTGAAACATGATTTCCTGCTTCATCTCCCATGAATCCATGTTTCTGCTGATAGTCCTTTTGTCTGCACCCCATCCTGACGCCCACAGTCATCTTGTGTTCACCAAGACCATGGGAATAGAGTATGTAGGTGAACCATTCAACCTGGAGCACAGATGTAGTGAAAAGAAACTAGATTCGAAGGAAGTCTGTCCGCTGACGAGCTAGAATCCAAATAGTCTGGATTGTCTCAGAATCCACCAGAATGGAAGAGAAAGGCATTTTGTATAATTTGCAAGTATGAGTGTGCATTATTTTCCTCTGAAAATCTTTGTGAGGATTAGAGGAAAAGTGATATATTTTTGTCCCAAGCAATTTGCTTAAGAACCTCTTCCTAGGGGTGCCTGGGTGGCTCAGTGGGTTAAAGCCTCTGCCTTCGACTCAGGTCATGATCCCAGGGTCCTGGGATGGAGCCCCACATCTGGCTCTCTGCTCAGCAGAGAGCCCCCTCTCCCTCTGCTTGCCTCTCTGCCTAGTGATCTCTCTCTCACTGTCAAATAAATAAATAAAATCTTTTTTAAAAAAAGAGCCTCTTCTTATAAATACAGAATAAATACAATAATAGCTATATAAATACATAACATGTATCAGTATTTATTATTTAATATTAATGATTAGTATGACTAGTATAATTATTGTATAATTATTCATATTATGCTAATAACAATTTAATGTATAATATGTAAACTTGATATATATTATATATATAACAAATACAAATTGATTTTGTTTTCATTTTAAACCTTAATGTGATTTTAGAAGAAATCACTTTTTTTTTTTTTTTAAAGAAAGGGAGGTGGGGGAAGGGAAGGGCAGAAAGAGAATCTTAAGCAGTCTCCAAGCCCAGTGTGGAGGTCTGTGCAGGGCTTGATCTCACAACCCTGGTATCATGACCTGAGCTGAATTCAAGAGTCACACACTCAGCTGACTGAGCCACTCAGGTGCCCCCCAGAAGAACTTTTAGTATTTATTCTAAATGGATAATCTCATTTGAACATGGTAGTAGCCTCCTAATCCTTTCTTGGATCAACTCTGTATGCACTATAATTAAAAATATGTAAACGGGCTGCCTGGGTGGCTCAGTGGGTTAAAGCCTCTGCCTTCAGCTCAGGTCGTGATCCCAGGGTCCTGGGATCGAGCCCCACGTTGGGCTCTCTGCTCAGCGGGGAGTCTGCTTCCTCCTCTCTCTCTGCCTGCCTCTCTGCCTGCTTGTGATCTCTGTCTGTCAAATAAATAAATAAAATCTTTAAAAAAAAAAGTCAAAAAATGTAAAAACGGTATATACATGTGGGAGAGAAGGAAACACTGGAAATTAAGTCACCTGATGGTTTTGAGGTATGGATAGCAAGTGATTTTTTTCTCCCCATTTATTGTAATTAAGCGATCTGTATAGCTTAAAAAAAGAAAAGATCTCAAAATGAGAAAGCAATGCAATGCCTCCAAAAGGAGTCGTTTTTACACTCTTGATCTTATATCCCTTAAACCCATTTCCATCATTAATTAAACCCATTTTCATCACCCTAGATTTATTTTCACTTTCCAATAACGTATTCTTTAGTCGTTTTATTTCTCGGTCTCATCAAGATACCCCTTGATTAGAGAACGGAAAGAGGAGAGAATACATTATTTCAGAGGCTCAAGTCTGAATACAGAAGACAGTTTCTGTAATAAGAAAGACAAGTTACAGGAAAGGGGATCTCGTCCGCTCTCTGAGCCGGCGCTGCAGGAGACGCTGTGCACTCAGGCGCTGCGGGGAGATCTATATTTCTGTTCTTGACATCTCTAGGTGACGCTGCCACTGCCAATGGTGGTGATGATAAGTGATGGGAAAGCAAACTGGGAGGTGATGGATCTTCCTTGACAGATTTAAAGGATTGCCACAGGCAGCCCAGAGGCAAGTGCTGACGGAGGACATTCTGACGCCTGCCTGTGTCAGGTCACTGGCACAGTCAGGCAACGCTGGGAGAAGCCCGGAGCCAGGGGGAAACTCTGGGGTTTACATCTATGCCTGGATCCTGTTTGGGGTGGGCACGGGGTGAACTGGACATCGTCCTACAACATCTGAAGTAGCCATTACTGTTGGTTAGTTGGTCTCTGTCTTGTACTTGGGTTATTTCTGTGGGGGGCCAGGATTTACTGCTCCGTGCATGGCTTCCAAGGATATGCCTGCAGTAGACATTGGAATATGGTGACTATCCTACGATTTTGAGGTTTGCTCCCCATCCCCAAAGCCCTGCTTTTACCCAGGGTGTGCTACGTGCTAGGTGCGGGCTAGGTCAGTCCTAATATTGGTGTCTGGGGAAGCAGCTGACCTGAGTTACTGTCCTGGCAAAAATAAGGAAACACAGATGAAGTGAAGTGAAGCAAAGGCCCTTGGGTGCTCCCTGAGAAACCCGAGGAGCTGAGCTCCTGTTCCTGAAAAGCCCAGCTGGGCCATCTGGAGAGCAGACCTGTGCTCCAAGGCAGCCCTAGCACCCAGTGACTCTTCCCATTCTTGTTTGTTTCTATATAGATGGGAGTTCGGGTTATAAAACAGCTAACCCTTTTGCTTTTCTTTTTTGCCCCTGTCTTCCCCAGGGCTTTTATAAGTATTTGACTTGACTCAAAATGTGCATAGAGGAATAATGGAAGCACCCGAATACCTTGACTTGGATGAGATTGACTTCAGTGACGATATATCCGTAAGTAGCCCTTCTTGCAAGCGACGCTAGATGGGATTCTGCCTTCACCTCTGTGGGCTGCCTTATCTGTAGATCCGAAACTCTCGTAGTCGCATTTAGCAGTTGACAGCAGAAATCCTGTGTGACAGACAAAGTGTGGTTTCGGGGTCTCCTAGACTGAGAAGTGAATCTCACTTGATGGGATGTGTGGTGGGGGAGGGGTTTGACCCCACTGATCCTCCCTTTCCCTTCCTAATCCGTTTCCTTGTCAAAATATTCACTGAGTAATGTATAAAGTGCTTGCGTATAGTGCACGACTAACCCTTCAGGGATAATTCCCTTTATACGACTGGGGCTTTGGCGCGGCCAGCATTCTCTGGCATTCACAAGGACACAAGGATGGCCAAGTTATTAACTGATGAGCAATAAGAGGAATCCTTCCAGTCCCTGCATGCGTCAAAGCACGGGTTGGATGCTTTGGGGGAATACTGAGAAAGCGTCAAGCCTTGATAAGGACTGGACAGGCTGCCCTCTGAGGGCGCCGCTTAAGCCTGTCAAGCTGTGCGGGCTGATGAGCTTCCTTGTTCTGGCAGAAGCCGCCAACTTCCTGCTGCCTCCAGCTTCCCTCATGGTGGTTCTCAGGGGTCATCTGCATAAAGCCTGCATAGAGCTGATTGTGGCTTACCGCAGGCCACACAGTCAGTTCTGGCACAGAGCCAACCGGCAGCCATGTTGGCTTCTCAGCCCTGAGCTGAACTGGGCTCTCCGAGTGTGTGAACTGAAGGTTGCTGTTTCTGAGCTAGCCATCTAACCTTTCTTCCCAGCGCCTCCATAGTCACAGTTGCTGACCCCACTTTTCATCACTCTCTCAGGGCCTGGAGCTTTGGGTCCCTGCTAGAAAATGGTCTCAAAAAGATAAGCTGTTTTCACACACCTCTGGCAAGGGGTCATTTCTCTACTTGGCCGTTCACTTTGAAGTAAAATTTGCATACCATATTCCAGAACTGGATTACTAGGGCGAGTTTGATGAATGACCTGCTTTGTACAACCTTGGATGAGTCCTTGCGTACCAGGGGCATGTGAATTCAGCCTCTCCCTATCCTAGCTTCCGGAACACCTTTGTTAATCCTCGTCAAGACCAGCGCGAAGTGAGTTTCTTCCTTTCCACAGTTTGTTCCTGTCTCTTGCTCTCTCTCTTTCAGTAAGTTACTACGCTTGAAAGTGTTCAGAGCATGGTTCTTTCACAACACTCATCTCAAGGTATTTGAGCTGAATGGAGAGAAGCAAGGAAAGAATCATGTTGGGAGGTGGAGGGAAACCATCTTAGCAGGAGAAACGTGCGTTATGATGAAGAACTGAGGGTCACTCTCAGCGTTGACAATGAAGCTGCAATGTAAGAGCATAGGCTTTGGAAGGTGGCATTAGGGTCCAGCCTTGCTGCCCTTCATTGACGGGGAGCATAGTAACTTCGCCTCTCCAAGATACCCACCTAACTTTTAAGGCTGTTTTGAGCACTGAGTGACCTGATAATGGAGCACGTAGCTTGGCACACAGTAAGTTGCTCTTAAAGTAGCTGGTGTTATTATTTCAGTGAATAGTAACAATAATATTTATATGACCAATGGTGAAGAAGGAACTCAAGGGAAAGAAACCAGGCATCATGTCAGGACTGGTTTTTTTTGGTTTGTTTGTTTGTGTTTTTTTTTGTTTTTTAATACAATAGAGCATTTGTATTTACAGAAGAATCGTCTGGCAGCAGCCTATAATTTTGATGAATTAGGGATCTCCACTTGAAAGATAATAAAGCATGTTAGGCAATAGTTGGCACTATCGAGCAAATCAGGGGTACAGGATTGTGTAAGAGTTGAGCTTCTACAACTTGACCACTTGGAAACATAAATAAAGATCGCCCATCTATAACTGTGTTGCTGCACTCAAGCCTTCTCCTACCCCTTTAAATAGGTTTCTATTGTTTGGCTCTTTAACCTGCCTTTACACTGAAACCAGAAGGGAAAAAAAATGGCAGCACGTAGAATGGTTGAAACAGTAATGGCTCACATTTCCTGAGTGTTCACGTGGGCAGACGCATTATCTTGTTTAATCCTCACAACAATCCTGTGAGGCAGGAATTCATCGTGATCTTCGTTTTATGGAAGAGAAAACCAAAGTGTGGAGGTGTTACCCATCTTGTCCAGGGCCACCCAGCTCATTGAGGGCACTCTGTCTCTGGAATAGCTGCTCTGGGCAGAATACTTGACTGACTCTCTTGGTGAATATAGTCCACCACAGTGGTCCTTGTTGGGTGCATTGGTCCTTTGGTCCAGTGGTCCAATGGTCCTTTCACTTACACCCCAGGGGATCATTTGGCAATTACTGGAGCCATTTTTAGTTGTCCTGGTTGGGGAGGGGTCCCACTGGCATCTAGTGGGTAGACACCAAGGATGCTTCTGAACGACCTAAAATGTACAGGAAATTCCCCTACAACAAAGAACTCCCTGACCTAACATGTCAGTAGTACTGAGCACAAGCCATCTGTTTTTTGGTGTTTTTTTTGTTTGTTTGTTTGTTTGTTTTTTTAAGACCACATGAAATGAAAGAAGCTCTAATATGGCAACCTCTAGAACATGGCAGGTTATTTTATAATAGTTTCATTGGATCCGGGTCAGTTCCTTAAATGTGCCAGAATCATATTGTTCTTCGATAACAACTTCTTAGGGAAAGCAGTGGTGACCTCTTTAATGTTGAAATGATTATCCTCAGCCTCTTTAGGTAAACCAACAGCAGTAATTGTTACAACTGCTTTAAGAACCAAACGGAAGCTATTCAGAGGCTGACATTTAAAAATGAAGATATGTTCAACTTGTTAATTCACTGGGGTAAAAAGAACCTAGTCAGTCCCCCATAAGCATGCCTTCACTTTTAGGATGCCATAACCTCCATCTCTCACAGCCCTTAACGCCTCTAACCTGGTTGAGTGGTGGCAAGAGTAGGGAGGAGGATGCCCAGTATATTTGGAAAAGATGTTCACCCAAAAGATGCTCAAGTTCACAACTGCCCTTCTTATTCTCTAGCTGTGGCCCTATGACGTAGTCCATCCATGCTTTCTATCTCATGTTCCCCACCCCCCCGCCGGTCATGAGCCTGGTTCTTGTTTTTAATTAAGACCCAGGCTGTGTACTGGTTCAAAACAGCAACTAGAACTTTTTTGCGTTTACCTAATGAGACAAAACCCAGAAGGCAATCACATTATTTTGAAGTTTCCCAGACCCCAAAATAACATTCATCCTTTGCAAACTGCAGGGTTTGAACTGCACGTTCTTGTAACCCTGCCATCTCCAAAGAGCGAACATTGCCCCATCCCTGCAGGTTGGGGAGGGAGATGACGCCATGCAGAAACACCACAGTTCAAAGCAGGGCTTTTCTGTCTCTGCAAATGGATTTGCAGATTTCTTTCTTTACTCCTGTAGAAGGCAGACCTCTCTCTTAAAAAAAGAAAAATATGCCAGAATATTATTATGCCTAGTAGCCTTAGGTGTATTTGAGTAAGAAGGGCCATTTTGCTTTCCCCCAAAATAATAATAGACACAGGGCTGAACAAAACAGAAGCTAAACTGTGCATCCATGGAGGGACCTCACTGCTAGCTCAGACATGGGTTCTACCACCCACGGCGCCCCATGCTGTGGGTCCAGTATCTTGGTTGAAGACTCCCATCAGCTCCTATTGGAATCCCATTGGGCAGATGAAAAAAATTGAGCCTTCGGAAGATCATCTGGCTTTCACAAGAGTATAGGTACATAAGTGGCAGGGTCAGGATTTAAATACAGAACTCTGTGACACGTTACTTTTCCCCTTCTGAGCGACTTGGAGTAGGGACCCTGGACCAGTCTGTAAGATGCCTTCGCTTTCCACATTTGGTACTGATGTGATTGCAAATCGCTCTTTGGAAGTAATGGAGTTGTATGTATTCTAAATAAAATATAAAACGAGCTGAAGCAAACATAGGCAGATCTCTTAATTTTTTTGCCCTTGGGCTTTCCCATCTCTAAAATGGTGGTAATCAGCTACCTATTGCCTTGGGTTTTCTGGAGAAAATACGAAATTTTATATATGTATGTATAAAAATCCATACCTACATACTTATATAATACACGTGTACACATACCGATATGTATACCTACCTGTGCATGTGCACAAATACACGTACATACACACAGACACACACACATGCATGCACACACACAGACAGAAGTGAGGATATATTCTTCTCCTCTATTCAGGAATTTTTGCCACCTTTCTGTGCCACCATGACTACAACTTTGGTGAAAGAGGACATGTTTTAACAACCTATTTTTTGTGTAGATCACATGAGATCAAGACAAGCAAATAAATGTCTTTGGACTTCACTATCCCCTTTAAACCAACCCAGAGTAACAGCAGGGAATTATGTGGATGCATTTTCCCACAGTGACTGGTAGGAGAATAACTTCTTATGGCAAACAAATCTCCTTTCAATGGGTTTTCACATTTTTCCATCCTTGCACTAAAATGCCTGCCACCCTCTGGCTTGCATGCACCACTTTTTACTCAGCGCAGTCCACTGACACCTCCAAGACTTCATCACATTTCCACGAAGCCATTTTGTAGCAGCAGGAGGCCCCAAGGAAAGGCACACGGAGCTTATCAAGTGGACTCAGGCAGAGAGTTGAGTGAGTCAAGAGTACAGCTTTTGCCCTGATTTTAGGAGTGAAAAAGAACGTGCAGTTAATCAAGGTAGAAAGAACGTGGCTTGCCCCTCCTGTCTAGCAAGAGGTCTACGTGAGCATGAGCCTATCATAGTTCCCTGTGTGCTTCCTAGAAAGTGACCAAGACTCTCTCACGTGGCCTCAGGCTGCCTCGGCCCTTTGCTTCACTGTCCCGTCCATCAGCCCTGCCCTTCCCAGCACTCAACTGTTCTCATCCCCATTAAAACTTTTCTTAGTGCTTCTCAATATGATCTAGTTTTGTCGAGTGTTCTCACATGCTTTTGCAAATGTCCTGTGTTCAAGTCTTCATTACCCTTCACTCCTCCCTTCTGTGGCCCCCGTTATCAAAAGCCTCATGTCTTGTTTGGCTATCGTATGTCATCTCTGCTCTCTTGTTTTTCTGAACACCTGCCAGGAAATGAATTAGGAATAATCTAATCCAGACAAGATGAATTATATATTCCTATCCCATGGGTACTATAAGAGGCCAAGACCAGAACCTGGGCCCCTAGTTCACATCCTGGACTCAATACCTCTTCCTGAGAAGGTGGAGAGCAGCCTTATAGAATGATTTCCAAGAATGAGTGACTGCCAGATTTTTTTTTTTTGCTCTTCCCTTACTCTGCAGATAGCCCTAAAAGATCTTATCTTGCCTGCTAGTTATAGCATGTGTTAGACTCACAGTGCAGATTATTTACCTGATGTACCTCTTATGCACGACTAGATTCTGTGCTGATCTACTCAACAACACCTATTAGACATTACCAGTGTGCCAAGAGCAGTTCTGGGCTCAGGTGAACAACATGGGCTTGATCTATGTTCTCAGGGCTTACAACCCCATCATAACAATTGAGCCTCTTATGAAATGTCAGGTTAACTTCATAGAAGGTCAGATTGAATTACAATTTCGAACTCCAATCTTGTCTTTATGATTGATTATTGACTCACAATTAAAACTAGACCATCATTGAAGATGAACAGGGATTATAGCCAGCCACGTGCCCCACTGCAACGTAAATTTCTTTTGTAATTCCTTTGTAATTTTAATGCTTGCCTCAGTAGTTGCCATTGCTTTGGCTTCACTTCTTAAATGCTTATTTTAATGTAAATCATATTAATAGCTAGCATTTACTGAACACTTCCTACACTTCAGAAAGGATTACCTATATTTTATATGATTAGCTCATAAGCTTCACAGCTAGGCGCTGATGGAAGTACCATGGTTACCCTGTTTTACAGATGAAGAAACTGAGGAATTACTAAGGAATTACTGTTAGGTAGGTAGGTAGTGGTGAAGCCAGAATATAACGTGGGCAGTCTAGCTCTAGATACCATGTAGGTAACTTCTATTGAAATGACTTCTCCTAGGCCCATTTGTCACCTCTGGTTGGCTGGGTCCATCCAGGTCTCTTCTCATCCATGACCACCACTCCTAGCAGAAGGATCATTGAGTGCTGTGATGTCTCCCCACCTTTGCCAATGTGGACCTTCTCTTTTGCCTGACTACATGTTAGCATTATAATCCTATGTGTGGTATACTTTTCAAATGGTCAAAACAGCTACTGAGTTTTCCCAAGCTGCAAAAGATGTCTTAGTGTAAAAGAATTGGATTATTATTAATTTTTAAAAATCCTCTTGATGGATTAAAAACAAGGAACCAGAACCAAAATGCATTTGAAAGTAAGATTAGTTATAATATTTTTCTCTAGCGGAATGTGGTAGGAAGTGGTAGGAAGAAATGTATTTAAAGCAGCCTGGGATAAATACGTGAAAATGTAGATCCCCAGTATCCCCACCCTGTAGACTCAGTGGCTTGAACTGTGGGCATCTGTACAGTCACCTGTGAAATATGGAATGTGGAAAGAAGAGTAGTCCCAAGGACAGAACTGTACAGAAGTATGCCCCACATCGTATGGAAAAGAAGAGGCTTCTACAAAGGAGACTGGAAAACAGGTTTCAGAAATATAGGAGGAATACTAAGGGAACCTAAAAGGGAGAGAGGGATCTGAAGAATTTAAAGAAGCAAGTGACCAATAGTGGGAAATAGGCGTATATTATAAAGAGAAGGGTTGGATTTTCTGGTGAAGACATATCGATGGCTATAATAAGAGTGGGGGCTTTGGGTTGGTGGAGTGGATCCATGTTGTGGTGGCTAGAAGAGTAAATGCAAGAGATGAGGAAGGAGAGAGAAGAATCACAGCAATTCTCTCAAAAAAGATGGCGGTGAACACAAGAGCAAGGAAGCCCATGGTCACCTAGGGAGGCAGCATATCTTGAGGGGGTGAGAGCGCTTGTTTGTTTTTTAGGCTCAGAGGCGAGAGCTAAGGTGAAGAGCGTGGCTGAAGAGGAGGAGAGAAGAGGGATGATGGCAGAGTCAGAGCTCTGAAGGGACGGGAGGGGAAGAGGCCTGAACACAAGTGGAGCGCTAGTGGCGAAGGGGCAGACTCTTACTGCCACATGCTCAGCACTGCCTATGGGGAGGATGTGACGTGAGGAAGGGCAGACTACTGGAGAGGAGGCCCAAACTGCAGAAAAATACCGTGTGTCTGAAAACCTCACTCCAGGGTGTGCTGGCTTCCGCCGCCAGCCTTGTATGTACACGTGGCGGCCATTTCCTTGTACGCCTGTCGAGATGCCTGCCTCCCTTCTGGAAAGCCTTGTGAGAAAGCATGAGCTTCAGGATAGTTGTTTGGGCGACTGGCTTAATTGTTTCTTTTGGAAACCTAATGAGACCTTAGTTGTTTAAAAGTCTCTAACTTCAAAAGGTGCTGGGGATTTTCGTTCTTTTATTCTCTGTGGCTCATTACTGTTTGAGTAATGTCTGCTTGTTCACCCAACTGGCTCCAGCTTTCTGGAGTCAGGGCCAAAGGCTTTCAGTCGTGAGCAATATCTAGGGTGGTCAGAGATCTTCACGGCTTGGTGTAGAAACCACGCACTGTTTTTACGAATCCCATGCACGTTCAAACTGTTTTGCATGGCAGAGTGACAGAAGTGACTGGCGCAGGCTGGGACGTGTAGGATTGTCTTGCGTCACATCGACTCTATAGTTTGTGAAGCTAAGTTTCAGTGTCAGCCCTTGGCCGTGGACTCTCTTGGAGGAGGAAAGACCATAGAGAAGCCAAAGAACATGCAGGGAGAGGCTGGGCTCTCCTCTTTTCCAGTCCCAGCTCGGCCCCCTCTTCCGATCTCTTTAGTTCCCACATCTTGATCTTCTGAGCTTAAAATCAGGAGGGGAATGAAGGCGGGAGGGAAGAAGGACTGTGTCCACACATGGAGAACAGGTTGGGGGAAGAGACAAAAACATAGAGCATCGTTTTACTGCTTGCAGACTGACCTCACTTGCATTATCTTATATGATCACCTGTGTTCTGTTAAAAAAAAAAAAAAATGAGCCCCAGAGGGGCACCTGGGTGGTTCAGTCATTAAGCTTCTGCCTTCAGCTCAAGTCATGATCCCGGGGTTCTGGGATTGAGCCTTCCATCGGGCTCCCTGCTCAGCAGAGAGTCTGCTTCTCCCTCCCCCTTTCCCCCAGCTTGTGGTCCCTCTCTTACTGTCTCTCTTTCTCTCTCTCTGTCAAATGAATAAATAAAATCTTAAAAAAAAAAAAAAAAGTGAGCCCCAGAGATACGAAATGATTTGTCCAGAACCCCAGTTAATAAATATCAGAACGGGGGCTTGAATCTAGATCTTCTGGCTCCAAATCCATTGTTCTTCATAAAAAAGACTTAAGACATCATCTAGTACCAATGCTATTAGTCTATTAGAAGTGCATTCTTTTCTTTTAACTATACCATGATTGCATCACTAGACTTGTAATAATGCACCTTTCTAGGAAGACCAGTGCCATATAAATATTAATTGCTGTAAATATTATTTTTATTTTTGCCACGAAAATCATGGTTACATAGGGGAATTCTTTTTATTTGGTTAAATACGTGTCCAGTATCTTTGGCAAATAAAATATTGTCCACACCCTTAGAAAGCAGAGAGAGCAATGATGGGAACATGTAGGCAAAATGCCCTGTGATAGAATCTGTGATGGACATGTGCCTGAAATCTATACAGAGAGCAGTTGTTCTTGGACGTTAGCATGCAACAGAATCACCTGGTTGGCTTGTAAAAATACCAGTTGCTGGGCTCTGTCCTCAGAGTTTCAAGGATGGAGCCCAAGAATATGAATTCCTAACAAGTTCCTAGATGGTGTTGATGCCACTGGTCCAGACATCACACTTTGAAAGTACTGGAATTACTTCCATCTGGGAGGGTGGGAGATTTTGTAGATGTGATTCCTACGCAGAGCTTGAAGAATGGAGAAGAGTTTGCCTAGTGGAATGGCTGCAGTGGCATTCCGGGTGGACAGAACAGCATGCATAAAGGTATAAACAGGTAGAACAGTGGATAGGGGATCCATAAGAAATTTCACTTGGCCATCATCCAAAGAGAAGTGGATAATGGGAAGAGATAAGCCTGAGCTCACGCAGGCCTTTATGTGCCCTGCTAAGGCTTTGCCCTGTAACCCATATGAAACAGAGAAGCAGCTTAGTCAAATTTGCATTTTAGAAAGCTAATTAATTCTAGTGCAAGTACGGAAGCCTGGAGGAAATTCCCACTTAGCACCTAAATAGGAAAAAGCTTCTTTGAACATCTATAATGTTGTGCCCAGGGATTAATCAGACATGTGTTTGTCTTGCTGTTTCAAAGAGTTAATAACACACTGTGTGCCACGCATACCTGCAAGTCAAAGACCTCATCCTTTCCCTCGGGCACTTGGGGGAGCCAACACTGACACCTAGGAAACAACAGAGCACAAGGCGAGGCAGTATTTTACCAAAGGCAGAGAGGAGTGGTGTCTTTCAGTGCTGACGCAGTTAGCTAGGGGTTCATGCTGAAAGAAGAACACCAGCCCTCCTTACAGAGCGATGGCTTTTGCCTGGCCACCAGGAGGCTTTGCAAGCAAAGAGGACCCTGGAGTAAAGGTACAGAAGGTGGAACTAAACGTTGAAGGCACAGGGTCATTGAAGAAGCAGAGGCTTTTCTTGAGACATGATAGAGGAGTGCAAATGAACTGTGGTTCACAAAGGCTATTTCTAAGGGAATAACCTCTGGAAGACTTTTTTTTTAAATAAATCAGAGCAACATAAAGTCAGGAAATGTGTTGCTTCTCAACCATCTGCAAGCCCCCCCCCCCCCCCCCCCCCCCCCCCCGCCCTTATCACCCAAGGATAATAGCTATCAAGGGAACAGAATACAAAGGCATGGGGTGGGGGCAAGGGACAGGGAAGACACATTGGGCTTTGGTTCTGGTAGGGCCAAAATGACAGTAGTTGTTGCCCAGGGAGTAGTTGGCCGTTGTCCGGGGAATGAGGTGGTTTGGCGATCAGGCAGCTCCTAATAAAAGGCCATCTGTCCTTTGCACTGGGATGAGGGCCTGGGAAGCCCTCCCTTTCAGCTCCCAGATGGCAATACAATGTGCTTGTGTAAGGGAGACTTCCTGGGTCATTTGCTTATTCCCGAATGTGCACATATGAAAATGTTTTTGCATGTTGGTTTTGTGAATTGTGTGTTTCCTCTGCTACTCTCCCCATCATGACCTAACCGTACAGCATTCTGTCAGCCTTTATCTTCTATCCAGAGTGCAGTGTGTGTGCTTACTGAAACAAATACACAAACAGATGTTTTCCTTGTGTCTTTTTGAAAGGGTGGTGAGTTTGTTCACAGTGTAGGTTGGAGTCTTTGCTGAATTTGACATTCCATATACCCTGACAGTTACCCAGAACTTTGATTTTCTGGCCAATGCATCGTCCTTTTCTCAAATTGCTGTACTTGTAATTTTCATGACCAGGAGCAGCATGTGACTTTTTCTTCAAGGTCATTATTCCCAATAAATGAAGATGTCTGCCTTCACAGACATGACTTTCTGCATGCCAGGGGTGGAGAGGCAAAACTGCCACGTGGGATGGGGGTTGAGGCAGTGGGTGGGGTTCAGCGAGACTCCTCCTCTGCCTGTAGCTCTGTCCCCACACCAGCCAGGCCGCCTGCACTGCTCTAGTTTAAACCTCCTTACATTAAAAGTTACTGCACGCTACTGGCCTTTGAGGTCACATAGGAAGAGCTGCAGGTACAGCTAATAACTCAGAGATTCTGACATGCCTGACTTTGAGGTGAGAGGTAGCAGTTAGGATGCACGTGACTAAAAATGCAAAAAGCAACAAACCCAGTTTAATCAAATACATATCATTAAGCTCAGGGAGCGACCTTACTGCATTTATCATTAACTATATTTCCACACGATCCATCTTAAATTCCCCCTTTCAAACATTTCGCCTTGGAAGAAAAACAGAACAAACCAGAAGGAGAGGGGGTGAGACTTTGCCAAAGGGGGCTTCCCTGGGGCACATGGCAGCTGAAACACAAGGCCTCGTTTTAATTGAATTATAAACTGTGTAATTATTTAACCTGTACCAGCTGGTCTCAAGAAGCTACCAGATTCCTTAGAGAGCTAGTACTTGGCCAGGAACATAAGGTACCTTATTAGTAACAAGAAAAATGCCTTGTGTACCTATGTTAACCCCAGCCCCCAAAGAGCAAACTGCAGAAGGGGGGAAATGCTTGAAGTTCATTTTTGGTTTAAGAGACAGCCCTCTCTCCTCCTGAGTATGTGGTAGATTGACTGAAGTCCCTGTAGTCTCACAGGAATGGGCACCATAAACAGGAGATCATTGCATCAGACAGGTAAGAGTAATTTCTCTAATTAGTCATTTGAGATTTCATTTTTCACTTGGAAGAACTGGAAATTTAATTTGTTTGTGACAGCCGATTGGCGAACTGACAGCAGCTACCATTGCCCCCCCACCCCACCCCGTCTTGCTGTCCTGATGTCGTCGTGGAGAAAGCTCTGGGGGGAGGTGGTCCTTGATATAAACACTTGGCTTCATCTGTCTACATCAAGCTAACTAAAGTACCTTCTTATTGACAGATGTGCCCTAATTACACATTTCTCACTTGTAATGCTAGAATAATCTTAATGAGTTTCCCGTGATCATTTTTCTTTCAGATTAAAGACTTGTTTTCAATCCCCCCAAATTTTGCAGCAGTCTAAGTAATTTATAATATATTCTCATTGCCATAAGACATTGTTCCCAAAGGTACAGAGCAAGATATTTTTAGGGAGCCGTCGTTTAGGAATTAATGTGTGATTGAAGACAGTCGTTTGGTTAAAGAAACAGCTCATCCTATCTATTTTGTTTTAAAACATTCTCTCTGAAGAAAGATGGAGTGGCATCAGACGTAGCGCCCATACATCATAGCTATTGATTTCACATTTGTTTTGGGCTCGTCTGATTTTATGCCCCCTCGTGTTGTAATTTGTTATCCTGAGAGCTGGTCCCTGAGTTGGTACTGGGTTGATGCTGGGAGGTGGGTTTTTTTCCAGTTTGGACTAATCTGTACATGAAACAGATTAGCTTGCAGACACAGAACCACAGTCCTCTTGCTTCTCATAACATTTCGCCCGGGGTTTCCCATGGAGCTCACAGATGCCACCCAGTGACATCTCTGGCAGGTGACAACGTGAGGGATGTTCGCGTAGTCCAGCCAGTGTGGGCACAGGTAAAACTCCTGGCAGCCCTGGGGGCTGCCGGAAGCTGGGGGCTTCTCCCTTAGGGCCCTTCATACCCAGACTCAACATGCACGTATTCTGGACACCTGGAGGTTCTCGGGGCCAGAAATTCCTTCCATCTTCCACCGGTAGCAGAAGTAACAGGAGGGAGAATGTCTGCTTGGCCACACCTTGCGTGTGGAAGGGGGGGCCTCGGAGCCCCTTTTAACGTGCATCTGCTTCGATGCTTCTAGGTGGAGCCGGGGCTGCTGCCAGATCCCCAAGCAGCCCATTTCAGATAAAATTAGACAGACTTTCTGCATATATACGTGTTGGACTCAAGTATCATTTCTAGTGTTTTGCTTTTTCTGGCCAATTTGAGTGAATGTCACGTTCTCGTTTTAAAATGCTGTTTTCTTCCCTTTGTCCTCTGGCTTCCCATTCAGTACTCAGTCACGTCGCTGAAGACCATCCCGGAACTGTGCAGAAGATGTGACTCGCAGAGCGAAGACAGATCAGGTACGGCTCGCCCCCCAGCCCTCTCCTGCCCCCAACTCTTAGAGAGCGGAGGACTCCGGGGAGCTGTTTCCCCCTCACACTCGTTGCTCCTGCCTTCTGTCTGTCTTTTACAGCCTCTCGCTTCCTCCCCCCTACACACACACCCTCTGCAAACAGATGTCAGGTCATCCTCCAAAGGCTAACGGGACAGGGAGGCCCTAATGAGGACACGGCTGTATATGGCTCAACAGGGGCCGTCATCTCGGCAGCTCCAAACCGCAGTATACGCAGCAATTTACTGAAAACCCGAGAAACCATTGGTGACAAAATATAATGATGCAGGCGCCAACGAAAAAAATGTTGGACGCATTCACTACCCATATGGCCGGGACCAGCTTGGGGGATGGGGCTTCGCCAGGGTCTGAAACCCTATCAGGGATGCGACATGATAGGATCTGCAGGAAGGCATACTGGAACAGTTAAGATTAAAGCAAAGCTTGGGAGTTTAATAGTGTAAACTAAACAGAGAATTATGGCATATAGATGAAAACCAGCTGGTTGACCTTTTCTCCTTGCAGACGCCCCCATGCCGGCAAAAAGAAAGAAATTAATAAAGGACATTCAGGGTTGCTTTTCCCCCCCTCTGTAAATCAAATTAAGCCCCTCTCCTTTTCTCTCTGTGTTGGGCAAAAATGAAAATTAAAAAGGATGTCGATGGGCATGATACCATGGCATTAAATGATGAAAGGATGTTTATTGTTTTTTGGAGTAATTACTGTAAGGCATTGCCATTAATCGTGCCAAAGCTGGATCTCCTCTGATGGTAGCTCGAATCCTGAGAACCATGGGCTGTGGAAGGCTCAAGATAATCGTCCAATCATGTGTATCGTGTTTCAAAATAAATAGATGGCCCTTGTCTGGACAGCTACTAGAGTTCTAGGCCATTCTCACTGAAAGGGCTTGCACAAAGCTCCTTTACTTGTCTCTTCAACTGCTCGTTCACTTTTGAGATGGGGAAAATAATCAGTCTTCCAAGGTTTGTCTATCTCTGTGTTTTTGTGAGTGAGAGTAATGCTTCAGTGTTTGGGTCAAAAACACAGAGGATAGTTCTAAGTTCTCATAAAAGTTTTCATTCACCTTCAGTTTTGGGGAGGGGGCTCGGTTTTTTGTTTTTTAAATTGCAAACACACTCAAGTTTCTGTCAGGTGTAACAGAGGCTTTGGCCACGAGGCTCCAGGGGCGTACCTCCTGACAAGGCGTCCCCAGGTTCCAAGTTGGATCATTGACTGGGGGCAGTGACGTGCGTTCAAGTTAGGGTTCAGTCAGTTATCAGCTATACAACCTAGAGCTTGAGAGTGGTTGTCTACAAAATAAAGAAGAAGCTTGTTCTGCCAATGTTACCAGGCACCATTAGGATGAGATTAGGTGATGTATCTGAAGTTACTTTGTAGATGTAGGATTTTCTTCTTTAACTAGAGGTGGGAGTAAGAGAGAAGAAATAATAGCAACCACTTGCATCGTGCTCATTGTGGGAGGTTCTGTTATAAGCCCTTCAAACACGTTAACTTAATTAATCCAAAAATGCTGTGAAGAGCTGAGTACTTAAGATGTTTATGTTATAGGTGGGCAAACGGAGATGCAGAACAGAGAAGTCAAGTATCTTGCCTAGAGTCACACGGCAGTTAAATTGCGGAGCTGGGATTCACACTGCAGCAGGTCCATCCTGGAGTGGGTTCTCTATCCTTACACATAAGTACCCTGACATAGCTTGACTTAGTGACATTCATTTAATTTTAGGAGATTATCCTTTTAAAACTTTAAAAATCAGCATTTTCCCTTATTGATTAAGGGATGAATTTCCCTTCTCTGTTCAGTAGCTATTCTTGCTTATCGAGGTAAGTGAATTAACCCAAGTTTTCAAAAATAATTTTTCCTGGGACGGGTCCATCCCATTTTCTCCAGGTCATGTGATTTCTCACTGCTTGCACAATAGGTGAAATTGGACATTTCTTCTCTGGTTGAGAAGGATATCAGTTTCAAGTTCAGAAGCCTTTAAACTTCACCCAGAGCAAAGACCCAGTGCTCAAGGTCATTGGCAATAATTAGACCTGACAGGAAATGGATGTCTATGGGCAAGACTCGGGCCTCTTAATGGAATCACATACACACCTTCAATGGAATCACATGTAGACCTAATTTGGAGGCTGTCAGACCACTTTCTATCAGAACCAGAATGATCATAGAAAAAGAACACATAGAAAAATCCATCTCTCCATAGTAGCACTGTAGGTTATCTGTGAGCTCCCTTAAAAGAAATCTCAACATAGTAAAGATTTTTCACAACTAGTTTCTGAAAGAATTGAGCCATTCTTGATTCATTCCAAGAGCATCGAGCTCTAGAAACACCCTTTGCACCTCTCTAGTCTTCCCGTGTCCACCACCAGGAGGAGCTTACTCTGGGACGGCTTGCCAATTTCCATCTTCTCAGTAATCTTTTCAAACTGGTGGCAGCAGAAGGCCCGCTGGCCTCTGAGAAGAGTAGTCCACATCTTCTCTTGGAACAAGGGCACCTGCTGGGGAAACATTCCCCAAAGTCCTGTCGCTTAGAATATATGCCACCAGATGAAGGCTCTTTATCGTTCTCAAGTTTGTTAAAGCAATTTCTGTTTTGTGTAGGTTGTCAAATGCTACCATCCATCCTTGCATTAACAAGCCCTTGATCAGATTTCTCGGGCCCGTTTGTTCTTTTATTTATTCATTCAGCCGATAACTGAATATTTTGCTGTCAAAGGCACTCAGGACGTAGTAACAAATAAGACACCGACAAGGTCCCCGTTCTTGTGACATTTATATTCTAGGGAGTGACGAACAAAAGACAAGCAAACGAATACATAAACCAGATCATTTCACCCAGTGAAATGAAGAGGTGACTCGAAGCGACGTGATAGAGTAACTTGTAGGAGTTGGAGGGGGGCACTTGTGGGGGTCTTGGGAGTGTTAGCAGGACCCAGCCAGTTGAAACAAGGGAAGATCATTGAAGGCAGAGGAACTAGTGCAAAGACCCTGAGCCAGGAATGAGCTTAACATGTATGAGGAAGAAAAAGAAAACCAGTCTGCAGCAGGGTGCTCAAAATGAAGATGAGAGCTGGGAGATGGTCAGGGTCAGACTCTGTATGGCCCCAATGATCATGTGCGCAGACGTGGGTCTTGTGCTAAGTGCCATGAGAGGCACCACCAGCAGGATGTCAGATTTTCTAAAATACTACTTGGAAGAAAGCCTCAGTATGTAGAATCATAACTCTCAACAGAAGAAGGGACCCCAAAATCATCGAATTGGAGAGAGAGAGAGCATGTGAAGGTACAAATAATAAAGCAAATGGATAAAATGCTGAAAAATGATGAATAAGGTTAAAATGTATACAGGTGTTCTTTGTGCCAGTTATATATTTTAACACCTTCATATGTTTATTTACAAATGAAAAAATTATTTCCAAATAAGTTTTTTTAAAAGGCAAAAAATAATAATAATAAGCACTTAGTCCATAATCCTTTGGATCTTCAACGAGGATCCTTATTATCCTGCTTATACATCATGGCTCCGGTGACAGAGAGTTCACAGTATCATGAGGCAAGCCGTCCACAAATGCTAGTATCTTCATTCAGTCAAAATCAATGTCCCTCAAATTACCATCCCTGTCCCTGGTTCTTCTTGGATCCATGGAGAACAGCAACCCCTTCTCGACAAGGTGCCACTAAGTGTTTAAAGATGGCAGTCACCCTTGGTCTTGTCTTCTCCAGGTTAAAATTTCCCTCCATGGTTTTAAGTCTATCCTGTTCTTCCTTCTTGCTCTCTCGTGGATGACTGCAGATCACCAGCACCCTCCTTAGAGTGGAGCCCTCAGAACTGAACCCAGTGGTTGCTCCCCACGTGGTCTGAGGAGAACCTGCCAACCCTGCTCTTCAGCCTCCAGGACTCCCCACCTACATGCCCTGCCTTCCCAAGTATGTTCCAGAGACAGTGCTCATGCCTGGCCTACCTGCTTGTTTCTCAAGTGTCCTGAGAGGAGCAGGAATGTCAGAGGAGCCTGTTGGTGGCCTTGGAAGCCCCTCTGTGAGACATCCAGCCCAGAGCTCACCCCCTTCATCCCTAGACCCTGGGTCATGTCATGGTGGGGTCTGAGAAAGGCAAATGGCAGTGTTGTCAGAAGCCTGGGGCAACATTCCATTCTCTTCCATTAACTGTCCCATGCATATGAGTGTGCCCTAGAGGTGTCCTTCCTCTACCTGAAGACTTGGACCCCTAGTGAAATCTGCACTTTCCTCTGACAGAAGCAATAGTTTAAACTGTCCTCTACCCATGACACTATGACTGAACTTCACATGTTTGTGAGAGAAGTTTTGAAAAGACGGTGAAGTTATTGCAGAGACAACAACAAGGCAAGAGGGAGGCGAAGAGGTAGAAATTGGATCCTTGAGAATAAACTTGGCCTGTCTTGAGACTTCCTAATTCTCTCTTAGGTGTTCTTCTGGTCCTCTGTATACAGCTTCTTTGTCCTCAGAATGATCCTCTGAGGGAGGACCATGAGTAACCCCAATTTATTGATGAGGAAACCAAGACTCCTAGAAGATCAATAATCTGTCCACAGTTCTGCAGCTGGCAAGTCTTCTAAACCAGCTGTGTTGATTCCAGAGCCCTGTGGAGTTGAACCAACTGAGTAACTGTCGCCCGAGGAGCCACGTGTGGCTACTAGTGTGAATCAAGGATTAGCAGCAAGGAAGTTATGTGTGAAAAACTTGCACTCTCCAAGGAAGTGATTTGTGGAACGTTTGCACGTATTCTCTGCTTAATCCCTGCTGCTCGAGTAGGAGGAAGGGCCAGAGCAAGGCAGGGAGTGTTAACTCTGCCCTACGGTCTTTGCCAAATAAGGGCTAAAATAGGCCAACATATGGTCTTCAAATCAGACATATTCAGTTTCATTGACTTCGAGTTTTCTCTAATTAATTGGACATTCAGATACGCATTCGTTTCAATTCAGTGCTTTAAGGGTCTTGTGATTCTTTCGAAATACGTATCTGCTAAGCCCATTGGATAATTTTCTCATGAAAGAATGCAGATAGATACTAATGCAGCTCTGCCTCCAAGAACAAGACGCACTGAGGAGAGAAAACTCAGTTATAGAACAGCAATAAATGGCCCCGGGTTGGGTTTGAGAAGAATTTTAATACCCACATAATATGGACCATAATTTGCGTGACAGGGAGAAAAGGAGAGCCATTCTTTTTTAAACTTAGTATCTGATATCTATGTGGTAAAATACATTTTGGTTGTCGATGTAAAAGCGTTGCAGATTGGCTCTAATTTTAGCCCCTCAGAGTGCAGATTTTGTGACAAACTCTGAACCCTTGAAAATATGTGGTTTCTCCAAGATGTTCAAGGATTTCAGCCAGCACCAAAAATAGTAAATTGA
This sequence comes from Meles meles, assembly GCF_922984935.1. Taxonomy (NCBI): domain Eukaryota; kingdom Metazoa; phylum Chordata; class Mammalia; order Carnivora; family Mustelidae; genus Meles; species Meles meles. The sequence continues at coordinate 44,256,453 of NC_060068.1, forward strand.
CGTGAAATTTATCCCCTTGACCCTTCTGTAACATAGCTGATGATGCTAAATATGTAAACCCCCTATTTTCGATTTTATTAAGGTTTAATGCTAAAAGCTTGCAAGCAGACGTCGGTGGGGCAGTTTAAACGAGAAGCCTGCTGGTAACTCCAGCTCACGTGATATATTGTCAAATGGACTCCAAAGAATAGGGAAACACATTTTCTAAGATCTCAATTAAAAAAACAAACAACAACAACAACAACAAAACGAACGCATCAACCCAGGACTACGAAGAATCGAACACCCATGATGAAATCTGTTTCTCTAACCACGGCAACAATGCACATACAGCAAAACCTCTAGATGAGAATGTTACCAAGCGAAACACTTACTTTTCTCTCTCTTTAGCAAAATCTTACTTGTCAAGGTGATAACAATCCATTATAAAAAGTGAAAATCGAAAACTCCAGCTGATGCTGCCACCAGAACTAAATGTAACTCTGTTTCTTCCTAGCATTGTACGGTTGCAATCCTCATGCCGGGAAAGGGTTATCTGCTGCTTTTTTTCAGCTGCTACCCAAGACGCGTGGACATCGTGTCGCATGAAGCCCAGAACATACCTGGGAAAGTACACGTGCCCCATCAGTCCAGAGGGAGAGACCACCTCTGCCTTTAATCCATTAACATTTAGCTTATGTTTCCGAGAGAAAGGGTATAAGTCAGTGTGAGGCAAGACAGGAGCAGGGGACGATAGAAAAGTTAAAAGTGAAACTTCAGTCGTGTTTAACAACGAAAGGGGCTCGAAGGAGCAGGGCTTCAGAACATTGCACCCTTGGCCCTTCCTCTCTCTTCATCTGCACAGTTCTTGTCTTTCCTTAGCCAGACCCACAAGCGCCAACACTCCCTGGTGTTCTAAAACCTTACTAGCATTGTGGAATTAAGAAAGAAATGAGACAATATGAAAGGGAGAGGAAACTTAGGAGAAGGGGACCCAGTCTCCTCTCCCCGATTTAGTTTATTTTTGTTGGGCTCTGAGAAACCTGTTTGGCACCCTCAAAATTAATACAGAAATCTTAGTAGAAGTGACTTCAAGAGTCTCTGCAGGAAAGAAGGATAAAAATTCTGAAGCAGGGAGGTAAGATAATCATTTAGGCGGGAAGGCAAAGATTGAAGCTAAGGGACAGGGAAGATGTGATACAGAACCAAAGTCCCTTGTACCTTGTGTGGCCTCCAGAGTCATTCCTGTCATAAGGGAGAGTGGTTTCCCAGTCTCGTCTTCCCAATCCAAGGCAAGAGTGTGAGTGTGTGTTAAGGGTGTGGGGGCAGTGATACTCGGTTCGGAGCTCTATAGCATCTCTGAGAGCATCCCACTTCTTGCTGGAAATATATTCTTTTTCCTTCGTCTCCCAAAATTAAATGTGCTCCATCTTCTCATTTAAAAATGAGCCCTCTTTGGGATGCCTGGATTGCTCAGTTGGTTAAGAGCCTGCCTTCAGCTCTGGTCATGATCACAGTCCTGGGGTCGAGCTCTGCACTGTTCAGTGGGGAGTCTTCTCCCTCTGCCTGTTGCTCCCCCTTCTTGTGCTCATTTTCTCTCTCTGAGAAATAAAATCTTTAAAAAAAAAGAAAATGAGCCCTCTTTGTCCGCATACCTCCTTTGCCTTAACTCTTCCCTTAAAAAAATAAAAGTCTTAAAAGAAACTGAAGTCATAGAAAAATTCTAGGGACGCCTGGGTGGTTCCATCAGTTAAGCCTCTGCCTTCAGCTCAGATCATGATCCCAGAGTCCAGGGATCGAGCCCTGCATCGGGCTCCCTGCTCAGCAGGGAGCCTGCTTCTCCCTCTCCCTCTGCCTGCTGCTCTGCCTACTTGGGCTCTCTCTGTCAAATAAATAAATAAAATCATTTTTAAAAAAAAGAAAAAGGAAGAAAAGAGAAACCCGAGTCAACTACAAAAGTCCAGACCCTTCGGGGGGCACCTCACAGTGTGTCTCGGGGCTAGAGCCAGCCCCATCAGCATCACCTGGCAGCTTGTCAGAAAGACAGACTCTCAGACCCCCCGGAGCAGAACGTGCATTTTGTAATAAGCTCTCCAAGTGAATGGTGCATATTCAAGATTGAGGAGCACAGACTTAGGACACCCGGTGCTCATCTGGTGTCCGTGACGAGTGTCACTCCACACTCAAAACCAAGCAGTAGTTCCCCAGGCTGGTTCTCAAGACATACAATGGGAAACTCTGTCCTGTGGTCTTCAGGGCCCTGCGTGATCTCCTCCTGGTTCAGCAAGCTTCTTCACATGCCCCTCTCCTCCCACTGTCCGTCTGCGGCATCAGGGAACCTTCTTCAGGTGTTACAGTGCGCTGCTTTTTCCCATGACATTTCCTTCTTCCACTTCACCTCCTCAGCCCCTTTACCAGACTCCTTAGACCACCATGTTCCAACAGAAATATAATGCAAGCCACTGACCTAATTGAATTTTTTTTCCCCTAAGAACCACATTTTAAAACTATAAACCAATGAGATTAATTTAATATCTTTAATTTAACCCAACACATCAAAACTGTTATTTGAACGTGGACTACCAGCCAGCCACATTTTAACTGCTTAATAGCCACAGGTGTCTAGTGGCTCCCATTGGGGACAGTTTGAGCCTAGATGAATTTAGTTAGCGCTGCTCTCCCAACTTACTCTATGATTTCCCAGCTCTGCATTTTAAAGAATTGTTAACTATTAATATCTGTGTTTCAAAGAATTATTAACAGTATGATGTTAGCTCGATACAAGTTTTCTCTAGTAGACTAAGTGTAATCTCTTGTTTATTATGGAATCCCCAGCCCCTGACGCTGGAGCCTTGTATAGATCTGAGGGCTGGATGCGCAAATGAAGGTGTGAAAAGGCAAAAGAATGCCTCCCTCCTTTGGCTTTCGTATCATAATTGAGATATGAGCCAGCTGATTGTTTGCTTCTTTTCATTTGACGTGATACCTTGATCCTTCAGGTTTCCTCTTTTATCTGTACCATCGGTATCTTTCTCTCTATGGGGTCATTACCCTCATCAAACAAGCACTCTCTGATCATCTCTTGTCTTAATAAGCAAACAAACAGGGAGCGCCTGGGTGGCTCAGTTAAGCATCAGACTCTTGATTTCAGCTCTGGTTGTGATCTCAGGGTCATGAATTCAAACCCCACATAGGGCTCTGCACTGAGTGTGGAACCTGCTTAAGATTCTTTCCCTCCCTCTCCCTCTGCCCCTCCCCGCCCAACCTGCCGCCCCTCCATGTGTGCTCACTCTCTCTCTTTAAAAAAAAAAAAAGCAATCAAACCGTACCTCCTCTGGTGACTCCCATCCTGGTTCCCTGTTCCTTCCTTTCCCCACCCCCTCTACCCCCTTCCAATACAGCCAACCTGCTATAAAGAGTTAGGGGAACCCCCATCACTGCCCTCCCCCCTCCTTCACTTGAAGTATCTCCAAACGACCTCCGCCTCCCTAGGGAAGGCCACGACTTCCGCGGTGCCACATCTGCCGACATGGAGACTCTTCTCTCTCTTGGCCACTCCTTTCTGGAAGCATTCTCCTCTCTTGGCTTTGTGATACCACCTATCCCCTCATGTTTCTCCCAACGCTCTGACATCTCCTTATCTCCTTTGCGAGTCCTCCTCCTCCTTTACTTGGACTTTAAATACCCAAGTGGACTTTAAAGCCCAAGTGGGGCTTCTGAATTCAATAGGACCCTCTCTCTTCTTGGTCTCCAAGTCTCTGTGGGTGGGGCGCTCCTCCACTGTCCCGGCCTCACGTGTCACCTACACGCCGCTGCTGCTTGTCTGGGCTTAGTTGCCTCCTTACGCGCCAGCTGCGTGTCTATGTTGGATGTCTCATGGAATTCTAAAGAGGATCCTTGAATCCCGTTCCCTGACTTGTTCCTCCTCAGACGCTCCCTCAGTCCTGGGCATTCAGTGTACTGATACTCAGTGACTGCAGCGGGAATTCTCCCTCTCCCTCACACTCCCCTTCAGCCTATCACCAGCTCCTCAGTGATCTGTGCTCAAAATATGTGCCCATCTGTCCTCTTTTCTCCATCTTCTCAGCCACTGGTTAGGACAGGCCACCTATATGTTTCATTGGGGTTAATGGCATGAACCAGTCCCACCCATTTCTTCACCACCAACCCTTGCACACCCTGTTTCCCACAGAGTGGCCAGAAGGATGTATTTTAAAATGCAAAGCGGATCCTTTCACTTCTCTGTGAAATTCCCCCAGACCCTCTATTTCTGTTAAAATTCTTCATTGTGGCCAGGAAACCCCCAAATGAGTTGGCCTGTGACAACTTTCCCCAACCACATCTTTGACAGCTTTCTCTCTGGCTCACTGTGCTCTAGAGGTAAGAGCGATAGAACCTGCCAGATTTTTTTCTGCTTTAGGCATTCAAAAATGTGCTTCCTTCTACCCAGATCTCCACAAAATGATCTCATCTCGGGGCGCCTGGGTGGCTCAGTGGATTAAGCCGCTGCCTTCGGCTCAGGTCATGATCTCAGGGTCCTGGGATCGAGCCCCGCATCAGGCTCTCTGCTCCGCAGGGAGCCTGCTTCCTCCTCTCTCTCTGCCTGCCTCTCTGCCTACTTGTGATCTCTCTCTCTGTCAAATAAATAAATAAAATCTTAAAAAAAAAAAATGATCTCATCTCTTGTGTTTTCCCTCAGATCTTCACGTAGTTGGCTTCTCGTTCCCTGGTCTCAGCTTAAATGTCACCTCCGCGATGAGACTTCTCAGCTGCTCTCTTCCAGGACCCTGCGAAATGCTCTGCGTTTTGTGATTCCTCATTCATCTGTATGCTTGTTTTACTGTCTGGTTCCCTCATGAGGACAGGGATTATGTCTATTTCATTCCCCTCGGCACCCCCAGAACCATATGCTAATAGGTGTTGAATAAATGGACTGCAGAAGAGTATTTCAGCATTCTGTCAATTCAGCGCTTGTGACCGAGCTTTGTTATATTCTTATCTTGCTCACATGCGAGATTGCCACATTTCACCAGTTGAAAGAATTGGCAGCTGAAAGAACAAATTCTCAGTGATAAGATGACCCTAAATTTAGGCTAATACCATTAACGATAAACAACATAGGGAAATTCTTCCACTCAACTGTTTCTAAGAAAAATTGTTAAGGAATACCATTTGCCTAACTTTGCTCCCATCCAGAAGCTTCTCAGTTAAGTGCTTACCAAAACCAAGGCAGGGAGCAGGCTTTGGGATTTAGGGCCACAGAAATCCGAAATGAGCTCAATCAGGTTTTGCCACTGGTTTCTTAGATTCCATTACCTATATGTGACCCAAATAGAGAAAATACAGGTGACTCAGTTGGAAAGCATCTGCCTTCATGATCCCAGGGCCCTGGGATCAAGCCCCACATCATCCCCGCTCCCTGCTCAGCAGGGAGTCTGACTCTCCCTCTCCCCTCCCTGGCTTGTGCTTGCACACTTTCTCTCTCTCTCTCAAATGAATAAAATCTTAAAAAGAAAAAATGAACTGCATGTTTGAGGAATAATTGTAGTTTTGATAAGGCCATTATGCCCTGTTTGGGAAAGCAAGCCGGAGTCGGGGAACCTTGGTGTCGGTGGAAGAGTGTGGCAGGCACGCTCTGCAATTTGCGACATCATACTTAAAATTCCCAGAGTTCTCATTTATTTCAAGTGAGAATAAGGAAGAACTGTTCATCCATCCTGCAGAGTCGTTGCCCAAACCTCTAACGAAACCGTACCCTTGGCCTTATACTCAGAAACTTAGAAAAGCCTTACACAAATACATGATATTAGCAATTTAAAAATACTACACACAAGCAACAAATCACAGAGCACTGCATCAAAAACTAATGATGTATTGTATGGTAACTAACATAACAAAATAAAAAAAAAAACAAAACGCTAGAGGGAGGGAATTTTAGGAACATTCCAATTAAAGAATACCGTTTTTGAGAAATTCGTAAAATACACGGAAGGTTTTTTTTTTCATTGTTTATAGTAGTGCTTGTGAAGTGTATACCAAGCTGCCCCGGGAGACAGAAGAAAGGAACTCTGCCACTCATTTATCCTGGGAAAAGCCTCTGTCTGCACTCTGCATTTGTTTGGCTGTACCTGCTCTTTCTCTCAGAGGCCTCCTAACTATAACCTGGGGTCCAGGTGGGAGCTCTTGTGTACAGACCCCAGGAGAACTGTCAAGAGAAGAGAAAGCTACAGCCAACTCTGGGACTTACTCCTCTTTCTCCTCCCCTCCAGACCTTACACTGCTTTCCTCTCAAAAAGGAGACCATGTTTCACAGACTGACCACTTTGCTTCTCATGGAAAACAGAACTCATTTCACTTTTAGCCAGAAAACCGGAGAGAATACTCTGCTCATAACCTGAAGACATACCCTCTTCTCGTTCTTTTTCTTGGGTCTGAAGCTCTATTTCTAATGGAAATACCTAGCTCTGTATTTAGAAATCAAATCCTCGGGCCCTGGGGGAGTCAGCGGTTGGAGATGGAGAATAGAGAGATGGGGAGTAGAGTGTAGAGAGGAGGGATTTTCCCACCCCCACCCGTCCTCCATCTGCCTCCACTTCTCTCCCTTCCGGAAGACCAGTAACTTGGTGTTCTTTGTCCTTGGCGGTAGATCAGTCCTGTAAAACATCGCCACCTTCAGTTAAAACTGGTAAGTGTGTGTCTGCGCTTTCCAGAAGGCACACCGAGCTTCCTCTAACACTTTGCAGATAGCACCCAGAGCAAGCTGTCCCCTGTTTCAGTGCTTAGTTTGATGAGCCTCTTCTGTGTCTCTCATCCTATGTGTCTCTCCCTACAGTTCAGCACAGCAGGGAGAGAAAGAAAAGAAGGAGCCTGGAACAGGGGTCTGGAGTGAATACGAGGCTTAATGCACTCAAGGGGTTTGGTTAATGGCAAAGTGAAGGTCAGCATACTTTTTAGATGACAGAATGACTGAAACCATGGACTTTCTTCAGACCCACCAATTGCTCTTCTACGTAAACTGTGCTTTCGAAGCTCAGAGGTTTAAAGTTGTCAAAATATTGAGTCTGATTTCATGAGAGAATGTGCCTCTTTGGTGAAGTATCTTTTCTGTCTAGTGTGGTAAGGGCTTGAGGATGATTTGGAGTTTTCACAGAAGGAAGAAATGGGTACAGATAGGGCACAAAGTTACATGAGCAAGTCTGGACACTTCTGGGCAGAGCTGGAAATAATGAAACGTGAATCTGACACTTTCAACAGCTGTTTGATACCAACAGCCACTTAAAGTCAGAACTTGAGAACCAAACCAGCAATTCCTTCCCAATAGTATTTAATGTCTTAATGTGAATAGATCATTCGTTGCTATTTTTATAATGAGAAAGAAAGAGCTCTGTTTTCCCTCTTCAGACTTATAATACCCCCAGTAAAGGGTTCATGGTGTCAATGAAAGAGAGGAACCAGCAGTAACGTGGGAAAGTTCCAGAAACAGGCTTTCTTCACACAGAAGAAACATCATGGTCCTACACAATTCTCCAAATCCAGAGTTAACGCAATCCTTTGTTTTGGATCAGGTTACACTCTAGTCTCCCAGGATGGACCAGAAGATCACCCAGCAGGTCATCCACACTCTTCTTCCTATAGTCATGAGGTGGTATGAGTCACCCGTCACCATTCCTTCCAGAGCCTGAGGTGTTTGCAAGAAGTGAGCCCGCTGCAGATTTAAGTTTACAGTGGCTTAAGGAAACTCATGCCTAACGCTTCCACTCCCAGTCTTTTATAATGTCCTTCTCTTCGGTGTAAAAATAGAAGCAAATGGAATGTTGGAGAACTTAACAGGTATATCCTTGAAGGTGCCTGGACTTTGACAACTATAGATGTGGCGTGTGTGGTTAATGTACATTTTGAGGCAATTACAGGTAAAACTGACCATTTTGTTTCTCTTGGAAAATAGAATTCATTTAACTTTGACAGTAAATTGTAGGGAAACACTATTTTATCCTAAAGACATACCCCTTTTTTTTCTCTTCTTGATGTCTAAAGCTAATTTTCTAATAGGGACACATAAGTCCATATTTAGAAGTAAAATAAATAGGCATCTGGGGAGCCAGCATTGACGTTCGTTCTTGAAAATTGGATCCACTGATGGAATAGCAAACTGTACATTATCTTCCTAAGAAAATACTAATTTATCAGTCCCAAGAGCCAACGAGTTGTTCTGTGTCAGCAATCAGCTTAGCCTCATAATTATAAATTTGTAAGGATCTGTTGAAAGACATGGATCCAGAAGAATTATAGTGTTTCATAGTGAGTCACTTAGAAGAAAGAGCCCTGTTATTTGTAGACATTCCATATAGTCATAGAAATTTAGAGATGGATCAGGTCTTAGCAATCATATAGTCTAACCCTTTTATTTTACACATGAAGAAATCAAGGCCTGGAACCTATTGTAGGAAACATATGAAAATATTTCCATATGCAGTACATCTTCGAAATGTCTGACTGTCTTCGATATGTTGCTAACTCTGCCTTTGAAATAGTCAACACGATGTGCCCCTAATGTGGTAAGGGTGACTCATTGTTACAAGATAGCTCGTATCTGTGGACTGTACTTTACATCTTTAGCATATTCTTTTCTTCCTTTCCTTCCACCCTCCTCCCTTCATTCATTCATTCATTAAAAGATAAGTCACTGGGCCCCCATATCTGTGAGATGCTAGCTAGGCCAGACAGATGGCTGATTGGAAACATAAGGAGATTCATGAGCAGTCTTTGCCTTAGAGGAACTCTCAAGATAGACGGTGAGATAGATGCAGGTGTGAAGAGTTGCAAAAGAGCTTCAAAAATATCTAACTCTAGGTACGGGCAAGTATATCTCAGGGCACTGAGAAGCAGGGAATAAGGGTTTCCTGGGAGAGTCAGGCAAAGTGCATCATGGGGGTAACCCCTAAGGGGAATCTCCTCAGATGAGCCTCATCTCGGGCAGAGAAAGCAGTCAGGGCATTGTCAGAAGAGGGGGATCTTGCCCAAAGGCAGGAGCATTGAAAGAAGAACGTGGTGTGTCCGGAAATGGGGAGTTTAGCAATGGAGGGTGCGGGGAGAAATTAGTAATGTGGGATGGTGGGTGCTTCGATGAGAAGATAAATTAGAAAATAAACACAGGCATGCCTCCTTTTTATTGCACTTCATTTTCCTCATGCCTTTCAAATATTGCATTTTTATTGATTTATTTTCTTTTTTACAAATTGAAGGTTTGTGGCAATGCGATCAAACAAGTCTCTCTGCACCATTTTCCCAACAGCATTTGCTCACTTCATGTCTCTGTCACATTTTGGTCATTCTCACAATTTTTAAATTTTTTTTCATTCTTACTATGTGCATGAGGATGATCGATGATCCATGATCTTTGCTGTTGCTCTTGTAATTGTTTTGGAGCCCATGAACCACACCCATATCAGATGGCAAATTTAATCGATAAAGGTTGTGTGTGTACTGACTACTCCACCAACCAGCCATTTTCCATCTCCCTCTCCTCGGGCCTCTCTGTTCCCTGAGACTCCCCAGTATTGAAATTAGGCCAGTCAGTGATCCTACAAGGACCTCGCAGGCTTCAAGTGAAAGAAGAGTTGCACGTCTCTACTTTAGATCAAAAGCTAGAAATGATTACATTTAGTGAAAAGGCATGATTCAAAGCCAGGACAGGCTGAAAGCGAGGCCTCTTGCACCCAACAGTCAGGTTGTGAAGGCAAAAGAAAAATTCTTAAAGGAAATTAAAAGCGCTGCTCCAGTGAACACACGAATGATAAGAAAGCAAAGCAGTCTTATTGCTGATATGGAGAGAGTCTTAGTTTAGAAGTCCCATTAGAAGATCAAAGCAGGCACAAAGTTGCCTGGAGCCAACGCCTCATGGAGAGCAGTCTCTTAACTTTCTTCAATTCTGTGGAGGCCGAGAGAGGTGAGGAAGTTGCAGAAGAAAAGTTGGAAGCTAGTAGATGTTGGTTTTTGAAACTTAAGGAAAGAAGCTGTTTTTGTAACAGAAAGTGGGGAAGGGGGAAGCAGCTTATGCTGATGTAGAAGCTACAGCAAGTTCTCCAAAAGATCTAGCTAAGACCATTCATGAGGATGGCTCCACCAGACAACAGATTTTCAGTGTAGATGAAACAGCCCTCTGTCAGAAGAACGTGCTGTCTAGGACTTTTATAACTAGGGAGGAGAAATCAGGTTCTGGCTTCAAGGGACAGGTGACTCTCCTATTAGGAGCTCCTGTAGCTCGAAATTTTAAGTTGAAGCCAGTGCTCATTTGCCATTCTGAAGATCCTAGGGCCCTTAAGAATTATGCTAAATGTTCTCTGCCTGTGCCCTGAGAATGGAACAACAAAACCCAGAGGACAGCACATCTGTTTACAGCATGGTTTACTGAATATTTTAAGTTAAGCTCTACCAATCAGGAAAACAAAAATTTTTTTCTTTCAAAATATCACTGCTCATTGACCATATACCTGGTCACCCAAGAGCTCTGATGGAGATAGATGATGACAACGTTGTTTTCATGCCTGCTAACACAACATTCATTCGGTAGCCCATGGATCAAGGAGTCATATTGCCTTTCAAGTCTAGTATTAAAGAAACACATTTTGGAAGGCTAGAGCTGCCATGGATAGTGATTGCTCTGATGGTTCTGGGCAAAGTAAGTTGAAAACCTTGTGGAAAGGAGTCACCATTCTAGATAAATAAAGCATATCTGTAATTCATGAGAAGAAGTACAAATACCAACATTCACAAAAGTTTGGAAGAGGTTGATTCCACTCTCATGGATGAGCTTGAGGGGTTCAAGACTTCAGTGGAGGAAGTCATTGCAGATGTGGTGGAAATAGAAGAGAATTAGACTTGGAAGTAGAGCCTGAAGATGTGATTGAATTGCTGCCATCTCATGATAAAATTTGAATGGGTGATAAGTGGCTTCTTATGGATGTGCAAAGATGAATCTACTCCTAAGGAAGGTGCTGTAAAGATTGCTGAAAGGACAACAAATGATTTAGAACAGGACATAAACTTGGTTGCTGCAACAGTGGCAGGGTTTGAGAGGACTGTGTCCAAACTTGAAAGAAATTCAACTGTTGGGTAAATGCTGTCAAACAACATCACATGCTACCGAGGAACTCTTAGTGAATCTATTGATGTAGCAAATGTCATCATTGTATTACTTTAAGAAATTGCCAAGGCCACCCCAGCACCCACCACCGTGATGGGTCAGCAACCATCTGCATCAAGGCAAGACCCTCCATCGGCCAAAAGATGATGACTCTCTAAAAGGTCAGATGATGGTTAGCATTTTTCAGTAATACAGTATTTTTAGCTAAGGTATGTATGTTGTTTTTTTGGATCTAATGCAATTACACACTTAATAACATGGACATAACTTCTATACACCCTGGGATGCCAGAAGATTCATTTGACTTGCTTTATTGAGATTTTCCCCTTATCATAGCGGTTTGGAATTGAACCTGCAAGATCTCTGAGGTATGCCTGTAAAAAGAAAAATCTGCATCTTATGCTGAGGAATTTAGTTACTATCCTGAATGACAGTTTCCCAAACCTTAGTAATTTAAGTATTATTTCCACAATATGTGTTATATCCAAAGCCGCCTTATGTTATTTTTGCTCTCCTTGTAAACTACTTGTACTGTTATTTAACATTTTCCTCAAATGTCTTACTTCAACACACACCTGTTTTCAAAAGAAACTTCACACCAGTATTGTAAATAGAAAATCAATGTCACCGGTGCCTGGGTGGCTCAGTCGGTTAAGCGTCTGCCTTCAGCTCAGGTCAGGATCCTGGAGTCCTGGGATTGGGCCCCAGGTTGGACTCCCTGCACAATGGGGACTCTGCTTCTCCCTCTTCCCCTTACCCCAGTTGTGTGCATGCTCTCTCTCTGAAATAAATAAAATCTTAAAAAAAAAAAAAAGAAAAAGAGAAAACCAAGATCACTTGCAGTCAGTTCAAGGTCACCATTAAAATGAATGTGATTATGTTTATAAAAAATAAGAAATAAATAAATAAAACAAATATGGAGAAAAGAAAAAAAAAGAAAAAATGAATGTGATTAAAATAAAACATTTCTGGGGCGCCTGGGTGGCTCAGTGGGTTAAAGCCTCTGTGTTTCGCTCAGGTCATGATCCCAGGGTCCTGGGATCGAGCCCCGCATTGGGCTCTCTGCTTGGCAGGGAGCCTGCTTCCTCCTCTCTCTCTCTCTGCCTGCCTCTCTCCCTACTTGTGATCTCTATCTGTCAAATAAATAAATAAAATCTTTAAAAAAATAAAATAAAACATTTCTGTTAACTCTTTGCTTCTCAAAGTCTCTGAGCCTGAGGCTTATATTTTCATCATTTTAAAGGGAGATGGTAGGTTTAGGAGAGGAGTTAAATTCACTGTAGCACTAAACTGAGACTCCTCGAATGAGTAAGGGGGAAGAAATAGAGTGGAACAACACATGGCTCCTGTACTCTCTAAGTCAAGAGTGTTCAGCATGGTTCCTGTGTACCATGTTCGATACTGCAGGGATATGCATACCACGTAGGGGGACATGTCATAGGCCATACTGGGCTACCTGAGGATTCAGAGCTAAGAAGTGATGAAATCAGACCTACATGGAGAGTGATAACTCAGGACAAGAAAAGGAGACCAGAGAAGTAGCTAGAACTTTGTAGAGGATGTGCAAGGATTCCCGTGTGGTCCAGTCAGTATAATAGGATGAAAAAGAGGGAGCAGATTTGAGAAAAATTTGTGATCGGGCCACAGCAGGAGTTGGTGCCCGGACGGAAGAGCGATGCAGGTCAAGGAAAGAGAAGGGCGGGTGATGCTCCCCAGTGGGATTGTTTGGGAGACTGCATGTGTGGTCACATGACCCAGGCCAAGTTTACAAAGAAGAGATAGTAGTAGAGTATGTGTACTTGATGAGTAGGGGGAAGGGAGGGAGCAAATAAGGGATGAGAGCGCTAAGATCCCTGCTTTGGAACGTGCTGCCTGGGATAACTATGCACCCATCCTAGGCTCACATTAAATGTTTGCTGAGGATACAGCAGAGTGGGGAAAGTCAGCAAGCAGGCCACTGGAAACCACCCTGTTGGAGCTCAGAGATAGTCCCAATGCCAGGGAGTTTGGAAGAGACCCCAGTGGCCTATCAGTCAGCCTCAAAAACACTTGAATTTACTTAATGACCATTTCAGAAAATTTGTAACATAAGCAGGTAGACAAGTTCAAGGTACACTGGACACGTTTACTTTCGTTAGGTATTAGAAATGAATCCATCCCACCAAAAACTCATTCTATAAAGCAATTTACTGAGTGCTTTGAGGGGTAGAGAGATAAATTAGACAAAGACCCTGTTCTCATAAAGCTTGTAAAGATCTAATAAGAGAATGGGTAAAATTTTCAGGGATTTAAAGCTAAACATAGGAGGCCTTTGTTCATGATTTCCAGAAATCCAAAATCTCCATAGTAAAGCATAATCTGAACTTTGTTTTCATGTGTTTTTAGAAATTGATGATGGTGTTGGTGTAGAACAACAATATAAATGAAATTCGGGGTAGCCTCATAAAATTGGAAATTAAAACCTTGTCAATCGTTAGTAGCCCCTTTTCCTATGTTGTACTTAAAATGCTCATTTTCCCAGCTCAGGAGAAATAATCTCAAGTTTTGTCGTACACGTAACATAAATTTGCCCTTCCTTCTCAGATAAGTATACGTAGTAACGAGTTGGAACATTCTCATGAGACCCTCTTGAACAATCAATTTCATGTAACTGGGATTTTTTTGTTCCTGGTCAACAGGACACAGACTAGAAAGCATAGATTTCACTCTGAGCCTACAAAAGAATCAGAGGTTTGAAGAAGAGGAAGGACAACAAGCCTAATGTTGATGCCCCTTCTTCTTCAGTCTCTAGACCCATCTGTGGAAAGAAGTGTTTTCATAAGACTCAGAGAGAATTCATTTCCATAGAGCATTCTTAATGGCTCCTGTCAGTACAAAACAGCTGGGAAACATATGGTATCCATTTCCCTGTATCACTTGGAAAAAATTTCACATGTAAATAAAGCCAACATAAAAGAGTAGCCCTTTGAACCCACGACCTTATACAATACCTAAATATATTGGTACAATGCACTCGTTGTATTGGTCCACTAAATTATGTGACTTTAAAAATTGTTTATTACCTCCTGAGATGCACGTTTTTTAAAAGTTCCAAAGGAATCAAGGTTATTGGCAAGATATTAGCAAATACCATCCCTAATAAAAAGTACATATCTCTGAAATGTCAAGGAGTATGTGTGTGTATAAATACACACACACACATAAACACACACATATGTTGGCCACTGTATTTTAAGCGTTTCAGAAAAATTGATGGATAAAATTAAAGGCATATTTACACATTATAAACTTTACATCCGCTATCTCTCTGCTGTTTGAAACAAGTAACCATGTGTTCTTGAAAGGAAGAGAGGAAAGCTTGGCAGAAATTTCTGGCAGACAATTTTTCATAGCTTCACATTTTGGGGGGAAAATGGACCTATAAAGGATAGGAAATCTTTTAAATTTATAATGGACCAACTGGAATTAGTCTTTGCCTTTGCATATTTACATTTCATAAGTAACTTTAGAAAACCCAGCTCTCATTGGTGATTATCACTCCTCTGAGTTTATTAACGGGACTTTTGTCCCCTGTGATATTAAGCTGTAAATCCCTCAGAAGGATGCGCTTTGGGCATTTACAAGGAGATTTAATGCGTTGCACAAAGTGAGATTCAAATTCAAATACTAGCATTTGTTAATTTGTGCCAAGTACTGTGTACAGCTTAGAACCAGAGCCAATGAAAGGGAAGAGAAGCAGCCGCTCAGCAGCAGCATCTAGATACCTTTTTTCCCTTCTGGAACATTCCTTGTTAATACCTGTTCTTTACTGGACAGAATCCAGGCCTCCCTCCACAGCTTATAGGATTCTCTTCGTAGATTTTAAAGGTCTTGGAACTAGACCATTTAGTGCAGACCCTCTGGAAAACCCCATGCCAAATTATGGTCTGTTTGGAGGTAAGACCCCATCCACCCACAGTTACATAGTATTCTGGCTCAGAATAGTTCCTCTCACCTCCTTAGCTTGCTTCCAGAACTTTCTCTGAATCCTTTTAGAACACTTCCCAATAGGAACAAGACTGACCAGTGATCTCAATTTGGGGAACTTTCACCCCTAGAATAGTTACTCTCACCTCCTTAGCTTGCTTCCAGAACTTTCTCTGAATCCTTTTAGAACACTTCCCAATAGGAACAAGACTGACCAGTGATCTCAATTTGGGGAACTTTCACCCCTAGAATTGTGGTAGCCAAGGACTGTCCTAGAAGTGACAGGCCTGAATTCACCCCACCTCTCTCTTTCATTCTTTAGTTGTGTCCAGGAGCAAAGAATGGACACAAGACCATGCTTTGGGATTAAATACTTCCTATCTGTTGTTGTTCCAGAAGAGGAGAACGAGATGGGAGGCCCCTAGATGGAGGGCATGTGCTAAAACCTCCCCTCCACTGTGAAAGGGAAATGGTGTAAGTGTAAGTGGAAGGGGAGGAGGCCATAAATCAGAGGTCTCCCAAGTTTTCAAGGGAGCCGGGTCAGTGGTCTAGTCAGGGGAGTGTCCCAGAGAGGAAGCAGGATCATCATGAGGGAGGAGACTGTTGTTTCTGCGCCAGAAGGCACAGGGTTATCTTCCATGAGGTTATCCCGGAGAGATGGTGCTCTCTTTAACTTCCATATGCATTGTTTCACACACACTCTGTGTCTACCAAATGCTCTCTCAAAGGCAAACCAGACCATATTAATCTAAGCTTTGCAGATAAATGAGCAGAAAGAAAAATGCCCACCGACGTGCACATCTCTGTCTCCCTTCTCTCCCTTTGCAACTCCTTCTCCTCCTGGTTGTTCCTAGCTTTGCCAGCATTGGAGGACACCCTTGAATCTCACTGCATGTTTTGTTGTGAAGTGTTAATACATGACTTGCTGTGTCATTTTCCAGAGAGCACCGGGAAATGCCCCTGAATGATGGTTCTCTGGGATAACCATCTGTGGGGGACAGTCACCCAATGGGTCACAGTTTCAGTTTGCCCAATATTAAGTATTTTACCCCTTTTCTATGTGGGACTTCTTAAGCTTTAGGGATATACATATACCTATGTATGCGTGTGTATGTGTATGTGTGTGTGTGTGTGTGTGTGTGTGTGTGTGTGTGTGCACGTCCCTTCTCTCCCCAAACTACTTTGGAAGTTCATTTAACACCGAGGATCCGACATCCCATTTCTGTTTTCTAAGGTCGTGACAAGTATCCTAATCATTCCAAAGAGGTATACCCACCCAGGGAATGAGCCTAAAAATCTCGATTTTTTTTGTTTGCTTGTTTGTTTCAGCAGTCTGCCTTTTCCATGATTGGTATTTTCATTAATTTTGAGCCAATAGGCCATAACTTTTATCACTCACTGTTTTCCAGCGGTCAGCATGAACTGTTTGGTTTACCATACAGGTTCTCTCGAGGTCTTCCCCTCAGGCAGGGGCCTTCTTTGAACGTAACATGAGTGGACTACGCCTGCCTGCATGGCCAAGATACCTTCGGCATTTCAATGTAATACTCTCCTCTTGTATATATTTCTAAACAGTTTCGAGCTCCGGCTGGAATTGCAACGTGTCGGCCCTCATTACAAACACTCAGAAGCCCACGGGAATCGCTGACGTGTACAGTAAGTTCCGTCCTGTGAAGCGAGTTTCCCCGCTGAAGCACCAGCCAGAGACTCTGGAGAACAATGAAAGCGATGACCAGAAGAACCAGAAGGTGGAGTACCAGAAAGGGGGTGATTCCGACCCAGGTCCCCAACCCGAAGAGCTCAGCCCTGGAGATGGAGACAGCGGTCCCCAAAGTAAGAGCACCGAGCCCAGCACCTTGCTGGGGGAACTGGAGCACTATGACCTTGACATGGATGAGATTCTGGATGTGCCTTACATTAAATCCAGCCAACAGCTTGCCTCTTACACCAAGGTGACTCCAGAGAAGAGAATTTTGGGTTTGTGCACCACCATCAACGGCCTTTCTGGCAAAGCCTGCTCTCCTGGCAGTGCTGAGAGCTCTCCAGCCAACACGACCCCGTTCTGTGTCCTTTCGCCCGTGAAAAGCCCTCAGCTGAGAAAAGCGTCATCCGTTGTCCGCGACCAGCAAAAGCTCTCTGCTGAAGAGTCTGAGAACTCACCCCCACTGGTGAAGTGTGGCTCCGCGTACGAGCCCGAGAACCAGAATAAGGACTTCCTCAACAAGACCTTTAGTGATGCTCCGGGTCGAAAACGCGAGAAGGCAGTGCCAGACTGTCAGCTCAGGGCCTTCCATCTGCAGCCCGCAGCCGCGGAACCCAAACTAGAAGAGCCCATCGGGAGTGGGAACTGGACCAGCTCCCAGGGCCCGGAAGAAAGGAGTGAGCATCTGAAAAAAGTGAAAAGCATCTTGAACATTGTTAAGGAAGGACAGATCTCTCTCCTGGTAAGTGTGATCTAAGTCCATCTTCTGGAGACTTCGGTTTTATTGGCTCCATTCATGAGTAAAGAATGATGAGTGTTTGTTCCTTTCTTGCTTCATCTTTACTCATAGCTTGAGTTAGGGGATGTGCCTTCTGAATTTTAAAATGCAAAGTTAGGAGGTTAATACAGGGAGAAAACCAATGGCCGGAAGAGTGTTATTCCACTTTAACTGTGCATGAATCTGACAGGAATAGGACCCATAATCTAAACAAAAACAAAACAAAGTCCAGCCCTTGCTTTCACTTGAATCTTAATGTCCTTCTTTTCCGTGTTCGAATGGGTCCCCGTGCTCTCACTCAGTTAACTTGTGGGGACGTCGGTTCCTTGTTGATGGTGGGCCTGCCAGATAACATGAACAGAGCGTCTTCTGTTTCATCCTGATCGTTATTCAGAAGACTTGGACCAGGAAGTTTGAAAGCATTTGCAGATAGAAGCTTCTCCTAGAGCTTAGTTGCCCTCTGACCTCCATGGAGTTTTTACTCACTTCCATTGCTGCGAGTGTAGGGAGCCTGAAGAAGCTTTTCCAAAGACTCGAGTCACAGAGTTAATGTGACGTAAGAAAAGTCTGTTCTGCTTCGGCTCAGAGAAAGCTCAACTGAAATCACACTCCATCTGCCTGCATTGTTCTTTTCTGGCTTCCAGACTTGGATCAAACAGTAGCAAGCCTGGGCTGAAACTATGATGTTAATTAAAATCTCACTCGAGAAAATCATCACATCTTGGCAGTGTGATTCCACTTAGGGTAAAGCCGTGCAGAGATAAGTACCATGTGCCTGGTCTCTTGTCACACATCTGACTGTTGTCATAGACTGATAGGCTTGAACACTTTCCCCCCCTCCAAAAAAGTAATATATTTTTTTCTCCTGAAAATAGCTTTTTCCATTTCTCTTGGCTCTTCCTCTCTTTTTCTCTCTGGTTCATTCTTTTCTTCTGCCCATCCCACGTTTTCATGTTTCCCTGATGAGAACACTTCTCCACTCATCCAACAGTCCCTCTCAACCGTGTCATACACAGAGAAGTAAGCTTCACTAGAGGTGAGAACACTAACGGCCAGGTATAGCCTCCAGGTGCCCCGGGAGTTTGTTTGGGGTGCAGTTGTCTGGAAAGAAATCCCATGGTAGCTCTAGTTGTGGCAGCTGTCAGATAGTTTGTGATCAAAGCCAGTTCTCCGTTGTTTGAGAGAGACCAGATGGTGGAGAGAAGTAGTTCCTTCATTCAACAAACCTACAACAGAGGATACAACACAGTCTGGCTGTCAGCGCTTAGCAGTCGAGTAGAGGAGACAGAGAGGGAATGTGCCAATTACCATAAATGTCATTGGAGTTGCTTAGAAAGCCATCTTGGCCCCTCTGTGAGCTCGCTGACCAAGCCCTGTCGCCATGTCTCCCATGAAGGTAAGTCCCTTGAGGACTCGGGTTCCAAAGGATAGCATAGCAAAAACTGTAATGGAAAGTCATTAACATTAATAGTAGGGAATTTTTGACTTCTCAGATCCCCAGGATGGCCACCGGACCTCCTGGAAACTCAGCTCTTATTCCCAGTGCCCGCAGCGAAACCCCCACAGCATCTCATTCTGATTCTTGACTCAAGTGGTCTAATCTTACCGTCCCTACAGCCACACCTCGCTGCCGACAACCTAGACAAAATTCACGACGAAAATGGCAACAATCTCTTACATGTGGCCGCGTCGCAGGGACACGCCGAGTGTCTGCAGCACCTCACCTCTTTGATGGGAGAAGACTGCCTCAGCGAGCGAAACGCAGAGAAGCTGACTCCAGCGGGCCTGGCCATCAAGGTGATGATGGGTTGGAGGTTGGGCCTGGCACAGCTAGAAGGTGGATTTCTGTTTTTGAGGATTCCTAGTGAGCTTAGCTGGAGAGCTGAGGATGGGGAGAGAGTAGCATTGTGTACCAGGCAAATGGCAAATGAGCATACTACATTTAAGAGAATTATCATTTCCGTTACTAACTGCTTTGAGCTTTGGAGACTACATTCCACTTTATGGTGCAACAAGGGTAAGCTTCACATCAGCTAACACAGAGGAACGAAAATGATCTCTTGTGGTTCTCAGAGCTTTTGTTATTCATGACGACTGCGATTTAGATTTTTAACCACACCTGGATTTGTCTGAGACTGTTTCATTTTTTCCTAATGTGAGTATAATGAGCAAGACAAATGAGGAAAAGGTGTATTTTAAGGAATGGTAGGTCTCAGGAGTATTTCAGATAATAAAGCAGGGTTCTAACGGATCACATCTGAAGTGTAAACATCTTCGGTACCAAGAGTTGTTTAGAATGTCAGGGCCAAGTTCTGAGTGTCATGTCGACTGGGACAGAGTTAAAAAGTTAGAAACTGTGAGTCAGGGAAACATGGTCTTTTATAGCTCACTGCAGTGAGTGCCTCTGTAAAACATAACACATCACTAGAAGGTTGGCTATTAAACTACGCTTACTTTTAAGATCTTTGCCCCTAAGTGTAGAATTCAGTCCTATTTATGAAGAAGCCAGAAGTGAAGTTCCAGGAAATACAGTACATCTAGTGTTTCTGCATATGTGCTCTGCTTTACATAATAGCTATGTCCTCTAAAAGCTGAAGAATCATTTTTAGAAATTTTGAAATTTACTAGGGGAACTTGCTAGTTAAAGAAATGCACTTGCATATTCACTGAAGAACATGTTACATTTGAAATACAAGTGAGTGCTGTCCTACCCTTGCTATATCTTTTATGCAAATCTGAATTTTTGCATCTTTAATTTATTTACCATTCACTGCACTTTTTTATTTTTTTATTTTTTAAAGATTTTATTTATTTATTTGACAGACAGAGATCACAAGTAGGCAGAGAGGCAAGCAGAGAGAGAGGAAGGGAAGCAGGCTCTGCACTGAGCAGAGAGCCTGATGTGGGGCTCGATCCCAGGACGCTGGGATCATGACCTGAGCTGAAGGCAGAGGCTTTAACCCACTGAGCCACCCAGGAGCCCCTCACTCCACTTTTTAAAAAAGATTTTATTTATTTATTTGAAAGAGAGAGAGCCTAAGTGGAAGAAGAGCAGGGAAGAGGGAGAAGCAAACTCTCCGATGAGCAGGGAACCCGAAGCAGGACTCGATTCCAGGACCCAGAGATCATGACCTGAGGTGAAGGCAGACACTTAATTGACTGAGCCACCCAGGCGCCCCACCATTCAGTGAATGGTATGAAAAGTATGAAAAGTTTCTTTCTGCTTTATTTAATTGTATTCAATGATAATGTATTATTTCCAAGAGAGTATAGAAAATGGTATATTTTTGATAAAATAAGAGATCGAAGACCCTGGTAGATATCACTTTCCTTTAGTGAATGTCGCTATGTGGTATTAGGAGCTGAACTGCAAGCAGCCATCATGAAGAAAGAGAAATTAAATGGGAAGTCAAGGTGCAGGATAGATGAGTTCAACAATGTGTACCATGTCCACCAGGTGCTGTGTTAGGTGGTGACAATACAAATATGAATGAGACTTAGTCCCTTTTCCTTAGAAGCTGATAACCAGGTAGATAGGGCAGGTAAGTTACTAGTAATTCAAGTGCATGATGGCAAATTTGGTTCTAGTCCTACCTATATCAGAGTCCTGTGGGAAGACAGGGGTTGGATCTGGTCATCAATGGGTGTGGGTCGGTGTTGAATAAAATATTCTTGCAATGCCAATAAATGTTGACATTTGTCTTGCTCTTTTAGTGTTTATAAAATACAGCACTCATGAGCTTTCCTAACTTTTGTTAGATTATGGAGTATATCATAGCTACACAACTGGATGAGAAAGTTTTTTTCTTCATTTATATACCCTAGTGCTTGTTTTCATGGATTAAGAATTCTCAGAGTAGGACAGTATCTAAGAAACTTGGTGGTCATTAGGCCAATCCTGGCTATAAACTCCTTCTACAGTACCGATATTGGTAATTCATTCTTAAACTCCTCCAGTCAACATACTGCTGTCATGTAACTAGCATGTAACCTTGAACTGCAGTGGGTTGTTGTTGTTTTTTCTGTTTTAATGAAGAACACATACCAAACCCATGAGATTCAAAAGCTCTTATGGATTTGGGGTCTCAGATATTTCATGGATAATGATATGAGAAATGGAACTCTTCTTCTATTTCTTCATTTAATCTAGAATTTACAAAAGAAGTCAATATAAATGATTCATAGTAAGTGCTATCCCCTTTGGGAATCTGACTTGACACAAATCCTGCCTCAGTCCATTCAGTGTCATTTGACAGACATCAGAGAAGTTGAGGGAGTTCTACGAAGTCATCATTCTTCTGTTTTAGGAATCGTTTTGAACACCAGTGACCAACTGATGGCGTTTCACCTCATTAAGCATAGTTCTGAGAGCCCTGCTCTCACTAAAGACAACAAACTTGGTTCAAACCAGCAGAAGTCGCTGAGATCATGTGACTGGACTGACAGAAAGCAGAGTCAGAGATAGGGTATCAAATAAAAAGATTACCTGAGAAAAGGGGCTTTGACGGCTTTAGAACACCTATCCCCTCCCCTTAAACTCCTTAAATGGAACATAATAAATTCTTACCAGTTACATGCAGAATTTATTTAGAGTTTTCTGGGGAACCCAACCCTAGATCCTGTGGCAGTTCAGGGCATTACTGAGTGCCCTTTGGGAACAGTTAAGCAAAATAACTGTAAAGAAAGATTTCTATATGGTGTGTTTCTAAAATGGGGCCAAAACAACTCATTGTTTTAGGAGCTAAGCAGACTTGGAATGAAATAACCTTAGTTTCCTTTTTACTTCTTGTTCAGTCCTCTGATTAAGCTCAAAGATAACACAATGGTCTGGTGAGAAAATAGCTTCAAAGACATAACCTACTGTCTTCCTTTTTAACACCCGTGAGTGACCCCAGTTTCAGAGACTTCAGCAGCAAAAATCTCCTGTTTGAATTTAATGATGTATTTTTTTGGTTTTCTTGGTCTTTCTGTTTATGGCAAGAAATGTTGTGTTGAAAACCATAGTAGCAATCTATTTCCTTCTGCCTTTATAGTAGCATATGATTACTTAATACATTTATTCAAACATTACCTTTTTGAATAACTAGAACTAACAGATACCTGACAGAACATTCTACCCAACAAAAACAGAATACATATTCTCCCCTAATACAGATGGAACATATACTTTGATGAATTTTGACAAATATATATTCTCTTATAACTGCTGCTCCAATCAATATAGAGAACATTGCCATTCCCCCCTTTCCCAAAATCTTTAGGACTCCTCTGGTCTTTGCCCTAGGCAACCAGTGATAGGATTTCCATCACAACAGGAGAGAGTACATAGTCTTCTGTGTCTCACTTTTGTCACTCAGCATTCATGCTTCTGAGAGTCATCCAAGCTTCTGCTTGTATGAAAGGTTTGTTCTTTTTTTTTAATTGCTGGTAAGTACTCCCTTGTATGAATATATCAACATTTGTTTATTCATTTGCTCTTAGAATATGGAGTGGATTATATTAGAATTAGAAGTGGAGTATATTTTATAGTGTGCAAATTATGCCTCAATAAAGTCTGATTACAGTTATGATTACAGTTATGAAGACGCTTTTCAGTAAAAATTCCCCATTGGATTTTGAGCCAAAAGCACAGACCAGAGATAAAATAAAAAAGCACAGACCAGTTTGATAGACTGCAAATAAATGAAGCTAAATACAAGAACCAAAATTCGCGTGATTTCTTCCCTTGGCAAAGTTACCATCTATGAGGTATTTTTCAAACTTCAGTGACCTTGAATTTCTTTCTTTCTTTCTTTTTTCCAATGTAGAATGGTCAGTTGGAGTGTGTCCGTTGGATGGTGAGTGAAACAGAAGCCATCGCAGAGCTGAGTTGTTCTAAGGATTTCCCAAGCCTTATTCATTATGCAGGTTGCTTTGGCCAGGTAGGAAGAATTTTTAATAATCAGGTTTATAAGTCATCATTTCTTTGTAATATTTTTCAATGAAAAACATGTTTTAAACAACCTAAATATTTCCCAATAAGGTAATGGATAAATAACAAAGCTACATACCTATGATGGAATTTTATGGCAAAACATGGGGATTAGATAATACTAAACTGTCTGATACAAAACCATTCATATAATTTGGTACCAACTTTGAATTCTGGAGAGAGAGAAGAAGAGGAATAGGTAATAAGACTTGAAAAAAAACTAAAAACCCACGCAACTATGTCCCATCGTGTTTATAGTAGTTATCACTTGGGGTGAAATTAGAAATGGCTCTTGTCTTCTTTCTTGTATTTTTCAGGATTTTCCAAGTTTCCTACAATAAATGCATTTAACTTTTGTCAGGAGGGAAAGTGATAAAGTTTCTTTACCCAATAGTAAAAGGAAAATCTTCAGTAAGACGTTGATTTAGGAAGTATCTCTGTATTGAACAAACACACTAACTAGATGAGTCTCAGTTACAACCAGTTCCTACACTAGGAAATCCCAGTGGAGTAATAGAGGTACACAGATCACAGTCCAGGGTATGGAGTAAAAAAAAGTAAAAGTAACTTCCTTTGAGAAGGATAAGTATAAATTATATATATTTTTTAAGTTGGCACCACAAAATGCCAATCTGAGTCTTAAAAAAAAATAAAGTCAGTACTGGATTAAAATAGATTTAATCATATTTGTTTGTAGCAAAGAAAATTGCTTCTTGTGCACATAACCATATCCCCTTTGGCTTCATAACCTTTCCCAGTGGCAGTAAATTGTGGTATTGTCAACAAGAGATTATACTTTTTCGAGCATGACAATCTCAAGTTCAAAAAATGCCCTTGGAGAATATTACTACAGTCTCTTCTTTAGTGGGAGTCCATGTTAGGTGATGGCTTATTCTGTACCATGTAACTTCATATGTAAACATGTATAATATGTATAATAATATACACATTAATATGTAATATAAGTATATGTACGTTGATATGTATAATTATATGTATAATTAATATGCATAATAATATTTATTAATATATAATATTTCCTGTATGGGCCAGGCACCAGAGCATTGGATTTTGTGTACATTATCTGTCCCTTAAAAAAACCCTGTTGGAGCCGACTGTTTTACCCATTCTATAGATGAGAGTAAGAAAGAAATTTAAGTGACTTGCACATGTTCCAAGGCCTAGTAAGCAAAGACTACATCTCAGCTGAAGCCTGTCTTGTGCCCACCTGTGTCAGTAATTTGTATAGCCTGTTTACAGCGACGTTGATCTAGCTGAGGAAGGCTTTTTTTTTTTTTACAATTTTAGCTAACAACACACTGTGACACACAGCTCAATCGAAGAAGGGAGTATCTGGTACTAAATTTATGAGATGAAGAAAGGGGCATGAAGAACATCTAAAATTTATCAAACTACTTTGAAACAGTCACTCCGTTTTTCTCTGTGTACTGTCCTTGTGAGCCCCAGCCATGATTTTCTACCAACAACCATAATAGTTAATAAGCTTTTGTGAGGGATGCCTCTTTTTTTTGCTTATACTGGCAAAGAGGAGACTAGAATTTTCGAATGACCAGAAGAATGTCATCACTGATAATTTTCATAAATCATTTGCAGTCTAAATAACAGAACGTTCTTTATTCCTGGACTGTCTGAATAATTGCTTCACGTTCCTGAATTCATTTTGTTTATCTAAAGCCTCACAAGGAATTTTCGATACCAGTAGAAAGGCTACCTGCTCTTTGGGTAGAGCTCGCCAAAGAGAGGCAAGAGAGGATTGCATTGCCCTTCTAAGACCCTAAGTATAAGCAGTCGGGCCCCGGCCTTCTTTGTCTCAGGAAATGCTCCTCGATGCGTGCCAGTTTCTCTGGTCAGCTCTCACAGTGGGCTTCTCATAATTGTGAAGCTCTTGGGACAGAACCAGAGAAGGGCCCTTTCTGGAACCGGTTGGGTGATGGCGTGGCTTGCTAGAAGGGACTCGAGGAAAAGCCGGAAGCGGGTGACCCAGTCGAAGAGCCATGTCAGACATTTGCCTCATGCGAGTTATCAGGCTCCAGGTTGTTATTTCAAGCTGATAAGCATTGTGCGTGACCTCGAGGCCAGCTGCGAGCAGGCCCAGCCCAGCGGCACCCTTAGGAGAGCATTCCTACCCAAGTGGAGAGCGTAGAAGCCCTTCAGAGCCATGAATTCTCTTCTGTCCGGCCGTCCTGCGGCCACCGCAGGCACTTATGTAACAGATAACCTGTCGAGATGCTGAACTTGGAACCGGGACAAGGCTAATATTTTCACAAGGAAGACTGTTAGCAAACGGTTTTCTAATGGATTCAGCACATGCAAGTTTTTCCTCTGTCAGGCAGGCAGTCGAGTGTGTCCTGGTTTTGTTTCTTGAGTAAATACCTCTGGAAAGGATAGTGCCGAGCAAAATTCCTCTCTCGGTTTACTTTCGTTGCCCTCTGCCCCTCATATGGATTCTTGAAGAGCAGGCTCTCGTTGACTCCCAATTTGTGTCCTTTCTCTTGTAAAAATTACCTTAAACACGCCGGTACCACGGGGCGGCCAGCAGTTTTTAGTGGTCTCCTGGAGCGATGGATCTTCGGGTGATAGGAATTGATTTTCCTCATCGTGACACGTCAAGTCTCAGAGGGTGCAATTACTTCATGGCCTGAGTGTCCAAAGCAGAGCTCGCCACAGGGAGCGCCAAGGCGAGAGCTACAGGGGGCATTTGGGGGAAAAAGCAGGGATGTCCTCTAGTCGGCCCGCTTTGCTGTCCCTTGAGAGAGATGTTGCTGGCGAAACAATGGGAACAGAAGTGTCTTGAGTCAGTCACCAGCCATGTGACAGGGGCTATTTGCTTTCAACACGAAGGTTCCAGTGTGCTGGTCCCTGCTCCCTGCAAGGCTGTCTCCCACAGCTGCTCAAGCGGGGGAAGGGGGCGCTTCGGCCCGTTCCACGCTGGACATTGGTTCAGTGGGCTCTGTTATTATTTGCAACATCAAACCTAGGGATCCTTGTGCTCCTGAGTCTGTCCTGTGACTTTTTATATGGAGATCCTGCTGTAGAAACAACTCTGTGGTAGCATTCGGCATATACCGAGAACACCTTTGCCTACACTGTGTGCATTGTCCCATTTTAAATGTTTGCTCTAATACAGATCCAAAAGAGAGAGAGAGAGAGGTGGGGGGAGGGGTTGGACACTTTCTGAATAAAGAAGAGTGTCAGCAGTTCTTACAAATAGTCATGAACAGTGATAGGCAGGCTAGCAAGAGGGATATTTCCACAGGCTGTGTGTCACTGTTTTTCCATGATTCAAAAGGATAATATTCTGTTAACTTCACTATTTCACCGTCATGGGGAAGAAACAAATAAACAACCCAGACAGTGCTGTGATTGCAGATGAAAGCAAAATGGAAAAATCTTTGATTAGCCTGGGCATCCATCTGCTCTCCAAGGACAGCTCTTTGAAACAGCCTAAGCGACACTGAGCTCCACGAACGCACCGACTGATGGGCTGTTAACCGTGCTTCCTGGGACCCTATGGGTGCAGAATGAGTGTGTCTGTCGTGGAATCAGGGGTCCCAGGTCAGTGAGCAACCGGTTGTGGACATTCACATTCAGTAGACAGCAAGCGGAGACATGGAGAACACGAGCTCCGTGTCTGGGTTCAAATCCGAACCCTACCACTTATTAGCTCAGTGGCCTTGGAGACATTTTTTTTTTTTTTTTTTTTAAGAAGAAAAGCTCTTTCTGCACCTCAGTTTCCTCTTCTCTAACATGGAGATAAAAGAACCTTCTTCACTGGGCAGTTCCGGGAACTAAGTGGGAAAAAAACCACATGAAACGTTGCCATTACTGGCATGTAGTAGATACAAATATTGGTTCTTAGGATTATTGGATGTCTCCCAATTTCCCATTTTTACTGATATCAGGATTGTCCAATTTACTTACTTCACCATAAGTAAAGCATAAGGGAAATTTGGCAAAAAATATTTAGGCCTTAACCAATTTAAGAAATCCTTCGATATACTTTTTTTATTTTCACATTTTACTATCTCTGGAGTCTATCTTTATCTTATAATAAAGGACATCATGAAATTATGACTGGCCACTTTTCTATACTTTGCCATCTCAAAAACCAGACCGAATCATACAATTGATGGTGTATTGGATTTGATGATATATGACTGCAGAAAAAGCTGCCTCCTTTAGAACTTAATGGTTGTAACGAAAACTGTAGAGACTATTGATGCCAGTAATAAACCTCGGGCTCCTTTTTCTGTTACGTTTTTATTAGACTTTGTCCAGAAAATCTCATTTTCCTGTATTAATTGTCTCATTAAACAAACTGCAATGCCTTTAAGAACACACAAAATAACACCAATAAAGCAGGTTCCCCAAAGAGCAGAACATCCCCCAGAAGCGGAAACCAGGACATGAGGGAAGTTTTTAGTCAAGAGAGGAACACTGAAGGTATCAATGAGTGTGTGGGTCGATGGGTAGAATGGTAAGGTGGAGAGGCATTCTAACTAACTAACACAGAAGGGCTTCTCCCGCCACATGACTGCGTCAGATAGTCTCTGAAAGCAACACTTACGGGAAGATGAAAATCAGGAATTACATTCTCCGCTGAGCATCTAACTGATGTACACGCGTGCGTGCGCACACAAGCCCAGGAAGAGAGCGCTGGATGTCTAAGGAGAGAGGTAGACCTCACTGCATATATATATTGAATACACATATGCATTCATAAGGCCCTTCTTAGTTGGAGAAGATAGTTCTGTTTGTTCTCCTTTCTAGGTAGTTCTCAAATAAGTCACTGTCTGAATTATAGGACTGTCGATTTCTGCTGGCAGGGTCTCCAGAATCAGAGCAGAAAGCCTCATTTCTCTGAGAGTGGATGCGACGTATGCTCTTACCAGAACCCAAGAATTCTAGATCTTTGGTTTCTGTGAAGTTTATCAGTGAATAGACTGATTGCTTCGCTTCTTATTAAAGTACATTGCCCACTACGGAACGCGAAACTGAATGTGAGGGACTGAGCAAAGACGTGCCTGTTCGGAACAGTAGAATAACGGTTCTTCCTTTATATAAATGTTGCATAATGAATTGGGTAAGATCCTTAATTACCAGAAGAGCTTTTCATGCCTTCAGAAGAAAAGAAGGCAGGTTATTGAGCAATCCGGACTGAACCTGACTTGGAGGACTGTCGCGAGCCAAAGCAACTCTTGGCCTCATACAGACCTTGGCCTGTTTGCCCAGATATTCAAGCCTCGGCAAAGTCCAGGTCTCTCGATTCTTCTCCATATTTCAACAAAGAGAAAATGCCTAGTCTTATGATATGTAGTATCCTACTTTCTACAACCCTGTTACTCAAAGTCAACACACTGTGAATAATAGTAAAGGTCATTTTCTTTTCAGGTGAAACAGCCTTATCCACTATGATATGAATTGAGTCTGAAAAATGTGAAAATATGCCTGCAAGCAGTTACATATGGAACATTTCTAGCGAGGACATCAGAGAATACATACTTGTCTTCTTTGGCTTTCTGATTTGTAAAACAAGGGTGTTTGAATTGGATAATTCCCTCAAGCCTCTCCCACTCTGCAATTTTAAGATTCCATGATTAATATCAGAAAGCAAGCCAAGTTACCACAGGCTTGAGAACGACCCATTGAGGTGGCAGGGCTGTCCTTGTCACCCGTTGGGTCACAGCAACCCGCCCTCTTGCTGTTTCCAGATCTTCTCCATTGGCTTCAAACCAGTAGGTTGTGTTTTTCATCCAAAGAAACATTCACTCACCCAGATCTTTAAAGGAGTTAAGATTCCACGGTAGAATCATCTGGTTCCAAGTCAAAGTCATACCGTTTTCCCCTTCCCAATTAGGAAACCAAAAGAAAGTTGTCTGCCCTGAACATAGGATACATCACCACCCACTCTGGTCCAAATATCAGCCCCAACTTGCCCCAGGTTTGCCTCAGAAGAAGAGGACAAGCACATCGGCATACCCTGATCCGGAGTCCCACTCCCAGCCCTGGCTTCCAGGCTTTGCCCCACCTCATTCTCCAGGGACCTTGAGGGTTTCATTTTCTGCAGGGTCTGCTTTGCAGCTGACCCTCACCCTGGGTTCCCTGGGTGCCTTCTTGGTAGGTAATAGGCATTGACCACATGTTACCCTTCTTGTTCTTTGGGGGTGTCTTACTCCCTGCTCGCTCGCCTTGAAAGAGTGTGGTGCGAATGTTCATTCTGTCCCTGATGTTGCCAACGCCTTCGTAAACAGTGCCTGGCTCCCCCCACAAAGGGCGAACCATGAAAGGAGTTGGCTGTTTTTATCCAACATTCCTTAAGCAGATTAGTTGGCATGTTCAGAAGGTGAAAGCAAATCTAATCCAGAAAAGTATAAAAGTTCATGACCAGTCCGAGCAAGTAACTGGAAAAAAAGAAACAAGAAAAAAAGAAAAAACCTTTACAAGGCAAAGGAGAGGTTCAAGGCTATTTCAAACACACGATCATCTTTTTAAATGTCAAATTCCACTCACTAAACTTCATGCTGTTGTTTTTACCACTCTCGTGTTTTTTTAACATTATACTTAATTCATCTATTTTAAAACAGTGAAATCCCATCCCCCTGCTTTCTCCTGAGGCCAAACATAACATGAAAATACCACAAAATACTCAGTGGGTAGAACGCAAACGGATTTTGACAACATGCTGAGCACACTATGTCTTTGCTCTTAAAAGGTTGCGTTCAGATCATCGGATGCCCTCCATTTGGCAGGGAGTAAGGGAACCCTTTACCTTTCAAACCCCACTGACATCTGGTCAGAGAAGTCAGGAGGGTCCTGGTTTTCTCGCGGTGAAGTTACCTCATAGTCAGCCACTTAAGCTCTGTCAGCCTGTTGACTGCAGGCAGTCTAGGATCACCAAGGCATGGTCGAAGCATCATCAACTTCAAAGGAGAAGCTGGTTCTCTTAGGCCTGAGGTTTTATAATAATATTCCTGGACCCTAAAGACAGGACAACAAAGGAGCAAAAATTGCCTTGGCCTCGAAAGACTTAGATTCTGGTCCCCGCTTTCCACCTGTCTAGCTGTGTCACTTGGAAGAAGTACTCAAGTGTTCTACAAACCAACTGTACCTCTAAAGAATAACTAAGTAAACCAGAACTTCCCACTCTTAAAATTCTCTGGGCGCTCCTCTTTCATGGACTTTGAGTCAGAGAGACGCATGGATTTTCAGTTCAGGAGGAAGGGTATTTTCTGCTGTTAAGATAAAACTGGTTCTAGGTAAGCTTCCCACGTCAGAGTTTTGTTTTCCTCTGACTTTATTTCAGACGCGCTGCATGATAGTCCATTAACTGCCACTGTCTTTGTGTTTGCAGGAAAAAATTCTTCTTTGGCTTCTTCAGTTTATGCAAGAACAGGGCATCTCCCTGGATGAAGTGGACCAAGATGGCAACAGCGCCGTCCACGTAGCCTCCCAGCATGGCTTCCTCGGGTGCATCCAGGTACACAGGCCCGTTGCTTTGAGGAGACAAATGAGTTTATCAAGTCATGAAACACAAAAAACGGAAATATTGTTTACTGGAAGACATGTGTGGATTAAGTCAGCTTTTTTCTGTTGTAGTAGATCATAAGGAATTATATTGGTAAGTTCATTTTTCCAGAAACTCACAGAAACATCAGCCTAAAAAGACCCCTATGTGTTTTCTGTTGAGCGTTGCAATATGTCAAAAGAGACCAGAGATGGAGGGCTATGATTTCTCCCCTTTCTGTGGGGCAGGGCGGAGCTTCTCGAATGCCTTCAGAAAGCCCCAGAACTAAAAACAGGGAGGCCTCAGATATTAGCGTTGCTCCCCTCATTCCATGCGCAGGCTAGGCAGGGTGGCCAACCTCTCCACCCAACAGCCTCAGGTGACCTCCCCCTTGTATGCCTACCTGCCTCACGGTGTTACCATAGTCTGTGTGTGCAAGAGTGTAGTGTTGGGGAGCAGAGCCACGGAAGGGTGGGGGAGGTTCAGCCCCTGGCTGCCAACCACATGAGAGAGTATCCGCATGCCGCTTAGAGCGCATGGAGTTCCCATAAGAAGAGGACTCAAAATCTCATCCCTCGGCCAAATGTTTTGGTGCATGAAGCTGAGCCAAACCCAGTGCCACCATCATAATAGCACATGGCTGAAAGCCCAGTGAGGGTCCTCAGGACTTTGAGGCACGTGTGACTATAAAAACCAGGTAAATCCCTTGACTTCGAAAAATGTTAAGGCCTTGAGTGACAGAGCAAAGAGGGAAGGTGACCAACGAGAAGGAGGGGGAGCAAGAGGAGTGTGAGCGTGTGAGGGAAGGAAAAGTTGTATACATCAGAAATGAAGTTTGTTTAGATTTGGCCTGGAATTTGATTTATGAGTGCGTCATTACCCGCATCAGACCAACCACACCATTGTTATCACGGAAAATGACCTGCATCTGTGGACGTGTTCCCACATCTGCCCGAGGTGTATGAAATTCCTGACTGACCGAGTACAGCTGAAGGCCATGAGGAAAGAAGTGCTTTTACCTCACAGAGTCCACGCAGTTCAGAATAAGCTATGTGTATACAGCAACTCTAAGAAAACAGCATCTCTTGTTGCCTTATTATATGGTATTTCTTTTATTGCAATGCAGCGTGCTGATTTAACAGGAGCTTAATGATGTCCTACTATGTGCAAAGTAGATTGTATCCAAAAAAGAAAATCGGGCACTGAGAACTGGTTGCTTAGAAAGGTAGAAGGGACTGGAGAGGATCTGGAAAAGCTGTAGGTGTGGAAGGCAAGAGACTAATAAAAGCAAAAAGCAGAGGTAAATATATATATATATATATATATATATATATATATAGGAAATATTCCACGTGTCTGGAAATTTCCCCACTAATGCTGGCAACGTGTGCATCTTTTCATTTAAGGCACGACGTTGTAAAAGCAGTGACGAGAACTCAGAGCTGAGAAAAAAGAGAAAT
This sequence comes from Meles meles, assembly GCF_922984935.1. NCBI lineage: Eukaryota > Metazoa > Chordata > Mammalia > Carnivora > Mustelidae > Meles > Meles meles. Next base: position 44,288,977 of record NC_060068.1, read on the forward strand.
TTAAATTGTTACCAGGATCTACAAAAGATGAAAGAAGTAGCGTGACTTTTTGTGGAGGAAAAATAATTGAACATAACCGAAAACTTCAATTTTTTTCCATTTAACAAAACACTCTAATATTTAATAGTCTTGAACTTTTTTTTTTTATCAGCTAATAAGTGACTTAAAGCCAAAGAAAACCAGCTGATAGCACTAATTCTGTTTGAGATTTCGGTTATTTTTCTTTTATATGCGAAGAGAGGCTGTCTGTGCTTTCGGGCCATTCATCTCTCCACTTAACACAAATGATATTTTTGGCAGTCGATACGGTGCCTGTGGAAACTTGGATGATCTTGGAAGCGGGTCTATCCACTGGGTGTGAGATTTTTTAAAAAAGGAAAGACACAGAGAGACTGAGGGCAGAACAGGAGGTGAGCAAGGGCCCTTTTGAGGGGAGGCAGAGACCGAGTCTAGGAAACTCTGGGAGGAAGATGGCGGAGGCCTGAGTCAAGGGAGTTAAGGGACACTCTGGGGAGGCCATGGGAGCTCTGGGCTGAGGTGATCAGCAGTACCACTCCCGTAAGGAGTACCTTGGACTTTCATGGTGAGTGGCTGTAAACCAGAAGGAGATGAAGCCCCTTGTGACTTCTGAGTTTAAGCAAAATCTAGGAATTTAAAAATCTCGTGTTAATTTGGGGAACAATGGTACCTTTTACTAATATAAACCCAGAAGTCGGTTTCATCTTGTTAGTGTCAAAGGATTTGTTAGATGGTGCTAGCTGATTAATATTGATATAACAGCTTTTTGTGGCATCTCATGTCACCACAGTATAACTAGAAAAGAATTTTGATTTTTTTTTTTAATTAATGATGTCAACCATGATCCATTAAGTCTCTCTTCTTTTAACGTATGCCCTGGCCAGATTCCATAGCTTCCTGCTTGCTTGTGACTTAACATTTACTCCAAACCAGTTTAAAATCTTGGTGTTACTTCTGAATCAAAGTGTTCTTCTCTCCAACCCAGATTAGACTCAGGGTTCAAAGGACATAGCCTGAGGATGGAGCCATGACTGGCTTTGTATACCTCACCTTAGCCCCGTTTCCCCTCTCTCTGCTGGGCAGTGTTGGAGACAAGGAGGAGGGTGGGGAGAAAAGTTACCTGTCTCTTTGCTTACCTGGCAAAGGCCACGGCACTGGGTGTGAAAGCTGTCATGGCTTCTCTGGCTTACTGTGGTGGGCCACTAATGTCCTCTGTGGCAGGCTTCTGTGCTGACTCTCTGCTGGGTGTGATGACGGGTGAGGTCTTTAGGGGGCTTTCTGGAGCCTCCCCTCTGATACCTGACTTGGGAACTCTCACCCTGACTTCACATCCTCCTCCTCCCACACAGTCCCCTCCGCCTGTCACACCCAGTACTCTTGCTGCCAGAGAACCCTCTCCTTCCGTAGTGGGGTGATAGCAAGCTCACCCCAAGCCCCCTTCTACGATGTCTCCTCAATTCCTGGGTCATATCCTTGCCAGACACACGGTGGGAGTGCCGCTGCTCCCCACACAGCCCCTACAGGTCATTTCTCTTCAGTTCTTTTTTTATTTCTGATAGGGTAGGCTCAGCGACAGACCACATAGGCTTTCTGCACAAATAGGAATAGGTAAACAACTCACAGGTGTCCCCAACTTCATGGGTTCACCCACTGAAAGGGACAAATCAGCTCTCCCTAGCCAATGCCTGCTCGGGACACAGCCCCCTCCGGGCAGCAGCTGACTCTGCCCCCACAGCCAGCTCCCCCCAGGCTGGGTGCCATTGGTAGGACGGGGTCTGTTGCATGTGTGTGGGCTCTGAGGCAGGTATCTGATACCAACTCCCGAGAGGCTCTCTTCTGTATGTGGTGATACCCTTCGCTCCCTTCAGCCCCCTGTCATGGGCTTTGGTAACTGGTATTGGACTGGCAGGAAATGTTCCACTCACCTTTCTCTTCCCATCCATACAAAAGGTTGCCGGGAAGGTCTCATAACAATCCCATGCCTCTGCGTGTTCCCACAGACATTGGTTGAATATGGAGCAAATGTCACCATGCAGAACCACGCAGGGGAAAAGCCGTCCCAGAGCGCCGAGCGCCATGGGCACACGCTGTGCTCCCGGTACCTGGTGGTGGTGGAGACCTGTATGTCGCTGGCGTCTCAGGTGGTGAAGCTAACCAAACAGCTGAAGGAGTAAGTGGCCCATCCTTTCCCTGTGAACTGAGTCGGGCTGGTCCTCACCTGGCTGAGGTTTGAGACTGCTGCCTTGGTGAGCTGCCCGCATGCCAGTTGTCTAGAGGATTCCTAGCCTTCTGCCCATCTTGTCTTCCTCTTCCATCCCAAGTCCTGCATCATCCATGCAGTGGGAAGAGGCTCGTCCCCCAAGAAGAAAGTGCAGAGCACACTCCGTGAGCGGGAATTGGGGGGGTTCCACCCCTCACAGCCAGCTCCTCCCAGGCTGGCTGTGATTTGTAGGACGGGGTCTGTTGCATGCATGTGGACTCTGAGTTGGATGAGACAGTCTCTCTCCATGTGCACAGTTCATGGCCCCATGACTTAAGTACACACATGCATCCTCCCCAAACTTCTGTCCTTTACATTCTAGGAAATCATAAGAAGCCTGAGAGAGAGGGGGGAAAAAAAATAGGCATGGGCCAGTTTCCCAGGTTTTCTAATGAAAAATGTATATTAGGGGAATCATCCAACAACCATCACCAGTAAATTCATCATTCATGAGTCCTCGGGATGTAAAATAGCATTTGGTCAGCATGATGTTCAGTCTTGGTCTCGACGGAGTCCGTTCTGTTCTTGATGAGATTATCAAACTGGTAGCTGTTGCCTATAGAGAAGTCAGGGAGCATTTCTGGGAGGTTGTCTTAATACACCTGACAACGGGAATGGATGAGAAGCCATCAGGTAGGTCACTAGGAGTCCAAAGAATCAAGGAGCTGACACCTTCTGGGAGCTCTAAGGTCAGCCCTTGGCAAACACACCAGCCAAAGTACAGTTGCCATGATGAGGAGGGATTCACCAACAATCCCAGTCGGTATTCCAAGTCACGTAGACAGATTACGAGAATACACCCAAAAAATTAGACTTTAGAGGAAAAATAGTGAGTGTTTTAAATTATTTTAAAATATATTCTTTATTGGGCACCTGGGTGGCTCAGTCAGTTAAGCATCCTTCGGCTCAGGTCATGATCCCAGGAGCCTGCTTCTCCCTCTACCCCTCCCCCCTGCTCATGATCTCTCTTACACGCTCTCTCTCAAGTAAATAAACAAAATCTTAAAAAATTAAAAAAAAAATAAAAATATTCTTTTTCCTCTTGAAAAGAGACCTGTGATGGCAGGGGGCCTTCACCGATCATGCGACAATATGACAAGTCCTTAGACCCTCTGGCTCTTATCTAAGCTGGGACAAACCTTCCTCTGTCCACTTCTGCCCTCTTGCCCCAGAGGCCAAGTCTCTGTCCCCTTCCATCTTCCCCCTACTAGAGTAGGCACTTTAATGAGCTGGTTAGGATTTTACTAGATACAAATAAGGTTTAAAAATTAAATATTGGGGTGCCTGGGTGGCTCAGTGTGTTGGGGCCTCTGCCTTTGGCTCAGGTCATGATACCAGGGTCCTGGGATCGAGCCCCACATTGGGCTCTCTGCTCAGCAAGGAGCCTGCTTCCTCCTCTCTCTCTGCCTGCCTCTCTGCCTACTCTGTCAAATGGATAAATAAAATCTTTTAAAAAAAATTAAATATTAAAGGGGTTCCCTCCAAGCGTCCTCTGCCCAGTTACACAAAACTCCCCTAGGGCAGGTGCGTTAAATGAGCTTCAAGGACTTAGAGCAACTGAAGGGAAAATACAAACTCACAACTCAGTAAGTTGCCTTTCCACAGCAATCACACTTGTACCTATATTTTTACATGCACCTGTAAGTAGTTCTAAGGTTAAGTTCCTAGAACGTGAATTGCTAAAACACAGGGCATATGTATTTAAACTGTGCATAGATATTGCCTAATACCCTTCCAGAAATGTTGTAGAAACATCCCTCCCCCACCGGGAAGTGTATGGATATATCCATTCAGAGGAACTTTAAAACAGTCCAGTAGAATGGTTTTGTTCCTTTTCCCCTAAGATTCATACTCAGAGGAAAGATCTCAAAACACTCTCCTCAGCCCTGTACCGTGGAGTCTGTGAGCTGTTCATGAGCTGTAACTCTTCACTGGTGAACTCTTCAAGGTCAGGGTCTTGGCTGTCCTCTCTGTTGATGGGCCCAGAATAAAATGCACATGTACGCTAATTGATAACAGTTCTTCCATTGTCTCCGAGGCTGATTGCTGCAGACAGTTATGGTTAGGTCAGTGACAAGATAAAATATGAGAGGTTAGACTGCAGACCCCGGTCTTTTACTTACTGTGTGCCTCGGTGAGATGGGCAGAACTAGAAGTTAACAGGGAAGTCCACTGAGTATGGCCACCGTAGCCTGTGCCCTTTAGGCTCCAGGCAAGCCCCCCCACCCCCACCAGCACCGAAAAGTGCAGGAGGAGGGATGAGAACCATGAGTTTTTCCAGTCCAAAATTCTGAGTTGGAGACGGTCCGGAGTGCCTTTTCCTACCAGAATACGTTTACTAACTCTTTACAGTGAATAAACGTAATTGCTATTTAAAAAGTGACAACCTTCAGCTCTGTTAGAAATCCTGATGTACAAGCCTAGATATTACAGGTTGAATTACGCCATCCCTCCGACCCTGAAAAAATAGGGTAGAGTCCTAACCCCTCATACCTCAGATTATCCGCTTATTGGGAGAGGGGGTCTTTACAGAAGGAGTCAAGTTAAAATGAGGTCACGAGGGCATGCCCAAATCCAGTATCACTGGCGTCACGCAAGGGGGAAATTTAGGGATGTATGGGGGGGTGCTCAGTCACTGAAGCATCTGCCTTCGACTCAAGTCATGATCTCAGGGTTCTAGGATTGAGCCCCGTGTCAGGCTCTCCGCTCAGCGGCAAGTCTGCTTCTCCCTCTCCCTCTCCTTCTGTGACCTCTCTCACTCTCTCTCAAATCAGTCAGTCAATCAATCTTTGAAAAAAAGGGGGGAGAATCTAGCTGTGGAGGCAGACACACACATGGAGAACACCATGTGAGCATGAGGTCAGTGATGAGAGTGACGAATCTACAAGCCAAAGATCTCCAGCAAACCATCAGAAACAAGAAGAGAATCAGGGAACAGCCTCCATCTCAGCCCTCAGAGGACACCAGCACTGCCTACGCCTCGGACTCAGACTTCCAGACTCCAGAACTGTGAGACAATAAATTTCTGCCGTCTTAGCCCCCCAGCTGGTGGGGCTTGGTTCACAACGGCCCCAGCATGGCATATGTCCATATATGTTCTCATGTTTCATAAACTTTTGTATATTAATATTTCACGTGATTATGTATTTAAAACTGGGTGGTCCTTGCTGAGGGCTTCTTTAGAATCTAGAGAGTAGAGTCCTTTTTTTTTTCCCCATTCATACCTGGAATGTCAACCATCCGTCAACCCAATCGCCCCCAAATAGTTTTCTTAACTGTACCGTAATTCACTTTGACACCTAACAAACCCTTTAGGAGTAGACCGTAATCTTGCTCCATCCACTTTAGTCCCTCACTACTGCTCTTAAAAACTTGACTTGCAATACCAGCTTGCAAAGGGGGAAAAGTAGAATGTTCGTAGGGACTTTTGTTTTTTTTTTCTTTCTTTAGACTAAGAGTTAACCAACTGTAGACTGTGGGCCAAATTCAGCCCACTGTCTTTGTAAGTAAAGTTTTATTGGAACCCAGCCACACACACATTCATTTACTTACTGTGTAGGGTTGATCTCATGCTAGAAAAGCAGAGTTGAGTAGTTATGACACAGACCATATGACTCACAAGCCTAAAATATTTATTATCTGACCTTTAGGGAAAAGTAGGTGAGTCACAGAATGAATGAAACAAATTGCAATTACAGATGTTTCTTGTCTTAGGGATGAAATGTTAGGACTAAGACTAACCATGTCTGAAAAACAGGGTGCTTGGGAGATGGAAGGGTGTCTTTCCAGTCTGATCTCACAGAATTAGATTTAGGTGGCCAAAGGCTGTTAAATATGTGCAGTGACACTTGGCAAGGAGAACACTGGGCTTCCTCAAGCTCGGATCTAAGACCAGGCAGTCCTTTTAAGAACACTTAGAACTTGGGGAATGTGGGTGGCTCAGTGGTGTCCAACTCTTGATTTAGGCTCAGGTTATAATTTCAGGGTCGTGACATCAAGCCCATTTTTGGGCTTTCACTGGGCACGGAACCTGCTTAAGATTCTCTCTCCCTCTTCCCCTACCCCCCCCCCCCATCCTTGCTTGTTTGTACGTGCTTGCACTGTCTCTCTCTCCAAAACAAAAACAAAAAACCCACACATAAAACACTTACAACTCATTCATTTAATTCTATGTCCTGGCTCATGAGAGGGTCTACCATTTTTTATGCTAATTGTATTAGTTTTCTATTCCCGTAACAAATCGCAATACACCTAATGGCTTAAAACAACACAAATTCATCTTACAGGTCCAAAGACCAGCATGGGTCTCTAGATTAAAATCGAGGTGTCCACAGGCCACATTCCTTTCTGGAGGCTCTAGGATGGGTCTGGTTGCAGAATCAGTTCCTTGTGGTTGTAGGACCGAGGTCCCCTTTTTTGCTGGCTGGCAGCAAAGGGTCATTGCCAGTCCCTAGAGGCCACTGCATTCCTTGACTCATGAAGCCTTCTTTCATCTTCAGAGCCAGCAACCACAGATCAAGTCTTTACACTTTGAGTGGCTCTGACCTCATCTTCTACCTCCTTCTTGCTGTTAAAGATTCGTGACTAGATTCGATAACCCTTAATAATAATAGTCCAGGATAATCTCCCTGTTTTCCTATCAGCCTATAAATAATCTTGATTCTGTCTCAACGCTAATTCCCTTTTGCCACAAAAGGTAACATAGGCCCACCTTCTAGGGATTAGAATGTAATAGACATCTCGCAGGGAGGGGGGAGGTTGTCACAATATCACTAGAGTTTAGTAAATAGTGCTCTTCTTCGGGAGTCAGAATCAGTTGGGTTTATTTTTCTCAAGTTCTCAATAGTATGCTTTCTGTAACGTATGGCTTTTAACTGGTTTTCTTAAATTTAAAACACGTTCTCATTCATATGCTCTTATTTCCAGAATAAAATGAGTATTGCCATATCATGTTTCCCTTCATGTAAGAAAATACCAATACGGAAATAGTTGTATTGTTTTATTTTGCTCTTTTCTGATCACTAAATTAATTCAATTACTTTAAAGATTTAAACAATTCAGAAAGAGTAAACAATATATATAAGCACATACATTATAAGTAATATATTTATATATGTGTTATATAGAGAGATTTCTTAAAAATGGTATTACACTACAGAGTATTTTGTAACTTCCTTTTTTACTTTATATATAAACTTTTATACTTTGTGTATGTGTGTACTTTATATATACACATATATTAGGGAACCATTTTCTATGTCATAGATACTGAAATATATTCTCTATTTTAGTAGTTGCCCTTATGGAAATAACTAAATCATTCACTTAGTCTTATTGATGAGCATTTAGGTTACTTACAGTTTTTTCTAATGTGAATAAAAAGCCTCCTTTTGGGTACTTGATAGTGTCCTTAGGAAAATTCCTGCACTGCAAGATGAAAAATACGCACATGTGTGAGGCTTTGGGATTTGTTGCAATTTATTGCAAATAATCATGAAAAAGTTTGTAAGTACTCATTTACAGTAGTGGTCATATATCAGAGAGCTCACACGTCTCCGTTTGTTTTTCCTAGACAGACAATGGAACGCGTCACATTACAAAACCAGCTCCAGCAACTTCTAGAAGCCCAGAAATCAGAGTCACTCCTTTCTTCGCCCAGGTAATACTAGGAACATGGGTGGTTAGAGTGCTTAATTATCTTTCATCTCTGAGCCTTCTTTTGGACTTTTAGAAAAGATATCTTTAAGGAAGACAACAATATTTTATTTTTATAAAGAGGGATAAAATTGACACCTTACAGGGGAAAAAAAACTCTGGACCTAAAGTCAGAAAATCTGGGTTCATCTCTGGCTGTGACAGTTCTTCGTCCCCCGATTATAAGCAACTCACTTACTCTTCCAGACTCTATTTCTTCATCTTTTAAAATGGGAACATAGATATGTAGGTTCATAAGGTTGTTGAAGATGAGAATAATGGATGAAATTAGTGCCAAATGGATGTATAAACAGTAAAGCAGTAGACAAATTTATCATCATGGCATTAGGTATGAGGCACTACTATACTCTGGTCATAGTTGCCACTCTGGTTTGTGTGGACATTAAGGGATTATCCTTATTCCAGTCCTGTTGATTTGTTATAAGTCATTCGTGGCAGTGAAGGAAATCAGTGAGAGGAAATCCCCTCATATGTTCTTCATCATCTTTCAGTTCACCATCCTCCCCAGCTTCCAGAAGGTCCCAGTGGAAATCTTCAGATGCAGATGATGAGTCTGTAGCCAAAAGCAAACCTGGAGTCCAAGAGGGGATTCAGGTTCTCGGAAGCCTGTCAGCATCCAGCCGGGCCAGGGCCAAAGCAAAAGACGAAGATTCTGACAAAATCCTACGCCAGTTACTGGGAAAGGATATCTCAGAGAGCGTCTGCACCCAGGAAAAGCTGTCCTTGGAATTCCAAGATGCCCAGGCTTCGTCTAAAAACTCCAAGAAGATCCCTGTGGAGAAGAGGGAACTGAAGTTAGCTCGGCTGAGGCAGCTGATGCAGCGGTCCCTGAGTGAGTCCGACACCGATTCCAACACTTCTGAGGACCCCAAGAGCACACCTGTAAGGAAGGCGGACAGGCCCCGGCCTCAGCCCATCATGGGAGGTGTGGAGAGTGTGGACAGCGCAGAAAGCTTACACCTGATGATAAAGAAACACACCTTGACGTCAGGACGTAGGTTTCCTTTTGGCATCAAGGCCTCCAAATCTCTGGATGGCCATAGCCCATCCCCCACCTCAGAGAGCAGTGAACCTGACTTGGAATCCCAGTGTCCCGGGTCAGGGACCACTCCCCCAAGCCAGACCTCTGGAGACCCCACTCAGCCCAGCCCTGACAGCACCGTTGCCCAGAAAGTGGCTATGAGCCCCAAGAGTGCCCTCAAGTCTCCATCTTCCAAGCGCCGGACCTCCCAGAACTTGAAACTCAGAGTTACCTTTGAGGAGCCTGTGGTACAGATGGAACAAAGTAGCCTTGAGCTAAATGGAGAAAAGGAGAGAGATAAAGGCAGGACCCTCCAGAGGGCCTCCATGAGTAGTGAATCGGGGGACCAACTGAAAAGGCCTTTTGGAACCTTCCGGTCTATCATGGAGACACTCAGCGGCAACCAGAACAATAATAATAACTACCAGGCAGCCAACCAGCTGAAGACGTCCACACTGCCCCTAACCTCACTTGGCAGGAAGACAACAGATGCCAAGGGAAATCCCGTGAGCTCTGCTAGCAAAGGAAAGAATAAGGCGGTGAGTGCTATTTGGAGGCTCCCTTTTTTGCCTTTGAATTCACTGCACTGTCCCTCACGCTAAGATGGGTGACCCTTGCCACCATGAGGGAATCCCCAGAAAATTTCCCAAGAGATGCTCAGAAAGCCCCATCCATGTGTTTTCTAATGAGATATGTCATATTAGAGTCTAAGCCCTTGGCTCTTCCTTTAGAAAATACTCTAAGAGAGAAAAATCAGATACACCACAGGACATGATATGCTGATCCTGCAGTTGCCCGAAATAGTGTGACCCCTGTGTGTTAGGAGTCCTAACCTGGGAGGCATTCCTACAAGGTCAGACCACCAGGTGATGTGAAATCAGGACCTTCTCTAGCACTTAGTCTTCCTCGGGAAGCGTTTGCTCTCCTCATCTGACTCGCTAGTCAAACCCAGTGAAAGAGTCCGTAAAGAGATACTCTATTTCTAAAGACTTAACTGCTCAACTTTGGGATGACCTTTGACATGAATACACCCGCAGGGACCCTCCGCATTGGCATTTTATGACACAAACCCCCCTGAGCGTTGATCAGGATAATGCCAGAGCCATCTAAAGCGCTCGGTACCTGAGGCATGGCCAAGTGTGCCATGAACTACATTTTGTAATTGTATTTCCTGGAAAGGCTTGCACTTTAAAAACCAGTGAAGAGCTAGGAACATTTTTATCAGCGATAAATGTTTGCTCTGTGCTCTGTGCATGCGGTACCATCCCCCCAAATATGGTATGGCATCCCAGATGTGAACCTCTCAAGGAATGGAAGGACCCCAAATATCCCTCCAATCTAAAGAGTTCCAACTTGCATAATTGATTATGAGCCCCAAGGGGAAACTCCGTGACGTTGAGGTTTAAGACCTGTCCAGATTCTTTTTGCAGTTCTGAAATCGAGTTTCTATTAATATCACTCTCATTAATTGAACGCCAGTTTTGTTTTTTGTTTTTTGTTTTTAAAGATTTTATTTATTTATTTGACAGATAGAGATCACAAGTAGGGAGTGAGGCAGGCAGAGAGAGAGAGGAGGAGGAAGCAGGCTCCCTGCCAAGCAGAGACCCCGATGAGGGGCTCGATCCCAGGACTCTGGGATCATGACCTGAGCCGAAGGCAGAGGCTTTAACCCATTGAGCCACCCAGGCGCCCCTTGAACGCCAGTTTTAACTATACATTGAATTCCAAAGTGAATTGTCTTTGTCGTAAGAGACTTCCGTGTTGTATGCATTTCAGCTAGAAAAGCCCCCCCCCCCGCCCCCCGTGCCCCAAACCCTAGCCCCTTCGGGTTTCACATGGCCAGCCTTACCTTGCTCACATTAGACTTTCCCAAGTCACTTAATGGATTCTGTCACTCGGGAGGGAACGGATGACCTCAGCAGCTCCCTGTGCTCCTGAACGTGTGAACAAAGCTTCTGTCCACTAACCTGCCTCCTGCATGCCTCCTGTTGTTTGAGACACGTGCATGTGCCGAGCTCTGTTGCATGTTTTCAGATGATGTTTAATTGCACCTCTCCAGGAGATGTACGGCAGCTGCATCACCCTTTCTTCTAACACGCTGACCGAAGAGCCTCAGCATAACCGCGCACGGTACGTGGTGCTAGCTCGGGGGTCCCTCGAGCACTGGGGCCGTGCCTTGGCTTCCAGCAGCGTGACCTTTGAAACCACGATCCCTGAGCACCCTTAGCAGGAACTGATACCAATGACCCCTTCCCCTGCAACACAAATCCCCAACAGAAGCAGCCAGTCTTATAATGGGGCTTTAGATGGGGACCAAGGGCCCGAGTGTGGCGGGGTTTCATTCCAGCCGCAGAGGGCAGAGGAAGCTACTCACCTTAAAAACATGCTGAGTCTCCCGGTTGACTTTGGCTTTCCGTCTTTGTTTTAATGGAGTCAAGTACCCAGTAAGTATAGAAATTAAATTTCCTGTCTCGGGTGGACGGAGTCGATCTCTGACCAGAATCGGAGCTGTGAAGGAGGGCTGAGGTTTTATTTCATTGCTGATGCTAGACTGAAAGCTCCTTTCATCACCGTGCTTGGGAGAAGCAAGGCCCTGGCATTCTGAAATTGCTCTCACTTAACGCTCAGAACCCCGGTGCCCTGCTGCCAGCCCGTCTGGGTGTGCCCACCAGACAAACCACGGGGCTTTCCCAAACAAAATATTTACGCTTCAAAATGCATGGACTGTGTACAGAAAAGAGTCATCTTCAAAGGCCCCCGGGGGCTTGGGCGCTTCTCTGGGCAAAGTCCTTCTTCATCGGGACTTTCTTTCCTCCCTCCCCACCAACCTCCCGGGGAATGTGCACAAATCCCACTCCCAGACAAAGCAGGAAACAGGAGCAGTGAAAGGAGAGTCGTGAAGGGCAACTTTCTGCACTTGGTGCATGGGGTGACTGGCTTCTGTCAGAAGAAACCCCCAAATTCATATTAAGGGAGGTTGTCACTTCTAAATCATTCAATCTTGCTTTAATATGATTAAATTAAAAGAAAAACCCGGCACGCCTTGCAGCACCCTTCCAAAATCTTCTGCAGTGTTTTTGCGGATGTGCCTCTGTTTCTATAGAATGACAAACACCCCCAAATCGGAGTGTATGTATTGTGAGCATAAATTTATGAATTTTATTTCGAATACTAAGGCACAAGAAATGTCACACTTTTTTTTTTTTTTTTTGACCCTTTAAATCAAGTTTAATCTGCTCCAGGTCTCTGGTCAGCCCAGAGAAGAAGTAAATCTCTGGCATTTCTGGGAGTGCCCCTAGGGGTCTCATTAATTCAGTACATTGAAGGAAGCATCTTGGAGCTTAGGTATTTACTGGTCACCAACATTCAACTTGGGTCAGGCTCACACAGTGCCTGAGTCTGGGCTGCTTCCGGCCACCCTGGGGCAGGGAATCTCAACCCAGGGCTTGGGGTAGGAAGGAAATAGAAAGAAAAAAAAAAGTCCATTCCCTTCCCAGACATTGGTATTAGGCACCTTCTGTTCCTCTCAACCCACCTCTCCATCCTCATGCCCTTCTTAGTCCCAGGTGAGGTTACGTGTGTCTTCTGGTACCTGGAAGATTCTGCTCTTGTCCTTAAACAGAAATCACCAGCAATACCCTCAGGAAAGAAAGGCAGCACAAAGACTTGACAAACTCTTGGGAAGGTGAAGGAGAACATCTCTCATCTCTCGAAGGTTCCTGCAGTACCTGGAAACAAGACAGTTAGTATCACGGTAGATTGTCCTGTCAGAAATATTTCATCCTGTCTTTTTATAAGCCATGGAACAAAGCTGAACGACCTTCTGTAATAGAATTACGAAAGTCAGAGCACCAAGTGAGGCATTGGGGCTACTGAGCTATCCAACTCTAGGTTAAACCTTTCCTACTCAGTTTAAGGGAACAATCCTTCTGAAGGCTCAGTTTTGAGCCTCAGAGTCACTGGATTTTCATATTAACAGAGTTTGAGTTCAGCGATAAGCAGAAACCCAAAAATAAAAATATTCAGTGTATTTAAATAAGCATCCTGACCCCTTCCCCTCCCTCCTTTATAAATTAACCTCTACTTTATCATGGTTCCCGTTTAGCATGTGTTCCACAGAAAGAGAAAAGTCACTTGTTGGCTCATGCTGGAGAGGGGAGGTTTCTCAGGTTCCCTTATAAATGACACAGAGGCAGAGAGAATGGGGCCAAGTTCACTCTTTAGACAAAATAAGGGTGGATAGCTATAGTGGAAATGAAGATTCCTCTGAGAAATGAACACTAGCATGAGATCGTGGGCATGAAAAACACCTAACTGACTATAGTATTTGCTTCATATTGTCCACGGGACCCACTGAAGGAACGTCCCACAGAAAGATACAATGTAGAAAGGAACCCAAGTGTTCCTCCCTCAGTGACGCCTTCAAATCCTGGCCTAAGAATTTGCTTGAAGGCTAAACATCTCCTCTAGGGTAAGAGAGATTCCCCAGGTTTATATAACTGGGGAAACCAATGGCAGTCGTTGGGTTGGAGTTGGTTCCAAAAATTAATGCCATCAAATGGCCCTATCCCTATGACCACAGGAGAAAGAGTGGGGCCCCAGCACCTAGTTGCAGGCATATGCTGGAGTCAATTTTAGTTCCTAAGTAATGTTTATTTTTCCTGGTAAGGGAAAGATATCAGCAATAAACACATTTGAAAGAACATCACCTCTGGGTGGGGGTTCTGTTTGCTATTTATTTTCCTAAATTGGTCACAGCTTGATGGCCCAGAATCTAAATTTCTTTTCAATGCCCTTTAAAATTAGATCCAACTCCATTACTCTGGACAGCTTTCCCAGACTGTTTCCATAGACGATGATGACTTTGTTTATAACAAACAGATTTATCTTTACTTTTTCCTATCAAGGACAAGTTAGTTTTGAGTTATCACAACCCCAAGGGGATGTTTGCAGTTACTTGTCTTAAAACGCCAATAAGACATTCATCTCCCAGAGTTTAAGTCTAAGTGAGACCTGGGACATGTGGCATGAGCTTTGCGTCCAGCTACCAAGAGGCAGAAGGCATCAGCCCCCTGGCGACCCCTAGCCACACGCTCTGTGACCACAGTGCCACTGTGGCCTGAAACCCTCATCTTCTTGCCAACACCAGCACAGACTGCTTCAGAAGACAGGAAGTGATAAACACCATGAGTGTGGGTTTTACTGCCAAGGAATCAGCCACCTGGGAAATGATCCATCCAGAGCCAGGAGCTCTGGTATCCGATATTTTGCATAGATGTCAAGGTTGTTCAATAACCCTTCAACAAGAGTCATATATTTGGCCTGACATGATGTGAGGTGTGGCGGTGGTCATCTGTGAAGCCCAGTAGGAGGTCAGAGTTGAGGGTGTCCACCCCCTCCAACACACACACACACACACACACACACACAGATGCAAGTGCATCACACACACATTATGTGCTTACTGTCAGGATACCATGCTAAACAAAAAAATGAGCAAAGACGGGGAAATCAATGGAAAAGTAGAGGTTATTGCGACTAAAATCCCAGGTTCAGTCTTCAAGCACTGCCCTTGGAAGGCAGGAAATGAACATGCACAACAGCCAGGAACGAAAAGTAGGAGGGTACAGAGAGAAGACCTTCCTTCAAAACCAAAACCATCCCCCCAGAAATACGTTCTTTCAGCCTGTGAATCCTGGTTTGAATGCAATCACAGAATTGAAGAACAAATGACTCCCTTCTCCCACCTCCATCCTCTTTCCCTCCCTCCCCTCCACGGTTCTGGTGTGAACCATGAAGTGTCACAGAGGAAACTGTCCTGTTAGTGTCCTATAGACACCATCTCTGCTACCACGGGGGTATCTCCAAACATTAAAAGAGAAGTTCCTGTCTATAAGCTCAGAGAAAGGCTGGAGTTTCTAAGAAGCAGCAATTCATTTGAGGTTTTAAGTACCAGCTAGAGACTTTACCCAGACAACTTCCAGTACCTTTACCAAGCATCCCTGCTCCAACCACAGTCATGTGGGATTTTCCTTCCCACGCTGAGAATCGAGCGGATACATTACCTTCCCAAATGCCACATCCCCGGTTTGCCAGTGCACTCAACGGCACCACCATCTTTCCCTCTAAGCCGGGCATTTCGTTGTGCCAGCATGAGACATGCTGCCTTCCTAAAAGAGATCAGAATTCAGGGAGAATTAAAAGAATATACAGTTAAAACACAGTAAACTCCAGGAAACACATAGGAGCTTCATGAGGGTGGGGACCCTTGACAGCCTCCCCACAACCCCCATTTGTGACCCCAGTGTCCAGCTTGGTGCCTGGCCCATGCTAGAGACTTCATAAATATTTGGTGAGAAAGAGAGTGGAGAGAGGAAAGAGAGAAAGAAGAGGTAAAAGCAGAAACAAAATAAAAAAGACTGAGCCTGTCATCCCAAGAAAAGATGGTGTCCTCCATCTAAAGTCTAGGCCCTTCGATTACAGGCCCGCCTGCCTACAGTGAGTTTTTCCTGTGGGTACTTGGAGGGCAAGTTGTTTATTCTTTGAGCCGGAATCCCATTTTTTTAATGGATGAGATTTAGAGATTTGCTCTCAGTATAGTCCTGAAGGAGATCACAAAAGTAACAAAGTCTCCCTGTTTTGGGTATCAGTGGAAGAGTAATGCATGCCGGTGGACCCTTTTAGACTAATCCTCTAAGTAAATTGCTATCTGGTCATGATGGGCTATGGAAATGTGGAATCCGTGCCTAGATGAATCAGCAAGTTAGATTACTTGCAAAACTGTTATTTAAATTTAAGCCTTTTCTTCTTCCCAATTTTGGTCACTGAGAATGTGATTTCATATCCAGAAATGAAATCAAGGAACAGCTAATTATCTGAATAATTCATGCCAAAATTACCCAAACAATTCTGTTCTTTTGAATACTGGTAATTCAGGACTAGGAAGGAAATTGAAGGATTCGGGGAGGCTTGAATTATCCTGATACTATTCAAATAAATGCCTCAAATACACACTCAGCTCTTACCGTGCTGGGTTGTGTCCTGCAGAAAGTGTTCTTTTTTAATGTTCTTGACCACAACACCCCTTATATTAAAGCAGAAATACTCTGTTAGTGTCTAAATGATGAGATCATGCTTAAATTACAACCTAACGCTTCTTTTTAACTTTTATTGATTTTTCATTTACTTTTTTGTTGAACTGCTATAGGTATATGTATAGAGAGGGGGGGGAGAGAGAGAGAGAGAGAGAGTAATGCTAGCGTTCTAACAAAAATTTGCTCTCCTCTGCCCAACGTACCCTGTTCTGTAATCCCACTCCTCTGAATCAATCACTTGGCTTTCTTTCGCATGTATTTTCTAGTATTCTGCCTTGTTAAGTCACATGCTCATTCAGATATTTAACTTTAGATATTCTCTCTGTTCATTCTACTATACTTCTATAGTATAAAATGATAGGTCACACTTATAAAGCAATTACAGGTACCAAAGACTATTCCAGGCACCACATGCATCATAATTGTTTTAATCTTCACAATGACCTAGTATGTTAGGTACTATTATTATCAAATTTTGCAGATTGGAAGCCAAGGCACAGAGAGATTATGATCTTGCCCAAGCTTGTATAGTAATGATGATAACAAATTATGGAGCCAAGATTCAAAGAATCTATACTTTCCACAAAGAACCAAACTTATCTAGCTGTATTTTAGCACCTAGCACTGCCCCCTACCCCCAAACACACACAAATACACACACACATACACCCATCCTTCCTCTTCCCACCATTAATAATACAGTTGTATCTCTCTTTGGGGTTAAGTCAGTATTTGCTGTTGTTTATTAGTATGGCTGTATAAATATTAATCACAGTAGGTCCAAGGAGTATGCCATAATGGGTTTCCTTTCTAATTACAACCTTACATTTTGAGGGCAGAAAATAATTTTGACTTCTCCGTTTACAGTTCCTTTCTAAATACTTTGCAGGAGACAGAAACCTCCCTTTAGCACATTCAGGCAAATTAGGTGTCTCTCTTTTTGTCTGTTGGTGGAGACAACCTCGGTCCTCCTGCCCCAGTCTGGACTGCTGTTATCTAGCAGTGCTGTACAGCTGTCTTCCTGGTGTTTCCCCCCATACATTATGCTGGGAACTGCTTCTGCTTCTCTCCTGTGTAGAGCCCTATTTCCTGAATCTTGTCTTTTCCCATTTTGGGTTTATGCTCGTGTTTTGGTAAACACATCTTCCCATCTTTGGGAGGTGAATGGGTGCTAAATTTGTTGAGACGTTGCCTGTCTGAAAACATCTTCAATTTGCCTTCATACTCGGTTAGGTGTGTTTGGCTGTTATAGAAATCTAGGTAGGAAACACTTTTCCCTCAGAATCTCAAACACATTTCATTTTCTTCTTGCTTCCAGTGTGCCTGTTGCGAAGCTCCATTCCTCTCAAATTGCAAATCCCTTGGAAGCTATTATGATTTTCTCTTTATCCCCAGTATTTTGATTTATTGCTGCTTTGTCATGATGCCATTAACATTCCTGACATGTGGGCATGCAGCAGGCTTTTTCAGTCTGGAAACCTGTATGTTTCAGTTCTGGGAAATGTTTTTGTACAGTTTCTTTTAAATTTTTGTCCATTGCAATTTCTCTGTTCACACTTTCTGGAAATCATACTATTGTAATGTTGGGCACACTGAATCGATCCTCAGATTTGCTAACTAGTTTTCTATCTTTATCCATACTTTTGCCTTTTGTAGTTCTTTCAGGAAAGAACTTTTGCTTTTTTAGTTCTTTTAGGAAAGAACTGACCTGTACCTTCCAGTCTTCTATTTTTTTTATTTTTGCTATAGTAATGTTAATTTCTAAAAGTACCTTATTGGTTTTCTCTTTGTTTCCTTATTGTAGCATTATACATGTGAATTTTACAGTCAAATATGAATGTATATATTTTTTTCTTTTCCTCCTTTTTGCAGTAAAAGTTACTGCAGTAAGTATTTGCAGTAAAAGGTTATTATTTCACTGTATGAATGTACTATTTTTAATCCTTCATTTTATTGAGATTACGGCCTTCTTTTGACTTACAGCAGCTCTTTCTATATTACGTATTAGGAAGACTAACCCTTTATAGTATGAATTACAGACATTTTCCCAGTTTTTCTTTTCTTGTTAAAGATGTATAAAGCTCTAATTGGCTCCGTATGTTATCTCTAGTCACTTTGACTTCCATTTCTGTTTATTTTGGTTCTGTCTTTCATAGTAGCACTTTCCTCAAATATCTGATGATCTCTGACTAATTTATATTCACTAAAGCTGAATGGAAGTTCTGACTTAATGGGTGAGGCTTGTTGACTTGTCAGTGTTGCTTCACATGAACTGGTGAGGTTTGGCTCTTCTGTTGGGAAAGTCCCTACTAGTATTTGTAAGTCTTTTCTCTTGACCAGTTCATTTCTCAAGTTAAGGAAACTCCAGTCTCCTGCTAGTGCCCATAACCTGAGTGCCAAGAATTCATGAGTCAGACTAATAGGAGATGGGTTGAGAAGCATATTCTCGCCTAGGGAGACTTTCATTTAATCTCATGGGTTCTGCCCCCTTTAGCTGAATTCTCTCTGGTTCGAGCCTTGCAAATTGTAACCTCCAGTCTTCTTTCACAGTGGGAAAGAGACAGTCACCCAGTTACACTGGGTCAGAGAGATAATCTGAGATCTGAATTGCTACTTCCAAAAATTTTTCCAATAATCTGGGGCACCTGGGTGGCTCAGTGGGTTAAGCCTCTGCCTTCGGCTCAGGTCATGATCTCAGGGTCCTGGGATCAAGTCCTGCATTGAGCTCTCTGCTAGGCAGGGAGCCTGCTTCTCCCTCTCTCTCTGTGCCTGCTCTCTGCCTACTTGTGATCTCTCTCTCTGCCAAATAATTAAAATCTTTAAAAAATTTTTTTCCAATAATCTTCCCATTTTTAGCACCCATTCAGCACCCACTGTCACCTCCAGAAATACATGGTGCTTTTGGTTTCTGCATCTTGCAGCATAAATCAGTTTGCTGGGTTCCCTGCCCATGGGCTTAGATTTCTGCATCTTCTGCTCTGCTGAATCAGCTCCACAAGCCCTTCGACCTTCCTGTTTCTGAAACAGTGTTGGTATTTTGTGTATTATCATCCCCTCTCACTTCCCTTCTTTGTTTAGGTTTATCCCTTTCTTATTTCTTTATTTTCCTTTTAGTGTTGTTTTGTGAGAATGGGGTGATGAATGTGTATATTTAATCCACCATGTTTAATTGGAAGTCCTTAGAGCATCTTTTTACCAATCAGGTTTTTCTTTCCCTTTCTTCCCTTTCTTGCCCATAGACAACCTCTAAAGTTCTACTCAAGGGCACTTGGCTGGCTTGGTTGGTAAAGCTTGCAACTCTTGATCTCAGGGTTGTAAGCTCGAGCCCCACATTGGGTGTAGAGATTACTTAAAAGTAAAATCTTTTAAAAAAAATTAATGAAGTTCTATTCAGAGGAATAAATAAAGTAAGAATTAAAACTTTCAGGTGTTGATGAGGATCAAATAGTTCCTGGAACACTTTGCAAGCAAGCCTGATTTTGAGGCCATAACACTACACTTGAAGCTCCGCATCCAAATATGTCCTCATGTTAGCAAGTAGCATTACTGGAAACACTTTGTTTTTGTCTAATGTAGCAACAAGAAGGAATTTATTAATATGTAGCCTCACCCACCTTCAGAAGGTGACTCCTCTCTGAAGATTTTTATACCCAGAATGTGAACAAATGCGTCCACCTAGGGGGGAATTCACTTATAAAGCATGACTATTCCAAGGCTTAAGCTTGTGCTTCTTTCCATAGGCTTACTAGGTATCAGATATGGGGGGTGGGGTGGAGTGGGGTGGAGAACAGCATTACTTTTTCCTAGTTTTTTTTCTTTTTCCTCTAGACTTCCCTACTTATTGTCTTCCAGCAGTAATCACACCACCAAATAAGCATCTTCTTTGAATAATTAGGACTCAAGCTTATCGCACATTAAAGATGTCACCAATAAATCCATGTCAATAAAATATAAATATCTCATTTCCAGTCGACCAGCATTACTTTGCTTACTATCTGATTTGACGTGACTTTGGCGTGAATTTTATAAAATTCACTTGACTAGAATCTTGCCTGGATTCCAGTCAGCATGATTGAGAAATAACTTCCAGAACCAAATTAAAAAGTGTTTGCTAAGTGTGTGTTATTACATGACTGTAGTTTTTATTGTTTAAAGAGTGGTTTATATGAAAAGAATAATTTGCCTAGTAGAATAAAGTGTTCTTCAGTGTGGTTTGTATGAGGATAATTTCCATTTTTGGGGAGTGTTTAGTGGTGTTGTCTTGTAACTTGACCATAGTTTTATCTAATTCTGGCCTTTATGGTTTTTCTTCTGCTTAGGCATAATGACATCAATAGAAAAATGAAGAAGTCCTACAGCATAAAGCACAATGCTGAGCCAGAGTCAAAAGAACTCTTCTTGTAAATCACTTTTTTTCTTATCTCTCATTGCTGCCCTTTGGACACCATTGAAAATTTCTGGACTATCCACTGTGGAAATAGAATCATGAGAACAATGCCTCACCAGCAGAAGAACAATATCAGGATGCCTTAAATTTATAGTGGTAGACTATATAGTACACATTTTTGGGTGATATTTGTATATATAACTTGTTTCTAAGGAGATGCCGTTTAAAAGCATGATTGGGCCAATGTATGTTTTTTAAGATTGGATTGCTACATCCACCAAGCCACTGGCGCCATCTTGTCTTTCATCAGTTGCATGAGTGTTTGCTAATGTTGACTGAACTTTCCTTTCCTAGTAAAATGGGCAGTTTGGGCTCAGCTCCTCGATGAGACCAGGTCAGTGGTATTGTTTTCTGTCAAGGGTGTTTTTTTCTGTCATTTCTACTTTTTGTATAAAGGAAATAAAACAATGTTAACAGCACCTAGAAGCTTGGGGCACCTACTTTGTAATAAGCCTGTGATGTTCTGCTTTCTAAGGGACCTTGAGAGTATTTTGATTGCTGATATTTTATTTCAGGAACAAACTGCCTGTTTTAGCTATTTTCCCATAGGGGTGAAATAAAACATTCTAGTTTTCATTAAGTACTAAAGGATCAAACAAGTATATAAAGTAAGTCAATTCCTTCTGTCTTTTCAAATCCCAGCGTTGACATGGGAAAATACTAATGACAGCTAAGGATTCAGCCCCTGCTTGGGTCACTTTTTCTGTCTAGAACACATTATGAGACCTGTCTAATCCCTTTAGGAGACAGTGTGGAGCCTGAGTTTATAACAACCCTATTGTTGATACAGCTCTTTCAGTCCATGTAAGCAGTAAGTTTCAGATGGTTTCGTCCTATCATGTAAAAATATATTTCTGCTGAAACTTCAAGAGTTTTATTTTCAAAGTGTTGGCATGGCCCATAAGAGGCCTGTCAAATTTTAGTTTGGAAGTTGAGTGTGTTCTTACCAGTAGGAGGGAGCCCTATACGTTACTCACAGTTAAAGCAGTGTTCCAGCCATCAAATGTGGGCCATTCTGTATCTTGGTTGACACAAGAGGCCAAGGTACTAAGTTAGGAAGTAATCTTAGATATATGGGTGACAAACCTGGCCTGACAAACTTGCATTGACAAGCTTGCATTGCATTGCATTGACAAGATGCAGTGAGGTCTAGAAGAAGGACCTTTTAGGTACCAGTCACAGTTATATAGTGATATTACTACAACCATTTTATAGCTTAGCAAATTAAACTTCAGAAAGCTTTAAGTCCTACGTCCAAAGTAATACAACTTGTAAACAGCAGACTTGGCTCTGGCCCAGCTTTGCTCATTATTCCCACTGGACTAGTACCCAGGGATCCTGAGTTGTGTTGGCCCTACTTCTGGATGGATCTTGGGGAAGAAATACTGCCTCCTCGATCAATCTGGAAAAGGGCAAGACTGGCCTGCATGCACATCTAGGAGGTAAGTTCTTTTCGACCTACAGAGCAACATGTCTAGGAATTCAACCAAATTGTTCTGCCATTGTTTGGGTCCTCTGAGTTCCTGTCGTTACAGCCTGGTGCCCTGCATAGCTCTGAGTTGCTCGTGTGTTTTTTTTCCTCAAATGAGATTCCCTATTCTGATTTTGGTCCCCTGGCCTCAGGGATCCTCTCTGCTTCTTCACATTTTATTGCTGGGTCCTCGGGTTGCGATTCTAATATAGAATATATGGCCAGCACATGTGGAGATTCTCTGATTTCTGCTTGGTACACATGAGTCAAGTTTTGGATTTAGTTCTAGAATGGGGCTTGCAAAGGAAAGGGACCCAGCCCAGAGAGTTCTCTTTCTGTTCCCCAGAAGCCCCAGCTTTGTTCTTAGATAGACTGGGTTTTTAAACTTAAAAGTTGAAGGCGGGAGCATTTTGTAGAGATTTTTACGAGCCAGACAGAGTTCCCAATTAAATGTAGCAGAGAAAAAAACCAAGAGTTTGAAAAAAAGAGATGCTACCTTGACCAAGAAAACTGGCAATTCAATTGTTTATGGACACAAGCATTTCAGACACCAGAGTATTAAACCCTGAAGACCAAAGATTAAAAAAAAAAAAGAAAAAAAAGGCAAAATAGGAAAATCCAGTAGATTCAGATGAGCCAGACTGCCGACACAATGCCTTCTGTGTTTATTGATGTTCTTAGCACACTAAAAACGCTGATCCTTAAATCACACATGTACACCATCTTTACCATCCAAGTTCTTTATGAAATGGATAAATTACGCTTGCTTGAAATAAATAGAAATGATGTGTTCCTTACCACAAGCTCAGTTGTGTGCAGAATTTATAAAATGAAACACAGACTTATTTCTTCACAGAAATGGAGACACACATGTTAAAGAAAGAGTGGGTTTCCTTGAAGTTAACGGAACTTTGGGGCCTCCCGCCCCGTCTCCCTCCCACTGGGCTAGTAAAATGAGTGAAGCTCTATCTGCCTGCCTAATTACATGCAGCAGAGCTGGAAACTCAGCCCCACTGTAAAAAACTCTCTCAGCATCTGTCAGCGTCTTTTAAAGACTGGCTGCTTTTATGTCACTAAAGGGACTCATTTTGCCAAAGTTCGAGCCATCAAATTAAGAACGTTTCTTAGCAAAGATAACAAGATACCAAACCTTCACCACTTTGAATGGATTGAATGCCCATTCCGTAGTCTCATAAAACATTAGTACCATGACCTCAACTCTAAGAAGAAACTTCTAGATGGGCATCATGGGGTTAGGAGTGGGGATGAGACTCTCAAAGGTATCTATATTCAAGTAAATATTGAAATTGGTTTATTTTTCCCCAGAATATTAGCAGGCAACATACTGGATGGTATAGGCTAGAGGAAATAACTACAAAATATTTAAATTATACTGAAAGACTCCCTGATAATGAAATGGGTTAAATGTTATCTCTCTAGGAGCCACCTATGTACATAATCTGAGTTAAGCTAATAGAGCCAAGTAAGAATAAGGAATCCATAGCAACGGAGTTGATACAAGTTCACCACATGAAAATGGAGTTCATGCTATCTATTGCCTTGAAACTCTCATTTGTTGATGGGTCTCTCTATAAGTCCCATACTATCTCCAGTTTTATTTCCCTTTATTATTCATTGCATAGTTCAGTGTAACTTTTTGAGTGCCTGATTCCTGTCTCCTAATGAGATCCTACGTTCTTTGAGCTCCACAAGAACCTCTGACATCTCTCAGAGATGGTGGTTAGTAAATATCTACCAACAATTTTTGTCAGTGTTTTTCAACTTCTACTACCCTTATATCCATCTTAGTTTCTTCTTCTTTCTTCCCCATTCTTCTTCCATCCCTTCTTCCTCCTCCTCTTTTTCTCTCTCCTTCCTTCCCTTCCTCTCTTTCCTCTGTTGACATCTCTGCTCCTCATTTTTCCCCTTTGTCTGCCTAGGTTCCCAAGTTCTGGAAAACCCCTTTTATGGGCTTTCCTTGGAAGAAGCCTGGCAAAGGAACTGCAGTGAGTATGAAGTGTGCTGAACCCATATTTACAATGAAAAGTAAATCCTCTTTCCCTTCTTGCCACAGCATGTGAATAGAACGGCATCTTTCTATATGCTGATGTGGTCACCAGACTCTGATTGAGCCCATACCAAGAAAGGGGCCCCATGCTAGGCACTGTCTTGGAATAAAACCCCCCAGAAGTTGGTATTAACCATGGTGGGGGCGTACAAGGATATGTAAGGGACACATGGACCCATGGGGGAAAGTAATTGGTTCAGAGCTTATGGTTCTCAAACATTGCTACACATTAGAATCATCTGGGGGAGCTTTTAAAAATCTGATGTCCAGGGGCATCTGGGTGGCTCTGTTAAGCATCTGACTCTCGATTTCAGCTCAGGTATGATCTCCTGGTCACGGGGTCAAGCTGCACGTTGGGCTCTGTGTTCAGTGCAGAGTCCGATTGGGATTTCCCCTCTTCCTCTGCCTTTTCCCCCTGCTAAAAAAAATTAAAAATCTGATATCCACACCAGCCCTATAATAAATCTAACTCTCTGGGTAGAACCCAGATAGAAGTATTTGTAAAAACTTCCCCCACAATTCCAATCATGAAAGTGTGGCCAGAGAATGTTAGTATGGGCATCAGCTGGGAGCATATCGGAAACTCAGAATCATGTGACATTCACTATGGGCCCTATTTCTAATTTTGTGAGGCTGTGAACTATCAGAACAATATTTGAGAAGGCAGTTTGACAGAAAAGACCCTTCCTCAAGGGGGAAGAATGATGAGCCCTTACACCTAGAGCTGGATATAAAGAGGGTATTAGGTGTTTTCAGGAAATACCACTGGCAGCGTCACCCTCTTCTGTTTCACTAAACAGTATCCATAAGTTTAATGTGTATATATGGAAATCCTATTCCATACTATAATTTCATATGCAGAAAGTTCAAAATCATATAATTATAGAAACTGAGACTTCTTTTCTGTATGGGAGGGGTAAAAGAAATAATTTTTCAAGGAAGGATTGGGCCATTGCACTTTTTAAATCATACTGGGGTAGCTTTTCCATTGTTCTCAAAGTTCTCTAAAATCTGGATGTATGAAATCAAATCATCAGAAAGCTACTCATCTGGCAGGGGCATAAGGAAGACAAAAGCACAGCCAAGCAAAGACTGAAACCCTTCCCAGAACCACTCCTCAACCACCACTGCGGTGCTTCCCATATATGCCACCAGGACACACGACCTCATGATTTTATGACGTGAGGACACAGTGCAGTGCTATATTGTACGCCAAAGACGCTCCTTTGTTTACACAACACACACACATGAACACATACCCGGCGAATGACTACCGCGTGCACAGCTCTGTCCCAAGGGGCAGAAAGGCAAGCATAAATCTGGGGTAATGAATGCATATTGCTCTTGATGAAATGTGGAGAGTCTGAGTTCAACAGGAGAAATCTGGAAAGCAGAGCTCTCTGTTATGATGCTGCACCCCTAGTCGCATGAATATTTTATAACTATGTTTTCTTACTATGGCGTCTGTTTCATGCCGTCCTCAGCCCATGAGGAGCAAGGGAGGAAGGATTTCAATTCTATAACTTGTGCTCGGCCGTGCGGGTTGTCTTATCAATCAATAGCCTTTCACTCTTTGTTCCCAATTAAGTGCAACCAGCTAAATGTTCTCAGATAAAACGACTTTCCCAGGAGCCCCGGAAACTAGGTACGGTCACGTGACTTGGCTTGGCCAATGGGAAGCCGGTAGCGCTCTTACAGCACTTCCGGAAGTGTTGGGGAGGAGGAAGTGTGCCTGGGCTTCCTCATTTACTGCTCGTGCTTTCCACTGGGGCACAGCAGTGACTCCTACATCCGTGAGCATGGAGGGGACCTGCCCAAAAGGCATTAGTAGAGAAGAGAAAGAACCCCGCTCCGGGAGCGGCTGCACAGGCTTACGGACCATCCCTCCAAATTCCAGAAGTGTCAGATAAGCTCTTCACGGACTCGGTCCCTTGTAGCCTCCCTCGGGTAGGAGCAGCCGAATAGAAAGCTGAACGGAGGGGCTCATCCTACAGAATTAAAGAGCAGCCATCCAGGCTCTGGGAATAAAGCTGCATGTCACAAAGACTGGGAGGTCTGAGAGATTATTTTAGCCGTGCTTCAGGAGTAAAGTATGTTCTGCTAGTTCGGGACATGGGGCCTAGAAAAATCCCCTGATCCGTTATGAGGGACCACCTTCAAAAGTCTGGGACTTAGCCTCCCTCATTGGCGGCTGCTGGCCCAGAGCCCTGAGGTGGTAGCTTCCTCAGGGAATCGCCTTTGGCTGAAGAATGCCATGGTGCCCGAGAGCACACCCCTTCTGAGGACAGCTTGGATCCAGTGAGTGGTGGGGTGTAGGGTCCCACCCCCTCCCCCAACGAGAGGCAACTCCAAAAAGGCACCCCCGGTCCAGTGTCCCCCGCTGGCTTTCACTTCCCTTCCTCCTCCACTTTGTCTTGCGCCCCTCCTCTGCCTCCCTTCTGCTCCGCTCCGCTCCTCTTGTCCTCCTTAGGATCTGACCCTGGGAGCCATCTATAGTAATCTTCCTACACACTAATCTGCGATCAGGTTTGTCTCCCCAGGGAGCTGTGAGCACATTAGCCTAGGCCAGTCTCAGAATCTCAGAATACAATAGCAGCTCCTTTCATTATGTCTGGTGCTTCAGTGGATGGGTAAACCAGAGGATTTTTCCTTCGGATCGCTTGTTTGGGTCTTAGCAGGGTCGATTTTAGATCATTGTACGGACATGGAGTTTATTATGATAAAGGCCCAGTGTCAAATTGAGATCTACGTGTTGGGACCCAGCTGTTGGGCCAAATTAAAAAAGAATACAGCCAAGGTTATATTCACTTTTAATACAACTTCGTTTGTTTGCTAAGACTCTCATATTGCTACTTAGCCTGTGGGCATTACAAACTGGATCCCACCATTCCCAGGGTCCCTTCCACAGGCTACAGGCCCAGACACCATCCTTCAACCTCATTTCCCTGCTAAGGGCTGAACTCCATCCTAAGTCCCCAAAGAAATGTCATCTCCGAACTATGACATTTATCAGAAATCAATATAAGAAATGCCCATACAGAAAAAAGAAGTTTCTATTATTTTTTTAAGTTTTTTTTTAATAAAATTGAAACCATCATATATTTTAAAAGTCAATGGCTTTATAAGGACCATAAAAGAAATTCTTAAAGTTAGTGCTAGGGGGGAAAAATAATCTGCTTGTACAGAAAAGCTGGCATGCTTCTTTTTACTAGCTAATAAGAACCTTATATAACTTGTATTTTCCTTTTTGTCTTGCCTGCCAGGAAAAGGTCAAAAGTAAGGTTTGTATTCAATCTCAGTAGCAATCCTTAGCTTCATTTTTTTGTAGCTGTACCCAGGCCAACTTCACCCCCTTTCTTTGTCCTTATTTCCTCATGCTTTGTTTTTTGAAATATATTTGACAGATAGCGTCATATAAATTGAAAACGTTGTATACATTGATCCTTTTTCTTGGTTGAAATACATCTGAGTCTTCTATTACAAGTGACTGCTAATTCTGAAAAGTAAATAGGCTGAAATACATATGTTTCTTTGGGGTTTTTTCCCCCACCTTACCCCCTGGCTGCTCATTCCCTTTATTTACCTGATGTGAAAACCCAGAACAGTTATGTATGCAAGAGAATACTGATTCAAAGTATAAGACAATGGTTAGCTTCAAATTGTGCGTTATCGTTCAAGGATGGGACAAGTCATAGAGACACATATGTAAAGTGCAAGACAGAAATAATATGGGAAGAGACAATATTGTTGAGAGGAGGAAGGAATCCCTTTGACTTTGGCTGAGGCCAGGCAGGTGTCCTCTAAGGTCTGCATTTAATAAAGGCAGACAAATGAACTCAGGTACAGTGATTGGCTACCCCAGTCCCCAGGTAATGCTATTATCAAAAGGAGCCTCCCAGATCTGCACACAACATCACGTATCCACAGGACTGGTAGCCTACAACTGGTAGTAGTTGGACTGGTCCAACTCTGAGAATCTTGTATAATGTTCAGTCTGCCCTGAACTTGACCAAGCAGGGTTTTCTCACCCATAGGCAAGTGAGCAGAGATTGAGAAGTGAGTCCTCTGTATAATCCCACTTGTCTTCTTGCTCTAGCCCAGATGCGGGGCCATGGTCCTAGACCCTTAGAACCTTCACTGTGGCCTTGCCTGTGTCGGCACCATGTGTCCCTCCTTGTGGTGGCTGTAAAGTTAGTCTTGCTGAGCTGTCTTCAGGAGAAGCTTCTATGGGACGTACCTCCCGCTCCATTGTGGTGCTCACCCCAGGACCACACTTCTCCCCAGGTTTTCTTGGACAATGAGCACAGCAGGAGTATTTGCTGGGGGACTCTTCTAAGGGATGGTGGTGGCCTGGGACTCCCCTTTACCTTGGCACCATTTTCTCCACAATATGGTGTAGTCTGAGAGTCTTCCTGTATGATTCCCCTCTGCCCTTCCCTCTTTCCTTCCCCTGTGTCAGCCCTGCACCCCAGTCTGAAGGCTCTCCCTGCCACCTCCTGCCCCTCCCCCTTTATTTTTCAGAGAGTCATGTCCCTCAAGGAACCTCTTGCACATCTAATCCCATTTTGATGGCTGCTTCTCAGATGACCTTAACGGACAAACTCCTTGACCTTCCTCCTATGTCTTCCTTCTGTTACTTCCTCTTGCACTCCATTCCAAGTTCAGTTTCCTCTTGGCTGCAGCACTCAGCATGGGCTCTCCTCCTCTCTTTGCCCCGCTAGGCAGGGGGGAGGTGAGGATGGGGCCTAGGACCTTACAGGTGGAGGTAGGTAGGGCAACGGGTCTTCTCATAGCAAAGATGAACTTGATGCTACTATGGATGTTGCCCGTAACTTACGTCCTGATTTCTTTCCATAACTTGAGTTACATCACAAAAAGCCATATTCTGTTCTTTAGGCCCCATAAGCTCCAGACAGAAGGACAAGGTCTTGGCTAGGCGGGAGAAAGAGTGGGGCCAGTGGGACAGGGAGAGGTGGTATGTGATGGAGGAAAACTCATCCTACTACCCAGGTAGAGCATGATATCTGAGTTTGAAGAAAATTAGAGTTTATGAGAGGTGAAGAGAACTTCTGTTTTACATAAAGCTCCCCTCCCCAGTGATTTTTGGTGGTTCTTTTCGCATCTGTTTCTCTTTGCTCAAACAATCTTGCTTTTCAGGGGCACCTGAGTGGTTCAGTTGGTTCAGTGTCTGACTCGTGATTTCAGCTCAGGTCATGATCATGTGGTCCTAAGATCAAGCTCTGAGCTCTGGGCATGGAGTTTGCTTAAGATTCTCCCTCCCCTTCAGTCTCTGCTTCTCCCCCTGCTCACTTGCATGGTCACACGCACACACACACTCTCTCTCTCTCCTCTGAAATAAATAAATAAATAAAATCTTTTAAAAAAAAATCTTGTTTTCACAGGTGACTAACTCACACTCCCTTCCCTCACCTTCGGTTTCTCCTTCACATCATCTGTCTCCCTATGTAGGTTAATTAGCACCAAGAAGAACACATAAGCAAATTACTAAAGTTACTCATCACTATGGGATTTATTTCCCTTGCATTCATCTCTATTGAAAGAGATGTATTTTTAAACATAAACATATTTAAAATTTTCGTAAACTTGCTACAGGCAGTAAACTGCAGGCACAGGGAGTAAATATTCGGTAGAATTGCAAAGTTGCTGGTCCTTATGGTACTGACAGAGGTTGCCTCTTCCAACCCACATGCAAGATGTATAGTCCCAGCCAGTTTCCAAGACCTATAGAGACTGCAAGAAGAAAAGCTCCATTCTGTTTGTGCCTTATCTGAATAGATGCCTGGCATCCTGGCTGCAGACTTCCAGGTTTATCTGGATTTGCACACACATCTGTGAAAAAAAAACCCTGTGATGTCACATTCCCAACCCTTGCTGGATTGTCATGATAAGTCTCCAGCCGGAAGCCATTTATCCTTAAGTTTCAGAGTGGTCAGGAGAGGAGGGAAAGCCCTTCTTTCTGCTTGCATCTACAAAAGCAGCTTTCCAAGGGAATTCTGAACCATGGTTTCTTCCCACACTGACATCATGACAACTAGGAAAAATCACACCTCTGATTTCTAGCACCATTTTGCTAGAATTCATCTCTGCCCAGTGAACCCTTAAAAATACTTTATTTGAATATCCTTCAGCGTCCTTCTAGGCAAGTTGCAAAGGCTGAGCTTCCTCTCCCGTGCCCCATCTGTTTTCCAAACACACCACAGCCCGTATGACACAAAATGTGCAGCAACAGAATTTCTGGATTGGCTACCTAATTAAATAAATCTCCTTGCCCGGAGCAAACAAAGTTAAAATAACATTGAGGTCTGTCTCTCTGCCCACAAAAGAGAAGAAAATTAAAAACCAGGGCTGCAAATGTCCTCTCTTGCACAATGAGCAGTGCAGAAAGGCCTGTCAGATGAAGTTTCAGACATGGACTAGCGTTTTCCAAAACACAAGTTCAAACCCCACAGTCTCCTTAAATGTTGCAGGTCTGGCTGATGTTCGTTCCTGGAGGATTGTGCCCGTAGAAACCGTGACCACAGAAGTGGCTTTGCCAACATGACCTGTGATTAAATCTTCTTACTGGAAGGTAAGAGCACCGTTTCCTCTGCTTTTTAGTACTAAACACCTGGAAAGGAAAAGCATGGTACTCCGAGGAGAGACCTGAGAGGTCGGCCACCTGCCAGCACTTGTGAGAAGGGTCACTATGTTTCTTAACTGTACAGAGAAGGAGAGCCCACCATACCTCTAGGGAACTTTTCAGAGTTAAGTGAACGGCAGTCATCTCTTCTTCTCCTTCTTTCTGCTCATTTGAGTGGGGCTGCCTTCTGAGAAAAGCTCCCATTCAGACTGACCTGGTTGGCCATGACAGGTCCCCAATACAGTGCAAACAGAGAAAGAGGGAGAAAGAATCAGCTCTGGAAGGAGATAATTGGAAGAGAGAAATCAGACACCACTTTAAGTGCCAGGTCTAAGCATCGGCAGTTCATTTTTCAACCATAAAAGTACTAAAATATATCCCCTCAGGAAGCCATGTTTTGCTAGCATATATGGGGTTCAGTCAGATGAGAACCACTTTAAAGGTAATAAATGGCTCATATTCCTCTTGTCCCAGGCAATAAATAATCATGAAGGACAGACTTCTTGGGGTTGTACATCATTTTGTTGGTGTGTTTGTAATAACTGAATGTTGCAGGCATCACAGCTACCTAGCCAATTCCTACTGACAGATTTGTACCCAACAGCCAGCTCTATCAGACCCCTGGTGACAGATCCTCTTGGAGGACGTTAGGAGAGCTAGCATCTAGCGTAGGTACACCCCTCCGCCTCCAAGTTACACAAAAATCTGTTACACTGGAATTACCTGGTTTGTTTGCATATTAGTGTGCGACATCGAGTATTGCTCGTTAACATGGTTTCCCATATTTTCTGGGCATGAGTGTTTATGGGAAAAACTTGAGATGCGTACAAGGCTTTGGACATGTGACTCACATAAACTGGAATAAGAGCATTGTTGCTAAAACCTAGGGTTTGCTTTGAAGCCTCCTCACAGTGTTCCTGGGAAACCATTAAGCAAAATGCCCTGAAGGATAGGAAAAAACTGCATTGAGCAATAAAATGTCAACAAACGACAGAATTTGAACATCAAGCACTTTAATCTAAACATGCCCTTCTCTCCTTTCACTTGGCAGGGGTTTGGTTTTTAAAAAGTAATAAACTCTAGCCCTCCAGCTGACCTGGGGATGTGTTTAAGAAATCCAACCCTAGAGCCAGAAGCATTATGACCTTTAATGTGGACTCCCCACCTCAGGAAAACTGTAAAATCAGAAATCTAAACAGAAAAGGAGAACAGAAATCTATGTCTCAATTGTCTCCATTTTGGACTTTTTTTTTGGAGAGAGTACACAACAAAACTTCCAGCCAGAAGGAACAATCTTAAATCTGTTTAAACAGGTGTCCGGTACTTGGTGTCTCACAAAGAGCAAATTAATACAACCATAGCACAGTGTAAGAAGGATATGAACAAGGCAA
This sequence comes from Meles meles, assembly GCF_922984935.1. NCBI lineage: Eukaryota > Metazoa > Chordata > Mammalia > Carnivora > Mustelidae > Meles > Meles meles. The sequence continues at coordinate 44,321,102 of NC_060068.1, forward strand.
ATGTATCCACAAGCCTGTGTAACCTTATAAACCCGGGCCAGAGACAGTTTGGTCTCAGAACAGAACTGCAGTCAAGAAAACAGCTTCCCACAACCAAAAGTAATTTCAATAACTCAAACCCCTTCCTTAGGTTCCCTGGGAACCATAAAGGGAATCCAGATTCAAAGACCATAACAATATGTATTCAAATCTCTTTTCTTCTTCTTCCTGTCTGCCTCACATTGGGTGCCAGTCCAGAGCCCTTCCGTTCACAATTCCCCAAAACTGCTCTCAATACATCATTCTCCTCTTTCTGTCTGTCCTCACTATTTTCTGTATCGCTTCAGCATGCATATGAACCTTACCACTCTCGTAGCAGAAAAAGAAAAAATTCCTTTATAGGAAGAAAAATAATCAGGAGATTGATCTGGTAATAAGAGAATTCTCTTTGGCTGGCTAGGGGAGGGGAAGAGACGGCAATCATCCCACATTCAAAATTTGATCCCGACATAACTGCCATGAGTTAAAAACTGCTGGTAGGGGAGGGCTGTGTCTTCAGTATATCCTTAAAAACTGAGACCCAGAAAATCTGAGAGCCATGATGTGGGTACATTACGTTTGCATAGTATTAGAGATAATGTTTGCCTAGAAAAACTTATGTATATTAAAGCACAGAGAAGACGATCTCTGTTCTCTAACTCCAAAGAACAGATTTTTGTTTCGGAAGGACAAATCTGATAGGTTACCAGGTGGAGGTCTAGAATTTCTTAGAGAAGAAGTGCAGGGAGGTGTCATGTGCACTGGGAAAGGTCACACAGTTTGGTAAGCCAGGTTCGCCTGTGTGTGACTGGCCTGAGCTTTCTCGTAGGTTTTATCCTACCAGATGAGGGGTGGTGAACCCAAATCCTCTAAGAGTCAAGCCATGTCCTAATCAAGAGGTACAGACTAAGAACTATGACAACATGGAAAGAGACTGCCCTGTCTAAAGTAATTACTCCTTTCCCACTAATTCTTATCATGTAGGAATGTTGGCTTATTGTTGCCCGATTCCCACTTATACAGGAAAACCTGAAAATACAGATGCTGGATATAAGACCTTTCCCCTACAATCTTGGATGTTGGCAGTTGACTATTTTTCACCTCTGTGAATGCCAAATTGCCGTGCCTGAGGGCTGATGCAGCCCACAGACCACATCAACTCTGCGGGGAAAAAAGGAACCATGCAAAAAATATAGGCTCAGGTCCAAGAAGTCAGTATCAAAATGGGAAAGTGCCTTGAAAGTGGATCCCCATATATATCAATTCCACTTCTAGAAAACTATACAATGAAAAAATCTCTTAGTTACACAAAAGCTACTATATGAGGATATTTATCACAATAATATGTAACTGAAAAAAATGGAAACTACTAAGTTATCCAATAGAGGCCTAGTTTAAATACATTTTGTACGATATATCTGTAATGTACTAAATTGCACGAAAAATGATGTTGCAGAAAATTATCAGAAAGTTGTTCTTGATTCACAGTTAAGTCAGAAAGCAGGTTACAGATAGAGTATAATGTCATTTTTTTTTTATTCTTATATGTTTGTGTGCATATATTCTGTTTAAAGAAGAAGTTACAAAGGAAATGAGAAAAAAGCTTTATTTTTTTCCTTTTAAAGTGAGGGGTGTCTGGGTGGCTCAGTCGGTTAAGTGTCTGCCATTGGCTCAGGTCACGATCTCAGGGTTCTGGGATCGAGCCCTGCATTGGGCTCCCTGCTCAGTGGGGAGACTGCTTCTCCCTCTGCCTGCCACTCCAACTGCTTGTGCTCGCTTGCTCTCAAATAAAATCTTTAAAAAGAAAAGAAAAGAAGAAGAGTGAAAACACAGTGTATCAGCGTCTGTGGAATGCAGCAACACAATGCCAAGTGACAAACGTTTCGATTTTTATGCTTATATTAGAAAAGAAGTTTAAAATCATTTATATAAGTTTCCACATTAAGAAGCTATAAAAAGAGAAGCATTTAAACCCGAGGTAAATAGAATGAGTAAAATAATGAATAAGAACAGAAATCTAGGGGTGCCTGCGTGTTTCAGTGGGTTAAAGCCTCTGCCTTGGCTCAGGTCATGATCCCAGGGTCCTGGGATCGAGCCCCGCATTGGGCTCTCTGCTCAGCAGGGAGCCTGCTTCCTCCTCTCTGTCTCTGCCTGCTTCTCTGCCTACTTGTGTTCGCTGTCTGTCAAATAAATAAATAAAATCTTTAAAAAAAAAAAAAGAACAAAAATCTAATAAATATTTAAAAAATAAAAAAATACAAATATAATTATATCAATAAAAATGTATTTGAAATTTTAAAAAAGAGCAGAAATCAATGAAAAACAAACTGTAGAGAAAAATCTATGGGAGGGAAAAGCTGGATATTGGAAAAGATTTGTAAAATTGGTAAATGCCAGGCTGATCAAGAAAAAATTTTTTAAAAAATCTATATCAGCAATGAAGTAGTCATTTTCGCTATAGATCCTATAGCCAATTAAAATGATAATAGAATACTGTGAAAAGTTCTATGACAATAAATTTGACAACTTTACAAAAAATGAACACATTTCTTAGAAGACATAAATTGCCAAAATCTACACAAAAAGAAACAGAAAATCTGAATAACCATATTTATGTCATAGAATCCTATATCTAACATATAAATTGAATTAATGATTTTTTTTAAACTTTAGGTAAACTTCAGATAAAAATAGCTTCACTGGTTAACTCTATCACACATTTAAGAAATGATGCTGATTTCATAGAAACTCAGAAAATTAAGGTGGAGAGAATATTTCCTGATTTATTTTACTTCCCTGATTTTAAAACCAGATAAATACATAAAAAGAAAAAAACTATAGATAAATATTCCTTATGAAAATAGAAGCCAAAAATCTTTAATAAAAATTTAACAAACTGAAGTTGGCACTACAGAGAATAATACATCCTTATCAAGTGGGGTTTATTTCAGGGCCACAAAGTTGATTTTTATAATTTTAAAATCATTCAATAGGATATACCACAATAAAACAACAAAATAGAAAAGCGTATGATTATGTTAACAGATACAGTAAAAGCATTTGACAAAACTTAATATCCATTCGTGAGTAAAACTTTTAACCATTGAGGCAAAAAGAAACATTTTTAACAGGATAAGCATGTTAGAAAAGCCTATAATCTACATAATGGCAAAAATTTTTATGATTTTCCTTGAGATTAAGATGAGGAATAAAGCAAGGATGTGCCATCTAATCGCTGTAATTTAAATTGTAATGTAATTTCTGGCCAGTGTATTAATGCAAGGAAGAGCAATAAAGTGCCAGCAACTTGGAAAAGAATAAAGTTGTCATTGTTCAGAGATGACATGATGATTTACAAAGAAAATCCTAAAGAATCTACAAAGTTACCTACTAGAATTAATCAGTGAATTTTTAAAAATTGATTTTATTTAATTTTTACAGTGTTCTGAAATTCATTGTTTATGCACCACACCCAGTGCTCCATGCACTTAATACCCACCACCAGGTTCACCCAGCCCCCCACCCCCTTCCCCTCCAAAACCCTCAGTTTGTTTCTAAGAGTTCACAGTCTCTCATGGTTTGTCTCCCCCTCCGATTTCCCCCAACTCACTTCTCCGCTCCATCTCCCCATGTCCTTCGTGTTATTCTACTTATTATGCTCCACAAGTAAGTGAAACCATATGATAATTGACTTTCTCTGCTTGACTTACCTCACTCAGCATAATCTCTTCCAGTCCCATTCATGTTGATACAAAAGTTGGGTATTCATCCTTTCAGATGGAGGCATAATGCTCCATTGTATATATGGACCATTTCTTCTTTATCCATTCGTCTGTTGAAGGGCATCTTGGTTCTTTCCACAGTTTGGCAACTGTGGCTATTGCTGCTATGAACATTGGGGTACAGATGGCCCTTCTTTTCACAACACCTGTATCTTTGAGGTAAATACCCAGTGGTGCAATTGCAGGGTCACAGGGAGCTCTATTTTTAATTTCTTAAGGAATCTCCACACTGTTTTCCAAAGTGGCTGCACCAACTTGGATTCCCAACCAACAGTGGAAGAGGGTTCCCCTTTCTCCACATCCTTTCCAACACTTGTTTCCTGTCCTGTTAATTTTGGCCATTCTAACTGGTGCAAGCTCATATCTCAGTGAGGTTTTGATTTTAAATTTCCTGATGGCTAATGATGATGAACATTTTTTCATGTGTCTATTAGCCATTTGTATGTCTTCTTTGGAGGAGTGTCTGTTCATGTCTTCTGCCCATTTTTTGATGTGATTATCTGTTTTTTGGGTGTTGAGTTTGAGGAGTTCTTTATAGATCTTGGATATCAGCCCTTTGTCTATAGTGTCATTTGCAAATATATTCTCCCATTCTGTGGGTTGCCTCTTTGCTTTGTGGACTGTTTCCTTTGCCGTGCAGAAGCTGTTATCTTGATGAAGTCCCAGTAGTTCATTTTTGTTTTTATTTCCTTTGCCATTGGAGACATGTCTTCGAAGAAGTTGCTGTGGCTGATGTGGAAGAGGTTACTGCCTATTTTCTCCTCTAGGATTTCGATAGATTCCTGCCTCATGTTGAGGTCTTTTATTCATTTCCAGTTTATCGTTATGTATGGTATAAGAGAATGGTCAAGTTTCATTCTTCTATACATAGCTGTTCAGTTTTCCCAGCACCATTTATTGAAGAGATTGTCGTTTTTCCATTGGATATTTTTTCCCACTTTGTAGAAGATTATTTGACCATAGAGTTGAGGGTCCATATCTGGACTCTCTGTTCCACTGGTCTGTGTGTCTGTTTTTGTGCCAGTACTATGCTGTCTTGGTGATCACAGCTTTGTAGTAAAGCCAGCATTACCCTTATCCCCAAACCAGGCAAAGACCCCATCAAAAAGGAGAATTTCAGACCAATATCCCTGATGAATATGAATGCCAAGATTCTCAACAAGATCCTAGGTAATGGGATCCAACAGTACATTAAAAAGATTATCCGCCATGACCGGTGGGATTTATCCCTGGGATGCAAGGGTGGTTCAACATTTGCAAATCAATCATGATAGAACAAATCAACAGGAGAAGAGAGAAGAACCACATGGTCCTCTCAAATGATGCAGAAAAAGCATTTGACAAAATACAGCATCCATTCCTGATTAAAACTCTTCAGAGTATAGGGGTAGAGGGAACATTCCTCAACTTCATAAAATCTATCTGTGAAAAACCCACAGCGAATATAATCCTCAATGGGAAAAAGCTGACCACCTTCCCTTTGAGATCAGGAACATGACAAGGATGCCCACTCTCACCACTCTTGTTCAACGTAGTATTAGAAGTCCTAGCAACAGCAATCAGACAACAAAGAGAAATAAAAGGTGTTCAAATTGGCAAAGAAGAAGTCAAACTCTCTTTTCTTCACAGATGACATGATACTTTATATGGAAAACTGAAAGGACTCCACCCCCAAACTACTAGAACTCATAGAGCAATTCAGTAATATGGCAGGATACAAACTCAGTGTGCAGAAATCAGTTGCTTTCTTATACACTAACAATGAAAATACAGAAAGGGAAATTGGAGAATCGATTCCATTTACTATAGCACTAAGAATCATAAGATACGTGGGAATAAACTTAAACAAAGAGGTAAAGGATCTGTACTCAAGGAACTATAGAACACTCATGAAAGAAACTGAAGAAGTCACAAAAAGATGGAAGAGCATTCCATGCTCATGGATCAGAAGAATAAACATTGTTAAAATGTCTATACCGCCTAGAACAATCTATACTTTCAGTGCCATCCTGATCAAAATTCCCCCAGCATTTTTCAAAGTGCTGGAACAAACAATCCTAAAATGTGTATGGAACCAAAAGAGACCCCGAATTGCTAAGGAAATGTTGAAAAAGAAAAACAAAGCTTGGGGCATCATGTTGCCCAATTTCAAGCTTAAATCAGTGAATTTTGCATGTTCTTAGTATACAAGGTCAAAAAACAAAAATAAGCTGCATTTCTATGTCTTAGCAGTGAATAATTGCAAAGTAAAATTTTAAAAATATAATAGCATCAAAAACAAGAGGCTACTTAGAAAAAAATTGAACAAAATGCATGTAAGACTTTTACACTGAAAACTACAAAACATTGCTGAGAGAAATTGAAGACCTAAAAACACAGGAATAAACTTTGTTTACGGATTTAAAAATTCAATATTGCTAACATATCCATTGTCCCAAATTGGCCTGTTGTTTCTATACAATGAAATGTATGAAAGGAGTTCAGATTTTCAGAAATTACATAATGATTTCAAAGTATAGGGATGTCTGGGTGGCTCAGTCAAGCATCTGCCTGTGGCTCAGGTCATGATCCAAGGGTCCTGTGATTAAGCCTCACATCAGACTCTCTTTTCAGCCCGGGGTCTGCTTGAGATTCTTTCTCTCCCTCTCCCTCTGTCCCACTCCTCTGCTTGTGCTCTCTCTCAAATAAATACATAAAATTTAAAAAAATAAATTCACTTAAGACTGTCCCATTCCTGCCCCACAGCTGGTCAAGACCTCTTACATCTGGCAATCTCCCACCTACAGACCTCCTGGAGAGCTTTTCCCTATTTTCTAGGGATCAGCACATACATCCTCCAGCCCTTTTCTACTCCCCTAGAGGAGGCCTTTATAAAGGAAGTGATCTCAGGTCTGGCTGGCTGGGCCTCACAGTCACCTGGGGTATCCATTTAAAAATGCAGGTTCCTGGGTCCTATCCCTGCAAAGTCTGACCATAGGTCTACTTTAAACCCAAGACAAATGATATGGTGCTGTCCTGTGTTCACTGCTGATGCTCCCAGTTGCACTAGATTTGAGTCACTGCTGCAGGCTCTGTAGAAACTCAGTTCCCCCTTGTGTCTGGGCTGGCCCTACTGGACATTGGCTTCACTTTTTAATAACAGCCTCTCTCAAACTTCACCATCTTAGGGGACAAAATGATGTCATTCTGATCATTTATACAGCAAATTATGAGGGCTCCGAGACAAATTAACAGCTCAGTCTTTTCATAGGGTCCTCACCCCTCAGTAACCCCAAAACTCTCCAGGGTAGGAGCTTACATGGGCGCAGGAATCATCAGCAACTGCTTGTCAGGGCATTGGGAACTCACACTTCTTCCTGAGATCCTGGATTAAGGATAAAATCCTTTAATGGCGCAGTGAAAATGAGGGTCTCTGCTCTGGCTCCATGTCAAGGTGACCCTAAGGGAGTCTTACTATTCAACTGTTGTGTTAAATCAGAGGACCTTTTTCTGCAGTCTTTGCCATAAGACCCCAGTTAGAAAATTGCTTTGTCTGAAAACCTTTATTTGCTAGTCTGGTCTGATTAGAAAAGTCTCGAAGATTGTACCTACAAACACAAGGGTATCGAGATAGGCATGCATGAGGCTGCTCACTTGGGATTTCTACCAAAGCAAGGTTTTATTTGCTGTCTCCTAGCCTCCAGGGTAACCTGATAGAGAAATAGGGTGTGTGTGAGTTGGGGGGGGGGGGGGGTGCGCACGCAGGTGCGTATGTGTACACAGAAGAACGTATCTGAGACCACAGTTTTTATCCCTCCATTTCAGGTCCTAGAAGACCATGTAAGAAGAAGACACTGAACCATTTGTTTCAGACTGTAGATGTTCTGTAGGCCTCGTGGTCACAGTACTAGAAGTGTTTTTCATCATTTTGGGCTGCCATCAGCACCCAGGAGATGGGAACTCTAGCTGGATGACAAGGCAGCAAGACAAATCTCTGTGCCGAGCAGTAGAGCCGTCAGGGAGAGGAATGATTTAGAAGGCAAATGGCAGCACAAGGAAACTCAATAGCTAGAGTCCAATAACTGGGTGAAAAGTGGACTCAGAAGGGAAGGGGTGGGTTGGAATGCAGAATGCAGGCTTGACCTTCTCTGCAGCTTTGCCTGGGGCCCTGGTGACAGCTCTTCACTGTCCAACTTCTCTACACGCTTGCCAACAAGGGCGCTTTTGAAAGTACGGAGCACACCTTCCGTGATTTCTCCTAGTTTCCACTATTGAAACACTCTGACTCCTTATTATATTTTTCTGATTCTTTCCAGTGGAAAAGAAAAAAGAGACAAGCCTACCCCTTTGCTAAACATTTTTTCTTGTCAGTAGGCTCTTGACAGTATTCACCCTAGTTTAGGATCTTCTAGGAATCCCCAAGGGATCCTGTTTTACCAAACTGATGATGCTTGTAGGATTTTATAGACCCGTACAATTTTAGAACTAGAGAGAGGATATTGGAAATTTTGTAATCCCAACTCTTAATTGGAAGCATTTAGTTCTTTATGCAAAAATATAGATTGCTATCCCCCCTACTATGGGGCCGGGAATCAGATAGAGCCTGAGACTTGCCCTCAAATACCTCCATGTCCCTTGTTTACCCCCTCTAACTGGTGGCTCTGAATTGCCCTTAATGTGGGGCTGTAAGTCCTTTAGGTAACTGCGTGCCATATTCCTTATCTTAATTCCTTGCACTGTTCCTCAGTTCATCTGCTTTGGACTCTAGAGATAGGTCCTAGGCACACTGTCATCCAGATGAACATCCTGCCCCAGGTGAGTTCATATTCTAGTCGATAAAACAGTCAAAAAAACTAAGTATACACGTGCTATCACATCAGAAACTGATGATAAAAGGAAAATCAGAGGATCATGATTGAGAGGCTGGCAGTGTGCTTAGAAGGAGGGGATAGGAAAAACCTCCTCATTTGGTGACACTTGAATAGACACATAGGTGAACTAAGAGAATGAACCCCATGGAAATCTGGGACCAGTGTTCCAGGCCCCAAAAAACTCTGAAGTGCAAATGAGTTGGGCATATTGAAGAAATAGCAAGATACTCCCTAGAGCCAGAGAGTGAACGAGGCAGATAGGAGGTGACGTCAGAGAAAAAAAAGAGGATGGATCCCATGCAGGTGTGGGGCCTGGAAGGCAGCAGAGGGATAACAAGTGGTTTTCCAAGGGCAAAGGTACAGTTTGTCCTGCCCCTGCTGGACCAAAGGTAGCTATTTTTTTTTTAAGATTTTATTTATTTATTTGACAGAGAGAGATCACAAGTAGGCAAAGAGCTGGGAGTCCCGTGGCGGGCCAGCTGGGCAGAATGAACTAGTAAACCTGGCACGCCTTAACGTGGGTTGCTATCCAGATTGCAGTTCACACTAGTAAAATATAAATAGGTCCTGTTTTTTCCACAAAGTAGACAGCTTCTCAAGTGAACTTTCAAAGCCCCTCCTCCTGAAGGTCTGCCTGCCCAGTACCGCTGCCCAAGAGTGCTGCTCCCTGAGAATAAGTGATTATTTTTTTTATCTGAAGCTTAGATAATTTAATATGCTTCCCAAGAAATTAGTCCAGAATGGGAAAATTTCTAGACTGTTAGGAATAAGTAAAAAAGGAAAAGAAGTAATTTTGTGTACTTTACTTGTAATCGAGTCTTAATGGAGCACTAAGAAAGAGAGGTACGACTTTTATTAACAAAAAACCAGTATCTCCTCACCCCTGTTATATAAAGATTAAACAGATACACAAAGCGTGTATCCATCTGAAGGGATACCAAATGATATACCTTCCATGGGGCCTCATATTTCCAGGTCCAGCTTCACTATCATCTTATTTTCTCAAATGTGATGAGATCTAGGAATGCCTGCCCCTCTCTTGCCCTAAATGGAAATGAATATTTGATCCCACTTGATCCTGAAAACGTATTTGGACAAGAACCAATAGTGCCGGCCAATAGGTAAATGGAAGACTTAGAGTTGGAGATGTTTTTCCTCATATGGGACTTGGAATATTTAGGGATTCAGATATGAACATGAGCTTCCAAAAGAGGTGAAGTTAGGACTCATCTAAGAAATTGCTAATTACATAGCCGCTAGTTCGAGAACTTACAACCCTGCATGGAGAGAAATGAAAGATTTGATAGGGTCCTCATGGAAGCCCCAGCTTAGAGGAGATAAGCAAGGCGTGTCTCTCTGTCTTCCGTTCAGTGAGGAGGGCCCCTTTTCTGGGCATGCCTTGGTGTCTCCTTCAGGCACAGAGCACCCACTACACAGGCAGATCTTAGGCTTATGTTGTAAGGATACTTCACTTGGTTTAAGACACCAAGAGGCGATGGTTTTTAGGGTCTTACATTACCTTGATACTTCAAGGAACTCAGAAGAGAAGTCTAGCAATTCAGAAGAATTCATATTTTGTAGATTGTTGCCTGAGAAGTGTTTATCTCTTAGAAATATTTGTTGTTGGCTAAACAGAGACCTCTGGTTTTGTTCAACTATTTGACGTGTCCTATGCCTCTCCACATGATTCAGGAGTTTTCTCAGACTAGCCCATGGCCTGGAATCTTCTCTAAATTCCTAAAGAACTATCTGTGCCCCTCATTTGTCATTTAATATATGCTCTTTTATAAGATCCTCCCTCCCTCCCCTTTCTCCTTTTCTCCCTCCCTTCCTCCCTCCCTTCCTTTGAGAACAGGATAAGCTGTCCCTGAAAGGAATATGAGGACTAACCCAATTTGAATGGAAAGGTACATGTTGAGAGATATAACTGGGATTTTTCAAACCATGAAAGATTTGATAGGGTCCTCATGGAATTATCTTTATCATTTTTTAAATAGGTTTTCATACTGAAGGTAGAGTCAATTTTTTTTAAAAAGATTTTATTTGCTTGAGGGAGAGAACACAGAGGGAGAGGGAGAAGCAGACTCCCTTTCTTCGTCCCTCCTTTCCACCTTCCCTCCCTCCCTCCCTTTTTCCTTCCACTTCTCCTTCTCCTAAAATTTATTTACTCCTTATTCTGTGAGACTGGTCTCATCTCTTTTCAGTTGATTTTCTAATATAATCCTTTCAACAATCCTATTATCTAATCTCTCCCAATTAGATTCTTTAATTCTTGGGTGTAGATACTGTTTTACTGCTCTTTGGATCCTAAGTTCCCAAGACTCTTATTCATCCAAAATAGTAAGAATAATTTACCACAATCTGTGTACTAGAGTCCACTTGAGTGTCTCTCATGTCAGTATAACTAAAAAAAGAATTTTCCATTCTTCTCAGTTCAGTTACTTTGTCTTGGGTCTGTAAATATCATCAATGCATGGCTGGCCCTAAAACAAAAGATTTTTATGGAAACAAGGAAGGAAGAAGGAAGGGAGGGAGGAAGAGGGATAGGGTACTGGAGAAGGACTGACATGATACTTCACACTTTGATAAACTGCAAAATAAATGTCCTCTTTATATGCTCTTCCCTTTCTGTATTCTTAAAATCATCCAGAGAAGATGATTAATTTCTTGAAGAATGTTTTTTATGTAATTATATAAAAATGTTCACATTTCCAAAAATGTATGTGTTGGAGTGGTAGAGGAAGAGAGGGAACATTCCCTAAACCCTGATCGGCAACCCTAAAAAGGCCATTTTCTCAAAATTATAAATTTCCAAGAACTAGTTCCCTCTTTATAAACTCTTTAAAAACTCTACTACTAAATCAGTTTGGATCAGGTCTAAGCCCTGAATCCCAAAGGCTGGGGATTCAAACCTTGGCTTCAGAAACCATCAGTGACCTACATGCTCATAATGAGAAGTGAAAGGGTCTGTTCAAACCCCAAAATGGGCAATAAGAAAGCCAAAATCCCTAAGCTCACAGCGCTGCTGATCCCATTCTACAGGAATGTTGAAAACACCAGCTTTCCCAGAGAGAGACCCCAAACTATACTTTTAGGTGGTGCAATCCAAGCCAAGCTTCCTTACGTGGCCAGAGACAGAGCCAAGGACATTTCTGTCAGTTCTACTTCTTGAACTCTTTGGTCACCACAAATCTGACATTACTATAACAACAAAAATTATCTAGGAAAATTCACAGAGTCCTGACACGGTAATAATGGTTGTCCTTTGAAGACCTACCACACTGGAATTAACCAACTGTACATTTTTCTAAGTCTTATAATGACCATAGGAAATATTTTATGGACAAGGATATTGGGACTCAGAGAGGCTAAGTAACCGTAAGCAACAGAACCACGTAGAGCCCAGGCCCTCTCTCAGTGTTTCTCAACAAGGAGCACTTTTGCCCCCTACGGAATGTTTGATAATGGCTGGAGATGTATTTGGTTGACATAGCTCATGGAATTTCCTGGGCAGAGGGATGGTGCTGGATATCCTGCCATGCACAGAACAGCCTCTGTCACACAGGATTATCTAGCCCCAAATGTCAGTAGTCCTAAGGCTGAGAAATCCTTATCTCCCTGATTCTAAGGCTGACTTGCTTGGCATCTGAATGTACAGAGAAATGCAGATGGGACTGTGGGGCTGTGGGTGAGAGCCAAAGAGGATGAAGGGAAGACACTGACTTGAGGTGGACATTTCCACTCATTGGTAATGGAGGCAGAGGAAGTAAGCAGGGAAAAGAACTCAAGCCAACAATTGCCCATCATTAAAATGAACTGTTCCCTCTGTTGGCTAATGAACACCAACCAGCCATGGTAGATGATACAGAAGACGAGCCAATGGATCTGGACAAAACCAAGCTTTCCAGTCCAGAGAACCACCACTGTGGCTGCCTCCTGACATGATCTGCTTGCCTTGAGATTGATAGAGTAACCAAGGCAGCCTGTTAGGTCAGCTTACCTAGGCACCATGGCTGTCTGAGTGAGCCCTGCCAATGTTGGCTTTACCATGACCCAGACTCTGACTGTCAGCTCCTGGAGCTGGAGGAGTTGGGGAGCCAGGCAAGGCGGCTGGTCCCAGATACCCAGGCCCATTCTCTGTCCTCCATCTACTAATAAATGGTATTCCCAGGGCCTCCAACGCAGGGAATAGGGGATCCGTCAGCAAGGCTGCCATTTTTCTATGCCTGCTTGGAGCATGAAAATCAGAAGCTTTCTTGGGTTGTAGTTGAGTGTAGATGCTCTGTCTCGCATTTTCTTCACCATTAACCAATCATAAATCAATCCGCTCTGCAACTTCTGTACCTTTCCATGTAGATTTATTCATCCCTTTCTAGAATTGGGCCATGTTGGAGGAATTGCATAGGGAGTTCCAGAAGTCTCACATCTTGCTCGGCACCCTTCCCCTCCACTCCCATCCCAAGATGGGGCTTTGTTCAGAGCCCAGGGCTCTTGTCATTCTCCAGCAGAACATCCCTCTCTGTGTGTCTAGGGGCTCCTGGCTGGCCTGTGAGCTTGCTCCCTGCTCCGTCATCTACTGTCACCCTCAGCAGCAGAGGATCTGGTCCTCATGGCTTCCTCTGATTGCATTAGTGAAGTGAACAAGTGGGGGTCATATCTGGGCACATGTCCTTTGAAGTAGTCATCATGGTGTGTTGTCCCTTTCACATGCCTGGCTGGTCTACAGAATGGAAAGCTCCTTGAGAGCTGGGGCCATGTCTTTGCTCCTTTGTACTCCCAGTGCCTGGTGTGTAATAGAAGCTAAAACAGTTCCCTGAGCACAAAAGAGTAAAATGAAGCCACTGATGAATCTGGGTTTGAGAGTGTCTCTATATTGGATTTCCAGGGTCAAAACCAGGCACCAGAGATACCACAACGTCTGTGTTTGATAAAACCCACAAAACCGTGCACAAAAGGGGATGGATTTTTGCCATGTATTAAATTAATTTTTTAATGAGAAAGAATATAAGAAATGGACCAGGGAAAATAAATCCCTTTAACAGGTGACCAGTATAAAATTTAAAAGCAATTCTCTCTCTTAAAAACGTGACAGCAGAAAAAGATGCCAGTTACCACAAAAGGAGCAGTTAACTGGCATATAAAAAGGAGTATTTCACAACTGTCTTTCGAATGTCAGCAAAGTCTTACTTCATACACAGTCTCCTGGTGAAAATGAGGCATTTCCAGTTCCTGGAGGCAACATTCAGCTACAAATATGTCTTTAGAGAGTAGGTGTTCTTTAAGTAGAATGTAACTCGACCTGATTCTTCAAATGCTGTGTGTTAAAATTCCTGAGTTGTAAAAATTGCATTTTGCCTGAAAGATTGATTTATTTGTATCCTAACATATTACATCATAAGGCAGATACATGAACTGCTGGGAACAGCTTTCTAGGGACACAGAGAGTTAATCTGGCACTGTATTAACAGAATATTTTTGAAATTAAAAATATTCCATGATTTAGGGAAAAAAGTGTGTTAGAATGGGAGAAAGGAATAATAAACAGGGTGCCAAAGATCGTATCTTTGGTACAAATGGACAGAATTGTCACCATCCTTCTCATGGTCTTCCATGACTCTTGCAGCTTCTGCCTGAATCCCCGACTTCTGGATTCTGCTGGCACTTTCTGTTGATATTTGCTGAGACTGATCAGCAAAGGCAGATTCTATCGAGGCCACATGTAGAATGAACACAGTGGGAGTTTTGTGTGTGTGTGTTGTTTTGTTTGACTTGTAGTTTTATAAAGTTTTGAATATGTTCACGTTTCCAAAACTGACTGATTGTCTTGTACAAATCCAGTGTTCTCCGTTCTCTGGAGGGATCAGAAGGATTGGGTAACGCTCAGTCCATGTTCCTGTGCGGCTGAAGCCAAGGGACAGCTACTTTTGTAGAAAGAGCAGATGCCTTCTGGCTGGCCAGTGTCTTTCCAGTCTTGTGGGGGACTTCTCGGGCCTCTGTGGACTTTGAATATGCAGCTCAGCCCCAGGGCTTGGCCAGGTATAGGCGACCTTGGTGCAGAACCGTGGGTAAGTAGGTTAGGGTGGTTGCTGAGACCGTGCTCACTGGTGCTGGATCAAAGATGCTGGCTGTGAGTATGGCCAAAGCTGTGAAGCTACAGGGAAGGCACCCATGCTGAGCGAATCAGGACATGTCTATAGGGATTACAGATGGCTGTAGGATGGTCTGGATGACAGTGGACAGGTATCCCCCAAGAGGAGAAAATAGCTTGTATCAGCAACATGGCGATATCATCTGGGGCCAAGTCACGACCTTTGACAGGCTCTGCCTTGGCAATTTCCTTCTACGGAACGACAGGATAGAAAGAATCCCATAAGAGTTCTCCATGATTCATGAGGGGAAGGTTCTAATCAGGGTCACTGCTGTCCTCTGAGGCTGAGGTTCTGGCCTCAGAAACCTTTATAGAGGCCTCATTTGGACAACCACTCATACCCTATCTGCTGTTGACTTTCAGCGTATGTTTTATTTCATTTCTTCAGTAACACAGCTACTTGTGCGTGGGTGAAATGCCTTACATTTCACCTGTTACCACCTAAGTCAAACTACTGTGTCTTAGCGGAATGGCTCACGCTCCTTATTTTTTCTGACTTGAATCAGCAGTCTGTCCTTAATGCAGGAATAAGACCATGAAGACAAAATGGCAGAGCATTAATTGCAGAAATAAGGCTGGGCCATGGAACAGTGAGCTTGGCCTTCCTTGGCTCTCCATGGGAACTGGGACCTCTCTGGCCCCTGCTAAGCTGGAGTTCCACAAAGAAGAGACTCTTGAAGATGCGTATCTAGAAACATTCCAAAGTAACTCTTAGGCAGAAATAGAAGAAGTCTTAGATCTCACCAGATACCATCTGGGAACAGGTAGTGTACAAATGCAATATTGTCCATGGGATTTTGAGGGCAGGTCTTCCTCTGAAAGTTTCACGGTTTCAAACAACTCCCACCTATCAAAAGGGATTTGTACCTATATTCAGACAGGGTTCTATCAGAAATGAGCTCAAAGAACCACAAGAAGGAAGACTCTTCTGTTGGTGTAAACACTGGTTTATCAGCCTTGCTTCTCATTAACATACACCCTGCCTTGTAATTATGCCCTAATTTGTACTGTGCAAACATCTAACAGTCCCTCCACCAACAGCTTCACTAATTAGTCAGAAAATCAGTGGCAGATGTGAAACTCATGGGATGCTGAATGTAAAATGTTAATTAATTTGAAAAACTCTGAGTCCTCTTGAAAAACCTTCTCTGAGAAAACTTTACATGAGGGCCTCATTCACCGAGACCCTCAGAGTTTTTTTCTTTTATCATGCTACCTTTTGAATCTGACTTACACCTTTTCTAGACTCTTCTCTGGACTACAGCTATTTGGGGGAATTTGTTAACCCTTAAATCACTGCTTAAGTTGGTATGGAATTGGTCACTCCAACATCTTTGATCAAATACCCGATTGGCCTGTTGAACTCTGGTGATCATTGGGGACCTGCCCACTTACTTCAGAGGAACATGAGAAAAGTCTTAGAGTCTGTGGGTTTGTCGTCCCCAAGAATGAGGGCCCGGGATTCTCCTTGTGGGTTTCACCCCATCTCACATTCAGACAGTTCCCAAGACCCCTGGGGTTGCTCTGGAACTTTGGTGGGGCACAATATACCCAAGGACGGTATATTGTGAAGAGTCTCTCTGCCTCCAGATTTAACAGGCCGCATGCTTCAGGGAACAGCTGGCAACCATCTGGTCAGTGACTGATGCCCACCTTTGTGGGAAAGGGGCTACAAGACTTCCAACAGAGACAGTCATTTTTAGTCACCCCTATAACAAAGCGTGGAAACAAATTCCTATCCCTGCTTCCCAGAGTAGCTGGGCCATTCTCCTTCAGCACATGAAGTTCTGCCTGAGGTGAAAAGTTTGTAGCTCTGCCTGTGTTTTCCCATTCCTGGCTGTCACTTCAGAGGACAGCAGCTGCCTCTGGCCTGACCAGCCTTCTCTTCCTAGCTGGGTTCCCGCTGTGCTGCCCTCTTGACACGTCTGCTTGCCAATGCTAAGGAAGGGTCCTTGTTGCAGGGGTATAAAAATTCTCCACAAACCGGGGCACCTGGGTGGCTCAGTGGGTTAAAGCCTCTGCCTTCGGCTCAGGTCATGATCCCAGGGTCCTGGGATGGAGCCCCGCATCAGGCTCTCTGCTTCCCGAGAGAGAGCCTGCTTCCTCCTCTCTCTCTCCCTGCCTTTCTGCCTACTTGTGATCTCTGTCTGTCAAATAAAAAAAAAAAAAAAAAAAAAAAGAACAGTGCCTAGAATGGAGCTGCTTTCTCAGTTCCATAAATGCTTGCTAACTCTGCAAGAAGTAACAAGATAAAGTTATCCTCCATCCTTTAAAAAAATAAAATAAAAATAAATTTAAAAAAATTCTC
Organism: Meles meles; assembly: GCF_922984935.1. Classification (NCBI taxonomy): domain Eukaryota; kingdom Metazoa; phylum Chordata; class Mammalia; order Carnivora; family Mustelidae; genus Meles; species Meles meles. The sequence continues at coordinate 44,338,208 of NC_060068.1, forward strand.
CACAAACCAACAAAAAACACTTACTTTTTTTTTTTTTTTTTTTTTGGTACACCCCCCTCCGATGGCAGTCACCTTTGTTTTCATTAGATTTCCTTTTGGAAGACTAAAGAAATGTTTCTTCAGAGCTGAAATAGAAATCATGAAAATACTAACACTTAGTATGTCCCTCAGCATGTCCTAAATACCACTCAAAGCACATCACGTGGATGACTCCCCCAACCCCAACACCTCTGTGAGGTGAGTGCTCTAATTGTTGCCATTTCACAGAGGGGAAAACTGAGGCCTTGTGAGGTGAAGCAGCATGCTGGGGTCACAGAGTAAGTGGCAAAACTGGGATTCAAACTCTGGGAAGCTTTGAAGGCTTCTCTCCATCCGACCGCTCACTGCGATCCCCAAACTCACTAGTTATGTGTCCCTCTGTCCCCCCAGGGTGGGTGTCTTTCCACGTGGCTGCACCCGCTCAAGTGGAAAGCTGTATTCTCCCTGCCACCCTAAAATGCCACTCCCCTGAGACGCTCATCCCTGAGGGCTGGCTGGTGGCTGCTGCCTGACCCTAAGCTCTTCTCAGAGTGGCTCTGGGCCTGGAGCATGTAGAACTCTCAGTCCCGTGCTGCAGATGGAAAGGCACATTCTTCCCACTGACCCCCATCCCACCCCTTCCTTTTACAGCGTCCCTCGGTGTTAGGTGTTGACCAGGGTTCACATGCGGACATGTGCGTACAAATGACCCCAGGTTTAAGCTCCCTGAGGGACAGCAGTGGATTTCAGCCCTCTGTGTCGTGAGGGGGACTTCAGAGAGAACGGGGACATGTTTATGGTCCTAAAGAGCCTCACAATATCCAAAAACACTTGGTGTGACTTTTGTGTCTGTTCCCATTGTTTCACCTGATCCTTGACAGCCAGTCAAGCCGACCTCATTTCAAAAATACTCTGTTCTTAAAAATTGCTTTTTAGGGGCATCTGGGTGGCTCCGTCGGTTGAGCGTCCAACCCTTGATTTCGGCTCAGGTCATGATCTCAGGGTCCTGAGATGGAGCCCAGCACCTGGGCTCTACCCTTGGTGCAAAGTCAGCTTGTCCCTCTCCCTCCCCCACTTGCCCCCCAACAAATAAATAAATAAATAAATAAATAAATAAATAAATAAATTCTTTAAAGTAAAATTGCTTTTTAGCTTGTACACCTTAGCTGATTTTGCATAGAGGTGAAAAAAAAAGTGTTCTCTTAATAAAACATTTTTAAAAAACAACCTAACATCATGCAGGTATATGAGAAGGTACTCTTAAGGCAGTGGGTTCCCAACCTTGAATGCATATTTTCATCATCTGGGGAGCGTTTATAAATCTCAGTGTCAGGCCACACCCTAGACCAGTTTCATCAGAACCTCAGAGGGTGGAACCCATGTTCAGACATTTTTTCAAGCTCTCCAAGCAATTCCAGCATGCAGCTAATTCTGAATACCACTTTTTTTTTTTTTTTTTTTTTGGAAAGAAACACAGGCTTCCTTCCTGCTAAATCCATTGCTTCCCAAATTACTGTATGGTTAGCAAGCTTTCTCCCTCGAGGCTGGGTTCAATCTTCCTTGGAGAGTGAAAAGCTCAGCTTGCACTGAAGTTGATAATATGTACCATATGTTGGGGGCTTCCTCTGCACAAACATATCCTAGATGCTTCCTGCGGATGGTCTCAGTGAACCCTCCCAAGAACACTGTGGGGGCGGGGTGCAATCTTACTCCCATTTTAGAGAGGAAGAAGCTAAGGCTGAGAAAAGCCAAATCGCTTGCCCAAAGTCAAACAGGCTAAAAAGTGGTGGGATCAGGATTTGACCCCCACGAGTCAGGCTTCTCGTGACCAGGACCTGGGTTTTTTTTAGATGTTTTTCATATGTTTTGTACCACCTATAATGTGATTTGAAAATACTGGGAATTCCCACAAGGAAACAGACTCCTAAATACACAGAACCCCTGCCCCCACCACCATAGCTAATGCCTCCTTTGTAAATGCTTCCGGCTTGCTGGAAAAGCCGTGCTTCCCAAAGACAAGCGTGTCTTCGTCCATCGCAGTTTCTGGGTTCCCAGAGTCAGAGCAACGTGTGCTCCCTCTGCCGGGTGCTGTGCAAGTGCTGATGGGGGTGTCTTGCTCAGTTTTCTCTGCAACCTCTGGGTCCTGCAGCTCACACCCTGACTGGACAGATGACGAAAGAGATGTAGAGAACTTCCGGGATGGGCCCCATGCTTCCTAGCAGGTGGCAGAGCTGCCCCCCACCCCCTGCCATTACCCAGCCACCCCAACCCAAGCTCCCATTCAAGTCTTGGGAGGGAAAGAGTGAGCATTTTTTATCCATGCAAGCTCCAGCTTCTAGAAAAGCAGGGATGGTTAGAGAAGCTGTCGCAGGCAGGAGATGGTTAAGAGTGGTCACAAGAGGGAGACAGAGCTCGTGACATCAGCAGGCCCGTCTGCTTTAGCCACAATTGGCCAAGTGCAGAGAAGCTGGAGGAGACCAGCCAGGGCTGGAATTCTGTGTTTTGGTTCCATTTCTTCCTCTCCTGCTGCTGTTTTCCTTTCCTCCACCCCTTCCTCCTCCTGGTCTACCCTCCCCTTGCCTGGTGTGTTTCTAACCAGTAAGGAGCAGCTGTAGGAGCATGGCGCCCAAGGAGGCTTGGGAAGGGGAGGGGACCACCTCCACCCTGTGCCCGGAGCATCAGCACCTGCAGCCTGAGCCATCAAGTCCCTGGTGCCCTGGAGTTTCCATGGTCAGATCCTGGGGTTCTTGACAGAGACGCAAGAGCAAACTAGATACAATTTTTTTTTTTTTTTGAGGGAAGAAAATGGACACGGCCAAGGCAAAGGAGAGTTCGATTGGAATTCATCTGTAGGACTGTTTGCCTGAAAACTGGAAGTTAGATTCATAAATACCAGAATATTCCGTGTAAGGAACAGATCCAGAAGCTACACAGATACCATCTGGTCTCACTTTTTAAAGAACCGACGTCTCATTTCTGGATTTTAAACTTTCTTCAGGCTTCTCCTTAGAATATGTGCCACACCATGGGAAGGGAAATTATTTTTTAAAACTGATGGAGTTAAAATACAATTTCCTCTTGATTCACAGAAGACCTGATTGAAGAAGACATTTAGTCCCCTAACACCGAGCTACTAAGAGGGGAAACTTGACATTATTAATCTAGACTTCTCTGGTGCCTCTTGAGTGTGTTGGCATGAGAAAGATGTTCTCTAGGTAGTTATTGATTAATGACAGATCTGTGATTACCTTTCCTCAGTACAGAACCCACACCTACAAAGAAAGGCCGATTCTGCCACACCACCAGGTAGCCCATCTGAGAGGACAGGTTTGGAGAACAGGACCCAGGCAAACCCAGTAGTGAGTCCCCTGGTTCCTCCCCTCACTGGGTTCTGCCTACCCACTTGACCTAGTCAGGGATTATTTGGCGAAAATAACAAACCCACTCAACATAGGCTAAAGGGGAAGAAAGACGTGATCCTGCAAGGACTTAAGAATATTTCACAGATCGTAAGGGCAGAAAGTAGCTCAGCCTTCTGCAAGACCTAGAAATAAGGACAGAAGAGCAGTGAGGGACCAAAGCAACCTCAGTCTCTCCTTGCTCTTCCCTGTCTTGCCCGAAGACCTGTCTCCTTTTCCCTGCACATCTGTTTGCCTCTTTTCCATGGATTTGTTTTGTCTCTTCCTCTGTATAGGTAGAAAAATAGTTGCCCAGACAACCCCGTATGACCTCTGAACTCAGTGTCCTGACTGTCACTGAGTCCCAGTTCCATGAGTCCCAGTTCCATTTTACCCCAACAGAGTCTAGCCCAGGTTGGGTCAAGTGTTAACCTTGGATCTAGAAAGCTCTGGCCAAAGGAATGAGATCACTTCCCCTACTACCCGTTTAGCAGCCAGCACCTCCATGTTCTTAAAGACAACCTACAGGCACTAAGCCTCTTCGTGGTAGATGGCTGCTGGTTGAAGGACCTCAGAATGACCACATCCTTCACTCTGGTTTGGTCCACCTCAATGGAACAGGATTAAAACACTGAAGGAAACGTTTTGGTGACTGTCTCCAGTGAAGACCCCTGTATTTACAATTATTAAATATGGCTCAAAATCATTTCCTGTAAACATGATCTGGCTGATGGTAATTTCACTGTGTGAAACTCCCAACTGCTTACCAACACATCTGGTACCATCTTGAGGCACGTTTCAAGTTGCCCATGACCGTGTATCTGGGTGCGTTCTTCATTTCTGCTGTATCCAGAATGTGTGATCAAAAAATTACAATTTCAGAATGTGTGCCTTTCTTCTGGGAGATGGGAAAAGTCTTGAATGAGAAAGCAACAGTTGTAAGAAGGGAGAAGTTTAAGGCCAAGGGGTGGTTGAGGACAAACCACTTTGGCAGTGGCTCATCAAGATGGCTTCAGGTTCAAAGTGAAGGGAGATGTTTTGTTGACACTGAAGGGTTTCAGACCTCTTCTCCCTGGTGGACTGCAGAAGCTACAATGAATTTCAAAAGAGCTAGAGCATATAGGAATCCTAAAGCTTTGTCATCTTATCTGATCAACGTAAGAACACAGAAATCCCACGGCATACTCTTAGATCACTGGAAATTTGGCAAAAATGAATATTCAGGAATAGAATAAAGGCCAAATTTCTGCAGTCCATCTTATAATCCAAGCGTTATGCCAGTGGTTTGTGACCTGTGGCCACACTGCTGTGTGGATGGCATTGCAAGACAGGCTTTTGCGAGCCATTTGTCCCCAAATGCAAGGGTAAGGGACTACGCCAAAATTAAAATGACTGCCACAAACTGGGTCAAAATCGTCAAAAATGATGAGCTATAATTTGCATAAAATCTTGTTTCATTGTTTCGTTTTTCATATAAGCCACAGTTTTATGAGAAACAACTTTTGGAACACCTCATTAAATCTGATTTTTATTTTACTTAACAAATATTTAATAAATATTTATATTTCTAAGCATTGTAAAAAGCACTAACTTAGGGCACCTGAGTGGCTCAGTCAGTTAAACGTCTGACTCTTGATTTCAGCTCAGGTCAAGATCTCAGTGTCGTGAGATCAAACCCCACTTCAGGCTCTGCACTTAGCAGGGAGTCTACTTTTCCCTCTCCCTATGCTCCTCTCCCCGCTAGCTCTCTCTCTCTCTCTCTCAAATAAATAAAGAAAAAAAATGTTTAAGGGAATACTTTTAAAAATAAATAAATAAAAAGCACTAACTTAATCCTTACAATAGCCTTATTTGCTGAAGAGGAAACTGAGTCCCAGATGGGTTAAATAACATGCCAAGGCCATAAGCTAATGAGTGGCTTAATAAATAATGGAATCAGAGTATATTTTATCTCTGTCTTTTGAAGTTTCCCCTCCCCAGACAGTCCTCTTTAATAGTATATTTAAATTCTCAGGTCCTTTCCTATTATCTTCTTTGATCCCCAGTATTCCATGAGACTCACCTCCTGCTAACAGATAAACAGATGAGATCCGAAATATCAGATGACCCCCCCAAAGCTCTGAGAGCTAGTAAGGGCTGTAGTTAGGACTCCAGTCAGGGCCTCTGATTCCTCCTGCTTAATGTTCTTGCCACTCACCCACAAATCTAATATGACCTTCTGGTAGTCAACTTGTCAAAAAGACAAGGTCCTCCTTAGCCTGAAGTAAAACTTGGTCTTAGTGGAAATAAATGCAGGTCTTGTTATATAAAATATTTATTTGGTGTCTTGAGCTAATTCCTCTTGGGGAGAAGGGGTCTTCTGTATCAGCAACTGAATTATTTTTCTGACAGAGACAATGCCCCCCATTAAAACAGTAACTCATTGGGGTGCCTAGGTGTTTCAGTCAGTCAAACATCTGCCTTTTGCTCAGGTCATGATCTTCAGGGTCCTGGGATCGAGCCCCACATCGGGCTCCCTGCTCAGTGGGGAGTCTCTTTCCCCATCCCTCTGCCCCTCCCCCCATGTGTGTGCTCACTCTTGTACTCTCTCTCTCTCTCTGTCAAATAAATAAAATTTAAAAAATAAATAAATAAAACAGAAACTCATTGTCGTTGTTGGTCAGAGATGCCATCCAAGCTCTGGTTGCCTTTCCCTCCCCATAGTCCCCCAAGTAGACCAGGAAGCAGGCTCATCTACGATTGGTTTTGGTTTTCCTGTTTTTGCTTGTTTGCTTGCTTGCATGTTTTGCTGTCTTCATTTTGGTAGCAGGAACTTTATCTTGCCTCTTGGAATGAGGTGAGAAGCTCTCCATTTTTCTTTCGCTCTGGAATGTCTTTTCAAATACATATATGGTATGATCTCTCCTATAAAACTTCTAGGGCTCTGACTACATTTTCAACTATTTCCAAAGTATTTCTTGATTCACATGTTACTTCTTGATTTTAAGCCTTCATATTTGGGGGATATATTCAGTGGAGTCTAAAGCTTATTATGAAAGGCTTCATGATGGGGGTGCTGGGTGGCTCAGTGGGTTAAGCTTCTGACACTTGATTTTGGCTCAGGTCATGATCTCAGAGTCCTGCTTGAGATTCTCTCCCTCTTCCTCTCTCCCTCCCCCTCCCACTCACTCTATCACAAATAATAAACCTTTAAAAAACAGAAAAGTTTCATGATGAAAACACTTCTGCAGATCCATAGCTGAGAAAGTAGCACCAGTCAAGAGTGGGGCATATATAAGTGGGGAGTACATAAGACGGCAAGGAGTTTCGAGGAAGAGTAATGGTTGTTTAACCATACCTGGGCCAAGAGCTTAGAGAAGGGCAATGTATAATCAAGAAAAACATTGAGATTTTAGCTCTGTTTGTCTCTCCCAGATGTTCTCCTTTAAGCACATGGAATGCAATATCAAGGTGAAAAGAGAAGCCACCCAATACTGTTGAAGAACTTCAGGTTACGCGTCCCATATTCAAGCTACACTCAGCCTTCCTTCCACTTGCTACAGGAGCTTAGTCAGTTGATAAGCTTCCCGAGTATTGCCTACAAATTTTTAGGTCCCCTTTGCGAAGATACCTATAGAACAGTCTCTCTGTGGTCACGGCTAGCATTGGCCCTGTGTCCTTGGGGATGGCAAGTAGTTATTTTCAGACATGCCACCAAATGGTGTAGCTGTACTTAGCTGTATTGAAAATGAGTCTGAGTTCTGCTCAAACCTAACAGAAGTGAGCTCCATGACTGATCAACAACGGTGTGCCATGAGTGAGTCGTTTATTTGCCATCTCTGCCCCAGATTAAGAAAACAGCTATGGTGGTTCAGTTTTCCAGTTTGTATGCTGGTGGCTTCCTCCTTCAGAGGTCACGTAAGAAACGGAGGTATGCCTTAAGACTTTGGATGGAAGGGTAGTAAAATTTCTGTAGGCATGGCCGTGGGTTGTGCTTTGAGCCAAAGTTGAGAAAGTGCTCGTGTGTCCACAACTCCATTGATTTTGTAGGCCCTCCTTTGTAAATTATCCCATAGTAAATCATTTTTTGTCTTAGGCAAGATGTCCTGCTCAAGACAGTATTGCAAAAGTTTTTTACCAATTAAAATCTTCTGAACACATTAAGTTGAATAAGAGAAGTTAAATCAGTATTTATTTCTTGAGTTTATTGGGCTCTGATTGATTTTTCTCAAGTCATGAAAAAAGATAACAATGATTCCGGGTAGCCGCTGACCCCTACCCCGACAAGTGGTGGATGGATGGGAAGCCTCTGTCTCTGTCTCTGTCTCTGCTCACCGTGTCATGGCAATGCTCTATTGGAAACTCCACCCCAGCACAGAAGAAATAAAATAAGTGGGTAAAGGAGACAGTATAGAAAGAGTAATCTGAGATTCAGGATGATGGTCACAAATTTAGAGTTCATGCACAGGGGAGCCCCCTTCAGTTCACATTGTGGATGGTGGTCCTTTGGGGGGAAGTAAAGATCTGGTGAGATTGTCATCTCGTGAAGGATTATGATATGAAGGCTACCACCGAGTTCTACTTCAGCTTCTTCACTTTGTTGTTGATTCAACTGGCGTGATTTGATCATCTGCTGTGGTCCAGCGATGGGGCTGCCTGGGGATTAAAGAAATGAATTAGAGAGCCCTTTTAGAGGGTTCATGGTTTGGAGAGGAAGAAGGACACATGGAGAGCTGTAAACGCTCCAGGAAATGGATGGAGTTCTCTTTGGGAGCAAATCCTTGATGGTGAGACTAGTCCCTGTATGTGTACATACATCACAGAGTAGGGGCTGAAACTAGAGATAAACAAATACTTATGAGCTTTGGTCTTCCATCATTATTAGGTCACTGGATTTCCAAATGATTTTAATGACCCAGAAAGCAAGTTTACTCTGGCCAACGCATCCGGTTTAACTCTAGTCTCATTTCTTCCTGACTCTTTAAATAAGCCTTAGCAATATTGCATTCACATTTAGTGAAGTAAATATAATTTGTGGCATTCCAGGTCTCTTTATGTGAGAAGTGCTCATGATTATGTCAGTGCTTCTTCTTTTGGGTTTATTTATGTGTTTATTTGAGGCCCTTTTCCCCTATAAACAGAGCTATTTGCTTTGCTGCCATCTCAGTGTTTCTAGGGATATTTTTTGTCTTACCTCCAGCTGTTCATCAGTAAACCATTCTCTTTAGCCCCGTATAACTACTTACCTCCGGAATCTTAAATAATATTTATAACTACTTTGCACCTGGTGGAATTTTCCAGGTAAATGAAAGAGATGGTACATCAGTCCTTATTTTGCCCCTGATCCATAATCTAGACCCAAGTCGTGGTTTCTCATTCTGCTGTTCTGGCTTTTTATAAGAGCAAATGCCAGTGCCAGAACTGATCAAGTTTTAATCCAAATGATAGACACTTCTTAAAGGACATCAGGAACTTTCTCAGAGCCTGTTATGTGGTAGTATTACTGGAGATTATCTGGTATGGCAACTATGAACTTGGCTGCAAGCTACTGGTGGCGGGGCTGTGTGTCATCTTGTACCCTGTGCACCTGCCCCCCCAAGTGGAATGTGATAGATCAATCCGTGTTGAAATGAACGCACTCCTCAATTATGTCTTAATGTATTTCAGAACAGTTAATAATAATGGAAAGAATTTTAAAGCATTTGTTCTACTAGTTTGGCATAAAATGCTTTGACTGTTTACGTGCTTTTCGGTCTCTGTAGTAAAAGCTCCTTGATTCTTAGTCTTTCGACTGAGATTTCTGGACTCAGAACACAGACCTAGTGCTCTTAGGAAGCAGCATACTCCTCAAGGATTTGTTTGAACCAGGATGTCACGAAAAAGCTAGAAGAAAAAAATTACTGTGTAAGCTATCTGTTTGTTCTCTATCACTGAATAACAACTTATCCCAAAGCTTCATGACTTAAAACAATAAACATTATCTTACAGATTCTGTGGGTCTCGCTCAAATCCAGGCACAGCTCCTCTGAGGGCCTCTGGTTCATGGTCTGTTAGTAGACTGAGATCAAGCTGTTGGTTGAGGCTTTAGCCATCTTGAGGCTTAATGGGGGATGGATCAGCTTCCACACTCCCTGGGAGGGCTTCAGAGCCTGAGTGGTTAAAGACACTGGTCCCTTACCAAATGGGCTTCTCCACAGGGCAGCTCACAACATGGCAGCTTACAACACGGCAGCCAGCTTCCCTCAGAGGGAACAAGTTCAAGAGTAGGAGGCGCACGAGACCAAAGCCGGAGTCCTTCAGCATACTAATCTCAGAAGTGATATCTCCTCGCTTTTCCATTTGTTGGCATCACGTCACAAGGGCCAGCCCACACCGAAGAGGGGGTAATTCACACAAGGGTAAGACATCCAGGGGAGGGGGGATGACAGGGAACCCATCTTGGAGGCTGCGTACCGCAGACTGAAGATATATACACGAGTGTACGTGAGTTTGGAAGCTGATCCCTCCCCAGTCAAACCTCAAGATAGCTAAAGCCTCAGCCAACAGCTTATTTACTGCTTAGTAGCAGACCATGAGCTGGGGCCACCCAGATGTTCTGTGCCTGGATGGCTGGGCCACCAAATATGCAAGATAGATTTGCTGTTTTAAGTCACTAAGCTTTGGCATAATTTGTTATGCACGTGTGTGTGTGTGTGTGTGTGTGTGTGTGTGTGTGTAGGCATATGTATATGCTTATACACACGCCTCACATACATAGGGGCTCAACTTAAATATCCTTCAAAACAAGATGCATTTCTGATAAGAAAAAATGATTCTTGTAGGTTCAAGAGTCTGTTTTGTATCACTAAACACATTCTTGATAGACAGATTTATGTTTTCAGGATGGCTCTCTGCCTTGCAATATTTCTCAAGTTGGAAAATAAAATATTTACTTCTGTGTCCTGAAGGAAAGAAGCAATTGATAGCTTTGGGTTTTTGTTCCTGGGAAAAGCAAATGCGACCTTCCTGTCTGTGGGATGAGCAAGCCACCCGGGTTAATTTATTAAACGCTTATCAGTGGATTTTTCAAGCGTGTAATTCTAAAACCTTCCTGAGCCACCAATAAAATAAGCTATTGTTAGGAAGCATTTGATATTAATAATGATCTTAATGCCGGAACCGAATCAAGAAGGCAGAATGGATCCCAGGATGGAGAAAATTCGGAAGCGTTCTCTGACCCAGACACCACGAGCTCCAGGTCTCATGAGTCTTCACACTCTCCACAATCAAGGAGAGGTCCAAAAAAAATGGTCATGAAGGAGAATGATTTTCCAGGTTGGGACTGGATACATAGCTATCCACCCTTGGCTAAGGCCAAGGCAAAAATGACCAAATGTGAAGCAGCCAAGAAGAAAGAAAACTGTGGTGGCCTCTTCTAGATCTTTGGCCCAAACACCATCCCTGCTCATTGACTGGTCCTTCCTGTGACTTTGCAGGTCCCGCCTGCCACCTAGAAGCTGACTACCTGCCACCTCTTGGACTCCTCCAGCTTGTCCCCCCATACCAGCCAGGCTCGCCTGATACCGTTCCAAGTCCAAGTGCACCCCTGTTTGGAGCCTGGTGCTTACTGGTCTGCTTGGAACACTCCTCCTGGGGTCGTCATCCCCATGGCTTGGGTCTTGTAGTTCACTTAATGTCTCTTCCCCAAGGCCATTTTCCCAGGGAAGACTTTCCTTTAAAAAAAACAAAAACAAAAACAAAAACAAAAAATAACAAAAAGCTTTCCCTCTGTCAAAAAGCACCCTAGTCACTGTCTAACCCTTATGCTGCTTTATTTTTCTTCACAGAACATCATTCCAGATTATCTTAAATTGCACATGTGTGTTCCCCAGCTAGATGTGACGATAGGAACTCAGCCAACTTTTATTTATTTAATCACCAAGTACTGAAAACTTACTTTTTGCCACACACAGTGCCCTGCGGCTCCATCCATTTCCTCCTATAACCCTCGCAAGCGCTGCTGACAGAGATCCTGTTGCCATTACCAATAACTGAGAGTGGAAGAACTTAAAGAAGTTAAATCACCCAAGACTGCCCAGTGACCGAGTGACGGAAGTGGCCGTGAGCCCAGGACTGTCTTAGTCCTTGCTCTTTGCCAACCGACCCCTTTCAGTGAAATGCTTACACAAATACAGGCAGCCTTGAGGTGGTAACAGAAACTCTTGTCACATTGTATACGTCAGTGGGACTTGGCCAGGCCCCCACTGGTGAAAATGCCACCTGAATAAGACAGGGACCGACATCCAGGCCAGGATGGACAGGTTCTATCAGCGCTATAATGGAGTTCCTTTGCTCCCTGCAAACCCATCTTCTCTCTCTTTGCTGGAAGACAGCTATCAAGAAGTTTGGGTGAATTATGTTTAACTTGAAAATAAAGGACAGAAAAGCAAAATCTGGGTAATTGTGGGAGGATTGAAGGGGAAGAAATAACAGATTTGTGGGGCACCTCAGTGGTTCGGTCCGTTGTTAAGCATCTGGCTCTTGATCTCCGTTCAGGTCTCCATCTCAGGGTCATGAGTTCAACCCTGTATTCATCTCCACACTGGCCATGGAGCCTACTTAAATGAAGGAATGGAGGAAAGAAGGGAGGGAGGGAGGGAGGGAGGAAGGAAGGAAGGAAGGTTCTAAGAAAGAAAAATAACTGTTTCCAATGCCAGGAGCAGCAGGCTCATGAGGCAAGAGACTGGTGCTGGGAATGGAGTACCCAGCAATCAGATTCTCATTCCAAGAGCCTGCCAGTGCCCAATCTCTAGAAGGAATTGAGGAGATTAGAGAGTTTGTGTTGGCCTTGGGAACATAATGGCTTTGTTTTGTTTGTCCTAGCCATTCTGCATTAATTGCTTTCTGAGTGGCAGGCACCATGCAGTGCAAATAACTTACTATGTCCCCTTAAACTTTCAGTGAGAGCAGGATTTGTCTGTCAGTGGGTTAATCATTTAGAAACACCAGCATTTGCTCCAAATACTAGTAAATGAATAAATAGTGGTCATTGAAAGCCATATGTTTGATCTCCCGAATTAGATGCTGAAAGATTCTGGGTTTTTTTATTACAGAATGTATGCCTAAACATTTGTTTAGTTTGGTGGACAGAGAAGCGCAGACCCAAAGCTGGAGTCAAATACAGGGTTGTGGGAGCAGGTTGGTTCTCCCATATGATTTTTGCAGCGTTGAGAGGAGAAACCTTCCACCATAAACATATCTTTCCATAGTTCATGCTCCTGTTCCTCTGTCATTCACCAGCATACCTGAAACTAATGGCATTGGTTAGAGTAATCACAAAAGTAGTGATCACTAAGGGGCAGCTGGAAGTTGGTGAGAACATGCCAGAATCATAGAGGAAAATCACAGAACTCCCTAAGACTGGGTCCTGCCCCTTCTGGGCAGAATCACAAAAGTTTTCAAAGGCCAAGGATGAATTTCTAGGAATAGTAAAGGACTTAAGGACACACAGGTTCCTGTAAAAATAAAAAAAAACCCTTAAATTTAAATTTAAAAAAGCAAGGAGGGCAATGTAGTCCACTGAAATGTAAGGTTATGGTACATAAATCTTTTCTTACTAGTCCACAGCCAGTGGTTTCCCACGCAGTTCCCTGAAAGGCCAGCAGAGAGCGCTGTTGGCATGCACATGTTTCCTTTGATCTCCAGCCCATCCAAGTTTCACATTAAAGTCTTCCTAAAATGGGATTTGATATGGGGAAGGACGGCTTTAGGTTAACCTAAAAAGCACTGGATTTTAATCAGAAGATACACGGTAAAGGTAACGATAAAGATACACGATAAAAGATACACTCTTGGCAAGTCTCTCTGAATCAGTTTGGGGTCTGTCAAATGAGGGAGTGCACAGGACCAGTAAAAAATACCATTTTCCATTTCCTGAGGACTTCCTGAATGCCAAACACCATGCTGGGCCCTTCCATCAGCAGGGGTTCAAATCCTGCCTCAGCATTTTTGCATTTTTGTGACTTGGGGCCAGTTACTTAATCTCTTTAAACTTCAGGTTCCTTATCTCCAGGCTAGTGATAACCAAGCCTCCTGGGCTCTCCCTGGGGAGTAAATGAAGTCGATGTATATAAAGCACTTCGGCGCATGGGTGGCTCAGGGGTTGGGCCTCTGCCTTCAGCTCAGGTCATGATCTCAGGGTTCTGAGATCGAGCCCTGCATCAGGCGCTCTGTTCTTTGGGGAGCCTGCTTCCCTCTCTCTCTGCCTGCTCTCTGCCTACTTGTGATCTCTCTCTCTATCAAATAAATAAATAAAATCTTAAAAAAAAAGGCACTTAGGCACAAGGCCTGACACGTACATGTCAATAAATGGCAGCTGTCATCAATTACTGATTTCATTGCATCCTCACAGCCACCTTGCAAGGGCATGAGTCCATTTTTGCTATTACATAAGGACCACTGAGGCTCAGGAGGTTTGGAAGGCAGCTATGGAGACCCAGCTCAGAAGGAACATCACCTGGATCAAAAGCCAGCTGTGATCTTGCCACTACACAATGCTAAACATTCTTAAATCGTATGTGCTGTATTTTGACTGTAACGTCTTTTGGACTCTCACTTAGCAATTAGAAATACAGCAGGTGGAATCAGAGACAGACGGGCATTCACAAGCTGTAGGAGGCTAAGGAACCCTACCTAGGATCAGAACAAGCTTACAGTGTGCGAAGGGGCGGAGTCAGCTCTGAACTTTGCCAGCTTGGTACCCACCCTGCAACCCCCGCTTTAAATGATCTCTAGGTAGTTTATGTTGTTGTTTGGGCCACTTTCTTCCACCTTTTAAAGTATGTGTTGAAACTAATTCTCTAAGGGGATATAAGCCATCTTTTATCTAAAGATCCCTGAAGAAGCAGTGTTACAGCAAGGGCTCTTGAATAAAACCTGACAAAACGCCATTCGGGAAGTTTCTGCTTCACCCGTGCCTTTGCCTTTCATCCCTTAAGTGGATGGAACCCTCCCCCGCAGTATGGACAGGGACCTGTCCACTGCTGGATTGCCGCACACCTCACTTGCTGCCTTACAAATAACACCAGCCACCGTTGGCATCTGCCTCCGGGTTCTGTTCTGTACTCTGCCCCCAACACGCACTGCTCTCTGTTCTCCCAGCACCACTGCAGTGTTTGCCTTTTCCCCTGTGTTGGACAGTAGAGGACACGGGAGCCTGGGGAAATGCTGAACCCCGTGGTGTGTGACCAAACGGGGATTCGAACTCAAGATCGTTGGGCTCCCAAATCCACTGCCGACTTGCTGCGCCATTTCACTGCCTGGCTTGGCTTCAGAAGTGGGCTCTCAGGGCGCCTGGGTGGTTCAGTCCATTAAGCATCTGCCTTCAGCTCAGGTCCTGATCCCAGGGTCCTAGGATGGAGCCTCACTTAGGGCTTCCTGCTCAGTGGGGAGTTGTCTTCTCCCTCTGGCCCGCCCCCCGGCCCCGAGCTTGCTCTCACTCTCTCTCTCAAATAAGTAAATAAAATATTTTTTTAAAGGAAACTGGAGGTGGAGAAGTGGGCTCTCTTCTGCACCTCAAGCTACCCCCACGTCTTTGGAAAGTCAAACGGTTATATCCTGGCTTGGTTCAGTTGAGTTTTGTCATAAGCATTCATTCTCACCTTCCTTGTAGGCTCTCTACCAGGAGTAGCCTGGGATGCATTTTTTTCTGTTCCTTTGCATTGGGGTTTTGGATAAAATCTGTGCTCTTGGACACAGTGAGAGGCATTGCGTTGGATTTGGAAAGTGAGCATTATTCTTTTCCCCCAGCAGTGGCAACAGGTGTGGGCTGTGGAGGAGCGCGGCCTCCACGGTCCCCTACCTGTCATCAACTCAGTGCTGAGGTGGCTCTATGAGGTTGCCAGGGGTCCCCGTCCCCTGGAGGGTGGCAGCAGCACTCTGTGTCTGGACTACACCTATGGCAATGAAGCTGGAGCTACTGTCAGATGCCCAGCCTCTCCAGTGTTTCAGTAAACACCTGCATCCTCATTTGAAATACTTGTAGTTATTTCTAGCTCCTTGTCTCAACCCTGACCAGCATCATTCTTAGCTCCTTCTCCATACTTCTTCTCTTCTAACTCCTCCTCAACTGTAAGTCCATTCTCAGGTTCTAGATCTTCCCTTCTTGTCTTCTTACTTATGACACTTTCCGGGAGGTCACCTGCATCTGTGTTTTCAGTTATAGTCTTTGTGCCTGTGATGGCCAGTTCAGCCTTTCCAGCCTCGACCTACACTGGGAGCTCCAGGACACGTAGCCAGATCCGCACTGGACATTTTCTTCTGACTATCTCCCATGTCTCTGATTCCCCATAACTATTGCCATGTAGCAAACCACCCCAAAATGGAGTGGTATTGAACAGCCATTACACTGTGCTCACAGATTCTTTTTTTTTTTTTTTTTTTAAGATTTTTATTTATTTATTTGACGGAGAGAGAGATCACAAGCAGGCAGAGAGGCAGGCAGAGAGAGAGGAGGAAGCAGGCTCCCTGTGGAGCAGAGAGCCCGATGCGGGGCTCGATCCCAGGACCCTGAGATCACGACCTGAGCCGAAGGCAGTGGTCCAATCCACTGAGCCACCCAGGCGCCCCCTGTGCTCACAGATTCTTTGGGCCAGGACTTCAAAGGGGATACACGAGGGATGACTGATCTGTGATGAGCCAACTCAATCAACTGGGGTGATTCAAGGCTCAGACAACTTGATCATTTGGGCCTAAAATCATCTGGGTATGCCTTCACTCACATGTGTGATCATTGATGGACCTGTCACTTGGAACCTCAGTGGGGCTGTTTGCAGGAAAGCCTGCACATGGCCTTTCTGTGGGGTGTCTCTACCTTGTGCTAGTTTGGGGGCTTCCTCACAGTATGGCAGCTGCATTCTGAGAGTAAGCCTCCCGAGAGGGCCGAGTAGACATATGTGCAATTTTTATGATACAGCCTTATCAGTCACCTGGCATCAACTCCATCATATTCTATATTTGTCATGGCAGTCACCAAGTCCCACCAAGGTTTGGAAGGCAGCAGGGCGGGGAGAAGGAACATAGGCCTCCATCTCTCGGTGGCGGACATACCAAAGTCACATTGTAACATTGTAGCGAGAGCATGTGAAAGAAAGATAAGGTTGGGATCATCTCTGGAAAACACAATCTACCACATATTACAAACTCAGAGTGTTCAAAAGCCAAATCATCATCTTCCCTGCCATCCAAATCTGCTTTCCCTTTATCCTTTACCTTAGTGACCAAGGCCATTATCCCTCAGTCATTTGAACCAGAACCTTGGGACTCTATCCAGCATTCAGGACCACACCACATTGCATAGAACCCTAGTCCCAGCCCACTTAATTATGATCCAGTCTTTGCAATTTTGCCTTCTACATGCATCTGGGACACATCTCTTTTTATGCCCACAGCCTCAGTGCAGGCCATCAAGTTAGGCTCCTGTCTCTCCTTGTTCTGGCTTCCCCCTCCTCCCCCCACCAGCCTCAGACCCATTCCCTGAACTGCTATCAGGGTCATTTTCTAAAATTCAAATTGGATTAAGACAACCTTTTGTTGGAAACCCTTCACTGGCTCCCCAAATGCCTTAATTTGCTGTGTCAAGCCATTGGCATCAACTCCCCCTGTACCTCTGCCTTTACGGCGATCATTCTGGCAAACCTGTCTTTACCCTCCTGCTGTATCAACCCATTTCCAATTCCCCAAACTCACCGAGGACTTCTGCACTGCATCAGGGCCTTTCTGTACACTTGTCCCTTATGCTTTCCTTTGTCTGCCCCCCTCCTCCTTGCCCTCCAAAGCTCAGACAAGTAATTCCCTCTGGTAGGAAGCCTTCTCAGGGTCTCCTCCAATCGTCACACTGCTTAGAGTAGAGAATCAGGAGTAGGTAGGTTGAGAACTTTCTCTTTGGTCCCCTAGGAAGACTTAGCCCCTCTTCCCCAGGGAAAAAAGGAGACCAGAAGATTTTTTTTGGCTTTTAAAAGATCTTCAGTTTTTCTTCTACTGATCTCTCCAGTGAAAATATCCTTCGTGAATGAATTAAGCATTTTCTTCCTTCTTTCTTTGCATGGTCTTATCTTACATCTTGTGCCTAAACTGAGAGAAAAAAAAAAAAAGTCATACGATTGACAGTATCACAGACGTATCTTCAAACATCCAAAGTCAATAAGACCTTATTTTCTCTCTTTCTTCTCAAGAGTATTTAATAATTCCTTCCTGTAATGTTGCTGAAGGCAGTAGTTTATGCAGACCAAGAAAACCAGTGTAGCTTTAAGGCAAATGTAGAAGTGTTGGTCTTTTGTGAACCAGCCATCCCACATCCCTAATAAATAAAATTGTTATAACCTGGGGCACCTGGGTGGTTCAGTGGGTTAAGCCTCTGCCTTTGGCTCAGGTCATGATCTCAGGGTCCTGGGATCAAGCCCGGCGTCCATCTCTCTGCTCAGCGGGGAGCCTGCTTCCCCCCCTTTCTCTGTCTGCCTCTCTGCCTACCTGTGATCTCTGTCTGTCAGATAAATAAATAAAATATTTTTAAAAATTGTCATAACCTCTTCAGCTCACATTCAGTTCTTTAATCCAAAAGCTTTCTTGATGAGCACAAAGTATTTTAATAGTGAAGTGGTGTTTTTGTTCCCCAGAAGGACAAAGAGATGAAATGTAAAAAGAAGACAGAGGAAGGTAGTATGGGAAGCTGCTGCTTCTTCCCCTCCTCTGTAGGAGGGGCAAAAACAAAGATCATCTCCCCCATGACCACCAGCACTTATCAGTAGTGTTTGGGATCACCAATGGTGTAGAGGGTTCTAGAAAGGAGAATCCCGGGAAACTTCTTAGATCACTCTCTCCAGTAGAAAGTAGTAAGGGGTGACATCACTTCCTATGGCAACTTCCAATGATGCTTTAAATATGATGTGTAGAAAAAATACTTAATTCTTGCAGGAAGGGAAGGAAAGACCAACAAGTGTTCTAGTGGCTTTGAAAAAAAAAAAAAAAAAAGCATAATGACTTGGCCTCCATAAGGCAAAAATAACACTAACTCATTGTACAAATTTTAGAAAATATTAACACCTACAAGCACAGTGAACATCTCCCAATGTCCCACCACTCGGAGATAATTGTCGTTAATATTTTAGTGCATGTCCTATCAGTTTCTCTCTCCTCTTCTCTCTCTCTTTCTCTCTCCTCTTTCCATCTCCCAGCCATGGGTGTGTGTGTGTGTGTGTGTGTGCGCGTGCACCTATATGTGTATAAATGTGAACTCCAATACACAGTTTAACAAAATGAGATCATACTTCATGTCCTACTACATAACCTGAGTTTTAACCCATTTTTTGTAAACATTTTCTATGACTATTTTGAATGAAAGGGAGGTGATGAGGAGAATGAGAAACTCACTGGTGCAAAAAGCCTCGCTGTTTCTAACCCCTGTGGACTCCTCTAATGAACACTCCATGCAGAGCCCCTGGTGAGGAGACTTGGCCAGGTCCATGTCACTGTCTGTTGTCTTCCCTGTCCAGCCTTACTTCTTGAGTGTCCCTTCACAGACCTCATTGGGTCTGAAACCTTTGTCCTCCCAGCTCTGCCTCAGTTTGCTTCCTGGGGAGCCTACGGAGCCTCCTTTGATTCTCAGGAGAGTTCATTTGCACATTTGGCTGATTAGTGGGATTGCCAAGAAAACTATGGGATACATCATGAAATTTGAATTTCAGATGACTAGTAAGTAGTTTTTAAGTATGTCCCAGGCAACATTTATAATACACTTATCTCAAGAAAATCATTCACATTTAACTGAAAATCTTGTATTTTTTTTAAAGATTTTTTATTTATTTATTTGAGAGACAGAGATCACAAGTAGGCAGAGAGAGAGAGAGAGGAGGAAGCAGGGTCCCTGCTGAGCAGAGAGCCCGATGCGGGGCTCGATCCCAGGACCCTGAGACCATGACCTGAGCCGAAGGAAGAGGCCTAACCCACTGAGCCACCCAGGCGCCCCTGAAAATCTTGTATTTTTTTTAAAGATTTTTTATTTATTTATTTGAGAGACAGAGATCACAAGTAGGCAGAGAGAGAGAGAGAGGAGGAAGCAGGGTCCCTGCTGAGCAGAGAGCCCGATGCGGGGCTCGATCCCAGGACCCTGAGACCATGACCTGAGCCGAAGGAAGAGGCCTAACCCACTGAGCCACCCAGGCGCCCCTGAAAATCTTGTATTTTTACCTGCTAAGTCTAGCAACGTATTTCAGGGGTCATCTTTGTGCCCATGTAACTCATCTCCTTAACTAGATCATGAGGTCCCTGAGAATATACGGCCCAGGTTTTCATATTTTTTGTCTCCCCAGAGGCTCCTCGGGGTGTAGTGCTTTCTAACCGACGAGTCTTTAAACACATCCTGCAGGGCCACAAAGCTCCCAGAAAATGAAAGCAATATTTTGTGTCCTGTAAATGAAACATTGCATGTACAATGGCATATAACTAACTCAGTATTCCCTGGTCCTCCAAAAACTAAAACAAACAAACAAACAAACAAAAATCATTATTCTTCCCATTTAACAGGTTAAAATTAAAAAGAATATGTACACAAGGTCACACAAAGCTAGTCAAGTCATTCTTAGCATTGAAATCCTGTATTCCTTCCTTACCACAGGAAGCATGTAGTATAATTTTGTCAATTAAAAGATCCCTTTGGGGCAGCTGGGTGACTCAGTTGGTTAAGCGCTGGACTCCTGATTTCAGCTCAGGTCATGATCAAGGTTGTGGGATCCAGTCCCGCATGGGACTCTGCACAGTGTGGAGTGTGCTTAGAATTCTCTCTCTCCCTTTGCCTTCCCCCCCCCCCCCCCCCCCCCCCCCCCCCCCCCCGCCACATACACTCTCCCTCTCTAAAATAAATAAAAAGGAAGGAAGGAGGGAGGGAGGGAGGGAGAGTGAGAGAGAAAGAAAGGAAGAAAGAGAGAGAAAGAAACCTTCAAATTACCTTTCAAATAGAAACAAGCTTGTTAAAGGCAAATGACAGATAATGGTGTGCCTTTATGTGGGAAGAATCCCATGGCCCCTTCTCAACTAAACAGAGGAAAATGCAGAGTGTTACAGTCTGAAAGTTTGTGTCCCTCCCCAAATCCGTGTGTGGAAGCCCTAACCCCCAGTGTGATGGTACTATGGGGTGGGGGTAGGGCCCTTGGAAGGTAATTAGGTGTAGATGAGGTCATGAGGGTGGGGCCCCATGAAAGACTTAGTACCCTCATATGAGGAGGAAGAGACACCAGAGCTCTTTCTCTCCACCGTGTGAGAGCAGAGCAAGAAGGTGGCTATCTTCAAGTCAGGAGAAGGGCCCTCGTTAAGAATTGATTTTGCCAGCACCTTGAGCTTGAACGTCCCAGGTTCCAGAAATGTGAGGAAAAAATTATTTAAGCCACACAGTCCATGGTATTTTTTAGAAATGCCACAAACATTTGTACCTGTGTTCATGCTGTTTTCTATGTCTTAGATGCCCATTCTCCCTTTCTTTTGCTCCAAAGGGAACCATCCCACTCATGCTTTAAACACAGCTTGGGGTGTGTGTTATAAGGAATTTAGCCTTGCCCAAAGAAAAGGTGTGGACTTTGCCCTCAAGTTCTCAGGGGAAATTTCTGGACTCTCGTGAGTGCCATGTCTATTAGGAGTATCTTGGTTTGCCTGGGGGTTTTCGGTCATGCCAGTTGGGCTAACGCTGGGACTTAGAATGGGGGCTGTCCACACTACCTACAGAATCCACATTATCTACATAAATGTAGATAGTATTTACAGTGGGGTACTGGCCAGAAAGACTGATAATAGATTTCGTCACTGAAAGAAACACATTTATTATTATCTTACTCTTCCTGCGGTCACCATTCCAAATGAGTTTTCCTGGGCTAAAATCAGGGTGTTAACAGGGTCATGTTTCTTTCAGAGGCTATAGAGGAGAATCTGTTCCTTTGCCTTTTCCATCTTCTAGGTTACCTGCATCCCTTACCTTGTGGCCCCTTCTCCATTTTCTTTTTTTTTTTTTTTTAAGATTTTATTTATTTATTTGATAGAGAGAGATCACAAGTAGATAGAGAGGCAGGCAGAGAGAGAGAGAGGGAAGCAGGCTCTCTGCAAGCAGAGAGCCCGATGTGGGACTCGATCCCAGGACCCTGAGATCATGACCTGAGCCGAAGGCAGCGGCTTAACCCACTGAGCCACCCAGGCGCCCCCCCCCTTCTCCATTTTCAAAACCATTCTCTCCCATTCTGACAGTCCCACCAGCTCTCACAAGGGCTCTTATAATCCAGGATAACCTTCCTATCTCAAGAGTCTTACTTTAATCACACCTGCAGTGTCCTTTCTGACCTATAAGGTAACCTTCAGTGGTTTTGAGAATTAGGATGTGGATATCTTGGAGGAGGGTGTTATTCTACCTACCACAATGCTTGATTTGTTTGATCCAAAATTCATGTCAGAGTTTATGTAAATATCATAAGCCCCCTATTTATGTTAAAGTAACTAAAAAGAATTATAATGATTTACTTCAGAGTGATTGCTGGGATCCCTTAATCTATTAATAATGGCAGATATATTTATTGATGATGGTAATATAACTACAGAGTCGCTGTAAAGATCAGCTGAGATAGTTCCTATAAATCGCTTACAACAGTGACTGGTGCATAGAAACTACACAAATAATGTTAGTTTATTGTTACTATTATTTTTCCTATTGTTGTTATTATAATTGCTTATCTGATACTTAATGATGGGGCAAGTATGTTGAAGGTCAAAATGTCTCCCAGAAAGAGAAAAAATATCAAATGTTAATTCTAGATCTTCAGAGGATACAAGAAGCAGTAAGGGGCAAGGAGAAGGAAGAATAACAAGAAATTGGAAGCATTTCATTCAGTTAAGAATCTCACCTTTGAATATCCTTATCTAACATGTATGGATTATTCAGAGTGGTTTGATACCAACCTTGAGGGAAAGCAGAAGGTAGAGGGAGAAAGGGCAGCTTTCTCTGGTCCACTAGTGGGTCTCAAAAGGGCTGATGGAAGGAGGAAAATGCCCCTGTTTGAGTTGGTAAAAGACACAGTTCCCATACACTTTTCAGAAGCTCACCCAGGACTGCCAGTTACTGTCTGCCTCAATGCCTGTTCAAGTCTAGGGCCAAGTGAATAAGGATAATGATGTGAAAGTAAATACAACATGCTGGTAATTACTTCTAGGTTCTGCCCTTTCATAAAATCTAATAAAATTGGACTTTAAATGTCTATCTTCATAATGCAGCTGTGATATGTTTGTTCTGGTATTACTTTTTTTGTCTGTCTTGAATTTAAAAAAGGTGCATTTCATTGGAAAACAGTACATTTTTTATTTTAAGTGGAATAGAAAAAAATTGATTTTTTTTCTCAGCTCTAATTGCAAACATGTCAAATAACATGTCACATTTAAAGGCTGTCATGGGAGCCAAACAGTGTAATTGTATATGGACAGTGCTATCTAATTTAGCTGGGTTTGCATGATTTACTAGGATGCGTTGCCATCACTTGCATTATTTAGATCTTTGATAATCTCCTTCTTTTCCCTAGTAATCTAAATCTGGAAATTTTTCGCCTCTCTTGCATCAGGAGGTCCTTTTTGTCAATCACATTATCTGGGTGCAACAGGAAGGGAGCCCAAAACAGGGGTGAAGAAAGGAAGCATCCCAGCAGGTGAGCAGTTCAGAAAGCAAGAACTGGGGTTACAGATGCACAGGATCAATGGGCTCCTCAGGGTTTCCAAGGATCGACTTGCATATGCTGTGCGGAACTCTGTAATTGTTGGACAAGGTCATGGCCAAAACTTGTTTCTCACGAAGCAAACTCTGTTATATCCCAGTATCTCTTAATATCATATAAACACAGGTCATAGCAGTAATTTGTCAAACCCAGATTGGGTCGCAACATTTTCAACACAGTTTGTTTTCCGTAAGCATTGAGAGTAAGCTATTTGCCAGTCACTTCGCTGTAGTACACTAGATTAAGTTTTAAAAGCTCTGAACGTGATTAGTGTGAATGGGTCACTGCGTTTATGGGCCTACCACCCCATTAGGAGACCTCTAGGCTTATAAAATAAAAATCCCCTTTGCCGTACTTGAGGTGCTCATAAAATGCAATAATACTGATGGCTACAGCTTGGAGACTTTTGCATGTGTCCATCCACACCCCTTTCCTCAGTCCCAGGCTTCAAGCCCCATGCAGGATAGGTGTGAACCTTGATATCATCTGTCCATGGGAAAAAGAGCAGCTCAGCCAAAGGCAGCTGGGGATTCATGAAAAGTTCTGGAAAAACATCTCATAAATAATTGCATGAGGAGGGACGCCTGGGTGGCTCAGTTGGTTAAGCGGCTGCCTTCGGCTCATGTCATGATCCTAGCATCCTGGGATCAAGTCCCATATCGGGCTCCTTGCTCGGCAGGGAGCCTGCTTCTCCCTCTGCTTCTGCCTACTTCTCTGCCTACTTGTGATCTTTCTCTCTCTGTCTCTCTCTCTCTGACAAATAAATAAACAAAATCTTTAAAAATAATAATAATAATTGCATGAGGATACAGAGCGTAGCCAATAAGGCCCGCTTTCCCTTTTAATTTGCATTGGATCTTCTGTATGGAAGTTGTCTGCTTATCAACAAATGTCTTCTGGTGAGTGATTCATAAACTGGAAACAAGCTCTTAAGGTAGCTGGGTTTGCCATTACCTGCCACAACCTGAAAGCTTCCTCTGAGAGAGGAAAAGTGTTTTTCAAAAGGAAATCACTTCAAAAAAGTGAGTACTGTGGCTTTGGGTTTGGGGCATTGTGTAACTATCATACTCTTCACTTAGACACATTCTTGGAAACACCCAGGGAGAGTCTAGTTCTTTACCACTAGCGAGGCCAGAGGGCATCAGTAGGTATCATTTGATAATAAACAACTCTTGGAAAGGAAAAACAGTAGAATAGTTAGAACTATAACTAATTGAGAAGGTGGGTTAAAGCAAGTGACTGAGTCAAAAACAGTTGGGTGGGCATACCTTGTTTTACTGCGTTTCACTTGATTGTGCTTCACAGACACTTGGTTTTTTACAGATGGAAGGTTTGTGATGACTCTGTGTCATGTAGGTCGATCAGAGCCATTTTTTCCAACAATATTTGGTTCCTTTGAGTCTCATGCCACATTTTGGTAATTGCCACAATGTTTTGAATCTTTTTATGATTATTCTATTTGTTTTGGTGATCTGTGACCAGTGGTTACAATTCACTAAAAGCACAGGGGAGAGCGCTTTTTAGCAATAAAGTATTTTTCAAATAAGGTACTTACGTTGTTTGTTTTTTGTTTTTTGTTTTTTTAAGATTTTATTTATTTATTTGAGAGACAGAGAGCACAAGCAGGCAGAGAGAGAGGAGGAAGCAGGCTCTCTGAGGAGCAGAGAGCAGGATGTGGGACTCGATCTGAGGACCCTGGGATCATGACCTGAGCCGAAGGCAGAGGCTTTAACCCACTGAGCCACCCAGGCACCCCTTATATTGTTTTTTAAGACATAACACTATTGTACTTCATAAACTCAGGTGTAAATACAGCTTTTATATGCCCTGGGAAACCAAAAAATGTCTTTGACTTGCTTTATTGCAGTGTTCACTTTATTATAATTGTCTGGAACTGAACTTATAGTATATCCAAGTTATGCCTATACATACCTTTCTTAAATATATTTTTTAACTTAAGGCATAAATGTGCATTTATTTGCCAATCTCTCCATTTAATGCCATTACTTTGAGTGTGTCTGTACTAATTGGAGTTCTTTGTGGCCTTCACTTCACAAGCCAGAAAGCATGATCTGTGATTTCTATTTCCAGTTTCTTTAAAATGCAGGGAGAGCTTTTAAAATTTGTGATGTCATCTTAGCGTAAGAGGCAGCTAGATTTGGATGCGGTATTTACCAGTATTTTGTAACTATCTCCATTACACTATATTTCAGGGCAATTTTTTAAAACTACTTTGCAAAGACCAAAAGACTCTGACTGCTTTTCCATTCAGATCATTGCTCAGGGTTGTTTTTGCGGCAACACTGGGAGATGAGTTTACATCTCTTCCCAGACACAGAGGAGGTTTGCTTACTGCTTGCTATAAGACAGGTAGATTCCCCAGCTCTTAATTCTTCTTGGCTTTAACACAAACCGTCTGTGTGTGTAGTCTGTCATATTGTCCTGGTGATGCTTGGAAGTAAGGGGAACTCCTGCAAACATGCTGATGTTCCTGTTGCTAACTACACCATGAGTAATAAAGTGCTTTGTCTCTGACCCAAGAGTCTGTCTTCTGCCAGCATCCTTGAAATAATAACAGCCTGATTTATTAGCTTATAAGTAGAGTAAAAGTCAAATCTTAGACCCAACTGCCCTCAATAAGCATATAGCTCAACTGTTAGTTCTAGAAATATGCAGAGGTATTAGAAGATACCCTCTTAAATACATGCATTCTATATGAAATGAACTTCAATCAGAATGTTGGTTTATCAGTGCAAAGAGGACATGGATATTCTGGTTAAGCTGTCTATGTACCAGCCGATTAAGATAGCACATTCTAGAGGCACCTGGGTGTTTCATTTGTTTAAGTGTCTGCCTTCAGCTCAGATCATGATTCCGGGGTCCTGGGATCGAGCCCCTCGTCAGGCTCCCTGCTCAGTGAGGAGCTGCTTCTCCATCTCCCTCTGCCTACTGCTCCCCTACTTGTGTGCTCTCACTCTCTGTGTGTCAAATAAATAAAATCTTTAAAAAAAAAAACAACTAGATGCCTCGAAGCACAGTTACGGCTCTTGAGAATATAGGTCTGTCCTTTATTGTGATAGGATGGGAAGTGGTCTATGAAGTGATACGTGTCTGCCCTCTTTCTCTCTCGTCCCACTTGCCAGTGAGAACCCTATCTTTGGCGGCTCAGGCTGAACACTTCTGTGCCTTGTGAGAGAGGTTCTAAATGGGTCAGCTCAGTTCCTGGCCTTTCGATGCATAGAATCAGGATGAGGGTAGAAGCTGTGGAAGAATTGTCACAAGTGAGCTTGGTTCACTTGCAGTTGAATGGAACAGACAGAACAGCTCACGTGAAAATGATACAAAATCGGGGCACCTGGATGGCTCAGTTGGTTAACCGTCTGCCTTCCCCTCAGGTTGTGATCTCAGGGCCCTGGGACTGAGCTCCACATCAGGCTCCCTGCTCAGCAAGAAGTCCGCGTCTCCCTCTGCCTCTTTTCACCTACCACCTTACCCCGCTCGTGCTCATTCTCTCTTTCTCTCTCTCAAATAAATGCATAAAATATTTTTAAAAAAATTTTTTTAAAAGATAGCACATACTATGTGAGTAAAGCCCAACATGCACCTAGATTTAATAAAAGTAATGAGTTAAAGCTGGTTATGTAATATAGGTAATGACAGTCACAAACAGGGATAATAACAACACAATCGATACCTAAAATAAAATTTAGTGAATATAAAAGAAAATTCAATATGTTCTTCTAGTCTTATATTAGGCACCTAATCATAAATGATTCCTTACATTTTTCGCAGCAGTTAGGCTCCCATTCAATATGATTTTTAGGAATACTAAGAATCCATTCATCCCAGAGTCATTTGCTTGGTCAAATCTTGATTTGATTTCTATTAGATTTCACACACACACACCCAGACTTTTAACAATATGTATGCAGGAGTCAACCAGTAACATTTTTTCCACTTAAAATCACAAGTTCTCCATTGAATGCAATCAAACTGTGAGAAAAATAAAAAGAATTTCTTTTCTTTTTCCCAACTACTTACAACATATTATGAGCTAAAAATATGTTCCCCTTCTATTTAAACTACCACTGTGGATACTCTTAGTACCATATACTATGACTATACAGCTTTAATTTGATTTTTATAATATCAATATTATAAATTTTATGTATTAATTATAAGTTTGTTTTATGTATAGGTTATAGAAAATGAAGATTATCCAGAACCATTCAAGGAAGAAAATGAAAATTATCAATGTTAACCAAATAAATAGTCACTACAACTTTGTTAGGTATTTAGGTTGTCTCCAATTATTTGCTATTATTAAAAAAGATGTATATTAAAAAAAAGATGTATATTAAGGTGACACTTTTCCAGATAAACCCCTGAAATCTCTGTCGATTTCACACTTATTTATTGATTGATTGCTTGTTTTTTGTTCACGTACAGTCCAAACCAGTGTTTCTGATCACCTTCAAATAAATGATTCAGGGATGAGTATCCTCCCTTAGTAAGGCTCCACCCATCTTTAACATGTGGCTTTCAAGGTCGACATGGAAAGAGAAAGAGCACAAACAATCCCCAGTGACTCTGGAAGTGACACACATCACATATCACTTCTGTTCACATTCCATTGGATAGGACTTAATCAGATGGTCACCTCTGACTACAGGGGAGGCTGGGAAATGTGCATTAGCCATGTGCCTTGGAAAATGAGGAAATGGCTTTGGTGATTAGTTAATAGTTTCAATGTCATAGTGATTGTAGATAATCCTTGTGAGTAACTCTCATGTTCATGATTATTTCTTTAAGAGAAGCTTCCAGAAATTTCTCTAATGAGATGACTTCTCTTATGATTCCAGAGAATCATCTTAATATTTTATGCGTATTTTGAGCAGATGTCGGCCTTCTAGCTTTTCACCGCAGCCCTAAGTGGTAGATAGTTTGAATATGTTAGTACACTTATTGGGGACCCTGCTTGCCTTTTACTTGGAAAAATCATTGGTCCACAGGCTCTCTGTCCCATAATTATTTTCCTGATGATATTCCATTCACGAAAAGCTTGACTTTTCTAGATAAATGTGTGTGTGTGTGTGTGTGTGTGTGTGTGTATGCATACTTATGTATGTATGTGTCAAAGCCTAGTTAAATATAACGTGAAAGTACATTCTGTTTATTTCTAGAGACATTCATGTTTATATACCACAAAAGGACAATTTATGAAAGTTTGGATGTTGGAGAATTTTTTCTGAAACAAAGATTTGTTTTGAAAATCATCCATATTTTTACTTGTCTAGAATACCTTAAAAGTTCAAATACTTCACTTTTAATTTTGTAGTCTCTTATTCATACAGACCAAAGGTTATTCTAAAACTGTTTTCCATTCACTATTTATTTCTCTGCAGTTCATAATCAACGAAAGTAGTCAATAAGGAAAATTCTAATAAGAATGAAAATTCCCTGGAATCCTAAATATAAGTTGATGTCAGCAGCACTTAATATGTAATTTCTTGCTGGATTCCTCTACCACACCATGGAATCAGTTCACTCCCTATTGAATTGACCACCTCCTAAAAGGGATCTGTATTGATTCCTCCATATTTTCTCTATTGTTCACAAATTTGATTATTGCATTGGCTTCTTCTCAGCAATTTTTTTCTGGGATTCTCCTTAAATGATTGAGTGTTAAACTCAATAAATTGGAGGTTTTTCACACATCTTACTACAGACATTTCTTATTCAGTCTCAATGCTAAGTATGGCCTTAACTTCCCTTCTCTATTTCCTCTTGAAAGTGCTGGTTAACAGTTAACAATAATCCTGTCTTGAAATAGAAAATGTGGTTCCGAGACTTGAACCAAATGAAATATCGATTCAGGTTGGAGAATATTTTGATGTTTTAGTTTTGTTACAGTTCAGTTGTTTTAGAAAATATGTAGGTTTGGATTTAGTTCAGACTGGTTCACTGGGTTTTTTGTTTTTAATGGATTTGATTTATAGTTCTGCAAAAAGTTTAATATTGGGTTTCGGTCAGAGAGGACACATTCAGCAAAATAGTTGTTTGTTTCCAGTTTCAGTTCATGGGTCATTACAGTGCCTGGGTGTTGTTAACTATTTCCAAAGCCACAGCGTGGAGTTTGCACCTCACTGTGGAGTCCTCATCCAAAGGACAATAGATGCCATTCACCTCCCATAGAATTGTGACCACTCACAGTAGACCTGACGCTGTTATATATACCCCCTGTGAAATCTGGTGATGACAAAGAGTTGTATGTTGGGGGATTATTTGTCTTTTAACGTGTGCCAGGATTTTCTTTTGCTTTTTCTCCATATTGATAGGAGGGTTCCTATGATCTCAACCTTTGAATGTCTGCAGTCTCAATGTTCTTTTTTTATTGACATTGAATTGATTATATCCTAGGCAACAATCTGAATTTTAAATGGACTTCTTCCATTTGATTTATTTATTTAGATTTATGTATTTGATTTCAGAATTACTGCACATTTTTAGGAGACTTCACCTGCAAGTCTGGTTCTCTAATGAAATCCATCTTCTCTTTAATTTTTATGGCTAAGTGTGGAGAAGGATTATCAAGTTGTTGAGTATGGTGGTAAGCATATCTTTTCCCTCTTGGGAATGTTTTATTCCAGACTCCACTTAAAAAATATGGGTGGGGTTGTCACTGGGCATAACAGTAGGTGAGGTGAAGAAAGGGGGCAATATCTTCCCACTAGAAAAACTCTTTAAAGGCTGGATAAATAGTAAGGAGTGTGTTTAATACAACTAATTTATAGATAAATGTGGTGCCAAGCCAGAATACATTAACAAGGTAAGGCTTCGGGGTCTCTAGGTAAGATAATATATTGCTTTCATTAAAAAGCAATCTGCATGGATGCCATCCACCAGCACTAGAAACTTCGCAGCTGTCACCTTTATCAGGGGAACAAGAGCAAGCACTACATTTTAATCACTGGAGTTTGTCAGGAACGAAAAACAGCCAGCTTCCCACAAATCAACAGACATGTATCCTGATAAGGGAAGTGCCCTGGAAAAGGACAGTTACATACCGCGTGACACCACCAATTCCAGGGTGATCAAAGCCCAGTAATTGTCGAAGATAAATCTAGTGATTTGGGGCTTTCGGACGAAACAGTTGTCTTTGAACAAAGCAGACACACACTTATATGAATTATCCGTGACTTAGAACATGTTTAGATGGGAGTATATTCTGCAGAGTGGGAAAAATTGGGCAACAAAACAGTCAAGCCCATCCTCATGCTGATAACTGCTTTCTGGCTATGTTACACTTTGATTAAATTGAGAAGTCATCAGGAAGAAAAACCTGGAATAAGAGTCAGGAGAAGCATATCAAATAAACAGCAACAACAAAAAGAAAAAATCTGGACAAGTAAGACAGGAATGGGGACTATTTCCTACACATTCACACCTCTCACATTTGCATTCAGAGAAACAGAGCCTAACCAGGCCCAGCAGCTGCCATTTGAGCCCTGTTCACATTCAGCTGAATGCAGGGTCCTCGCAACGGATCTCCTACTCTAAGATGTCTTGAGAGTCTCTGTGCTTTCAACTAAGAAATTAGACTTAAAAAAAAATAGTTTTTTCAAAGGTTGCAAGCAAGCGAAAACCCCCAAATTGGAGATATATATATATAGATAGATAGATAGATAGATAGATAGATATCTATATATATATAACAGATTTTTTAAGGATTGAGACGTTTCTCTGGCAGAGAAACCAAGCAGGGTTAGAATTTACAAGTCAGAGTGCCTTGAAATGAATGACATCTGAAAGATCACTGAAGTGTAAGAAGATGAGACATAAAAGAATAAAACATGCTGGCAAAGGGGGACCATTTACTCACAGGGGAATAAACTCGAGGGAAACTGAATTCCATCTTTGAAAGTCACTGATAGTCCCAACCAAAGGGATTGTGATCTATTTTCAAAACCCAAACAAGGCTCTGGTTTAAATTACACCTGTCAAATGCTGGTTCCTCAAATATCAGTAGAACAACCTGTTAATAATACAAGACAGTTTATTCCTTATCAAGCTAAGAAAGAACATGACTCCATAGGTTTAAAAAATTGTATTACTTGAGGTGAAATTCATATAACATAAAGTCAACCATTTTCAAGTGTGCAGTTAGGTAGCATTTCAAAAATTTGCAATACTGTGCAACCATCGCATTTATCTAGTTCCAAAATATGTGCATCACCCCCATAGGAAATCCCTTAATGGTTAAGCAGTTGTTACTGGTTCCCTTACCACAACCCCAAATCCCTGGCAACCACTTGTCTGCCTGCTTTATCTATAGATTCACCTAATGTAAATAGTTCATATGAATGGAACCATACAACCACACAGACCTGTTGTGTCTGGCTTCTTTCACTGAGTGTAATCTTTCTGAGGTTTCTGCACACTACAACATGTATCAGTACTCTGATTTTTTTTTAATGGCTGAATAGTATTTCATTATATGGATATAACACACTTTGTTTCTCCATTCCTCCACTGATAGATGTTTGACTTTGAGTTGTCACTGTCTCATGTTTTGGCTGCTGTGAATACCACAGACTTGAGGGAAGGGCAAGTTCTAGTTTATTGGAATTTTGAAGTCTGGGTTCAAGGCTGGTTTTCAAAGCCAGGACTTGAGTAGGACCAGGTAAGGATTATTGTATCACAGTTTGAGAGTGCTAGGAATGACAACCATTTTGAAGCAAAAGCTTAAGGAGTTTTGGGACTGGAAACTTCCGGGTGATGCTTTTATAAAAGTTGAAGACTTGATGGATCTTTTTGGGAAATTTCTGTAACAAACAATCCAGTTATTTACTTGGACAAGAGACTCTTAAAATAGTAAAATTATGTTCTTGACAGCAACGGAATCCTAAAGTCATGTAACCGTAGATGCTAAGTTGTGTGGTACAATCCTCACCCTACAAGAGATGGAGATACATTAAAAGGATGCATTTTCTGGCAGTATGGGGGGCAAAACTGCTCTTGAACCATTCCAACCACAAAATTCTGTAAAGTTAACCGAAGGTCAATCATAGAGTGCCTTTGACAAACGGTAGGTTTCTGGGGAGCGAGAAGCATATCTGTCGGCCATTTGCATCACAACATCATACATGATCTAGCACACAATAACAGCTTCCTAAAGTCTAGAGAGGTAATAATAACATGACATTCTCGCAGTCATGATTAAGCACACATTTGTCTCAAGATACCACGTATTTTGCCAAAACAAAATAAGCACTGCTTTAAATACCTTAAATTCGTTGCTTCATATTAGCTGTGCTCATGGGAAGCTACTCTGTCATTGAATAAATACTGATCCTTTGCAGTTCGGCCACTTACCCAATCTCTAAAAGGATGTGGGAGAAGTTGGAATGTCCTTGCAAGGTAGCAGCTGTAAATACTAAAATAAACTTGGCCACCAAGCTAAGTAACCAAGAGCTGATGCTGCCTGATAACACGGAGCATATTTATAATGAGAGTTTCCTGTAATTAAAGAAAAACTAACTGTAAAGGGATAGAAAGAACAAATATTTCATTTCTGATGCCTTTGGATCGATCAGAAAGAGTATTGAAAAAGCAAAGACTTGACTGTTTATTTTCAAATACAAATAAATGGATTATTGTGCTGCACAAGGAACAAAATATTTTGACTCCTTAGAATATATACTTTGGAAATCCTTGATACCTTTTCTAAGCTAAAAAGAGTGCACTCGGGGCGCCTGGGTGGCTCAGCGGGTTAAAGCCTCTGCCTTCAGCTCAGGTCATGGTCCCGGGGTGCTGGGATCGAGCCCCGCATCGGGCTCTTTGCTTGGCTGGGAGCCTGCTTCCTCCTCTCTCTCTGCCTGCCTCTCTGCCTACTTGTAATCTCTATCTGTCAAATAAATAAATCTTTAAAAAAAAAAAAAAGAGTGCACTTGTTTACCTGCCTCTAAACACTGAAGATGGGGAAAGAAAGTGCAATCATCACTTGTTTCAATAACCACTTGTCATTGGAAAACAGTTGCTTCTTTTGGAAATGAAAAGAATTGCCTTCGATGAAAATAGTGAATATTATTTCAGAGAGATTTTTTTGAAGTGGATATGAAGCATGAGGGTCATTTACATTTTTCATAAATTTCCCCTATACTTCTTTCCTCTTTTCTATTAAAAATTTATTTATTTGAGAGAAAGAGAGAGAGGGTATGTGAACCCCAGCGGGGTTGGGAGGGAAGGGGCAGGGGGAGAGGGGGAGAGGGAATCTCAAGCAGACTCCCAGCTGAGCGTGGAGCCCGACACAGGGCTCCATGTCATGACCCTGAGGTCATAACTTGAGCTAAAATAGTGGGATGTTCATCCAAATAAGCCACTTGGATGCCCCAAGAATTTCCTTCTTTTTAAGGCTAAATAGTATCCTATTTCCTGTATGTGTCATGTTTGTTTTATCCATTCATCCATCAATGGACATTTGGGTTGCCCCTATGTTTTGCCTATGGTGAATAATGCTACTGTGAAAACGGGTGTACAAATATCTGTTCAAGTCCCTTCTTCCACTTCTTTGGGGTGTATAATGAGAAGCATAATGACTGGATCATATCACAGTTCTCTGTGTACTTCTGAGAATTGCCATCAAGTTTTCCACAGACGCTACACCATTCTGTACGTGCACTGAAGTGCACAAGTGATCCAGTTTCTCAGCATCCTCACCATCCTTGTCATTTCCTGTTTTACCTTACTTTGTCTATTTTTGAGTGCATTTTTAAAAAATATTTTATTCTTAAACAATCTCTTCACCCAAGTGGGACGCAGAGTTACAAACCCAAAATCAAATGCTCTGTCCCAACCGATCCAACCAACAAGCCCCTTGTCTTATTTTATAATCGCCACCCTAATGAGTGTGAAGTGGTGGCCCAGGGCTAAGTTGGATATCTCGCTTTACCCTGTCCTCTTTCCCCACATTGCTGCTTTTCTTACTTGGTTTTCTCCATGCTCCTTTACCATTTCTCCTACTTCCTTTAGTAGGATAAGAAATAGACTTTTCCAATACACTGGGCACACTTTGCTTCACAGGGAGGACAGGTACATGGCAACACGTAACTCTGTCTCCGCTAAGGGGAATGACACTGACCAATATTGACTGTTCCAAATACTTGTATTTATACTTAGGGGAATAATTTTAAGTGTGACCTTGATCTTTCTGGGCAAGGTTAAGTTTGTGTCTCCTTGAGAGGGGAGGAAAAGAATATTCCAGTCTCTGAGAAGTCTTGCAGAGTGTTTTGAGGAACACAGTACAATGCCCAATGTGTTATTTACCCTGATTTTAATGTTACAGTGATCAGGGAGTGCTACTGCATTTTACTAGGACTGTGAACACTAAGCTTCTGTCCCGGCCTTGCCACTGATGTTCCCAGTGGTCTCGGGCAAGTACTTTCAAAGCTTCAATTTCTGGATTTGTAAAATGGGGATATTTGAGTTTGTTACCTCTGAGGTCACTTCCCGTTTTGGGACCCCGCCCTTAATATAGGATCATCTTTGGTAGTTATCTACAGGGATAGCATTTGAGAAGTAAAAAGGCAGCAATCTTACAGGTCAAAGCAATGTAGAGAGTAAAATTGGATGAATCCTTTCATTAAAAAGAAATTATTCTACTATATGTAGCTTTCTGTGGTTTGAAAGAGAGATCATGTAAGGCACACATCAGAATGTAACCCATGGCATATTCCAGCATAAAACCACAGAACTGTTTTGTGACAATATTGATAATAATGTAAAATCGGAATTTTACCATCTTTCCTCTCTCTCTGTCATCCAAAACCCCATTTCTCAGCAACGGTTATGGAGTGTGGGTGATTTCTGGGTTATCTAGAGTTTTTAGTTAAAGAACATACTGGGAACCGTAGAAAATCCTAGAAAAGTTGTAAGAATTTAAAGCCTGGTGCATTTCATTCCCTGTTTACCTTAGGCATTCTTCTTCTTTCACTTTGAACATAGTCTGCTATCAGTTAAATAGAGCCCTTGAATAAGAACTATGATCTTTTGATACAATTAAAATATGATTGATCAAATTTAATCTATGATTAAAATTAGATTAATATCTAAACCACCAATTAATAGGAAATTGTTTTACTAACTTTCATTTTAATCCACTAAGTCATGAAATCCAATGTCTTGGTTATTTTTGTTTATTTTCTTTTATTCTTTAGTTCTTTTATTTTTTTAAGAGGAAGACTTTTTTTTTAAGATTTTATTTATGTATTTGACAGAGATCACAAGTAGGCAGAGAGGCAGGCAGAGAGAGGAAGGGAAGCCGACTCCCTGCTGAGCAGAGAGCCCCATGTGGGGCTTGATCCCAGGACACTGGGATCATGACCTGAGCCAAAGCCAGAGACTTTAACCCACTGAGCCACCCAGACACCCCATCTTTTATTCTTTAATTCTTGTTTATTCTTGTTTATTTCCATGACATATTAAAATGTAAGAGTTAACAAACTAGGATTTGGGAGTGAGCTGATAATCTCAACTCTACCACCCACCTGGGGGCCTTCTAAACTTGTCTCAGTAACCAGACTAAAGTAGACATGAATATTTATGGAATGAATTCATGGTCTGTTCCTCCTAAACCCTCCATATTCTCCTCATGGTCATCACAGATAAAGGGTTCTGAGCAGGATTTGGTCTCCATGGGGCCATTTTTCCTTTGTAGAGTTTCACTACCACACACATACATTGTCGCCTGTCTCTAGGTTTCTCTATTTTCCATTCGGAAGACCCTTTTTGGTAGTACCAACCTTGCACTTAACCAGCACACCACCAACAGACATGCTATCTTAGGCTGTGAGTTTTCTTTGAAAACCACACAACCAAATTTTGACTGGAGTTTTTATGGTTAATAAAAAGAGGCTCCCTCCAAACCCTGTGCCCATTGAGGATTCATTTCCTGTGATTGGATCCACTAAAAATATATGTGAGTTATTGCATGGTCCTATTTGCTCAGTTTAAATCCTTTCATCGATATTACAAGCTCTGGATATTTTCTAGGATATAAAGAAACACTTTGTGCTCAAGTTTAGGAAGTTCAATAAAGAGGAATTATATTATAAACCCATATGTAAGAGTAGTGTTATATACTCTGATATCCTGAATGGAGCAACCATTAAATGGTTTTCTTTGACTATCATTTTCTGTCGGAATAAAATTCTCTGTGATCCATCATCCACAAAACTACTTAAATAACATCACCAGTCAGCTGTTGGCCCAGGAAAGAAACCATATTGTCTTTTCTTTTTTCTTGTACTTTTCAAGAGAGAATCTAAGTATTTCATGTTGATTGCTTGATTGGCTGCAGAGGGACTCTTTAAAAATACTAAAAAAAATCAGGAATCCAGTACAAATCAAACATAAGCTGCTATCAATCATGTGCCCGGGGCATTATGTGAGGTTTTTACTCAGAAAGATGTCATTAAAAGTTGCAGAAATTAATTGGTGCCATTGAATGTAATGGCCTTTCCTGCCATAGTTTCTCAAATGTAAAGAAAAATTATGGATAACGTAAATTCCTTGTGGGATTCTTATAGATGTCTGCTTTGTTCTGTTATTGTTTATTGCAAATGTTATTACTGTGATCTATGGCCCTATCACGCTTTGTCTATACTGCGCTGCTGTTCTGTGGCCCACAACAACGGAGGGCTTTACTCATAGGCGAAGACTATGTTTATTTGGAAATTCTTTGCTTTTATGTATTCCAAAAGTGTCTCAAGGTGTTCATTTTGCGTGTTTAAATTTTTATACAAAAACACATTTGTTCTGATTGATTAAATATTGACTTACAGCATTTTTAGAACAACTCTGAATCTTATTTAAGTTCAGTGTTTGTGTTCTGCTTTCCCAGAAGGCTTGGATTCAGTGTAATAATGGCTATTACTTTGTGTGAATCGATGGGATCGAGAGCCACACTCTTTCTCAATAACAACATTGGTTTAATTAGTAGGAGTGTAAAAATTCGACTCTTAATTAAGGAGCAATTTTGTAGGTCTAAAAAAAGTTTAGGGCTTCTTTTTGGAATCTTAAATGCTCTCTTGCACTGCATAATCCATAACTCCGTATATAAGTTATATTAAATTTTTATCTAATACCACTAGAGGTTAACCTTTTGCTTCCAGATATTTTAAAGGCATGTGTGGATGCCTTATTATTCTTTTCTTACTTGATGGCACAAGATTCTAGAAATTCATGGAAAGAGACAAGAGACCCCATAGAAAATATAATGAATGACTCTTACAGTTTGGTTTCCTCATGTTTTTGTTGTGCTTTGTGAAATTTTAGAGTATCTCTAGGTTAAACAGTTTAAGATATCTCTTGAAGATTTTAATTTGCTAAGATCATATCAACTGTTGAAAATTTATAATAAAAAGTAAAAGTAAATTCAAGGTCAAATTGGCTTCTTAGGTTCATACACTCTTGCATCTAACATACAGAATGGCCAAGGAAAGAATGACTATACTGTATACTATGCTATAAAAATTAGCCAAAATAAAGTTTAGAATATATAAGTAGAGTGAAACTAAAGTTCTAAAAGAAACAATATTTAGTTTGGGGTTGTTTGACTTAAACCTGATAAGCTTTATGGAGTGTTTGGGAAGAGTTATGGAATAACTTTATTTATTACTAAAATTATGAATAAATATGGATATAAAATAATAGTGATCACTGAGAGAATGTGGATGCATTGTATAGGTTTCAAACCAGCAAAGGGAAACAGTAGAAGGGGGCAACTGGGTGGCTCTATCAGCTGAGCCTCCAACTCTTGATTTCAGCTCAGGTCGTGATCTCAGGGTGGTGAGATCAAGTCCCGCAACCAGCTCCCTGCTCAGCGGGGAGCCTGCTTCTACCTCTCCCTCTGCCTGCTGCTCCCCGTACTTGTGCTCTTGTGCTCTCGCTCTCGCTCTCAGATAAGGAAATAAATAAACATCTCCTAAAAGAGAGAGAGAGACACTTATTATAAGGAGTTGGTTTATGTAATTGTCAAGGTTAACCAGGCAAGATGAAAATCCATAGGGCAGGTCATCAGAAAGGGTAACTCTCTGGCACCAGCTGGCCCTAGGGGGAGTTTCTTCTGTTTCAGGACAGCCTCAGCTCTCCTTCAGAGATCTTTCAGTTGATTGAATCAGGCCCACCCAGATTAACTAGGAGACTCTCTCACAGTCAACTTGAAGCATGTTTACAAAATACCTTCAGAGCAACACATGCATTAGTGTTTGATTGGGTAACTGGGGTCTGTGATAATCAAAAAGACCATCAGAGGGAGCAAGATCTGACGCTACCGGAGGTCAAAGGCGGTGTCTCCTTGTCTGTAAGGCTGGAGGTCACTTCTCTCAGCTGAGACCCCAAATTGGATATTATCTTTGTGACCAGATACCAGCACCATAACCAAATTCTTCTAGAAGCTTCTCCAGTGACAAGTCAACAGCAAATCCTAAGAGCACAAAGATTCAATTCACCAATTTCTCTCCAATCTTGTACATCATTGCTGTTAGTGGCGGGTGATGAGGCAAACCCGAGTCACTCTGCCAACGTTTCATGTTTACCCTATCTCTTGACACTGACCTACCAGTGCAGGGTGACTATTCTTCCCATAGGCCATGGTGAAGGGAGAAGATTTAATACCTCCACTGGAATAAAAAATGGACAAAGTGTTGCAATAGCCAATTCACCAGAGAAAATATACAGGTAGCAATAAAGGTCATGGAAACTCACTCAATATGATTAATCAGGAAAATGCAAATTAGAAGCACAAAAAGATAACACTCTACACACTTGTTGGAATGGTTAAAGGTTTAAAAAAAAAAAAAAAGGAAAAAGAATTCTTACTCCTTGCCAGGCATGGTTCTAAGTATTTTGCAGATATTATCTTATTTAATCCCCTCCCCAGAACCCATATGAGATGGTACTATAATTTTTTTCCCATTTTACAGAGGCGATAATAAGGGGTGGAGCTGGGATTAGAATCAGACAACTTGATTTCTGACTTCCATGCTTTTAACTCTTCTGCTACATGCCTAAGACTCTTCCTTTAGACTTTCCTTTCACACAGCAGGTCTTCTTTCCAGAATTCCATACATCCACCCACACAAAAGGCACTCTAAAATCAGGTTAGTTCTCCAATTTTTGTAGAAAGTTTAAGACTGATAATAATAAGCAAATTTGTAATGGTTTACTTTTTCTTTCTACAAATAGATTTTTTTCCTGTAAAATTTTCTTAGAATTGATCAATTTCCATATCATGAATAATGGTCTTTGTATTCCAGAGTTCAAAAAAGTGTTCTGTGTTAATCTGGGTATATGGTACATTTGGAGATCTAAAATTCTTAATTTTCTTTTTTTTAAGATTTTATTTATGGATTCATTTATTTGAGAGAGAGAATGCAAATGGAGGGAGAGAGGGAAGCAGACCCCCTGCTAAGCGCGGAGCCCTGAGCTGAAATCTAGAGCAGAGCTGAAATCATGAGTCAGATTTTAATCAAAGTTTAATCAGACACCCCATAACATTTTAATTTTTCTAAAGAATGGTTCCCTTAAATAACAAGACAAGATGAAGAAACTCTCTTAATTTTAGGCTGATAGAAATAAACATTCCAAGCCATTTCCCCGTTAAAGGGCCACAAAATAAATGATTTTACTTTTTCTACTAACTTGAGATTCCTAAGAAGTGACAAATTTTAGGCAAAAAGCCATTGGGGGTAAAATAGTATGAATCTTACTATTAGAAAGATTTTGTCTGGCTATCACATCTTAATTGGGCAGAAAGAAATGCATGTAAACTTGAAACTCACATTGAAGTTTGAAGTGATAACAGCTAAATTATATAGAGAATAAACTAATGGCATATTTTCCAGCCTAGTTTTGCTTATAAAGCTGCTAAAATTGGGATGCCTAAGTGGCTCAGTTGGTTAATCACCTGCCTTTGGCTCAGGTCATGATCCTAGGACCCTAGGATTGAGCCTCACATTGGGCTCAGTGGGAAGCTTGCTTCTCCCTCTCCCCGCCCCACTGCATGCTCTCTCTCGGGGTTCTCTCTCTCTCTTTCTCTCAAATAAATAAATAACATCTTTAAGAAAAAGAGCGGTTAAAATTGATGCTGAGCTTTTAAATAGCTTTTCAAATAGTTGCATTTGATTATTTCATAGTAGTCCATAGTAATCATAAAGAGTATCCTTCTCTTAGACCTGGCCCTCACAATGGACACCTGGGAGTGTCCTTAAGAATAGAGGCCTAATTGAGGATGTGGAAGGAAAGGATCCCTGATGTACTATTGGTGGGGATGTGCAGCCACTGTGGAAAACAGTACAGAGGTACCTCAAGAAATTAAAAATAGAAATACCATATGGCCCAGTAATTCTACTACTGGGCGTTTCTGTAAAGAAAATGAAAATACTAATCCAAAAAGATACCTGCACCCTTGGGTTTACCACAGCATTATTTACCATAGTCAAGATATGAAAGCAATCCAAGCTTCCATTGATAAGGATGTGAGAGAAAGATATATATATGATGGAATATTATTCAGCCATAAAAAAGAACGAAACTGTCATTTGCAGAACCATGGATGGACCTAGAGGGTATTGTGCCACGTGCTATGTGAAATAGGTCAGAGAAAGTTTAATAGCATATGATTTCACTTATATGTAGAATCCAAAAAATAAACCAAAAAAGTGGAAACAGACTGTAAATACAGAGAACAAACTGATACTTGCCAGAGGGGAGGTGGATGGGGGGGATAGGGGAAGAAGAGTGGGAGGTACAGGCTTCTAGTTACGGAGTGAATAAATCATGGGGATAAAAGGTACAGCATAGGGAATGTAGTCATTGGTATTGTAATAACATTGAATAGTGACAGTTGGAAAGTATAATATAACATGTAGAGTTGTTGAATCACTGTTGTACACCTGGAACTTCGTAAGTTGTACACATAATGTAACAG
Organism: Meles meles; assembly: GCF_922984935.1. Taxonomy (NCBI): domain Eukaryota; kingdom Metazoa; phylum Chordata; class Mammalia; order Carnivora; family Mustelidae; genus Meles; species Meles meles. The sequence continues at coordinate 44,379,361 of NC_060068.1, forward strand.
TGTGTGTCAACTGTACATATATATAAATTAATAAATATAAATAAAGAAATTATATATACTTTATATATACTATAAATATATATTATAATACATAATATATATTTTTTCTTTATTTATATATATGTATATATAAAGAATAGAGACCTAATGCATATAAAATAATACCCTATTTCCCCTCCCTAAAGAGAAGCCTTTTAGAACACACTAAGCACCCTTTGACTCTTGTGGATGGAACTAAAACGAAGAGATTACAAGTTAGCTAAGTGTGAAATCAGCCCTTTTAGTAAGCATTGAATTTCTGCAAGAGCTGAACGTGGACCTCATGTGATCCCTTAGGGCTCTCGTCCAACATTGTCCATTAACTACTGTGCTTGTGAGGGTCAGTGTCTCATGGGTATGGCTGAATCAGGTTTGGTATATCTGAGTCTCCTAGTATATCTGGTCTCCCAGTATATCTGGTAAGTAACCCAGGGGAAACTAGAAACTCAATCCTTCTGTTCAGTAGAGGCCTCTCTTGCTGAAACAAGTAGCCCAGGCTTTCCTCTCCACCAGATCCTGAGCCCTTGATGCCTGGCCGCTGCTGCTCTGACTCGTGACCAGCTCTTCTTATCTCAGGAGGGAAGGAAGGGACCCGCAGCTTGGGCTCCACAAACTTCCACTGCCCATTGTGTTGCCTAGACTTTGCTACCTCATTTCTCTAATTGTATGCATTAACGTTTCCTTTCTCAAATATCCACCACTCTTCAGAATTAGTAACAATACAACTTACATCCACTGCAGACAAGATGCATCAAGGTCACATCTCCCCATAACACCTGAAGAACATTCATTCTTGTTGGGCTTCTTCCTAATGACACTCTATACATGCAGAAAATATGATCAACTACATTTTCAGAGAGGAATGAGCTTCCAACTGTCTCCCAATTCTTACATGTTAGCATTTCACATTGAAATACTTTGAGTTTCATCAATCTTAAAGATACCTTTGAGAAGACTTTAGGGTACTTAATCCATGTTACCTAAAACTAAGATTTATAGCTCAGTCTTGCATCAAGTAAAGATCCATATATCTTAATAGTGATTTGTATGGATATTCTTGATGTAACTATAATTTTTGTGAAAAATGAGATCTCTAGACCTTCTTAGAAATCTGGAAGGTCTGGCAATGTATTGAACATATGATCCGTTATGATAACTGTTCACCAGAACTGAGTTGTGGTCCCTCTGATGTATGCTCCTAGTTTCCCAGTGTCTCCCAAGAGAAAGAATGAGTTTTCACTGCCTTTTATCATCTCATGGCTTGACCTTCTATAAGCACCTGGCCCCTGTAGACATCTGAATTTGCAACCTTTGTCTGTAATTATTCATGTCCAGACAGACTAAACCTCATCTGGTCAATTCAGGAAGGGAGTTATTTATTTGGCTTTGTAAACACTCAGAATCAAACCACTGGTGCCCATAACAAGGCAGCGTCTGCACCGCTTCATGTAGTAATGTGGAAAAACTTAGAGGAGTCTTTGAGTGAAAGACTGTGAAAACTAAGACAATAGGGGGCACTTGGGTGTCTCAGTGGGTTGAGACTCTGCCTTCGGCTCAGGTCATGATCTCAGGGTCCTGGGATGGAGTCCTGCATCGGGCTCTCTGCTCAGCAGGGAACCTGCTTCCTCCTCTCTCTCTGCCGCTTCTCTGCTTACTTGTGATCTCTCTCTATGTCAAATAAATTTTTAAAAAACTAAGACAATAGAAAGATGTGTTGAGAATGATTTACTGAGTTAGGACACATCCACCATGCACCAATGCATCAGAGCGATGCATATACCTGCGTATACAATAAGTATGAAAGCATCGTGGACATATCTGAGAATCAGTTCCTTGGGTGGGGGAGGGACGGAAACGCACATTTATGCCCCATCACAAAATTTCGAGCAATTTTAAATGTTCCTGGTCCCACCCAAGAAAGTTTGGGGTTCTCAGGTCTTAGTTGTGAACCTCATGCTCTAAGAAGAGAGAGAGAGAGATGCTGATATCAGAGTCCTGTTCTTCTGCACTAAGAAGCCTGCTAAGGGACCTTTGCCTAATATGACCAGTGGATAATTCTGGGTCATTCTGATTCAGTCCAGATCTGCCTTTGCATCCAGGGTTTTGTCTTCCTGCCTATTGTTTCATACTATTTATCTTGCTTGTGCACTTAGGAAAGACATAGCCTCAGCTCCTACAGGGCTTATCCATAGAAGGCTAAGTTTCCTTCCCACGTGTTCTGCAAAGGCCAAACTGCAGCATTCCTTTGGGTACGACTGTGCCCACCATCTCTCACTGCAGGGTGAGAGTTCCTTCAGAGGTCAGTGGGAGGAGCAAAGATTTTATAATCTCTGCTTGGAGCAAAAGCTAGAGATAAATCTGTGGACCCCATTGTACTTCCTAAAGGGTGCCCCTGAACATTCCCTTGGTTGCAACAGCTCAAATGTGGTCAAATGCGCTCAATGACTGTCTATTCACTGTCCATCTGTATTATGCACAGTTGGCCTCAGGTAGGTGCTCCCTAAAATGAAAGCTGAGAATCACAGCTACTTACCCTCTTGGTTTCTGTGATGCCAGGACTGGTTGAAGGCAGTGAAATCTTATTACGACATGTCCAGTGACACCGTGTTGAATCCTACATCCATTCCTTTTCTCCCAACCAGTTCCCTGGTCCCTTTTCATTCTGGTGTCTTTGAAGTTTAGCATCGCAGCCAGGCAAATAGGCTGTAAGATCCTGGATAAAATGACACAAGTAATTCTTTAAGTTTTTGACAACACATTTTTCCCTTAAGCTTTTGCCTTCCAAAAACTGTTGCCAAGCAATTCTGTGTAAAGCAAATTGCAGAGAACAGTCATGAAAAGAGCTCAAAAAAAAAAAAAAAAAAAAAGGAAATTTATCTCATTTTTTTTTTCATTGTAGTTTCTCCTGGTTTTCTGGTAACATCAAGTCTTTAATTGTCAGCATTATAACCTCTTGCCATGCGAGAGAGTTGACATACCTCTGTTTGATGAGGATGCCTTTGGAAGGGTCATGCCCAATATCATGGTCTCTTCAAGGGCTGGAGATTGCTTGTGCTTTTTGATGTCTTACCTCTTGCAGGCCTGATAAGCACTTAGATGACCATGATAAATGAGGACATTGGGAAAAGTGATAAGAATTCAAAGACTTGGTGTGAGTTATGTCCTCACTCATACAGAAGTCAAGATTCTCTTATCTTTCTCTTTAATTTCTTAATTACAAAAAAATATTTCTCATCTAAACAGAGAGGGTTCCCAAAAATATTTCATGACTATTGTCTGATACCAAATGCTTTGCTCTAAGATCCTTTCCTTGTTCGTGATTTTGTGTTGCTTTGTTCTTTTTGTTGTTGTTGATGGGGTTTCCGGTGAAGGCCAACGACTCCTATTAAATATTGAAACTGTTTTTCTATAATAGAAATACTTTGTTACCGAAGTTGCAAACACGCGTAAATTGCCCTCTTTTAACAAGGGCGTCAGGAGCATGCATTATCTGCGTGTAGAGATTCCAGGCTCCCCTCTCCCTTGCTCCTTGCAATCCAGCATGACTGCGTGGTATGTTTACCACCGGAGCCCTCGGCTTGCACACAAATGTGGTTTCTAACTCAAACCTACCCTCTCACTCTTCCCTCCTGCTGGAGCTTCCGAAGGAAAGAGTTCCAGTCCACCTCGGTTCTCATTATTCTCAGGGAGCACAGGGGTCTTGGCAGAGAAAGAAAAAGACAGGAGTGGGGTCATTCATCACGTATGTGCCTCCGGGGGCCACACTGCTCCCTGGTCCCTTCTTTCTTCAGGTCTCTGATTGCCCAAATGTCCTCCTCTTTTGTGAAAGGTCTTCTTTCCCTGGGATAGAAATCCTTCATTTTCTCTTCTGTTCTCCAAAGTGTCAAGCTTTAGCAGTGGGATCAGGAAGAGCATGGATACCAGGGTCTTCAGATCTGGTTAATATTCTGGCTCTGCTATTTGTTACCTGTGGGATCTTGGGCACATTACTTACCCTCTCTAAAATCCAATTTTCTCATCTCTAAAATGGAGATAGTCACCATTATTTATAGGACTGCTGTGATGAGGACATGAGATAAAATACATCAAAGCGCCCGTGACGACGTGTGGCAACCCAGTAGTGCGTGATCAATGTGAGCCCCTCTATAACCGCCGGGCTGGCAGGCACGTGCCTCTCCCCGTAACAATGTCCTACAGAGGAGAAATACGGTAACACTATTACTTGTATATTAAACTGGCCACTGGAATTACAAAGCACCAGAAAACTATGGGTCTCTTTGTTTCTCATCTGTACACATCACACGTTGTTTTCTCTCTTGAGTTTGGAAAAGGACTGCACATGGGTAACTTGACTGTCACTTGAATTGCAACACCGCGACCCAGCTGTGTTGTCCACCCATATAAACACTGTTTTTTTTCTTCCCCCTTCACAGTTAAGATCCGTTAATGAAGAGAAGTTTTATATCCGAGTAATCTCTGCTCTCGGTATTTCTTGAGCTACGAATACCCTGTGTTATGCCGTTGACTGATTTAGCTTTGCACTCCAGAAGATCATTTGGCCACCCATCTCATCCACCAGCGTGTGAGCTTCCTGGGGTTGGGCAGTGGTCTTCTGTATTATCCGCAAAGCTCCTAGCATGGTGATCTGTGCTCAGGGGTAAATCAACCACTCTGCCACTCTTCTAAAAGAGAAGACTCAAAGCAGGCTTGTTAGGTACCCAAATCCAAATATATTTGCATAGAAGTGACTCTTCTAACCGCAAAGAGTCAAGTCTGCTTTAACATTTTAGTCTGCATCCAAGCTCTCAACCTTCTTTCCGGTATGATATTAAGATATCCCTTACCTTTTCTGGATCACAGTGTCTCCTTTATATTCATGTCTGTCATTTTAGGATGGTTTCTAAAACTGCTTCAATCTAACACTTCCTGATAAGCATGAAAATCCATCTTGTGGGTTTGAGGGATACTGCTGAGCCATGGCCTGGAAAGGGACCCTCATCTGAGACTCGTGAGATGTCACATCAGACACTTGTGTGGTGGGCATTCAAGTGAACACTGTGACTCCACAGACCACCAAGGGCCTCAGTGGTCTTTCTCCTTCTTAAGCAGGCAAGAGTGACAGAGGGCTTGGGGGTCTGCTGCGCAGTTCTACCCCCTCTTGTTGGCAGAGGCACCCACTTAACAGCTGAGATTTTGAATCTTCTCTCTGATGGATCCACAGAAAAGTCAGAGAAGTCAGGTTCGTCCTATGTTGGGAGAAAAAAAATTAAAAGACTTTAATCATAATCGCCCTGGTTTGATAGGTTTTCTAAGATGGAGATGACATTCTCTTCAACAAAAATTCTTCAACAGAAACACAAAGAGACTTGATACAAGCCAATTTCTCTGGATTACCTAGCCGTTTGGGGCACAAAGTACGCCCATTATAAAGTTTTGCTGGTGAAACAAAGGACAGAAACTCTTAACCCTATTCTCATCACCTGAGAGGTTACATGCGGCCAAGCCTTTCTATATAGCTAGTGGTTTTATCTCCATTTTCAACACAAATCTCCTTATTATCTCTCTAAAAGTCACTTCTCAACATACTCTTCTACAACGTGGATAGAATACAGAGGGATATTTTCCTTTAAAAAGTCTATACCTTTTGGGGCCCCTGGGTGGCTCAGTGGGTTAAAGCCTCTGCCTTCGGCTTAGGTCATGATCCCAGGGTCCTGGGATTGAGCGCACTTCAGGCTCTCTGCTCAGCAGGGAGCCTGCTTCCTCCTTTCTCTGTCTCTGCCTGCCTCTCTGCCTACTTGTCTGTCAAATAAATAAATAAATAAAATCTTTAAAAAAAAATAATCTATATCTTTTATTTTATACCTTTTATATTTATTTTATATTGAACAGGTCCTGAACCACGTGAGTAAAAATATTGCATGCAATTCAAATTGTCAGTGTTTCAAAGACACAAGGAAATGAAGTATGGAGGGGAGAAGAGAGAGACTACCGGTATATGAATGGTATCTTTAGAAATGCAAAGAGAGAGCATTTTGCACCATAATTATTCAGATTTCTTTAGTCTCCTTCAAACCAAGATTTGTTTACTAGAGGCATTACAATGCAGTGAGACAAATTAGACTAAACTTTTTTATCTCCAGTGGTTTGCACTCACACTGATTGAACTAGTATTTCTTTCAAAGATTGTCTGGGAAGATAAATGAACAGGAGGAGCAATTAGGGTAAGGAAAAACTAAAGATTGGGTGACATGATTTAAGTTTACCACTAAGGCAGTTTGTCATTTTGTCTCTATAATCTCTATCAGAATTGACTAAAACAGTAAACATAAATCATTATACTAATTTATTTCACCACACTGTGGTCTGGGAAAAGGAGATTTCATTTTTTTCTGAGAGACTTTGGGAATTCAGGCAGCTACTTTGAACTCATTTTCATTTATGTATTGGGAGGGAAAATGAGAAAATCAAAGATGAGCACCTCGGGTTCCTCAAAACAATATTTTTTGGTAGCAAGCCAAGTTACTTGTATTACACGATACTAAAATAACTATGGGTTGTGCGTGAAAAAGCAGTACAACATTGATTGCATTTTAAAAAAAAGAGCAAAATTTAATTCTTAAGGTAGAGATGTAATTAAACATATTACTGAAAGTGATTTTTCAAATAGCAATTAAGAAGCCTTTAAGCTTTTTTCTCTGAAGAAAGCTTTGTGACCACAGAGAGTCAGAATACTGTCAACTGCCTGGAACTTCCTAAGAAATATCAACACTCTTCATAATTAGGAGCAACTGTGACCTCTGAATATAGAGCCCAGGGCTGCTGATTCACCAAACCAAAAGTACCTCCCACAGGCCCTTGGGGGCATGATCCAACTGGCTACTTGAACCAAAATGGAGCCATTGATTAACCTATGGAAGTAGTAGAGTATTGCTTTGGGTTTTATTCCTTATTTTTCCAGGTGGAATTTTTTCTTTTAAAGATAAGTCTAATTATGAATCCTGTTACACATGAATAATTTCTTCTGAAATTTCATATATTTTATGATATTATTCAAACACTTTTTATATCCACGTATACATATATGTGTGTATATACATACATGTATATTTCCAGCAATAATATGAAATTAAATTATTAGACATATGATTAAATTATTAGATATAAACTATTAGAGTTTCAAGGAATTTCTAAGCTGTAAGCAATACATACAATACATACAAACTTATCATGCAAATATTTCATTCAAGTGTCCTCTCCATCAAACCATTTTGTATGCAAGGAATAGTCAAAGGAGTTTTAAAATTTTCAACTTCCGTAGGGCACCTGGAGGGCTCAGTCAGTTGACTGTCAGACTCTTGATTTTGGCTCAGGTCATGATCATGGGGCTCAGCACCGACAAGGGGACTGCTTGGGATTCTCTCTCACTCTTCCTCTACCCCTCTCCCCCCAACCCTGCTCACGCTCTCACTCTATAAAATTTTTTTTTTTAATGAATAAAACTTATCCCCAGGGAAATTACGATCTATGATAGAAAGTCAGATGTAAACATAAATGACTGTAGTATGAAGCAGAATCTAAAGTCCTTAGGCTGGATATTAAGAGGATGCTGGAGTCAGAGGTGAAGATCTCACTGGATTAAAATAATTGGGGGAAATTCCACAGCTGAGATGAGTTGCATAGGATGGGTATGATTTCAGCAGCTCTTTGAAGGCAAAAGCAATAGTTGGATTAATGGATCAGGGGATAAAAAGTCTGAGACATTTCTGGTGAATGAAGGGGTACACTGGCTATGGCAGGACTCAAAGGGTTTGTCACTCCAGGGAGCCACCAAGAGCATGAGGGTAAAATTAGTTGAGACTGAAGCAAGATCCCTACCTAGCTTAACCAGCTCATATTTAGGGTGGAGTCCTTATATTATGATTTAGCTTTGAAAAAGTGGGATCAGTGGTTAAAAACAAAGCATACACACACACGTGTGTGCACACACACGCGTGCGTGTGCACAAATTGGATACATAACCCCTGAGTGAGACATTGGAGAATATTAACTCTCAAAGCAATGTTGGGCCACACTTGTCAAGAGCCATGAATGCCAACCTAAAAGGACTTCTCAGATTTATTTAGGAAAGAACAGGGAACATCTGAAGATTTTTACATTAGGGAGAGAGTTTGTAAGCAAAGCTTCAAGAAGATGCATCTAGCAACAGGGCTTGAAATGAAGTAGACAGGAATCTATTGCAGTAGCCTTGAAAAGGGCTGTAAAGCTCTAAACTAGGATGATGATTCCCAGAAGTAAAATAATAAATGGGTACACAATATATTGTGGATATTAAGGACCAAATTATACAATGGGGCCAAGTCAAATCACACACCAGAAGAAGGCTGCGATGGTTACCAGAAACATAACTTCAGGTAAAGACAAAGATTTGGGGGAGGATGATAAATTCACCTAGGAACACTGAGCTTGAAGCATTATTGGGGATCCTAGCTTAGATGTCTAAGAGAGTAGGAAATACTAGATAGAGATGGGGTGTAGGCAATATGGGACTGGACATTTGAGCTTACCGAATTTAAAGTCTGACTCTTTGTATAAGGAAGGCGAGAAATAGAAACTAACATTTTGACCTCCAATCCAGTGACTGCCATATGCTGAACACTTTGCATAGTATCTCATGTAATTGTGACAACAACCCACCAACATGTGTTCTTATCCATGTTTTACAGTAAGAACATCGCTTGATGGCAGAGAAGTAGGATCTTTCTAGCTCCAGAACTTTTTCTAAGACAACTCACTTCCTCTAAAAAGATACAAAGCACTGCTTGCTTACCAAGAAATTTTTGAGATCATCTGGTAAAAGGGTGAAAATGGGAGCAAATGGAGATGACGAGGGGAAAATTCACTAAGGATTAGGCAAAATATGAGGGAAGACACATAAAATAGGGAAGAGTTAAAAGCCATGAGAGGTAGCCAGCAACTTGGTATGCTACAGGGAGGTGAGAAAGAAGGAAACTGAAAAACATCCACTGCATTTGGTCTATAAGGATTTATTAATGACTTTTGAGGGGGCCATTTGCTTTCAGTAAATGTTTTAAACAGTTTTAAATAGTAAAAACAGAAGCCAGATTGCAAGCAGCATGATGAGATGGGAAGGAAACATGAGACTTAGCTAATGTGTAATATTCTTTTTTCCAAAATGTTTAAACACTAAAAGAAAATAAAGAGCCATTATCTTTCAGGGGAGTAGCAGAGTAAATGAAAAGAATATTTCTTGTTTGTTTTGTGTTGTTTGTTAGTTCTTATTAAAAGGAAGCCTTAGCCATGTTTTCATTCAGAAAGGAAGGTCACAGAAAGAGTTCAAAGACCAGAGGGTAATTCATAGAGCAAGATCCCAGCACAGTGGAAAGAAGTACATTTAGAAATAGTGATAATGAGTCGGTCATTCCGAATAAGAGCGTGTCTTCCTCTGAAAACAAAAAAACAAGGACCCCTAAATATCCAGAGTGTGCAGGAGAGCCATCAAGGCATCCAGGAAGCACAATCTCTGACCAAGAGAAGCTGAGAGGAAAGTCATACCTTAATGTAACCTCTCGGCTCCAATGGTTAGATAAAACAAACAGAAAAAGAAAAAAAAAAACTAACACCAGCTATATTCAAAAACAGTATTTATAACTCCATACGCCAGAAACATAGCAGACCTTCTGGTATACAAATCAAAAATCAGACAGAGATGGCTAGAAGTTCAGCTCTGGTGAGGTACTGGAAACTACCAGTTTTCCATGGGTCCAAGCTGGGCTTATTCCTTAAAACCAGGGGGCATCGTGGGGCTCCTCTGCAGAAGCAGAGGAAGCTGGGAAGAGATGCTGAAGTACCTTGTCCAGAGCTGCAGCTGAGCAGGTAGGAGGACAAAGACCTCGTCCAAGGCACAGAAATTGCTGGATGGTGACAGCATCTTTGATAGTTTCAATGTCACCACCTGTTTCTAGCAGAAGGGCCCCAGAGGGCCTGGAGGAAGTCATCACAAATGTAAAGGATGGAGAGAGGAATATGCTCCAGGGAGGGAGATATCTTATTCCAAACAGCCTGAGACAAAAGCAGAAACAGACAAGTGGGACTCCATCAGACTAAAAGCCTTCTGCTCTGCATAGGAAACCATCAACAGAATAAGAAACAACCCTTGGGGTAGGAGATAATATTTGCAAACCATGAATCTGGTAAGAGATTAATATCCAAAATATGTAAGGATCTCCTATATTTCAATAACAACAACAACAATAAGAACAACAAAACCCAAAAACCCAAATGAAAAATGGGCAAAGGACTTAAACAGACATCTCTCAAAAGAAGACATACAGATGTCCAACAAGTATATACGGGGAAAAAATTGCTCAACATCACGAATCATCAGTGAAGTGCAAATCAAAAGCACAATGAAATATGATCTCATACCTATTAAAGTGTCCATTAACAAACAGACAAAGATAATTGTTGACAAAGATTTGGAGAAATTGGAATCTGTGCACACCATTAATGGGAATGTCAGCTGCTACAGTAGGGAGGCTCTTCAAAAATTTAAAAGTGACTTACCGTAAGATCCAGCAACCTACTTTGGGGTATTTATCCACAAGAATTGAAATCAGAATCTCAGAGACCTACACACTCCCATGTTCATTGCAGCATTATTCATAATAGCCAAGATGTGCAAACCCCCAAATGTCTGATAATGGATAAAGAAAATGTGTGGTATACATACAATGGAATATTATTCAGCTATAAAAAAGAAATGTCTTACTATATGTGGTGACACGGTGAACTTTGAGCATATTATGCTAAATGGAATAAGCTAGTCACAGAAATGCAAATACCATATGATTCTGCTTCTGTGAGGTTTCTAAAATAGTCAAACTCATAAAAGCAGAAAGTAGGACAGTGGTTTCCAAGAGCTGAAGGAAGGTGGAATTGGAGAATTGTTGCTCGACAGATATAGTTTCAGTTATACAAGAAGAATAAATTCCAGAGATATCTTGTACAACATCATGCTTCATAGTTAACAGTACTGTACCGTAGGCTTAAAAAATTAAGAGGGTAGATCTCATGTTATCTGTACTTAGCACAATAAAAAAAATGTAGTTAATGATAAAATTCTCATCATTCAAAGAAATTCTTTGGCTCTGTAAAATGACTAAGAAAATATATTATTTAACATTTAGAACCTACAGAGTTTATCCAAATGGCTAGATATTGAAATAATATACAAAAAAAAAGCAATAGCTTTCCTATAATTCAGTGATAATCCTTTAGAAAATGCAATTTAAAAAATAATCACATTCGCCATATAAACAATAGCAATAATATCTGAAAACTAAAAAAACAAAAAAAAGTATGAAACTTCTCTGAGGTTTTAAAACAAGATTTTAAAAAATAGGGATTTTGTAGATATGATTAAATTAAGGGTCTTGAGATGGAAAGATGATCCTGGATTTCCCAGGTGGGCTCTATGTAATCTTATGGGTCCTTAAAAATGAGAGAGAGGTAAGGCAATATGAGTCAGAGATGTGAAGATGCTGGGCTTCTAGCTTTGAGGATAAGATATAGCTACAGAGCCTCTAGGCCAAGAAATCAGGAAGCTCCTACAAGACTGAAAAGGCAGCAGCACACATCCTCCCCTAGAGCTTTCAGAAGCAATAGCTACCCTGTCTACACCTTGTTTTTAGCCAAGCGAAACCCATTTTGGACTTCAGCCTCCCATAATTGTAAAATAATAAGTTTGTGTCGCTGTAAGCTGCCAAAGTTGTAATTTGTCACAGAAGCAAGAGGAAACTAGTGTAACTCCTTTGTAACAGCTGTTCTGTTGGTTCTGGTCTCCCACGAGGTCAGCGAGAGTTAGGAGGGCAGACTTTTTACCACAAATGCCAGCATCACTGAGGATTTACTCTGTGGGGTTCCTCTAAGACAGAGAGTGTAAAAAACAAAAATTGTAAGCCCGGGTGTTTTGAATTCTCTGGGGTTAAAACTGTTTGTGAAACTCCATAGCCCCAAGTCTTCACCATATTTAATGAGCAACCTTGGAAGACTCAAGTATTTTAACAATGTAAAGCACTGGGCTAGTCATTAACCAGTTTTGTAAATTTAAGACCGAGGGTTAGTGACTATTTATAAAGCAGTCACCATAAAAGCATAAAGATCAAAGATCATTAGCCAGGTGGGAGGAAGGTCCTGTTTAAGTTACGTCTAAGCATATTCTGTATTTTGTCACCAAAGGGACCTTGAATTCGGTCTTCAGTTAGTCTGTGTGCTGAGAAGGATGATAAACTTTCCTGTGTGTTCTGCTTTTTTAGGAGGTGATCTATCTACTATAGAGAGTAACCTTAAATTCAGACCTCCTGTTATCCACTGAGGCATGAAATGATATTATTGCATTACACGTTTTTGTAGAAAATTGTAGTTGTTTCGATGTGCTTCTAACAGGAAAGTGAGTTTGGTTATCTAAGCTTTAATAGACCCCTTAGCACCCATGATGATTTCACTGCCTCCTCACTAATTTTATTCCATAAATCTACAGTATATAAGGGACACAAACTCAGTACGTCTTCTTTTTTTTCCTTCACTACAGAGCCTTAAAAAAAAATCACATAAATTTTGTAGCCCACGTACAATTCATAATGTAACACAAAGCCTATTTCTTTACAAATAACGTCTTTTTCTTTGTGTAGCTGTTTGTGGCCTGCCCTATGGCTGTGTAACAAACAGGATGATTCCTACCTGGAGCACGTGTGACTCCAGCCAGAAGCAAAAGGAAGTGATGTTTGTTTAAAATTTTGAAGATAAAACTTTTTTTTTTTTTTTTTTTGGTGTATTGCTCTGTATGTGTGGAGCTCTTACATATGCTTATTAATATATTGAATAAGATAATGAGTTTGATTAAAGCACACTTTTTGCTAAATACCATTTTCAGTGTTACCTTTATGATACATAATGAACAAAGAAATTCTTCAGAAGTGCTGGAATGGAAACGGTGTGATGAAAGAGTGCCTAGTTGTCTCGGTTGGCAAAGCATGTGATACTTGATCTTGGGACTTTGAACGTCACGGTGGGTATAAAGATTACTTAAAAAATAAAATCTTAATTTAAAAAAATTATACAATGAAGAAGAATTCAGAAAAACTGAAACTAAATGTTGACTTCCCTTTTAATGAAAAATAATTACTTAATAAATTGTGTGTTTGTATATTACACAGCCACAGAATTCACACACAGGTAACACATATGCGTACAGGTGTATATAGGTGATGGTTTCCCCCACCTTCTCTTTTTTTTTTTTTTTTTATAAATTTTTTTTTTAAGATTTTATTTATTTATTTGACAGCAAGAGAGAGAGATCACAGGTAGGCAGAGAGGCAGGCAGAGAGAGAGGGAAGCAGGCTCCCTGCCGAGCAGAGAGCCCGATGTGGGACTCGATCCCAGGACCCTGAGATCATGACCTGAGCCGAAGGCAGCGGCTTAAACCACTGAGCCACCCAGGCGCCCACCTTCTCTTTTCTTTAAGTCATATTTTCCATGGCAGATCTTGGCTTTTCTTATTCTCCCAGAAGTTCTACTTTTCACTCCCTACAAAGGGAAGCCCAGCAGGGGAAGCAAGGTGAAATTCGCAGCTTCCTATGAACTAGAAAGAGAAGTCTCAGTTGTAAAAACTGATTGGCATTAATACAGTATCAGAGGGGCCCACAAACTACTGTGTGGAGGTCTTGATCCCATATAATCAGCCAGCAGATGACCCAATGCTTTTCTTTACCATGAATGGTGATACATCAATCTCTTTGGAGCCCCTTGTATCTATGAGCATGAACATGGTGACCTTGAGGGCATGGAACCTATACAAAGGCCAACACATGGAATTCTAGTCTCAACTTGGTCTCCTCTCACCATGGAATTAGTATCCCAGTGCTTCGTGCCCAAATCATGCTTAGTTCTTATCTAATTAATCCCACTTACATCTAAGACAAATATAGGATGGGGATATGAGTCTACAAATCAAAGACATAGTTAACTGATACTTCAGGCCTAATTCCTATGACACCAAATTCCTCTTGCTTATTGCATCAGCAAGGCCAAATGCTGCACCTGCCAAACACAGTAGCGACTGCAACTTTTCACTTACAGAGATGCATCTGAAAATGTTAGTCCTACTCTGTGGTACATAAATTAGAGGCCAATAAATATGTGCAGACTTTTGAGTTCCAAACACTTTCAAATGAGACTCTGAACCACATAATAAGTTGTCAGGTTTCTGAGGTTCTGATTTTCCCAATATCTACCCAGATGCTCTAAAGGTTTTGCAAATCCCAGTCTCAACAAGAGTAATGCAGAACATTGTCATGAACTGAAACATTCCAGACTATAAGAAACCCTACAGTTCTTTACTCCGAATCTAGGAAGTTCTACAGCTAATTCTCACTCACTAATTTCCTGTTTGGGCTTAATGAAATTAAAACCAAGGACTTTCTGTTAAGTCTTATTTTCTAAGTCTGTGTTGGGCTTTCTTTTTTTTTATACATGCATATGTCTCTGTTACTAGTAAGCTAACCCTCTCATTATATTTGTCCTGCTCTTATCTTATGCTATCAACCTTGGGGCTATATACAAAGATCCAAATTAGCCTGTAAAATAATACATCTTAATCTTCTGAAAGTTACAAACCTTGTGAGACTCTGACAAAGACCCCGGTTCTAGGAAAACACACCCACACCCCCCCCCCCCACACACACACATACACACTCTTGTATTTATTATAGCCATGTAACAGTTCAGAGTATAGGGTTCAAAGATTTGAATTTCAAGTTCTATCCTTTCCAAGCTGTAGTATTATCATTTGCTAAATCAGGACATTAAACTTGTAAAAATCTATTTTGGCCCATGAGTTCGTTGTATGTTTTATAAATAAGATGTTTTTACATTTTGATTCCAGTAGAGTATGTTTGGGAATTTAAAAAAATTCTGATAAATAAGTAAGACCTAATCTTGAAGTGAGTTACAAGGAAAGAAGTATTTTTATATGTTGTGAATGTTTTACTAAATAACTTCTTTATGATTTTTCTCTAATTCCAGTATAACTTCTTCTGTGTAATCATAGCCAAAGTTTTAGAAACATCTATCAGTCTAGTTTCTAGACACTGATTATCTCCAATGAGGGATGGAATTATTGGATGTTTAATTGAATGCAATCCCTAAACACCATGAAGGCTCTTATCTTTCCTTGTCTAGGGAAATTAGCAATATGTCACCTTCTACATGACTTATGATGTTTTTAAAATATGTTCATGCCATAGAGTTCTCTACTGCTGGACTTTTCTTGTGTTCTTTGTGTGTGTGTGCATATGTATATACAACTATAAAACTCAGTATCTTGGGGCACCTGGGTGGCTCAGTGGGTTAAAGCCTCTGCCTTCGGCTCAGGTCATGATCCCAGGGTCCTGGAATAGAGCCCCGCATCAGCTCTGCTCAGCAGGGAGCCTGCTTCCCCCTCTCTCTCTGCCTGCCTCTCTGCCTGCATGTGATCTCTCTCCTGTCAAATAAATAAACAAAATCTTAAAAAAATTAAATTAAATTAAAAAAATAAAACGCAATATCTTGAAGTTTGGACAATGCAAATTTTTGGTAATTCTCTTTTCCAACATAGTTTAGATCACAATAAAATAAATATGGCTCTAACAACAAGGTCACTAAAACAAAAACATGACCACGTTCCAGCTCATGGCTAAGTTAAAGTGACTTCATTATGAAAAATTTGAATCTTTGCTCAAATAGTGTTCTCTGTGGCAGTGATTTCCAATGAGGTTGTGACTTGAGGACTATGACATGTGCCCAGCGTCCCAGCAGCGACCCTCATCTGGCTGGAAGATGCTGGAGAACAGAGGAGGGGCCAGTTAAGAATCACTAGTCTATAGCAAAATAATATTTTCTTGTGGTCCATGTCATATTATAAGAAGGAAAGTAAGATATTGGCTAATTTTGGAAGGAATTTCATTTCCTTGCCATGCCAAAAAGGGGAATGAGTCAAGGTATTGCCTCAATTATAGTAGACCATAATATATATGTGTCAGGGGGAATAAAAGTGTTGCTTTCTTTAAAAGAAAAAAACCTGTGATTTACGTATTAGAAAACTTGGTTGATCACACTTAACCTAAGAATATGCCATGTCTTCGTGATTATTTTTCAGTGGTATATGGGAGTCAGTACACAGCTCTCTGTTCCCAAGTAGGACACACCCTATAGGGTTTGGAAATAAGCTTAAGAAACAAACATCTGGGCGCCTGGGTGGCTCAGTGGGTTAAGCCGCTGAGTTCAGCTCGGGTCATGATCTCAGGGTCCTGGGATCAAGTCCCACATCAGGCTCTCTGCTCGGCAGGAAGCCTGCTTCCTCCTCTCTCTCTGCCTGCCTCTCTGCCTGCTTGTGATCTCTCTCTGTCAAATAAATAAAATAAAATCTAAAAAAAAAAAAAAAAGAAAAAAGAAACAAACATCTATGTTTGACATCACAGGTCATCCATATGTAGAACTATCGTCCCAATGAGATGATATGTAAATCTGTACCAGGAAAAACTAGGTAGTCTTCCCATCCAATCTAATCTTTGAAACCAGGATATAACTGAATCACCCAGTTATTTGCTAACATGTCAGGCATGAGGAGATGATAAATGGAACCTGGAGAGAAAGAATCGATCCATTTTTTTCTCCATCCTGGCTACTGGAAATTTTAAGCTCAGATTTACAATCTGCCCCATCAAGCATGCAGGACTTTGCAGACTCTATTTTCTATGCAAATATCAGGTTATTTCCCTCTCCTCTTCTTTTTCCTTCTTGAATCCCTTATTTCTAATTTCTTTCTTTCTAGAGTTATTTCTTTAACGTGACTCTCAGCACTTGACATTATTTACATCCCTAAAGAACCTGAGCACTCCACACTCTCAAAGTTCAATTCCAACAGCATTAAGATCATGCCCCTACCTGGCATCTAGATTCCCAAGCAGCCTTTGGGCATGAATTCACATTGCTCCACAGGGGAGATTGTGCTGACCAGTAGATATGAGTCTTCTGGGATGCTTGGCCTAATCTTCTTTCTTTTTTTTTTTAAAGATTTTATTTATTCATTTGACAGACAGAGATCACAAGTAGGCAGAGAAGCAGGCAGAGAGAGAGGAGGAAGCAAGCTCCCTGCTGAGCAGAGAGCCCGACTTGGGGTTCGATCCCAGGACCCTGAGATCATGACCTGAGTCGAAGGCAGAGGCTTTAACCCACTGAGCCACCCAGGCGCCCCTTGGCCTATTCTTTGTAAAAAAGTTATAAAGACTGGCATTCCAGCCCATTTATTGCTCTTTTCTGAGTCTGATTCGCATGAGTCAGTTCTCTAAAACCTTACCAATTTAATAACCTAGTAGAATTTTGTTGCCGATGATGAGCAGGTGATGAATGGCCCCTGAAGTCTTTGTTCTGGACCCAAAGTTCTGCCCCACTGTGGGCTCCCAGAGCAACCAGAAAACCACTCTTTGGCTCCATTTCATGTGAGGGGGGAAAAAAATAACCTTCACTATTCCTTTTCATTCACTATTAATATATTTTGGAATGGCATTAAATTTAAATGTTTCCCAGCACAAAATCTATCCCTATGCCATCAGCCAGGGAAAGGGTGGGATTTACCCCCAGAGAGCACAAATACAAAGCAACTCTGTTTAGGTCTGAATTCTAGCCCAGTCTCTGGCTTTTGGCTTCCTTTACAAAACCCTTGCTTATTTGAGGATCTTGTTGAATCATCAGATGCCTCTGAGTGGCAGGCTTACTTATTCCTTCGTCCAGCAAGCATTTATTCAGAATCTACTGCGTGTTGAATGTTGTGCTTGATGTCAGATCCTGCCTTACAGAACAAAAAAGTGGAATGAGGAATTCAGATACTTTTAAAGTACATAAATAAATGTGTTCTCTTTTTTTTTTTTAAGATTTTATTTACTCATTTGACAGAGATGACAAGTAGGCAGAGAGGCAGGCGGGATGGGAGTGGGGGGCGGGGGAAGCAGGCTCCCCACTGAGCAGAGAGTCCGATGCTGGGCTCAATCCCAGGACTCTGAGATCATGACCTGAGCCGAAGGCAGAGGCTTAACCCACTGAGCCATCCAGGCACCCCAAGAAAAAAATGCATTGGGTGTTAAAGTAGAAAATAACCTGGGGGTGGGATGTAGTGATACCCACGTTAGACTTTAAGGGCAGAGCACAGCCCTCTCCCCACCAAAGGATACCTTTTCCAGTACTTTCCAGAAACTTTTCAGGTACATGCCCATTTGATTGAAGTAGTCCCAGTTAATGCCACCTGTCCTAGTGTAATTATTAATAAAGCCTCCCTTCCTACAAAAGTATCCCAGTGGATCGAGTCCCGCATCGGGCTCTCTGCTCAGCAGGGAGCCTGCTTCCCTCTCTCTCTCTCTCTCTCTCTCTCTCTCTCTCTCTCTGCCTGCCTCTCTACCAAATTGTGATCTCTCTCTGCCAAATAAATAAATAAAATCTTTAAAAAAAAAAAGTATCCCAGTGAAGGTAATAAATTATATGGTCACACTAATTTTAAACAGTGGCAACTTAGCAAACCGCTAGGTCCTATAAGGCATAATGACTTCTAAGTACTTTGGAAAACATCCTGAGGTGAAGATAAGCATTAGTAGTGTAATGGGCTGAGATTAACTTCGTTCCTGGCTTGATTGCAGGGCCAAATCACAGCTTCAAACATAATGTATTTAAGGGCATGAAATCAATGTTGAGAGAAGAGAAATGAAGAAGGGACTCTTTGGGAAATAAAACTTGAAGCCTTTTCAACACTATGAAGACAGAATTTGTGAAGAGAAAAACCCCGGGCATCATGGGCACCTAGAAGCTTCTTTCTGTGAAAGCAGGGAACAGAATGGAGTCATAAAAGATGTTAGCTGAAAGAACCTTGGAAGTCAGCTCGTACCAACACCCCATCTCAGGGAAAACAATGCCACAGGACAGAAATGTGAATGGTGCCCTTGGAAGTGGGGAATCGCTTGATCGTGTAATGCACAAAAAAAGGAGACTGGACAGGGCCCACTGGTGTGATGGTCGGAGTTCCTAAAGCACATTTTCTCAACACCTTGGTTTCTTCAAATGGAATCCCAAAACCATAAGACCATCCCAACTATCTCCCAGGGTTGTTGTGAAGATTAAGGAAAATCATGTAAGCTCCCAAGGGCTTTGTAGATCTCATTGTTGTTAGAGACATATCCACAAGCCTAGCAAGTGTTCTAAGCAAAAAGGTCTAATGTTACCATGAACATGGGGCAAAAAGTTTCCATGCCCTTTTGAGTTGAATACAAGAGACCCTGATTCAGATTTCACAGCTTCCTATTCCTCCCCTTTACAACCCCCAGAATTCACCAGGTCAGATACAAATAACAGATGATAATTAGGCAGTGGACAAAAACTAGGGCTTTACATACACTCGTCTTTGGGCTGAGGAGGCCATATCCCTAAGAGACACTAGGCGCCATGGTCAAGCAAATGTCTTCCCTTTTAGGACGGGTTGACTTCAAACCTAAACAGGGTTCAGCAACACTGACTCAGGAGTAAGTGAACACCTTTGAAACAAGGACTGCAAGCGGAGAGTGAAATCTGAGCTTTCACTATGAGCACAGTCATATAGACTCTAGCACGAGGCCCACAAATGGCAGCACTGACATGGCCAGAGCTGGAGTCTTGAAAAGCCTACGCAGATGGGCCAGTGTTTGCTTTCAAGCTGGAGAACATCTGCTTGAATAAATACAAGATACCTTTAAAACCTTCATAAGGAGTTAAGTGAATGTGGTGAAAATATGGAATGAGGTCAGGTGGGCTAGGCCACAGAGACGAACATGTGCAGGGACAAATAGAACAGAGGTGTATCTTTTGCTCATGGAAAGATCCAGGCTGGTGCTTCTGGATGCAGGAGTTCTGCACACAGTGGCGCAGGAAGTCCCTTCTTTGGCCCTGCCTACCGCTATGGCCTTGCCATTAGTTCATCCAGCCCATCGAGCCAGTGAAAAGGGGCAAAGACTGGAGGAAACACAGGCTTTCTTAGAAAGCCATGGCCCAGAAACAACACAGCATTTCCTCTCATTTGTCTACCACTCATGCTCATGGCCATGCCTAACTCCCAAAGAGCCTGTTAAAGGTGTTATAGTTGGGAATAAAAGAAGAGCATGAATTTTTATGAACAGCTAGCGTTGTCTGCCACAGATAAGATTTCTAGTGATCTAAATTCTGTACCAGGACCAGCAGTAGATTGGAAGGAAGACAGAGAAGAGACAGAGAAGAGACATAGACTACGAAATGACCCACTTTCCATTTGCAGGTTTCTATGCGGCATTGTGCCCAGCAGAGCCCCCAGTCTTTTACCGAGCTGACAAAGGATGAACTAGGGAAGGAGTGTTAATCCACTGGCAAATCCTTTGTCTCATACTAGTAGTAGAAGGGATCTATTTAAGGTATCCTGGCCTTGTGATAACATTAGAGAAATGTCTTTGGACAGAATATGGGCAGATCCATTCCCTGTGACCAATCCATAGTCTTCCTAGAACTTGTCATTTGAAAAGTTGATATGCCTTGGCAATTATTTGCAATGAGCACAATTTTCAACCACAGAGAATTTTAGGTACTCTAGATGTTGATACCTTTGGGCCCAAAACCAATTTAAGTTGTGCTCCTACTTTCTCATCATTCTGGAAGGTGATCCCTGACTTAGCTACAAACTATTTTGGAAGTGGAGAGACCATTGAGAAGGGAGAAAGTCAGGCTTGGCTGCAGCGCCTGGTGTTTAACCTCAGGAAGTTGTGAAACCACCTATTGTCCAGGAGATGGTGTAAAGATGGAGAGTAACATCTAAAACTGGGATGCTCTAGAAGAAAACAGGGACTTTTCAGCTTCCATGTGTGTCTCTCTGATTGTCTGTCTGCCTATTTTTCTCTTTCTCAAATGAGGGAGAAATAGAATTCCTATTCAATTCCTATTCAATCCTATTCAATAGAATTCAATCTTTCCTTAACTGAGAATTAAGAGAATGATGTACCATGGACTTGAAACAGAGCAAGAAGGGAAGTCAGGGGGTTTTAGGACAGAACATGGCAGGAGGTGAGGCCATGCCCAGTGGGCTGGCCCTTTGTGTTGGTGTCATGGAGGTACTGGGTTTAGCTCTTCTTCTACTCAGAAATAGACCTCAGGGGATCCTGGCTGGCTCAGTTGGTAGAGCCTATGACTCTTGACCTCAGGGTATTGAGTTTGAGCCCCAGATTAGGTGTAGAAATTACTTAAAAATGAAATCTTAGGAGAAGTAACCTCAAATATCAGAATAATTTCTAATCAAGCTGAGCTGGGAAACCCAGCTTGGATCTACAGCCACTGTAAGGTTGTTTCAAACTGACTTGTCTCTCCACTTGCAAGATGACCTGTCCGAAAGGGAGTTCCCCACAGCTCCCTGGAAGGGTCTGGGAGAGAGGGGAGGGGAGGGATGTGGGTACATGGAGGGAGGGGCAGAAACGTGAGATGCTGAGAGTCTGGGAAAACAAAAGATGACCTGAGAGGCTCGTAGTCAGTTGTGGAACAGAGATAATAGGCAGAATGAATTTGGTCCCAACTTTAACAAAAATTCAGGCGTGGCGCCCAAGCCTGAGAGGGTCCAGCTGAGGGCAGGCAGGGGGACCATGAACCCTGGCTGGTTCTGCATCCCACATGGAGGAGGGTCAGTAAGAGTCAACAGCAGAAAGCAGTTAGCCAAGAGCGTGTCATTCTCACGGGGGATTGTGGGATTGGCAGCTGCTGCTGGCTGGCCTGGGTTGCTTTTCTCTGTGGTTAGCAGTGTTGAAGAATTATTCGTGATACTCATTAAAGAGCAGGAATGCAGACTATATAGAGAGATTATCAGGATGGGTTTCGGGACTACTGCAGTGTGGTCTTGCAGTAGGGTGGAGAGATTGGGCTCAACTCCAAATATAACAAGGAGAAGTGAGAATTTATAGTCAAGGAACAGGATGGGGGTCAGTAGGTGGGAAATCATAAGGAAACAGAAGAGGAAAGAAGAGATTCTGATGAAATTGACCAAACAGGATTCATGCTGAAGGTAGGCCAGGTTGATCACCCATCCACGGGGGGCATGTTGGGGAATGAGGAACCTCGTCCAATAACCTAGGTGATCAGGTATCACAGGCATGAGATTCTACCTACTTTGACTTAGCAGGATTCTTGCTAAAACTGGACAATATGGAGGTGAACGTGGAATTCCATAAGTTGAAGCTTAGCTGGAAAGAGCTCAGAGGAATCTGATGAGAGTCTAGTGCAGGAGAAAATCTGTCAGTGGACACATCTCCTCTGGGAGGATGGGCTGCCGCCATCTCTCAGCATGAATTTGCCTCCAATCATTTTTCAAAATATTGAAGCCCTTGATATGTATAAAACATGATTAGATAGAACCATATAAAACTGCCAGGTTTTTAAAAGATTTAGTTGAGAGTGTGTAAGTGCATAAGCACACAAAAGGGGAAGGGCAGAGAGAGAGGGAGAAGCAGACTCATGGCTGAGCAGGGAAGCCCGATGCGGGGCTCGATCCCAGGACCCCGACATCATGACCTGAGCCGAAGGCAGCCGTTTAACCGACTGAGCCCACTCCAGGTGCCCAGAACTGCCAGTTTTGAAGTTAACGTCTGTCAATATCAGTGATTTCAAATGATCAGCTTATTGCTAAAGCTGGCCCTTGGCATGTTTAGTGTTGTGTACTCCACTTCAGGATTAGGGAATTCTAAGGGCCCTCCTAAAGGTGACAGGGTTCATGCTGTCTTCAGAGGACCCAAGAATAACCCTGATGATAATGGGCACTGAAATCCTCCATAATTCTGTTACGTGGATGGTAACATTTTCCAGGTGTGATTAATTCACTGACCCAATCCAGCTTTTAAATCCTGAAATTAGCCAAACTCCACCTGCCTCGCTAACAAACAACCATCCCACCTACATCTCAGAGAAAAGAGTCGATGGAGTGTGACTTTCTGCCATCTCCCACCCAGACACTAAGTCTTTGTCTCCAGCTGAATTCTCACAGATGATGTGGAAGTCTTTGACTACATTGCTAAAGAATCAATTTAGAAACACTCCCTCTGATTATATGCTATTAAGCCACAATACAAATGGACGGCAGTTCACAGATACATGACTCAATTCTCATCCTGGAGACTGCTATCAGCCGCCTATACTGCGGCCAGGTGATATTATTACTGAAATAGAAAGCTGACAGGGTCCTTCCCGAGACAGAAAGGCAGCAATCACCATGGCTTGGTTCAGAAATCCCACCGTGGCAGGATTTCACCCACCCGCCCCTTCTCCAGTATTATCCACAGGCAGCCTCTCCTTGGCCGTGCTCAATTTCTTTGCTCCCTGGAATGCATCATGCATTTTTATGTTTCTGAATTTTCCATATGCTGATTCTTCAGCCTGTAAGTTTTTTTGGTTTTTTGTTCTTCCTGTCAAGACTTTACTCAGCTTAAGTTTTCTCTCTTCTAAGAAATACTTGAATAAGACGCCCCTTCTTAATGGTACCCTGTCCTCTCACACTTACCTCTTTATCTGCTTGTATCCCACTACATATTTCGTCTTAGTTTACTAACCTGTGTAACTCACAGGGCATGATATGAGCGGACACAAGGCACTTTGAGTCGGAACTCCACAAAATAACTTGTGCTCAAAATACGAATTGAGAATACTTGTCTACAGGTTTACGGTTTAGCTTCCTAGATCCTAAAAATGGATGAATATATCTGAATTGTGCATAATTAAACTTTCTAATACTGAGAAAGTTTGCCATTTAAATTCATCTCTGCTCATTATTTGTGTGCATCGAAGCAGTCCTTCCGAATGGCTTCAATCCTAGCCATTCTACTCTGAGCCAGGCACCATGCTAAGTGCTATCCATCCCTGGCTTCATCCTTGAGACTACCCTCAGAGTTCTCATTTTAAAGATGAGACGCAGAGTAGACATTCCCTTCAATTTATTGGATTGACAAATAAGGGTTTTGTATGTTCTTTCGGTCTGAGTTTTCAGCTGACTTGCAACCGACTCAGTAAAATGTCGTACCCAAAACACATGGCATCTTGGCATAGAAATGTAAATATTTCCATCTTTGCGCAACTCAACTTCTCTTCTTTTTCCTGCCCCATCTACTCTTCCTGTTTGCTTCAATAAGCACCTGGTGACCTTTCTCCTCATTTGCCAGTTCTTTGGATCTTCCCTTCCCTTCGGTTTCATTAAGAGGCTAAGCGCCTAGAATCACTGGTCAGCAGTGGGATCACCAGTGCTGGCCAGATCACTCAAGAGGTATATCCCTGCCTGGTGGATTTTCAATGGCAATAAAGTCGGATGACAGGAAAGTGCAGAGAAGATGAATGGCTTGAGCTGATGGGCAGCATTTGGAATTGGGTTTTGTTTTCTTCGAGAAATGCGGTGTCATTTTTCTTCGTCTTCTCCTGTCTCAGCTGAGACTGTCTAGGGGATGTCTTTTAATGTGAAAAATTGAGTAATGGCTTCATAAGGAGAAGCCCTGAGAAAATGCCTCCTGGATCCCAACTTAGCCTCGATTCGCATGAGCTGCTCCACAGAGTGATGGGCTTTTTTTTTTTTTTTTTTTAAATTCAATTAGGCTTCAATTATGACCCAGGAAATCAGCCTCCAGACTCCCTGGGAATCACAGATAAGAAACAACCCAGACACTCCATGTGTTCTGCTTGGACGCCTTTGGATCCATTGTTTCCTCCTTAAAGAGTCCTGATGGGTGGTAAGTTCTAAGTTTGCAGCGTCTTCCCCAAAGCTGTAAATGAGAAGCTTCCAGTGTTATTTGGCTAGAGCTGCAAATAAGATCTGGGGGAGGCTAGAGTGTGCACATGCTGACACTTAGCTTAAACAACAACTAAAGGAAACAAACAGGCATGACTCAGTCTGAAAATCCAATAAAAACCAAGTGTTGCAATAATTATTTGCGGGCATTAAATGGTCGTGGACATAAAGTCAAATTTAAAAGTTCTACAACACCAGGCTGCCCTTTACTCCTCCGCCCGACCTTTCCTGCCCAGCATGGGGAACAAGGCATCACCTCCAGGTGTCCCTACTCAGGTGGGGCTTCCTGATGGTCAGAGTCGCCCATGAAGCTGTATAAGCATGCATATTCTCGCCCACATATTCTGATTCCTGGTCTGGGAGAATCTGTCTTTTGTTATAGAGCGCATCCTACTGGTAACTAAACCAGAAAGAACCTGCTGCAAGTTCTCTCCTCGGCCACCCCCTTCTCTAGCCGTGAAAAAAAAAAAAAAAGAAGATTCCAATTCCCTGAAGAAGTGGAGAACCGCCAGGAGAGTCTTTGAGGATTCTCAGCGGTTCTTCTGATTTTCTGATCCTCACTTTGCCTTTTGAATTAAGGCAGATTGGGTAAATCCGCTTTTCCCAAGCCACAGTGTCCTGGAAAGAACATTGGCATCGTCTGCATTTTGGGGTACCTGTTAGAGGTACACGGTCTCAGGCCTCATCCAGTACTGAATCACAGTCTGTGTTTTAACAAGATCTGCATGGTATTTGCAGGCACATTAAAGTTGGGGAAGCTCTGCTTTATCTCTGATAGGCACCCAGCCACTTTTTATAAGTCAAGCCTAAACCATGCTCTCTGGGCTAGCGTCTTTGCCTGACCATCTCTGCAGTTCTAAATCCCTCCAAGCTTGGGCCTGCCCATTTCTTCTACCATAGGAAGGATGGAGGCTTGACCTGAAAGCGTAGCTGTTCCCTTACACCCTACTGTTTGCCTACAAAAATTTCTAATGTCAACATGGTCCTCCTCTAGCCTGTTTCCAACAGGATCATCTCTAGCTGGGTTTTACTGACCTTGTAGCAGGGACGTGCTATTAAATGTGCAGAACATTTCTGAGGACAGCCATTTGCTTAAAATTCGATCTGTTCGCTGCACTCCCTTTCATGAAACAGAAGATACGATCTCAAGTCCCTGGATACAGGCGTAAAAATGGGTAACAGCTGTTCATAGTCCAATGCCAACCAATAGTCAGTTTATCCTTACACCGAGGATGCAGAAAACTAGCACTAACCAAAATATTATTAATGTTGACATGCCATCACAATTCCAAAGGAATAATCTATTTGGTTAATTAACGGTCTCCAATAAGAATTTATTCAAATATTGCCATTTGATCTATGGAGAAGGAAAGTACACATCCTTGAAATATTTGAAATACTGATAGAGGGTAAATACTAAGAAATTGAAATTTGAGCTGTTAAAGTGTCTGATTTTTTTTTTTAAGTTCCAGTTACGTCTCTCTTGATTACACAGCTCAGCTGCAAGTTTAATAAAAAGGATTACCTGCCTGTCCGTCAAATACTTACTGAGAACTTGCTATGCTCTGGTTACTCTAGCTGTGGGGAAGGACCATTTCTCAAACATTTAATGAAAATCTATGTGCCAGATATAGTGTCCTCAGTAGAAGAGAGATGAGGAAGATACTATCTCTGCCCTCAAAGAGGTTACTACCTACCCGAACAAAGCATGAAACTAACTGTAATGTGATGGAGTTCTATGAAGAATTTAGGGACTACACGCGTGCTCCCAACAAGGAGAGTCTCTTCTCTCTTGGGAAGGCTACAATTTCATAGAGGATTTTCCCTTTCTTAATATTTTGAGAGAGAGAGCACACACATGTGCATGAGCGGAGGGAGAGGGAAATGCGGGCTCTCCGCTGAGGAGAGAGCCCGATGTGGGGTTCGATGTACGACTCAATGCCAGAATGGTGGGATCATGACCTGACCCAGAGGCAGACGCTTAACTGACTGAGCCACCCAAGCACCCGGCATACAGGATTTTCTTAAAAGATTTTCTAGAAAGAGTAAATAGGACAATAAAGAAATGGAAGCATAACATAAGCATGTCATATTCATAGACCTATGGGAAATTTAATATGCTTGGAGTTCAGATTTGTGAGGAGAAGCAGGCAGATGGTGCTGGAGTGGTAGGCAGGGGCCCAACCTTGATGTTTGTTTTTGGACTTCTTTTCCTCTAGGTTGATGAGAGGCCATCAAATATTTCTGAGCAGGGAAGAGTATCAGTTCCTGGGTAAGCCTATTACATAAGTTGATTCCCCTGATTCTCAAAACATCTCTATGGGAGGAGTAGTACCCCAGTGTTGAGGCGAGGAACCAGGTTTATCATGGGGAAGAGTCTAGAGTCAAACCAAACTGTGTTCATCAGTAAATTAACAAGCTAGCTAGAGATTCGGGTCTACCATAGGTAAAGCAAATGGCCAGCAGCCAAGCCCCATGCTATGTGATGTTGACTACAGCAGCATGAGGCGCTGGAGGTGGTAGGTGGGGGTGGGAATCTTCATAGGCTGGAGCAGCCAGAGACCTCTGTATGCCAGCCTGAGATTGGCATGGGACTGCCGTTGGAAGGTGAGGATGGCTTGAGGAAACTAATCTGGGACAGCTAAGGGCCTTCAGTGCACCATGCTGTCCCTCCCAGCCTAATCTTCTGTTGCTGTTTTATTCTTATCTCCCACACTGCCCCCTATCCTGCTCCAAGGGTTTGCTTGCTGTCTTCTCCAATTTTCTTGCTTTGACCATTTCTCTGACCAGGAGTGAAGAAGGGGCAAGAGAAAGGGGAAGGGGGATGGAGAGAGAGGAGCTCTTCCTTGTCTTCTGTGTATACTGCCATAAGGTCCTGGGAGGTAGGAATCTGGTCTACGCCATGGGAGAACTCTGTGAGCTGGAACCTCCGGTTGTTGATATGCTAAAGGGGAAACAAACAAAAATCTACAAACTACCAGCCCAAGCTGGTTGATATAGTTATTCTTCCTGTTAGAAAATTCTGTGCATGTCGGGAGATGAAGAATATATTGTCTCTACTGGCTTTCTTTTTGTAGCCAAATCTTAATCTTCCTCTAGGCAGATGCATTCCTCAGGTAGATTAGAGGAAAATTAATGTGCTCACAAATGAGGCAAAGAAAGCCTATTAATTATAAAAATTTGCCCCTCTAGCATATACCATGGGTGGTGTCTTTAAGAAATATTTTCAGATCATGGAAAAATGCCAAGACTCCAGAATGATATAAATTTGCTTAAAAATGTCATTTTCATCCAAATTCCAGTTACCCCTGCCCGGGGATAGAGCTGCAGATTTACGAATATTTGCAAATACCATGTCTTCCCATTAAAATGAAAGCATCCCCACAGTTGCTGTATACTCAGCCATACTTCCCCAATATAATACATGGTACTGCCTGTTGACCTCAGCTCCAATTTTATATATAGCTTTACTCCACAAATAAACCCATATTCTTTTTTTTTTAAGATTTTATTATTTTTATTTACTTAGCAGACAGAGATCAGAAGTTGGCAGAGAGGGAGGCAGAGAGAGAGAGGAGGAAGCAGGCTCCCTGCTGAGCAGAGAGACCCATGCAGGGCTCGATCCCAGGACTCTGGGATCATGACCTGAGCTGAAGGCAGAGGCTTTAACCCACTGAGCCACCCAGGTGCCCCATAAACCCATATTCTTAAAAAGATTTATATAGACATATGTATATACACACAGGTATGTAAAGATATACATATATACACATATAAGGACATACATATACACGTAAACAGGATGTATGCACACATTTAAGGATATATATGCACATATATAATAACATATATATGTACCCACCTATATAAGGATATATACACACACATGCACCTATATAAGGATATACATGCACCCCTATATAAGGATCTATGTAAGGAATGTATGCAAGTATATAAAGATATATATATGCACACACATATGCATGTATGTATATATGTAAGGATATATACACATACACCTATATAAGGGTAGATACACACACACACACACACACACACACACCCCTCTATAAAGATAGATATATACCTGTACCCATATAAGGATATGTATATAACCGTAAAGTCTCCATTCAAGTCTCTTTCCATATCCATCAAGTAATGTATATTAATCTGTCTTGCTCATTATCTTTATTTGATATTGAGATAAATTAATAATGAGCCATTCTAATGTGGTTAGTATGTCTGAGCTTTAAATTACAGCTTTTTTTGTCTCATCGATGGTTTTGAATGATTTTCACTCATGAGCGGTTGATTAAAATTTCTGGCCCATTGATAAGATTTTCTACTTACATAGTCTTTTTGCCACATCTGTACCTGTTCAGTTTATTTAAGAACAAGAGCCTTTGCGTTAATTCCCTGTTCTGCTATCCAAGTTAACCTCCTGGAGTTTTTTAAAAATGTGAGTCTCTCCACGTAGCAACACAAAGGCATAACATTAAAAAAAAGGGCTCTGCTTCTCCTCGCCCATCATTAAATGTGCTGCCACCAATGATAAGCCAGAGTCAGGTTTTATGTTGGCCCATGGGGATTTTGCGTGTGCATGTGTATAAAGTGGTGCGTGCAAAAAGGTGCAAAGTTGGAGGGGCACAGTGACCTTAGGAAAAGGGGAAAAAATACGCACCCAACGAAACGTGCCATCGTGAGGAGACGCGCCATGACTTCTGCCCACACGGCTGGTTGTGGCAGAGCCTGTACGTGGATGGCGCCCAGCACTGTGAAGCATTAGGTTTTTAGAAGTGAAGTTAAACTGATAAATTAGACCTCATTTATTGAACAGCAGTTAGAGCCGATTGCCTAGGGAGTCGTTTGACACCTTTGAAGACCCTGCTAACTTAATTGGTGATAGTTTGGGGGCTGAAGGAAACATTTAAGCCAGGAGCAGCAGGACACCGTGCCGCATGAAAATGGAGAAGACAAGCATTCTCTCTGACAAGGGGAGTCATATATAGATTTTTGTGTCCATTGTTTTCGCTTATTTGTGTGTGTGCTTTACTCAGTCAATCAAATATAATTGACACCACTGGGTTCTGTTGTTTTGTAGATGACAGGAACTAATGCAAGGGGAAAAAGCTGGAAGTAAACTTCCCCCTGAAAGGCTGTGAAAAGGTTTTTCCACCCGGCCGTGACATTTTTTGCTCAATTGTATTAATTGATGTAGTGACAAGGCACTTGGAAAGATGATGGATACTGATCACTGCACCCTTTTTAAGGTTGGGTTATATCTTGCTATTAGCATAAGCACTTGCTTGTGCAAGGAATGAATAGTAGCCAGAGAGAACAAAAGAAGAAAGAAGAGAGCAGCTTACCTACAGTACGCGCCTGACCGAGGCAGAGCATTGAGTTGGCCGTATAAGGGTGCCAAGTCTACATTGGAGATGAGCATTGAGTCAAAGCCAAGCTCAAAATTTTGAACTTAGCCTCTATGCCCCTACTCCTACTGCATTTGAGGAGATTCTGACCCAGTTTTTTAAAATTCATTTGCCCAGAGCAGCAAATGATTGGAAGAGTTTTCTTGAAGTCCCAAGTGCTTATATGCCAGCATGGAAGACCGAGGGAACCTACCAGCTTTGGGGCACCCTGGGACTAGTACTGCCAAATTATTCAGGCAAAGGGAGCTCTAGGTTTCAGAAGGCTCATTTCTCAGAGTCCCTGACAGTGGCAATGATGCGTTAGAGTAGGCCACATGGCTTAGCGAGACCGTGCCAGGGCTGAAATTGCTTTGACTACTCATGGATAGAGCTCTCCAAAGAGGATCTTGAATACTAAAAAAGGGAGACGCAGAGGAAGGAGTCCTTTTTTTTTCTTTTTTGTCTGCAGAAGTCTTACATGAAGGTTGCAAGAATATTCTGTGTTCATTTGAGATACGTGGAGTTGTGCGCTATCAGCTTGAGTCTTCCTTGGATTATCTCCCATGTGTAAATCCCCTTGAGTTGTCTGAGTTTATCCTAAATGCACAGGCAAATGTGTTCTCACTCACACTCTGAAAATCCACTTAATTAAGACATTTAATTCCATTAGTTGATGGAATTTATCCATCAAGTGCTTTCCATAACTTCCGTTGTTTGGCATTTAAATGTTGGATTGCATCGTTCAATATTATAAAATTTAGACGGAGGGTGGGGGTAAGGACTTAAGGAAAGTGTCCATTATCATTAGCTAAATGCATAGTTCCCAGAGGGCAGAAGCCCTCTCTTCACTGTTGTTCCAAGAATTTCTCAAGAAAGCATTTTATAAACCTCATCACAAAAGAATTTCCATAATACATCCTGAGCAAAAAGCAAAACTCAGTTTTCCAGAACAAATCCAGGTAGCCTTCCTATTTTTTCGGGCATCGGTAGTTGGTTTTGGCAAGTATACAGAAGAAGTATCTAGAAGGTCTAGTCATAGTGAGTATTTCATGATCTTTCTCAGAGAAAATCCATGAAATCATTCATTCATGCATGCGTCCATTTACTCATTCTGTCACGTGTTTATTGAGAACCTGCTATGTGCCAGGTATTGACGGTATAACCATTAGGAGAAAAAAGGGCAGCTCTGCCCTTCTGGATCATTCAGTCTAGTATAAGACACAGGTATTAATCAGATGAGAAAACACAAGTAAATTTAAAATAAGTTTCAAATGAGGCAAGTGCTCCGACCAAGAGGTAAGTGGTCCTACAGGAGTTTATAACTGGGAAACTTTACCCGAACTGGGGGTTCAAGGAAGGCTTCACTAAGGAAATAATGACACATAAGTATGAAACTGAGTTACTTACACATGAGAAGTTGGGGCTGGGGCAGGAAGGAAAAGGACATTTCAGTCATCAACACATGGCAAGAGGGACGACATCAGGTCTAGGAGCTCAACTAAGCCAAGATGACTGACACCCAGGGAGTAACAATGGCTGACACCCAGGATGGCTGACACTTTGGCTTGTGGTAGGAGCCACGTGAGCTAGGGACAGGGTAGATAGGAGCTGGACCACACAGAGGCCAATACTTTAAAATAACAGTACCCTGTAGGTATGTTGCCCTCTCCCAAGCTCTCCCTTGCTTATTGACTTTTTGCTATTTTTGTTTTTGAGATCTAGACTGGTGGTAATAGGTTTTCCAAATATAGTCTGGAGTCCACCTTTCCCACAGCATCCTAAAAACACCTGCTGTAGCCTGAGGCAGAGCAAGAGCGGAGGTTGCAAAGGAGCCAGAGCGCGCATGCTCTCCATGACCAGGAGAATCCTGGCTAGCAGTGTTATCTGCTGTTTCCATTCGAAGTGAAGTGAGCCCTTGTCATTAGGCATCTTTGACGTTCTGCCTTCATTTCAATTTGGAAAAAGATTCAGAGTAATTGGACAATGAAGACATTTGCCAGAGGGGTGTGATTTGACTGTGGTGACATGGCGCCATCTTGGATGTGTTCTCCATACTATCCAGGAGCAAAACCCTTCTGGTTTTTAAGAAATAGTATAAGGAGCAAGACTTTTTCTGGAATCCTTGCTCCTAAGACCCCTCTCGAAAGAAGAAGGAAGAAGCCTTGGCCATCACTGATTGCTGGCACCTTGGCTGTGATGACAGCATTGACAGAAAGAACAGCAGCAGTGGACAGACCCAGACCTTTGAGAGAAGCTGCTTGTTAGCACCACCAGCTCTGCCTACCATCATCTACAAATACCTACAAAAAGCAAAAGGTAAAGTCCTGGAAGTCATCTGTGACTTGCAATTAAGTCCTGGGAAAGGAAACTGAACATGAATGTGATCCCCGTGGCAGTGATCCTGCTAGGGCCAAGAGCCATGCCCCCCTTGGTGGCAAGTTAGTGTGCTCGATGGGCTTGAGCTCCTCCACCTCCTCCAAACAGAGAGTATGCAACTGACAGTTCCCAAGTCTGCTTGATACGACCTCTGGGGAGGAGACTGAATTATGAGAACACATATTTCAACAGAGATTCATCTGCAACACACCTTTGGCAGCAAGCCACACGTCCTATATTATTGGTCAAGTGTCAACTGGTTTGCGTCTACACACTACCTTTCATGCCAGTCTGGTATTCAGAAGTCACCCATTCCAGGGAAGCCCAGTTGATCACTGTCCACGACCCACACTATGTACTCCTTCCCATCTTCACACATTTACTGGGTTTTCTCTGCCTGGAACATCTTCCTACCTACTTAGACCCTGCAGGCCATTAGGGTCCACCCAAGTCCCTCTCTCCTTGGTGTATCCTTTCATTACCCAGCCAACTCTAACTCCTTTCTCCTTTTGGGTTAGAATTACCCCTTAGTGTGTTCATCTGGCCTCCCCAGCAACACTGCATGTAGAACACAGAGTATACTGGAATAATAAGTTAGCTGTTGCTGCATAACAAACTACCCCCAAGTGTTTAGTGACTTAAGCAATCACCATTTGCCAACAACCATTGTTTACAAGTCTGTGGGTCTAGGCAGGCATTGGGTGATCTCTACTGTGCTTGTGGCCATCAGCTGCTGGTTACGTAGCTGGGTCTAGTGATCTTGGCTGGGCTCTCTCAAATTTCTGTGGCCTTGGTTCGAATAACTGACTGATTGGACTGTGGTTCAGGAGAGCTCTCAGTCTGGAGGTTGGGCGGAAGGCCTTGTTCACTTGGTGAAGGCAGGAATCCTAGGAGAACAAGGTCAAAGCTGAGTTTGGACACCACTGCTTCTTCATGCTATTGGCCACATACGTGTGCATATACATATACAAAACAGATAACAGGGAATGAAGAGATACAGCAACAGGGCAGTTAAACCAATTCCAGACCCACCTTACATAGGGACAAGGGACCCTTCTGTCACTAACCTTTGTCTAGACTATCTGCCACCCTCTTCATTGTTTCAGACCAGCCCATGACACACTGATTTACACCAAGCCATACAAAATGATCACTTCTTAGAACAACAGGGAATTTCATATTCTCTGTAATTAATCAAAGTTCAGACTCTACTGTGAGATTTTCATCGAGTTACGTAGGATTTCTTCCCACTACTGCTATAAAAATCTGTGCTAATGCCAATAAATAAAGAAATAAATCAGAAGCATGGCTCAGATTCCATAGATAGGCCTGTCTCGGGTCCATGCATGTGCCCCAGACCATCCACTTACCTGGCTTTCTCTTCACTTGAAACAAAAATAAATATTTCTGGCCTGGGAGCTGCCCCGAAGGTCAGGGACCAGTTCTTTACTGACTGCATAATTTGTCCTTTACATGCTCCTTTCCACCTCCCCTCTTGCCCGCACCCTAGCTAAGATTGCCCACTTACTGTTTTGTTAAGGTTTCACTGTATAGCTTCTTAATTCAAAAATGTTCTCGTAGGACTTGGGTTTGATAGACCCACCCCCTCATCCATGCTCGGAAACAGTTTGTGCTCTCGACAAGTGTACAGTTAAAAATCTAATTCTTTGGTAAAGAAATTGGCTGGGAATGTCCTCCAAACCAGGGAGAAAGAGCCAGTTTGAAATCATCGTTTCATGACCAGTTTTGTAAAGGAAAGGCACCGAGAGCCAGAGCTTCAGAGTCTAGGGTCCTCCTGCTGCTTCAGGTACCGTAGCAGACTCCAGAAAGGCAGTGTTGAACAAGCGATACATGGTCCCTGTCTCTAAAGTGCCTGTTCTAAAGGAGGGAAACACACATCCACGCACACACAAAATCGACAACAGATTCTAGGAAGAAGGTCAAAATGGGTGACATGATGGACACGGCCTGGTGGCGGTCTGAGACTCTGCATCAGAAAAGGCTCAACGAAGGACACAACATTTCATCTAAGTCTCAAGCAGGAATAAAGCTAAGCCAAGAGTCACGAAAAGCCCATTTCACAAGGAGGAAATCACTTCTGACAAGGCCCTATCGTAGATACAATTTCTGGGTGTTTGGGGAAGAGCAAGTGAGCCAGGACTGCACAAACATGATGGTGGCTGCGTGAGGTCTGGTGATCCAGGAGGCAGATCTAAGATCGAATTAGAAAGGCAAGAGATTTATTGGGGGTATTTCCCTGGAAATACAGAGGGGATAAGAAGCAGGTAGAGGCTGTGGGATCCCCAGATCATGTCTGACACCTGGGAGAGAAGAGGGAAAAGGAGCCTCACACTCCCGTGCAGCCAGGTCATGTGCCCTTTTTTGGGCTTCCATGTGGAGCACAAATAGCCCAGCTCCAATGTCCCTGACATGCTGAGTCCTTAGCTCTCAGCTAAAGGGAGAGCGTGGCCTCAGTGTGAATGTGGTAGCAGCTGGAGCCCCTTGCCAGTAGGTTCTCTCTAGAAGGGAAATGTGTCGTGCCTCCATGGCTGACATAGCAGCTTCAGAACTTCTCTGTAAAAACAACTCAGTGACACTCTGCCAGGAAGAGGGAATCTTAAAGGTACATGTATTGTATTACCTGACGTCAGGGGTTCCCAGCTGGGGGAATTTTGCCTGCCCCTACCCCACCGTGAGGGATACTTGGTGTTGTCTGGAGATAGTCCAGCTCACATCTAGTGTGTGTGTGAGGGGCTGACCTCTGGTGAGTAGAAGCCAGATACCCCGCGAAGCATCCTACAATATACAGGATAGCCCTCCGCACAAAGAACTAGATGCTCAACCGTGCTTTGCTTTATTGTACTTTGCAGACACTGCCTTTTTTTAGACATGGGAGGTTCGTAGCCACCGTGTGTTGGCACCCTTTCTCCAACAGCGTTTGCCCGGGTATCTGTCTCACATTTGGTAATTCTCAAAACATTTCAGACTTTTTCACCCTTACGATGTTTGTTGTGGTGATCAGGGAGCTTTAATGTTAATTTAAATATAATTAATATATTAATATGATTTAATAAATTAATAATGATATTAATAAAAATAATATTAATAAATTAATATAATTTAAATATAATTAAATATATTCACATATAATTTATTTATATATTATATATTATATAGTTATAATATATTATAATTTATTTATATATAATATATTATATATATTATTATATAGTTATAATATATTATGATTATATTATATATAATTATAATCATAATATATTATAACTATATAATAATATATATAATATATATAATTAAATATAAATGTTTTGGGCACCTGGGTGGCTCAGTGGGTTAAGGCTCTGCCTTCAGCTCAGGTCATGATCTCAGGGTCCTGGGATCGAGCCCCACATCGGGCTCTCTGCTCAGTAGGGAGTCTGCTTCCCCCTCTTTCTCTGACTACTTGTGATATCTCTCTCTGTCAAATAAATAAAATCTTTTAAAAAATAAGTAAATATAAATGTTTTGGGGCACCATGAACAGCACCCATATGAGATGGCCAACTGAACCAAAAATTGTCATGTGTGCTCTGACTGCTCCACAGACCAGCCGATGCCCCCATCTCTCTCACTCTCTCTCTTTCTCCTGAGCCTCCCTATTCCCTGAGATGCAACAGTTAAAACTAAGCCAGTGAATACCCCAACAGTGGCCTCTATGTGTTCAAGTGAAAGAAAAAGTCACACATCTCTCACTTGAAATCAAATGCTAGAAATGACTAAGTTCAGTGAGGACGACATGTCAAATTCTGAGACCGGCCAAGAGGTAGGCCTCTTTTATCGTACAGTCAGCCAACTTGTGAAGACAAGGGAAAAGTTCTTGAGGGAAATTAAAAACGTGATTCCAGTGAACACATGAATGATAAGAACATCAAACAGCCATATTGCTGATAGGGAGGAAATTTTAGCAGGCTGGCGAGAAGATCGAACCAACCACAGCATTCCCTTAAGCCAAAGCCTAATCCAGAACAAGGCCCTAACTCTCTTCAATTCTGTGAAGGCTGGAAGAGGTGAGGAAGATGGAGAAGAAAAATTGGAAGTTTACAGAGGTTGCTTCATGAGGCTTAAGGAAAGAAACTGTTTCCATAACACGAAAGTCGGAGGCAAAGCAGCAAACGCTGATCCAGTAGGTGCAGTAAGTTCTCCAGAAGATCTAGCTAAGATCATTCATGAAGGTGGCCCCACCAAGCAACAGATCTTCAATGTAGATAAAGCAGCCTCATACTGGAGGAAGATGCCACCTACTACTTCCGTAGCTAGAGAAGAGAAGTTGGTATCTTGGCTTCAAAGAACAGGCTAACTCTCTTGTTAGGGGCTATAGCAGCTGATGACTTTGCAGCTCTTTTACCACTTCTGAAAATCCTAGGGCCTTTAAGAATTGGGGCAGCTGCTGACTCAAAGTAAATTGATAACCATCTGGAAAGGATTCACCATTCTAGATGCTGTTAAAAACATCCGTGACTGATGGGAAGATGTCCAAATGTCAGACATTCATGGGAGTTTGGAAGATACGGATTCCCACCCTTATGAATGGCTTTGAGGGGTCAAGACCCCTGTGGAGGAAGTCACCACAGATGTGGTAGAAAGAGAAGAAGAACTGGAAGTAGAAGGGGAGTCTGAAGATGTGGTTGAATTGCTCTAATCTCATGATAAAACTTTAATGGATGAGGAGTCGCTTCTTAAGGACGAGCAAAGCAAGCGGTGCCTTGAGAGGGAAGATGCCATGAAAATTGTTGAAATGACAACAAAGGATTTAGAACACTACAGACACTTACACGTTGAGAAGCCAGCATGAGGGTAAAATGCCACACAAACCCGGGATGCCTGCCTTATCTACCAGCCAATGGTACAGAAGTCCCATATATTGTTCTAACTGAATGCGCGGTGGAGGAGTGATAAACTTTTTTTGTCAGAATGGAAGAAAACAGCCTCCAACTGTATCTTCCCATGCAACCCTTAACATGTTCTTCACAGAGTTACCATTCTAATTTAACAGGTAATTGTTCCACAAGTTTTAGTTAGAGGTGGGGGGAATGAAACCCCCATTTTCCATTCCTAGGAAGGAGCCCAAACACTGTCTTCTTTATTCCCTTTCTCTGGGACAAAACTGTAGCTGCAAAAATGCTCTCAGAGCTGAGAGAACACTTTCACAGCCAAGAGTGGAATTTCTCAGAGCAGATAGGAGAATAGGAGTCTTGGAAATAATTTATTTGAAAATATGAAAGTCGCCCAACACATGAGATCACTCTTGGCAGCCAAAGAAAAAGAAAGAGAGGGAAAGAAAGAAAGAAAGAAAGAATTGACCATGTGCTCACGATGTGCAAAAACCATGCCCAGCCTTCCAAAAGCTCGGCTGAAGGTCGCAGGAAGAAATCAGACACGGGGAAATTTTTGAAAGAAGAAAAAGAAAGGAAAACCTGTTCGATCCTCTGCCTCCAGCCAGCACTAACGCCCATAGGAGATGGAGCAGTAGGTGATCGCCCTGAAGCAAAAAGAAATTTCGTTGTCATGAAACAGTGCTAGGGAAAGATGGGTTGGGAAGAATGAAGTGAAGTGAGAGGTAGATGTTATCTGTGGATTTCAAGTGTCTGTTTCACTCTTGTTCCTCTTTATTGTAAACAATCATTAAGTGACATGAAAGTTTTTTTTGTTTTGTTTTTTTGTTTTTTTTTTTTTTTTAGAGAGGCAGGCAGAGAGAGTGAGAGGGAAGCAGGCTCCCTGCTGAGCAGAGAGCCCGATGCGGGACTCGATCCCAGGACCCTGAGATCATGACCCGAGCCGAAGGCAGCGGCTTAAACCACTGAGCCACCCAGGTGCCCCAGTGACGTGAAAGTTTTGTAAAAGTACCCAGAAGAACGAATGAGGAGAGTTGGCAGAGTTCTACAATGACTTTTCTTAGTCGATGACATTGTTTGGCAGTCGGTATGATCTTACACTTCACAGAGCGTAAAGGTCCAACACAGCTATTACAATCTGATAATAAAATTGTCGAGTGTCTCTCTCCTTTATAGCTAATGTAGGCTTTACTTACAAGGAAAAAAACCAGTATCGGTTTCTGTTAGGAGCCTGGCTTCCATTCTTGGCAAACATCCAAGAACAGAGACTCTTGGTTTGAGCTTCTTATATTATGTAAGGAAATTCACAGACAGAAGGGTATGCACTAATCTGCGGGGGCCGAGACCCAACTAAGGATTTTTAAACTGACTTGGGCCATTTAAATCTTGGTAAGATTCAAAAGAGGGATTTGCCTTCTCTTTTCAGTCTGAGGGAGAAACAGACCAATTTGGAAATTGGAAAATGTGGACCCCAGCATGCACTCTCGGCACCATGACCTTGACAAGGAAGCCCATCATCGCTGACCTTCAGATTTTTTTTGGAGGTACCTGCCTGCCCTTACCTCGCTTAACAGGAAATAAATTATATACCCGAAATAAAATCCCTTTGGCTCTTTGGAAAGCAAGAAGCCACAGAAGAAAGACTTTTTAGATAATTTCCTCTCCCTCGATGGGCTCACATCCAGGAGACAGAGGAAAAAACTGCCAGTTCCCCACCTCCTCCCCCCACCCCTGCCCCGGGTTACATGTTCACTCACATTCGCTACCCAAGGCTTCCCGTTTTGATGGTTCCCCTTGATCAGAAAATGTAGAGCGCAAATGTGTGTTCTTACATGCAGGAAAAATAAACATCCACGAGCTTCAGAAACACACATGAGGAGCCTTCAGCTTGCATGATTCACTACAGCTTTTGACACTCTTCACCAATCAAGTCTGATTGGGTTTCTCATTGAAGCGATCTGACAGCCTAACCAGGAGGCCTCCTGGGGTTGTTCTTTCTTCTTCTTCTTCTTTTTTTTTCCTTAGTAATAGATAAAAACAAGCCCAGAAAATAGTCAGTTTGGAAGTGGTAGCATCCAAACTTAGTT
Organism: Meles meles; assembly: GCF_922984935.1. Lineage (NCBI taxonomy): Eukaryota > Metazoa > Chordata > Mammalia > Carnivora > Mustelidae > Meles > Meles meles. Next base: position 44,419,066 of record NC_060068.1, read on the forward strand.
TTCTTTTTTATTTATTGTCATGCAATTGCTTCTCTAACCCACTCTATTGATCTTGAGCGGGGAGGCAGGGGGGTTGGAGGGAAGAGGGGCATTGCTCAGAGTCCGGCCTCTCTGGTTTGGTCCTGAGGGAAAGAAATAAATAGTCCCCACCTAGAAGAAGGGGAGGAAGGAGGGGTAAAAAACCCAGAAGATTGACTGGTTTGCAAGGGATCCCAGTGGATTCCTGCTTACACCAGAGCATCATTTAAGCCTATGTTCTTCCATCTACCTTGTTTGCAGTAAATAGCTGCCCATTATATCAGGTCAGGCAAGTGCCGGGGCGTCACAGCTCAGTGGCCGTGATCTGCCCACAGAGCAGCAAGAAAGGTCCCCCAGAGGGCGAACGCGTGTGTCAAGTTCTGGAGCCATCAAGGTTCTAAGCGACAGCTTATCTTGAGGGTTTAAAACATGCAAGCTGTCCCTGCTCATTTCTGCCTCCTCCCCCACCCCACCTCTCCTGCTCGTCTCCATCCCCTCCCCAATTACCTCCCCCCACCCCCGATCAACCCCCAGTCTTTTTTTCTTCTTGACACTCGGCTTGAAAGAAGACAGATGCTGGAGCAGTTTTCCTTAAGTTGGCTCTAATTCCATAAGGTGCAATCCACCAAACACAGCTCTGTCCATCTTTTGAAAAGGCTAAGATCCTGAGGCAGCCCCATTTATTATTCGTCTTGACACGAACACAAATATTTTCCGATGGGTTGGAGCCTGTCACTTCACTATCCTTATGTTCTCTGCCCTCAATAAATAACGCGCATTAAAGTTCTTAAAGGCAAACAAAGAACTGTATCCAGGGTACCATTTGTCCTGCAGTTGCCATGTTTAATTGAACATTTTATAGCACTCTAATGCCATGTCAGGTTCTTAATGTGACGTGTGCTCTACTCTTACATTATCAGGGCCTAAGAACGTCACCGAAGCTTCTTGGATTCGTGTGCATGAGAAGCAAGATTTATCCTGTGCACTTCGCTGAATCATTTATGAGCCGCCTTATCTCACACAGGCAATTTTATAACTCATAAATGGCCCCTCTGGTCTGCTGTCTGGATTTTGTTTACTGTAAAATCCCAAAATAGTATGACTATTTTCAAGAGAGTAAGCTAAATTTCACTGCAGGATAGAATTACTCTGTACCTGGCCTTTGCCATTTAGGGGTCCGTGATAGGAGACGTGGAACCGATGGCAGGCTGGGGGGTACAAATGTCTAGCCTTTTGGGGAATGTGGTCCTATGGGGCAAAAAGAGCCGGTATGTGCTAAACACTTAAAGCAATTATGGTGGGAAGCAGTGACCTCCAGAAAACCTACTCTAGTCAGAGCCAAACAGCAAGGGAACTGCTCGCCGCTTCCATTCCCACAAAAATCAGCCTTGTCTCAGAAAGAGGCACACACCAAATCAACCCTGAAAAAGTATAGGGTGTTGGTTCAACCAGCAAGAGATTAAATGTTTTAAAAAAGAGAAAAGAAGACAAGAGTGGTAAATGGGGGGTCATAAAAGAATTGTGGGGAGCTATGTTTCGTTGTGTCCTTTTCATTGAAGGGAGACTTTGAAAAGGAGATGGCTGGGCACTGAGTCCTTGTATTAGAGAGAACCCGCTCCCTGCATTACTAAATCCCCATGCTGGACCCAGTCCTCAGCTCTGCCTAGAGAGCTTGCTGTCAGCCATCAGCCAGATGGCACCATTCCATCCCAGCATAGTCGTGGACAATGTAATTGAAACCTGTTTCAGAGACGGCCTATCCAGACAATGTGGTTTTCACCAGCACACAGCCCTACTGTCCCATTTTCCCCTGAGTATTCAGAGTTTCTCTGTGTATTTCTGGCAATAAATGCAAGTTGGTGTGTATTTCTCAGGTTTATATATATCATGGGGCCCCGTTAGCTTGTACCAAAGCTCCCATGTCATGTATAAAATAAATGATTTTTTGAATCAAAAGCATATATTTAATTTCCCCCAAATTCCCTTTACAAGTCCTTCATAAACCAACAATGGGAAGGATTTGTTGATGTTTTTCATGGGAGGCTGTGCTCCACAGTGAGTTAGAGCTGTGTCTCATTGCTGTCTCTGCTATTTGCTTCTGGAGTCTGGGGTTTACTCATCTTTAAAATGAAAAGAAAGAGATTTCCACTGTAAGCCTGTTAAGCGGATTAAATACCAGGTGTAGGAACCAGTATCCACAACTTTCATAAACACTAAATAAATGCCCGCTCTTGTTTTCCTTGTGTTCATTATTACCAGATTCAAGTAAGTTTGATTGTGAAACCCCAGAGAAGACTGTGTCTAACCCTTGGCAGACATTTGATCACTATCCTTTTCTTTAACTTTCCATCATGGCTCACTGTAGTGGCAGGATAAGGGTGGGTCAGTCAACTGCATTAATTTTTTTGCCTCCCAGATTCAGGCATTATGAAAAATGACAAGAGAGATGGCAAATACTCCAGCTGAATTGTCATAAGGTTTATGGTTACAGCTGAAAACTTCAGTCTTGGAGCTCATGTGAAATATCCAGATAGGTTTCCAAAGTAGGTGGGGAGATTCTAGGTTCTATCCACCTACCGTGTACCCCTGAACCCACTAAATCTAATGATTTAGACTTTTTGGTCCAAAAAGTCGCTCTATCTTTTGTAGATTTCTTTGAAATCTACAAAGTCTCTTTTCTTGACTGAATTCATCGTAAAGGATAACTGACAGACCATTCTTATCATTCCATCCTTCCAGTCATTGTAGAAACTTCTGTTATTAAAAGGTTTCTTACAGATGGGCAATTCATATCAAGCCTGTAATAAATCTTTCCATTTTCCTGAGGATGCAAATGTGAGAACCATCAAAGAAATTCAATTATAAAAACCTATTTTCATTCAGTTAAGGACAGGAAAATTTATTATGGGTCTCTGTTTGCCATGTTTCACATGGGCATAAATGAATCCAATTTCAATCAGGGTTTCAACTCTGTCCTAATAGGTTTTGACTGGACCAAACACAAGCCTCTTGCTTGAGAAGACACAATTCTATAAAGACACCTAAGGAATGAAGACAAAAGTAAGATAGATTCCTACACACATCTAGGATTTGGCTCTGGATGTTTCATTTTGTTTTGTTTTTTTTAGGTAGAGTACATAGGAGCTAGGACAATCATGATATTGATGGGTGGCTTTTGTCCTCTGGAACAACCTAGGAGGCAAGATAGATAGCAACCTGAGAAGAAAAGAGTGAAAACATGCCCATCACAACTCTCCTGGGCACCCATTTGTTCCTCAAAGAATTGTACATGGTCTCTCCACCCCAAGTTGCTACATTAGGGATCTTGAGGGGTGCTTAAGTACTAGATACATAGGAGCCTTGCCTTCTTTGTAATATCCTGGATTTTATATCCTTTCTCTAAAAGGCTTACCCACTCTGCTCACTTATAGGACAGGGAACTGCATGATGGAGAAGTTGTACTCTCTTCAGCCATAGGATGTGAGTCAAGTGTCAAAGGGAAGTTGCTCCAAATGAAGTCCAAAGCAGGTTTCCACAGCACCCCCAGACCCCAGGTGGCAAAGTGGATCCAGCATATTGGTACCGTGTCCTACACAATAATTTGACATTACTTTCATATCATTTATCACTCCAACCCTGCATATCTCCTGCACATACCCAATTCCTCTCCCAGGTATATACCATAGAGACTTTGCTGCCTGCATGCACCCAAAGAACTATACAAGGCTCATCTTAGCACTGTTTGTAACAACAAAAACAAAATGATCCAAGTTCTACTCAGGAGAATGAATAAGTAAACTGTAGTATTTTCTCACAAGAGACAATTACAAAGCAGTGAAACGAAATAAATCCTATCTTCATGCAATCACCATATTAAAAACATAACAAGGTATAAAAAAATAAGTCACATAGATATGTGGTATATATATATACACACAGATATGTATAAATATAATGATGCTATTCTTATAACACTCAGAAACATGCAAAAACGAAATCTGAGGAAGTATTTACGTCCAGGAGGCGGTGTAGGTACAAGGAGGAGTACCTAAGTAGTTCCAACTGTGTATTAGCAATTTTCATGGTTCTCAGTTGAGTAGTAGGTGTACTAGTAGTTATTTTATGACTATGCCTTACGGTTTACATATATCCTTCTGCATGTTTGAGATATCACATGAATAGGGCGCCTGAGTGGCTCCGTTGGTTGAGTGCACAACTCTTGGTTTTCCCTCAGGTCATCATCTTAGGGTCCTGGAATTGCGACACGGGGTTGGGCTCTACATTCTGCAGGGATTCTGCTTAAGGATTCTCTCTCTCCCTCTTCTCTTCCTCTCCTTCTCCCCCAACTTTTGCACACATGCTCTTTCTCTCTCTCAAATAAATAAATCTTTTAAAAAATATATCACATGAAAAGAATCCCATTTAAAAAAATTTTACCTATGGGGCACCTGGTTGACTCAGTTGGTTCAGCGGCCAACTCTTCATTTCCGCTCAGGCCATGATATCAGGGTCATGCGATTGAACCCCAAGTGGTGCTTTGTACTCAGCAGAGTCTTGCTTGAGTTTCTCTCTCTCCCTCTGCCCTTTCCCCTGATGGCCCTCCCTAACTAAAATAAAATCTTTGAAAATAAATATATAAAAATAAAAAAATCTTACCTAAAACAAATAGTGGACTTCAAACTCAACCACATATAGGCGGACCTCATCCTGATCTGTAATTTCTGAGCTCCTGACAATGAGAGATAATGTATTTTTTTTCTGAGCTCATCTGCAAATCTTGCTTGAAATTTTCCAACATTATCTATGGGCCTTTTTCACATCTGTCATGGCTCATAAGTTAACTTCTAGGAGAAACATTCATTTGATAAAGCTTCCAGGAACTTCCAGAAACTTCCAGAACTTTCCATAGAGTTTCCAGGAACTCCCTAAATTGTCAGGCTTAACATATCATCTGCAATTGTCCATATTCCCATTTGGGATCCCAGCAACATGACTTTCTTGTTGAGGGACTTCACAGAGATTGCATGCAGACTCACAGACTAAGAAAGGAGTCCTCATAATGGTCTATGCTTTATAGGCTGATAAATTTCCAGAGCAGCTTTCTTTTGAAAAATCCTTGCTATTTTCTTCTACTTCAAAATAGGCTACAATAACCTATCTTCATTTCTCAGTGGAACAGGAAGTATGTAGACGTTATACCCATTCCTGGTTTTGAACCTTGGAAAAAGGCGCTACTCAGAATCATGAGGGATTGTACTAATGAAGGTATCCTTATTCCTATATGCATAGTTGAAATAAATTAAAGGGATGACTGGGTGATTCAGTCGTTAAGAGTCTGCCTTCGCCTCGGGTCATGATCCCAGGGTCCTGGGATGAGCCCCACATTGGGCTCCCTGCTCAGTGGGAAGCCTGCTTCTCCCTCTCCCACTCCCCCTGCTTGTGTTCCCTCTTCTTGCTGTGTCTCTGTCAAATGAATAAATAAAATCTTTAAAAAAAAAAAAAAAAGAAAAGTAAAAGTTAAAAATATGGAAGGACAAATACGGGTTAGCAATTCTTAATTACTTTGTGGCAGATCTCAGAGCAGAAAATGTTTTATCCCTTTAGTTTGAAACACAGGGAACTATTACCCTTGCATTAGCAAACAAACAAACAAACAAAAAATGCCCAAATGGAAAGAAAATTAAGGTCGGAATTCTGAAAACACCTTAAAGTTCCCAATGGAGACCGACTATGGCAACAGCAGTTTTTTTGACCTAGTGATTAGGAAATGCCATGATGAGAGAAATGATTGGTTATAAAACCACAGCAAAATATGTTGACCTAATGGCAATTCCTCAAAGGTAAGTCAAAACGTTCCACGAGCTTCTCTTATTGATTGTTGTTCCCGTGTGCCCCTCTGGGAACACAACAGCAAAGAAATGTTTTGATTGGAGCAAGAGTGACCTTTTCTACGGAAGCCTTTTAATGCTGTGATAGGTTGGAATAACTAACTGAAAAGATAACAAAGGGGGGGTACCTTATCATTCTGTGACCCGTGGGGAAATGGGCATTTTTACAGTTTTCTTCAAAATCAGGGCTCGGGTAAAATTTCTCGAGGCCAGTTCTGCAAGGCTGCGTTCTTGGTGGTGAGGTTTAATGTGGTTATATAACCAAAGGAAGAGTGGCGGTGGACACTCGGGTGTCCTGTACGTGTGGCATTACCATGCACGTGCAGACGGGGAAGCGTGAACTCAGGGACAGTAATGAGAGGTGCCATCTCGGATGTGCTCTCCACCATGCGCTGTCCTTGAAATTACGTTATTTTTACCACCCTCCCACGTGGCCCATGTGAGCCTTACTTTATAGCTGGGAATTCTGAGGTCCTGACCAGTAAGTCACTTGCCTGAGGTCACACGGCGAGGGTGTGGCAGTCTGATTCTAGGCATAAAGCTGGTTTTCCAACAATGAGAATTAGGGATGGATGAAGGGATCGGAGGCATTTTTTTTCTCTACGATTTGTTTTGTTGTAAATATTTTATTTATTTATTTGATAGAATGAAAGAGAGTACAAGCAGGGGGTGGGAGAGGAAGAAGCAGTCTCATGGGGGCTCGATCCCAGGAGGCTGGGATCATGAGCTGAGCTGAAGGCAGACACTTAACCGACTGAGCCACCCAGGCGCCCTGATTGGTGGCTTATCTTAAGAGGACATTGTCAAATTTGAAGGATATCTGCTGTGAATAACTGTTGAATAGCCCCTACAAGACAATAACCGGTTTCTACGTTCAGCCCTTTGGCACGGTAAAAACAAAAGACAAGAGGTGGGCTCAGTATCTTTCTGCTTGAATTCAGCATTTTGGTCCACATGTCGCTTCGTCTTTCCCTGTGAGGGGATTTTACCTTCTTTGAGAATTAGAAGCATTTCTTCGTGTTAGCAGTTTGTTCTAATTATCAACAGTTTCATTCACCAGATCTCCATATTTAGCTCAAGCCGATGGGAGGACCAAAATATGGCAAATAGTTCCAGAAAAACAAATATTTAATGTACAACCTGAGTCTCTTTGAGCCTGCCATCTTCACACACAATTCACCGCCTATCCTATCTGGTGTAGAACAGCATGAATCCGGAGAGAGCGTGTAGTCCAGGACATGCTGTTCTACTTTCCCCAAGTAAAGAACATACCTACAAGTTGTTGTCATCATCGAAATGGACTTTGAAATGCACAGACGTTAAGAAATGGTGTAGTAACTCAAATAGCTGATGAGACCTTCAGAAATAAATGAAAAGAAGACGCTCCACACCTGAAGGGTAGCAAATAAATGTTTCTCAGAGTTCTTCAAACAGAAATCTAATCAAGGAACCAAACATCAGTACCTCGCAGGGGTAAAGAGCATAGGTTCTGGAGTCAGACTCCCTGGGTTCAAATCTCTGCTCAGTTGTTCTGTATCTATATGACCCTACATGATAGTTGAACTTGTTATGCCTCTGTTTTCTCTTTTGTGAAATGGGGAAAATACCATGCCCTCCTTCTAGGCTTATTGTAAAGATATATAATTTAATCCACACACAGCCTTTCTGTTAGCATTGGGCACATCATAAGTGCTGCATATAGGTTTTGCCTTTATTGATAAGGCACCCAAACATGCTGTATTTGGAGAAAAAAAGAGCCATGAAATGGGGTTTTTCAGCCAAGTGGCAACTGCGAAGATTTCTGTGCACAAACTTCTATTCCATCATGCTCTGATAAAAGTATACGGGGTCAGTCATGAAGAAAAACTTAAAATTGAGTTTGGCTCTAGCATTTCCAGTTTTATGGCCTACCACTCCTCTGCTTTTTCTATGCTCTTATCTTATTTTAGGAGGCCAGTGTTTTCTGTACTTCATAATAACTCATTCGAACATTCTACCTATATTCACTGAGTTCCTACTATGTGCAAAGCATGTTCTAGATACAGGAGACAGTAGTGACTAAGATAATAAAATTCTTCCTTCCCTGGAACTTAATTGTAAGTGCGGATGATGGGGGTGGGAACAGGGGGAAAAGTATGTCCATAAGAAGGTGGTCGTAGACTGAAGTTTTAAGATCAAAACGATGAAGCGAGGGGCACCTGGGTGGCTCAGTGGGTTAAGCCTCTGCCTTCGGCTCAGATCATGATCCCAGAGTCCTGGGATCGAGTCCCACACTGGGCTCTGTGCTCGGCGGGGAGCCTGCTTCCCTCTCTCTCTCTCTCTGCCTGCTGCTCTGCCTGCTTGTGAATTCTCTCTCTGTCAAATAAATAAATAAAATCTTTTGAAAGAAAAAATGCCGAAATGAAGAGTAAGGGAGAACAGGGCAATTGACTTTAGTTAATATACACAGGTCTCTGAGTAAGTGATACTGAAACTAGAATCTGAAAAAAAGGCACAGCCATTCAGAGACCTTGGGAAGCATCCTGTGCCAAAAGTCTGGGGCAAGAAACAGCCAGAGATTTGAGGAACCAGAAGTGTACTCTGGTGGGAATGTATTCACAATGAGGCTGGATAGAGGGGCGACATTTTTCCCTCAGTCCATGTGGTTCAGGCTCTTGAGTTTGGCTATTAACTTTTACTTGACACGCAGTCAGAAGTAATTGGAGAGGCTTTATGTGGAGAGGCAGCAATCTGAGTTATATTTATAAATACTTTTGGTGTTCTGTGAAGAATGAGTAAATAACTCTTTTTTTTTTTTTTTCAGTCTAAATGAGTTTCAAGATACACATTATTACATTTACGTTTCTCCTAGCCCAAACTCTTTTGAGTGGGATTTCTGGCTTCAGAAAGCAACTGTTGGCCTATGTTTTGCTCCTGAATTTGCTGCCTGGGACCAAGGGAAATGGAATTCTTGTGAGTTCCTTGATGGATGAAGTTTTCCTTCCTTGGGTAATGTTTACTTCCGAGGGAGGAAGGAAGGCATTCTCCTAGTTTTGGTTGCTTGGGCTCGTTCCTAGAAACTGCTGAGGGCACTGGACTGGACCATTCTTTTTCTCAATGGCAGGCCGCAGATGGGTCCCAGGGACCCCTCCCTATGAGCTAGACCAGCACAGACCATTTTCTTTTTCCTTCTTTCTTCTTCTCTGGTTCTACTCAGTGCTGAGGGTGAGTCCAACTTCACCATCTCTCTCCCTGCACCGTGGCCTGCTGTGAAAGGTACTCAGCGGTTGTGACACCGCCTTTCACTCCCAGGCACCCAGCTAGGCACACCATTTTCTGCTCTTTAGTTTATAGTGCAGAGGAAGAAGTCTACACTGCCCTCAGCTCCTTCACACAGAGGTAGAGGTGACACCCATCACCAGAGCTTACCGCTCTGGGGTGCATTTATTCTGTCACTGAAAGAGAGTACATTCTGAATGCTTACATACTTCAGCCTAAAAACATAGTTCTTTTCTGAATGAGTAGATGGTCCCTTTAAAATGAGCTTCTGAAGAAACCATGAAGATCATTCAGAAGAGAATCAGAAGAGAAGAGACAGGCCAGCTTGGGCAACTGCCAATGAAAATGGTAGTAATAGTAACAGCACAATTATATATATTGTTGCCTTGAATACACACAAAGAATCTATGAAGTACGTACTATTCCTCCTGGTTGGTTATTGTTATTTGCTTTTTATCCCTCCTGTTTTATAAATGAATAAGACTAAGAGATGTTTAGTAGGTTGGCCAAAGTCACGCAGCTTTTAACAAGAGTCAAGGCTCATGACCAAGCAGTCTGTCTTCAAAGGTCATATCATGGGGTGCCTGGGTGGCTCAGTGGTTAAAGCCTCTGCCTTCGGCTCAGGTCATGATCTCAGGGTCCTGAGATCGAGCCCCGCATCGGGCTCTCTGCTTGGCAGGGAGCCTGCTTCCCCCGTCTCTCTCTGCCTGCTTATCTGCCTACTTGTGATCTTTGTCTGTCAAATAAATAAATAAAATCTTAAAAAAAAAAGGTTGTATCTTTCCTCCAATTTCTTTTTGAAGTATGCAGTTTTACACCTAATTATATGGCCCTTCCATTAAGAAGTAATGTTGAATGCTCTGTAGAAGCAGAACACTTAGTGGAAATACCAACAGGATATAATCCTTTGGACCAAAACTACATCTTATTCAAGATGCACCAGTTGAATTTACTCCCTGTGCTCTCTTCATGACATACCAAAAACAGTTGTCCCAAAGACCGTCAAAGATGATTTTCTAAAGCAGAAACAGACCCATACACACAGAGAACAAATTGATGGTTGCCAGAAGGTGGAGGAACGAGCAAAATTGGGGAAGAGGAATGGGAGATGCAGGCTTCCAGCTGTGAAATGAAGAGTCGGGGGGATGAAAGGCACAGCATAGGGAATATAGTCAATGATGTTCTAATAGCATTGTACCGTGACATCTGGTAGTTACACTTGTGGTGAGCATGATGTAACATACAGTCTTGTCCAGTCACAAAGCTGTGCATCTGAATCTAAGATAGCATTGTGTGGCAACTCTACTTCAATGAGGAAAAAAAACTAACAAAAAGAAGATGTCTTCCTAGAGGAAGCAATGCCTAAGCTGAGTTTTAAGCAAGATTCAGGATTTAGCTAGACAAAGCTCTATGTCCAGGATGAGTACAAAACAGCATTTCTTTACAAAATGAAAACTTTAAAAGTGAAGGGACTAGGGCTCTGGTATATCACCATAATAAGGATCATGCTGCTAAACACAGCTGGTCTCAGCAAACCACTGTCATTGTATAGAAATAAATATGGCTAGTGGGGTCTTCCCATTCTTTGCGCAAGCTGACTTTAGTACACTCTCAGAAAATAAACAAATAAACAAGGAATAGATAATGTCTGTCAGCCTTTTAGTCTTGATAAGATCTAGTCCACACGGGGTCCTGATTAAAAGAGACCTGCATTTCCAAGAGCCATATTGTATATTTCTCTATAGCAGCACCGTGATAAAATCAAGTCTGGCCAGATTATAGACGATCACTATTTTTAAAAGTCTCAGCACATATTAATATAATAAATCTAGCTACACTAGCAGATAAGATTGCATGCTGGCAGGATTCTTTTTTGTTGTTCTTGTCATTATTGTTATTTACCAAGATGGCAGAATGGTTTTTAGTGGTTTCTCATTTTTTGCCGATCTTTGGAGACAGAAGAGACATGTACCTGTGTGCTTAAAGAAATGCAGTTTTGCTCTGTCCTCAAGAACACAAGTGTGTACTGTTTTGATGCTAGATATTTTCTAATGCATGTGTACACCCAGCATCAGTCTTGGGGCCGTTGCATTGCTTTGAAAAAGCTCTTTGCATCTGGATTTCTTAGGCAAACACAGAAAGCTAGTATGTGGGAAAGCAGTCTTTACAAAACTATGAAGGTCTATGAGTTGCATTTTGAAGTGCCAAAACCAAGGTGCCAAAAATACTTAGTAAAGCAATCACTGTGCCAAAAATGCACACATATTAAATTTGAGTTACAGAGTAACTCAGCAAGACACTTCGAGTAGAGTTTCCAGTGGCTCAGGGTTCTCGGATGACAGGCAGGCAGTAACGTGAGATTAGACATGTTTTCTTTTCTACTTTTCTGTTCATCATTGCTCTTTTATGAGTCCAATTATATGTATTTGGGACTGTAAAAGTTTGGTGATAATGAAATGAGAAACTAAAGTGTGGGGGAACTCCATTGGCTCGACTTTTAACAGAGACAGTCCCCAAGGCCAGCACTGGTAGAACTTAGAAAAAATGTCCCTCAGGAGCCCCTCATGAGTAAGCTCATGACTGCTATTGCCACTTTAGCCACACAGGACAAGCCTTCACTTGTGCATTTATGCCAGAGTTCCTAGCCTTTCCTTGGAAGCCCTCAACCCGGCTCAAATCTGTCCCTACTGCTATATCCCCAAAGTTGGACAAAGATGGTCAGACAGGTAATACTGATACTCTAAAAGCTGACGGCAGTTGACAAAAATCTCCCAAACATAAATCCCTGCCACTATTCTCAGCTCCAACCTGCCAGGAGACTCCTGGTGAACTGTAGAAGTTCCTAGATGAAGAGAGATGTTCAACCCTTTGGAGCTTGATCACCGACTCAAGATTTTAGCCTGCAGTTTATTGAGTGGTTATAGAGTAGGCATCCTGCACCTGGGGATCAATATATCCCCCTAGGAGATCAATAGATGGTCTTAAGTGGGCCTGTGAACCCCTGAAAACATAAGAAAAATTTTGTATGGATGCACACACACACACAGGCAATTTTCAGTGGACCCTGAAATGGATCTAGGCTCAAAAAAAGTTACAACCTATGGATTAGTCCCTAGCATAATTCATGTCATTTGACAACCCTAGAAGATCTTGGAACAATCATCTAGCACACTCAGCTTGGCTACTTAATTGCGTTCAGGTAATTGCTTCCATCAAAGCTGGAGCAACTGTAGAGTAACCTAGAGACCTATACCTGAAATACAACAGCATACCAGGAATTGCTGGGCTAAAATTTCCATGGCCTTTCCATTGTGATTAGAATTAAGGTGGGGAAAAAAAGACGGTTAGGATTTCCCATCTAATTTCCACACACTTAGGATGGATGTAACTTTGGTGTGGCCACCCCCCAAACCATCCTACCACCAGAACTACTTTCCTAAAACTTGTACCTGATAAAATAATAGACGCTCTTGAAACCTTGTAACTGTGGCTTTCTGACATTTATAGTGAGAAGTTCCAACCATGGTTTAATGTGTTCCCTAGTCTGTTCCTGCCAGATTTCAGCTTCATCTGCCAGCACTTCCACTCCGGCGCCCAGTGGTCCCACCAGATCAACATGCTTGATATCTTGATGGTTCCCCACTCTGTAACCAGACACACCGCACAGCCCTCTTTGAAAGTCCACCTACCTCATAAGCTCCCTTGCATTCTTGAAGATACAGCATAGAGAAGATTACTTGGACTTACCCCATAAGGTGACCTATTTTCTCCCTTGTCCTCCAACTTTTATCTGCCCCGTTAGCTCTTACAACCCTGCACCGTATATGCATCTGCCTCTTCTATTAGATCGTAAGCTTCTTGAGTTCAGAAACTGTGTTATTCGTCTGTTGGGCCTCATTGTCTAATCTGGTAGGCAACCCAAAAATATTTAGTGCACTGGATATCCCATGGGTGTAGGCAAATGAAGGACTCATGCCAAGGGCTCATGTAGCATGGGAATGAACAAGTGATTCAAATGATTGCCATAGATCCACACTGCAACCTCCAATTCTGTAAAAGGATGTTTGCATTCCACCCTAACTGGATGATCCCCTCGCATGAGATGGGGGGCATGTGACAGTGTGGAGGCAGCACCCTCGTGTGGGTGTGTGCACTGTGAGAAGATGATCCATTCCCAGTGATCTGTAGGTACAGAACCTAGTCTTCTGAAAACTTCCTTGAGTATACTTGTTAAGGACATGACCCTCTTCTCATTCTCTGATGTATAAGTTCCCTCTCTTCCTCGCCCCAGCAAGCATTGGCTTTGACTCCCGTATCATTCAAGTACTAGAAGAAGAGATGAGAAGGAGGAACACAGAAGTTCTTTCTTGATTGTCTCATGATGAGATGCCTTCACAGTCATATGGGCCCAGCACATATTTAAAAGATGACCTTTAAAAAAATTTTTTTAACTGACCTTTATTCTCTTGGGCACTTTCATGTCTTCTGAGGCCCTCATGGAAACATGTGATCATACCTCCAACTGCTTCTCTAGTCTAGCCCTTTTTTTCTTCAGCATCTCACTCCCTACAGACCACTGGGACCGCATGGCAGCCTTCTTCTTCTTCTTCCTTTTTTGTTTTTGTTTTTGTTTTTTGTGGGTTTTTTTTGAAGATTTTATTTATTTATTTGACAGAGAGAGAGAGAGAGATCACAAGTAGGTAGAGAGGCAGGCAGAGAGAGGGGGGAAGCAGGCTTCCCACTGAGCAGAGAGCTAGATGCGGGGCTCGATTCCAGGACCCTGAGATCATGACCTGAGCTGAAGGCCGAGGCTTAACCCACTGAGCCACCCAGGTGGTGCTCTGGCAGTCTTCTTAAACAAGACTCTGAGGAGCTAGTTTTAGTCCAGCTTTCTCTCCACCTGGCCCACATCTGGTCCAGAAGTAAGCTCAGTAAGTAAGTAAGTAAGTAAGCTTACTGCCCCACCATTGGTGGGTACATGCCCAGTCTCCCTCTGTCTCGGCCACCTCAGGCCCTAGTCCCAGATTTTGCCCTGAGATTCCACAAGCCTGGGTCAGACAGCAATCCACTCTACCCTCCCAACTCCTAGGGACACATCACGAGGTCTCCAGGGACTTCCTTAAGCCCCTCTCACAAAACTGAAGGTAAGTGGCCTCTATGCCCTTGCTCTTTGAAGTGGAACTGGGAATCATAGCCTAGCTGCTCCTGGGTTTCCATCTTCCTTTGCCTCTTACATCCTCCTTGGGCAGGCAGCACCTGTTGTATCTTAGTATTTACTGTGTGTTCTCATTTAATATCTTACTGAAGTAAGAACCTCAAGGTTGCTGTGAGAAATGATTAAGATAATCCTGGGAGAGCCCTTAACATTGCATTCTTTAAACCCAGTGAGAATAACCATGGTGTTATCACTGCTGATATGAAGACAATTACTTTGAAATATAGACCTGTTTTAGCACCTGTCCTTTGTAGCTTTTTTTTGGTTTCACATTTTTCTTTCCTTTAGGGAAATACACTTTTCTGGTTTACATGAAAGAAGAACACTTGCTAACTCAAAAAAAGCCACAGTTGGGGCGCCTGGGTGGCTCAGTTGTTGGGCGTCTGCCTTTGGTTCAGGTCATGATCCCAGAGTCCTGGGATCGAGCCCCGCATCAGGCTCCCCCTCCATGGGAGGCCTGCTTCTCCCTCTCCCAGTCCCCCTGCTTGTGTTCGCTCTCTCTCTGTGTCTCTCTCTGTCAAGTAAGTAAATAAAATCTTTAAAAAAAAAAAAAAGCCACAGTTCCATTTCAAACTTCCAGCTGTCAGTTTAGAAATGTGTCGACATTAGGATCCTTTCGCGTTTGCCTTTACATTCGCTGAGGTGAAATGAATCAAATTCCCATTTCCAATCCAAGTTCCCATTGGAGGTGGTGGTTCTTCATTTCATATTTATAGACCTTATGAAGGGTCAAAGCTCTTCTTTTGCCAGGAAAATTCCTTTCCTCTGATTAGGGTGCATCGCCCATTTTTAAAGGCCGTTGTTTACATTAGTTAGCACCCAAGCATTTTAGAAGGGACATTCATTCCCTTTATATGGGTGGTGAGACTTCAGTCTGACCCCGCAGATTCAGAATTCAGCCTAAATCAATATTTGCCTACAAGACAATATGTTTTAGTGGAGAGGAGGAGGTGAAGTTTGGGCAACGGAGCAGAGAAGCTTCCACACTAAAAGAACATAGAAATTCTGCATGGAGTAGAACAGAAAAAGGGGGAATCTAGGCTACTAGATATGAAAAAGGAATATAGTGATTTTAACAGATGCTGTGGAGACCAAGGGAAGATATCAGATGGAAAGAAGACCCTACTGGAGCCTAAGGCTTGGGGGCTCAGGGAACAAGTAGCCAGTAAGGATGGTCTGCAGTGCATTTAAAGCAGATAGCTGGTAATGAGATCTCCACTCCTGGCCAATGTGCATGGAACATTTACTAATATTGACCATATGTTAGGCCCATTAAACAACTCTCAATGAATTCCAAGGTGTTTAAATCTTACAGAATATGTTGTCTGAATATAGCAGGATTAAGGTAGGAATCTACAACCAAAAACAAACTATGGAATCTCCATATATTTCAATAATAATGAAAATAGTTTCTAAATTACCAATTCAAAGACGAAATCACAAGGAAAATAAGGCGATATTTTTAAATGAAAGATAATAAAACATTACATATCAAAACTTGTAGATGCAGCTAATGCATTGCTGAAAAATTGGCAGCCTTGTTTTAGAATGTTAAAAATCGCAGAAAAAAAGGAAAAGGGAATGATAAATAGCTAAAGAATCTTCTCAAGAAGTTAGAGAAAGAGCAGGCAGTTAAACCCAAAAGCAGGAAGGAAGAACATAACAAAGACAACTAAATCAATAAAATATAAAACAAATATACAATAGAGGGAATCTTCAAAACCAACTCAGTTGTTTGGAAAGGCATAAAATTTTTAAAAAATCCTATTAAAACTGTCAAGAAAATAATGAGAGAAATAATTACTATTAAGAATGAAAAGGGAGATATCACGGCTCAGTCTGTTAAGCGTGTGACTCTTGGTTTCAGCTCAGGTCAGCACAGGTCATGATCTCAGGTGGTGAGACTAAGCCCAGCAGTGCTCAGTAGATAGTGTGTGTGCCTTGCTATGACATGATGTGGATGATACTTCACTTCTCTGGTCTTCCTTCCCCCCAAAATATAACCAGTTTAGCCTAATGAGAAAAACATTAGAAAATCCAAATTGGGGGACGTTCTACAAAGTATCTGACCAGTACTCCGTGAAATGGTCAAGGTCATCAAAAACAAGGAAAGTCTGAGGATGTGGAATAAGACAACTAAATATAACATAGATACTCTGGATGAAATCCCAGAATGGAAAAAAAAAAGGCATTAGGCAAAAACTAATGAAATCCAAATGAAACAGGGGGGTTAGTTAATTAATATATGTCAATTATTGGTTCATTAGTTGTGACAAATGTTAGTAATAGAGGAAATCGGAGTGTGAAATATGGGAACTCTTTGTACTATCTTTGCAACTTTCTTGTAAATCCAAACTAATCTAAAATAAAAAGTTGTATTTAAAAAAATTATAAGGGAATATTACAAACTAATATGCCAATAAATCATAAATTTAGATGAAATGGACAAATTCCTAGGAAAGAATAACATATGCATATTGATATAAGGAGAAATAGAATATATGCTTCTATATATTCTTATATTTAATATAATTATTTCAAATTAGATTTGTGATTTAAAACCTTCATACCTGGGACACCTGGGTGGCTCAGTCAGTTATGCAACCAACTTGTAATTTTGGCTCAGATCATGATTTCATGGGTATTTGGAACAGAGCTCCACATCAAGCCCCACATCAGGCTCTGCACCCTGTGGAGAATCTGCTTGGGATTCTCTCTCTCTTCCTCTCCCACTGCCCCTCCCCCCACTTTTGTGCACTCGCTCTCTCTTTTAATAAATAAATAAATCTTTCAAAAGAATTTTTTAAAAACCCTCATACCAGAACTTTGGGCCAGAGAACTTCCATTGGTGAATTGTTCTGAATATTTAAAAAGAAATAACGTCATTCTTGCACAAATTCTTCCAAGGATTAAAGTAAAGGGAATACTTTCTAGCTCATTTTTACTCTATAAAACTTGACAAAAACATTTCAAGAAAGGATAATTATAAGCCCATCTTACTAATAACATAGACACAAAAATCTTAAATAAAATACCAGCAAACTGAATCCAGTGATATATATAAAGAAGTTAATACAACACAATACAAGCAAATTAAGTTTATTTCAGGAATGAAAAGTTGGTTTAAAATTTCAAAATCAAGGGCTCCTGGGTGGTTCAGTCAGTAGAACATGTGACTCTTGATCTTGTCATTGAGTTCAATCCCCACATTGGGTGTAGAGATTACTTAAAAATAAAATTATTAAAAAAATAAATTAATAAAATTTGAAAGTCCGTGTAATTCATCATATTGATAGAATAAATGAGATAAATAATATAAGCATCTGAGCATACACAGAAAAGCCCTTATTTATATAAATTGTTAGAAACCTAGAATTAGAATGTAATCAAACATATTTGTGAATATTAAAAATAAGTTTATAGATAAAATATTTTAAATAATAAGTAGGTTTAGGGTGACCGGGTAGCTCAGTTGGTTAAGTATCAGACTCTTGATTTTGGCTCAGGTCGTGATCCCAAGGTCCTGGGATGGAGCCCTGTGTCAGGCTCTGTACTCAGTGGGAGTCAACTTAAAGATTTTCTCTCTCCCTCTCCCTCTACTCCTATCTCCTGCTCACACACACTCTCTCTCTCAAATAAACAAATAAATAAATAAATAAATAAATCTCTTTTAAAAGTGATTTCAAATAAAGAGATTTCAAATAAATAAATCTTTTAAAAAAAGAAGTAGGTTTATAAGGTCACTGGATACAAGATCAATATACAAAATGCAATTTTATTCATATAGACCAGAAACAAGCAGTTAGAAAATTTTTTAAAAAAAATTTAAGATACCATCTATATTACTACCCAAAATTCCTAGATACCTAGAAATAGACATATTGAAAGATATAAAAATCCTGCAGACAGAATGCTATAAAATATTGCTGAAGCAAATTTCAGAAAACTTCTTGAATCTGTGTGGAATTAATTTAGCATAGGGTGTGAGGTAAATATTTAACATGATATTTTTTTCCAATCAGTGAAGCAACTGTTTTAGCACATTCACTAAATATTCCTTTGTTGATTTGAAATGTCACATTTCTCAAACACTAAAATTTTATTTATTCCTGGGGCTGTTTCTGAGCTTGTTGATTAGTCTAATATTGGATTAATAGTAAGTTTTTTTAAGATTTTATTTATTTATTTGACAAAGAGAGATCACAAGTAGGCAGAGAGGCAGGCAGAGAGGAAGGGAAGCAGGTTCCCTGTCGATCAGAGTCCGATGCAGGACTCGATCCCAGGACCCTGAGATCATGACCTGAGCTGAAGGCAGCAGCTTAAGCCACTGAGCCACCCAGACGCCCAATAGTAAATATTTAAATATGATAACTTTACGATATATTTCATGATCCGGCTAAACGCTTCCATCACTGCTGCATTGTTTAAATTCCTTGGCCATTTCTGTGCCCTTACTTTTGGTGATAAGGGTTGGAACTTCTTTGTTGGTTCTTCCTGAAAATACCACTAGAAGCTTTTACTGAAACTGAAAAAATAAATAAATAAATAAATAAATAACAGGGGGGCCTGGGTGGCTCAGTGGGTTAGAGCCTCTGCCTTTGGCTCGGGTCATGATCCCGGGGTCCTGGGATCGAGCCCCGTATCAGGTTCTCTGCTCAGTGGGGAGCCTGCTTACCCCCGCCCCCTGCCTGCCTCTCTGTCTACTTGTGATCTCTGTCAGATAAATAAAGTAAATCTTTAATAAATAAATAAATAAACAAAAACAACCTAATCATTTACCAGAAAAGGGGAGGAATTGAAGCCCGTTTGTGGTACTGAATCTTCACACCACCCAGTCATACATGGTATAGCTCACTATTCTTGGCAAGCCTTGTGATAAAACATGTTATGACCCATGATAAAACATGAACTTGAAATTGCTGCATCTTTCTTCGCAGTAAGACTGCTCACTAATACATGGAGGATTTTTGGTTAAGAATGTCATAGGTTCAAATCCCAGCTCTATCTCTTTCTAGCTGTGTAACCAGAGAATATAGACTCCATCTCTCCGAGCTTCGACCTCCTGCTAGAAAATCCTACTCGAGGTTTCTCTGAGATTTGGAAGAGACTCCATCCATATCTTAGCACTTAGCACATGCCCTGGAATTGGTTCACATTCAAATTATTCTTTGTCATTCTGGCTGCCATTGTTGTTGATTTTCTACTCCAAAGCACCTGGTTCAACTTCTCTTATAGGAAGGCACTCAATAAATACGGTCCAAATGAGTGTCATTAAAAAGAAAATTGCAGGCCCCAAATGGCATCACTTAGGCTAAGTCCCCAAACAGGTTTAATATCTAATCTAGATGCAGTTTCAACCTCCCCCAGACATATAGCCTTAACTAGTCAGTCCGGAATTTTCTGATAAGCACCAGTGAGGTAATCTGTCACATGGGCCCTCTCCTTGCCCCAAAGGAAGGTGAGGTCATCTGCATGATAAGACTCCCCCAACCCTTTCCCTTGAGGGAAGGTGACTGACCCTGCCTGGAACAATCCTTTTCTTTTGCTAATAATTTCTTGCCCTGCCCTGCTTCCTATTAAAGCCTTCCATTTTGTACACCTCCTTGGAGCTCCCCTCTGCTTGATAGATGGGATGCTGCCTGCATCTTAGATTGGCTAAATAAAGCCCGTTCAGTCTTCACATTTACCCAGCTGAATTTTGTTTTTTAACAGTGCAAAGCATATTGTTGTTGACCAACAAAGCATGTGTTGACCAGTGACAGTTGAAATATAGAATTATAGAAATATAGAATTAAATTCTATTAAATTCCCTTTTAAATTAATTAAATTAAATTAATTAAATTAAAATTCCCTTTGATCCACGGGTGATTCTATAGAAATAATGCAGGAAATGAGTGTGCTTTCTCGAGAACCCAAAGGAAAATGCACAACCCTCAGCCTTATCTTCTGCAGCTGGTACTTCCAGACACCTAAATGGGGCTCAAGGCAGACAGGAAGGAATTTCCAGCCAAAAAAAAGGTGTTTTTAAAAATGCCCTCCTATGTAAAATCTTAAAAAGGTGGGGGGGGGGGGGTAAGCATCTTTTTGGGTGAGTGAGCAGGAGAGCATGGGCTCTTGATCTTGGGGTTGTGACTTCGAGCCCCAGATCAGGTGTAGAGATTACTTAAAAACAAAATCCTAAAAAAAAGAGAGAAGCCCCCTTACCTTTTCTAAAACAAACTTTCATAAAGAAAGCAAGAGGGAAATGTTTCTTCTTGGAACTCTCTTGGAGAAAAAGAAAATCACTTATTTCAAAGAATGACTTACGTTTAGCGAGGGAGATTAATTTATTTTTGCCTATAGAGGCTAGGGAGGACTTAGCTGTTACCACCCGTTCAGCAATCTCAGACGCTGAAAAATACATGAAGATCTGAGGAGGTTCAAGGAAGAGGGACATGGTCATGAACATGGGGCTCTGCTCGTTCTAATTCCCTGGGCCCCCAATGGAGCACGCTTCCTGCCTTGTGAGAGAGCAGAGAGACCTACGTCTTCACAGTAGGTGTCAGGCCATAGCTACACCACCAACAAAAAAAAAAAAAACCCTCGGGTTCATTCTGTATTCAAGGTGGGCTATGGCGGAACAATTTGTTTCACAACCAAAAGTTGACGGAACAAATCCAAAACATTTCTGTGTACATGTTTACATGCACAGCGATTGGCATCCGTGGCGGGTCAGAAGGTGTGCCTCTAGTCCCTTATGCTTTTTGTAACATTTTCAAATTCATTGCTGTCTTCCAGATGACAGGAAATTCAGGTCTGCCTTCCTCCTGGGAGATCTTTATTCACAGACAAGTCAAAAACCCTTGACAAAAGGCAACCAGGGGAACTTGTTGACCTTTTAGCTGTCTGGCTAACATCAGTGCAAGTATTGTTCGCTGATAAAACAAGAAATTCAATTTAAGGGGAAATTTAGAAGGCATTTGAGACGCGCTCATTTTATTTTACCTCTCCGGCTGCCTTTCAAACAGAGAACAAATGTAAATAAACAGGAGCTGCAATTCTCATTCCGCAAATCCAGTAACAAATATATGGTCTCACAGCCACATGTAAATGAGACATTGTCTTTCTTCCGATTTCTTTCTGCCTTTAGCCATTTGTTGAATTTTTTTTTCTCACCCTTTCAGTCTCTCTCTCTCACTCTCTCACACACACACAATTAACAAGTTAAAGCTTCATTTCTTTGGCTAGATCATTTATTTTCTTTTTTCTGTATGATTTGTTCCATCTTGAAAAGCTATATTCTTTAAAAATGAAAAAAAAAAAAAAAAGAAGTAGAAGAACAAATCCCATCCCGTCAATGCACTCTCAAATCTTCATTACTTGTATCCAAAATGAAGACATCGCTAATCTTCTCATTACATAGTGGCTTATTTAGGTCGTAATCATTTTTATTTTAACAGACGTTGTATAACGAAATATGCTTTTCTGGGGGAATTGATGAAACATTCATTCGTCAAACAATTATTAAATGTCAGGCACTGTGCTAGGAGTATCAAATCAAAAAAGACAGAGGTGCTGAAATGCATGAATTACATTCATAACTATAAAAGGAAACTCCCCTACCCGAAGCACTCACAAAGTATTCTATTTCTGCTTGATAGCATCTCATATTCCCATAATTTCTACATAGACCTTACATTTGAACGTCTCCAGCTAAACTCAGCACTTTTGAGTAATCTAATAGTTGAGTGTGCTGTGGGGGTGCCTTGGACGACAGTGGAAGAAAGAGGAAAAAGAAGTCATTTTTAGAACTCTGAAATCTTACGTTATTAAACCATGTTTGAAATGTGTACACAACACAGAGCAGGAAGGCATAATAATGGGAGAGAGTCTGAGCATCTCCTACAGGCTCTAGAATGGTCAGTTACTAAAAGGTACGTGCCCTGAGCTCAGGCACTAAAAGATTTCTACCCTTTTTCAGAGCAAATACAATTTGGGGGCAAGAGGGTGAGAGATTGACATTAACTTCTTTCTTTTATTTTTATTTGTTTTTTTAAGATTTTATTTTTAAGTAACCTCTACACCCAACATGGGGCTTGAACTCATGACCCCAAGAGCAAGAGTTACATGCTTTACCAATTGAGCCAGCCAGGTGCCCCAACTTCTTTCTTTTAAGTTTTTGCTTTCCATTTCATCATATCTTGTTTGCTAGGATATAATCACGTATCCTAGTCTCTAACAACAACAAAAAAAGTCTTAAGAGCATGTAGCAGTTACAGCTAAGCTAGAAAACAGAAGTTTTGTGGGTGGGTCCTCCGAGTGAACCCGCTTCTTCGAAGTCAAGAAAATGCCCGGGAGGAGTCAGTACATCATCACCGCTTTTGTCTCCACTCCAACTCACCCACCAAGAGTGTTACTTCAATCCACTGTGTTAAGCTTCAAGTGACTGGGGTGAGTGCACAGGCCAAATGGAAAATTAGCTCTTACAGAGTTGTGCCCCTGAGTGACTCATGAGGCTCTCTGCACGTCTGGACACCAGGCTCTCAGAACCCACGTACCCCACCACATTCAGCAAAGGAGAAACGGAGTTGAAGTACCCATGCGTTACTATTCACACATTTTAGTGTGAAGTAAAATATACTTCCAAAAAGCCATGACCATCCTACTCTTGTTGGAAAATTCCAGAATTTCTAATCCTAATCCTCAGGGGCTCACAGGATCATGATTAAGATGTTTGTGTAGCCCCAGTTACATGACTTCCAGCTCACATTTCCTATTCTATCTGCTCAGTTTACAGCCTGCAGCAGTGTGCTCTTTGGCACGGCCAGCCTGTGAGGCCAGATACCAGGTAGTCCAACCTCAGACCCATGCTCGGGAATTTACCGGGAGGTTTCAACATCGGGGGCTTTCAATTGGTTTTTAGCTTGACTGAGTGAAAAATACATAATATCACAATCCAGACCATGCCCACACTCACACACACACACACACACACACACACCCCTAGGGTCCTAAAACTGAAATAAAAATTTCACCAAAAAATAACAGTAAAACTTACAACATGCACTATACACCAATTTTTTTTTTCCTTTTTTTCTATTTGATTTTTTAATTTCTGGTTTTAACCCCCTAAGTTGATTTCAAGAGCCAGTGACACACCATCTGTGGTATAAAAAAATAAATCCTCAACTATGCAATCTACCCACTTACCTCCCAGCATACACACACACACACACACACACACACACACACACCCCCACCCCTAGCTTACTCAGTACAGTTTTGAGACAGCTGGTAGACCCTAAGTCCACGGAACAGAGGGAAGCTGTGTTGTATAAAAAATGAAATGCCTACCCCATGTGAAGGTCTCTGTGCCCATTAGAGGTAGACCAGGACTACCTGGTCAAGAGCAGAATTTAAGATGCTTTTCATGGGAAATGCTTGCACCACCTGAACAGTCGTGCGAAGGGAACAGAGTTTCCCTCGCTAGCTCTCTCTCCTATCTACTCATAGATTGAAAGGAAGAGGATAAATCTACAAGGTGTATTCTGTGTCTCTCTGTGTTTTTGCCCCCACACATTTGTGTGTGTTTGCCTTTGTGTGCGCATGTGTGACGTGACTACATTTTCTCTTTGCAACAAGGGTCACATCTGAAGTCAAACCTTCCGTCGCATGTGACACCATTAATTAACACCCTGTTGAGTGTGTCTGTTGCATTAGACAAAAGCTGACAGCCTTTATGGGGTCTGGCATTATGTGACGTCTGGTTACTCTGTGCTCACGTAGTAACTAACATGTTCCTTCCCAGTGCCTTCACCATGTTGGTGGTGAAGGTCCCAGGAAAACTAGGTACTTTGTGGGGTGTCTGGGTGGCTCAGTTGGTTAAGCAGCTGGCTCTTGATGGAGGCTCAGGTCATGATCTCAGGGTCCAGGGATTCAGCCCCATATTGGAGTCCACACTCAGTGGGGAGTCCTCTCTCTCTCTCCACTTGTGCTCTCTTTCTCAGATAAATAAATAAATAATCTTTAAAACAACAGCAACAAAAACTAGGTACTTTGTGAGGGTACCAAAAGATAGGAATCATGCCTCATTGATCTTTGTATTTCCCAAGTATAGCTCCCAACCTGGGATGTAGCAGTTGCTCAATAAATGTTTATTGAGTGGATAGATGTGTGCATGAGTAGATGGGTGACACCAAAGCCCTTTCTATGTTCTTTCCCTCAACCAAGCTAAGGTTCATATGACAGTCAAATGTATAATTCATTTGTTCAACAAATATAGGCTTAGCCCTCTACTAGTAAAGTACCTGCTCTGAGTCCTTGGTGTCTACTTGAAGGGGATCAAAGAATTCGTCACAAGCAACCCACATGTGAGATCCACATCCAAACAAATTGTAGAACTCACTGCTTAACCCACCTTGTTCATCACCCAAATTTACCTGCCACCCACAGCAGAAGTTTTCTCATTGACCCTGTCCGTAGAGAGCGGGGAGGGCACCTGAGTGGCTCAGGTCATGATCCCAGGGTTCTGGGATTGAGTCCCATATTGGGCTCCTTGCTCAGCAGGGAGCCTGCTTCTTCCTCTCCCTCTGCCCCTACTCCTGCTCATGCTCTCTCTCGTTTGCTCTCTCTTGAGTAAATAAATAAAATCTTAAAAAAAAAAAAAAAAAGAATATCTATCTCTCTGCTCTAGTAATTTCGTTTCTGCCACATTTGGATCCAGGTCTTTGGAATCGGAAGTTTACCAACTGGGGGGCCTTCTTGAAGGATGAATAAAAAATTAAGTCCAGGGGCGCCTGGGTGGCTCAGTGGATTAAGCCGCTGCCTTCGGCTCAGGTCATGATCTCAGGGTCCTGGGATCGAGCCCCGCGTCGGGCCCTCTGCTCTGCAGGGAGCCTGCTTCCTCCTCTCTCTCTCTGCCTGCCTCTCTGCCTGCTTGTGATCTCTCTCTCTGTCAAATAAATAAAATAAAATCTTTAAAAAAAAAAAAAAAAAAAAAAATTAAGTCCAGGGCCTTGTGGTTATAAGGCTTATGCTTCATTTCTTTCGCAGTAAATCCCCCTAAGGGTTTTGCACAAATGTACGAGTCCCACTTCTCACCTGCAGTGTGGTGTGCTGGACCAATGTTTCTATTACTGAGAATGAGAATAGGGTTTTGTCTGCATGAGATTCCTAAGGGGGCCAGGGAAGCAATATGGCTCCTTCACCATGGGACTAAGATCTGAAGCCAACTGTCAACTTTTAGGGAAATGTAGAGGAGCTATCAGATAGGAACACGTTAGGTGACTAGACAGACGCCTGGGTGGCTCAGTCAGTTAAGCGTCCTACTCTTGATCAGCTCAGGTCATGATCACAGGGTCATGAGATCGGAGCCCCACCTCCGTGCTGTATGTGGAGTCTGCTTGAGATTCTCTCTCTCCCTCTGCTGTACCCCTGCTGCTCATGTGCTCTCTCTCAATTAAGTAAATAAATCTTTAAAAAATAAAAAAAGAAGAGGCGACTAGACTTTTACTCCTTGTCCTACAGCCTCTACAAAATGCAGAATTTGAAAAGGCTGCAAAGCCAGAGAAACAGATAGCTCAGAAAGGACATTTGACTTTTGAAATCAGCTGTCTGATTTTCCAGCGCACCAACCAGCCACCCCAATCTGAAAGGGCAATTCCCACTTTAAGCTCCAATGCTGTGAACTGAGCTTGAAGCAGACTGTTAAACTTGATCATTACAGGTTGACAGCATATCTGTAAACGCCCCAGTGGCCACTGCCGAAGAAAGCATTCTCCACGCGAGAACCACGAGGGCCTAGCATCAGGAAAGGGAGTCAATTTCCCTGTGGGTGATGCCAAATCTGTGCGGGGAATCAATTCAAAATCACTAGATCTGGGGTTCTCAGCTGAAGTTGACCCCTGGTTCAAAAGTGGTAGAAAACTCCTGTAGAACTGGGAGATACAGAGGATATTAAACTCTGGTCAGAAATGGGTTAGTACCAAGGTATCATGTCTCGGGAGAAGTTCCATTCACCCGCATTTAACCTGTTCTTTTGATGGCTCCATGAAATTTGCTGGGATGTTTTCATTCCTTTCTTCCATGCTCCTGTCCCTTCTCTTCCTCTTAGGGGCTCTTTTACACAAATCTCTCTGAATCTCCTGCTCTCTCTTATGCTATAAATACTCAGTGAAATAGATGTGTGGGTATTCCTTTTCTTTCGTGTATTCTCCTAGAAGAATACAACCCATGAGGGTAGTATCATTGCTCTGAACATGATTCACTAAATACTATATTTCATCACTCGAGATTAGATATGGCCGATACACATTGGCCAGACTTGAAAATAGGACCAGGGCCATATAGGTGGGAAGGGAAATTAAATGAACACTCTTAAAATTGTAGAATGCTGTGAGGAGTAAGGCTGGCTGATGTCAGAAGCTGGCCAACACTGTTATCCATCAATTATGAATACTAACCAGACCTGGGAACAAAATTGGGTTTCACCAAAATGAAGGACTAGAATTAAGACCAGAGAAGACAGGAGTTAGACAAGGTCATTCTGCAACTGTAGGATCCTGCTTACCTCACAGAACTGTCATGAGGACGAGTTGAGATTATCTATAGGGCTTCTTTCTTTATTAAGGTATAACGGACCTACATTATTCATTTCAGGTATAAAATATGAACAGTGGATGGATGGATGCCCTTCATAAACTATAAGTCTTTATTTAAAATGTAAACATTCTGTCTGAAGCTTAAAGGGTTATGGGGAGAAGGTGAGGGGAAGAAATGTCCTTAAACTTGAATTCCATTGTGTACTGATTTCTTCAAACAGAAGTTGCCTTGTCTACGGACAGGGTCAATGAGAAAACTTCTGCTGTGGGTGGCAGGTAGATTTGGGTGATGAACAAGGTGGGTTAAGCAGTGAGTTCTACAATTTGTTTGGATGTGGATCCCACAATTTACAAAAGTAATGGCACGTAAGCCAAGTTTTCTTCTCTTTGGGGAATCATAAATAAAATAGTGGTGTGCTTAAAGGACAGAAGGAAAAAGAGACTTCAGGTATTTAATTCTTATTTACCTGTTTCTCCATTAGGTATGACTCCTGGGCAGGCAGGAAGGTTAGAGAAGACAGTTAACTCAGCCTGCCTTGCCTGCCACAGCCTTCCACTCTCTGAGCCTGCTGCCCTAATTTACCGCTTTTGAGCTACCAGAGAAGGTTGTGACAGGGTCTTCAGGAAAAAAAAAAAGTGTTGAGGCTTCTGCCAGATTTACTCTTGGGGCCTGTCTGTCTCTCTGATGGACGCTGCTTTCCACAGTTTAGATCACCATGGTCTCTGGAGAGCCTGTACTTCTATGTGGGGGAACTTCTAGAAGCTTCCAACCAAAGTGAGGCCTCAGGAGTCAGGAACGGGGACAGTGGTTCACCTGGCATCCCTACAGCTTGAGAGGTGTGAGGAGCATTGAGTCAACCCACTAAGCATGAAGAGGCCTCTTGTCTCCCACCTCCTGTGCTGGAATCTTGTGTGCGTCACTGACAATTTCTTTCTTCCCATGACCCCTTAGGCTCCCGTCAACGCAGAATAAATGCTCTGTGTTGGTGTTTCAGCATTCACTGAACACACTAAGGAAGGACATGATCTGGTGAAAAGGAAATGTTAGGCAGGTGCATTCTGCAGAAAAGGATGGGTGACTGACACTCGGATATCTCTAGAAACTAGAGGAGGACAAGCAGTCGCTGGCGGCAGTTGTGGGTCTCACTCTTGTGAAGTACAAATCTGAATTTGTCCCCATCTGAGAAGAGACCATTACTCCTCTAGCTGGGCTTTCTGAAATGCCTCAGAAATGAACTTCGAGCATTTCACTCCACAGAATCCTTTCCTAATAAACATACCATACAAAGAAATCATAAGTTACGTTTTTGTCTTTGACTGAGCCCTTAATGCTTCAATTGAAAAGCAATAACTTACTGGATAAGCAATTGCTAAAGGTCCCATCTAAGACTTTCCAGTGATGTTAGCAATACATTTCCAAACCATAATTGATATGTATCGTTAAAAGCAAATGTAATATCTTAAGACTATCATATTTCCTAAATGCTCTCAGTATTACTTAACATATTTTTAGAGGATTTATTTATTTGAGAGAGAGAGGAGAGAGTGTGTGTGCATGAACGGGCAGATGGAGAGGGAGAGAGCGTCTCAAGCAGACTCCTTGCAGAACTCGGAGCACCATGTGGGGCTCGATTTCAGAATCCTGAGATCACCACCTGAGCCCAAACCAAGAGTCAGTCGTTCAACCAACTGAGCCGTCCAGGTGACCCTCAGTATTACCTAACATCTTGTTATAGCAAAAGATCTTTATCTTTTCATAACCCATCACTCTTCAGGTAACACAAGGTACAGAATAATGGTCACTGGCCTGAGATAATTCAGTGTAGAGATAAGTCTGAAAAGTATGTTTCAGCATTAATACTAAAGCATGAACATGGATCAGTGAAAGAATTTTAAGAATAGAGACGGCTTTGAAAGCCACGGACTTGTCATGTGCTTTAATCACAATGATGAGAAAAAGCGATCATGAATCTCCTGGTCAAAGCTAGTTTTTCACACCAACCATTTAATGCCCCAAGTCATCAGGAAACCAGGAGCGTATAGTAATGGGTATGCAAGATCATACCCAGTAATGGGTACACAAAATCAAGAAGAGATTTGAGTAAAAATGGCATGAGTTTTCTGTCCAGATAAAATAGAAATTATTTGTGTAATTCTTAGTCTAATACTTAGAATTTGAGAAGAGAGCCCTCCCGTTATTACTCTCCCTCACCTGGATGGAGAGCTAGGAAGTAGTTATCAAGAGACAACTGTGATTAGACAAAATAACAGCTTTTTGAATGTGAATGTAGCAGATAGGCTGTTAGCACTGTAGGACTGGGACCTGCCAGGCTGGGGCTCAGGTGAGACAAGTGAGGAAGCAAGGGAGCAAAGTTCAAGTGCATGGGCAAGCTCGGAGAGTGACTGTAACCCGCAGTTACTCCCTCTCCTCAGTCCCAGCCCCACAGAGAAAGATCAGTTCTATGCGTGAAGTACATTGTGGTGGGGAAGACTTAGTATGTGAGAGATAACGAAAAGTGAAACAGAGCCCAGCCATGGAAATTAATTATTCTGTATTATCTTGCACTCACGTCAAATTTCTTTCTCCACCATTAAAAAAACCCAAAAAACAAAAAACAAAAACCTCATTTCAAAGAAAGAAAATGAGAAAAGCAAATAATGCTATTTTAGGAGAGGGGATGCAGAACTAAGGGTAGAAAAACGAATTTATGACATGGCTGAACTTCCTTCCAAGCGACTAGCCTTTTTTTTTTTTTTTTTTTGCAAACATTTCCCTAACAGTCGCATATTATGAGTTGAGAGCAATATTGCAAATAGAAAGCTTCCGTACCTGTTCTGCTTTATAAGCAGGTCCATTCCTTTAAAAAAAAAATTTTTTTGGAGCAATTAAAAATGTCTTCCTTAATGTCATATAAGGTTGGGATATGAATTGATCAAAGATCTCCTCGATGTCTTTCTAATGGTCTAAGAAGAAAAAAGTCAGCTACGGATTATTTAATAGTGGGAGGTTGGCTTTGAGGACCTCCTGAAGGTGAAAACATGTCTTCTCGCAAAACAGCTGGTTTTGCAAATCACTGCACCCACAGCGTCGCGTGAAGCTCTAGCGGCACAAATGACTTGCAGCCATAAATTCTCTCTGGTCCGCACGCTGGCCACAATGTCCCTGCAGCACAAAGGATGCAGGTCCAAGTTTACAGATGCTCTTAGCATTTTCCTTCCCTCGCCTTTGCTTTCTTTATTCCTTCTCTGGGGGTTCCGCCTACGCTTAAACCCAGGATTGTCTACTTTTTTGGGGAGCAGCAGACATGTGCTGTTTTCTTTCTTTTTTTATTTTATTTTATTTTTTTTTAGAGTTTTAGTCTCGGTTCGATTCAAATAGTTATCTCTGATAGATCTTTCTTAAAATAAATAACAAATTGGTGATTGCAAACATTTCCAGGCAACTTTCTTGCATATCCGTTCACCAATTTCCTGTTTCATGTGGTTTACAAAGACTTCCTGCTTCCTGCCAAGCCAGGTAGAGCTAGCTTTGAATCTCCCCCATTTCAGGGAGCCCCGGGTGAACGACCAACATTGCAACTCCATATAAGCAAACTGTTTCAATGTCAAAGGTTCGATACAAAGGGGAAGCGATGTGCTGATGGCAGCAATAATTCACATTTCCAAGGACGCTTGCCATCTCTTCTCGGCAGACAGATTTCTTCCGAGCCACTGGTGGAAACCTCCCAGGGAGATGCGGCTTTATTCCCTCATGGCAGACAGGAGGAGGACGCTGTGAGGAGGCTGATGCCACCTGGCAGCGATGGTCGCACAGACTGCTGGAGAGGCACAGATTGGAACCCAAGCCTCATCAGAGGGCAGCTGTGACAGTCGCGTATTTCCAAAGTGTTCCGCACATTTCACCAAGGGTTCTTTTAAATTAAAATTGGAAAGTCTCCCTGGATGTCACTGACTTTTTTTTTTTTTAACTTATTTACTTGACAGAGATCACAAGTAGGCAGAGAGGCAGGCAGAGAGAGAGGAGGAAGCAGGCTCCCTGCCGAGCAGAGAGCCCGATGTGGGGCTCCATCCCAGGACCCTGGAATCATGACCTGAGCCGAAGGCAGCGGCTTAACCCACTGAGCCACCCAGGCGCCCCTCACTGACTTCTAATGAAGAGCGAATTCCTCTTCTTTGAAAATCAAAGTCCCATTTGCCTATTTCAGGTGTCTGAAGGCAGACCGGAACTTGCAGCCTGATTTTCAAAGATCTGCAGTTGAGGCCATTTTCGAACAGCATGAGCTGCTACTGATAGTGGGCTTTTGGTAAAGAAACGAAAAGGAAGACAAACCCCAATACTGGGCACTTGGGCCACTTCACAACGAAAGGAAAATATAAGTTCCATGATATTACCTTTAAGACATCTGCCTGCAGGACCAGCTTTCTTAAATCACCTAGAATCTGCGTAGCCGATGGGAGTGACCCTGTGTACTGACCACGATGTAATGATAACAGAAGGAGTATGGCTTTTGGAACCCCACAGGAAAAGTGAGAACTGTCCATCTTTGCTGTTAACTTCTTTAGCTGTCCTGTTCCAGAGAGGGTTTCCAGATCCGGGATAGCCTACAGTTGAGAAAGACCAGTGGGCGCAGGATTCTGTGGAGAGAAATGCTCGAAGTTCATTTCTGAGGCATTTCAGAAAGCCCAGCTAGAGGAGTAATGGTCTCTTCTCAGATGGGGACAAATTCAGATTTGTACTTCACAAGAGTGAGACCCACAACCGCCGCCAGCGACTGCTTGTCCTCCTCTAGTTTCTAGAGATATCCGAGTGTCAGTCACCCATCCTTTTCTGCAGAATGCACCTGCCTAACATTTCCTTTTCACCAGATCATGTCCTTCCTTAGTGTGTTCAGTGAATGCTGAAACACCAACACAGAGCATTTATTCTGCGTTGACGGGAGCCTAAGGGGTCATGGGAAGAAAGAAATTGTCAGTGACGCACACAAGATTCCAGCACAGGAGGTGGGAGACAAGAGGCCTCTTCATGCTTAGTGGGTTGACTCAATGCTCCTCACACCTCTCAAGCTGTAGGGATGCCAGGTGAACCACTGTCCCCGTTCCTGACTCCTGAGGCCTCACTTTGGTTGGAAGCTTCTAGAAGTTCCCCCACATAGAAGTACAGGCTCTCCAGAGACCATGGTGATCTAAACTGTGGAAAGCAGCGTCCATCAGAGAGACAGACAGGCCCCAAGAGTAAATCTGGCAGAAGCCTCAACACTTTTTTTTTTTCCTGAAGACCCTGTCACAACCTTCTCTGGTAGCTCAAAAGCGGTAAATTAGGGCAGCAGGCTCAGAGAGTGGAAGGCTGTGGCAGGCAAGGCAGGCTGAGTTAACTGTCTTCTCTAACCTTCCTGCCTGCCCAGGAGTCATACCTAATGGAGAAACAGGTAAATAAGAATTAAATACCTGAAGTCTCTTTTTCCTTCTGTCCTTTAAGCACACCACTATTTTATTTATGATTCCCCAAAGAGAAGAAAACTTGACTTACGTGCCATTACTTTTGTGAACTGTGAAGAATCTCAAAAATGAAATACTTCACAGCAGGTTTTTCTCTCTTGCCTCTTCCCCGCTGTACTGACCCTTTGAAGTGATGGTCTACCCACACACGCTTCCCTCCTCCACATCCACCCTATGCCCCCACCTCCCAATAAAACCGGCCTTCATTTCACTGTATCTTATTTACCAAAGGAGATCAAATGGGTCTCAAGCCAACGCTGAGATTGCTGTAGTGTTCATCAGCCCTCTCCGTGCTTTGCTCTATAGAATATGGTTCCGCGTCTCAGGGACGGTGTTCAAGGTAGGCAGACCACATTCTTTGTTTTGTGTTTGCATAAGAATTGGGTGAGCAAACAGAGAAATTGCGAAGAGGTTGGCTTTGGTTTTAAAGACTATATTCTCAGTGGCTTGAGTGGGAGTGCGGCGATGAGAATTGCACATCCGAATGATCTGTGCCGTCTCTCAAGGTTTCAAATTTCTTTGCCCAAAGAGGTACCTTTAGATATGAGGCTCTCTCCCTCTGAATCTGTTAAGTTTCTAGCATTTGGTTTTTTTCTAGGGACAAAATTTCAGGATTTTTTTTTTTAATCACTTTTCCCCACCACCAGGACCCTTTAGAGATTAGAGATCCAGGTTCTTCTTTCATTTTATCTTCCAGTGGGATGGAATTTCTTTTAATAGGAAAGATTCAGAGTGTGATTAACACATTAGGTGATGTGAAGAAGAAATCAATGTGATACCTGAGCCAGGAAGCCTTCATTTAATAATTCTTAACAGATTTAAGGGGAAATACAACAGAAAATAAAATCGGCTCCAAATGACAGGCAGGATTCTTTTCTGACTCAGGGTTAGTTACCAAATTTTCTGACTTTCTACCCCTTGGGATTTTGGGGGGGATGCCATTCCCCCAGAGTAGAATAAGGCATGCTTGAGGGAGAAATAAAGCCCAGACTACAGGGCAAAATCCACTGAGAAGGCATTAAAGGGTATTTTATTTTATATGGGAATACAACTATAGGGATCAGAGTCAGAAAAACTGCAAATTTCTTTCACATTCATTCACTAAATTCACTTCAAGCTCTGCAGTCTGCCAAAGGGCAAACCCCAGAGCTTATTTCCCCTCAGTGAGTCTCTGTCCTGTGTGTCCTCATGGCATATGCCCTGTAGTTTTCGTTGATGGTCTTAACTTTATGCCATATATTACTATATATGTTACCTGTATGTAGATTACAGTGAACTGTATTATACTGTGTATCTACTCATGTCACATACACATGGGATTATATACCAAAAGCCTGTCCTGTATGGGCAGTTGAAGAAATTTAGGGAGTACCCCTGGCTCTACTCAGTTTTCATTGTACACACGGACTGTACAAATTAACCCCCATGAATGATCACTGTCATCATGATGTTGCTTTGATTGAGTTTGTGTGCCTAAGCTATGGTAATGGAAAGATCTGCAGTTGCATTCGTGCAAAGTCTGTCAGAGATTTTGGAGGAATCTTGGAAAATGAGAGGAAAGCCAGAAGAGTTGGTAATAGAAAAATGTACCAATTTTCAAAAGGAGGATAAAGATATATTCCAGAAATTGAAAATTATAAACCTCATTTAACAGTGATCTCCAGCAAGAGAGGAGAATTTTAAGATATCTAAATAACTGGGATGCATTTAGGAAATGTTTACTATCAGCCAGTGTGGTTGTTCAAAGAATAATTTAGAAGAAGCAAAGCTAATTTCATTTTCCAATCATACTATTCACCTGTTTTTAAAGAGAAGCCATAAAGATGGTATATCCTAGTTTTGTGACATTCTAGTGGGAAAACAATGAAGAGGAACATTGCTTTGTGGATTGCATCAAATTAGAGGGAGCTTTGAGTTGAATCTTTCACAGATTTGCACTTATTCCCATCTTATCCAACATTTTTCTTTAACATCTCGGATGAAGTGCAGAAGAATCAAATCTTATTTGTGGATTACAAAAAGCTTAACAGAAGAGCAAATTCAGACAATTAGTGTTACCCAAAAAATCCTCAGTAAATGGAATGTGAAGAGCCAAGCTAATGCATTTACACTGGATAAGGAAAAATGTAAAGCTCATCACTAGGGTTCAGAATTTAACTCTGCATGCACAGCATTAGAGTGATTTATTCTAAGCACAGTTTGGGGGGAAAGAACTGGACTTTACAGTGACTGAAAGTGTAACATGAGTCAATCATGTGCTATGTCTTCTACTCATGCAACATCAATCCTTGGTTATACTTCCAGTCCCCACGAAAAAGGGAAGTTACCTTCCCAGCGAGCTCCATACTTGTTGACCACACATGGAGAATTGGATTGACTTAAGAGGGAATCTAATTCATCTTCAACATGACAACTCTTCCCATATTTGTTTTTTTTTCTTTCTCTTCCCATATTTGAAGAGCGCTTTCAAGCCACCTTCTCCAAGCTAAGTATCCCTCTTCTTAATAGAACAAGGAGTTGTATCATCAGGACAATTCCTCGTTATTAACAGTGCCCTCTACATATTTGTTGACAGTGCCTTGTAAATGTGTCCCGTAGTAATGGACAGAATCTTCCAGATTAGAACGTCCGGTATAGTAGCATGTAGGACCCTCACCTGCCCTATGCAAGTTAGTCTTATATTAATCAGCCCAAGATTACAGTGAAACTACATCATAAAGGCATTTCACTTACACCAATACTACTACACCTTTCAGCAAAAATAAATAAAATGGGATTCTCCCCACCCAGCAAATACATGCTCCCGAGTAAACATGAGATAAGAAACAAGAATCTGGATGCTAATGGGTTATAAATTTAATACTTCTTAGAGTATGGGATAAGTGTGGTTCAGGAGTTTAAGATGTGTATTTTTTGTTGTTGCTTAGTCTTACCCCTAAATACATTGCTGTTCTTTATGGGAAATTATGGAGTTTTAAGTTATCTTTGACTCAGTGAAAACAACGAGACACTGCTACACACCCATGAGAATGGCCAAAATCCAGAACATTGACAATACCAAATGCTGACAATGATATAAAGTGACAGAAATTCTCATTCATTGCTGGTGGAAATGCAAAATGATACAGCCATTTTGGAAGACAGTCTGATGGTTGCTTACAGAACTAAACACACTCTTATCATACATTCCAGCAATCAAGTTCATTGGTATTTACCTAAATGAATCAGAAACTTATATTCACACAAAAACCTATATACAAATGTTTGTGGCATCTCTATAATTGTCAAAACTTCAAAGTAACCACGATATTCTTCACTAGGCTAGTAGATACATAAACTGTGGTATATCCAAATAGCGGACTGTTATTCAGCACTTAAAGGAAGTGAGCTATGGACCCGTAAAAAGACATGGAGAAAATGCAAATGCATATTACTAATTGGAAGAAGGCACTCTGAAAAGACCACATACTGTATGATTCAAACACTGTCATTCTGGAAGAGGCAAAAGTAAGCAAACAGTACAAAGATAAGCAGGGGTTCGAGGGTAAGGAAGGATGAGTAGGTAGAACACAGAGAATGGCAAGGCAATGAAACTACTTTGTACGATATTATAGTGGTGGATACATGCCATTATACATTTGTCCAAACCCAGGGAACGTATGACAGCAAACATAAATCCTAATGTGAACTTTGGACTTTGGGTGATAATGGCATGATAATGATGGGTTTATCAACCATAACGAGTGTCATTGTCTCCAGTGGGGGAAGCTGAGCTTGTGTAAGGCCAGCAGGTTTATGGGAACTCTGTACCTTCGGCTCACTTTTGTTGTCAACCTAAGAATTTTCTAACATATATGTTTATTAATTTAAAAACTCACTGAGGTCTTGGGACACCTGGGTGGCTCAGTGGGTTGGGCCTCTGCCTTCGGCTCAGGGTCCTGGGATCGGGCCCCACATCAGGCTCTCTACTCGGCGGGGAACCTGCTTCCCCCCCTCCCCACCCCCCCCGCCTCTCTGCCTACTTGTGATCTCTGTCAAATAAATAAATAAAATCTTTTTTTTAAAAAGATCACTGAGATCTTAAAATACCTGTTGGCCAAATGGCAGCCATGACAGTGGTCATTCCCGGGGCATGCACAGACGTGGTCATTGCTATTCATCTCATCAGCACCTCCCGTGAAGTGTGTGCACTCTTGAGACTGCTCAGGTGAACTTTAAAATAGCTTCAGAAAGATGGAGCATCTGGGTGGCTCAGTGGGTTAAGTGTTTGCCTTCGGCTCAGGTCGTGATCAAAGGACCCTGGGATCCAGCCCTGAGTGAACTCCCTGCTCAGTAGGGAGCCTGCCTCTCCCTCTCCTCCCCCCACCACTTGTGCTCTTTCTCGCTATCTCTCTCTCTCACACACAAATAAATAAATAAATAAAAATCTTTTAAAAAATAAAATATCTTCACAAAGATTACACCGGGATTCAGCTTTGAAACAAAGTTATCATAAATATGAACAGCACAGAAGCTGAAAAATGATGTTAGTGACACAAATAATTGCCACTGGAGTAATGACCAAAATTCTATTTTCTTGAGAATAGAGGAGCTAGGAAAGGACGGTCACCCCAGGTACCTGCAACTGTGATTCATTTTATTTGATTTTATTTGACATAAGCACAAAAGGAGGGGCACCTGGGTGGCGCAGTGGGTTAAAGCCTCTGCCTTCGGTTCAGGTCATGATCTCAGGGTCCTGGGATTGAGCCCCACATCATGCTCTCTGCTCAGCAGGGAGCCTGCTTCCCCCTCTCTCTCTGCCTGCCTCTCTGCCTACTTGTGATCTCTCTCTGTAAAATAAATAAATAAAATCTTTTTTTTAAATGGTAAATATTTTTTTAAATTTATTTATTTATTTTTATTTGTTTATTTGTTTATTTACAGCATAACAGTGTTCATTGTTTTGGCATCACACCCAGTGCTCCGTGCAGTACGTGCCCTCCCTATTACCCACCACCTGGTTCCTCAACCTCCCACCCCCCCCGCCCCTTCAAACCCCTCAGGTTGTTTTTCAGAGTCCATAGTCTCTCATGGTTCATCTCCCCTTCCAGTTTTCCTCAACTCCCTCTCCTCTCCATCTCCCCATGTCCTCCATGTTATTTGTTATGCTCCACAAATAAGTGAGACCATATGATACTTGACTCTCCCTGCTTGACTTATTTCGCTCAGCATAATCTCTTCCAGTCCCGTCCATGTTGCTACAAAAGTTGGGTATTCATCCTTTCTGATGGAGGCATAATACTCCATAGTGTATATGGACCACATCTTCCTTATCCATTCACCCGTTGAAGGGCATCTTGGTTCTTTCCACAGTTTGGCGACCGTGGCCATTGCTGCAATAAACATTGGGGTACAGATGGCCCTTCTTTTCACTACATCTGTATCTTTGGGGTAAATACCCAGTAGTGCAATTGCTGGTCATAGGGAAGCTCTATTCTTAATTTCTTGAGGAATCTCCACACTGTTCTCCAAAGTGGCTGCACCAACTTGCATTCCCACCAACAGTGTAAGAGGGTTCCCCTTTCTCCACATCCTCTCCAACACACGTTGTTTCCTGTCTTGCTAATTTGGGCCATTCTAACTGGTGTCAGGAGGTATCTCAATGTGGTTTTAATTTGAATCTCCCTGATGGCTAGTGATGATGAACATTTTTTCATGTGTCTGATAGCCATTTGTATGTCTTCGTTGGAGAAGTGTCTGTTCATATCTTCTGTCCATTTTTGGATAGGATTATCTGTTTTGTAAAATGGTAAATATTTTTAAAAAATAAGCACAAAAGGACTATGGCAGGGCAAGTAACGTGTATAAGACAAACTAATAAATCCTGAGTATAGATCAGAGAAATTTTATGCATGGGGAAAAAAGCCGATATGACAGTGTCATGTGACTTAAAATGTAAAACAACCAAGTCTCACCAGATAGAAAGTGCTGACAAAGACGGAGGATTGTGTAACATGCCTCAAAATTATACCGTCAATGCTAGAGGACCTGGGAAAGAGATCTAGGAGCGTAAATACGTCTAAAAGGCCTTGCAGTAAGTGTAATAGTAAAATCCTAAGCAATTAGAAAGTAACGTAATAGTTTAACAGGCAGCATTTTTTTTCCTTAGTAGTATAGATAATGCTGATGGATCTCACAACCAGTAGTATCCTGGGGGACAGAAGCATGATCTCACCCACTTATGGAGTTCATCCATTCACTGATGATAAAACTTCCGTGGTGCTTTGTAACAGTGACAGGAGGGGGCGCCTGGGTGGCTCAGTGGGTTAAAGCCTCTGCCTTTGGCTCAGGTCATGATCCCGGGGTCCTGGGATTGAGCCCTGCATCGGGCTCTCTGCTTGGCAGAAGGCCTGCTTCTCCCTCTCCCGCTGCCCTGCTTGTGTTCCCTCTCTCACTGTGTCTCTTTCTGGCAAATAAATAAATAAAAGTCTTTAAAAAAAAAACAAAAAACAGGGACAGGTGGGCTGGCTGGTGAGCATTCCCTTCGACAGATGCGATGGTGAAGGTCAAACAGTGCCAAACCCGTGCGAGGGCAAGGTCTACACAGGACAGTAAAAGAGCCTGGTGCGTGGTCAACAGGTGAAGACAATCAGTAGAGACAACCTAATTCAAGAGGGTAACTGAGTGTCCCTGGATGAGATGGAGCAGAATCAGCGTAACCTCCATTAGACCTAATGTTCTCTCAGAGCTTGTGTGCTTGAGTCCGCACCCTGTAAAACGACTGGATGGGTTCAAAGAGCCTACAATCCTGAGTTGGGAGGCACGAACTTTGCTTTAAGCCAAGTTGGTAGTTACGCGACACCCCAGTAAAGTAACTAACTGGTCCAAGCGCCGTGGCTACTAGAGTCGCCTCTCGAATCTTCTCCCTAAGTCCACTCTTTTGCCCCCGTCAGTCTATTCTCCGTGCTTTTCACAGTGCATATGCACAGACATTAAAGGGCTTACACGTCTGAGTCATTCTCTGTAGCTCTTCAGAAAAATCCACAACTCCTTCCCACGGCTTGCTCCTGACTACCTCTCCAACCACATCTCACTGCAGGTTGGTGTTCTTGGCTCCAGACGTTTTCAGGTTCTTTCAGCTCCTCATTTGAGCTTGTTCTCATTCATCGCTGGTTTCCCTGCCCGGTACCTGCTTGCCATTTTTCCTGGTTTGGGGAACGCCTTTTCATCCTTCAGCTGCCAAACTCAGCTGTCCCTTCCTGAGAGAAGCCTTTCCCAGCCTCTGTGACTAGATCAAGTTCACCTATCACACACACATATTACACCACAGCTCCCTCCTTCATTACACTTAAAATGGTTAAAATTTTTCACTTATTTGTGTGATTTTTTTTTTGATTGGTGTTTTATCTGCTCCTCCCCCCAAGAAACTGCAAGCTCCAAGAATCCAGAGGTTAGCTTCTCCTCCCCAGTGTACTTCCTAGCACTGTTCCTGTAATACCCAGAGGCTCAGTAAATATGGAATCAAATCATGTTAAGTGAATACATCTCCATATTTCTTCTCTGTTTCCTGGAACCACTTTTCAAAAATCCTGGAAGTTGGCAGTGCTAATCAAATATAAGATTTGACAAACAAAAAGCAGAAACAGACCCATAAATACACAGAACAAAGTGATGGTGGTCAGAGCTGAGAGGAGTGGGAGGATGGACCAAATGGCGGTAGGGT
Source organism: Meles meles (assembly GCF_922984935.1). Classification (NCBI taxonomy): domain Eukaryota; kingdom Metazoa; phylum Chordata; class Mammalia; order Carnivora; family Mustelidae; genus Meles; species Meles meles. The sequence goes on from NC_060068.1 coordinate 44,459,221, forward strand.
AGGAGGTACAGGCTTCCAGGTATGGAATAAATAAGTCAGGGGGATGACAGGTACAGGATAAGGAATATAGCCATGATATTGTAACAGGGTTGTATGGTGACAGATGAGAGCTACGGTTGAGGTGAGCAGAAGGTAAGGTAGAGAGAACTTAAATCGCTATGCTTACCCCTGAAACTCCTGTAACATTGCATGTCAACTGTATTCAAATACTAAATTAAATAAAAATAAAACATACAGTGTTTGATCATCATGTTAGTAAAAGATGGTCCTCAGAAAGATGAAATCAGAGTGGACTTCCTGTTAATGGTTTGCAATTCCATGAAGACTAATGTTTGAAGGAGGACAAGATAGCTAAAAGATGAATGTTTATGATTCCTTTAACTAAAAATGCAATTCGTATCATCTTTTTTGTCATATTTATCATCAGCCTACTACTTTTAAAAAAAGAAGCGATCCGGATGAAATAGCTATTTTTGCAGAAACAGACTTCTAGTCATAGAGATTCAGTAGAAGTTTTAGCTTGGTTTTATGCATCCGAAGGGAACACAGATACTCCCCTGTGATGGTGGGGATTATGTTTTTATAAAATTCCAACTATGTTTATGATGTAACTGTGAATATGAATCCACTTTTATCTCAGCATAAAAAATAATGGGTTGTATCAATTTCATGCTTCTTAGCTGGAAGCAACAACAGCTGACTTCGGCGATTAGAAAAGAAGTTTATTAACAGGATGTTGAGGGGTCCACTTCTGGCCTTAGAAGTGCCAAGATGCTTTGAGTAACCCTTCAAATGCAGAACAACAAATTTCTGCTTTTAGACACCACTCCTCTGCAAAGTCATCTCCTTTTCCAGAGAGAAAAACAAAATGAGCGAGGCCTAGGACCAAAGCCAAAGCACTAGGCAGCGGGAAGGGATGATTATGCTCTGACTTCTGGTGGTTTTTTAAATCATCTACTTAAAAAAATAGTAATAATACACTGTGGACTGCTAACCAGTTTGGCAAAATAAGCTACATACCATTTAGCAAAATATTTCTTTAGTCCATTTTAAGACAAACAACACATACTCCAAGTAACTGTGAGGAGTGAACTCAGAGACTGAGAAGTCACAAGAGGAGGGTGTTTAAGAGAAGAATCAGAGATAATCAGAGAGCCCATGGGCAGGAACCCCGAGCTGCAAAGGCCCTGGTTGGCAGAGAATTCATGGGTTAGGCCCACGCACATGGGAAGCTGGAAATGAAATACCTGCTTAAAGCCAGGAATAAGACTGACTTCCTAGTCTATGAAACAAGAACTAGAAAATTTATAATCCCTTTTTAGAGAAACAGTGAAGAAACTGGTGAGAGAAAAAAGATCACTTTGGAGAAATCAGAATCCCCTATCGTGCTGTACCTATGTGTGGTTCTCATTCACACGACCCATGTAGTGCTCATTTATACCCAGGAAATTAACATAAAGTTAGTTTGAAATCAGTGCAACCCATAACACCCAGCAGAGGCAAATGCAAAGGAAAGGTATGAGCTCCTAGTTGAGGATTATGAATCACCCAAGGAAACAAGCCCAAGAGGGAGACTTAGCAGGCAGAACAAACAAAAGGATGAACACATTCTAAGCTATAAATAATAGTTTGTTATGAAAGTAAATATATGAGGGGCACCTGGGTGTCTGCCTTCGGCTCAGGTCATGATCTCACGGTGCTGGGATCGAGTCCCGCCTTGGGCTTCTTGCTCATCAGGGAGCCTGCTTCTCCCTCTCCCTCTGCCCCTATTCCTGCTCGTGCTCTCTCTTTCAAATACATAAATAAAATCTTAAAAATAAAGTAAGTAAATATATGAAATATGCTCAAAACCATAAAGGAAAAACCTGAAATTATAACACAGGAAAAGGACCTATTAGAACAAAAAGCAGATTTTGAAAAAAAAAATTGACAGTCTAGAAAATAAAGAAAATGGCCTCTGAAATTAAAATTCAATATACCACAGAGATAGAAATGAAAGCAAGAGTGAGTAAATAAACAGAGGAAAATTGCCATAATCCATCATAGAGAGATAAATAAATGGAAAAGAGGGAAAGAGAAGTTAAGAGACATAGGGTAAACAAGAAACTTTAAGAAGACTATTAAAAAGAGAGAATTACAGAGAAGGAGGGAAACAATTTTAATAAAGGCAGAGAACTTTCTAGAACTGAAGAAGAACATAGTCTCAGATGAAAGGAGCATGGAAAATCCCAAGAAAGATACAAAAACAAACCTATACCTGGACACGCAGAGATAAATTACAGAAAATCAAAATAAAGTGAAAATCTGAAAAGAGATCACTTGGAAGGACAATCAGGTTCAGAAAAGAATTCTTCTCAGCCGTGATAAAAGACAATAGAATTATATCTTCAGAAGTGAATGAAAATATTCTCAAATCAGAATTCCATAAAAAGCTAATCTATTATTCAAGAGTAAAAGAGAATGAATTATTTTCAGTCAAAGATTAAGAGATTATACTACTGAGAGACTACCATGCTTAATGTTATGTGTTAATCTGGCCAAGCCCTGATACCAAGATATTTAGTCAAACATTATTCTAGCTGTCTCTGTGAAGATACTTTTTTTTACTTAAAATCAGTCTCTCTCTCCCCATATATAAATCTAGAGAGATAATGCATTCAAAATACAATTATCAGAATTTATTCCTTTCTGTTTTAAAGAAGGTATTTTGGAAATTGAAAAACTTAATTTGAAAGTTTTTCTATAGACCACAGAGATTTATTTTGAATAGTAATATTTAAGAGAACTTTATAAGGGCGACTGGGTGGCTCAGTCAATTAAGCATCTGACCCTTGATTTCAGCTGAGGTCTTGATCTCGAGGTGGTGAGTTCAAGCCCTCCATTGGGCTCCATGGGCATGGAGCCTACTTAAAAAAAGAAATAAATTTGTAAAAGAATAAATAAATAGGGGCACCTGGGTGGCTCAGTTGATGAAGCATCAGAGTCTTGATTTCGGCTCAAGCCATGGTTTCAGGATTGTGAGAAAGAACACCATGTTGGGCTTTGTGCTCAGTGGCAAGCCTGCTTAAGATTCTCTCTCTCTCTCCCTCTCCTGCCCCTCCCACCTCACTCTAAAAAAAAAAAAAATTAAATTAAATTAAACAAATAAAAATAAAAGACCTTTATATTTGTAACATCCATATTAAACAATTTTCTATTTTAAATCAGTACTTTGCACATAATAGACATTCGACAAAAACCTATAGACTGAAATAAGTTTTTAAATGCATGCTGCTTTGGGGCACCCGGGTGGCTCAGTGGGTTGAGCCTCTGCCTTTAGCTCAGGTCCTGATCTCGGGGTCCTGGGATCGAGCCCCGCATCAGGCTCTTTGCTCAGTGGGGAGCCTGCCTCTTCCTCTCTCTCTGCCTGCTGCTCTGCCTACTTGTGATCTCTCTGTCAAATAAATAAAATCTTAAAAAAAAAATTAATGCATGCTGCTTCTTCTTCTACCCTTCTTTTAAACTTTTCAATATCAATTTTTAATGTAAAGAAAGAGTAGATGCCACCTTTATCCCATGTATCCCCTATAACTCCATCCTATGGGTTCTGTTTTCTGTAGAGAATCCTGACTAATACAGATCTACAGTAAAAAATCATGTATGAAAAGTTGTCCTTTGGTAAAGAAAAAAAAAGTGAACTCAGAAAGAAGGGAAGGATTACAAGAACGGTAATGAGCAAGGAAACTGGTAACATGGTGATAAATGTAGATAAATACAAACTGAAAAGGAGAGACACTAAAATACTAGACATCAGTACATGGACAGGAGGGAGGAGAGCAGAGCCAAAACGGGTAAGATTATATTATGAACAACCCTAGCCCGATGAAGTTTGCACTTAAAAATTACAGAGTAGCCACTAAAAACAGCTTTTGGATTACTTCTAAAAGAGCAGACTAAGAGTAAGATAAAGAAAATTCATTAAATCAAAACAGAAGAAAACAAGTGAAAGCCAAGTCAAAAAAGGAGAGAGGATTTGAAAGCACCGACATCAACCACAAGGACAACAGTAATAATAATAATTATATCAATAACGTCAATACGTGTCAACAGATTAAATTTCTTGATTGGGGGGGTGCCTGGGTTAAAGCCTCTGCCTTCGGCTCAGGTCATGATCCCAGAGTCCTGGGATCCAGCCCCGCATCGGGCTCTCTGCTCAGCGGGGAGCCTGCTTCCTCCTCTCTCTTTGCCTGCTTCTCTGCCTACCTGTGATTTCCGTCTGTCAAATAAAAAAAATAATAAAAAAGTCTTAAAAAAAATTTCTTGATTGGGGCGCCTGGGTGTCTCAGTCGTGAAGCGGCTGCCTTCAGTTCAGGTCATGATCCCAGGGTCTTTGGATCAGCCCCGCATCAGGCTCCCTGCTCCGCGGGAAGCCTGCTTCTCCTTCTCCCACTCCCCCTGCTCGTGTTCCCTCTCTCGCTGTGTCTCTGTCTGTCAAATAATAAATAAAATCTTAAAAAATAAATAAATAAATTTGCTTGATTAAAGACAGAGCCTCTCAGACCGAGTGAACTACAAAACTACAACATGGGTATCGATCACAGACATGCAGTGATTAAACGAAAGAGCCGGTTGCAGAGAGAATAAAACCACTCACGTGAATTTATAAAACGCACGCAACAATTCTGTACGTAAGATGGAAAGATATCCTCATGAACTAGAAGTACAAAAACGTGAGCACGCATCGACTTGAAACAGCAGTTGCTTCTGGGGACAGTAGGAAGGGGATCTGGGAAGGGTACAGAAGAGCAGAGCTCTGTTTTGCAGACTCCTTTCCCGAGGCTGTTACCACCGGCAGTGCGAGGGGAGCCTCGTCGGGATGAACACCTGTCTTATCCCAGGCTTCCCAACGAAATCTACGTGGTCACCTGGAACAGATTAAGAAACCAGCGTTCCTGAGCGAAACACAAGCTCACTTACAGATAACTAGGGGCAGCAAGCGAAGAGACTCTGATCTCCGCAACTCCGTCTCTCCACCCTCCCGCAGAGAGGGGGCAGTCTACGCGCTCTGGTTTTTCTGCTTGTTTTATAGGGCAAGGCAAGAGAGGCGTCTTGTCGGCGGGGGAATATACACGCTGCCTGGTGCTCGGGAGGCTGGGATTTGGGAAGTCAGTTGTTCATAGCGCTGTGTGTGAAAATCAGCTGCCCTTCCCTTGGAGAATCAGGGGGCCTGTGGAAATTGGCCAAACCCCAGGGTTAGAGACCGCCAGTGGCGTGGGAATCTTGGGGGTAGCCCCTCCTGGAAGGAGAAAGAATATTAACACAGAATATAACAGGTGTTAGTTAACTCTGAACGGCACATAAATGAGTGTTGCATTACCGTCTGCACTGTGTTTAAAGGAAAATACAGAAAACAACCTCCAAAGACATCCTTTTCTAGCCTCCAATGCCGCTGCCCACCCCCCCGAAATGTAATCATTGGTGAGATCTTGGTGTTTTTACAGGTCATGTTCTTTAAGGATTAAAATACACATATATACAAATATTTTAAAATATGCATATGTACAAGTAGAGAATTTCTTTGGTGGAAGAGGGTTGTTCCAGTTGTGTTTTGAGTTTTGATTTTAAGCCTTTCTCTTCTGTTTCTACTTCAAATTGTGGAGATTCTGGATTGCTTCATGTTGTGTTGGCTTTGTTCCCCTTGGTGACTGCGAAAGACTGGAAATTAGTCTCTCATCCATGTAACAGAATGAAAGGCCAAAGTCTAAGTCACGCGTTGAATGTGAAAAGGTGGTTAAGCAATTTTTTTCTTGAGGGTTGCCGGATCATCTGTCCCTTGGTTATCATGTCATCCATCCGAATTCAAACATATCCCAGAAAGGTTCTATTTTTTCCTCTTCACTCAGAGCGGAGCTTTGATCGAATATAAGTAACGAGGTCTTGTAACCAGCATCCTGCGCTTTGACTTTAATCTTTGCAAAGGGAAGTGAGCATGCCTTGAGTATGTTCTATGCACGCCGGCTCTCTCCTGATGCCAAGGTCTCATAATCTGATTCCTTTTGCTTTCTTCAACACTCAGGACAAGAAAAAGGGCTCCTTTCCCCTGGGCCCAAGCACTCATTTATGATCTTTGTGTATTTATCACTTTTCAGCCAGTCCTAGAATGTCTCCGTTTCTCCGCATTGTAGAGGGATAAAATAAAACACCACATTTTGCACCTACTAAAAGTAATTTTTATTTATCCCACAACCCCTGAACTTTGAATTTCTTTTCCCCCAAAGGAATCTTCCCTGGCCACCCCCTTCTCCTCACAAGGCCACTGTTTGATCTAGTGACATTTTTATATGGAAAACATTTTAAGCAGCTCCAGCTGCTGATTTTACAAAGAATCAAAACAGAAATGATCGGAGCTTTTGGCAAGAACCCTTAGGCCAGAGCAGCAAGCCACTGATAGATTCCTGCTGTAGAAGTGATTTGTTTTGTTTTATGAACTTGTGAAAGTAACTCTTTCTTTTTCGTGGCAAAATAGTTGTTACAAAGGAGAGACCAGCACACTGCGGGGGAGGTAGGGGGTGGGGTGGGGGGAGGCACATATTTTGTTCCTAAGCAACTTTTTCAAATACATTTTATGTCCATATCTAAATGACAAAAGCAGGCTTACACGCTCCCTCTGTCTCTCTCTTTTTTTTTTTTTTTTTTTGAGGGGGTTGAAACTCTTCCGAAAGTGGGTGTGAAATAATCCTTTTGCTTTTATTTCCGGATTGTGGCTTTGATGATAAGTTGATATTAAATAGGATTGGTTCTGGTTCGTACATCACGTATAGATGTCGGGCGTAAGTGTCAGCATTTAGATGGAGAATAATTGGATTCATATCTGTGTTATGTTTTCAAATTGCTGGGTCAGTTCTGGGTCTCCCGCTATAAATTCTTCACCGCAGGCGCAAGTAAAAGGAATGTGACAGATTTAATACCTAGAATAAGTTATTAACTGTAAGAATGCATTAAACAGTGGCACTGCCGAGCGGAGAACATGACACCACTCATAATTCTATAAATGAAAATTAAAGTGTTTTTTTATATCAGGGAAATATTTTTCTTTATTAACTCTCTTGCCCTCCTCACATAGGTCCTTTATGTCTGATCTCATGTTGAACAATCTCTTCGACTTGGCCATTTGACTCATGAATGTTTAAACACTAACGCTCAAGTGTGAGAGAATGAACTTGATAAGAGAAGGGAGTTGTTTATAGTGTTTCGCTTCCCGAAAGGTCAAGTGGCTACTTGGACTGCAACCGTGATCTTCCCCGAGAACAGTATCTAGGCCAGATCGCATTGTAAAGGCTCAGTGAAATAGCCCCTTCTTTTTGTCGTAGTGTATTTGCCTTTCTGTCGTGGAGGGAGAACCGAAGTGTAGCCCCACCAATTACTTAGACAATTTTTAGAAAGCAGGAAAGCAGGAGAGAGGGAGGAAGTGAAGGAAAAGAAGAATAGTGAGCCAAGAATCCAAAAGGAAAAGAGGCGGGAGTCCTTCACACCTTTCTGCAAGCCCCAGGTCACGAGTGGCGGCTGGTACGGCACATAGCTTGGATTTTTCCAATGTCAGCAAACCACTCACCCATGCCTCGGTTGCCAGCCCACCTCTGGAAAATTCTCTGAGAAGATCTTCCCTTTTATCATACAAGCCCCGGATGAGCCAAGAAATTCAACATCACAATTCCATTTGCTCTGCCCATTTATTTGATTAAATATTAACTAAATACCTCCGTAGGAGAAGACAAGTCCCTGTTGATAAAGAGCATTACTGTAAGCTCTGCAAGAGCTTCTCAAACTTGAGTCATTTATGGGACGCCTGGGTGGCTCAGTCAGTTAAGCCGCTGCCTTCGGCTCAGGTCATGATCCCAGCGTCCCTGGGATCGAGTCCCGCATCGGGCTCCTTGTCCAGCAGGGAGCCTGCTTCTCTCTCTGCCTCTGCCTGCCACTCTGCCTGCTTGTGCACTCTCTCTCTCTGACAAATAAATAAATAAAATCTTTAAAACAAACAAAAACTTGAGTCATTTGGCACCCCCTTCTCTATGTACATAGCACACATTCCTACCACTATTTCAAGCACTTTTATGAACATTAGCCCATTTAATTATCAAAACAATTCACTGCCCCCTTTTGTTACAGATAAAGAAACCGAGGCTCAGAGGAGATCAGGAAGTTGCCCCAGATCACACCTTCACCTATTTTACTATAGCTACATCTCATGTCCTACATTATTCATCTACTTATTTTCTTCAAATGATTCACTTTTTTCTACTTAAAGTATATTTAGGGGATCTTACCACTGCCACAGATGGAAAACAAACCATATCATGAGTTTAATGTGATCATTGTATTTTCAAATATACACAAAGATAAATATGTGTGTTACTTGATACTCATTAGCATGGCTAAAATATTTTAAAAAATAAAATAACAGGTGTTGGTGGAAATACGGAGAAACTTAGACTCTCATACGTTGCTGATGGAAGTGGAAAATACTGTAGCCACTGTGCAGTTTGATGATTCCTTGAAAAGCTAAACATGGAGTTAGCAGAAGACCCAGAAATTTCGCTGCTCGATATATTACCCAAAAGATTTGAAACAGGGACTCAGCCCTGGGTGGCTCAGTCAGTAAAGCATGTGCCTTTGGCTCAGGTCATAAGCTTGGGGTTGTGAGATCAAGCCCCACGTCAGGCTTCCTGCTGCGCGTGGAGCCACTTAAGATTCTCTCTCTCCCTCTGCCCTTCCTCCCCTTCTCTCTCTCTCACTCCCTCTCTAAAATACAGGGAAGAAGGAAGGGAGGGAGATAAGGAAAGAAGGAAGGAAGAAAGAAAAGAAAAGAAAGGTGTGTTTGTGTTCCAGCTAAAATAGTTTCATACATACTAGCAGAGGTAAAGGTAGGAAAGTTTGAGGAACACCATTCACTGTCACAGTGGTTAAGCCCAAGAGTCAACAAGTCTGGGTTTAAATTCCAGTTCCGTCGCTTAATACATGAATTGAGAAATTCCTTAATGTCTAAAACTCCTTTTCTTATCTGTACAATGAAGGTAGCAATTCATGGTTGTGCCAAGATCGGGGAATCCTGGATTATTAACTTTAGAGAGAAGCATTTCTTGAGCCCCTGCTCTAAGCCAGCAAGACAAATATTATCTGTCATGTCATTCATGACATGAACGAACTTCCCGAGATCCAGTTTCAACATAGTAACCAAATGGATAGTCCTTTCTGGGCACACGTCACTAAGAACTATTGAAAACCTACTGCATTCTAATCTCATATCCACTCACCGGATTGCGGATGCTGAATCATATCCTTCTTCACATTCCTTAAATTCAGATTCTATTATCTTATGAACTGTACTTTGTTTTTAAGATTTCAAGACATCAATTGATGATAAAGTAAAAACATTATGGCATTATTCTAATCTTTCATAGAAGTTATGCCAAAAAATTATGTTTTATTTGTATTTTATGTTTTACCAATCACTAGCATCTTATATATAATCTCAAAAGGTTTATACCTGGGACGCCTGGGTGGCTCAGTCTGTTAAGTGTCTGTCTTTGGCTCAGGTCATGATCTCAGGGTTTGGGGATCGAGTCCTGCATTGGGTTCCCTGCTCAGTGGGGAGCCTGCTTCCTCCCTCTGCCTGCCACTCCCCCTTCTTGTGCTCTTTCTCTCTCTCTGACAAATAAATAAATAAATAATTTTAAAAAAAAGGTTTATACCTTAGAATGCTAAAGGAATTTGCCCCAAATCTATAAAACTTGCTAAAAGGAAAAGATAAAGTACAGAACCCATTACTCAACTTTTAATTGACGGTGGGGTCTTGGTGTATCCTTTTGGCATCTGAGAGGCTCACTCCCATACAACAGCATTCATTAGTTCAAAATAAATTTCACACGTGCCCATTCAGTGACAATAATAATAAACAAATGCCAAATTACTGAAATATATTATACCTTTGCCCCAGCAACCGAAATGAGCTTAGAGTCTCTCAAAGTCCATGTGGCAGTAAAAGTATAGCCCCCAACTGAATCAGAAATGTGAGTGTGAAAACCCTTTTTCTTTTAACGAGTCTGTGTAACATGTCCTGAGGTAGTAATTCAAACAGCAGACACAGTATTGCTTCTATCTCTTGGTCTCTCATTTCACTGAATGCTTAAGAACCTACCTCACAGGGAGATGCTATGTCAGACTAGTCAACTTTGCAAAGCAGTCAAGGTTACTAAAATAGGCTGTGTTTACAAGACAAGGTCAAAGAGAATTTAAACCACTCTTAGTGCATCTGAGTTAATCCCTAGTTTAGTTTTGTTTCAAAAGTTCCCGGTCTGTCCTTAATTATTTCTCTTCAACTCACCCTTTACACATACGGAGCCAAGGAGGGAGAATTAGGCCCCTGGGTTTTACATTTTCATTAAAAGTCAGAGGTAACATACAACCGACTTGAATTGTGGGTGGCAGCTCGCTTTGTGATTTCTTCAGAGGAAATCTGACTGAGCACATGGAGCTAGGCTTGGCAACCAGATCATTATTTGCTTTGCAAGTAGGAGCATGGAAAATGGTTTTTGGCACACATTCACTAAAACTCCATACGTTGGTCCACAGCTGAATTATTGTCCTTTCTGCTCCCTTTTAGTTACCAGAATAAAAAGGTCAGATTCACGACACCTAGAAAGGAGGGCAAATGGGAGCTCCGTTAGTAATAACTGCTTATAACAAACTTCTATTCCTATTAACCACATTAGGCCTATGTTATTTCTTGTAGCTCATACATTCTGTGAACTTGGCAAATGCTCCCCAACAAGGTCGAGCTCTTCTATGTGCATATTGTAAATATGCGCAAATATTTACCAGTTACCAAATTGTTCAACATTTGTGTATGCATTGCAAGTGCCCAAAATGTAAAGGTACACATATGTGTGTACATATGAGTATACACATACATGCACATATAAATACTAAATTACAAACAAATGAGAGAAATGCAAATTGTGTGTGTCTTACGGTACACACATTTCGTGGGGGGTGGGGGGAGACGTTTTACTTCTAACTTTTTTTTTCTTTTTTAAGATTTTTTTTTTTTTTTTTTGACAGAGAGAGAGATCATAAGTAGGCAGAGAGGCAGGGAGAGAGGAGGAAGCAGGCTCCCTGCGGAGCAGAGAGCCCGATGCGGGGCTCGATCCCAGGACCCTGAGATCATGACCTGAGCAGAAGGCAGCGGCTTAATCCACTGAGCTTCTAACTTTAAATAATGGCTAAATGCTCAGAAAGTATCATCTGCTTACAATTACAAAATACTGAATACGTTTATTATTCAACCTAGATAGGCATTCCCATATTTCATGAGTGGTGTGACATTAGATTTGTTCTCTGTAAATTGAATCAAGAAAGAACAATAACAACAATTAGGGGCTCTCTGGGGAAACATTGTGCTAATAAAAAAATTTTTTTTTAAGTCTATACGAAAGAAAAGAAAACACTTAAGTTATAAAACGAACTGCAGAAAATATGGCATATACGACAAATTAAGATCTAAATAATGAATATATGAAGACTACTTTAAAATCTATAAGAAAAAGATAAATATCTCAGTAGACATGTGGGCAAAGCCCATAAGCCCACAAGTCACACCAAAAAAAGAATATAAATAACTGGTAAACATGTAAAAAAAATTCAATCGTCCTTATAATCTCCCCAATCTAATTTTTTTAAAGATTTTATTTATTTATTTGACAGAGAGAGAGATCACAAGTAGACAGAGAGGCAGGCAGAGAGAGAGGGAGAAGCAGGCTCCCTGCCGAGCAGAGAGCCCGATGTGGGGCTCGATCCCAGGACCCTGAGATCATGACCTGAGCTGAAGGCAGAGGCCTTAACCCATTGAGCCACCCAGGTGCCCCCCCAAAATCTATTTGAAAGAAGAGAAAATTTTTTACCCAGAACAGTTCCAAGTAGTAAAAAAAAAAAAAAAAGATAATACCTATAATTGGTGAGTTGTCTCAAAATAAATCACTCATTTTGTGAGTCAGGAGATTAAATGACTATACCTTTCCAGAGAACAATCAGCAATATTGTATCATGACATAAATATGCTGGGGCACCTGACTGGCTCTATCAGGAGAGCATGAGGGCTCTTGATCTCAGGGTTGAGAGTTCAAACCCCACACTGGGTGAAGAGATGACTCTAAAGTAAAATCTTTAAAATAAAAAAAAAAGTCATAGGGGTGCCTGGGTAAGCCAGCTGGTTAAGCAGCCAAATCTTGATTTCAGCTCAGGTCATGAGCTGTGAGATCAAGTCCCATGTTGGGCTCCACATTGAGCGTGGAGCCTACTTAAGATTCTCTCTCTCCCTCTCTGTTTGCCCCTCTCTGCTTATGCATGTGCGTACTGTCTCTCTCTATTAAGAAAAAAAAAAGATAGAAATATGCCTACGCTTAGATGCAACAATTTCAAGTCCAGGAACTAATCCTAAGGAAATAATCAAATGAAAGAACAAAAAAGTATACATATCTATATCTCATAAAAGTAAACATACAAACACACGTATGCATATTTATATATGTATATGTACGCATATGCATATGTGTATGGCATTGTATATCATGCCCTTAAAAACTTGAAATAACCCAGATCTCAAAAAAAAAAACCCCACCAGGATTAATTAATTTGTTATGACACTCTTTTACAATGAAATAAGCAACTATTAAAAATGGTTATGTTGGGGCACCTGGGTGGCTCAGTGGGTTAAGCCACTGCCTTTGGCTCAGGTCATGATCTCGGGGTCCTGGGATCCAGCCCCGCCTCGGGCTCTCTGCTTGGTGGGGAGCCTGCTTCCTCCTCTCTCTCTCTCTGCCTGCCTCTCTGCCTACTTGTCATCTCTCTCTCTCTCTGTCAAATAAATAAATAAATAAAATCTTTTTTAAAAAATGGTTATGTTGAGTTATATTTACTAGTAGGAAAATTCAATGTATATTACTGAGAAACCAAGATTTAAAATAATTTTGGCCCCATCTTCTTGTAATTAATGTGCATAACTAAAAAATTCAGAGCTACAATAAAATGAGAACATTTTAATCTGTAAGCTGTGAGATTTAGTATGATTTTTTTCTATGTTCCTGTATTGTTTCACTTTTTTGCAGTGTATGTATTATGCTTACAATTAGAAAAATAGCTCAGTTTGGTGTGTCTGGGTGGCTCAGTTGGTTAAACATCTGACTCTTGGTTTTGGCTCAGGTCATGATCTCAGGGTCCTGAGACTGAGCCCCGCATTGGGAATCTGCGCTCAGCGTGGAGTCTGCTTGTGATTCTCTCCCTCTCCTTCTGCCCCTCCTGCTCAGCTCAATGGCTTGCTCTTTCTCTCTCAAATAAATAAATCAGGAAGGAAGGAAAGAGGGATGGAAGGAAGGAAGGAAGGCAGGCAGGCAGGCAGGTAGGCAAGGAAGCAAGCTAGCTCAGCTTGATCGTATTTACATTCTCTTCTCCAATTTCTAGAATTGCAGACATGACTCCATAAGTCAGACTGTCTAATACTGAACTACCCAATTATTACTTGTTACCTTAATTCCTTTCTCTCTATTTGGAAACATCTGATTTCGAAATTGCAGTTTCTAACTTTCCCTTGATGCGTGGAACACAACAAATCAATGGGAGTAATAGGATAGTCATAGGTATTTGTTTCCTTTCCTTCCCCAACACTTCTAGTACAGTTCTCAGAGAAATACGTATAGTACTCATTCAGTAGATACTGCTTCGAATGTAATTTTGCAAGAACCTTGGAAGCTTTCTTGTGCTGTGCATGGGAGTCTGATATCCATTCAAGGACTAAGTTGAGTTACTTAAAGAATGAAATAGAGACGGAGGCTGAGAGGGTCTGCGGGCAGTCATGGCGGTGCACCTAAAGAAGCAGGTGTACGAGGAATTCACTAAGGTGGTTCAGCAACAACAGGAGGACATTGCAACCAAGAAACTCCGATTGACAAAACCAAGTAAATCTGCAGCACTCCACATAGATCTGTGTAAAGCTACCTCCCCAGCAGATGCTTTGCAGTACCTCCTCCAGTTTGCCAGGAAGCCTGTTGAAGCAGAAAGCGTGGAGGGAGTAGTCAGGATTCTCTTGGAACATTATTACAAGGAGAATGATCCGTCTGTGAGACTGAAAATTGCATCATTGTTGGGTTTATTATCAAAGACTGCAGGATTTTCACCAGACTGCATTATGGATGATGCCATTAACATCCTGCGAATGAAAAGTCTCATCAAGTCCTGGCTCAACTGTTGGACACTTTGCTTGCAATCGGCACTAAACTCCCAGAGAATCAAGCTATCCAGATACGATTAGTTGATGTAGCCTGCAAGCACCTCACAGATACCTCCCATGGTGTAAGAAATAAGTGCCTGCAATTACCTGGCAATCTTGGCTCTTTGGAGAAAAGTGTCACAAAAGATGGAGAAGGCCTAGCTGTCAGAGATGTCCAGAAGATTATAGGGGATTACTTCAGTGACCAAGACCCACGTGTCAGAACAGCAGCTATAAAAGCCATGTTGCAGCTCCATGAAAGAGGACTGAAATTACACCAAACAATTTATAATCAGACCTGTAAATTGCTGTCTGATGACTATGAACAAGTGCGCAGCGCTGCAGTCCAACTTATCTGGGTTGTCAGTCAGCTCTATCCTGAAAGCATTGTCCCAATTCCTTCTTCTAATGAAGAAATTCGCTTAGTTGATGATGCATTTGGAAAAATTTGTCACATGGTCAGTGATGGTTCCTGGGTGGTTCGAGTTCAGGCTGCAAAGCTATTGGGCTCAATGGAACAAGTCAGTTCTCATTTCTTGGAGCAGACACTGGACAAGAAGCTCATGTCTGATCTTAGGAGAAAACGCACTGCACATGAACGTGCCAAGGAACTTTACAGCTCAGGAGAGTTTTCCAGTGGCAGAAAGTGGGGAGATGATGCTCCCAAGGAAGAAATAGATACAGGAACTGTGAACTTGATTGAGTCAGGAGCTTGTGGAGCCTTTGTTCATGGATTGGAAGATGAGATGTATGAGGTCTGCATTGCTGCTGTGGAGGCTCTCTGCATGCTGGCCCAGTCTTCACCCTCTTTTGCGGAGAAGTGCCTTGATTTCCTGGTTGACATGTTTAATGATGAAATCGAGGAAGTACGTCTGCAGTCCATACACACCATGAGAAAAATCTCCAACAATATCACTCTCCGAGAGGATCAGCTTGACACTGTCCTAGCTGTGTTAGAGGAAAGAATGTCCAATGGAAAAAAGACAGCCTCTTCAATAAATGGTGCTGGGAAAATTGGACAGCCACATGCAGAAAAATGAAATTGGACCACTTCCTTACACCACACACGAAAATAGACTCCAAATGGATGAAGGACCTCAATGTGAGAAAGGAATCCATCAAAATCCTTGAGGAGAACGCAGGCAGCAACCTCTTCAACCTCAGCCGCAGCAACATCTTCCTAGGAACAATGGCAAAGGCAAGGGAAGCAAGGGCAAAAATGAACTATTGGGATTTCATCAAGATCAAAAGCTTTTGCACAGCAAAGGAAACAGTTAACAAAACCAAAAGACAACTGACAGAATGGGAGAAGATATTTGCAAATGACATATCAGATAAAGGGCTAGTATCCAAAATCTATAAGGAACTTAGCAAACTCAACACCCAAAGAACAAACAATCCAATCAAGAAATGGGCAGAGGACATGAACAGACATTTCTGCAAAGAAGACATCCAGATGGCCAACAGACACATGAAAAACTGCTCCACATCACTCGGCATCAGGGAAATACAAATCAAAACCACAATGAGATATCACCTCACACCAGTCAGAATGGCTAAAATTAACAAGTCAGGAAATGACAGATGCTGGCGAGGATGCAGAGAAAGAGGAACCCTCCTCCACTGTTGATGGGAATGCAAGCTGGTGCAACCACTCTGGAAAACAGCATGGAGGCTCCTCAAAATGTTGAAAATAGAACTACCCTATGACCCAGCAATTGCACTACTGGGTATTTACCCTAAAGATACAAACATAGTGATCCAAAGGGGCACATGTACCCGAATGTTTATAGCAGCAATGTCTACAATAGCCAAACTATGGAAAGAACCTAGATGTCCATCAACAGATGAATGGATTAAGAAGATGTGGTATATATACACAATGGAATACTGTGCAGCCATCAAAAGAAATGAAATCTTGCCATTTGCGACGACGTGGATGGAACTAGAGGGTAACATGCTTAGTGAAATAAGTCAATCGGAGAAAGACAACTATCATATGATCTCCCTGATATGAGGACGTGGAGATGCAACATGGGGGGTTCGGGGGACAGGAGAAGAATAAATGAAACAAGATGGAATTGGGAGGGAGACAAACCATAAATGACTCTTAATCTCACAGAACAAACTGGGGGTTGCTGGGGGGAGGTGGGATTGGGAGAGGGGGAGAGGGTTATGGACATTGGGAAGGGTATGTGCTATCGTGAGTGCTATGAAGTGTGTAAACCTGGCGATTCACAGACCTGTACCCCTGGGGATAAAAATACATTACATGTTTATGAAAAAAAAAAAAAAAAAGAAAGGATGAATACCCAACTTTTGTAGCAACATGGACGGGACTGGAAGTGATTATGCTGAGTGAAATAAGTCAAGCAGAGAGAGTCAAGTATCATATGGTTTCACTTATTTGTGGAGCATCACAAATGACATGGAGGACATTGGGAGACGGAGAGGAGAAGGGAGTTGAAGGAAATTGGAAGGGGAGATGAACCATGAGAGACTATGGACTCTGAAAAACAACCTGAGGGTTTTGAAGGGGCGGGGGTGGGAGGTTGGGGGAACCAGGTGGTGGATAATAGGGAGGGCACGTATTGCATGGAGCACCGGGTGTTGTGCAAAAACAATGAATACTGTTACGCTGAAAAAAAATAAAGAAATGAAAACAAACAAACAAACAAAAAAGAATGAAATAGATTATACTTTGCTGAGACTTTTTCTAGATCAAATGAATTAACACAAAACAGAATATATAGAAAGGAGGGATTTCTTTCATCTGATAATGACATTATTTATAAAACAGAAAAGCCATTACACTGAGAGGACAGTTATTTTTCTCCATCATTAGCCAATGCGAAGCATGACAACGTGAATTTGGGGGGTCTTTTTATCGTAACCTCTTACTAGAGTTGGTTTATGAGTTGGGGACTTGAGTTCAGAGTACCTTAAAGATTTTTTCTTGTCATCCAGTGACAAACTGTCAGAGGGATCAGTAAGCAGGAGCTCACTAAGCAAGATGGAAGGCAGAAGTTTTAGTTTGTGTAGGAGGTGAGCAGAGAATGGGCGTGGTCATCTTCTGGACATGTGCTGTTGGACCCTTTAACATAAAAAATACCCAAAAATATATCATTCATTCATCACCATCCAACTGTTAAGATGTAATCCAGGTCCTCAGATATACTGGACTATTCCTTGCCACTGACCCATCTTTGACTAGAGAAGTCCCTCCATTGAAAAGTTTTATATCCTTATCGTTAATGTTAATATACAATCCTTAAAGAGTTGCCTTTAGGTGACTAGTATGATGTCATTGGAGGATCTGTTGCATTTATTTCTGTGTTCATTCGATGAAGGAGGAGTTCTTTTATACCCCAAATTTCATTTTTCTCATCCTTATAATGCTCCTGATTGTTTATCCTCAGGAAATAGGTTTTTTTTTTTAAGACTTTATTTTAGAGACAGGACATGCACACGTGTGGGTGCGAATGTAGGGGAGGGGTGGAGGAAGTGGGAGAACCACATGCATACTGCTTGCAGAGGGCAGTGTGGAGGCCATCATGGGGCTGGATGCCACGACCCCTGAGACCTTGACCAGAGGTGAAATGAAGAGTCAGACACTTAACCAACTGAGCCACCCAGGCACCCCAAGAAATAATCTTGAAAACCCAATCAAAATTATTTTAGTTTTGTCTGGTTGGACCACTGAGAAGATCTTCCTTCATTCAAAAGGTAAACTGTTAATTAATTCTGATCATTTGCAATATTAAAATTTAGTTTATAGATAGCTGCTGTTTCTTGGTTATATTTCAATAGCAGCAGCTATCTATAAACCAAATTTTAGTGAGGAGAGGACCATATCCAACTGACCTTAGATATTCGTGCTATAAAAAGAAAGAGACCACTTCAGTACATATTTCTATATAGAACCTTTTTCATTATGGAACAGTGTAAAGTTTATGGTCTCACAGAAATTTTTATTATGCTTTGATAATATTTACAATGATTGAGAAAGGATTATTATCTGCTTAGTTACATCACCCAAGATTAGAGTTTATGGTCACACAAGGTTTCCAGGCCAACTTCCCAATTTTTAAAGCCACCTTCTTGTAGTTTGGGGAGGACATACATGGCCAGCAATATTATTGCAGTGATCTTAAAAGAGCAGTCCTTAAAGCTCTCAATTCCAGAAATACTTCAAATCTCTTGTTTACCAGCTCTTCCCGTGTTTACCGGTAGATCGTGGTGGAGAGAACAGTGATGCATCAGACAGCAGTATTAGTGCACTGAAAAGGGGATGGTTAACCTTAAATAAATAAAGTTATAATTCCAGAAGTTGGGGAGGGGTCAGAATAAAGTCTATGTACCACACAAAAAAATAATAAAAACAATAATAAAGTTACTACAACTGCTACTTCTCTTATTTTCATTTTCTCTTGGCCCAGTCCGAGTTCTTTAAAATCATGGGTTTGTGCTAAATTTAAAATTTTTGTGTATGTAAGGATAACCTGACCTACCTACAGGCTCAGCGGTTTGGACTTGGCCAGATTCATTCATATTCTTTTTTCCTTTTCTTTTTTTCTTTCATTATTTTTCTTTTTTTCTTTTATTTTTTGTTTTCTTTTTTTATTATTTATTTATTTATTTATTTTTAAAGATTTTATTTATTTACTTGACAGACAGAGATCACAAGAAGGCAGAGAGAGAGAAGGAAGCAAGCTCTCCACTGAACAGAGAGCCCGATGCGGGGCTCGATCCCAGGACTCTGGGATCATGACCTAAGCTGAAGGCAGTGGCTTTAATCCACTGAGCCACTCAGGTGCCCCGTCTTTTTTATTTTTTAAGGATGTATTTATTTATTTGAGAGAGAGAGAGGACATGCAGGAGGGGCAGTGGGACAGGCAGACAGAGATTCCCAATCAGACTCCCCTCTGAGCATAGAGCCCCACATGAGACTCCATCTCATGACTCTGAGATCATGACCTGAGCTGAAACCAAGAGTTTGACCCTTACTCAACTGCGCAACCCGGGTGCCCCTAATTCACATTCTTGATAGATGACAAAGGAAATCTGTTTTCAGACTGGAATTTAGTATGTAGTAATGGAATGGACAACCTTAATTAAGACACACCAAATGCTCAACCTTGGCTTTTTTTTTTTTTTGGTCATATACTAACCAGTGGTTCCTGAAATAGCCATTACTGAGTATCACCTGGAAGATTTTTAATGCAGATTCTTAGACCCAACCTCAAATATACTGAATTAGAAACTTCAGGAACAGAGCCCAGAAATTTGTATTTATAACATCTTCACCACGTGACGGAGATAGCAGACCCTGTCTCTGGACTGGAATTTGACAGCCCCTTCTCTAACTGCCCGGGTTTGGCAGTATACTCATTTACCAAGTATTTCTAAAAACTTACTATGCGTACTTCTGTGGGAAATACAAAAGGAAGAGAACCTAAGCCCTGTACTCAAACTTATTGAGCCAGTTTCCCAAAATATATTCTGTGAGATGTTGATAGCATTATATTTTTTTAAAAAGTGATTCATGGTCAATAAATGTGATAAACTCCAGGAGAAATAAATTTAACATATTTCTTTTCTAGAGGGTTTCTCAGGGCCTTTAATGTGTGAAGACTTTCAGGGAGGGAAGTTAAGCTTCTTTGTACATGGACTTCTTTTTTCACAGAGCATGCCTTAAAAAAAAAAAAAAAAAAGAGGGGGAAGGGGCAAAGGGCAAGAGAGAAAAGGGTCTCTTAAGCAGGCTCCACACCCACTCCAAACCTGTGGGGTTTGATCTCACAACCTGAGTGAAATCAAGAATTGGATGCTTAACCTACTGAGCCACCCAGGTGCCCCTTTTTTTCCAGAGCATGTCTTAGAACTAGTGTTCTGAAGAAGACAGTTTTGGAAATGTTGAACTAAATTATCCATTTCTTATAGACGTGACTTTATACATTTTTAACTCCTTCACAGCGCATGAAACAAAGCTTAATAACCTATAGAAATTTAGTTGGTTCAATGAATTCCCATATTTTCATATGGTACGTTTTTCATCCAAGATGACAGAGGTTGCCTGTGCCCAGAGAATAAATTTGTCATTGATTTTTTTTTACTTCTTTGTATCTCATTTCTCCTTTTTTTTTTTTAAGATTTTTTTTTAATTTATTTATTTGACAGAGAGAGATCACAAGTAGGCAGAGAGGCAGGCAGAGAGAGTAAGGGGGAAGCAGGCTCCCTGCCGAGCAGAGAGCCCAAGGCGGGACTCGATCCCAGGACCCCGAGACCACGACCCGAGCCGAAGGCAGCGGCTCAACCCACTGAGCCACCCAGGCGCCCTTTTGGAGTGTTGTCTCCTACTGGTGCCACTTTAAAGCCATAATTCCCTTCTGAATTATCAATTTATTTGTTTTGTGCTGATGTTCAAAAACAAGGCTTCCTAAATGTGAATACTTCAGCTAGAAGCAAACTGTTACAGGTCAACTGTATTTCTATTAAAAAAATTTTTTTTAAGATTTTTAATTTAAAAAAAGGAAGTTGTGGTTGCCATCTGCTGCTAGATATGTGATGGTAACATTTTAGAAGCCGAGGAGCTTGGCATGTCTCGGGAGGTTAGAATACGTGCACCAGCTTTTCAAATCAAACCAGGTCAGAACTTGTACAAGAACATGTGGACCCCAAGAAGGAGAAGAACCAGAGCCCAAGGAAAACAGCTTATGAGTCCTGTGGCTAATGCTAGTAGAAGTATCTTCGTAGGCATGAGCTGTCAGGCGGGGGTGGAGGAAACTGTTATATAGCCATGGCAGCTTGAACTTGGCAAACAAAGGATAAGAGGAAAATCAAACTAACAGACTCTGTCACCAATTCTGCTTTCCCAGGACTGAAGCAAACTTGTTTGATATATTCAGTTTGCTTGAGTCTAGAAGGCATGAAAATGCTTCCATTTTACTGGTAAAGGGCCAGCTGGAGTAAAAAATCGAATGACTAAGAAATGAGGTTTTACATCTTATCGTTTAATATAAGGAAGAAAAGAAAAAAGACCATATCTCAGAGTGGTTTGAAACCAAATTGCTTTTCCTAGGCTACATCATGCTTTGATGAAATGGGGGTGGTTTGCATGATGTCATCCACATGGTTTAAATAAACAGTAGGCTCAAGTTAACAAACTGCCATCTTAACAGAACTGGTGGGGCATTACGGGAGAGCTAATTTGATCAATTACGTTTAGTTCCAGAGGTCTCTAGATGAGACAGAAGCCAGTATACACATTTTGGCAGATGAAAAATCAGTTTGGTCAACAGGTACCGTGGTGGTAATGAACATTCTTTCAGACTTCATTTTTCATCCCCAGGAGAGGAGAATCCCACTTATGCCAGTCACTGCTACTCCAGAGCAGCCAAAAAAGATAACTATGAATATTTTTAGGAGCCAGAAACTTGCATTCCATGGCATAGGCTGACTAGTGTATTGGCTTCACCATTGTGCCTTTAAATGTTGTACTTGAAGTTTTGCTCTTGTTATTTTCCCATTAAATATTAATTGGAACTAGGAATAACTATGTGAAGTTTTTAGTCACCATATGCTATGCTCTCCTCAAAAGTTGATATTTTGTAAGAATTGAGTATTACTCAATTACAGGAAGCTTATCAACAGTTCCATGTACATGGAGTACAGAAATGAGCGAATGAGTGGAACACCGAGCTTCAGATCCTTGAGTTGGATTTATCAGCCTTAATAACAAGTTAAATATAAGGAAGCAAGTGGTTTATTTGGTGTGTGAAAGAAATACATGATAAAAGCAAGAGAACTAATTCTACAGTTGCCCACTATAGAACAGACACTAGCTTGATGTGTAGAGTACAGAGTTGTGAAGGTCATGGACCTTGACCTCACTGTCTGTTAGAGAAGATGACATTCACTAAAAGCTATAATATAAAGTAGATAAGTCACAGAGGAGGCATGAAAAGATCTTGAGAGGAGTCAAAAGGTAGCAAGACTATCTGGTGGCAGGAATCAAAGATCCTGAAGAGCTTTCATTTGATATGGTCAAGTCAAGATGTAGGCATTTGAGCATAAGGAAGAAGTCACAAGATAACATGGAGAGGGGAAATGAGTTATATTCAGGGAATACTGAGGAGTTGCCTTTGGCTTGCCTAGAGAATTGTGTACATAGAAGGGGAAAAATACAGATGCAAAGGTAAGTTGGAATCATTTTTGAAAGACTTGTCGTTCCATGGAATTTGAAGTTGGACAAAATAGTGTAAGGGAGTTGTTGAACATTTTTGAGAAGAGAATGTCAGAATTAGAAAAATTAATCTAGAAATAGTATTCAAACACTATCAGAATTGGGAGAGCCCAGAGGCGGGGAAAGTCAGAAACAGTTATTCCAATAGGTCTAGTTGAAAGGTAATGAGAGTAGGAATGGGTGTGGTGGCAATGGGAGTAGAATGAAAGCAGAGGCACTGTGACAGGAGAATCCATAGGACTTGACCCTGGTTCTGTCTGGTAATGAGGATGAACAATCAAGAAGGTGGATTTCAACAGCAGGTAGATAAAAAATGGGGGTGCCAACATTAGTGATAAGAAGAAATAAGTGAATGAATTTGTTTTGGTGAGTTAGGTACATTTGGATCTTGGACACTCCAACTCAGTATTTATATGTCTTAGAAAGTTTAGTTGAAGGGAGATTCGTTGGGATTTGGGGAACCAGCTGATTCACAATGGGGTGTGAATCCCCCCAGCAACAATTCTGGGTTCTCATTTAGGAAATACTCAGTGAGCTCTTTCTCTGTGCCAGGCACTGTGCTGGGCATGGTCAGGGAGTTTAACTATACAACCCTGAGGCCTTCAGGGCTTTAGAACGTAGTAGTTTCTCATTCTGGCTCAGTCGCTTATTTGCATAACCTGAAGCAGTTAATGTTTTGGGGGTCCTCCGCCTGTTTCTATACTGGGAGTCTGGCAATGTATGCTTTTAACCACTTAAGTGGTGGTAGATTTTGAGGTGTAAAATTGTTTCAGATCTTGGGGGAGCTAATGGGAGATACTCTTACGAACCATCAGAAGATCTGGTGGAGGCAAGAAATGAGGGGAAAGCCAAAATCCCAGTCAGAGTAGAGGAGAACAGCACATAAGAAACATCTTAGAGAAGTCTCTGAGGTTAGAAGCAAAGCCAGAGCTTTCCACTAATGCGTCACTTTCCAGTGGCACGAGCCAGCAGCGGCTCAGAAGCACTCCCACACCATTTAAGCACTGCCTCTGGAACCAGAGGAATTATCTATCCGTTTGCAAAAAAGGGACCCTCTCCAGTAAGAGACAGTACAGAAGTGTGAAGACTCTAGGCATCCTTTTGATCAGTACTGGTGTTTAGTCACTCACTTGATACTTGAGTGCCTACTGTGCACTTGGTGCTGCTCGCAGAGTGCCCAGTGGTGAGCCAAGCAGTCATGGTCCCTGTTATAAGGAAGTCTGTGGTCTAGGGAGGAAGGCAGACATTAACCAAATCTCTGCCAGATGGTAATAGGTGCTCTGAGTAGAGATGCAGAGCGCAGAGAGAGCATCCTACGGCAAGCCTTTCATTGAGACTGGAAGATCAGAGGGCTGCTCCAAGCAAATGGTGTTTGAACAAACAAGGAATGGAGCCAGCCTTCAACAGTCCTTTACTGTGGTGAGGGGTGGACCACTACTCCAATCTATTCCTTTTCCTGGCAACAAGACCATCCAATTGCTGAATCCTGAAAGAAACAAAATAACAAAATGTCCCAAAACACCAGAGCTGAACCCAGTGACTGCAGTACAGAGAAAACGGGAAATCATTCAACATCTGGCAATGCTTGTCTCAGAGGTTTTACTGCACAGTGACAAACACCATGTGACTTGAGGACCACTCCTCACTTTGTTCATCAGTAAAGTGGAAATAGTAAGAGTACATTTCCCTGCAGTTTTGGGGAGAATGAAGTAAAGATAATCCACAAAACTCAGAGCACAGTTTCTGGTACTATCCCTTAATAAGTGTCCAAGATTATCATCATCTTACATGAGAATTCTTTATTGAAGTATAATTCAGGGGCACCTGGGTGGCTCAGTGGGTTAGGCATCTGACTCTTGATCTTGGCTCAGGTCATGATCACAGGTCGTAAGATCAAACCTTAAATCATGCTCCAAGCTCAGTATAGAGTCTGCTTAAGATTCGCTCTCTCTCCCTCTCCACCCCCCCAATCTTGTGCTTGCTCTCTCTAAAATAAAATGCATATATCATAAAATTCATGCTATTAAAATGTATGATCCAGTGGTTTTAGTACACTCACAGAGTTGTGCAATTGTCCCCACTGTCCAATTCTGGAATACCTTCATCTCTCCCAGAAAGAAACCCCGAACCATTCGTGGTCACTCTCCATCCCTCTTTTCCCAGCCCATGGCAACCACCAGTCTGCTTTCTGTCTCTATGGATTTTCCTCTTCTGATGTTTCATATAAATGAAGCTATACAACATGTTTCTTTTTGTGATAGGCTTCTTTTGCTTAGCATAATGTTTGCAAGGTCCATCAAAGTTATAGCATGTATTAGAACCTCTTTTCTTCTTATGGCTGTATAATATTCCATTGTATGGATATACCATGTATATTTTATTGACCCATTTGATTGGACATTGGGTTGTTTACAATTTCAGACTATTATTAATATTACTGCTATGAACATTAGTGCACAAATTTTTGTGTGTATATTTGTTTCCAGTTCTCTTGAATATATACCAAAGAGTAGAATTTTCTGGATCAAATGCTAACTCCACATTTAACATTTTGAAGAACTACCAAACTGTTTCCCATAACTGTTGCAACATTTTACCTTCTTACTAGCAATGCCTAAGGGTTGTATTTTCTCCACATATCCCCAATACTTACTGTTGTCTATCTTTTTCAGTTTAGTCATCCTAGTGAGTATAAAGTGGTATCCCATTGTGGGTTTTGATTTGCATTGTTCTAATGGCTAATGATGTTGAGCTTCTTTTCACATGCTTGGCCATCTGTGTGTCTTCTTGGGAGAAATATCCATTCACATCATTGCTCATTGTTTAATTGGGTTAGATATCCGTCTGTTGTAGAGTTGGTTAAAGATTTTATGGAAAGACTTTGTTCACTCCAAACGATCCCAGAAAACAATCAGTTCTCCAAGAAGGAGCAGGTAATTATTACTTGCTTTCTGCATTAGCAAATGGCAGATGATTCAAAATTGCAGGCATGGATGTTCCTTCATGTTAAGGCAGACATGTTCTCCCCACTCTCGCATCCCCTTCTACGAACACTGGTTCTTGGCCTCCCCATTGTGAAGCCCTATGTAGTCCCGTCTTTCCTACTGAGCATTCCCAGTTCAGTCTTCCCCCTGCCATCCTGAGACATTTCTCTACAGTGTTAGAGTCCAGAGGGACAGGAAAGTAGTGAGTTGTCTATCTTATGTCCCCTTCTTGTGATGCCTTCCAAACACTGGGCCTGGAAGATGGTAAGGGTCAAAACAAATACTTTCCCTTCTCTGATCTCATGCTTACCTATGAACCCTATTGTTTCTGAGGTTGGCAGAGGCAGCATGGGGTGGGAGGGGAAACTCTAAGGACTAGTGACAAAAAGTGAGTTCTACCTTCTTAGGCACTCAGCAGCCTAAGCCAAGTTACTTTACTCGTCCAGAGTTTGGTTTTACTCACCTGCAAAATAAGGATAATCACACATGATCCATCTGTCTTGAAGAATTGTGTGAAGAGAAAATGAGCTAATGTATGTAAAAAGGCCCTGTCAAATGCTATAGAAATGAAAGCATGATTGCCAGGAGTGAGAATACAACCTCCAAATAGCATCACAGTTAGAGTTGAATAAGCTCCAGAAAGTAAATCTCTTTTCACAACACTTCTGGTTAACTTCTGCCGTGTATAGTTTGGAGAGAGAGTGTCATTTTTCATTTGGGGTATAGTTTTATTCAGGAAGACCTATTTGCAAAGGCTTTATTTGAAAACGAACTAACAAGTTAAAATCCTCTACGTTCAACTCATTCACAATGTAGACTTATTAAAGAAGTTCTTACTTCTCTACTCAGATGTTTTATACCCATACTGAATCAAATACTCGGCATCATATGCTTTTAAGTCAATATCTGATCCAGAATTTTTATCTAATTCATTTTGAGGACTTACGAAGTGCCAGGTAATATGCTAAGCTTGCTTCATTTAATCCACACAACATTCAAACGAGAAAGCAACATTTGTTCTCCCCATTTTCCAGATGAAAACACTGAGGCTTTAAAAAGCCAAGGTTGCCTGTAGAAAGAGACTAAGCTGAGATTGGAAATACAGTCTGTTGACCCCAGATGTCACCCTCTTAACTCCCGTATTTATGATCTACAAGAGATAAAAATAATTCTAAAGAATTGGAGGGTGCATTCATTCTTCTGCATTTATTTGTGTTATTTTTCCCATTTCATTAAAGGATTACCTTGGATAGAACCCACAAAAGAAAAAAAAGGGATTGAAGAAGATAATTAACTTATGGACAAGGGTTTGTGATTCCCATTTGAGATTTGGTTAAGAAATGAGGAATTTAGGGCGCCTGGGTGGCTTGGTGGGTTGAGCCGCTGCCTTCGGCTCAGGTCATGATCTCAGGGTCCTGGGATTGAGTCCCGCATCGGGCTCTCTGCTCAGCGGGGAGCCTGCTTCTCTCTCTCTACTTGTGATCTCTCTCTGTCAAATAAATAAATAAAATCTTAAAAAAAAAAAAGAAATGAGGAATTTACTAAGAGTCTGTATCATAACACAAATTAAAATTCCTTAAGGGAGTTGGGGGGCACCTGGCTGGCTCAGTCTGTGGAGTATATGACTCTTAATCTCGGGCTGTGAGTTCAAGCCCCACATGGGGTGCAGAGATTGCTTAAAAAAATACAATCTTTGGGCGCCTAGGTGGCTCAGTTGGTTGAGCGACTGCCTTGGGCTCAGGTCATGATCCCGGACTTCCAGGATCGAGTCCCACATCAGGCTCCCAGCTCCTTGGGGAGTACGCTTCTCCCTCTGACCTTCTCCTCTCTCATGCTCTCTCTCACTCATTCTCTCTCAAATAAATAAATAAAATCTTTAAAAAAAATACATTTTTAAAAGGGAGTTAGTATATCTACCTTTCTGAAAGGCTAACTAAGGGTGAATTTCATCTTCTATAGCTTCTACTAAATTCAGTTGGGAAACTAGACTCAAAGGAG
Source organism: Meles meles (assembly GCF_922984935.1). Lineage (NCBI taxonomy): Eukaryota > Metazoa > Chordata > Mammalia > Carnivora > Mustelidae > Meles > Meles meles. The sequence goes on from NC_060068.1 coordinate 44,486,741, forward strand.
CAAGTAAAAGTAGTTAGATTATAGTCACCGCAAGAACAGTATAGCATGTGAATGTTTCTTTTTTTATCTTTTATGTTTATTCTTTTGAGAAACAGAGAGAGACTGTGCATGTGTGTGTGAGGACTAGGAAGAGGCAGACAGAGACAGGGAGTGAAAATCGCAAGCGTTCTCCATGCCCCACGCATTAGAGATGGACAAGGGGCTCAATCTCAGGACCCTGAGGTCATGACCGGAGCCAAAATCAAGAATTGGACACAACCAACTGAGCCACTCAGGTGCCCCAGTATAAGAAAGTATATAAAGAAAAAATTCAAATACTAAAAGCAGGGGTTCCTGGTTGGTTTGTTGGGTTAAGCGTCTGCCTTTGGCTCAGGTCATGGTCCCGGGGTCCTGGGATCGGGCCCCACATCGGGCTCCCTGCTCATCAGGGAACCTGTTTCTCCCCCCCTCTCTCCTCCCCTGCTCCTGCTCTCTCACTTACACTCTCTCTCTCTAATAAATAAATAAAACCTTTAAAAAATAGTAAAAGAAAAGAGAAAAAAATTAACCCTTTAAAAGCCAGTAGTGTTATGAAAAAGACACCAAAAAACTTTAAAAAGTTACGTTCAAAAGATTTAACCGGGTGGCTCAGTCCGGTGGGCACTAGACTCTCAGTTTTGGCTTAGGTCGTGGTCTCGGGGTCCTAGGATTGAGCCCCGTGTAGGGCTCTGTGCTCAATGCAGAGTCTGCTTGGGGATTCTCTTTCTCCATCTAGCTCTGCCCCTCCCCCCATGTGCCCCTCCTCTAAAATAAATACATAAATCTTTAAAAAGAGAGAGAAAGAAAACTAAAGTTACCCAACATTTTTAACATCCCCAGATATAGTTATAAGTTAAAAAATAAATAAATGAATAAATAAACACACATACCTATACATCCACTTTAAATCAAGTCATTTAAAAAAACATCATGGGTATTTATTTTGTGTAATGAAGTACATACGAATTAAAATAGGAAATATGTACTTATGAGTAATATACATATTTTTTAATGGGTAAGTATATTAAACACGTATGTGTGTGTACACAATTTTAAGTTGTTCTCAGCAGTAAGGGTCAATATTTTGTTACAGAAATTTAAAATCAGGGCACCTGGGTGGCTCAGTGGGTTAAAGCCTCTGCCTTCGGCTCAGGTCATGATCTCAGGGTCCTGGGATCGAGCCCCGCATCGGGTTCCCTGCTCGGTGGGGAGCCTGCTTCCTCCTCTCTCTGTGCCTGCCTCTCTGCCTACTTGTGATCTCTGTCTGTCAAATAAATAAATAAATGAATAAAATAAATTTAAAATCAATCCAGATCAAGTCCTGGAAATATTCTTGAGCGTCACAGTCATACCACACTAACTCTTCCATCTTTTACAGTCTTGATTTTTTTTTTTTTAATGTCTCACCATCTTGCCAATTACAAACTTGCTGTTTTTTAATTACCCACTTGGTTCGGACTTTGAAATGACATCATCTCTACTTTTACAAGGTATAAAATTAAAATATGCATTGCTTCCAAATCACCAGTTTAAAATAAAATCCAGCAGCGAGGGCTTTCCAGTTAAAAGCTTTGTCCTGTTTCTCTCACCTTTTTCATGCTTAGTGCTAGACAGAAGCATGGATTCGAACATGAACAGTGAGTGTAGAATTGAACTTCTAATGAGCAACCTAATTCCTTTTCCAGAAGGTTAGACTACCAGTTTGCCCAGCAAGCTTTAAAGAGGATTTTTCAACAATCCTGCCAGCTCAATACTTCCTTTGTATCAAATGTAGTTTGTGATGCCTGTTCCAGTTGGAGAATTGAGTTTGAAAAACTGTCTGGCGTATTCGGCCTCAAAGTGGGACATGCTGCGTTGTTTGATGGATGTTGGGAGTCTATTAAACATAATCACAGAGTAATGTATTCACTATGGAAGCAACTGAATCATTCCAGTAATGCCAACAAACCAAATGCTCCGGTGAATGAGAGCTGAGTTGTAGCAGGGTTTCAGACAAGCAGAGACCAAGTTAGTATGCAAAAATGCAAGTAACTCATGGCTAATTATCAGTGAAGAATGGTTCGAAGAGGAGAAGCCTCTTCATGATGGTTTGCACTGTACTAAAACAAGCGTTTTGGGACACACACACACACACACAACACACACACACACACATATACACGTGCCTTAAGGATCCAAATCAGGAAAAAAATCCATTCTAAAATTTTCCATTTTAATGACCCTTCCAGATACTTAGCTATGGAAAGCAAGGTCTACTGCCAAATTTTACATGGATATATTATTCCCCAAATGCATTTTAGTAAAATAAAATTGATGCTAATAAAAGCATATATTTTAAATCTAGTACTTGGAGATAGTTCTAAAAAAGCCATCAATTATTTCAAGAAAATATTTAAGTTACCTCTGTTTTCTCTGTAATTTGGTTTACTCTCCATCTGGGTGGGGGTTGGAGGGAGAGTACCTACATCAAAAGTATTTGTTAAGCACATGTTCACATGGGCTCCCAGAATAAGGAGAATTTAAGTAACTTTCAGTGGGAAAATATTATCCTTGTTTCTCCTTTCCCTTCCCTTTCCAAGACATGCCTCATAGGTATTATAGTTCTTGGTTTCCAATTTGCTCATTTGAAATAAATGATGCTTGAATTCAAAGAATCATTCAGAGCCACTCCAAACATTTATTAAAAGGCTTTATAGTTAACAAACCAAACTTTGTCATCACAAACTTTAATCAGAATAAATGAAACAACAAATGCCTTTGGAGAGGCTAGAAGACACACAGACATAGAAAATTTGGCTTTGCTGCTTGATGAGGGAGTGGAAAGAGAACTGGGCTGGAAATCAGAGGACCCAGATTCTTGTCTTGGCTTCACTACCTATGCGCACAGTAGACTAGAGAAAGTCATGCACCCCTCCTAAGCCTCTATTTCTTCATCTGTTGAGAAAAGGGAGGTGGAGGTGGGCAGAGGAAGAGATGCTCTACCTGTTTTACTTTCCTCCCTCTGAACAAGACTCCATAACCAGCAAACAGCCCCAAATTCTAAAACTCCTCGCCCACTGCCCCCCTCTACCACTGACCTTAAATGAAGCCTGGGAGCCCCCATGAACACCCAATCTCACATTTTTTAAGAAAAAAATCCTCTAAGGCCTGTGGTTTTCGGCTTTTTCACACTCTTACTTCTGTCCTTGCTGTTTTCATCAACTTTCTCCCTCCGTCATCAAAGCCCTGGCTGTCAATCGCCATCTTGTTCTCCAACTCAAGTCTGCCCATCATTGTGGTGTTTTCATTTGTCATATTCAGGAGTCCACCCAACTTGCTGGGTTCTCAGTTTCTGTACCTCCTCAGTCATAGTCACTTTTCTTTCTCACTCGCAAGATCTCTTTATCCTCACCCTAAGTTTTCTACCTCCACAATCTTTTTATCCATTTATCCCACAGCACAATACAAATTTCCATTCATCCAGCATCTTTGCTCACTAACTCCCAACTAAAACTTTCTGTTGACCTCACTGGAGCCTCCAAACCATTGATGGTTCTCTTTGATGCCTCTGCTTTCTCCCACATCACCAGGCCTCTCCTCTCTTCTCTTCCCCTGCATTCAGCTTATATTGCGTTATTTGTCCTTCAACAACTCTCATAAAAACTCTTGCAAGTACCTTGTACCTCCCTGTTTTCTTTGTATGTCCCGTCCAACAGTCTAATCTTAGGTATAACCAACAATCCACTTTCTCTAGGCCTGCATCTGAGCAGTCACACTGAATTGTAGAAAACCATAAAACAGGGCAGATGGAAATCACTACAAACTTGTGACCACCAACCTTAAGAGGACCTTCAGCACTGCAGGGCAGTTCTCTCAGCTACTCTGTATGAAAGGTATTTCACGCTTCTCTGCTCTCCTCAAGTCCACAACATGGCTACTTTCTATAAAGGGTTTCATCTCTGTCTTCAGAATGATTACAGAAGTTACCAGTAAGAGCTCCCTAATTTACTGTTACCCAAAACATAAGAAGCTACCTATGTCTGAACCCAACCTGACCTCTAGCTGCTGTACACAGGGCAAAATGAGGTGCCTGGACCAGCATCATTAGCATCAATCAATGGAGTTGTAGACATGCCATTTCTTAGGAGTATCTCTCTGGAGAAAGATACTGAATCAGAAAGTCTGGGCAAAGGTAGGACAGTAACCTGTGTTTTAACAAGCCTTCCATATGATTCTGGAATAAGCTGTATTCTGCTATGGCAGAATTGTCCCTCATCTTCTCTAAGACTAACTACCAACATAAGCTCTGGATCTCTCCCCCTCTTACCCTCTCAGGAAGTCTTCTCTGTCTTCTGTGCCTTCTCTGACCCATATATTCAGGCTGTCCTTCTCATTTCTCCTCATTGACCTGGAATATGTTCAAATCTCTCTGTTCAAATGATTACTTTACTGGGGTTGCTTCACTTTATTAGACTTTCCCAAAACACCCCATGCCCTAGACTTCCAATATGCACTCCTCGGATTTTTCTGGTTTCTCTCTCTCTCTCTCTCTTTAAGATTTTATTTATTTATTTGATAGAGAGAGACACAGTGAGAGAGGGAACACAAGTGGGGGGAGTGGGAGAGGGAGAAGCAGGCTTCTCGCCAAGCAGGCAGCCCGATGTGGGCTCGATCCCAGGACCCTAGAATCATGACCTGAGCCATCCATGTGCCCCACTGGATTTTTCTTCCCTCTCTGGGTAGTTCTCTGTCCACTTTGGTGGCTCATCTCTTCTTCTCTGCTGTTAAATGGTGAGAATTTCCCTTGTGTACTTACACTAACAATTTCCCTAAGCAAATTCGTTGCTTTCACTGATTTGAGTACCATTTATACACAGACTTACATGAATAGTCCAGACATCTGCCCAGTTCACATCATTTCTTATCTTAAAGGCATTTCAAATTTCATATCTTCAGATTTCAACTCATGATCCCTCTCCACCAAAACTAGGTGCTCTGTAGTATCCATTTTTCCAGTTCAAAGGCGCTGTCTTTCCGTACTTTGCAATCCGATCCATTATCAAACTCCATCAATATTACTTCATATAATCTTTCTTACAAATCTACTTAATCTTCATGATATCCACCGCAAACACTATAGACCAAATTTCTATCATCTTTCTTTTGCATTACTAATATAATTTCCCAAATAGGTCTCTCTCTCTCTTTGCTCCTAATCACTCATCTAAAGCACTTGGATGGCTTCCCATTAATCTTGGGGTAAAAAATGAAATCTGTAATTTGAAGTGCAGGCCCTGTACAATGCATCCCCTCTGTCTCCAACCTCACTGTTATCACACTCCCCATCACACTCTACTCCTTTGTCACGCCAGCCTCTTTCCAGTTCCTAGAGAGCTCCATCCCAGCCAAGGCCTATACTACTGTGAACTGCCCTTCCTTTCCCCTCTCCTAAATAACACCTTTCCTTCACATCTCCACTTGATCTATTTATTTTTTTTTTTCAGCTCCACTTGATCTTAGCCAAAAGGCCGAGAAGCGATTTTTCCTTCACATCTCAACTCAAACATCACCTCTTCAAAGAAACCCTTCTGAAGTGGCCCGCTACTCATCACATTATAGCTTTACATTTTATGTGACCATTTGATTAATGCTTCTCTCTCCTACTATCATCTAAGCTACATGGAAACAAAGTCCACATCTTGTTTGCTAAGCATGATATGCCCAGTAGTTAGCACAGTTCCTGGGACATAGTGGGTCTTCAATAAAATATGTTGAACATGTGGCTATAATTATAAAATAATTTAATGGTAATGTGGCATACTTTGCCTATGTTGTGTCAGAATTAATGATCCTAAATGTTTTGAATGACCTCAAATCACTTTATACACTTAGGTAAGAATTCGATGTTCATTCCTAGGAAGAGGCACTTACTGGAACATAAACTGATTTCTGCGTATGAATCACAAGCTTAAGAGGCCAGTCCCTGAGGGAGAAGGAGTGGTCATTGGTGAAGTACAAGAAGATAGGGAAGAGAAATGAGAATAACACCACACAGCATCTCTGATATTCCATCCGAATACTGCTGAGATACTACTGACTGAAGAGCGGAGTTAAACTCATATCAAGCCTCCAAGCCTGGTTGTCACTGGCTGTCTACTGCTTCGAGGCTACTCTCTCTGGGCCAAGTACAGTCAAAGCTTTCAACTAGGAAAAGATGAGAACATCACTCTTGCATCTTCCCTCTCTCACCCTGAGAATGCTTTTCTATATGTTATAAACCATAGAGATCACAAGGCAGATGAGAAAACACAGAATGCTGGGGGCGAGGAGCAGAGGGACTGCTTATGCTTAAAACCGCAAATCATCAAAGTGTGCCAATTACTATTTCTGCAATATTTCAAAGTACGAATCACAATTTATATACCACTACCGTTAGAAATCGCAGTCCCAGTGTGGAGATTCCTCAAGAAATTAAAAATAGAGCTTCCCTATGACCCTGTAATTGCACTGCTGGGTATTTACCCCCAAGATACAGATGTAGTGAAAAGAAGGGCCATCTGTACCCCAATGTTTATTGCAGCAATGGCCACGGTCACCAAACTGTGGAAAGAACCAAGATGCCCTTCAACGGATGAATGGATAAGGAAGATGTGGTCCATATACACGATGGAGTATTATGCCTCCATCAGAAAGGATGAATACCCAACTTTTGTAGCAACATGGACGGGACTGGAAGAGATTATGCTGAGCGAAATAAGTCAAGCAGAGAGAGTCAATTATCATATGGTTTCACTTATTTGTGGAGCATAACAAAGAACATGGAGGACATGGGGAGATGGAGAGGAGAAGGGAGTTGTGGGCAATTGGAAGGGGAGATGAACCATGAGAGACTATGGACTCTGAAAAACAACCTGAGGGGTTTGAAGGGGTGGGGGGTGGGAGGTTGGGGAACCAGGTGGAGGATAACAGAGAGGGCACGTATTGCATGGAGCACTGGGTGTGGTGCCAAAACAATGAGTACTGTTACGCTGAAAATATAAATTAATTTAAAAAAAAAAAGAAATCGCAGTCCCTATTTGTCATTATAGACATAATTCAGCTACATAGATTCGGGTAGAAACTAGACGTGGGATAAGACCACTGACCTAAAGAGAGATTTGTTTAGTCTACATAAACAATAAGTCAGAAATCTTTCTAACACTGTCAGGTAACCAGTATGTCACAGCTTTCCCCCATGAGGGGAAACAAAATCTAATGATCATTGACTCTCGCTGAAAACAGCCAAAATCACATCAACAGATGGGTGACTGTCAATTAGCCATTTGTTAACCGGTGTGGATGTCTTGGCAACTCTCACGCATCCTCAACAAAATGAAGGAGGGAAGGCATGAACAAGGATGAAGGGATGTGTTCTCCTGAATCTTGTTTAATTTTCATGAGATTTTACATTCTTGATAGAAACATAATTTGGTGGGGAAATAAGAACATGAGAGAAAGAGTATCTCATCCAACATGTATTGGAGTCTCTCTGAGACATTTATGGGTTGCTATGTATCTCAGAGAAGTTACATTTCCGACTTTAGATCTGCCGTTGTCAGAAATACCAAAGGAAGACACTACAGCTTAAAGAACTCTTAATAGTTATTAAAATTACAAGCATATTATTATTAACTTATAATCAAATCTGCTCACTCTTTTTCTTCTAATAGTGTTGATTTTCATACCAGGTTCTTCATTAGAATATTGACAGATATTAATGTTCAAGGGGAAATCTGAAGATGAAAAATAGAGAAAAACTGTCTCTAAGACTGGTCTCACAAGTGTGTAAGAATCACCAAGGTATTTGTTTAAAATGGAGATTCCAAGGCCTGTCTCCATAAACATTAATTTAGTAGAACTGAAAAAAAAATTTTAGTAGAACTGAGGTATGGTCATGGAATATGAATTTTAATTAGTACTCCAGAGGATTTCTCTGCAGCACACACTTTAAGAATAATTATACTGGAAGAAAGAAATTTTGATTGTTCTGACTCTTAAGATGTTTCAGTTTTTAAAAAATGAAAACCTTTGTTTCTCAAAACAGTATACAAAAGAGACACGATACCTTATATCCTTCATTTTTTTCATGTGATCTATTACCAGGACATACCAACCTAGGTAGATCAAGGGTTCTCAAACTTTAATGTTTATGATAATCCCCTGGGGACCTTGTTGAAAATGTTGATTCTCATTCAGTAAGTTGGGTACAGTCCCAATGGTTCTGCAGTTCTAATGAGATCCCAGGTGACACCGATGTCTCTAGATTTCAGACCACATATTGAGGAGCAACATCCTAGAGAATGGCACTCAAGCTTCAATGTGCATTAGCATCCCCTGGAGGCCTTGTCACAACAGAAATCGCTGCCCTCACCCAAGCATCTGAGTCATAAGATCACAGAGGCAGAGTTTGGAGACACGCACCTGCAAGTCAAGGACTGCTGGCAGGCACTTGAAGCTCCAAGAACCACAACATGGGTTCTCCTCAGAGTCTTTTCTAGAGCCTGGCCCAACCAACACCTTGAGTTCGGGGTGGTGCATTTCTAAAAAATTCACAAGTGATAACAATGCTGCTGATCATTAAGCAGGAGGATGCTTTACAAATAACTCTTCTGGCCATATTCCCAGAGAGGTACAATCCCTGAGAAATATCTTTCAAAACTTGTATTTTCTCTTTTCTCAAATTCATTGGAGAGTTCTGGCAAACAGCAAGAACATGGTATCGCCACAAATCTTAGAGAAGATTACAGTCACTATCTTGTACATTTCCCATTCTAGAACAGGAAAGATATAGGACAGTGAAGATCTTCAATTTAAGACAGATGAGGAAAGACTCCTTCTAGGCCAAGAGAAGAGTTTGTGTACTTGGAACTCATACTTCATTTTGTCTTAGTAAAAACTTGGAAATGCTGTCACTTTACTATAAAATGTCTAACCGAATGATAGGTAACCACTGTCATGCAAGAGTAACAAGATCTCAACTCAGCTCACATGCAGCTTGTGCTGAAGGTAAGGCGGGAACAGTAAGTAAATAAGAAAATAAGTCCACTTCAGTGAGTCCTGAATGATGGGGAGCAAGTGGTGTGACGTGATGAAGAGATTACTTCATTACTTTTCGTGGCCAAGGGAACCTTTTCTGAAAAGATAATTTGTGAGCTAAGACATGGATGACAAGGAAAAGTCAATCGTGTTGTTCATCAACTTATCTCGCCATGGTCATTTATCATTTTAATGCGTGGTAAGGCACAGGAAGGAGTTTTGGTGAGAGAAGAACAGAGAGAAATCTGAAAAGTCTAAAGAATTGGGTGCTTCTTGAGAAACAGGACTGGTGGGTGTGAAGGGTGCCGGGAGATTTGGGTTGCCAGAAATCACATAAAGACATGAGTTTTTCTGGATGCATTCTATTCTAAGCCACACCTCTTGACTATTTTTAAAATTCATGCTTAAAAATAGTCAAACTACAATCTGGTGAGGTTCTAACCCCAGCTGAGTCATTGCAATGGTGAAACACTTAATTATTTTCAGGTTTGAGCAGCTGTGAGGCCCAGCCCATGGGCACATGCTTCAAAGACTTGGCAGTTGTTCTCAATCTTTCCATTTCTGAAGCAACAGAGAACAGCTCTGAACTTTTGCCAGTCTGGACAACATAGTCAGTCAAGATTTACCAAGAGCCCCCACTAGGCTGATCCATGTCAGGTTCTTTCGTCAATTCTGAGGAGCACCATTTTGAGGATCCCCATGCCCCAGTACAAACCATACCCAGAGTCTACTTCCTCTCCCACCTCCACCATAGCCCCTCTCCACCAAAGTCCCCATCATTCGTTTGGATAGATGCCATTTTAAATGCGGGCAGAATTTCCCAGTCCTTCAAGAGCCATAGTGGATGCACATCTTGCTGATTGGTGAGGTTTTCAAGAGCTTCCGCACATGAGAGAAACAGATAGGACCTAGGTGCCAATTGTGAATCCCAGCATGACCTTTGGCTAAATGTGTGAAGAGAGGACTTTTTAAAAAAGATTTTGTTTTATTTATTTGTCAGAGAGAGAGAACACAAGCAGGAGGAATGCCAGGTCGAGGGAGAAGCAGGCTCCCCGTTGAGCAAGGAGCCCGATGTGGGACTCAGTCCCAGGGCCCTGGGATCATGACCTGAGCCGAGGGCAGACACCAACTGACTGAGCCACCCAGGGGTGCCAGGAAGGATATTTTTTATAAAGTCCTCTTCCTTCTGCTATCCTCTGTTCTTCTTCCTCCTTTTCCTGGAGGTTTCCCAGAGTGCCCTTCTGGTCACCCACATATTTTGTATTTGTCCTCCATAACAATATTTCCAAACTCCAAAGTTTTCTCATTCCCATTTCTATGTCATAGCCTAGTATCTTGCTATTCTTGCCCATTCTTTCACATCTTCATTGGGTAACGGGTTAGTCTGAAAACTTTCTAGAACACTGCTTCTCCAAGTGTGATTCCCCCACCAGCCACATCAACATAACAAGGAAACAGAAAAATGTGAATCCTCTGCTTGTTCCCTACCTAATTGTGAGAGACTGGGGTTGTGATCTGTGTCTTTATATGCTCTTCCTCTGATTCTTACACACATTTGGGATCAAGGAACATTACTGTTGGGTATAAATGAGTGATAACAGATTATCGTCACTTACGGATTCACATAGCTTCTTCCTAAAGAGGACTCTTAAGTCTTATTCTAAAAGTGTGATAATGAGAAAATTGGAGAGACGGTGTCCCCCTGTACATCAAAAAGCAGCCTGCATAGTGGGCTCCTGGCTCCCAGCTTCCTGAGAACAGACCTGCTGACAGGGAGGTGAGTTTCAGACAAGGACTTCTGAATATACACCCAGAAGCCATCAGAATATCTCACTTGGCGCTCCTGACCGATAGATTAGAATACCCTGCCGTTCAACCAGTGTTCAAAAGAGGGAGAAAAAGAACTCCTAAAACATCCTCCCTGGAGATGTTAATGGTCGGCCTCTAATCACACATCATTTGTTGGATGTGAAAGCAGGTCTGATAGGGGCAGTGTGTGATGCGGCTGGCAATTTATTTTACTTCTCGATATCGCCGGCATGTTTCTGTGGGCTCAGCAGGGTCAAAGAGCTTAAAACATTTATCTAGAATAAGACAAACATGTAGTTTTCATCTTGTTTTAGTCTTTTCTTTTTTTTTCTTAATGATTAATTAAGAGACATTCCTCCGCTTAAGAAATTTGACATGAGGCAGTTTCAGCCCTCGTGGTAATTCATAAAAGCTAAAGTTTGCAAAATTAAGCTTGCTTTAGAAACCATGGGCCAGAATTTCCACCTTCTGTACCCCCAAATCTTTTCTGAACAGTAACATCCTTCCAGGCATAAATCTTCCATCCGTACTCAGCCTCCTCTGTAAAGCCTTTAAGAGTGCTGTGTCCTCTGGTTGGCAGCGTTTGAAAGTCAAGCAAACAAGCTTTCCAGGGCTCACAGAGAGTTAAGAAAACATTTTCTGCATGACATTTAGGGCCAAATTAGGGACCAAAGTCCTCATTCTTTTACTCAAGACTGGGTTTATGTCTCCACAGGCAATGTGAAATGGAGTGTGGAGAAATGATCTCATGAAATAAATTAATTTAGACAGGATGCCTGGTTTGTTCATACCCCACAGAGAGAGAGAGAGAGAGAGAGTGTGTGTGTGTGTGTGTGTGTGTGTGTTTAGCAGCAGGTTAGGAAAACAGTAACACCGAAGAGATGAAGGGAAAGTCTGAAGCAGTGCTAAGATCAGGCTTTTCGTCAAGGCTCCACCATTTAGCATTCACATGACCTTGGGCAAGACACCCAGGGCCTCGATTCCCTCACCTGTTAGGTTTCTTCTGTGCCCCGTTCAACTACCTGCCCCGGATTGTCAGGGACACAAGGATCCTTAGTGAGAGCATTCTGCAATGGTAGACCAGAGTTCATTGTCATTAAATGTCCCCTCTACTATGTGCCCCAGTTTGATAGAGATCCATGACCTTTTTCTTGGGTACGCAGTGACACACCATGGCTTTGACCTTCCACTCCCTCCCACCAGGACCTGAGAGCCATACGTTTAGCGACACCAGATGAACTCACTATCTCAGTAATGATTCCCACCATAGCTGTCTTCAGAACAAGAGATCAGAATAGGAAATTGAATCTGAGCTTCTCACATGGAAGGCCAGACCATTAATCATGGTGAGAACACTGGGGGTTTTTCATCTGCGTTTGGCTGGTTGGGTTCATAAAATCTCTTTCATTTTTCATCAGGAGATTCCAAGTTTTATATATTTATTATCCCTCTCATTATTTCACAGCCAGCAGCATATTTTACTTGTAGCGGTGCCTAACTTGGAATAATTTTGGAAACCACGATGCTTATGAGGCATGGCTTACTGGGGCACCAGCAAGCAAACCATACTCTTTATTAACAGACGGGGTTAAATATTGCTTACATTTGCCCCCTGCTGTGGCCTGCCATTTCGACTTTTTTTTTTTTACCCCCTAAAAACAACTCCAGAACATGGGGAGAATTCAATATGGCCTTCCCTGTGCCCCCTGCCTCTACCTTGTCACAGTTTCAAGGGACTTGGTCTACACCGAATTTATGTGCCTCCCCATATTAATACTGAGAGGCATTGACCACTGAGGGGCAGCGGCAAGAACTGCAATTTTCATGGCAAAGGTACTTCAGTGAAATATAGGACGACATTGCCTCTGCCTCCTCCAGGCCACAGTCCCCTCTTTAAAAATTAGTGCCCACCAGTGGCTGTCACTATAGATCAACCTTGGTCGGGGGTGGGGGGGGGGAGATACGCTCACTGAGAAGTTCTTTGGCTGAGACTCTAACACACAAGGAACCCGCTGATTACAGATGGCTTCTGGCCTCTTTCTGTGTTTCCATTCTTTCTCTAGATTGCCTCCTCCGTGAGTTCATTCGGCTGATGTTTGACTGATTTGACCCTAAAGGAGTGAGTTTAGGTCACCCGATGTACAGAGTAAAACACAGTTTGGACGTCTACCTTAAGAAGGAAAAATGCTTCTATACGTCACTTAGTGCTGTTTTCTATAAGCTGAATAAGATTAGTTGATTAATATGTTTCTCTCTAGTAGGGAAGATTGGGGTCATTCTCTTCAGTCCCCATTCAGGCAATAAGCAGGAAAAAATATGGACCGAGAGAGAGAGAGAGGAGGAGAAGGGAGGGAGAGGTGGTGTTAGAAGAAGAGGAAGAGAGGGAGGAAAAGGACAAGGAGGAAGGTAAGATTCATGTGTATTCATTTAGGAATCCAGAAGAATCACCAGGAGAGCTGCAGCCCAGAGTATCCAGAATTTCTTGAATACTATACCAGCCCGGCTCTTGTGTGTCTGAAGGACCCTGAGAAATCAGTCAGGCTGTTCCCTTTCTCACCTGTCATGTTCATAAAATCTCTTTCATTTTTTACCAGGGGTTTCTAAGTTTTATATATTCACTATCTATCCCTCTCATTATTACACCTCAGAAATTCATGACAGTACAGCTATTTAAAAACTTCAGGAAAAGGCAGTTCTACAAGTTGCTGAGTTTAAACTGGGCCAAAGATGAGGTTGCTGAACCACTTCACTCCAGCACCGAGCACAAGGCCCAGATCACTCAAAACATTGTCTGGGAATGACAATGGGTGAGTGGAGAATGTTTCCCTTGGACCAGTTCTAACTAGTTCAGGGACAGTTTGGTGTTATGATTCTAAGGCCAGACTCTGACACCACATTTGGTTTCAAATCCCACTTAACCTTGAACGCTTTTGCTCATGAGTTTCCTCACCTGTGAAATGAGGATAGTAGGAGCCACTTCATAGGATTATGGTGAAGACAGGATAGACTACTCTTAGCTTAGCATGTGACTCAGAGTCAATGCCATTGAAGTGCTTATGGGGCCACCTTGTTGAACAACTCCAAGGAGCACTATTGATCTCAGAATGTGCTCGAATGACACCCTCTAGAGTTGTGCAGTGGACAACGAGCATGCTTGCTTACACAGTGGTCCTGGAGTGATCATTGCACATTGCAATGGCCCATGCTCTCCCATTCCTCTTCATTCCAGCCTCAAAAAGCTACACACAGAAACTTGAGCTTGCATTATCTGAAATGCAAAATAAAGAATACCTTTTTGTACACATAGAAGAAAACCAAAGCATCTTGTGTACTATGCATCTTGGTAAACATGCTCCTTCCCCAAGACGAGCACAAGGAAAACCACCTTCCCTAAAGGGAATCAGGTCTTTTTAGTCAAGAAACTGATGATACATTTGGACCACGACCAAATCAGTCTCTTGAGGTTCAGAGCCTGCATCCTTGCCAGCCTTCACATTCTTATATGATAGCCTAGAAGAAAGGAACAGTGTCCAGAGAGGTGCAAAAAGGATTTTCCAGAAATATGTCTGGTAGAATGTCCAGATCCCATCTCCACAACCAAGGAATCAGTAATCATCTAACAGACCAAAGCAGAGACACCAAGTATCATACCCTTCTCTTCACTTGCAGCATGATTTCTGCCTCAGCAGAAACATATCAGACATACTGCCTTGAGAGCATAGAGAAACCATTTCCCACCCCATGGGTTCTAGCTGTGTCTTCCCATTCAGTCTTCTACCCCAGTGTCGTTACCTGACTTCTAAGGATGGCTTCATAAACAAAAGTCAAAAAAAAAAAAAAAGAAAAAAGAAATCAAGTTAACTTTTAAAACTCAAATTCTGGGGCATCTGGGTGCCTCGGGGGATTAAAGCCTCTGCCTTCAGCTCAGGTCATGGTCCTGGGGTTCTGGGATCAGGCCCTGCATTGGACTCTTTGCTCAGTGGGGAGCCTGCTTCCTCCTCTCTCTCTGCCTGCCTCTCTGCCTGCTTGTGATCTCTGTCAAGTAAATAAATAAAATCTTAAAAAAAAAAAAAACTCAGATTCTCTTCACATGGAGAATTGCTCTTCTCCAAGAAAGCTGAGGCCTTTAGAAACTGAGTTTACAGAAATCCTCTCAAAAACTGAAGTTTGTTTTTTCATGTTTACCACAAGGCAATTAAAGAGCATTCCAGCTTCCCACCCTGCGTTCCTGGCATATAGACCTTCAGCATCAAGGTAGTGAGGTGGTCAATGAACCTCCAGAAACCACATCCATGTTCCAGGCAAAAATAAGGCCAATAGCCAAAGCCTGCTCCTTGAGGGGCTTTGCCTTTTTAATTGTGAAAAGAAGCCAGTCTCAGAATACTTGCCTTTCCATTTCATTGGTAGGCCTGTATCTGGTGACCACCACTGGATGAAACTGAGGTAGAAAATTCAAGCTTTCTGCTTTTGAAGAAAAGCAAGGAAGCAGGGAAAGAGGAAAGCAAGGCAGATGACCAAGAATGTGTGTGGATTAGCCAATGAACTCAGCAAAATGGTTTATAAAAAAAAAAATGCATTGGAAATGAAAGTAACTGAATTAAATTAGAAAACATTAGCATGTTCTTAACTGTTTCAGAGCAAGGTCTGTAGTTGTATTGAGAAGCTGAAGATGCCAAGTCAAGCAACATTGTGTCATTCATTCTTTGTGCAGGGTAGGTATTTTGAGTGGGAGATCTGCTGAAGAAGAGGAATATTTATAATTTATTGAACCCAAAGGATTGGGGTATAGTCCGGCTTTTGTTACACTGTATGGTGTAGAGACCAAGAACATGGACTTTGGAGCCAAAAACACATAGGTTCAAATTCTGACTCTGTCACAAACTATATAACCTTGGATAAGTAATTAGCTCTTGAGCTTTGGTTATTCTTTCAAGAAAATCCTGTTGCTTTAGAGTACTCATTAAATCAGATAATTATGTAAAATGCCATGGTAGAATATACCTACTGTGCTCCACTTTTTTTCATGATGGTACAGTTGTACCTGGGAAATAGCTGCCCAATCAGAGACTACATATCCCAGACCCCTTTGCATCTAGGTTTGACCATGTGACCAAGACCCAGCCAATGGAATAAAAATGCAAAATGACACTGCCTAGACCATAAACCTTGCCCAGAGTCCTTTACACTGAATTTCCACTTCCTGCTTCCGGGATCGGCACCAGAGAGACCTTATAAGACTGTATAGAGTGTGAGCAGAACGACTACTGTAGACACTTACCTGAAAAAGAAATAACATTCCTTAAGCCACTAATTTATTATTCAGTCTCATGGTAGCTTACCCTACATCAACATTGGCCCTGGCACATAGTAACCCCTCAATAAATTGTAGCTACTTTTCAAATAATTAGGAATAAGGGTACCGAGGTGGCTCAGTTGGTTAAGCCTCTGCCTTCAGCTCAGGTCATGATCCCAGGGCCCCAGCTCAGTAGGGAGTTTGCTTCTCCCTCTATCCCCTCCCCAATTGTCATCTATCTGTTTTTCTCTGTCTCAAATAAGTAAATAAAGTCTTTTTAAAAAAACAAGCAAATAATTAGGAATAAGGTAATGTCATTATATACTTTTCCCTTTGCAACAAAATCATAGTACTAACACAAAAAAACTTGAATCTTTCTGTTTCCCAGGTCTAAAATCAATAGTTAATTGTAGAGATTATGGCATGCTTATTAAATTAACATTTCAAAGAGTGTTGAGAGCCTGAGACTAACATCAAATAATTCAGTGAAAAATAGTAACATAGTAATATGTGTTTGCCCAATTACCATATTACTCTTTATAACAAGTCCTAAACAAAGACCGATATTACTAAATAATAGAAACACACTAATCTAAGAAAAAATGAAGGAATAATACTCTTTGGGAAGCTATAAGCAGATAGTTTCAAATAAAACCATGGTGATTGAGAGCCATATTGACTTTAAGAAAACAGTAACTTAAGTAATCATAACTGAGCTTCATTTAAGTAAAAATATTTAACATGCTCAAGGTTCGAATATTAAATCATAAAAATAAATTACCCAGCTACACAGTGATATGAGAATTTTGGGTCCTGTACATCTTTGACTTGTTAGTTTTTTAAATTCCTGAAGTCTATCCTTTCAGGAAAAGAATTTATATAAAGCATGCCTCCTCTGTTTTGACCTCTACTCTCAAAATAAAGTGGGAAAGAGCTTTCCAGAAAATGAGTCATTTATATATGTATACATATCCCTTTTTTCCCCTCATGATTATAAATCTACATTTGTAGATTTATAGATTTATAGATTCCTCTCCTTCTACTCCAGGGAGCATCTTAGAGCAATCCTTAAAGAATCAACTTACTTGAAACAGAGAGCATCATAGATTCTTTTGATGTATAGCAATAAGACGGGGACATGCGATTTTTAAAAAACAGTATAGATACTTAACTTCTTATCAAAATCAATATAGAGTCTAAGGGAATAAACACAATTGACTGTCTCAAGTCCCATCTGCATACACTTTTTTAAAAATGGGATTTTAACCACACATTCCTTAAAGTAATAGAAAAGTTCGCCCAGAAAGGATCTCTAAAGAATTTTTTCCCTTTAATTCCTAGAGATCTAGACTTTCTGCCAATCATATTTAGGATTGATACCTAGATTCATAAATATGTTCTTTTAGTGTGGCAAATTGCCTCAAGCTCTGATTTTTTTCTTTTTATCCCCATCTTGGAGAAAAATTTATAAACATATATTTAAATTTTTGCTGCATTTTAATACTGTGAAAATCAAATAAAACTACCATCTAATCAAACAACCTCTTTAGCATTTACAAAGTGCACTGTGGAGAGCACTCCCAACCCTCCCCCGCAGCACCACCACCCAGAAAAAAAAAAAAAATGCATGAGGTAGAGCCTCAGGCAAGATCTTTGAAACCTGTGTTCAACCACCTCCTATTTCAGAGGAGGGTAAAGAAGCTGGAAGCAATTTTTCCCATATCTAGGATCACAAACCTAAGTCACTAAAGCTCTTCCCACTCCCAGGGCAATGCTCTTAATGCCCCAAATATATCATTTATTTAACCAACAAAAATATTGATCAAGTATCACCTATTTTGATTATGAATACCAAGCCCTGAGGACATAAAATGAAGTGGGAAATTTTTCATGTTACTTTAACAACTATCCTCAAAATGATTTTTAGAGTGAGAATGGACTTTGTTGAGGAAAATGCCTGATAGAGGCTTGGGGTAAAAAGAAACGCTTCAGGAGACTTATACTTGAAAATACCAAATTTTCATAAAAGAAAGCAAAACTGTTTAGAACCTCACTCAGACTTGACTGTTGTAATGAGGCATACTTAACATTGTAACAAAATGGCGACAACCTACATATCTGTGAAAATTAGAATAGAAAATACATTTTTTAAAGATTTTATTTATTTATTTGATACAGAGAGAGAGATCAGAAGTAGGCAGAGCATCAGGCAGAGGGAGGGGGGAAGATGTTCCCCGCTGAGCAGAGAGCCCCATGTGGGGGTTGATCCCAGGACCCTGAGATCATGACCTGAGTCAAAGTCAGAGGCTTAACCCACTGAACCACCCAGGCGCCCCCTGGGTGGTTTTTTTTTTTAATATTTTATTTTTAAAATTTTTAAAATGTTTTTTTAAATATTTTATTTATTTATTTGACAGAGAGAGAGGTCACAAGTAGGCAGAGAGGCAGGTGGAGAGAGAGGGAGAAACAGGCTCCCCACTGAGCAGAGAGCCCGATGTGGGGCTCGATCCCAGGACCCTGAGATCATGACCTGAGCTGAAGGCAGAGGCTTAAACCACTGAGCCACCCAGGCGCCCCCAGAAAATACATTTTTAATATGTATTCCATATAATACTAAGGAATAGCTTAAAATGATAAAGTGGATTGTATGTACTAACAGGGAAAACTTGAAACATATTATACCCAAGTGAAGAGTCAAGCCATGGAATAACACTGGTGTTTCATACCAGTTATGTTTGAACACACTCCAAAATACTCTATACTGTCCAAAGGAAATGTGCATACAAATGGTAGTTATCTGCAAGAGTTTACACCAAGCAGCTAGCAGTGTTCATAGCATCTGGCAAGGAGACCTGCATTCCAGAGGCTGGCCGCATCTCGAGAGTTTGAATTTTTACTGGGAGAATGTATTCATTTAGTGTTTATATAATCATCCTTTTTTTTGTGGTTGTTTCAAATTTTTATTTAAATTCCAGTTAGTTAACATGTAGTGTAATATTTGTTCCAGTAGCAGAATTGAGTGATTCATCACTTACATAGAACACCCAGTGCTCATCTTAAGAAATGCCCTCCTTAAAAGGGACCCCTCCTCACTGTTGGTGGGAATGCAAGCTGGTGCAACCACTCTGGAAAACAGCATGGAGGTTCCTCAAAAAGTTGAAAATAGAACTACCCTATGACCCAGCAATTGCACTACTGGGTATTTACCCTAAAGATACAAATGCAGTGATCCAAAGGGGCACGTGCACCCGAATGTTTATAGCAGCAATGTCCACAATAGTCAAACTATGGAAAGAACCTAAATGTCCATCAACAGATGAATGGATAAAGAAGAGGTGGTGTATATATATATATACAATGGAATACTATGCAGCCATCAAAAGAAATGAAATCTTGCCATTTGTGATGATGTGGATGGAACTAGAGGGTATTATGCTTAGCAAAATAAGTCAATCAGAGAAAGACAATTACTAGATGATCTCCCTGATATGAGGAAGTGGAGAGGCAACGTGAGGTGTTTGGGGGGCAGGAAAAGAATAAATGAAATAAGATGGGATCGGGAGGGAGACAAACCATAAGAGACTCTTAATCTCACAAAACAAACTGAGGGGGGCCATGGGGAGGGGGCTAGGGAGAGGGTGGTGGGGTTATGGACATTGGGGGTATGTGCTATGGTGAGTGCTGTGAAGTGTGTAAACCTGGCAATTCACAAACCTGTACCCCTGGGGCTAATAATACATTATATGTTTATAAAAATTTTTTAAAAATTAAAAAAAAAAAAGAAATGCCCTCCTTAATGCCCATCCTCCATCTAGCCCATGCCCCACCCTCCTCCCCTCCAGCAACCCTCAATGTGTTCCCTATTAACAGTGTATAATCAAACTTCAAACACTTTTTAAATAATTTTAAAAGAATTAAAAGGACATATGTATGAATCTAGGCATTCTAAATTTAAATAAATTTTAAGTAAATTTAAAATTAAATAAATTTAAATGTTTGATATTTTTAAATTACCTTAAAATATTGAGGTCTTAAATATTATTTAAACAAATCAATCTTACCTTGAAAGATTTTAACACCTTAAAGTAAAATACAAAGGACACAGATATACTAGTTGAATTTCTAGATCCCTAACAGAGTAAGCAAGAATATTTAATAAATAAAAATCAGTATTAAAAGGGATGTGTTTGATATTTTTAAATTACCTTAAAACATTGAGGTCTCCCTTGCATAGTTGATTGATTTATTAATGTTTCCTAAAAGAATATGTACAAACTAAAATGACTTTAACCACAAAAAAGTATTAGCTACTATGGACTAAGTTTTTGTAGTAGCCCTAGATTTGTAGGACACGGACTAGTCCCCAACTTTTAGCTCTAAGAAAGAACATTGAACAAAGGAAAATGAAGTGACAGGCAACTCATTGTGGGTCAAGAAATGTAACTTCATTTATGAAAGTCCTTCTGTGTTGGCAAGAATATGTTAAAATACAGTTTTAATGGGACTTTTGAAGGTATTTAATTTCGTTCCTCTTTATTATAATTAAGAGTACAACTGCAAATAACAAAAATATTTCTGACTCGGAATGCTGTGTTTCTGTGCACTTCACCTTCTCTGAGTTTGGCTTACAGGACTTTTCTATGTGTGTTATCTTGACCCTAGTGTCAAGAATGTTGGGTTTCAGGTACTAAGATGCTGATCTCCCCAAATTATCTGTTACTATGGGGGACATGGGGATGGGGGATGAGATTAAGCCTGTTGAGATCCAAAGTTGTTTTTCCAGAAAAATCAGGTCTGAACTTAACACTTACTCCCATGAGTAAGTGGGAGCAGCCAGAAGCCATTTCTATTTTCATGCAGACGCCATTAGGTAATTTCTGAAGTTAATTTGCCTCCCTAATTCTATTTGTTTCCACTGACTCTGAAATGAGTGTAATTTGCACTCCCAAGCATGTATGGATTGATTTTCAGAGGTGTTCAGAAGTGAGACAAGAATACATATGGTTGTAATAAAGACTACAGATACCCTACAAAGTAAGTAAACCACGTATGGATAATAGAAGACCACTCCTGGTGGTTGGGGGGAGAGCGGGGAGCTCTCCTCTCAGATCAGCGGGTATAGGCTCCAGAAATACATACTCATTGTTATGCCAGGTAAAACATTTTTTATAATCGGTGAATCATTAAACCCTGTGAAGGTCATTCACACTGCTAACATTCTTTGGCAGGATGTTCTTATACAAGGCCCAGAAAGACGGGCAGGCAAGAATTCAGTCTTTGTGAGTTAAGGACTATTACACATCCTCAGAACCAAAGCTCTGTCATTTCTGTCCCTCCTGCCTTCACTTTGGCCCTGTATTTCTTCTTGTTTCATCCAGACCTGAGATGTTTCTCATATGGAACAAGGTCAGATCCCAGCTCTCCCAGGACATAACGTATTGATTTCTCGTGGGAAATGCCTTCTCCTGAATTTTTTTTGAAAAGCCAATCAATCAATCAATCAGTCAACAAAGACACTGAGAGCCCACCATCTCCTTCCAACTTTAATTTGACTTTAGATTATTCACAAGGTTCAAAGTCAAGTAGAGTTAAATACAGTTTGAGCTGGACGAGAACCTGGCAGTCATCTAGTTGAGAACACTCATTGGCAGATGGGAAATGAAGAGTCCCAGAGCTAACGAGTGATTTGCCTAAACGCAGCGTGAGTTGATGGCCAACTTTGGACTAGAACCCTGGTCACCTGGAGCCAAGGTTTTAGGTTTTCATGGAAACCCTGACAAAAAAAATAAAATGAAGAAGTTAAAGCTCCTTCAGAAAATATTATACATTTCAGTATAAACCTCAGAGAGTGAGCTTGAGAACTATGTCTGATTTAGATTTTTCTGTGGTACAACTCAAAACTAGAAGACCATTTGGGGTTGACAGTATTTCATACTTTCTGTCCTGATGATGAACATCAGATTATCTGGATGACTTAGACTCTTATTTTCCTAGTATATTTAAACTGAGTCTGTGAATCTTCGCAAAAGTAATATTTCTTAAGCTATTTTTTCTTGGCCCTTGTTGAGGGCCTGCTGTGAGAGCTATTTGAGCTAGAATATGATCATAAGGGATGGAACTTTTTCCACTGGTAATATGGTTTCCATTAGGGCATAGTCTGCATTTATACTTGAAAATCTTATTAATTGAGTTACTATTATATAATCAAAAATACTTCACATTCACTAAAAGAAAAACACATTAGAGTAAGGTCAGTTTGACAAAAGTGTGATATTTGCAGAGAGTGCCAGGGGTTATCCATTTAAAGGCCAAGTTAAATAAGACACAATTAGATCTCATTTGGCCTCCTACCTCTTAGGATTCATAAACTCACATTTCTGCAATCCTGCGGGAATGAGTTTTGCCTTAATTGTGTCTTGTTTCCCTTGGCCAATCTACGTTATTCTCAGACTCTTCTGACAGGCGCTTTCAGCAAATACCACACGTCCCTGTGTCTTGGTGACCTTTTTGCAAACTGGCTTTTCCTTTACCTTATTAAATGTTTTTGAACAGATATCATATTTTATTTTGTTTAGAAAGATAACAGAAAGGGTAAGAATTTTTTCCTCCACATGGCCATGAGAAGGAAATAGACATCAACAACAGAATTTTTAGAAAAACAGGCTCCAAACCAGTTCTGAAGATTCAGACTTTTCTCCCAAGAATGTCCATGGCGAATCAACATGTGACCTCCTGCTATGCAGTGTGACCTCCAAGGCAGGTTTTCAAAAATTCACAGAAGGAGATCTCAAGTGCTAAGACATTACACAATATAAAAATTGAGACTAAAAATTTAACGTTCAAAGTTGCTTATTGCAAATGGACTTAAAAGTTTGGTAACACGTCAAGTGGACCTGGAGTTACCAGGACTCTCCTCCAGCATTATTTGGACCCACTCCCCTGGCCACACCCTCCTGGCCCTGAGCTCCACATCAGCCCCCAGCTCTGGGTGCCTCTCATCTACTTTTTCCTACTCTCAGGTTGCCAAGACTTACATGTGAAAGGCACGGAGAATGCTGATGGAGGCTAGTACGGGTTCCTTCTATTCTACCACTAGTAGTAGAAACACTTGGGCTTTGACCCCAGACCAGTCCCCATCTCCGCCACTCTGCCATGTCCCCTGGAGGCCTCATCCATTCTCACAGCCTTCCCAGCCACCTCTGCTGGGCTGCAAAGTACGGAATTTCCTCACACCTCAATTTGATTATAAGTTCCTCCCCTTTCTAGCTAAATAACCTTGAGCAAATTGCTTCAGTTCTCTGCTTCTCATTCCCCTCTTCAATTCAATCAGGGTAAGCATCTTTGTCGTGCAAAGCTCCTGTGGTGAAGGGTATATATTATAGACAGTATAGTGTCTGGTTTATAACTGGGTCATAACAACATTTCAGTGTGACTCAGCAGTTTTTCCTCTCTTTCTCTTTGACTCATTAGTGCATTCCCCCACAGAAGCTACTCCAAACTTCCAAAGCTTTCGGAGCTCTAAGGTTCCCGGTCTTGCTTCTCACTCTTGGCCAAGGCGAAAACCAAAGTTATCCTGCCAATGGTTCATAGCCACCTCCCTCCCTGGCTGTCCTGAGCCCCTACCCCCCACCAACCGCCCAGCTCAAGATCAGGATCTCTCAGTGCTCCCCTGGGATCTTTCCTCCACGCTGTCCCTCAGGAAGCTGCATCATCTCTGCCCCTCTCCCACTTCCCCTCTGGACTGTGGACTTCGGTCTTCCATGTTTTTCCTATCACATCTTAGTGTCTTTGTCACTTGCATGTTCATAACTGATGGACTCCATGTCAATGAAGTAGGCTTCCTTATCTTGATATAAGGGAGGAATTGACTGACATGTGTCTCGTATGATCCTCTTCTACTCAGGCCATGAACTTGGGACTAACACTGCTCTAAGGGACAAGATGGAAGTGTCAGAAAGGAACTACATCTAAGTTTTGGCCCTTCATTCAAAAGTCCTGGTAGAAGACTATGTGATTCCTTAACCTCTTGCCCAAATTGAGTTCTCACAGGTGGGGAGAAGAGATGTAGAGAGGGATACAAGATGTTTAGGTACAGGAGAGCGTTGGAGGGAGACATGGAATATGTTCCCCACCCACCCACCCCTGCCCCTTAAAACATCAAGGCCAAGGTAGAATCTCCAGATTTATTTAATAGCTCTCAAGTGGAAATGAAGCCATGGTTGGCTGACACAACCCCCTGATAAAGTTTCCTTGGGGACCCCGATGGTAAAACAAAGTAACAGGAAATTTCCATTTCCTTTCCACCAGAGAGAGAAAGAAGTACTGAGGGAAAATGGTAAGATCCAAAGGGGTCTCATGGTTGTATTGAAAGTATTCAGCTGTGAAGGGCAACATGGGTTGTGGAACGGGAAACCTGGCGGGATCACTGACATCTCAGAGGACACTCTTGAGGATGGGAGACAGGAACTAGAAACATGACCACAGGGTCATTGAAAAACCCTCCCAGGCCAGCCTCACATTGCTCCCAAGGTTACATGCCAGGCAGAGGAGGAAAAGACTAGGAAAAGCACGGTCCCCAGCCTACACACCAACTAGATTGTCAGCTGAGGACAGAACCCTGTCCTCCTTGGTTTACCTTAGTACCCTATACACACCAATCCACAAATTTCACTTGAATTGACTTAGTGGGTTACTTTATTTCCTTTTCTGTTACACTGAAATGCCACAAAAATCATCGTCCCATGGTTGTTGTTTTTTTTTACCCCCACCTTCACCATAAATGATGCATTAAAAAACCACCATGGTTCTGGATAGATGAAGAAAATCTATGAGAGTAAAAATTTAAACATTGGTCTGCTACAGCTACACACTAAGTTGGAAAGCTGAATAAGTATTTTAAATAGCCTGAACCAATAGGGGGAGCATGTCCAGGTATGAGTGAAATGGCTAAAAAATTGAATTAGGATGTTTCATTGACAAGCATAAATCTTATGACGAAGATTAAAAATGTTTTAAAAAATGTAAATACTTAGAAAAATATAAGTTGTATAGAATATGTAACATGAAGTTATTTCTCATCACACCAAAGCAAAGTTCCAACACTGGTTGACACAGGCCCTGAAACTACATGTAGAAGTCTACAACAGTATGTGCTCCTCAACCATAAAAAACAACTGAACCCGAGTTAAGTCAACAGCCCAATCCTGATGTTATTTTAGAACTATCCAATCAAAAATCATGTCTTAAATATATCTCATTTCTCATTTAAAAATTCCAGACAGACCCATTCTAAAAACTTTCCTCTAAGTGAACAGAGAAACATTTTAACAATTTAGGGATTCACTCAGCAGATGAGATCCCAAGTAACAAAGTTTTCTTGGAATTTAGTACATCGTAAAACAGCAAAATAAAATATTAATCCCATTCCTTGCCATGAAAAAGATTTGGAATTTTTTTAAATGATAGTATTCTGTGTTGGCAAATACACAAGGAAGTGGTCTTTCTCATTTATTTTGGTCTAAGTATAAACTAGTACAATATTTTTGGAATACAAGGAAGCAAGAAAAATGAACAGTTTTAAAGTATGCAGGGGCACACAAAGGTTTTTATTCAGTCATGTTCATTGCTACATTATATATAATAATGAAGTAATAAAACCTGAATGTCCAACAGTCAGGGAGCATTTAAATGTATAATGCACATCCAAAGAATAGCACTCTACATAGCCATAAAAAGTCGTTATTCTGAAAACTACTCAGGAATATAAAGAAATATACTTAGCATAAAATATACTACTTATGTGGAAATGTGTGCACGCATGTGCGTGCGTGTGTATGTGTGTGGAATGAAAGGGGTTATTTTTAGCTGTGGCACTCCAAGTAATTTTCTCCCTGAGGTTTGCAGTGTTCTAGATGACTATGAACAAGCTCCTTAAGTCTTTTGGTTCTCCGTTGGGGAAGGTGAGTGGAGCAACTGCCACCCAGCTACTTCCTACTAATCTCACTGAAATCTTCAACAACCTTCCCCACGTGTGTCTGGAGACCACCACCAGCACCCTCAGCAACAGTGACTTCCGGTCAGCTCACGGTACTTCCAGGTTGCGGGGTGGGGTTCACAATGCCACTAGGGCAGCCAGCCAAAAATTCCACCTGTCACTAGTCCCTGGCACGGTCTTCAGGGCCAAACAACATCCATTGCTCATGTTCTGTTGGGATGGTACCAAACAAAACTCCATTGCCTTCATATTCTGGGAACTGACTTATTTTACATTGCCTCCCTCTCTCCATCTGCCGTTCATTTTCTCCATTGCATTTATCAGTTTTAAAAATACTGTGTAATTAACTCATTGACTGTGTTCAAGTATCTCTTTGGTTCACTCATACACACTGGCACCTGGAATATACATAATAGATTCTTTTTTTTTTAAGATTTTATTTATTTATTTGACAGAGAGATCACAAGTAGGCAGAGAGGCAGGCAGAGAGAGAGAGGGGGGAAGCAGGCCCCCTGCCCAGCAGTGAGCCAGATGCGGGGCTCGATCCCAGGACCCTAAGATCATGACCTGAGCCGAAGACAGAGGCTTAACCCTCTGAGCCACCCAGGTGCCCACAAATAATAGATTCTTAATGAGTAGTTTTGAATGAATAGATGGATAAAGAGTGAACAAACAAATGGATATTAGAGCTCTCTATGGGCGCTTGGGTGGGTCGGTGGATTGAGTGTCCAACTCTCAGTCTCAGCTTGGGTCTTGACCTCAGGGTCCTGAGTTCCAGCCCCACATTGGGCTCTATGTGGAGCCTACTTAAAAAAAGAAGGAGAAAAAGAAAAAAAAAAAGAAGAATGGATATTATGCCTTTAAAATTTCCTTTACCAAATATCCATGTATAGAGCAAAACTTGTAACTGACAATTTATGAGCCATATCTAGACCATTTTAGTACAGGCAGTAATTTCTTTTAAAATTTTTATTTAGAAATCATTTTAGGTCATACAGTGCTATAAAAATAATATAGTGAATTTACAATGTACCCTCATCTAGCATCCCCCAATGACATCTTATATAGTCCCTGTGGTATTTTACATTGAAATTGATGACTACATTTAAAAATCAGGAAATCAAACACAAAAAAATAGGGATTTATAATGGCTCCATAAAAACCATTAGATCTGGTAACCCTGGGCCAGCCTCCTGTCTGCAGCAATCACCTGGGACTGGCAATGGTCGCCTCCTCCAAAGGATATCAAGCGTGTTTGGCACAGACCTCACTACTCTCTATTGTATTGCTTACACTGAGACTCTTAATTCACATTTATCTTAATACAACCCAAACTGTATATAAATGCCCTTTCCTGGAAGCTCAGCTCCCCAAAGACATTGTTTTGTTAACCGTGGTGGGCTGGGTTGGTTTTTTTCACTGGTGTCTTCCATGTGCTTAGAACAGGGCCTGACATACAACTTAATTAACTTAATTAATTAATGATTGAATCGAGCCACCCCATTTACGTTATCAGCTTGACCTTCATAGGCATTTACATGTGAAACCTCTTGCATATAGCAAATAAGTTTCTCCATCGTGGAGCAGTTTTGCTCTGGTGAAGTAGCTATCTCCCAAACAGACTTCCCCAGTTTGATACGGCTGTCATCCCCACTGTTATTCTTTGTACAGAAGCAAATTCCCACCTTCATTATAAGTGTTCAGGAGAAGCAAAACTCATTTGTTAGTTTTTTGCTAGGTCAGAATAGCTCTCTGTTGACTTGGGCACAGTTCTTCCCAAAGTTATAGAAACGTGAATTCGTTTGCACAGCTAATATCCCAGGTGTGCGTCAACTCCCAAGAGGATTGGCTGAGGAAGGTTCTACGGTCAGTCAACATCTCCCTTTGTTCCAGTCCTCCACCACCCTAGTCCTAGACATAGCTATTGAGTCTATTTTAAACACGTGGTCATTCCATTCTAGTGACTGTGTTACCTTTTCCCGACCTTGCTCGGGCAAACTGAGTCCCTCCCAGTAGATTTCCCTAATTTGAGTCTCAGACCAAAAAAACTGGAGGCCTTGATACTTTCCCCTCTCAGAGAGCCTCTGTACCCCTAGGCAAAGTAGGGCACTCCCTCCCTATGCTCTATATTCTGGAGTTCATTGGAAACAAAGAATGTGTCAGTACAGAATTTTAGTAGAACAATGTAAACATGTTGCCTTACTTCTAGTAAGGAAGGAGAGTCACTCAAATGAATCTTATAATAAAAATTATTTCATATTGACTTGCCCTCTTCATTTTTTTTTAAGATTTCATTTATTCATTTGACAGAGAGCACAAGCAGGGGGAGTGGCAGGCAGAGGACTGAGCAGCAGACTGAGCAGAGAGCCTTACTGGGGGCTTGATCCCAGGACTCTGGGCAGACGCTTAACGACTGAGCCACCCAGACACTCTTGCTCTTCTCATTTAAAATATAGTAATGTCAGGTGTCCTGTTTACATTTCAGTCCCCAGACACCACACTGCATGTCAATATAGAATGAACCTAATTTTATGTGCCATTTATATGTACAGAAAAATCTGGGAGTAAAAAACATCAAAATAGGGGTGCTTGGGTGGTTTAGTGGGTTAAAGCCTCTCCCTTCGGCTCAGGTCATGATCTCAGGGTCCTGAAATCGAGCCCTGAATTGGGCTCTCTGCTCAGTAGGGAGCCTGCTCCCCCCCGCCCCCGCCTGCCTGTCTTCCTACCTGTGATCTCTGTCTGTCAAATAAAAAAATAAAATCTTTTTTTAAAAAATCAAAATATAAATAACAGCTAGATTTACACAGATAAGTATTATTCTCCTAAAGAATGGGTATACTTACATATCCATTAAGAAGGTTTTTGGCTGCAAGTGATGAATTCCCAATAACACCACTTACCAGACTAAGGTTTATTTTTCTCTTAACTAGACGTCCTTACACATGTTGTTTTGACCTTGGTTTCATGGCTCATGGATGTGATCAAGGAAACAAATTTTATATCTTTCTTCTGTTATCCTTATTGTGTTGGCTTTTCATCCTTTGGCTTTCCCAGAGGCCCCTACAATGTCTCATTTCTAGAACAATGCCTTAAGGCCATCCCCATAAGCAAAAGGGACTAGAATCACTGAATTATGTTAGACCCAGGACAACGGAGAATGACCACAACAGTTGTACTATGCATAACCCATGAAAACCTATACCCTGGGGTTGGCCTGAACAAAACGGTGGTTCTATGACATGGAAAAGGGAGACTAGCTCTTGGCGGAGGGGAGGGGAGAGCAATTAACAACATCTACCATGGTTTCTTGGAATCTACTCTCTTCATGTTCAGTCACAGTTGCTGGTTTTTAAGTATGCGTGATACTAGCTCCTTGATTTCTGTCTCCGATGAGTGAAAAATATCATTAGTCCCTGAGAAAGAGTAAAATTCTTGGTAATCAGCCATTCACAGTTCAGTTTGATCTGAGAAGATCTGGATATGTTATCCCCAACAAAAAAAAATTATATTTCAGGGCGCCCAGGTGGCTCAGTCGGCTAAGTGTCTGCTTTCGACTCGGGTCATGATCTCAGGGTCCTGGGATCGAGTCCCCCATCAGGCTCCCTGCTCAGCCACAAGCCTGCTTCTCCCTCTGCCTCTCCCTCTTTCTTTGTCTCGCATGAATAAATAAATAAAAATATTTTAGATAAATAAATATAGTGAAATGCTGCTGAGAAACATCACTTAAGCAAGCCTTTTGAAATCACCAAAGCGGTCTCTACCTGCACGGGTAAAAATGCATATATATTCTATATCTTCCCTCACTTAGAAAATCTGTAAACATCTTGTCCTGAAAAGCAGCCCATCTTTTGTTACCCATTTCCCTGCACGTTTCTGAGACTACATAATCGCAGGGTGGCTACAACTTAGTTGTACTGGGAATCTTTCACCGTTCTACCCAGCATTAAATCAACCACCAACTATGTTCTGCCACTAAGACAACTGCGTGGATGGGTATTTCATGTGGCTTCCTTTGTGATTCCTTTGTGATGCCCTTTCCTGTTGAACTGAGAGTTCCGTCAGTACTAAACCAGCGAACCTTTTCCACGCTCCATGATGCTCTGACAGTCTTTATTATCTAAGTGGAAAGAAACCTTTCTCTAAAGCTTGATTTTTTAGCATCAGCAAAGCAAGCGGACCTCAAACACCTTTCCTTTCATGTCTATTCTTCCCATCGACTGAAGGCAATTTCACCCAATTCTAATGTAAAATAGCTGTTCGCATTTTTTTTCTTATGATTTTATTTATTTATTTGACAGAGAGAGACCACAAATAGGCAGAGAGGCTAGCAGAGAGAGACAGGAGGAAGAACAGGGAGACGGATGCTGGGCTCGATCCCAGGACCCTGAGATCGTGACCTGAGCTAAAGGGCAGAGGCTTAACCCACTGAACCACCCAGGCGCCCCAGCTGTTCACATCTTCTTAACGGGAATTCCTCTTCTGTATTGTTTGCTAGTGATATGATACCAATGATACCATCCCTGGCCTTGTCACTTGATAAGGAATTCTGGCAATGGCCCTTTTTTTTTTCTTGCTTGTGTTACATCTGAGTATAATAATTATCTTCACTTTCGTAACTGCCGTTATAACTTTCTTAAGACTGGTGTTATTTATACTGGTTTTTTTCTGTAAGTGTTGAAGCGTTGAATAAAGCCTTTGTATGTCTGCCCTCTCCTTAAACTCTGGCAGTTCTGTCCTGGGAAGCATTATTTTATACTTGTTCTTGTTAGAATTATTACTGGTTTACCAGTGAAATCACTCTGCTTTGCTTGAACATTGCACACACGTCTCAGTGGCTTTATGTCACTCTATAAAAGTTTAGTGACTAAATAAATAAATAAAGTTTTGTAACTGAAATTAGGGACAAAATAACTGCCAGTCCAATTAAACCCAATATTCAGCTATTTATTTTTTTGACTTCAGATTTGACCCTTGCCTCTTCTAGCTGGCTGTGTAGAATCATCACATTATTAATTTCTCTGTCTCACCATAAGAGTCACATTTTACAGTGACACAGAGTTGGAACCTTCGTGTGGCTGTTTGTCACCTTGCTCCACTGATTCATTTCTGTGAACTGGGTTTTTAGCAATATGTAAGAATAACACTAAAAGGCCAATTTAACACATAGAAATGACAAGCAAATTGTGTAAGTATGTCACACTAGGTGAACTGACCGACACAGTTCTTGTCCTATAGACACACTTGAAGAATATCGGACTTTTTGAGATAGAGAGATTCCTTTGAAAATAGTAAATCATGTTAAATCTCTCTATTTGGAAAATGTACATGAACAAAATTATTCCATTAATTCTCCTGAAACAGTCACACTACTATCTATAAACCACTTGATAGGCCACAGAGGTCCCCAGAGATCCCGAGATCCCTGGGAACTTGTCAAACCCTAACATATGCTCAGGGTACAGTTCCTCCAGCCACTGAATGAAGAATTTGAACTTCAAATCTAAGAGCATTTCTGACTTGAAAGTTCTGTATCTCTCATTTAATCCATTTTAAGGAAAGCATTCTTGCTGCAAATAGCAAAAGGTATAATTAGATTAATAAGTTTGACCTTATAATTTATTCTAGGTAATTTCTTCCATTTTGACCTATGAGAACACAGTAAATACACAAAATGTACCCCAAGAACACAGTATATCCCAAAGTCCTGCATCCACCTTTAATCCCAGGAAATCAAAAAAGAGTATCAAAACTCCTCCAAAATCTGTGGAACTTTATTTTTTTAATTTTACATTTGCTATAAAACTAAAATTTATTTTTAAAGAAATTAAAGGTCATCAGTGTTTTTCACTATTGGGGGTTTTTTTAATACTTTATTTTTTATTTAAATTCAGTTAATTAACTTACGTGTATTATTAGTTTCAGAGGTAGAGTTCAGTGATGCATCAGTTACATATAACACCCAGTGCTCATTACATCATGTCCCCTCCTCCTTAATGTCCATCACCCAGTTACCCCATCTGCCCCCCCAGCAACCCTCCTATGATTAAGAGTCTCTTATGATTTGTCTCCCTCTCTGATTTCACTTGTTTTATTTTTCTCTTCCTACCCCTGTGCTCCTCTGTTTTGTTTCTTAAATTCCACATACCAGTGAGATCATATGATAATTGTCTTTCTCTGATTGACTTATTTCACTTAGTATAATACTCTCTAGTTCCATCTACATCATTGCAAATGGCAAGATTTCTTCTTTCTTTTTTTGATGGCTGCGCAATATTCCAGTGTATTTATATACCGCATCTTCTTTATCCATTCATCTGTCAGTAGACATCTGGGCTCTTTCCATAGTTTAGCTATTGTGGACATGACTGCTATAAACATTGGGGTGCAGGTGCCCCTTCGGATCACTACATTTGTATCTTTGGGGTAAATACCTAGTACTACAATTGCTGGCTCATAGGGTCCCTCTATTTTCAACTTCTTGAGGAATCTCCATACTGTTTTCCAGAGTGGCTGCACCAGCTTGCATTCCCACCAACAGTGTAGGAGGGTTCCCCTCTCTCCACATCCTTGCCAACATCTGTCATTTTCTGACTTGTTAATTTTAGACATTCTGAATGGTGTGAGGTGGTATCTCATTGTGATTTTGATTTGTGTTTCCCTGATGCCGAGTGATGTGGAGCACTTTTTCATGTGTCTGTTGGCCATCTGGATGTCTTCTTTCAGAAATGTCTGTCCATGTCTTCTGCCCATTTCTTGATTGGATTATTTGTTCTTTGGTTGTGAGTTTGAGAAGTTCTTTATAGATTTTGAATACTACCCTTTATCTGATAAGACATTTGCAAATATCTGCTCCCATTCTGTAGGTTTTCTTTTGGTTTTGTCAACTGTTTCCTTTGCTGCGCAAAAGCTTTTTATCTTGATGAGATAGTTCATTTTTGCCTTTGTTTCCCTTGCCTTTGGAGGTGTGTCTACCAAGAATTTGCTGCAGCCAAAGTCAAAGAGGTTGCTGCCTGTATTCGCTAGGATTTTGATGGATTTCTGTCTCACATTTAGCTCTTTCATCCATTTCGAGTCTATTTTTGTGTGTGGTGTAAGGAAATGGTCCAGTTTCATTTTTCTGTATGTGGCTGTCCAGTTTTCCCAACACCATTTGTCAAAGAGACTGTCTTCTTTCCATTGGACATTCTATCCTGCTTTGTCAAAGATTTGTTGACCATAGAGTTGAGGGTCCATTTCTGGGTTCTCTGTTCTGTTCCATTGATCTTTGTGTCTGTTTTTGTGCCAGTACCATATTATTTTGATGATTACAGCTTTGCAATATAGCTTGAAAGCTGGCATTGTGATGCCACTAGCTTTAGTTTTTCCTTTTCAACATTCCTTTGGCTATTTGGGGTCTTTTCTGGTTCCATAAAATTTTAAGGTTATTTGTTCCAGCTCTGTGAAAAAAAAGTTGATGATATTTTGATAAGCCTTGCATTGGATGTATAGATTAGTCTAGGTAGCATATACATTTTAACAATATTTTTCTTCCAATCCATGAGCATGGAATGTTTTTCTATGGAATATTTTTTTATTTCTTTATGTCTTCCTGAATTTCTTTCATGAGTGTTCTATAGTTTTCTGAGTACAGATCCTTTGTCTCTTTGGTTAGGTTTATTCCTAGGTATCTTGCAGTTTTAGGTGCAATTATAAATGGGATCAACTCCTTAATTTCTCTTTCTTCTGACTCACTGTTAGTGTATAACAATGAAACTGATTTCTGTGCATTGATTGTATATCCTTCCATGTTGCTAAATTCCTGTATGAGTTCTAGCAATTTTGGGGTAGAATCTCTTGGATTTTTCTGTGTAACTTTAGACTGTATTATTAAT
Organism: Meles meles; assembly: GCF_922984935.1. Lineage (NCBI taxonomy): Eukaryota > Metazoa > Chordata > Mammalia > Carnivora > Mustelidae > Meles > Meles meles. The sequence goes on from NC_060068.1 coordinate 44,520,780, forward strand.
GTTGACTGGAGTTCACCACAAATCCTCCAGACTGGAAGACAGAAAGAAAATTAACAGGTAGACATGAAAAAGAGTTGTGTTCTTTGTGTATTTGAGAGCTGTGGAAGTCTGCAACAGCTAGAGCTCTCTAGGAATGGTAAGGAGTTTCTACAAAAAAGAGGCAGGCAGAGAGAGGAGGAAGCAGGCTCACCGCTGAGAAGAGAGCTCCAATCCCAGGACCCTGGGATCATGACCTGAGCCGAGGGCAGAGGCTTTAACCATGGAGCCACCCAGGCGCCCGTTTTAAGAGGTATTCAGAGAAATCATCAATGCTAATCTACTTAGGACACCATAGTAAAAATTCTATACTAATAAGGAAGGTGTGATAATCTTTAAAATATTTTCCAATTCTAAGATTTTATTACAGACCAAAAATGAATATAAGACCTTTGTTGTAGCACTGGGGTCTAAAATTTCCATAAATAACAAAATGATGATAATAGGATTGATTGTAATCAAACCAGCAAAGCACTATCATTTCTGTCTAATGGATCATTAAAAAACATTGATCCAAAAAGGTTAGCCCTGTATATATAAATAAAAGCCCAACTCTGTATAACATCACAGTCTTGTTCTTCTTAACTTCCCAAGGACCATGGCTCCTGATCAATCTCTAACAATAAACGGATTGCCTTAATAACTCTAGCAATAAAAATATGAGAAGAGAAAATTGTTTTTTTTCCTCCAATAGTTAATACCTGTTTCTCTAAACAGTGGCTGAAATCATCTAAGTAATAAAAAAATGATGAACTCCTAAAAGGAAATAGGCAATTTTTAAGGTGTCTCTTTCTTTGGGACTCTGTCTCTTTTTGGTATGTTCTGCTTTGGATAATCTCTTTATATCTCCTAGTTTATGCTGTAGCTGTACATAAAAAATAGAGCACGGAGAAAGTGTTCCGTAGTATATTTTCCCACAAAAGCCCAAGATACTTGCACTCCTAAGTACTATACCTCCAGCTTCTAAAGATCCAGTCAGATTGTATTATAATATTTTTGGTTTTGGCAAATGTCAGAAACCAAGCAAAGGCAGAAAGAGCCAAGTATATGGTGAAGATGTATGGTAGTACTAGTTAACAGTACCTTCTTTTCTTATAGATTACCAACCAATAAAAGCAAATTTACTTAAATAAAAACAAAATATCTGAATTTCTAGGGTCAGCGCTATAACTATGAGAAATTTTGAATTTGCTACTGTATGAATATTGTTTGCTTCTTATGTGACTCTAAGCAGTGTTCGGCACTTCCTTCCTTGGAGGAAATATATTTCCAGCCTCTTACCATAGGTTATAAAAGAAGAACAGAGAAAATACACATTTTGAAAAAAAAAGTATAAGTAGGCTCTCTATTATATGTTCATACGGTATTGCTTAAAATGTAAAACAGTCATTTACATACCTAGTAACTGAACTTCTAAACAAGAATCAGTTCTCTTTTTTCCTTTCTTTTTAATTAAGTAGGTTCCATGCTTAATGTGGGGCTTGAACTCATGACCCTGAGATCAAGATTCAAATGCTCTATTGGCTGAGCTAGCCAGGTGCCCCAAGAATCAGCTTCTGTCTCAAATTATTCTGAGATCCTTCTTTACCTCAAATGCTATTTAAAAAAAAAAAAATACCCTCATGGGATTCACTGAGCTTGAATAAACAAAAAGATAGTATACAAAAAGTAGAAGAAATGATTATTTAACCAACTATAAGTCCATAAATATTTATATTTGTATGACAGTAATTTAAAATACAAGAACGGGAAGCACTGTTTGTAGATAAAAAATACTTTACCCCTACAGATGTAACTTACTTAAGTCCCTAATTCTTTAATTATCATGCTTACATTATCAAGCCAGAACTTCTTTTAAAATGAGATGTGGGGTGGGGGGTGCCTGGGTGACTCAGTGGGTTAGAGCCTCTGCCTTCAGCTCAGGTCATGATCTCAGGGTCCTGGGATCGAGCCCCGCATCGGGCTCTCTGCTCCGCGGGAGCCTGCTTCCTCCTCTCTCTCTGCCTGCCTCTCTGCCTAGTTGTGATATCTCTCTGTCAAATAAATAAAATATTAAAAAAAAATTTAAAAAAATTAAAATGAGATGTGGGGGAAGTAAAATTTGTTAGTTTATAATCTAAGTAACCATTTTGAAGTTTGGTTTCTCATAGATGGAAGTTTTGCCATTTCCAGGTACTATAGAGAGACTGAAAAAAATACAATTTTTTGGATGCCAGTAAGGATGTTGAGATCTAGAAGTAGCTCTATAGAACTTTTTAAGAGATATGAAAATCAGCTTGTACTCAAGGTCCAGTGATTCCAAAAGACCTGACCAAGAATTAAGCCATAGACCTAATGGAAATTAATCAATTATCCTTTTTTAAAAAATGGTGGGGCTTTTTTCTTCTGATTGGTTTTCAAAGAAATCTGATCCCAGAAGGAGCAGAACTCCTATGTAATTTGCCAGAAGTAGATATTTATGTTGCTTAAATGTGTCAGAGAGTAAAAGCCAACTAGAATATGTCAGAGATTCCTGGGGTTACCTGAAGATTTGGGGATTGTAACATTCCAAGATAATCATAACCTTTAAATTTTGTAGATGAAGTTCAAAGTGATGTTTTTCTGGCTATTATGTAATCTTTGAACCTCATTTTTCTCATCTGAAAGAGAAATATGCTAGTGCCTCCAAAGATTAGAGATAATATTTATAAAATGTATAGATGTAGTAGCACTCTCCTACAGTGAATGGAGAAAAGGAGGTAACAGAAAAACCCATGATGGTGATAGGAAGACAGTTCTCATTCACTGATTGTTTTAAAGGAAGAGATATTAATCAAATGATAAATAATCTACAGGAGGTCCTAATCCTACATGGTTATTTTATTTTCTTAAAAAAAATTTATTTGGGGCACCTGGGTGGCTCAGTGGGTTAAAGCCTCTGCCTTCAGCTCAGGTCATGATCCCAGGGTCCTGGGATCGAGCCCCGCATCGGGCTCTCTGCTCATCGGGGAGACTGCCTACCTTCCTCTCTCTCTGCCTGCCTCTCTGCCTACTTGTGGTCTCTGTCTGTCAAATAAATAAATAAAATCTAAAAAAATTTTTTATTTATTTATTTGAGAGAGAGCACAAGAAGGGGGAGGGGAAGGCAGAGGGAGAGGGAGAAGCAGACACCCTGCTGAGTGGGGAGCCCCATTCAGGACTTGATCCCAGAACTCTGGGATCATGACTTGAGCCAAAGGCAGAAGCTTAACCCCTTGAACCACCCAGGCATCCTCTACATGATTATTTTAGAGATGACACACACCCATAAGTTTTTTTCCAGGAAAGATTGTCAGCATCCATACAAATAAGCTGCCAATGGAGCCATCCCAGCATTGGTCACAAAGGTCCAACAATGTGTGACATGCCAGAGTCAAATAGTTCCTGCACTGTATGGGAATCCTAAGATTCTGGCAATGATAAGAAAAGTAGGGAATGAAAACGCAAAAGGAAAATTCACGCAAATTGGGATAATCCAAAGGGTTCAGGGGTAGGGCGAAGAGATAATCCAAGCTGTCTCTGAGAAAACTTTGAAGTTTCTTTAAAACTTTAAAAGGATGCATATTAGAATACTTTCGAGGTTCAACTCAGTGACCCCAGAAGGGAAAGAGAACCTACCCAATGCCTATTATCACCTCCCAAGACTTATTACCATTTGTTTCCTTTTATTTTACTTATCTATCTATCTATCTATCATCTATCTATCTTTTTTAGAGAGAAGGGAGAAGGAGGAGGGGCAGAGGGAGAGAGAGAATCTTAAGCAGGCTCCATGCCCAGTATGGATCTCACAACCGTGAGATCATGACCTGAGCCCGAATCAACAGTCGGTCAATTAACCAACTGAGCCACCCAGGTGTCCCCCATTTGCTTCCTTTTAAAAATTTTAGGAGCACCTGGGTGGCTCAGTGGGTTAAGCCTTTGCCTTCAGCTCAGGTCATGATCCCAGGGTCCTGGGATCAAGCCCTACAGGCTCTCTGCTCAGTGGGGAGCCTGCTCCCCACCCCCACTCCGCCTGCCTCTGCCTACTTGTGATCATACCCTCCACCAGCTTCCCCAAATGTTAATGTATTATATAATCATAGTATAATTATCAAAATCAGGAAATTAACATTGATTTACATTATTACCTATTCTACAGTACTTAACCAAATTTCACTAGCTGTCCCACTAAGGCTGATTTTCTGGTCCAGGGTCCAATCCAGGATCTCATGTTGTGTTTGGTAATTGTATCTCATTTGTCTCCTCCTGTCCAGGTATTTATGGAGCTGTTCCTTGTCTTTCTTGATCTTGACATTTTTTAAGCGTACTGGCTAGTTATTTATATCATGTCTCTTAATTTTGGCTTGTCTCTTTCCTCATGATTAAATTCAGGTTATGCACTTTTGGCAAGAATATCACAGAGTTGGGGTGCCTGGGTGGCTCAGTGGATTAAGCCGCTGCCTTCGGCTCGGGTCATGATCTCAGGGTCCTGGGATCGAGCCCCGCATCAGGCTCTCTGCTCTGCAGGAAGCCTGCTTCCTCCTCTCTCTCTGCCTGCCTCTCTGCCTACTTGTGATCTCTGTCTGTAAAATAAATAAATAAAAATCTTAAAAAAAAAAAAAAAGAATATCACAGAGTTATGCTGTGACCTTGTCAGTGATTCTTATCTATAGGAACATAATATACTATGTCTCATGACTAATGATGTTCACTTTGAACTTTTGGTTAAGGTCAAGTCTACCAAATTCTCCCACTGTATCAGTTCCTTACTATAACCAGTAAGTGTTTTATGGAGAGACATTTTGAGCCTCTGTCATATCCTGTTTCTCAAGAAACTTTCTGGTATTAGCATCCATTAATGTTTCTTGCCCTTAGTAATTGTTACAAAGTGTTTGTTATATGACGATTCTCTACTTCCCTCATTGCTTCTACCTTTATTACTTGAAATTTTATTTTGAGGACATTGTCTCCCATTTGGTTATTTGATTACTTATTTATATTTGTATGGCCTCATGAACATTTATTTTATCTTATGGGTTATAATTAATCACTTAAAAAATTGATTTTTGCTCAGTTGACCCAGATTTGGCTGTTGGGTACTCCTTCTTGTTGGCTCCTTTGTCCTTTTTCTGTTACTACGCATCACTTTTTTGACCACTTCCTTACCTTCTGGCACCACAGGATGATCAAGCTGACCTTGTACTTTGCCTGCTCTAGCCCTAGAATCAGCTACTTCTCCAAATAACCTTTTTCTGTTTGCATGGAAAGGGAACGAGTTCATCAGACTGTTTCCGACTCTACTGTCAGTCCTAGGCTTTTTCTTATATTTAAGTCTCTTTCCAATTGTAATACTTGAAGACTGTAATGGTTAATTTTATGTGTCAACTTGACTTGGCAAAGGGATGACCAGGTAAATGGAAAAGCATCCTTTCTGAACATGTCTGTGAGGGTGTTTCTGGAAGAGGTTAGCATTTGAATCAGTAGTCTGAGTAAAAAAGCTCATTTTCACTAGTGTGAGTGGGCACCAACCAATCCATGGAGGGCTCACACAGAACAAAAAGTCAGAGGAAGTATGACTTTGTTCTCTTTGCTTAAGACACATCCATCTTGTCCAGCCCTCAGATATCCATGATCCTGGTTCTCAGGCCTCCAGATTGGACTGAATACCACCACCAGCTTCTTGGTTCTCCAACTTGCAGAGGACAGATTGTGAGGACTCTTCTACCTCTACAATTGCATGAGCCAGTTAATTATAATAAAAAATATATATATATATATAATCTCCTATTGATTCTGTGTCTCTGGAGAACCCTGAGTTGTACAGAGTACTTGCCAAAAAGTTATCTGACAAAAAAAAGAATTTTTTTTTTTCCAGTCTTACAGGACCACTTTAAACTTTGGCTGAAGCAAACTTGGTTGTAATTTTCCTGGCTAACTTCTGGCTTCCTTATTATTATGGTTCCTCATACATCAAGAAATAAAGTTTCCTTGGAGACTGAAGGATTCCATCTACCATTTCAACAAAATATTGGATGATGTGATTCTTGGTAGAAAGTAACAAAAGCCCTCTTTTTAAGAGATCATTTTCAACATTCAGAGTTCCAAAACACTAGCTGGTTTGGGGGGATAAAATATTTCAGACCCACTGAAGAAAACTGAGGAGCCAACATAACTCATTACAGGAGGGTTACAGACATCAGACTTTTTACAGAAGTATGATTTAGATTCAAGTAATGTGGCAAACACTGCTAGCTTTTCCAGTATTCATTCCCCTCTTCTTAATTGGTTGAGTCCCAAAATTTTAGCGGGGTACCAAGCCACCCAGAGTAAAGCCAGATTTTCCAAGCTCCTTTAAATCTAGGCGCGACAGTATAAGCAAATTCTGGCCAAGTAAAAGTGACATTTATAACTCCCTGGTTGAAGTGGGTCATGTTCTCCAACTCCCCTTTTTTTCTTTCCCATAGCTAGGACATGGACATTGTACCAAGGGCTAGAGAAGGCATCTTGGACAAAAATATGGAAGTCACATGTTATAGAAGTCACACATTAAAGGCAACAAAATAGAAGGGAACTGTTCTTGACATCATAGAGCTGCCATATTAGGTATGGTCAGCTCACCCAAGATGCAACATGAGAAAGGAAAATCAGTTGTGCTTTTACACACTAGCAATGAGCTATCTGAAAAAGAGAGAAATAAAACAACACCATTACAATAGCACCAAAAATAATAAAATGCTTAGGAATAAATTTAACCAAGGAGGTGAAAGATGCGTGTGCTGAAAACTATAAAACTCTAAGGAAAGAAATTGGAGAATATACAAATAAATGGAAATATATTCCAAGTTCATGGATTGGATGAATTAAAACTAAGAAGTCCATACTACCCAAAACCATCTAAAGGTTTGATATAATGCCTATCAAAATTCCAATGGCATTTTTCACAGAGACAGAAAAAGCAATCCTAAAATTCACATGGAACCACAAAAGACCCTGAATAGCCAAAACAATCTTAAGAAACAACAAAGCTGGAGGCATCACACTTCCTGATTCTAAACTGTATCACAGTTATAGGTATCATAACAGTATAATGCCAATATAAAATGACACATAGACCAATAATGAAGAGCACAGGAATAAACCCACACATATATGGTCAACTAATATATGACAAAGGAGCCAAGAATAGTCAATGGGAAACAATATTCTCTTCAATAAAAGATGTTGAGAAAACTAGACATGCATATGCAAAAGGGTGAAATTGGACCCCAGTCTTGCATCTCCCAAAAAAATTAACTTGAAATGCAGTAAGCATCTAAACATAAGACCTAAAACCATAAACTCCTAGAAGAATGCATAGGGGAAAACACCTTGACAGTGATCCTAGCAATAATTTTTTTTCTCTAACACCAAAAGCACAAAGCTACAAAAGCAAACACCAGCCAGTGGGACTACATCAAGCTAAGCAGCTTCTATATGGCAAAAGAAACAATCAACAGTAGGAGAAGGCAACCTACAGAATGGGAGAAAATATTTGCAAACTATTTACTCCATAAGGGGTTAATATCCAATATATATAAAGAAGCCATACAACTCCATAGCAAATAATAATAATAATAATAATCTGATTTTAACATGGGCAGAGGATCTGAGTAGACATTTTTCCAAAGAAGACATACAAGTGGCCAAGTACCTGAAAACATCACTAATCATGAGGGAAATGTAAATCAAAACCACAATGAGATATCACCTATACCTGTCAGAATGGCTATTCAAAAAGATAAGTGATAACGAGTGTTGGAGTGGATGTGGAGAGAAGGGAACTCTCGTGCACTGTTGTGGGAATGTAAATTGGTACAGCCACTGTGGAAAATGGTATGAAGTTTCCTCAAAAAAATTACAAGTAGAACTACCATTGGATTCAGCAATCCCACCTCTGAGTATATGTCCAAGGAAATGGAACCACAGTCTGGAAGAGATACCTGCACTCTCATGTCCATTGTAGCATTACGTATGATAGCCAAGGCAGGAAGCAATCTCAGCGTCCATCAGTAGATGAATAGATAAAGAATATGTGATACACACACACACACACACACACACATACACACATGGTAGAATATAACTCAGCCATAAAGAAAAGACATCCCGCTCTTTGCAACAATGCGGATGGACTATGAGGTCATTATCCTAAGGGAAATAAGACAGAGAAGACAAATACTGTAAGATCTCACTTATATGTGGAATCTAAAATTATTAAACTCATAGAAATAGAATGATATAAATTTTCTTTTAATAAATAATATACATTCATATATATATTTGATTTAAATAATACTTATGTAAGGTGAAGGGTGTGTTAACCTTATTGTGGTAAACATTTTAGTATATGTGCTCCCGAAGCGAGCACTGTGGTAAACATTTTGATTTTCTATCTATATAAATTTTATTTTAGGGGCGCCTGGGTGGCTCAGTGGATTAAGCCGCTGCCTTCGGCTCAGGTCATGATCCCAGGGTCCTGGGATCGAGCCCCGCATCGGGCTCTCTGCTCCACAGGGAGCCTGCTTCCTCCTCTCTCCCTGCCTGCCTCTCTGCCTAGTTGTGATTTCTGTCAAATAAATAAAATATTTTAAAAAAAATTTATTTTAATAAGTAATATATATTTTATATATGTATGAATATATATCTTTGATTTTATATATATATACACACACATATATTTGTAATCATTATATTGTAAATTTTAAACTTATACAGTATCATGTCAATTATATCTCAATCAAGCTGGAATTTTAAAATAGAATTACATAGGCAGGGGCGCCTGGGTGTCTCAGTGGGTTAAGCTTCTGCCATCAGCTCAGGTCATGATCTCAGGGTCCGGGATTGAGCCCTGCATGAGCTCTCTGCCTGCTCCCTCCCTTTCTGTCCCCATCCCCGCTTATGTGCACTTTCTCTCTCAAATAAATATCTTTTTAAAAATTAAATAGAATTAAACAGCAGATCCTCCCTTTGTTTAAGGAGGCAAAAAGTTAAAAAAAAAATTCTGGTATGAGAAGAGCAGCGAGGTGGGAGGGGGGGAACTTACTTGGAAGCAAGAGTACAAGATAAGATTAGAGGAAATAGTGTGCTGCCCAGGGCAAGCAAAGAGCTTCTGAAATGACTAGTGGTGGTTAAGGGAAGGGTGAGGGCCCCCAGGGGAGGGGAGGGAGGGGAGAGGTGCAGGGCTGGGACTCTACAGGAGCCTTGCTGAGAGCTGATTAAGGGAGCTGAGCCAAATGTGTAACTGAAACCAGAACTGGTTGGGACAGAAGTACAAGTTTAAAAAGTGAGATCATAAAACCAAGGCATAGTGTTGATACAGAAAGATGGAATATTGGTCCTCGGAGACTTCAGAGATCTCTTGCCTGCTTCTAACCAAGATTCACTATAATGCCCAAAAGGGACACTTGGGGATGATGAGGAAGCACAATCCCATTTGATAGTTCTATTAGATGGGACATTCCTATGTGCTTTATATGGTGGGGAAGCTTTCTTCTGACATGTGAGGATGGAAATGAAATTAAGGTGAGAGGCGGCTTTTAAAAGTCCTGCAACATAAACGTTAAGTTCTACTTAACTAGAGACTTTGTTTAGATCATGTAATTTGTATCTATCTTAAATATGCATGGATCAAAATGGGAGCCCTCCAAGATGAGGAGGACAAGTCGAATCAAAACTAAATATTCAGGAGTGCCTGGGTGGCTCAGTGGGTTAAAGCCTCTGCCTTCCGGCTAGGTTCATGATCCCAGGGTCCTGGGATGCAGCCCCGCATCGGGGCTCTCTGCTCAGCAGGGAGCCTGCTTCCTCCTCTCTCTCTGTCTGCCTCTCTGCCTACTTGTGATCTCTGTCTGTCAAATAAACAAATAAAATCTTTAAAAAAAAACAACTAAATATTCACTGTATTGGTAAAAGATTCCTTTCTTATTTTAAGGATGTAAAATGGAACAGTCTATGCAAATATTGCATATTGGTTTCTGAAAGTACTTTCTTCCCAATGTATGCTTCTTATTTCTAAGTTTCGAGGTCCTTTTCCATATGGTAACTGGGAAATTGGCACAGTGAACTTAAGTAATGCAGTATGAATAATGAAGACGATCACCATAATTAGGTCAGAAGGCCTAGTTTTGTTTTTTGCTAACCAGCAATTAATTCTAATACCACTTCCTCTCTGTACGACCTTGTGAAAGCCACTTAACCTCTCTGTTTTATCAGCTTCAAGTGAAAGTAAAAATCTGTTCCAGGGGCACCTGGGTGGCTCAGTGGGCTAAAGCCTCTGCCTTCGGCTCGGGTCATGATCCCAGAGTCCTGGGATCAAGCCCCACATTGGGCTCTCTGCTCCATGGGGAGCCTGCTTCCTCCTCTCTCTCTGCCTGCCTCTCTGCCTGCTTGTGATTTCTCTCTGTCAAATAAATAAAATATTTAAAAAAAAAAAAAAATCTGTTCCACCTAAACACAGGCATTAGGGAAGCGGAAGTGAAGAAACACATGTGAACTGGTGCCGCAAACTGTCAAGCCCTGGTGAACTCCAGCCTTTCAGTTTAGGTAAAGCCTGCTTCTAGAGCTCAGAATCTCCAGCCCTTGTTCCAGCTCAGCCCCATTCTGATAATGCCAGGCTCCCATCTTGACTTTCCGTGGTTGAAAAGAAGACCATGGGCCCAAAATGGCGACAGTTAGGTTAAGGCCCCAAGTCAGTAAACCAAGACTTCATACCTAACCTAACTCCTTTCAAGTCCCCCCACCATGAACTTTAGCCAGTTGGAGTGGGAATTTCCTGGTCAGCACTAGGAAATGTACTGATAGACTCCTTCCGTTCCCCTTGGGCCGGAGACCTCGCCGAAAACAATGGATTCTTTGCTAATAATTTCCGTTTTTCCTTTCCCTCTCTCCCTTTGGAGCTCCCCTCTACTTGCTAGGTGGGATGCTGCCCAATTAGATCTTCAAAATTTCCTCAGTTGTCTTTTTGTTATTTTACAGAGGTCTTATATTTCCCTACCCTCACCCTCTCTGTGTCAGAAATGAGGATTCTGTTACGTACTTCATACTTGGTGTAAGGACAGCCTGGAAAGCCCCTGGTGCGGGCCTCAGCAAACAGTAGATTTGAGGACTCCAAATACAGATGAGAGAGCTGCAGGGGCCGTCTTACCTATTTCTCTCTTTCCACATGAGGGAAGTGTGGCCCTGAGCAGCAGGAAACCACCCAGTTATACACTGAGTGGCAGATTTAGACTCAATCCTGAATCTCTGGGCTCTCAAGAGCTCACTGTCTTTCTTCCTTTCTTTCTTCCTTTCTAAATAAACTCTGCACCCAACATGCAACTCAAACCCACAACCCCAGGAGCAGGAATCACGCGCTCTACGCATCAAGCCAGCTGGGGCCCCCTCAGAGCTCTCTCCACAGCAGCAAGCCTGTTGAAACTATGGCAGGGTAAAAAGAAATAAACGACAAGGGGGCATTTCCTAGCGGCATCTTCCAGTGAAACTAGCATGACGACAAATTGGGAAGGGGGAAAGGATGTTGGAGAGCAGGGAGTCTGCTTGTCCCTTTCCCTTCCCCACTGCCCCTCCCCCCACTTGTGTGTGCATGCACAACGTCCCTTCTACCTAAAATAAATAAGTCCATAAGATCTTAAAAAAAAAAAAAAGAAAGATATGTCTGCTATATTAAGGGAACAAAGAAAATAGCTGCATAGTATCTACAATATGGTCCCATTTTTGTTTTATATAAACATGATCATAACCGGAAAGAGGTCTTTCAGACCATTAGCCATGGTTATGTCTACACCTTATATAAAATATATAAAGACCTCTCCCTCTGTCTTGTTTAAATTCTCAGGAGTATCTGTGACTTTGATTCATCAGAAAATGTACTGCTTTTTAAAATAAAGATACTATTGAAACTATTAATGATTAATTGCATCAATGTTCAATGATTCCCATACACATGGTTCCAGAGTGGAAGTGGGGAAAAAAATGCAATGGAAGAATGATGGAAATACTCAGCCCTTCCTTTCTTAGAGGATTTCTATCTAATAGCGTTTCCTTTATGAGAGCAGGAAAAAAAAAATAGAACACAGGAAGGAACTTTTAATACTTTCAGTGGAACATCTTTTCTTCTCATCTCTGACTTAATGCAAGAAGCAAAGCCGGCTGTCTTGGAAGCAAATGCCAAAACTCTCTCTGGCCCTAGCTTTAAAAAGGAAATAGATCCAATTATGTCCCACATCACATGGCGCTCCAGCCTGCAGTATTTTTATCTGTTACTCTCTGTCTCCGTGCTTAGGATCTTCACCGAATCTGAAAATCCCTTGAAGTGGTCTTCCAGGGTATTCGTAAGAGCCTCTGCATATTTTTCTGGGAAAAGGGATCACAACCTTCTTCAGGTCTGCAGAGAGATCTTGATACAAATTTGCACCCACAAATACTCAGAACCACAGCGTTCATGTGTTCATGTATACCCAAATATTCAACAGACATCTCTGAGAGCTGTTTTTCCTCCACTTAGTGTTGCACGTGTAGTAGGATTGTTGTTAGCCACGTTAGGCGTATCGTTTCTATTACAGCAATAGTGCAAGTGAAGATTATCCCCACTTTATCAGTGAGAAATATGGAGAGTTAAAGATGGTTCCAAATTCTGTGACACTCCTCTCATTGCGACCTCAGAGTCTATGCCTCTTTCCTCTTGAATCTAGATGGGCAGTGACAATTTGGACCAATCTGGGCCAATTGAATGTGATGGAAGTGACCCTGTGTCAATTTCCAGACCCAGGCCATTGGAGACAGGCATCCTCCACTTCCTGTCCTTTGGAATAATAGCTCCCCCAAAAACTAGCATCATACTGTGAGAAAGCCACAGCTGCCCCATGGAGATGCCCACCTAGAGAGGAACTGAATCCTCCAGACCCAGTCCAGCTGCCAGGCTGTGTGGACTTGAGACGAGCCACCATCTTCCCTAAGCCTGTGGTAGGCACAGTAATAGGAAGGGGCATGCACCCTAAGCCCCAGAACCCATGACTGTGTTACATTACATGGCAAAGGGAATTAAGATTGCTAACCAGCTGACCTTGAACTAGAGAGACTTATCCTGGGTTATCTAGGTGGGGTCCTGGGATCAAGCCCTGCCTCGGGCTCTCTGCTCAGCAGGGAGCCTGCTTCCCCCTCTCTCTCTGCCTGCCTCTCTGCCTACTTGTGATCTCTGTCTGTTGAATAAATAAATAAAATCTTTAAAAAGAAGAAGAAGAAGAAGAGAGGCAGCAGAAGTCAGAATGAATATGTGGAAGAATGATCTGACCTCCTGTTGGCTCATTTTGAAGATCAAAAAGGCCAAGGAATGCAGACAGCCTCTCGAAGCTAGAAACGGCAAGGAAGCAGATTCCTGACTAGAGCTTCCAGAAAGGGATGCAGCCCTGCCCATACCTTGATTTCAGCCCAGTGAGAAAGAACTGTGTTTGCTGTCTAATCTACAAAACTGGAGGAGAGTCCACTTGTGTTTTTTTGAATCTCTGAACTGGTGGTCATTTGCTGTAGCAGCAATGGGAAACTAATACAGAGCCTTTCCCAAATTGCATGTATGTGTCAGCAAAATGAATTATTGTTGCTTTAAGCCTTTACATTTTGGGCTACTTTGTCACTCGGTGATAGGTAAATGGAACAAGAAAATGAAGGCGTAGAGTAATTAAATAATCAGTCCAACTGTCTAAAAAGTTCAATCACTTGGCCCTGGCATTACATTTTTCCCTGGGAGAATTATCAAACACCTCCACTGCCAAAATTTTGCCAGCATTTTCCTTCTCCGGACTTGCTGGACATTACTTCCCTTCCTTTCACTCTCAGCATCTGCTATCCTCCTTGTGCCAAACTCAGTGTGGCCTTTTCTCTGTCCTCATTCTCAGTGAGGACATGATCAACCACAACTTCTCCTTCTTTTTCCAGGGAGAGGTTCATACATACATCACCACTTCAAGGCCAATACATCTAGATCCAAACATACCATTTCTCCAAAACAGTGACTGTTTTATTTTGTTTATTGATTTTAAGATTTTATTTATATATTTAAAGGGGGAAGGGGCAGAGGGAGAGAGAATCTCCAGCAGACTCTGTGCTGATCATGGAGCCCACTGTGGGGCTTGATCTGACAACCCTGAGATCATGACCTGAAATCAAGAGCCAGATGCTTAAATGTCTGAGCCACCCAGGCACCGCCTCTCATATGCACTATTAACTTTTAAAATAGGGGGCGCCTCGGTGGCTCAGTGGGTTGGGCCGCTGCCTTCGGCTCAGGTCATGATCTCAGGGTCGTGGGATCGAGTCCCGCATCGGGCTCTCTGCTCGGCGGCGAGCCTCTTTCCCTCTCTCTCTCTCTGCCTGCCTGTCTACTTGTGATCTCTCTCTGTCAAATAAATAAATAAAATCTTTAAAAAAAAAAAATAAAAAAAATAAAATAGTCACTGTTCTGTGGTGATTCTCTCCCTCTCTCTCTGCGCCTCCCCTCGAGCTCACATAGACACACTCTCTAAAAAAAAAAAAAAGGATGTAAGAGAAAAATGAATGGCTCCTTCATAGGTGATTGAACATTTTTATGAAAGCCTAGGCCTTTTTCTAAACTCTTTGAAGATGCCTTATAGATTTACCTTTTTATGTTTAAATATGTTTCTTCAGTGGAGCTGTACATAAATACCCTTTTGAATTCGTGGCAGTGAAATAGTTGTCCTGAAGATAATTATATTTAGTGATTAAGTTTTATAATAAAGCTGTTTTTTCAGCTTAAAAAATACTCTTTAATGGTCATTGTAGTACCAGAGGAGTTAAATTTTTCAGAACAGAGCTGAAACCATTGAAATTCTTTGAAAGAAATTTTCATGTAAGCCTTTCCCAAAAATGTTCAAAATAAAGTGACAATTGAACAATAAAATAATTTCCCTTTGTTTCTCCTCACTTGTTGAGACCATCTCTTAGGGTTTTTAAAGACCCATGGTATTTGCATGATGTAAAGAAAGTCAATTTCTCCTTAGTGAAACCAGAGAGAGCAGTTTCGAATGCTCTGTAGCCCACCAACTCAAATACAGAGCCAGTAGAACCATAGTCAACTTCAGGATACAATGAGCAATTTGACTCACACCTTCTTATCCTTGCAATACTGCCAGAAGTTGGAGTAAGAGTCAGAAGAGATGGCAGGTGAAATGCAATGTGTTTACATGGGGCTATTTCTTAAAAAGATAAACGTAGTCTTCAAATGATTATAAATATTGCTCACATAGGAGGAAACATGAACTTATCTCCCTGTAAACTGGATCATAGTTGAAATTTTTGTGCTCTGACTGCAGTTTGACTAAATGAGGGTAAATTGACACTGTGTCCATCAGAAATCAAACAAAGAGAAGGTTTGAAACCAGGCTACATGAAGAAAGGAAAAAATGAACCAGCATTCCAAGAACACTTACAGAAACCCATCAATATACAAAGATGGAAAAGTCACTGTGTCATGCTCATGTCCTGATCCCAGAGTCCCTGAATTGAGCCTTGCGTCAGGGTCCCTGATCAGAGGGGAGTAGCCATTCTCTGTTTCCCTGGAGGCTACCCATCAGTATCATCTTAGGAGCAAATTAACAAGGGCACATGTAAACCACACAAAGAACTTTTGCTGGACTCCAAAGAGAACTGAAAATTGTGACGATTTAAGAGTCTATATGCTAGGAATCTCTCTGGTGCAAATGATGGAAAATCCAACTCAAACTTGCTTAATTAATGAAAGGAATTTGTTTGGTTCATCTATTCCTCTATCTTCAGTCTCAAGGATTACTCAAGCTTCAGGCATAACCTGATCTAGGGGCTTATGCAATGTTCTGTGCGCTCAGTTCATCTCCAAATCTCAATTCTGTCCTCCCCTGTGTGTTGGCTTCACCTTGAGACTCCCTTTTCAGAACCAAGACAGCTGTAGCAGCATCATGTCTTTCATCCTTCCGTCACCAAATTCTGTGGAGGTGTGAATACTCTTCTTTTTTTTTTAGATTTTTTTTTTTTTAATTTGACAGACGGAAATCACAAGTAGGCAGAGAAGCAGGCAGAGGGAAAGGAGGAAGCAGGCTCCCTACTGGGCCTAGAGCCTGATGTGGGGCTCGATCCCAGGACCCTGGGATCATGACCTGAGCCGAAGGCAGAGGCTTTAACCCACTGAGCCACCCAGGCGCCCCTGAATACTCTGCTTTCTCAGAAGTCTTGCCAGCATCTTCTCGTGTCTCCTTGGGTCTGATTGGGTTAGATGCCTATCACCATTAGTTGATCAGAAGATTGGATATACTAATTAGTTTCCCCCCGAAATAAGGGAAACCTTCACTCCAGTTTACAAACAATAGCTGAGCAGAGAGGAATGGTTTCCATGGAAATTTAATGGAAAGAATGGGAATGTATGTTGGGCAACAGGAAGTGTCCACTATAATAATACTGTTACGTTAGGAAAATACATTTTGAGTTTTGCTTATATCTTTTAAAGTAAGAAATAGAGTCATTTAGTCTCACAGACACCATGATCTGATATACAAAGTAAAAAAATATCAAGTTCGATCACTTTGATACCTAATGAGATACTGATTTTGTTCCTCTCTAAATCACTCTCCTTTCCAGTCTTGCATTTTTATTCATGCAAACTTTGCTCCAGCCTCACGTATCTGCTGTTCTAGATTGCTCACTTATGTATTTTGATGCTCCAGATTCCTAATGCCTGGAAGTTTATTTCCCCTCCTTGTTCTTCTCTAATTCTCCTTCTTGGGGCGCCTGAGTGGCTCAGTGGATTAAGCCTCGGCTTTCGGCTCAGGTTATGATCTCAGGGTCCTGGGATCAAGCCCCGCATCGGGCTCTCTGCTCTGCAGGGAGCCTGCTTCCCCCTCCCTCTCTGCCTGCCTCTCTGCCTACCTGTGATCTCTGTCTATCAAATAAATAAATAAAATCTTTTAAATAAATAAATAAATACATTTTCCTTCTCCGTGGCCTAATGCATAGCTACTTTCTCTATAAAGCAATTGAGATATAATGATTCTTCCTCCTAAATTTTCTCACAATTTTTAGGTTAACATTTGCATTTTACCACAAAGTCCCCTCTCTAGGCCACTTTGATGTTGGCATTCTTGCCCATATGACCCATGTGGCCACAGACTTCCCCATATAGCATTCCCAGAAGTGTCTAATAATCAAAATTGCTCATAAAATGAAACTCTGTAGGCATTTTCGATGAATACTAGGCACTATATCCTCACTTGTTCACCTTTGTAACCCTAATAGTTCATGCCTTGCGAGCATAAACATTCAATAAATGTTTGGAAAGTGGAACTTAATTGAATGGAAGGCAAAACTTCAAAGGTAAGTTAATGACAGGGGTGACGGATCAAAGCTAATCACGAGTTAAGGATACACACTTCTAACATGAACGTTTAAAATGTGAGAACTCGAAGCTTCCTGTCCCCAAACAGTGGGTTTTCACAAAACGTGAAATAAAATCTTAATGTATATAAAAGCTTTCCCTGAGGAAATGGTTGAAAACCCTTTAAAGCAAAATACTGGCATTTAACTATTCCTGCTCCTAAGAAATAAAATAGTTGAACAGATTCACTATTTAGAAAATATAATATGTGGCAGGTGATGTATTTGAAAAGAGGAGGGAGAAATCCATCCTCATAACCAGATCTGGCTGGGGAATAATTTCTGGAATCGTGGACAATTATTGTATATATTTTAAGCCATAATTTCAGATGACCTTACAGCATTGGGAATTGCCCCGCTTTATAGCCCAGAAGTGAGTACATAAAATCGTGTTAAAGTGATTATAATAAGAACTACAGAGGCAGTAATGTTTGCTGCTTTGCAAAATACTTAGCCCAGGAGACTCTTTAAAGCTGAATGGAACAGAAAACACTGGTAGTCATATTAGACCTGTTCCTCCAGTTAAAGTCAGTACTCCCTGGCAACCAAAACTCAGCGCCATTTTCTTCAAATTTCCCATCTCACTTACCACCTGACCCCCAACGCATCCAGTTACATTCTTGAAAAACAGAACAGACTAGTCATTTAGTACCATGTCATCAATGCTTCCTCACCTCACCCCCATAACAGTTATATTTAAAATGTTCTGATTTGAAGACACTAATACTTAATTTGCTTAAGCCAATCAGTGAAGAAGATGTTAAAAACAACATGAAAATGAAAAATTTTAGCGGCACCTGACTGACTCAGTCAGTAGAGCATGTGACTCTTGATCTCCGGGTTGTGTTGGGTGTAGAGATCTTAAAATTGTTTTAAATTTTCATATTTACTTACTTACTCATGAGAGAGAGAGAGAGAGAGAGCACAACAAGGGGAGAGGCAGAGGGAGAAGCAGGCTTCCCCAAGAAGCAGGGACCCCAGTGTGGGCCTCGATCCCAGGGTTCCAGCCAGGACCATGACCTGAGCTGAAGGCAATTGCTTAACCATCTGTGCCACTCAGGTGCCCAATAAATTAAACCTTTGAAGTGTCACTTAACTTAACCAACATAAAACTTCTAAGTTTTTGAGCACTTTTTTTTTTTTAAGATTTTATTTATTTGAGAGAAAGCATGAGGGGGGGTGGAGGGGGAGCAGGGAGGATCCAAGGGAGAAGCAGACTCCCAGCTGAGCAAGGAGACTGATTCCAGCTCAGTCCAGGGACTCTGGGACCATGACCTGAGCTGAAGGCAGATGCTTAACTGACTTAACAGACTGAACCACCCAGGCGCCCCAGGGCACTTTTGAATATCAGTTCCTTTTTTAGTGACTTTTCTACATTTCTCATTAGAAACCTTCTAGGGGTGCCTGGGTGGCTCAGTGGGTTATGCCTCTTCCTTTGACTCAGGTCATGATCTCAGGGTCCTGGTATGGAGTCCCATATCGGGCTCTCTGCTCGGCGGGGAGCCTGCGTCCCCCACTCTCTCTGTCTGCCTCTCTGCCTACTTGTGATCTCTCTCTCTCTCTCTGTCAAATAAATAAATATAATCTTAAAAAGAAAAAAAAAGAAACCTTCTAAATAGGGTATTTATCATGCTTTTCCTGTCCAAAGAGTATTTTAGTGCTTCCATGTAGTTGGTAAGAGAATGTCCTTCTTTACAGAAAAATCCACATTAATAAACATGAAAGGTGTATGTATGGAACCCCCAATAAAAGAGTAAATCTAGTAAGTGAGCACCAATGGCTGGTTAACACTATTAGGCAAAATATTCATGGAGAACTTTATGATGGGGGCACCTGGCCAATTGAGTCAGTAAAGCCTCTTGAGCTCAGGGTCATGAGTTCGAGCCCCACGTTGAGGATAGAGATTACTTAAAAGATAAAATCTTTGGAAAAAAAATAAACGAGAGGACTTTATAATGAAAGGGTCAGGCTGACAACACCTGAACCTATTGATCAATCATTAAAAGTATGTCAGGTAAACAGGATGTGATACGCTGATAAATTTTTTCAATTGCTGCATAATATATAACTCCAAATTTTAGTGGCTCAAAACAACACCAAACATTTATCACCTCACACAACTTCTCTGCTCAGGAATTCAGGAGTGATTTATCTGGGAAATGCTAGCTCAAGGAATTTTGAAGCTGCAGTCAAGATGTCAGCTATGAGTATAGGTATCTGAGGGCTTGCCTGGACTGGAGTATCCACATCCAAGATGGCTCACTCCACTGGAGTATCCACTGGATACTGGAGTCCACTGGATCCACTGGAGTATCCACATACAAGATGGCTTGGACCAGAGGTCTTCTCCACAGGGCCACTGACTTTGTACCTGCCATGACATCTGGCTTCCCCAAGACTGAGCGACCCAAGAAAGAGAAAGCAGCTCTAAGGTCTTTTATGACTTAGCCTTATAAATCATATACATATATCCTATATATCATCATTTTGGCTACATCCTATTGTTTCATAAGTCAGTCCTGCTCTTCCCTGGGGAAGGAGGTGAGATGACACAGGGCGTGAATATGAGAAAGCAGGGGTCATTGGGGGCCATCTTGGAGGTCAACTACCACAAATGGGAAGCAATCCTATGAAGTATTCTTGCCCTCTCTCCCATAAAACCATTCCAGAATCTAATCGAACATCTAGGTCTACCTACCAATTTGGGGAAAATAAGGGAGAGGGGAAGAATGGATAGAGGCACAAATTAATTCAAGAGGGACATAGTTAATTCCAGAATGTGGGACAATATAAAGAGCAAGATCGGATTTCATCAGCTAGCCAGTGGTCTGGAGGAATAGTTACAGAAGAGATCTAAGAGATGTAACAACCAAATGAAATTAATGATTCAAGCATATCAACTATAAAAAGACTCCTTTTCCACCGTTTTAAAAATTTCAAAGACTGGGTATGAGATGATAGTAAAGACTCCTTATTAAGATAATGGCATCCTGAGTGGATGTACTTAATGCCCTTATTTCTTATGAGTACATGTGGAAGTATTTGAAATGCTACGGTGTCTGGGATTTGTTTTAAAGTAGTTCAACAAAAGTAACAAAAAGTTGGGGGACAGATGAAATAAGATTGGCCAAAAAGTTGAAAATTGTTGACACTGGCAAATGGATTTAGGGAAACTCATTCTGAATACGTTTGAAAAATCTCCATATTTTTGAGCCACTAGAAGTTTGGGGTTAGTGACAGTAGCTAGCATGACCTGGAGGTACCCAAAGAGAGACCGCACGATTTTTAGCTGAGAGGGGGACGATGATGGGTCTGCATTTGTGGTTCTGCATTTCCATGATCTTGAAGTGTGGGGCGGGGAGAAGATAGACCCGGATGCAGGGGAAGGTAGGGGAAGGGACAGGGATATCAATTTGGAGTCAGGGCAAACGCCTGCACTTTGTGATGATCATGGTTTCTTCTAGGGAAGTCACAGACCAGAAAGGAAGGAAAAAGCTTGCGCTGGTCGGGGGCCACATCCTACATGAATCCGCACTTGCTTCCTGTCCAATCACCACTCTTTCCTGTGTCACTTCCCTCCTTGGGATGATGTTTTACTTTTGCCTTCAAGTACATTGCTTATCATTTCGCTCAAATTTCCCTAACCGTCATAAAAGTTTTTGTTCTGTTTGCAGTTTAAGATTTGTTTTCAAGGGTGTTATCAGGGCAGGAGGATAGTAGTTGCTTTTACTCTTCCTTTCAATCTGTATCTCTCATCGGGGGTATTGGGACAATATTTTAAGTGTTGATCGGTATTGAGAAACTTGGGGAAGCCACTGTGGAAATACCAAATGATAATTATCATGAAGATAAATTAGGTGTCACGAAAGAAGACTGAGAAAGACATGAATTTCTTTTAACTATTTTTAATCCTCATATTTAAAAAGTATTTGTCAGGGCGCCTGGGTGGCTCAGTCCATTAAGTGTCCAACTCTTGATCTCAGCTCAGGTCTTGATCTCAAGGTCATGAGTTCAAGCCCTGCAATGGGTTCCAACCTGGGCCTGAAGCGTACTTAGAAATAAATAAAAATAAAAAATAAATAAAAAGTATTTGTATGTGACTTGAAGGAAAAGGCTCAGTATAGGATTTTAGAAGGTTGTTTCAAACATTTCTAGCTGCTCTGGCCTTTCCTGGATAGAAATATCAGCAATTTGAAAACCATAAATTCCTGAGGAAGAATAAAGCATTGTCCAAGGAACAGGGAAGACTCACTGTGAAATCACCACAGAAATGGTTTTATCAAAACCTTTCTACTAAAAGGTTGTATTTTATCCCAAAATAGATTGGAGCTGCCTTGCTATTTATGGCTCAGAAAAGGAATCATCTCGTTGGTCAGCCTTGGACATGGCTCGTCGTTGGAGATGGTGGTTAAGAAAGAGGAAAGGTCGTCAACTGTATCTCAGTGAAGCTGGGGGGAGGTGGGGAAAGAGAACAGTAGTAAGGTTCCGTTTCCATAACTGAAATACAGTTAGTTACATGACCAACTGCTCAGAACATACGAAAAGTACCTCATTGTGTATACAATGCTTTCTTTAGGGGAATTTGCTTCATTTCCTTCTACACCCTTTACATAGGATATCACACTGATTTCAAACAAAGGACCAAAACATGGACTTCTGTGAAAAAAGTGAAACTCATTAGTTGTAAGATGTAAAATTCTGTCAAACTGATCACTTGGGGTTATAGAGAACCATAAAACATGATTTAATTACAACACGGAGTTCAATAAGGAATAATTCTTGAAAGGAATGCCCATTTTCTCAGGAAAGAGGCTCTGTTACTAACCTAACAGTGAGATCGAATGCGTGTTCTCATGCAGGACCAGTGTCTTTTTTCAGGTTCTTGCTGGGCTAAATGGTGGCGGCACCGCACGAAACAAGTACCGTGCCTGTTCCCTATCTCCGACCCAGCGTAGTCCCTGGATCAACCCCTTTCATAGCAACTGGGAGCTTGTAAGATATCCAGACTTTCAGGCTCCAGCCCATACTGCCTGCATCGGAAACTGCATTTTTGTTCTTTTTTGTTGTTTTAAGATTGACTTATTTATTTTAAAGAGAGAGAGCTTGAGTTAAGAGAGGGAGAATCTCAAGCAGACTCCCCACTGAGCAGAGCCCAAAAGGGGTGGGGCTTGATCCCAAGACCTGGAGATCATGAACTGAACGGAAATCAACAGTCAGATGCTTTACTGGCTGAGCCACGGGGACTTCCGAGAAACTGTATTTGAACCCACTGCCCAGGTGATCTGTATCCACCGTGTGCTTTGAGAAGTATGGCTCTAGACTCAGAATGCTTCAGACTCTTAATCTTCAGACTCTTAATCTAACCTTTCCCTTCAAATCTTAACCACTAGAGGTTTTCATCTCTAAGACATTCCCTTCCCATTTCTGGCCCAGTCTTTCAGGACATCAGGTAGAGTATTCAGGTCCAGACCCTAGCTCCTCAAGTTGCAAGCCCCTTGGGGACAGGGAGTGGGTCAGAATCATGTCTATACCCATTTTAGCTCCTGCCACATAGTAGAAATTTAAGTACCATTTGAAGAATGAGTAAAATGGTTGGCCTTTGATATTAAATGAAGGCAAATATGAAGCCTGACTCCTCCACGTACTGGCTGTATGCATTGAATAAATGACTTAATTTCTCCAGTCTCACTAAAATGGGAATCACGATACCTATCTCAAAGAATATTTCTGAGCATTAGATGAAACCAAATGTACCTGGCATAAAGGACCCATTCTTTCCTCAGGTTTCTAGGTATTTTTCCATCTAGTAATAAAATCATACTGTATTTCTGGGCACCTGGGTGGCTCAGTCAGTGAAGCGTCTACCTTCAGCTCAGGTCAGGATCCCAGGGTCCTGGGATCAAACCCCACATCAGGCTCCCTGCGCAGCGGGCAGCCTGCTTCTCCCTCTCCTTCTGCCGCTTCCCCAGCTTGTACTCTCTCTCTCTCAAATAAAGAAATAAAATCTTTTTAAAAATAATACCGTATTTCTTTCCATTTTTAACCATTGTTCCCTGTCTTAGTTGGCTTGGGCTGCCATAACAAAATACCATACGCTGGGTAGTCAGCTTAAACGACAGGAATCAGTCTTCTCCCAGCTCTGGAGGCTGGAAAAAGATCAAGGTGCCAGCATGAGCCAGTTTCTAGTGAAAACTCTTTCCTGGTTTACAGAGAGCCATCTTCTTGCTGTGTCCTTACAGTTGTCTAGTGTATTGTCCTCTTTTTGTAAGAACACCATTCCCAGCAGATAAGGAACCTACCTTTATGACCTCATTTAACCTTACTGAAAGGCCCTCTCAAAGGTCTCTCTCTAAAAATACAGTCACAGTAGGGTTTAGGGATTCAACATATACATTTAAGAGGACACAATTAGCGCACAGCTTCCCCAGTACCTGGCAGTGAAGTACTCACAGTTACAACAGATATTTTCTATGTTGGACAAATCTGTGTCAATTACAACAACACTAATTCTATTTCTCTGGCCCTATAATGTCTTCATGCTCCCCTCATTCAGTTTTTGTGTTTTTTTAAGTGTTCTCTGTCCATCTCACTCACAGACCCTCATGTGGATCTCTCCTCTAATAATTACTGGTTTTTCTAGGTTCATCAGATTGCTCGATTATTTAGCTAACTTTCTGCCTCTAGCAACTTTAAGCCTTAGATTAAGTCAGTAAGCTCTCAGAAATGTAATACTTATTTTCCTGTACTCGATCAAGATTAAAATAGGTGAAATATATAATTATGGGAATTCCAAAAATTGACTTTGAAAAAAGATTATACAGACTAGCATCCCTTTTTGAATTCAACTGTGACTATTCCTCTGCTCCCTTACTCTGATCTAAAAAAGCATATAATTCTTTTAAAAAAAATAAAAAGAGCCATTACCTACTTTCCATCTGTGACTAGCAACATTTATTTTAAAAATGAACAGACTTTCCACTAAATCCCTAGATGCTAATGTCTTCTTGGACTGCTGTGACCGTATGAAAACCATGCCCAGTTGAACATTTAATATGCCCAAGAACTGCAACGTTGGACAAAGCATTTAACTCAGAGCAACAATTAATGAGAGGTCATAATTCAGTCAATGTCTACTTTATTCATTGGGCTTGGTAAGAATAGAAATAGGGGGAAAACACAAATTCTCTTGTCTTAGAACTGGTTAGCTAGTGGGAAAGGCACAGATATGAACAAAAATTAAATAAAATGTCATCATTGATTCTCTAATGAAAGGCCTATAAGATGCTAATGATTGGTAGTGTGTTAAGTATACTTTGACTGTGGTTATAAATCGATATTGATGATAGGAAAACTCCTCAAGAGCATTCTGTAGACTTGCTGTCTTCCATTTCTCTTGTCCCATTTTCTCTTGGATAGATGCCCAGTAAGCTTTGGTCCCCATAACACCACTGAAACAGTCCTTGTCAAGGTCACCAGCTTCTCGGTCTGCCCCATGGTTTCAATTCCATTGCAACATCTTACAAATTTCTTTCTCCAGCCTGGATCTTTCCTCAGCTGAACTCCAGACCATCTGCTTGAATGTAATACAGATGTCTCAAAATTTTATCTAGACTGGAGTCCTCAATTCCTCAATTTTCTCCCCCAAGCCTTCCTCCATGACCATTCCCCCCCCTCTTATATTCACTTAGCTGCTCAGATCTTAGCCCCTAGAATTGCCCTTCATTTTCCCCTTCATCTTGCTTTTCTTCGTGTAATCTACCAGAATGTCTTATTGATTCTACCTCCAAATCATTATCCAGAATCCCACACTTCTTATCACCATGAATGCTCAACATGGAGCCCAACCATCATTATTTCTTGCCCGAATTTTGCAATAGCCTTATAATATAATTGGGCCCCCTGCCTCCACTCTTTTTCTCCTACAGCTGATTGTGTACACAGCTGCCCGGACGCATCCTGCTAAGGTTTCGGCCAAATCATATTGCTCCTCTGTTCCAAAACCATCCAGTAGGTCCCTATCTCACTCAGAGTAAAAGCCAACACATTCAGTGACCTGTAGAGCCCTACCCAGTCTAACATTGTCCCCGTCCCCTAACCTTTCCCTCTCTGAACTGCCCTCCAGCTCTACTCCCTGACCCTACTGAAATCTCACCTCAATGGCTTCCCTGCTGCTCCTCAACCACAACAGTCATGCTCCTGATTCAGGGCCTTTGCTATTCTCTCTACCTGACATGCTCTTTTGCCAGATATCCATCTGCATACCTGCTCCCTCATCACCTTTGGATCTTTGCTAAGATACCACCTTCTAAGTTAGGCCTTCTGTTCCAGACACAATTTAATCAAAGAAGCAGAATCATATGGAAATAGATAGATAGATAGATAAATTGATTTTATATAGACAGAATGAGAAAGATTTGTTAAGAAGATTGACTTTATGCAATTGTGAGAGCTCATTAGCTGTCTCTGTGAGGCTATTTTCTTTCCTTTTTAAAGATTGTAGATGTATATGATAAAATGAGTAATTTGATTTATTTGCATTGAATCAACCAGTTATTTTGGTACCATATAACTAACTACATGTGAAGAGTCATGGGGCTAGAAAATACTGAGGATAGATTTGAATGCTAACTCTATTAGACCAATAGTATCTACTTTATGTTAAAAAATCTTGGAACTTTAGATTTTCTAGCAATGCTTTATAACAATCCTGATATCAATCACCCTGTCGAAAGTTTTTCCTTGTAGCTGACAATAGTTGTTTTGCCATAATATATACCTATTGCCTTTTGATCTTTTGCATGATATCTATTGAGATGAAGGGAATGGTTTTTGTTGTTACAGTCCATGCCATGTTTGTGTGAACTCTTGAGGAACCCAATGGGGAATGATAACACTGAAGGTTGGGCTTGCTTTCAGCCCTTAGATTTTCTTATCATCTTTGTAGCACTCGTTGAAGTAATATGACAAGTAAGACTAGCAGACTTAGATATAAGGCTGTTTTCTTCACATCTGATGTTGGAGCTCAAAGTCCACCGCTCAGAATAGGGAAGAAGGATTAATTTAAAACTGGGAAAGGCCGGGAGAAGCTGGAATCCTGCAGGACACACTGGAACCCGTATCAGTTCTCATGGCCTCCAACTTGCTGGTGTTCGTGACTTCACAATCAAAGGACCTGGCTGGCCCCCTCCATTCTAGAACTAAGCATCCAGCTGGCCTAGGAATCAGAGAAGTGGAAGCACAGGCAGGGGAAGAAGGTAGGGAGGTTGCAGGCCTGGCCACTGCCCCATATAAATGAAGTGAGCTACAGATAAGCTACAAGTAAGCAGCAGATAAGCTACAATAGCACACACACATTGGGATAATTCATGATGAACTTGTTCCAGGGCTGTGGAAGGAGGTAGATCCCCAAGAGAGAATCTGTGAATCTGGGCTAGCTAAGGAGTGCTGTCACGTCCTTAGGCACAAAGAGAGGAAGTGGTTACCAGAAGGAGGGAGAGCTGTGGCCAGTGGATCTCCTTGAGATGAGCCAAGACTTTCTGTGATGGCCAACTTGTAAAGTGACCTCCCAGGGAGGTGACCAGGATCATACAGAGCCTGACCTCATTCTCTTTCCCTCTTCTAATTTCTTGTCACAACAACCCTCATCAGATGACCCCAACCAGAAGCCAGGAACCACAGGACCTCCTTGATGGAATCTCTACTGGTCCGCTTCCTAAGACAGACCTCAAGCTGGGTAATGAACCTAGAATGGCACTCCCAGTGAAAGCAGGAACAGGGTCACTCAATCTCCTTTGTATTCCCCAGAGCACCTTTCACAGATGAATTACTAATTACATTGTATAGACACAATGCACAAGGTCTACTAACTGATCTCAAAACAGTCACACAGAATGTCAGGTAGATCCCTGTCAGACCAGTGAGAGGAATGACAGTTGGACTGCGATGACCCCAGTGAACCCTGAGAGTCTCTCTCAAAAACCAGGAACCAGTCTGAAAGGCAAGGATCTTTCACTAAGTCTTTTGTGAAATCAGGAGAAAAATGCAAGAGGAAGGTCCTGAACGGGCTTCTGAAATACCGTAGATTGGTTGGTATGCTGATATGCTGGGCCAGCCCAGTCCCCTAGATGGGAGCCACAGAAATGGCGCCATGAACACGCACAAGAATTACACCCTCCCCCCCTCAGCTGCGTGCCTGGTGGTGCAATACGAAGGGGTATGAATCCATGGACGGGGCCCCCCAGTGCAGCACCGGACCCTGGAAAACACCCTCCTTAGAGCGAGACAGTGTTAAGCAGGGTCTTACAGCTTTATCTTATTACTTGTTACATCACTCTTTGAGGCTTATAACTTCATGTGCATGATTTATGTGTGGCATTTAGATGTTGGTCGGTGACAGGTATAAGGAAAGATCAATGAAGAAAGGAGAAAGGTCCCTGAGAACTTTGGAACTTAATTTTTTAAATGTCAAGCTAAGGAAATCGGAGAGGGCCACTCGGAACATGGCATATATCTTAAAGACCAATTAGCATTTTACATGCCTTTTGTTAAATGGATACTTCCTTTAACTAGCTATATTGCTTTCACTCAACAGCCTAATAACCCAGAAAGTAGTAAAACTAAATGCCTACCTTATTGATTAGCTGTCGAAAATATTATAATATTTCACCTTCCTCATAAAATATGTGCTAAAAATTTATTAGGACATTAATATACAAATTTACCTTTCCAGTGAAATGTGCTATGAATCCCAAGCAGCGTGCTTCCTTTGGTCTCTTCAAAAGCAGTGTTCTTGTACAGAACTACAGAAAATACATATAAATATGGCAATTTTCATAAGTGAGAATTTTGTCCGTGAGCCTTCCACATATGTTCTTAGTTCTCGTACTAGGATTTTAAAATAGCATAATTTCTGTATGATCCTTTGAAGATCTTAAAGTAAGAAAGAAATCATATAAGCATATATTAAACAGAGCTCATTTTTTCATTCCTGGAAACATGATAAAAGCAAAAATTACTGTGAAGCAATCATGTTTTTCTCCCAGAGGGTAAGGGCCCTGTTTTATTGACCTTTGGGTTCCCAGCGTTGAAGCTAAAGGCTGGCATAGCGTAAGTGTTTTAGAAATGTTTTAACCATGTATATACCATATATGCTAAATACGTAGCTACATATACCTCTCCCATCATTGGAAGCTATGTGCTAAGAATTATCAAATGACTACAAGTGCCCTACACACACGGCTTACTCCTAAACATGTGGAATAATGTCTGTGGTGTGTTTTATTAATTCGAACGCTTTCAGCTCTAGGACTAGAAAGCCTTGTCTTAATCCTCTGAAACAACAGGAAAATTGATTCTCACGTGATAAGCCGTCAGGAGATAAGGTAGGTTCAAGACTGGTGAGGTTGGCAGCTCAGTGACATTTCCAGAGATGCAGATTTTTTCCATCTCTCTGTTTTGCCTCCTCTGCACATCAGCCTCATCGTCAGACTGTGGTTAATTTGAGAAATGAATACAATGTTCAGAGACAGGAAAAACAACGCCAAGTTCCTTTTCTTCCCTGAGTCTCTTTTTAAGATCAAGGAAGAATTTCCCAGAATTCACCCATTACACACATAACAAGCTTCTCCTCAAGTCTCAAGGGTCAGAATTTTGTGTGTGTGTGTGTGTGTGTGTGTGTTTTAAGAAAAAACAGCATCTTTATATCAGAAACAAGTGTCCTCCAACATTCTAATAGAGCAATCAAGAATATTGCTACAAATTTAATTGGAGGTAACTTGTGCCTTATAACTCGAGATAAGAAAGCTATGTTTTAAACTGAGGGTCACTGGAGACTCGGAGGGGTTAGGGGGATGGGGTAGTGCGGTAATGGACACTAAGGAGAGCACGTGTTCTGGGTGTTATATAAGACTGATGACTGCTACCTCTAAAACTAACACATATTAAATGTTAATTAATTGAATTTAATTTTTTAAAAAAGGAAAGCTGTGTTTTTATTTGTGTAGCAGATACTCTTGGCTGCCTTCCAACAGCCATATCCTTTCCTTTTCTTTCTCAATCAAGTGCTGTATTGTAAGCAGAGGTCTTCAAAATCATCTCCCTCATATCAGTTCAAACTGAAGTGTACTCAAACTATTTTTGTTTCCTTTACTGAAAACCATTTTTTTTACATTCACACTGTTCCATACAGCTAGGATACAATTGTGAGGAGTACAGACCAAAATTCCTGTCCACAGGGAACTTAAGTGCTATTACAAGTAAGATATACCTCATATAACAGACATTTTAACGATAGATAACAACTTAAAAATATGTAACATGAGTTTTTGATAGTCTTAGAGCAATTGAGTTTCCCTGAATTTATCCTGAAAAAATAATGAGATGTAGGAGCAAACACACTCATTAAGTGGATATTCACAATAACCTCTAGGAGGGGAAAATTGAATATAGCCTATATATCCAAAATCGGGGACCTACTTGTTTTTTTGTTGTTGTTGTTGTTAAGATTTTATTAATTTATTTGAGAGAGAGTGAGCCAGAGACAGAGAGAGAAAATACTCTAGTCAGGGAGGGGCAGAGAAGCTTACTCCCTGATGAGCAGGGAGCCCAATGTGGGACTGATCCCAGGACCCGGGGATCATGATCTGAGCCAAAGGCAGATGCTTAACCGACTGAGCCACCAGGAGCCCCAGGGACCTGGTTAAGAGAGAATTACTGGGTGTTATATCGTTAATCGTGAAAAATGATCATGGTTATCATGATGAC
The DNA here is from genome assembly GCF_922984935.1 of Meles meles. Classification (NCBI taxonomy): domain Eukaryota; kingdom Metazoa; phylum Chordata; class Mammalia; order Carnivora; family Mustelidae; genus Meles; species Meles meles. The sequence goes on from NC_060068.1 coordinate 44,551,020, forward strand.
TTCTGAGTAATATATACAGTTGTTGAATCACTATATTGTACATGTTAACTATACTGGAATTAAAATATGAAAAAAAAAGTAAATTTGGTCCTGAAACAATTAGTATGCTTTAAAGACACTTTAAACAAAACATAAATTCACATTTGCAAAAGAAAAGGAAAAAAGAAAGGAATTATGCTGGTTATTATTACAATATTGTGTCGTCATTAGACATCCTTGTGTGGAATTCTATTTATTTCTTTGTAAAAATGTTCAGGAGGGGTGCCTGGGTGGCTCAATGAGTTAAAGCCTCTGTCTTCGGCTCAGGTCATGATCTCTGGGTCCTGGGATGGAGCCCTGCATCCGGCTCTCTGCTCAGCAGGGAGCCTGCTTCCTCCTCTTTCTGCCTGCCTTTCTGCCTACTTGTGATCTCTGTTAAATAAATAAGTAAAATCTTAAAAAAAAAAAGTTTAAATTAAAAAAAGTGTTCAGGATATGACACTAAATGAAAAAACAGGCCACAAAGTAGCACAGAAATTACAATAGTGTTTTGTTACACATAAAGATGAATAACATAAAAATGTTAACTGTAGTTTTCTCTAAGTGACATAATTTCAAATGAGGTTTTTTTTATTTCCCCCTGTTTTCTAGGTTTCATTTATGAACATGCACTGACTTGATAAATAACAAGGGGTGGTAGCTAAAGTCATCAACCCTGATTTTAAGGTTTTGCTATAATACCATCAACCATTCATCAAGCACCCCCGTGTTACAGCTGATGCGCTAAGCATTCCATGTGTGTTTTTTTAGTTAAGACTTTCAGTGTCCCCGTAGGTTAGGCATTGCTATTCTGTGTTCTCCCCAGGCTATAAAATGGATTTGATGGAAGGTAGGTATCTTGGCCAAGATACACACTACCAAGAGTATATCTAACTAGTACAGGGTTCACCCTGAATCCAATCCAAAATAGCCTGACTCAGTCTGGTCTTCTAAGCACTGATGCTATTACGTCTACAAACATGGGCAGTTAAAAGCATGAATTGGCAGTTAAATTTGAATATGGCAAAAAGTCAATGACTTAGACCCCCAAACTTGGGGGAAAATACAAATGGATAAACAGAACTGTATCAAGAAGGCAAATTAACTGCCAGAAACTATCTTCTCCAAAAGAGTCTCTTGGAAAAGAACATAATTATACAGAGAGAAAATAATATATCTTGAAGAAAACTGGAAATATAGTAATACTAAATATTATACTAAATATTAGCTGCTACCAGTGAAATATTGACAGTTCCGTGCAAGAAAAAGAGCAGTCTAAAATTCAAGACACGGTCATCTGGTCATCTGGAAACGCGAAGACAGAGACTCAGAAAAGTGGGCATGGTTCTGAATGACTCGAAGCCCCCAGGCAAAGAATACAAAATTAAGGGGGAAGCATTAGCTGAGGCAGTAAGCAGCACAGTGAGCGGTTAGAGACTTGCATTCAGATAGACTGGGTGAAAAATACCCCCGCCCACTTTGATGTATTTCCATCCAGGCCTGAGAAGCAGGTGCTCAAGGGTGGGGCGCAGGAGGACTTCTATCCAGAAGACAACCGCCATTGCACTTGGATGTTTCGCTTCTCTGTTGCTCCAGACCACTCCAAAATTTAACAGTCTGGACATAATCCTTTGGCCTAACTAGGGTCAGTGAGGCACTTCTGCTTCTGCTCTCGCTCGGAATCGCTCACGCATCTGCAGTCAGAAGGTAGCTGGGCAGAACTGTGCAGGAAGCATCAGCCACCTGTCCGAAGCCGGGGCAGGGAAGTTTGGAAGGCTGGAACCCCTGTCGTTTGCCCTACCCAAAGTCTACTTTTCTTTTCAAGAAGTCACCCATTTCCCAATGCACAGTGCCCTTTGTGGAACCATCTAGGTGCTCACAGGCAGGTGAGTAATCCAGACTACACTGGATCCCCACCCCCTACCTTTGGGGAATGTGATTGGTGAGTGAGGTCATGCCAGAAGGGAAAATACTCTCCCAGCAGAGACATGGGCTATTAGTCCACAGCTACACATCGTGGGGCGAGCCTGGGGCCACACCTGGGCAGCAGGAACATATCCTGGAGGACAATGAGGACAGGCTAGGACCTTTTTGTGCCCATCACGGTATCCGAAAATTTCCCATGAGGCTCTTCTTTGTCTGTCTCTACCTTGGAACAATCCAGAGAAGGGGATTCTGAGAGAGAGAGCTCTCAGAGAAATCACATGCCATCGTGATTTTAAGAAAAACATGGAAAAGATATACATGAACACATCAGCACAGGGCCTGACCATAGTGTTTACTGAAAACTTGTTTATTTATTTATTTATTTACTTACTTACTTACTTTTTTAAAAAGATGTTATTTATTTATTTGACAGACAGAGATCACAAGTAGGCAGAGACGTAGGCAGAGAGGTGGGGGGGAAGCAGGCTCCCTGTGGAGCAGAGAGCCCGATGCAGGGCTTGATCTCAGGACCCTGAGATCATGACCTGAGCCAAAGGCAGAGGCTTAACCCTTTGAGCCACCCAGATGCCCCAAAACTCATTTATTTATCACTGTGGTCATGAATCAAATGACCTGTGCTAATGGTACTTGAACTTGAAGTCACTGTTTATGGCCATTTTAGACATGTGAGTTGCTGGCACATTTTGTTGGAGTGAAGGGTACTGGGGCTCCACTGTATCTCTTCTTCTGAACATATTTGGAAACTGTTTCCATGGATAAGCTAGCTGTTAATTTGGTTAAACAACAAAAACAGTGCATACATGTGAATTTCTTGTGTTCAGATTTATTTTCACAAGGCTTGTAATTGAATCTCTAGTTTTAAAAATAAGAACAAACAATATTTTTAAGGGTGGCTTTTACAATTTAACGTAATTCTCTTAAATATTCTTACAATGAAATTTTCTGTGCTGTATTTATGTTATTTCATTTTTTCACTGTTAAGAGTTGACTCACAACAAACTTCCCCAATAACTCAAATCATTCTCCCATTTAAAGGGCTCAGTTGAAAGTATATAATTCAGGGGCACCTGGGTGGCTCAGTAGGTTAAGCGTCTTGATCTCAGCTCAGGTCTTGATCTCAGGGTCATGAGTGCCAGCCCCACATTGGGCTGCATGCCCATGGAGCCTACTTAAAAAAATACACGTATATGAAAGCATATAATTCAGTGACATTATTTTATTCAGAGTTGTGCAACCATCATTATAATCAATAATTACATATTTGCATCACCCCGAAGAAACCCCACATTCCTTAATCAAGAGAGTATTATAAATCAAATGAGTTAAATATGTAGATAAATCTTAAATTCTCTTAATTTTTCTAACTGTCCTCTTCTTTCTTTCTTTCTTTTTTTCTTTGACAGACAGAGATCACAAGTAGGCAGAAAGGCAGGTGGGGAGAGTGGGGTGGGGAGCAGGCTCCCCACTGAGCAGAGCAGAGAGCCCGAAATGGTGCTCTATCCCAGGACCCTGGGATCATGACCCAAGCCGAAGGCAGAGGCTTTAACCCACTGAGCCACCCAGGTGCCCCTCTAACTGTACTCTTTACAAACTCAGTAAGATTCTTGCTTAAAATCACAAATATAAAACAGTTATTCACTTATGTTAAATTAGAATCACAGGGCCCTCCTAACAGACCAAATTATCTGAAACATTATAAATATCTAAATATAGATTATTCCTGGGGCACCTGGGTGGCTCAGTTAAGCGTCCCACTCTTGATTTTAGCTCAGATCAGGATCTCAGGGTCATGAAATTGAGCCCTGCATCAGGCTATATGCTCAGTGGGGAATCTGCTTGAGATTTTCTCTCTCCCTCTACTCTGCCTCCCACTCATGCTCTCTAAATAAATAATCAATCTTTAATTAATTAGTTAATTAAAAGTATTCCATAATAAAAATTTTAATAATATGAATTATCGACTTCACCATTTCTACATTTAATTCCAAATCTCCCCAGAGGTAAAAATACACCTACCACTAAAGAAACTTTGTTATGCAAAGAAACGTACTTTAGGATTTGCTTTCGAGAGCAAATTCAAGAATATATATTTTCGTCCAGATGAAGTTGCATCCCAACAAGAGACTTAGGCCAGGGTTTGAAGTCTAGAACCAGAGACACCCAGAACAACTCTTCTCCTCACCATGAGTAGCGAGCTAAGCCCACTTTTATGGGTCCTATAACAAGAAGATTGGCGGTTGGAGACTTAGTGGCAGCCAAAGTGGGAGGTTTGGGATAACCTAGAAGAGAGAGGGGCCCAAGCATTATGGCGGCAGGCAGAGGCTGGAAGGAATGCTATACAAGAGTGTTTATATGATGAAGGTCGCTGAGGACTTTTAGGACGGGAATGGCTAATATCCTGAGCTATAATTACTCTCTCTTGCCTCCCTGCAGAGGTCTGATAGTCTTACACTTGAAGCCCAGAAATAGGATGAGTAGGATAACCAAGAGTGATGTAAGGAACCAGGAGGCTCTGCGGGCACAGACAGCAGTGGGAGCAGATGCAGAAGCACCCCAGAAGCTTCTCCCCCAGGGGGGCTTCTAGGCTACCAGAACTAGGGGCTTGGGCCATGTTATTTGGCTATTAAAAGAAAGGGCAACTCCAGAAGGACAGAAGGCTAGGAAGGCCCTGGCAGCAGAGGCTTGGGCCAAAGGAGGATGTAGCCACCTGCTTTTTAAAGAAAGCTCTACTCAGGAGACAAAAAGATGGGTCCTTTCCTACATTGTTCCTAAGAAGACCAAGTTGTAGAGTATCTCATGTTGCTGAGTTACAGAATTCTCCATTGCATTCAACTACTCAGCACCTCAGCAGCCAGAGAAGGCTTCCCAGATCCTCTTTTTGAACCAACCCTCATGAAAGAAGGTATCGGCCTCTCATGTCATGAGGGAGGAGATGAATCATTTGACTGCTCTGACACCAAGTGCTCTTGATTTGTCTCAGAAACTCCAAGGATTTTTGAATTTTGATCTAAGTAAACAGAACATTCTGCTAATTTTTTCATGAGGATTGTTGTTTATCCTCATAACCTTCTGATTCAACTTACGATTTAAAAATAGTGTTTTATATGGGAATATGATCATGAGTCCCCAAATAACCGATCTCTTTAGAGCGGCTACCCACCATAACAAAGATGCAAAAATTGGGTCTTATTTCTCACTTTTAATGATGATTAGCCCTCTGTATCTAAATCAGGCCACTAGGGTTTGGCTCTTTGAGCCCTAAAGTATATAGAGACAGTTTTGAGAACCGGTTTACTCTACTTCCTTCCAGTTTCACCTTTGCCCCGATGTGTTATGAGTGAAGGGATGCATACGAGGAAGGGTGTGTAGCGCTTCATGACATTGTGCCCTGGCCACTGGAAGTGCTTTTGGTCAAACCACCATGGCCTGTCCTGCCTCTGCCTGGCAAGTTGTCCTGACCCAGAAGGAGAAGTCACAGAACACTTCTGTAAGAGAAGTTGAAAAAATGTGACTGGCAGTTAGGAACTGTTCCACTTAACTTCAGTGAACAGTTAGACTTACCACAACTTCAACTTTGGTGCCATTGTGTACCTTGCTCTGTGGGGGGATTCCTGTTACTGACAGACTTGGCCAGTCCACTGAAAGTGTTGCTTCACAACCACTTTGGAGAGAGGAGATGTGGGTAGACAACGACATGCTTAACCACCTGAGCCACTCAGGGGCCCCGGGTAGACAACGACATGAAGAGGAACATGTTTTTGTGCCCAAGAGAGAAGAAAAGTCCATGCAAGGTTGAGCAGAGCTGTCATAATAAGTTTGCTCTCTTCTTTTGTCAAGGAGCACAGCATCTTCTCAACTCTTCTCATGCAAAAAAGCCTTTCCCCATGGAACAGAGAGATTCTTCTGTGCCTCTGTATAGACCATTTCAACTAAAGGGTAAAAATCTAGAACGTGGCACTCGTTACATAGAAAGGAATTTCCTTTTTTTTTTTTTTTTAATTTTTTTTTTTAAGATTTTATTCATTTATTCGGCAGAGAGAGATCACAAGTAGGCAGAGAGGCAGGCAGAGAGAGAGAGGGAAACAGGCTCCCTGCTGAGCAGAGAGCCTGATGCGGGGCTCGATCCCAGGACCCTGAGATCGTGACCCGAGCCGAAGGCAGCGGCTTAACCCACTGAGCCACCCAGGCGCCCCAGGAATTTCCTTTTGATAGTGCATCTCAACTATCCTGTGAAAAATCCCCACTCCCCCCCACCTTTTTTTGCAACACTATGGTAGGATGAGCAGCTTTCTGCTTAAGAACATTTTTAGGGTTTGGTTTTTTTTTTTTTTCATATCTTTATGTAATTGTGCATTTGACGGTAAATACGTAAATATGGTGTTAAAATTGAATTGCGTGCCCTCAAGATTCATATGCTGAAGTCCTAACTCCCAGTTCCTTAGAATGTGACCTTATTTGGTGATAGGGTCTTTACAGAGGTTAAAGCAAGTTCATTAAGCTAGGCCCTAATTCAGTATGCCTGGTTTTCTTACAATAAGGGAAGATATGGATACAAGGACACACACCCTCAGAGAATGCCACATGAACATGAAGATGGCCATCTACAAGCCAGTGAGAAAGGCCTGGAACAGATTTTCCCTCCCCGCCCTCAGAAAGAACCAGTCCTGCCCATACCTTGATTGGAGACTTTTAAGCTTCTGGAACTGAGACAATAAATCTCTGATGTTTGAGTTACCCAGTCTGTGGTACTTCATTATGGCAGTGCTAACAAACAGGTATGGCTAAACAATAAGCTTTGTTCCATGTCCAGCCAAAAGAGGCCATCATTTGGGTTTTGTGCTCCAGAATCACAGATTCAAATGCCAGCAGGTAACCCAAAGCAGTGAGTCTAGCTGGAAGGACTACCTAGGGTAGTTACATGAGATTGAGGCACAGGGGAAAGCAGACAGCATCCAGATCTAGCTGGTTGGTACCACACAGAAATACAGGCCTAACACTGCCAGGTAATTTGACTTTTTTAAGAGAAACCCAAAATGTGGATTTTTTTCAAATATAAAAATCCCTGGGTTTTTTTTTTAAGATTTTATTTATTTATTTGACAGACAGAGATCACAAGTAGGCAGAGAAGGGGAGGCAGGCTCCCTGCTGAGCAGAGAGCCGGATGCAGGGCTCGATCCCAGGACCCTGAGATCATGACCTGATCCAGAGACAGAGGCTTTAACCCACTGAGCCACCCAGGCACCCCAAAATCCCTGTTTTTAAATACTGACCACTAACTGGGAAAGCTTCAATATTGTCTTGGCCAGTATCACGTGGGCCAAATAAAATTTTCATGATATCCAGTTTTGCCTACAACTTCATGGTATTTTGAGGAGAGGTTCCCCAGGATGCTCCCAGAATGTGAGAGGATGGATGTGCACGTTTCATTTCTCCAAGCACCTCATTTCCAAGGCTCCTTGAACTGAAGTGGGACTGTGTGACTGGTTCTGACCAGTGGAAATGAGGTGTGTCGCTGCAAGGCTGAGATTGGCAAATATCTGGATGCCTTCGGCTTATGGTCCTCCCCTTCCCGGATGATGCTGGAGGTGCATACTGACCTTGCCAACTTAAGAGGTCGGATTTTTATCTGACAAGGACAAGGTGAAGAAAATTGCAAACTCTTCACATATGGGATCCTTCTCCCTGATGCTGACACTGAAAGAGTGAGAAAAGGGGGGGCTGCCAAATATTAAGATAGAGAATTGGGGTGCATGTTTCCAACATCCTCTTCTTGATCTTGAGGAACAGCAGAAACGTGAGTTAGAGTCAAACTCCCAGTTCCACCTGGGAAGGGAAGTATAATTTGTACTTCCTTTTTTTTTTAACTCCAAAATTATACCATCAACGTAACCAATATAAAGTTCTAATTGAATAATCTTATCAGTCACTTCTACTTCTAACATCTTATTGGTTACAGGACTTAATTAAGTAGTAACATTGTTAGAGACGAAACATACTTTCTGGGTACTAGAAAATGCCACAGAAAGGCCCTGCTCCTTCTTTGGTCTTGCAAGTTGACCTTTGGGCTCTTTCAAAATTCCCATTATCACCTAGGTATAAACTCCTGGGTCTTATGACTCTCAGATGAATACATATTAACTTACTTTTGCAGGCTTATTGAGTACCTTTTAGTGCTTACATGGGAGTTTATGTCCAATATTGCCCTCGGTCACACTTAAAGCCTTTGCTGACTCTTCCTTGACACCCCTCACCATCATTTCTTCACCCAAAACCTCCCTAAACAAGCCCTCCCTGAACAATCTCAGTAAGCTGACTTCCTAGCATTTCTAAATGTTTAAGTCTCCACATGTTGCAAATTTCACTTTGTGAATTTCTTTTAAAAAAAAAAAATAAGTTTAATTACCTTTTTTATTGTCTCTACATCCAACATGGAGCGCAACTCATGAGCTCAAGGTCATGGGTCTTCCCACTGAGCCAGCTGGGTGCCCCTGTAAATTTCTTGAGGTCAAGAACCAGAGTATATTTATTGGCTTATCCCAAGTACCCACCATACATAGTAGTCTTCTATATTTAATTGATCACATCTGTATAATTTTAAATTATTTACATGTAAATATAATGATTTATTGTGATACTTTCCTCATTTCCACCTGTCAAAAATAAACCTTTTGTTTGGAAATAAATAAGCTTATTTAGTTAGGGACTAGCATATATAAACGGAAACTGGTTCTACCTTTGCATCCATATCTCTTAGTTGATGTTTATTTTTTATTGTAACACCTGATGAACTAATGGCATCAGGCAATTTTATTGTTGGGATCTTTTAACCATGTGACTATTTATCTCACATGTTTACACTTGAGAACTAGTAGTTGCAAAGTCAAATAAGCAAGCAATGTAGATTGCTATCTACAGAAAGAATTTATCTAGAACACAGGATGTTATAGAAACAGAAGGTGAGTACATTTTGTTACTGTAGACTTTCCTCACTCAGCTGGAAATTTCCCTTTGTCATTTAAACATTAACTTGAATAGACTAAATCTTGCATTAATGAAAGCATTTTAATCTTCATCTCTAATGCAACTGGGGAACACTGTGTTTCATACATTACTGCACTGTTCTCTATACTTCTGAATAGATTCTCTTGTCAAAAACTGATCATAACCACCCAATGGCTTTTATTGATTGTGGGAACTTCACTGATCTGATTTGTCTCGTGTTTTTGCTCTTCTCTCTTTTTTTTTTTTTTTTTTGAGTAATCTCTACCCCCCACTGTGGGGCTCCAATTTCCAACCCCAAGATCAAGAATCATATACACTACTGACTGAGCCTATCAGGCACCCCTATTTTTGCTCTTTTTTGTACTTTCAAATTTTCCCCTTGGGTATTGGGTGGGCACTTTAGGCACACCCTAATGATCCATTTACCAAAATGTCTTTGTAGTTTGGGAGTGGTTGGAGAGCAGGTAGGTAGTAGGGAAGATAATGGTAGGGTAGGGAGCAGAGGATGTGATGTAAGATCAGATAAGAGGTGCACCTTCGGGGTTTGCAATGGGGATGCTGGACACTCACACAGAGCCGGGGAAGTCAGAGGAAAAAATGCACTATGTAGAAGAGGTAGATCAGAACCCATTCCCCAGGAAATGGATGGCAAGAATATCGCAGAAAGCTGGCTAGCAAGGATTAAAGGTGACTTTCTCCTTGGGTGAATGGGCAAGGAAGAACAGGAAGCCTAGAGACCCAGACACAAGGAGGTCAAGCAATCCTCCTGCCATCACCCCAGAAGTAATTAAAAGGCCTGACAACATGACTGACAGGCAAGGATAGTACAGCCACTGGGCCCAGGGCTTCTAAACTCTATGGAGTAGAAACTCAAGCAATTTTTCAGAGTCACTGTGAGCAGGGAGAAGTCTAATCCCTAGTAAGCCCTGTTAATTGGAGAGGGATGGAGCAATCAACAAATGACGGGGTTCTTGGAGCAAACAGATAGGATGGAGTTAGAAGTAGGACAGAGAACTGGTAATTCTCATACAAGAGCTTACCTAAGTAAAAGGGTCCACTCAGTAGGACTTTACACGAATTTACTGGAGCAAAATTCACATACAATATCTTATTAGTTTCAGGTGTATGTCATAGTGATTCAGTAATTTTATACATTACAAAATGATCCCCGTGACAAGTCTAGGTACCATCTGTCACCATACAGTTATGATAATATTACTGACTATATTTCCTATGTTGTACATTACATCCCCATGACTTATTCTATAACTGACGATTTTTATCTGTTAATCCCCTTAATCTGCCCTCTCCCACCTCCCTACTCTTGTAACCGACAATTTGTTTCCTATATCTGTTTTTATTTTGTTTTGTTTGTTCACTTGTTTTATTTTTTAGGTTCTGCATGTAAGTGGAATCAGACGGTATTTGTCTTTCTATGTCTGACTCTTTTCACTTGGCATAATACCCTCTGGGTCCATCCATGTTTTCACAACTGGCAAGACCTCATCTTTTTTTGTGGCTGCGAAATATACCTGTGTGTGTGTGTGTGTGTGTGTGTGTGTGTGTGTGTGTGTGTATCTCAACACAAAATCTTTATCCATTCATCTATTGACTCTTAGAGTTGCTTCCATACCCTGGCGTTTGTGAGTAAAAGCTACAATGAGCAAATGCATGTGTCTCTTCAAACTGATGTTTTCATTTTGTTTGGAGAAATACCCAGAAGCGGCATTACTGGATTGTATGGTGTTTCTGTTTCTAATTTTTTGAGGAATCATCACCCTGTTTTCCATAGTGACTGCACCAGTGTACATTCCCACCAATGTTGTGAAAGTTCTTTATATATTTTGGCTATTAACTGCCTATTGGGTGTATGATATGCAAGCATCTTCTCACATTCAGTAGGTTGGCTCTTCATTTTGTTATGGTTTCCTTCCCTGTGCAGAAGCTTTTTATCTTGTTGTAGTCCCAATTGTTTACTTTAGCTTCTGTTGCCCTTGCTGGAGGATACCGGTCCCAAAAAATATTGTTGAGACCAATGTCAAAGAGCTTTCTGCCTTTGTTTTCTTCTAGGAATTTTATAGTTCTAGGTCTTATATTTAAGTCTTTATCCATTTTGAATGTATTTTTGTGCATGGTGTAAGACACTGGTCCACTTTCATTCTTCTGCATGTAGCTGCTCAATTTTTCCAAACACCATCGATTGGAAAGATATTCCTCTGTGGGTGAGTGTGTATGTTGGGGGGGGTCCTATATTTTCCAATTTGTATGCACAGAGTTCAGTTGTGTTTGTAAATTAATTTTTTAAGTTATTATTTTCATAGATGTCTCGGGGAAATGGTACAATGGGAGAATGAGTAGTACAGGGAAGATATCCTTAGGATCCAAGTACATTTTCTAGATGGAAACTGCCAATTAATCTCTGAACTTTCTAGAAGAGTTTCAAAGGAACCTCATTTAATTACTAATTCATAAGATCCGTAAGATCAAAACAGCTCAGTTTACGAGTGCATTCTTGGTCCCATTTTTTTCAAGCAGAGAAACAGAGGCATTAATTGCCCAAAGTCCCATGGCTAATATGGGAAATTAGTATTTCCCTATTTTTTAATATTTTACTCCAGTAAATTCTCATTTCTCAGCAGAAATGAGAATGATGCCCTGCTACCCACTATCCAAACAACGTTCATCTTTTCATTATAAAGTGATTGTTCAAAAGATGAGGTGGGATGCCTGAGAGGCTCAGTGGGTTAAAGGACTGACTCCTGGTGTTTGGCTCAGGTCATAATCTCAGGGTCATGAGGTCGAACCCCTCCACCTTGGGCTCCACACTCAGTGGGGAGTCGGCTGGATATTCTCTCCCTTTCCCCTCCCCCAGTCACATGCACTCTCTCTCTCTCTCTCAAATAAATAAAGTCTTTAAAAAACAAAAGAAGATGAGGTAAGGACAGAAAACATGGAGGAGGTGTCTTTTGAGTTGGACTAGAAGAGAGGACCCAATTTTAGCAAGGCAGGAAAGAAACAAAAGACATTCAAAGCAGAAGCACACGTGCAGGAATAGAAAAACAAGATCAGGGAAAATAAGCTGTTCGTTGAGCGTTATTGTTCTGGGTACCCAGCTTCTATGAAACGTAAACACTCCTGCCCATTGATTTAACACATTCAAAGTTTTCCATCAAATACTGGTTCTAAATGGGATTCAACATCACGAAAAACATTTACATCAGAGAAAATAGTAGTTCATAGTACTTAACTTCACAGGATTTTTGTGAAGATTAGCAGTATAACATGTAAAATAATTAGTAGTTAGCTGGCACAAGTAAGCAGTCAGTAAAAACTAGTTGTTATATGGATGTCTGGGTGGTTCAGTCAGTTGGGCGGCTGTCGTTAGCTTGGGTCATGATCACGGCGTCCTGGTTCAAGCTCTGCAATGGGCTCCCTGCCCAGTGGGGAGCCTGCTTCTCCCTCTGCCTCTCTCTGCTACTCTGCCTGTTTGCATTCTCACTCTCTCTCTCTGACAAATAAATAAATACAATCTGAACAAAAAATTATTAGTAGTATTTTAATTATTTTTTAAAAGATTTATTTATTTGACAGAGACACAGTGAGAGAGGGAACACAATTGGGGGGAGTGTTAGTATTTTATTATTTTAGTTATTTTAATTTATATATTATATATAATATATAATTTTATATGATTATATAATATTTTAAATATATATTATATGCAATTTATATGTATGTTATAATGTATATTAATATATAGCATATTATATATGTATACATTGTATACATTATATATTATTTAATATTTAAAATGTACTGGATATTTTTGTAATTATTATTATAACTGTTATATATTATAATACATATTATAATATATATTATTCTATATTATATATAATTATATAGTATTTCAGATAATATATATTATTTTAATTATTATTAAGTTGATATAGGTGGTTCTCTAAATGCATCATTTTAAGAGCATGTTTTTAAATATCATTAGTTTTCTTTCTTCCTTTCCTCCCTCTCCCTCCTTCCTTCCTTCTTTCTTTCTCCTTCTTCTTTCACTCCTCTTTCTTTCCTTCCTTTCTTCTATCCCCTCCTTCTTCCTTTTCTTCTTTCTTCCTTTTTAACCTTATCTTTCTGGAGGCAATGCTCTGGCCTTCATTATTTAAAGTATAAAGTGGTGGGGCACCTGGGTGGCTCAGTTGATTAAGTGCCCAACTCTTGATTTCAGCTCAGGTCATGATCTCAGGGTCCTGGAATGGACCCCCATATGGATCCCCATGTGGCTCCCCATGTCAAGCTCCACACTCAGTGGGAAGTCTGCTTGAGGATTTTTCTCTCTTTCCCTCTCACTGTTCTCTCTCTCTCTAAAATAAATAAATAAGTCTTTATAAACAAATAAAGTAGAAAGTGACTGTAGAAATTTCAGTTTACACTCTATTGGCCAACAACCAAATGGGAAGCCAATGAAGAGAGACAAATGATTGAGAGGGGCTCTTTGCTCCCAGTACACAGAAACCCAGGTGTGTATCCAAAGCCTTAGGCTTTGAACATGATCAAAGAGCACTTATTTGAAAAAAAACAAAGGAATCCATTTGATGTAAAGTATGACAGCAAACAGAATGAGACTTAAATACCCAAAGACCTCAAAGGCATAAAACTACTTATCAGCTGATTAAAGACGTAACTTTCTAGTTCCAAAAGTAGAGCCAAAATGGGCTTTTTTCTTCTAGAGCAGTGGTTCTCAAAATGTGATATTCTAAACAAATGCATCAATATTATGGAGGTGTTTTTAGAAAAGCATATTCTTGGCCCCACCTGAGACCATTTGAATCAGAAAGCCTGGGCATAGAGCCCAGAAATCTGTGTTTGGTCAAGCCCTCCAGGAGACTCTGGTGCACACTCAAGCTTGAGAATCACAATTGTCCATAAGTTGACTTTTGCACAAAGACATAGTCCCACAGAGAGTGAAACAAGAATAAACAAAGTGATTGTCATCTCCCATGCTCTCATGACCAAGTGAGGGAGAAAGGAAAGGACCATTCAGCCAAAATGCAGCTGAGGGTTCATTTCTCCAGGCCCCATAGGCAGGTGGAGGACACGGGTGGTTGAAGACATTCATGTAGTCAACAACTCTTCAGGAAAAATTGAGTTTGACCTTTGCCCCAACATACAAGGTCAACATGAACTGGTGGTGGCTGCGACACCAACAGCATGAACTGGGTGTGAGTTCTAATGCATTATGCTGTCCAACAGGGATGGTCATTGGACCCTTCCTCGCGGCGGGCTGGCTGGACCTAGTCCTCTTACTGACAGGGGCAGGAGTTCCCAGTCACATCAATGGGGGATGGGCATTCATTCAGGCAAGAGGCTGCCAGGCAAACAGCATGCTCCAATTCTTTTATTTATTTACTTTTTTAAAGATTTATTTATTGAGGCACCTGGGTGGCTCAGTCAGTTAAGTGTCTGCCTTCAGCTCCGGTCATGGTCTCAGGGTCCTGGGATCGAGCCCCCCATCAGGCTCCCTGCTCAGCTGGGAGTCTGCTTCTCCCTCTCTCTCTCTCTGCCGCTCCCTCTGCTCTCTCTCTCTCCCTCTTATTTATTTATAAATAACTTATTTATTTGAGAGAAAGAGAGCATAAAGGCATGAGAGGGGGAATACAGGCGTAAGGAGAGACAGAATCCTCAAGCAGACTCAGCAGTGGATACAGAGCCTGTTTTGGGTCTCAGTCTCACAACCCTTAGATCATGACCTGAGCTAAAACCAAGAGTCGGTTGCTTAACCGACTGTGCCACCCAAGATGTCCCCCCCAATTCATTTAAAACATATACATCAGTCTCCCTTATCTGTGGGTGGGATAAGTTCCAAGAAACCCAGTAGATGCCCAAAACTGCCAAAAGATCTGAAACCTATATATAATCTACATTTATCCTATACATATGTACATACCTAGGTTATATTTTAATTTATAAATTAAGCTAATAAGAGATTAACAGCAATAACTAATAATAAAATAGGACAATTGTAACAATATAATGTTGTATGAAATATTATACAATGAAAGTAATGTGAATTTGGTTCCTTTCTCAAAATATCTTCTTTTTCTGCACTCAGGCTTCCTCTTGTGGTGATGTAAGATGATAAAATGCCCACATGATGAGATAAAGGATGGGAATGGCATAGGCACTGGGATGGAGCATTAGGCTCCTATCGACCTTCTAACAATATGTTAGAAGGAGTATCATCTGCCTTCAGACCCACGTTTGTCTTCAGGTAACTGCAGAAAGCAGAATCAGGGACAAAGGGAGACTAAAAAGTCAGTAACCCACTAACATTTTAAAAAAGATCATTGGTAGCCAAACTTAAATTGCTATATTTAATCTAGTTTTATCAGACTGTTTTATATCTAAAGGCTTCAAATACTTTGAGAGTCTAGCGACAAAGACCGAAAGGCTCATTGTAATTGCTATTTACCAGGGCAACTGAGAGGCTCAGTCGGGTAGGTGCCTGACTCTCAGTTGCAATTCAGGTCATGATCTCAGGGTGGTGAGATAAAGCCCTGAGTTGGGCCCTGAGCTCAGCATGGAGTCTGCGTCAGATTCCCTCTCCTTGTCCCTCTGCCCCTGCTCACTTCTGTGTGTGCACACTCTCTCTAAAAAAAAAAAATAATAATAATAATTGCTATTTACCTGGAGGACCTTAGCCCCACAAAAATAGACAACTGTCACAAAAGAATGTCCCCACAGTCACATCTTCATGGAGTTTAAAAAACTGTGAGAAAAAAATTGTTAGTATAGTCTCTACCAATTATTTCTCAGATTTTGAGGGCCATTTTGTATACTTTATTCGTGGAACATCATATCAATATTAAATATAAAGCAGGCTTAGGTTGTTTATTTAATTAGAATATTCCTTTAAATGTGGAAGGCAGGGGAATGATATGTGAACAGGGAATGATACATGAAGCCTGCTTTCTTCATTGGTAAAATGATAGCTTTAATATAAAAATACTGGAAAACAAGACATTCTCATTATGGCGACTGAGTAATGAACAACAATGTCACAATCTAGCTCTGTAAATAACATATTGACTGTATGTATAATATTCTTCTTTCTGTCTATGCAAATATTTTCCATTTACGCTCTGTTTGCCAAGATAAAACCATTTTTAAATGACTTCCTTAAAATAACACCATCTTCTTTACTTTTTCTAAGTCCTATATTTACTTTCAACTAAAGATATTTTTAAGGTTTTAGACTTCACTAGAGATTCTTTTAGAAAGGGGTTAGAAACTGGCATAAAGAAAATTTTTAAATGTTATAGAAAACTACCAAATATATGGAATTTCTTCCGATTCTTATTTGCTGGCATATTGGTCTCCACCCCCCCCAAAAAGGTGTTACACAAATATATAGAAATTGTTCTATAACAGAAGAACAAATGTCTACGTTCTCTATGTACAATGTTTCTTTTTCGTGAAAGGGATTCTGACCAGGAGCTCACTCCAACAGGGGGAATTAAGTTTCTCAGTAAACTCGGGGCTCTTTGGAGAAGTTAGTGGTCTAATAATGATGCTTTGAAAGAAAATATAATTCCCATTCAAATGTCGGTACATCAGATGTACTGCTTTTAGGGATGATATAAGTGTGATATAAAAATGGTAGGATTTGAGATTCCCTCATCCGTCTTAACTTTCAAGATATCGTGTACACGTTGGCTGGAGTTAACAACATAGCTCTTTCATGGGCTGCTGAAAATTTTGCACTCTCCCTCCCACCCTTTGTAATACTTGTTAATGTGGGAAGAGCAGAGTAAGCAGAAAATAAAAAGTGCCTCTCTTTTGTTCCATATGCCTTACCAGCTCTGGGCCACCATTCTGCTTCATCTGCCTAGAATTTAAGGAATGAAACTGCTTTGGTTATATGCATTCCTCTCATCTAATCTTTTTTATTACCTTCATCTTACAGATGAAGAAGTTGAAGGAAAAGAAGAATCAGAAACTGCAAAGCCTCCAAGCTTTACCACCGCAATGTAGTTTTAGCAGATGGACCTGTCAATTTGTATTCATGAAATGTACACCCACCATTCTGAAATGATCAGGCTCGGCTGTAATAGTCCTTCTTTCCCAAGACTGTGAGTTTTCAGGGTATTTAACTTTTCATAAGAGTAGGACTGTAGAAAACTCCTGCTTATCAGAGATAATTTGTAGTTGTATTCTTTAAGATTCAGTTTGGCTCTAGGTAACAGAAATTCCCCCCACAATAAGAGAGAGGTTTGTTTCTGTCTGATGTAAAAGCTGGGAGGCAGGCATGTCCGGGCTGGCCAAGCAGATTCTCAGAGCCCGGGACCCATGCCCCCTCTACTGCATTGCTATCCCGGTCCTAAGTTTTCTTCATGGTCCGGGATGTCTGTCAGGGTGCCAGCAATTACGTTTGAATTCCAGCCTGCTGAAGGAGATAGTGGGGGGAGGGCATGTCTCATTCTTTTAAAGACATTTCCCAGAAGTTGTGCATAAAACTCCGTTGACATTAAATAATTCGGCATCAAATGAGATGACAAGAATTTAGTCACATGGCCACCCCTGGATCTAAGGAAGGAGGAAAATTTTTCTTTATTGTGGGTTGCCGTGATGCCCCCTGAAACCTGATGCTACTACTAAGGAACAATGGGACAGGCCTGGATTTGGGGGATCAAGCCATCTGGTAGAGGGAAAGAGGTATGGGGCCTTGGGAATGCCTTCATGCTGGGAGGACAGTGGAGTGAACTGGGGACTTCAGAGAGCTGGAGAGCATATACCCATAGAGATCTGGGCCATACATAGCCAGATCTTTCAGTTTTGTTTTGTTTTGTTTTGTTTTTTTTAAGAGAAGCCAGAAATCTGGATTTTTATGTGAAATTCCTGATTTTTAAATATTGCCAGTACATTAAAATGTAAAAAACAAAAAACAAAAAACCAGTGTAGTCCAAATAAAACCCGTCTGTGTCAAGCCTACAAGCTGACAGTTCACTTTCTTTGATCTGAAAGAATTGGCTTTGTTTCTTTTTTAGATTTATTTTCAATTAAACAGCAAATATTGAGAGAGGATGATGTGTAAGGTACCACATCAAGGGCCATGAAGGACAAAAAGATATAATCTTTCTCTGGAACAGGAAAGTCTCTGATGTAGGAGACAGGTTTTATGACAAGAATTGGAAAAAACATTTTAAAAAAAGAAGAAGAAGAAGTTTCAGTAACTGGGTTTTAGTTTTATTTTGTTTTCATTTCAGCCCAATTTCCTTACCTGACCTCCATCTTGTTTCCCTGGGTCTTTCCTTCATGTTTAATGGTTTCCATCCCCATTTTAGCTCACCCAAGTAAATAACTTTGTCCCCAGAATTCTGTATTCATAAATACACCTCTTGGAAATATCAAATATTCTCTTATTTTTCTGTTCTCAATATTGTTTTTCTAAGAAATTGCCTTAAGTCTTTCTTCACCTGCACCAGTCCTTGGAAAGCTAACCTTATAAACATGCATCTCTGAACTTGACTGTGTCCTCCAAAGAATGTATTGTTGGGACAAGAATTATCAATATTTAAGTGTCTACTGTATTCACTTTGCTTCTGCCAGAAGGAGAAAGTTGAGAGCCCAGGGTAAAGCCACCAAAGCCACTGAATCAATCCTCTTAGGAAAAGCATTGAGAGTGGAACACAAGCTAGTCTCCCTCTGCCCTGGGGGACAGCAGATACCCAATCCCACTGCGTTCTCTGATGCTGTACTAACTGGCAGACTGGAATCAGAACTGGCTATAACATTTGCAAGATCCATTGCAAAATGAACCTACAGGACCCCTTGTTCAAAAGTGCTAAGAATTCGCAGCCAGCAACTGCAAAGCATTCAGCTAAGAGTGGGGCACTTCTGAGTGCAACGTATAGTGTGACTGCACACGTCTCATGACTGCAAAGTTGACCGTGACGCAGCAGTGGCCAGGGGAGTGACAGGGAAAATACCACCCAGAAACAGAAGGGGAGTGGTTTTACAGGGGTATTGTGGGGTGAGAGAAGCACAGGGGCAGTTGGTATGAGGGAAAAAATGGAGAGGAAGGGATAATGGGGTTTTGTGTAAGTGAAAGGACCTGCTTATTACCCTTTACGGTGTTCAAGAGATACAAGTGACGAAATAAAGTTATTCTGAGAGAATGGTTTAGTCTCTAGGACTCTGGTGCCATTCATGGACTGAGACACAGGAGGTTACAACCGTATATCCATTTCATTGCTATTAGTCAAGTCACAGGTTAAGGGATCACTGACACTTTGAGTAATGGTAGCTTGTTTGCATTTATGATCTGTAAGAAAGAACACCATGCTCGGCTGACCAACTTCCTTCCTTCCTCCGGCAAATATGAAGTCCTTCATTATCGTTCAGTAAGGAGCTTAAATATTTTCACTGAACAATTGTTCAAGTTAAGCAACCAAAGGATTATTTGTCCTAATATAATTGCAAAGAAGATCATAATGGATCTTACGTGTTCCTAGCTGCTTATGTCACCGCACTCGCTAGAAGTTTGATTCAAGGGTATGGTCTCTCCAGAGTCTTGTTGATCTGTTGACCTCCCTCTTTACACCCTTCCATCCGCACCTGACTTCCATTTCGCTCTTTGCACTGTGTTCCTACAGCCGCAATTTCCATGCAAACAAGTGTTCTCACAACATCGATTGCTTCCCAGAAAATTCCTTTGACCTCCTTGCCTTGAGTAATAGGTCACTTTTCACCCAAAGTATAGCCCATATTGGGTTCTAAATATGACTTTTGTGCTACCACTTTTTAGTACCCTTGGGAAAAGTCCTTCCTTCTTTATTTTTAAAAATATTTTATTTATTTGACACACAGAGAAAGCACAAGCAGGGGGAGCAGCAGGCAGAGGGAGAGGGAGAAACAGGCTCCCTACTGAGTGATATGGGGCTCCCCATCCCAGGACCCAGGGATCATGGTCTGAGCTGAAGGCAGATGCTTAACGACTGAGCTACTCAGGTGCCCCAAGGACACCCCTTTCTTTTCAGAGGCCTCAAAATCCTTAGCTGCCTTAGCCCTCAACCAAGCTCATTCTAAAAATGTCTAGCCTTGAATCAATCCAACCATCCATCTCCACTCCTACACCTCCAATGCTAGACTACAGGAGAAAATAACACAAATGTTGGGATTATTGCCACCAGAAACATATGGTCTCCACCTCATTTATGCTTCCAGTAATGTTTGCCAGTTCCTGATATGTCCCTGGTGAATGTTCTCTCCGAATCTTCCCAGATCTCCTGAAAATACTCTTCCATTTCCTCATGCCACCTGTGCTGATACTGACCTCTTTTCTCTTAGAAATTAACCTCTCTTTCCCCATAGGGAGGAAAAAGATATTGCTCTTGGGTGTGGACTTTTTCCATTTCCTGCTCCTGTAGCATTTACAAATAAGTCTATGAATGTATCCACCTTGTGGTACACTGATTGCATCAATGGCCCAAATTAATGGCCTCTCTTTTCCACACCCTTTGCCCTGCAACTTTGTAGTCCCTTCCCACTGTGACCCTGGGCTTGGCTGTGGGACTTCTGCGAAGGATTGAAGAAGTTCTTGTGTGTCTCCACCTTCTATTTTTTGGAAGCCTGCCACACAGCCGTGAAAAGTTGACCAGTCTAGAAGGCTGAGGGGACATGCAACAGAACTGTAATGTCCTAGTCAGGACCAGCCTTGTGCTGTCAGCCCCTTGCCAAGCCCTCAGCCGACCGCAGATAAAATACAAACAACCCCTTTGACGAGATTTGCCAAATCTCGTCAGCAGAACCACCTTGTGGACCTGCAGACCCATTAGAAATAATAAGTGGGGGGGGCTCCTGGGGGGCACTATTATTAGAAATAATAAATGGGCTCAGTGGGTTAAGCCTCTGCCTTCAGCTCAGGTCATGATCTCAGGGTTCTGGGATCGAGCCCCACAGTAGGCTCTCTGCTCAGCAGGGAGCCTGCTTCCCCCTTTCTCTCCGCCTGCCGCTCTGCCTACTTGAGGTCTCTCTCTGTCAAATAAATAAATAAAATCTTTTACAAAAAAAAGAAATAATAAATGGGTTTGTTTTCATTGACCAAGTTTTGAGTGGTTTATGATGCACAATAGCAAATACAAACTCTGACCCCACCTTTCTCTGTTCTCAGAGGAAGAAGTATACCTTCTTTTTTTTTTTTTAAGATTTTATTTATTTATTTGACAGATCACAAGTAGGCAGAGAGGCAGGCAGAGAGAGAGAAGGGAGGAAGCAGGCTCCCCGCTGAGCAGAGAGCCTGATGCGGGGCTCGATCTCAGGACCCTGAGATCATGACCTGAGCCGAAGGCAGAGGCTTTAACCACTGAGCCACCCAGGCGCCCCTATACCTTCCTTTTTTAAGGCAAATTCTACTTCTTGCTGTTTATCTCATTCCTGCCCCTATACTTTCAGATCTCTTCCTTTCTGATTGTCTCTCTCCATATTGTGAACCTCTTGCTCTGCTCTCACTTTCCCTAATATGTAAGCATGTATAAATCTCTCTAAAATAAAACAAACACGTATGAAAAAGTAAACCTGTATCTTCAGCAAGTTACTGACCTATTCTGGCATTCCTTCTATTTATATGTCTTGAAAGAATAGTCTATCCTTGTATAGTTGTCTGGGTTCTCCAGAGAAACATAACCAACAGGATGTACTATATATACAGAAAGAGATTTATTTTAAGGAATTGACTCATGCAATTGTGAAGACTTGGTAAGTCCAAAAAGAAATACACACACACGTGTGTGTGTGTGTGTGTGTGTGTGTATATATATATATATATATATACATATAAAATGGGTAGACCAGCAAGCTGGAGACCCAGGGAAAAGTTGCAGTTCAAGTTCAAAGACGGTCTAGTGGCAGAATTCCTTCTTGCTTAGGGAGGTCAGTCTTTGTTCTGCTAAGCCTTCAACTGATTGGATGAGGCCCACCCATATTATACAGGATAATCTGCTTTACTGACAGTCTAGTGATTTAAATGTTAAATTCATCCCAACTACATCTGGGGAAAACCCAGAAGAATGTTTGACCAAGTATCTGGGTACCCATGGTCTGGGCAAGTTGACACATAAAATTAACCATCACAACTTGCTATATCCCTTTTTTTTTTTACTCAGCAATGATTCACTCTTTTCAGTTAACACCTTATTAATATACTGAAGGCATTTGATACAACCACACACTTTTTGTTCTTTTACTTCCTTTGTAACCCTTTCTCCTAGACTGTAATCCTAGACTACTGCTTTCCTGTTTTCTTCATAGCGCTTCTTCCTTTGCTTGCTTCTTAAATGATCTTTAGGGTTGTGCTGCCCTGACTGTCTGGATCCTTGCCATGCTAGTTGCTTTACCTACTATATGTTATATCTTCCACTTAGCTCTCTGTTTTGAGTCACATGCTCATTCATTTATTCATCGGAGTTATCTATTTTGGGTACTAAACACTATGGCGGTTTATGGCAACCTCTAAAATGGCCGCCAAGATCCCTCCATCCTGTTATTCACACCCTTGTTTCGCCCCTCCCCTTAAGTGTGAACTCGCAATAAACAGAATACAGCAAAAGCAAGGAGATGCCATTTCTGAGATTCGGTTATAAATAGACTCTGGCTTCTGACTCGCTTGCCCACCCTTGCCTTTCTTGGTGCTTCCCCACTCTCTTTCCTAGAGTCCTTGCTCTGGGGGAAGGATGTTGAGATATCCAGTGTAGGAGGCCTTACAGAGGGGCTTGTGTGACAGTGAATTCACATGTCCAGGCAACAGCCAGTAAGAACTTGAGGCCTGCCAAGGGAGGCCTGGAAAGGGAGCTTGGAAAGAGATCCTCTTCCAGTTGAGTGTTGAGGTGCTTGCACACAGCTCTGGTAGTTGCCTTTATCGCAGACTTGTGAGACACCCAAAGTCAGAGGCACTTGGCTGAGATGCACTTGGATTTCTGACCCACAGAAATTGTGAGAAAATATACATCTGTGTTTTTAAGTTGTTAAGTTTGGTGTAATTTGTTTTACAGGGGTAGATACCTAATACAGGGCTACCCAGTGTCCAAAGTCAATTCAGATATAGCCCCTAGATGCAATAATCCTCTAGACTATTAAGGGTGATAGAAAAGAGGTCACGATCACAGTACAACATGCTAGATGTTATAGAAATATACACCGCAGGATGCCTGGGTGGTGCAGTGGGTTACATGTCTGATTCCTGGTTTTGGTTCAGGTCATGATCTCAGGGTTGTGAGATTGAGCATGGAGATTGGGCTCCATGCTCAGTGTGGAGTCTGTTAATGACTCTCTCTCTCTCTCCCTTTGCCCCTAACTCCCCTTAAATAAATCAACTAAATTTTTAAAGAAACATACACAGCGAGTGGTGGCAGAACACAGAGAATTTTAATTGTGCTTGATACTAAAGGATTCCCTTGGCAGATCCTACTTTGTCCCTGAATGAGGATGTTAAGCGATCTGATAAAAATGAGGAAAAAAGATGATAGGACACTTAGAGAAAGGAAAGGTTTAGAACCTCTTCTGGGAAGAATTGTTGAAGGATTTGACAAAGAAACAAATAATGGTATCCAGGCAGTGTGGAGTTGGGGTCGAAGATCATGGACTTCAGGACCTTCCGTCAAGATTGGGTTTATGGGGGCGCCTGGGTGGCTCAGTGGGTTAAAGCCTCTGCCTTCAGCCGGGGTCATGATCACCAGTCCTGGGATCGAGCCCCGCATCGGGCTCTCTGCTCAGCAGCGAGCCTGCTTCCTCCTCTCTCTCTCTGTCTGCCTCTTTGCCTACCTGTGATCTCTGTCAAATAAATAAATAAATAAAATCTTTAAAAAAAAAAAGATTGGGTTTATGTATCAAATGGTCTTAGCAATAAGACTAGAGAGGCTGGTGGTTGAATTTGGGACTTCAGAGAAGATTATACAGAAGAGCCAAAAAGCCAATGAAGAGAAACAGCTGAGAAAAACAGACAATTCTTAGAGTTCTGGCTCATGGAATTCAGGTTGAATAAGGAAAGAGAGACAATCAAAGCTGCTGAGAGTCTGTGGGAAACACAGCCGATTCTGACCTCCTACCAATCCCTAGGACTAAGGGAGTGAGTGCTAATGGGTTTAAGCCCGGGTCACGCCCTCCATTTTGGAGTTGGAGGAGACTTCCAGCAGAGTGTGGGAAAGGAATGGTTACCAGAAGGAAATGCTGTTATGCTACCATGAAGATTGAATCAATGTTTTATAACAGAGACTCCTGGTTCCCTACCAAAATTTCCATTTCTTCCAGAGTATGAGAACCTCTAGTTTTTAGAAAGTGGAGTAACAACTGCCTTTCCTCCTGTGGCTAGGGATAGCCATGTAACAACTCGCTGCTCAAAGGGATGTGGACAGAAGTATGTATACAGCTTCTGGACTCGGCCCTTAAAGGGAAGGGGATAGCGTTCCATTTCCCTTTTATTCCTCTTCCGCCAGCTGGAAAGTGGTTGTGGTGAGCCAACTTGGACCAGGAGGAAGAGATTACATCCTAGGGAGGACAGGACAACAGAATGAAGCTATAATCCCTGGATGATATCATGGAGCCTTCATGGTCCTATATGAGGGACAATTAAGCTACATTTTTTTTAAAAGATTTTATTTATTTTTTTGACAGAGATCACAAGCAGGCAGAGAGGCAGGCAGAGAGAGATGAGGAAGCAGGCTCCCTGCTGAGCAGAGAGGCGGATGTGGGGCTCGATTCCAGGACCCTGAGATCATGACCTGAGCTGAAGGCAGAGGCTTTAACCCACTGAGCCACCCAGGCGCCCCTAAGCTACATTTTTGAAGCTGCTATGTGAACCAGACTAATGCCATCTTGGATAGATCTGCCATGATGACCCCTCTGTGACCTGAAGCCTCCTTGAGCACAGCCCCACGAACACCCACCCCCAACACATTCTTTCTTTTTGTTTAGCCACACCCTTAAGTATACCCTCAGGGCATATGTCCCTGATCGGCTTCGGAGATATGAATATGACACATGACAATTTTCAAACATTCTCCTCCTGGGTAGTCCCCCAGCAAGTATTTCCCAGCCTCTAAGGCTATAAAAGCAGTCTTCTGGGAGGTGGGGTTGCGGAGATCTACAGGCCTTGCTGCCACAGAAGACACGAAGACACGCTTCTGTCTGTAAGTCCCCTTAATAAAAAACCATTTCTTGTAAGCTGGACTTGTCCGGCCTTTTTATTTGGTCTTATGGCCCCTTCAGCCTTTGCAGATTGTTCTGCATATACCTTCCTTTTACAAAACCACCACTTTTGATGTGGTTCTCTGTCACAAGTGGCTGGGCCTATACTTCAAGTAATTCAGATATGCAGTAGAAAAAATAAGCTGGGAATAGAAATGACCATAGCAGAAAACAGAAAGTAGTAAGCAATAAACAGAGGCAGAGGCAAAAAGTAGGGGTGCAGAGAAGCATCACCTCACTCCGGGCTGTGACCTTTCAGGAGAGGTTGAAGGGTCTGATCAGTGACAAACTCTAGACTGCCTGTAGGTTGGTGGAGTGCAGGCCAAGGAATATGCCTCAACAGCATGATTCTTCCAGAAAGGGACACAGCAATGGTTCTAGGTAAAGCAGTGATTATGGTAGTAAAATGACGCAAGCAACTTTGGAGCCTTGGTATACTTACTTAAATAAATCATGGTTTGGGCTAATGCTTCTTGATAATCATCATGGAAATTTAGAAATGCAGGAGCGAAAGAATTCTTAGCCAAGCAGAAAAAAACTGTTGTAATGCAGTTTTAAAAATAAGGCCAGCAATGCTAAGTAAGTTTTGGGGATAGCCGGTAGAAGCCAGATGTAATTCCCAGGCCAGTGAGGGCTGAGAATTTGTGCTTAATTTGTAAAGAATCCCATCGAAGCTTTTTATTCCTTTGGCAAAATTATAACCTCAGGTTGCTATTTGTGATGCCCTCTTTTAATTTTCCATGGGCATACTTTGCATTAACATAGCACTTTTTAGCTTTCAGAATATTTTAACATATTTTTTCATATGATCCTCAGAATAATCCTGGGCAGTGAAGTGTGAGTGGAGAATTAGTAACATTTCCGTTTTGCTGCTGGGGAAGTTGAAGCTCTAAGTCTTCAAGAGATCTTCCCATGATGAAGCACTAGTAATTGGCAGAGGGACTTGAGTATCACGCTCTTGCCAATCATCTGATTTTCCTGGTATTTGCTCAGCCTTTCTTCTTTTATGCAGGAAAAAATATGTTGTGGCTCATGATGAAACTGGAGTAAACCTCACACAACAAATTATTCAGGGCATTTTTGTTATCTAGAGCTGCTCTGGCCAGTAGGTAGCCTCTAGCCGCATGCGGCCATTTAGATTTAAATTAAATTTAAAACTCAGCTTCTCGTAGTCACGTGAAGGGGTCAGTGGTTACACTTGGCCAGCGGTTACTCTACTGATACAGAACACTTCCATCACGTCGGAGAGTTCTGTTGGACAACCTAAAGGTGTCTCTCACCAATCCTCAGTCTTGCCCTCAGTGTGTGCATAATCCAAGCCCAAACTCTTCCACTTCCTACAGCAGATTTGCAAAGTGGTATTCCCAGTTTTACAACTGGTAACACCGAGAAATCGTTTGACCTAGACGCGCTACGAAGGAACGGGAAATAAAAGCCCCAAAGCCTTCCACCCAAGTCCGGCCAGCAAATGGGCGGTGAAAGACAACCCACCCAGACGTAGAAGAGGAAGGAGAGGCAAAGGGGCGGAGCCGAGCGCAGCGCGCTGGGGGGGGGGGGGGGGGCGCCGTCACGAGGCCGGGGGCGGGACCACGAGAGGCGGGCCCGTGGGTGGAGAGGGGAGCAGGGCGGCCGGCGCGCCAGCACTGCCGTGCGTGCTCACGTGACAGGTCCGCGAGGCCCCGCTCGCGCAGTCGTCTGGACGAGCGAAGATGGCGGCCGAGAGGGAGCCTCCTCCTCTGGGGGACGCGAAGCCCACTGACTTTGAGGAGCTGGAGGACGGAGAAGACCTGTTCACCAGCACTGTGTCCACCCTCGAGGTGAGACCGCGTCGCCGTGGGTGCTGCGCTCCGCTACTGCCGCGCGTCTCACCTTTAGGTGCCTTTCCCCTGCCGGGACTTGTCCCTCCCCACCCCCCCGGGTTTGCAGGGACCTGCTCGGGGCGACACCTGTGACGCGAGTCCCACCTCAGGTACCTGTCAGCGGGCTGGAGCTTGGCCTGGACGGCTAGGCTTCCTCGGGAGACCAGCCCTCGGGCCGGGGGCTGACCTGATCCTCTCTGGGGGGGCAGGGACCGGCCCGAGCATCTCAGCGCCCTTTGCCGGCTCAGCTGGCCTTCCTCTGTGTCACTTGCATCTCTTCTTCAGACCAGAAAAGGGCTTGCCCTGAGTCCTCGTAAACCTCACCACCCTCCCGACGATCTCCGCACCCGCTTTGAAGAGGTGCTTGCTTTTTCCTTCCCAAGGGAGGGTGTGCCCCTGAAAGGAGAGAGCAGTGAACTGGGTGTTGAGTGGCCCTGGCTGTCCAGGGAGCGTGTGGATGCACTTTTCCCAGTTATGACCCTTCATGGACTGCCGGTTCCCCTTGAGGGAGGTGCCTCAGCATTTGACTGTTAAATGCATTTAACCGGTTTGCCTTCTTTAGTTGCTAGACTTTTTAAGAATGAGAGTGTTTAAAAAAGAAAAAAAAAAAAAAAGAATGAGTGTTTATAAAATATTAAGTTGAAGGGAGGGTGTAGTCCAGGAAAGTGCTGGTTGGTTGTTGGGTTTTTGTTTGTTTTATTTTGTGTTAAAGTTATCTCGGAGAAGTAAAAACAGATCCTCACTCCCTTTTTCCTCTTTTCTCGCTTGGTCAGCGGTCTCTGAAGTTGAGTGTTCCTGTTTTTGTCAAAGGAAACACTGTTAACTGTATTGGCCTCCTAGATCTATTTCGGGTTTGAATTGCTTTGCATTTGGTGAGGGCGCCCGCACCTCATAGCCCAGTTTTATGCATGTATGTATATTAAAATGTATGCAAATTGCCCAGAAGATTGTTTACCTTGGGCTGTATTTCCTTATAAAGTGCTTTTTAGTATGCTTTTTTGGGGGGGGGGGGGCTTGTGCAGCTAGACACCGAATCAGTTGGAAATTACAGTAAAAGACCTTTTATTTGAAAGTCATTTACTGGGAACTTCCGGGAACCGCTTTCCACAGTGACCATACACTGCAAATTGTGTATACAGATTCTCAGTCAAACCCCACCTCCCCTCAGATTATATGCTTCTTGGGGCTGGGGATAGTGCCTTGATCATCTTTGTGTTCCTTCCAGTCCTGAATATTTCCATTTGGTAAATGTTTGCTGGATTCATTGTCAAAACATCATCTCTTAACAATTAGTAAAAATTGTCTTGCGTAACAGATTAACCTTTTGGGTTTAGTATCTTTTTAGCCCTTTATACTTATTGTATAACTATCTTAAAATGTAATGAGAGTTAGTGTCTGTGTAGGATTCTAAGACCTGTATTTTCTTGAGGGCTGCAGAGGTTTTCCACCAGCTAGGATCAAAACAAACTATTGACCTAGAGTAAACTTGACACTGAACACTAAGCATTCTGTTTAATTGAGGCTTTTAGGAGTTGAGTAAAAGGAATTATAATCTGGTTATATTATATTTATATATAAATATATATATATTTATAATCTGGTTATATTATAATCTGGTTGGGTCTTTTTAATAGGGTCTTTGCCCTTTTTTTCCCAATAAAAGTCTACAGAACTTTTGAGTATGAATCAATTTATCTTGGTTAGTACACGGTGAAAGTTGTAAATAAAGTTGATTTTGATTGTTTATCTAAACCCTTTTTGTTACAGATTCATTCAGGTTATTAACTTTAAGGTAGTATAACTGAGAATTATAAATTCAGAATGTTTTTTGCTTTCCAAACTCTTACAGGAAGGATATATAGCAGTGTTTTTTTAGTATACCAAAAGTGCTGTAAGGGAATTTTCTTTTTCAGTAACTCCACTTTCGTTTTAGAAGTGCTTCTCAAACCTCCTGTGTTGGAGAAAGCAGGGGATTCTTGTTTGAAATGCAGATACCCCTAGATCAGTGCTTTTCAGAGTTTATACATAAGTTACCTAGGGATCTTGTTAAAGTGCAAATTATGATTCTGTAGGGCTGGGAAAAGTCTGTTATGCATTTCTAACAGACTCCTCATGACATTGCTTCTGGTCCACAGACAATAATAAGTTCCCAAGCCCCAGATAATTCTGATGTAGATCATCTGCTTTGATAGTTATTATCTAAGCTGTAAATTGAAAGACATATAAATTAATGTCTTTAATTAAAGAAAAAGTACGAGTTTTAAAAATTACACATTTATGTAGAAACTTTTTCCTTTGAGGGCATGTGGAGGAAAAAAATCAATTGAAATCCGTATAGGTGAAATAAGATAATAGACATTTTCAGTGTCATCATTGTTAGGCTTGTAATGACTGTACAACTTAGTGTATATTTTTAACATAATATTAGACTTCTTTCATTTCATAATTAAGAGCAGCCACATAAAGCCAAATTCAGTGAATGAAGCATATTTAAAACTCTTAGTGTTTGTTATTGTTGTCACTATGAAACAAGAAATAGGCAGCAGCTGACATAGGGGGAAGAGAAAGAGAAGGAGAAAGAATCTAGTGAAACTTGTTCTTTTTGGTACCTGAGAGGCAAGGCTTTAAATGTTTAAGAATACTGCTTTTTCCTTAAGTGATACAGCCCTAAGCTTAAAAGGTGCTTGCCCTAGAGCAGTATGGAATAGTAAGATCACACCCTAAAGAAAATAATAAAGGGGTGCCTGGGTGGCTCAGTTACTTAAGTGTCTTCCTTTGGCTCAGGTCTTGGGTCCTGGGTAGCCCTGCTCAGCGGGGAGTCTGTCTCTCCCTCTGCACTTCCTCCCCTCCTAGAGCATGCACATTCTTTCTCATGCGTGCTCTCTCAAATAAATAAAATCTTTAATAAAAAAATAAAGTTGGGAAATTTATATGATATGCCTTGTTCTCTAACTTAAACAGCTTTATTGAGCTATAATCTACATACCATGCAACTCATTCATTTAATGTGTACAATTTAATGGTTTTCTAGTACAGTCACAGATACATGCACCCATCACTACAGTTAGTTTTAGAACATTTTCGTCACCTCAAAATGAAACCCCATACTTTTTTTTAAGATTTTATTTATTTATTTATTTGACAGAGATCACAAGTAGGCAGAGAAGCAGGCAGAGAGAGAGGAGGAAGCAGGCTCCCCGCTGAGCAGAGAGCCTGACGTGGGGCTCGATCCCAGGATCCTGGGATCGTGACCTGAGCCGAAGGCAGAGGCTTTAACCCACTGAGCCACCCAGGTGCCCCGAAACCCCGTACTTTTTAACTATGACCCCCTGTCCCCATTCCCCAAGCCTCTCTGTCTCCAACCTTCAACAACCACCAACTAACTTATGTCTCTGTGGACTTCCCCGTTCTGGACTTTGTATGAATGAAATCATATATGTGGTTTTTCATGACTGGCTTCTTTCACTTAGCATAATGTTTTCAAAGTCCTTTTTATAGAATGGGATGGAATAATATTTCATCGTGTGGCTGTACCACATTTTGTTATCAGTTCGTCAGTTGATGGACATGTGGATTGTTTCTACGTTTTGGCTGCTGTGAGTAATGCTGCAGTAAACGTTTGTGTATAGTTAGAATTACTGGGTCCTATGGTAACTGTACTACATTTAATCATTTGAATAATAGCCAGACAGACTGTTTCCCAAAGAAGTGGCCACACCATTTTACATTTCCCCCAGCCATGTGTGAGGGTACCAGTTTCTTCATACCCTCACCAACACTTGTTAATACGACTTTTTTGGGTTCTGTTCATCTTAATGAATATGAAATGGTATCTTAGTGTAGTCTTGATTGCATTTTCTTGGTAACTAAAGATATATATGCACGTCTTTTCATATGCTTTTTGGCCATTTGTATATCTTCTTTGGAGGTATGTCTATTCAGATTCTTTGTTCATTTTTTACTTGAGTGGTTTATTACTGAGTTACAAGAATTCTTTATATATTCTAGATACAAGTTCCTTACTACATGCATGATTCGTAGATATTTTCTCCCATTCTCTGGGTTGTCTTTTCATGTTCTTGATGGTGCCCTTAACAATTTTAAAAATCATTTAGCAAGGTCCAGATTATTTTTAAAATTTTATTTCTCATGCTTTCACTGTCATGTCTAAGAATCCCCTGCCAAATCCAAGGTCATGAAGATTTACGTGTATGTTTTCTAATAAGAATTTTTTGATTTTTGGCTCTTACTTTTGGGTCTTTGATCATTTGAGTTAGTTTTTGTGTATGGCATGAAGTAGGGTCCACCTTTATTCTTTTGCACATGGCAGTTCAGTTGTCTGAGCACCATTTGTTGAAAAAACTATCCTTTCCCCATTTAAGTGGTTTTGGCACCATTGTTGAAAATTGCTTTACCAATGATGTTGATACCTGGTTCTCGTACTAACCTCACATACAAGGGTCAGCTGAAGTTAAGATGAGGACCATAGTTTGGTCAATTGTATCATATGATAGAAATTATAGAGCATTTCATATTCAATATCTAGATGGTCTTAAAATTCCTTTTCTCTATCCCTATGCTCAGAAGACATCTTACTTCATTGACTCTAGCAAATACTTTGGTATTTATTTACCCTCTGCGGTACCATTTAGATGATAATTGTAGTGCAAATATCAGTGAACTATTGCAAATCTTGGAGGACAAAAAAATCTCCAGTGGAGAAGAAAGAGGTGTACGGAAAACTCATACAGGTTGTGATTATATGGTCTGAAAATGCATTTGTTTTCAGTGGAAGTACCAGTGAAACATTGGGGAGATTCTAATTCTTTTCAGTGTTCCTGATACATAGTAGATGAACAGTAAATGCATCTCTTGGCTGGGAGAAGCTCACTGAAGAGGTAGTATTTAAGAGAGTCTTTGAAGGGGTGATGTAGTTTCAAAGTGGGAGAATAGCAAGTCTCACTCGAGGGTCAGTCCATTTTCTAGGAAACCATAAAAAATTGTGTGAGTGGCTGAATATGGGACATTATCTGTTTACTATGAGTGAGATTGTGAAGGGCTTTGGAATTTGTTACGTATGTGGGTGAGATCTATGAACGATTTTGATGGCTGTTGACATGATCACCTGGGAAGATAAATGTGCTAGCAGTCTGAGAGGTGAATTTGAGTGGAAGGTATTACTGGTAGGTTGGTGAGTTGGAGGCTATTTTAAACCTGAAGTTAAAGACCTCAATAAGGAAAGCACAAATAATAAAGGAGAAAAGGAAATTGATGAAACAGTAGCTAAAAAGTTAGACATCTAAAGACATCATTTATGTCTCCCTCTCTTGAGGCGATTCTTAGACAAAGGAGTTTTAAGTTTCATTTCACGGAGAGTTATATATTAAACCAGTGAGGAGAACGCCAAGCAGTTAGAAATTCTGGGTGGGCTAGAAATGTTGATTTAGGAATCTCATAAATTTGTTGGATGATTACATTAAATCAGATTGTGGACATCTAGTCCCTGCCCTACGGAGTATAGGAAAGGAGTCAGTATAATAAACATAGCTGTGTGAACAGACACCTGCAATACCAGGTGATACATGTGTAATTGAAATGCGCACATGTCACAGAGATGGTATGGAAGACTGGAGTGACTTAATTACATAGAAACGATCTTTGATATCCTGAAAGTGGGTGAAATTATGAGGAGAGAATAAGTAGAGTAAGACAAGGGACTGTTGATGAAAAGCTACTAAATTAGTATGTGTTGTGCTTTTGCAACAGGTAGTAATAGTGTATAAGTTGTTTTCTTAATTCTGTTTTCTGATCTCTGGGTAGGCCTCCAACTTTAAATGTACTAATTTTTCTGAAAATTCCAATGTGAGTTACCTTCGTTTCAGAGAAACATTTTATGATCAAGTGTTTAAAGGAGGTGAGCACTGAAAATTACTAAAAATTTTTTGAAGCAGTAGCACTCTAGTTGACCACTTCCCCTTAAAAACCATTAAATTTGAGGATTTTAGAATGAACTAATTTTGTGCCTCTAAAAAATGTTATTAAATGAAGTTGTTTGAGATAGAGTTACTTTTCTGCAGACTTTTTTCTTAAAAAGAATAAAATTGGCCTTTAGTGTAATTTTACAAGTACCCACTTTCCTACGAAATGGAATTGTGTTTTTTGGTTTTGTTTTTTGTTTTTTTCCCTTCTGTGATGGTAGTTTTTTTTTTTTAAGATTTTATTTATTTATTTGACAGACAGAGATCACAAGTAGGCAGAGAGGCAGGCAGAGAGAGAGGAGGAAGCAGGCTCCGTGCTGAGCAGAGAGCCTGATGTGGGACTGTATCCCAGGACCCTGAGATCATGACCTGAGCTGAAGGCAGAGGCTTTAACCCACTTTGCCACCCAGGTGCCCCTGTGATGGTAGTTTTTACTTGGGGCAAAATTAACCTCAATTTAGTAAAATTTACTACCACCTTAATCAAGATACAAAATACTTTCATCACCTAAAAAAATTCTCTCACATAGTTAACACTTCCCGTTCCTAATCCCTGGCAACCACTGTTCAGTTTGATGGAATCATACAGTGTGAACTTTTTTGAGTCTAGCTTCTTTAATTTAGGGTAAAGTATCTGAGACTCAGCTGATGTTTCCTATTATCGTAGTTCATTACTTTTTTTTTTTTTTTTAAGATTTTATTTATTTATTTGACAGAGAGACAGATCACAAGTAGGCAGAGAGAGGGGGGGAAGCAGTCTCCCCACGGAGCAGGGAGCCCGATGCAGGACTCGATCCTGAGATCATGACCTGAGTCGAAGGCAGAGGCTTAACCCACTGAGCTACCCAGGTGCCCCCCTAGTTCATTACTTTTTATTGCTGAGTTTAGTATTCCATTGTAAGTCTGTATCACAGTTGTTTGTTGTTGAAAGACTGTTCCTGTTGTTTCCAGCTTCAAGCATTAATGAGTAAAGCCAGTATAAACATTATGTGCAGGTTTTTGTATGAACACAGTTTTCATTTCTTGTGGGTGAATACTTGGAAGTTGGATTGTTGGGTTGTATGGTAAGTATGTTTGAAATTGTAAGAAACTGCTGTACTTGTGCCAGAATGATTTGCAAGAGGTGAAGTTGCTTGCTTTTAGTCCCATGAGTTAATGGCTGTAGTAATAATACGACTCAAGAACATATCCATTAGGACACTTGTCCAAGTCTGAGAATCGTTAATCTATGGTTTTATTTTCTAGAAAGTATGATGCTTCAATACAAAAGCATGTCACTCTGTTTCCTGGTATCGTAAAAGTTATTTTAATACAGAAATTTTACCTTCATTCAGAGTCACACTTGGTCTGTATTATTGAATGTTTGAATATTGAAAGCTCGTCCCAGGGAACCTTTTGTGCAGCTAGATTTGTTTTAGTCTCTGGTCAGGTTTCTATCCATTCCATCTTTGAAATCTAATGAAATTATAAAAGATCCAAAGGAAGGAAGGGGAAGAAAGCAAAGAAAGAAACTGCCAGACTCTTCCAAATCAGATGTATTATTACATTCTCATAGCAATGAATGAGAATACTAGTTGTTTGACATCCTGTCTGCACTTGTTAGTGTCAGTTTTGATTTTAGGTCGTGGTAAGCTTTAGGGGGGATTATATTGTCTTGAAAGAAGTGATTATTAAATTGTCAAGAATTTGGAACCGGTTATTAAACACAGCTGTTGTTAAAATTAAGTTCCACAAACATATTTAAATGAATTATATTAAAAATGAAGGTGGGTCGCCTGAGTGGCTCAGTTAGTTAAACAGCTGATTCTTGATTTTGGCTCAGGTCGAGATATCCAGGGTCCTGGATCAAGCTCAGTGTCAGGCTCTGAACTCAGTGGGGAGTCGACTTCAGGATTCTCTCTGCTTCTGCCCCTCCCTTCACTCACTGGCTCACACTCTCTAAGTAAATAACGTTGATGAAGTCTTCTCTCTCAAAGACGTGGTTGCTGAACATTTACCAGCACACCCATGATTTTTAGCCCTCTCATAGGTTTGTAGTGTTAACTCATTATAGTTTTAATATATGTTCTGTAATGATTAGTGATGTTGAGGTCTTCATGTGCATATTCACTGTCTGAAAATCATCTTTGGTGATGTCTTTTCACATCTATTGCCTATTTAGAAAGCTGGATCTTCTTACTGAGTTTTGAGAATTCCTCATGTATTCTCAGTACAGATCCTTTGCCAGATGTATGTTTTGCAGGTATGCTTACCCAAACTGTGGCTTGTCTTTTTATGCTGTTAACATTACCTTTTACAGACCGAAAGTTTGTTACTAGATGAAGTGCAAGTTACGCTTTTGTTGTTGTTGATCGTATATTAGATTTCACTTGCGAAATTCTTTCTTAATGTTAACCCAAGGTTACAGAGGTTTTATGTTTTCTTATAGAAGTTTTATTAATTTTAGCTTTTACATTTAGGCCTAGGATTCAGTTAATTTACATGCACATTCAAGTTACGGGTTTTTTTGCATATAGATATCCAGTTGTTCCAGCCCAATTATTGAAAAATAATCACCCGATAAGGTTTGTTTTATGGATCAAAATCTGGTCTTTGTGGTAAATATTATGTTTGCACTTCAGAAGGTTATATAGAGTCAGATGTGGATGGGTGGAGTGTTCTGTAAATGTTATTTCAAGTTGTTTGGTTGTATTTTTCAATTTTTACAGTATTGTCAATGAATTTCATATGCTTTATGCCAAGTTACACTAGACTTGAAAAGTTTCTTGATGAGTTGTCTTTGAAACTTTTTTAAAGGTTTTGATCTTTTTTAAAGATCAGTTGAGCATATGTATGTGTATACATCTGTTTCTGGATTCCATTCTATTTCACTGATCTACTGACTCTTTACCATTTGTATGCTATCTTACTGTAACTGAATCTTGAAATTAGTAGTGAGTCCATTCACTTTTTTTCTTTTCAAAATTGCTTTCCCATTTCTACTTCTTTTGCCTTTCCATATAAGTCTAGAATCAGTTTATTGATTTCTACCAAAACTTCCACCTCAGATTTTGATTTGGTATTGTGATGAGTCCATAGATTAGTCTGTGGAGAAATAACATATTAACAGTATTGAGCCTTTACGTCATAGGTTTACTATTTTAAAAAAAAAATTTTTTTTTATTTGACAGAGGGAGACACACAGCCAGAGAGGGAACACAAGCAGGGGGCAGAGGGAGAGAGAGAAGCAGGTATCCCACAGAGCAGGGAGCCTGATGCAGGGTTCGACCCCACTCGGATCATGACCTGAGCCGAAGGCACAGGCCTAACAACTGAGCCACCCAGGTGCCCCTAAGCCATAGGTTTACTATTGGTTTCCATTTTTTTCTTGTTTACTTGATTTTTTTCATTGGTGTTTCAGCATACCAATCTAGCACATACTTAGTTCATACTTACTTCATGGTTTCTTTTTTGTATTTGTTTGTTGGTGGTATATTGACCCTCTATCCAGCAATTGTACTAAACACTCATTAGTTCTAGTAGGTTTTTTGGAGAGTCCATGGGATTTTCTTGTATATAATCCTCCTATTGGGGCACCTGGGTGGCTCAGTGGGTTAAGCCTCTGCCTCCAGCTCAGGTCATGATCTCAGGGTCCTGGGATCAAGTCCCGCATGGGGCTCTCTTGCTCAGCAGGGAGCCTGCTTCCTACTCTCTCTCTCTCTGCCTGCCTCTCGGCCTACTTCTGATCTCTCTCTGCCAAATAAATTTAAAAAAATAAAAAAAATATATATTACAATCCTCCTGTTTGTGAATTGGAGTTTTATTTCTTTGTTTCTAGTCTGTATGCCTTAATGTAGTAGCTAAGACCATCAATATAATATTGGATAGGAGTGGTAGAAGTGGTTCCATTTTCCTTTTTTTGAGAACTTAGGGAAATGTTCTTTCTCTCTACATACGATGTTATCTGCTAAGTTTTTTTTTATTTTTAAAGGTTTTATTTTTAAATAATCTCTCCACCCAACATGGAACTTGAACTCAAAACTCCAAGATTCACTGTCGCATGTTCTACTGACTGTGAGACAGCAAGGTATCCCTTAGGTTTTTTTGGTTTGGTTTGGTTTGGGTTTTGTTTTTGTTTTTGTTTTTGTAGATGTCCTCTACCAGGTTAAGAAAGTTCTATTCTTAGTTTTCTGGTTTTTGGTATTCATGAATGGAGGCTGGTAGATAGTAGGTTCTTTTTCTGTTTATTAAGATGATTGCGTAGTTTTCTTCTTAGGTTAATGATAACATGGATTATATTGCTTGATTTGAAAGCACTAAATAAACCTTGCCTTTCTGGGATAAGCCCATCACAGTCATAAATGTACTTATTTCATTTTTATATGTTGATGCATTCAGTTTGATAGTATTTTGTTTAGGCTGCTATGTCTGTTACAGTAGATATTTGTGTAGTATTTTCTTTTATGTGTAATATCTTTGATTTTGGTACTGGAAATGCTGGTTTCATTAAGGGAATTGGAGAGTGTTCATTCCTCTTCTGTGTTCTGGAAGAGGTTGAATGGAATTAGTCTTACTGCCTTCTTTAAGGGTTGATAGGACTCACTAGTGAAATCATCCGAGCATGTAGTTTTGTTTTTGGAAGACTTTTAACTTCAAATTCATTATCTTTAGTAGATAACAAGGTGATTTCTTGTTGAACTTCTGTAGTATGGGTTTTTCAAGTAATTTGCCCATTCATTCTAAGTTGTGAAATTTATGGGCATAAAGTTTTTCATAATACTCTTTTTTATCCTGTGACCTGTGGGGTCTGTAGGTGTTGCCCCTGCCTTTTCACTCCTGGCATTGACAATTTATGTCTTCTGTTTACTTATTTATTCGTTTATTTTAGTCTCTCTAGAGAATATCTTGGAATCTTTTCAAAGAATCAAGCTTTTGCTTGATTTTTTTCTCTTGTTCATGGAGGCTTAAATCATTGATTTGAAACTTGGTTTTTTGTTTGCTTGTTTTTGTTTTGTTTTTGAATATTAGCT
The DNA here is from genome assembly GCF_922984935.1 of Meles meles. NCBI lineage: Eukaryota > Metazoa > Chordata > Mammalia > Carnivora > Mustelidae > Meles > Meles meles. The sequence continues at coordinate 44,589,080 of NC_060068.1, forward strand.
ATATTTTTCTTTGTAAGCACAGCGTTAGCTGCTGTATCCCACAAATTTTAATGCTGTATTTTGTTTTCATTCAATTTAAAGTACACTCTAGTTTCCCTTCTGACGTACTGTTTGACTTGTGGGTTATTTAGAAATGTGTTAATTTCCAAAATTTGGGGATTTTCTCAATATATCTCTGTTATTTCTACTTTAATTTGATTATGGTTAGAAAATGTTTTGTGATTTTAGTACTTTTAAATGTGTTAACATTTGTCTCATGGCCCAAAATATGGTCTCTTATGGTGAATATTTTGTATGTGCTTGAAATGAATGTATATAATCTGTTGTTATTTTTGAAGTGTTGTATAAATGTTAAGTCAAGTTGGTTAAAAGTTTTTCCAGGTCTGCTCTATCTTGCCTTGCTACCTGTCTATTCTTTTTTTTTTTTTTTTTTTTTTTAAGATTTTATTTATTTGTCAGATTGAGAGAGAGAACACACAAGCAGGCAGGGTGGCAGGCAGAGGCAGAGAGAGAAGCAGGCTCCCTGCCAAGCAAGGAGCCCAATGTGGGATTCAATCCCAGGACTCTGGAATCATGATCTGAGCCTAAGACAGTGGCTTAACCGACTGAGCCACCCAGGCATCCCGTTACCTGTCTATTCTATCAATTACTGAGAGAAGAGTGATGAAGTCTCCAAATATAATTGTTTATTTTTAATTTGTTATTTATACTTTCAGTTCAGTTTCATCTTCATATTGAAGCTCTGTTAGACACAGACTTAACATTGTTATGATTTCTTCATAAATTGGTGATGCTTTTATCATATGACGTCTCTCTTCATTGCTGATAATAGTCATTATTGGAAGTTTATCTGATATTTTTGTAGCACTCCATCTCTTATTTGATTACATGACATAGTTTTTCCGTTCTTTTACTGTTAACTATCTGTGTTTAAAGTGTGTATTTTGTAGGCAGCATACTGTTCTGTATTGCTATCTTTATATCAAGTCTAGCTACCTCTGCCTTCTAATTGGTGTGTTTAATGTAGTTATTGGTGTAACTGGATTAGATCTACCATTTTATTTGTTTTCTGTTTTTCCTGTTTCCCCTTTTCTTCCTTCTTTTGTATTAATGTCTGTAAGTATTTAATTTTAATTTATCTACTGGATTTTTTGCTTTATCTTACCTTCCTCTTGTAAATATATATATACTTACGTATCTTTGTTTATAACATAAAACTATATTTTAATGTATATTTATATATGTATGTGGTTGCTGTAGGGATTATAAAATTCATACCTAATAATTTGCCATCTAATTAGAGTTAAAATTATACTCTACCAATAAAATGCAGTATTCCTGAAGATCCACATTTATGTTAACTCTTATCATGTGTCTTCAGGCTAAGATTGCTTTTGGTCCCCCCTACACTTTTTGTTTGTTTATTTGTTTTTAAAGAACTAGCCTAGTGATGATAGCTTCCTGTAGTATTCTTTCATTTGAGAATATCTTTATTCCATCTTTGTTCCTGGAAGATATTTTTGCTGGGTATGGGAATTATGTTGACTTTTTTTTTTTTGTTAAACATTGTAGAGATATTGTGCCACTGTTGTCATCTCTAATTTCTCATGAGAAATATGCAGTCTTTGTAATTGTTTCCCTGAATGTAATGTTGTTGTTGTTGTTTTTTTAGCTACTTTAAGGTTTTTATTTTTACTCTTTGTTTTTTCAGCTGCTTTTTATGATGTGGCTGGATAGAATTTTCTTTGAAGTTGTCTCAAATCTGTAAATTTAGGTGTTTCAACAAATTTGGGACTTGTTTAAAATTTTATTTAACAGAGAGATCACAAATGGGCCGAGGGGCAGTCAGACAGCGAGGGAGAAGCAGGCTTCCTGCTGAGCAGAGAGCCTGATGGGATGCAGGGCTCCAGGGCTCAATGGGATGCAGGGCTAGATCCCAGGACCCCTGGATCATAACCTGAGCTGAAGGCAGAGGGTTAACCAGGCACCCAGGCGCCCAAGGGACTTTTAGCTATCATTTATTGGAATATTTTTCAATATTCAGATTGGATATTTTCTAATGATTTTTCTTCAAGTTCACTGACTTTTTCTGTCAGGAATTGTAAAGAGTCTGAAATTGTATGTTCCTTCTAAGCTAACAAATTAACTTGGAAGACTTGATTAAGCACTTTTACTCAAAACATAGCAAGCAGCATGAGTATCGTGTTTGTGATAATTTCCCCTATCTCTCTCTTGATGGGGTGGTGTGATGAGAGTTAGAGGGGGGAGATTAATACTGCATCTGCCTTTGGTTTGTGTCACAGCTGTAGAATCTGAGTTTAAGGAATCCAGATCATTATAAGAGGCAATAAGTGTGCCTATTCTTTGCTCCAGAGGAAACATTGTGTTAGAATGGACACCCAACAAATCCAGTCTTTGGGAAAGAGACATTGACCTCTGTTTTCTAAGGCTATTTCCTAGAAACGTGGCCTTCTCTCAGAGTTGTAGCTACCTGCACCGGGCACATACTTTTGCTCAGCTTGAGGTCACTCTTAGGGAAAAGCAGTGAAAGAAAGGAGAGAAAATACTAATGAGGATTTCTGTCCCCCTTCTTCACATTTGTAGGTCCTCTTTTCCTGGTGGGGATTTTAGCTGTCAGTGCTGTCATCATTGCAGGTTTCATGCATCTAGCCACTGAATTTGGCCTCAGGGCAGAGCCAGGAAAGAAAATGGGGTAGAAAGAGGAAGAAAAGAAATTTTTCCACTAACATTCTCTTGGTAGCAGGGGCCCTGTGTTATAATTAAAAGATAAAGATTTTTCTCAGAGTGATTGCTGCACACACTACTAATATAGTTCTACAATTGGAGCCATTCTCAGGAAACGTTAAAAGAGATTAAAGAAGGGGGGAACATCATAAAATTAACCCTCACATTTTGTCTCCTTACACAATCTATCTGCTGTTATTTAATTTAAGTCTTTGTTTTTTGTATTCTGTTCAGAGCTTTTAGTGCTAATCAGTGGGAGAGAAAGGTATTTTTACACCACTACCAAATGCTGGCAGAAGGAACTCTCATTCACTGCTGGTGGGAATGCAAAATGGTACAGCTAGTTTGGCAGACAGATCGGCAGTTCCTTATAACTTACTCTTACATAGTCTGGTAATCACTAACTCTCTTTAGTATTTATCCAGAGAAGCTGAAATTTCATGTACACACAAAAAACAGCACACGATGTTTACAGCAGCTTTATTCATAACTACCAAAACTTGGAAGCAACCAAGATGTCCTTCAGTAGGTTAATGGGTAAGTAAACCAGTGCTTCGAGTCAGTGGAATGTTATTCAGCACTAAAAAATGAAATGTGTTATCTAGCCATGAAAAGACACAGAGAAAACTCAAATGCGTATTACTTGTTAAAGCACCCAGTCTAAAAAGATTACTTATCATATGATTCCAACTATATGATATTCGGGAAAATGCAAAACTGTGAAGACAGTAAAAAAATTCAATAAGTTAGAAGGGAAGGAGGGATGAGTTAGCAGAGCACACATGATTTCTGGACAGTGAAATTACCCTGTGTAATAGCATGAGGGTGGATACACATCATGTTATTACACACGTGTCCAAACCCACAGCGCGTAAAACACCATGTACTATAAACTTCGGTAATTACAATATGTCATTGTAGATTCATATATTGTAACAAATGTACCATACCGTAACTCAGGTGGAGGAAGTTGGCAATAAGGGATATTTGAGCGTTCTATTAGGTGTATAGATATACATCATGAGGTGTTGTGGAAGCTTTTTAATTTGCATTTTCCCTGATGATAAATGCTGTGGGGCATCTTTTCACTTTTCTTCCAGTCTGTGGCTTTTTTATTTTCTTGACAGTATTTTTCACAGAAAATTTTAATTTTAATGAAGTTTATCAATTCTTTCTTCAATGGAGTGTGCCTTTGTTAATGTATCTAAAAACTACCAAATCCAGGGTCATCTAGATTTTTCTCCTGTTACCATCTAGGGATTTTATACTTTTGTGTTCAATTTTTAGGTATGTAATCCATTTTGAGTTGATTTCTGTGAAGGATATAAAGTCTCTGTGCAGATTCATATTTTTGCATGTAAATGTCTAGTTAGGCCAACACTTTTTGCTGAAGAGACACTTTTTCTCTATTGTGCTCTTTGTTTATTTGTCAGAGATCTGTTGACTGTATTTATATGGGTCTTTTTGGGGGCTTTTGTGTTCCATTCATCTATATTTTCACCAGTACCACATTATGTTGATTACTGTAAGCCTGAAGTCAAGTAGCTTCAGTCCTCCAATTTTATTCTTTTTTTTTTTTTTTTTTTTTTTTTTAAAGATTTTATTTATTTACTTGACAGAGAGAGATCACAAGCAGACAGAGAGGCAGGCAGAGAGAGGGAAGCAGGCTTGCTGCTGAGCAGAGAGCCCGATGCGGGACTCGATCCCAGGACCCCGAGATCATGACCTGAGCCGAAGGCAGCGGCTTAACCCACTGAGCCACCCAGGCACCCTCCAATTTTATTCTTTTTCCTCAGTATTCTTTTGGCTGTTCTGGGTCTTTTGCCTCTCTGCATAAACTTTAGAATTTTATTGATATCCACAAAATAATTTTCTGGAATTATCAAAATTCCATCATCAGATGCATCAGATCTCTATATCAAGTTGGGAAGAACTGACATCTTGAAAGTATTTAGTCTTTCTATTTGTGAACATGCAGTATCTCTCCATTTATTTAGCTCATTGAGTTCATTCATCAGAGTTTTGGATTTTTTCTCATGTAGATATTGTATATATTTTCTTAGATTATACCTAAGTATTTCATTTTTGGGAGTGCGTGTAAATGTTACTGTTTCAAACTTGAAATTCTATTTTCATTGATGCTGTGTAGGAAAGTGATTAACTTCTATGTACTAACCTTGTATGCTCCTACATTGCTTTAAGTGCTTAGTAGTTCTGGGAGGTTTTTTGTTTGGATTTTCTACTTAGACACTGATGTAATTTCTGAACAAAGGCAGTTTTATTTTTTCCTTCCCAATTTGTATACCTTTATTTTCCATTTCTTGTCTTACCACATTGGGTAGAACTTCAGTACAGTGTTGAAAAGCAGTGGTGAGGGTTGATGTCCCTGTTTTATTCCTGATCTTAGTGGGAAAGCTTCTAGTTTCTAACCATTAACTTTGATGTAGGGGATGCCTGACTGGTTCAGTACATAGAGCATGTGACTCTTGATCTCAGGGTTGTGAGTTCAGGCCCCACACTGAGCATGGAACTTTTTTTTTTTTTTCCCCAGAGATATATTTCTTTCTTTATCAGAGAGAGAGATCATGTACACACAAGCAGGGGAGGTGGCAGGCTCCCTGCTGAGTAAGGAGCCTGATGCAGGACTCAGCCTGAGGACTCTGGGATCATGACCTGAGCCAAAGGCAGTCACTTAACCCACTGAGCCACCCAGACATCCTGTGGAGCATACTTAGAAAAAAAAAAAAGTTGATAGAGGTTTTTATAGCTATTCTTTCTTAACTTGATAAAGTTCCCCTGTATTTTTAGTTTCGTTAGAGTTTTTATCATGCATGGTTGTTGAAACTCCTTTGCTCCATTTTTATGTAGATGTGTTGTAGGCTATTTCAAATTTTTCAGTATTATAGATAATCTCATTGACAAACTTGGGAACAGTTCTTAGGCATATTCATAATTATTTTCTTGGAATTCAGTGAACAGATAGTCATGGAACGTTTGTGGCCCAGAACGGAGTGAAAAATTAGTAAACAAAAGAAGATAGTCTCCTTTCCTTATAGAGTTTATAGTTTATAAACAGTTAATAATTATAGTGTGGTAAGAGAAATTATGATAGGGGAAGTAGCTATTCTGTGGAAGCATGTAGGCCATTCCCCTAACCAGACTCAGCTAGAGTTGAGGTTGAGGTTGTCAGGAAGATTCTCCAGAAGAAAAATGTATAAGCTTAGTTATTTTTAAATTCCTTCAAGTGAAATTGCTACAGTAAATTAGGAGGCCCACCTTTGTGAGAGTTGGAGACTGTAAGAATGAAGCTCCAAAGAGAAAAAACAAACACCTTCCCTTTAAATTCTATAAAGAATTGAAACTGGGGGTGCTTGGGTGACTCAGGTGGTTGAGCGTTGGACTTGGTTTCAGCTCGGGTGTGATCTCCCAATTGTGGGATTGAGCCCCACATTGGGCTCTGTGCTCAGTGTGAAATCTGCTTCAAATTCTCTCTCCCACTCATACTCTTATCTCTCTCCCAAATAAATAGATAAAATCTTTTTATTAAAAAAAAAAAAAAAAGAATTGAAACTTTTTGAAAGGTGTTGAGAGGGGCACCTGGGTGTTTTAGTGGGTTAAGCGTCTGCCTTCAGCTCAGGTTATGATGTCCTGGGATTGAGCCCTGCATTGGGCACCCTGCTTGCCGGGAAGCCCGCTTCTCCAGCTCCCACTCCCCCTGCCTGTCAAATAAATAAATAAAATCTTTTTAAAAAGAGAGAGAGAACTATTAAGAAATGTCCTAGGGGCGCCTGGGTGGCTCAGTGGTTTAAGCCGCTGCCTTCGGCTCGGGTCATGATCTCAGGGTCCTGGGATCGAGTCCCACATCGGGCTCTCTGCTCTGAAGGGAGCCTGTTTCCCTCTCACTCTCTCTGCCTGCCTCTCTGCCTACTTGTGATCTCTCTCTGTCAAATAAATAAATAAAATCTTTGAAAAAAAAAAAGAAAAAAAAGAAATGTCCTTATGGGGGCACCTGGGCGGCTCGGTGGGTTAAGCCTCTGCCTTCAGCTCAGGTCATTATCTCAGGGTCCTGGGACCGAGCCCCGCATTGGGCACTCTGCTCAACGGGGAACCTACTTCTTCCTCTCTCTCTGCATGCCTCCCTGCCTACTTGTCATCTTTCTCTCTCTCTCTCAAATAAATAAATAAAATCTTTAAAAAAAAAAAAAGCTAATGAGAAAATCTTAAGAATTAGGAATGACTTCAAAAGAGTATCCTGCAAAAAGTTTACTAATCATAAGAAGAAAAATTGATTATTTATCTTTAGTAAAATTAAGAATTTCTGTTCATCTAAGTCCACTATTAAGACAGTGGGTTGGGGGTGGGCAGTTGGCTGCCTTAGTGAGTGGAGCATGGGACTCTTAATCTCAGGATTGTAGATTCAAGCCCCACATTGGGCGTAGAGATTACTTAAAAATAAAAGTTTTAATTTAAAAAAAAAAAGTTGAGGGGCACCTGGGTGGCTCGGTGGGTTAAATAAAGCCTGTGCCTTCTGCTCAGGTCATGATCCCAGGATCCTGGGATCAAGTACCACATCGGACTCTCTGTTCGGCAGGGAGCCTGCTTCCTCCTCTCTCTCTCTGCCTGCCTCTCCACCTACTTGTGATCTCTCTTTCTCTGTCAAATAAATAAAAAAAAAAAAGTTGAAACACAAGCCACTGATTGGGAGAAATTACATATCTGGCAAAGAACTTGTCTCCAGAATACATAAATAATTTGTACAAGTCACTGAGAACTATAGCAAAATGGGCAAAATACTTGATCAGACTTTTCACAAAAGAGGCTTATCAAGGGGTGCCTGGGTGACTCAGCTGGTGAAGTGTCTGACTTTTAGTTTTGGCTCAGTTCGTGATCTCAGGGCTGTGGCATTGAGCCCTGCATCAGGCTCTGTGCTGCGTGGAGTCTGCTTGAGATCCTCTCTCCCTTGCTCCCTCTATCTATATTGCGTGTGTGATCTCTCTCTAAATAAATTAATAAAACCTTTTTTTAAAAAGGGGTAGTTAATCTTTCGGCCATTTACCATGAGAAATTGCTGAGCATCATTGTTTGGCAGGGAAATACAGATTGAAACCACTAGATACTCTGAAGTATACCTCCATAATGTCTGAAATGGAAAAGATGGAATATTATCAAAATTTTGACAAGGATGTGGTATTTTCATATGTTGCTGGTAGGAGTGTAAATATGCAGCCACTTTAGAAGATTGTTTAGTGATAGCTTCTAAAGCAAAAATGTTCACCTGCCCTGTCATCTAGTTTTTCTGCTCATACATACCAAACACAAATTTGTTCACATGCTTATTAAAAGATACATATAGTGGGAAGTGTATACAGTGTTGTTGATAGTGGTACGAAACTCACATAGCCATCAATAATAGAATGGATCGATTGAAGTATATTTACACAATGGAATATTATGCAGCCACAAGAATACGTGATACATTACTACACACAACAGTATGGAAGTATCTTGAAAATATAACATTAAGAACAAAAACAAAATATATTCTGTGTGATTCTACTTTTATGAAGAACAAAAACAGGGAAAACTGATGCATGCTGATAGAAGCTTCGGTGGAGAGAGGATAAGGAATTAGAGTAGAGTTTCTGGGGTTGATGATAATATTTTTTCTGGATCTGGATGCTGGTTACACAGGCATGTTTGGTTTCCGAAAAATCCCTAGCTGTATGCTTTTGACATACACACTGTCATTTTTATGTGATTTTTTTTTTTTAAGCACTGGTTTTAACTATTAAAAGAAAACTGTAATAAAGCTAAAAGATTCATAGTCTTGTTCTCTTACGTTGGTTATTACACTTTAAGGTTAAGAAGTACAAAAAACAGCCCGTAAGTTTAGTTGAAATGTAAATATCAGGGAGAAGGGCACTTTTTTTAGTTTTAAACCATGGAAATTTTATAATAGTTGTAGTCTTAATTCAACTACTGTTAAACTTTTCAGTTACAGTAAAGGAATACTCTGAACTTCTTATACCTGCAACATGTTTTCAAGATCTGATTTTTTTTTTTACTTTTATAAAATAATCAGTGTTCTTTTATATGGCTGTAAAGCATTAAATTTTTGTTAATTATAATAACATGACAAATTATTATCTTTAAAGAGATGACTGAAAAAGATTTTTTACTCTTAAGTGACTTTTGTTAAGAAGGAAAATGAATAAAAATGTGGTTTTGGTTTATTCTTACCCTTAGAGGAGGTACTATGAGTGGCTGGCTGTTCTTGTTCTTCTTTCCCTTTTTATTAAGAGAATGTTCTATTTCTATAATGTATAGAAATTATGTATAATTATGTAATTATAATAGTTAAACATACTAATCCATCATCTGTTATTGTTTTTTTAACAGTCGAGTCCATCATCTCCAGAACCAGCCAGTCTTAATGCAGAAGATGTTAGTACCAACTCTAATGGCCCGAAACCTGCAGCAGTGGTACTAGATGACGACAGAGAAGACCTTTTTGCAGGTAATTGTGAATATCTTTATTTTTTTAGGAATAGTCCACTCTATCCTGTTTCAGGATATTTTCTAAAGCAAAACTGAAATTTTGCGTAAGGTGTGAGTGGTAGCTCTTCTTAGCAACTTGGAAGGCAGGAGATTTCCAGGTAGATCACTGTGAAAAATATAAACCGTTGAAAGAAGGAAAACCGTGATCCTTTCTGGTTTTAAGCATTTGAAAATAAATCACATATTATAATTCCCTGTTTTGATCAGTACTTACATTCAAAAAACTAGCGGTGGTGGCATTCATACTTTGAATGATTGTAATCTTATTCCTTACAGGTATCACAAGCAAAATTAAGCTCTGGATTTTAAAATCAGTTAAAATGTCTTTGTTTTAATAAAATACTTCAGTATTTACGACCTGTTGTATTTGACTTACTTTTGTGTGAGTAAATTGATGGTTGAGGAATTTATTTTCCTGGGAAGGACTTGGTGTAGTCCTACCTTTTTTAAAAAAGCATTCTCTTCAAGACAATTACATCTACTTTAACATTAAAACGTAGGTAAAAGTTAGTGTTTGGGTATTGAAACAAATCTTTTTAGAATTAATGACTCAATAAATTAAAGTAGTAAATCTTTGTCTGCTTAACAACTTAATTTACCGGAACTGGTTTTCACTGCGTTAAAATTCAGTAATGCGTCCTCAGCTTTTATGGTAGTTGCATATTTGAACCATTCTCTATTTTTTGTATAAATGTGTTTGAAGGTAACGATTCTCTATCACAGAGGTCCATGTGAGTTCCTGCTTGATTCGTTTTATGAGAAGTTTTTACTTCAGATGAATTCATGTATTTCACCTTGTCAGAAAAATTAAAATACCATACAAATACTAATTGTATTTCCCATTTATTTTTTAGTTAGTAGTTACCTAACGACTTATAGTTTAACCAAAGTTATAAAATTCATTTTTGTTTTCTTTTATGGACTTTTTCCCAGGCAGCCCTTAAAAGTTTTTTTATGGCATTTATGTGTTAAACTAAAAGACGACCTGAGTCCTTTCTCTCCTGAGTGGGTACTAATCTAAAATTGTGTACAATCCTATAATAGTATAGAGTCATACATAGAAGTTTCAGATTATCCATTTCATAAAAGACCCTCTTACCTTGAAGTCTCAGAATTAATACATAAGGAGTATCCTGAAGCTAACAACAGAATGTTGTGAGTGTTTTGTTGTTGTTTTTAGTAGCATGCACAAGTGTTCGGTTTGCCAAGTGAGTACTAAACAAAGATACTTGCCTACTTGGCTTGATTAGAAAAGTCTTCATGTTTTACTCTACCTAGCAATCTATACTAAATACTGTCATTCAGTTGTGGTCACCAGTGTTAGTATTTGCTTTAAAAAGTTGGGGGGGGGGGGCGCCTGGGTGGCTCAGTGGGTCAGCTCAGGTCATGATCTCAGGGTCCTGGGATCGAGCCCCGTATCGGGCTCTCTGCTTGGCAGGGAGCCTGCTTCCTCCCCTCTCTGGCTGCTGCTCTGCCTACTTGTAATCTCTCTCTCTCAATCTGTAAAAAAGAAAAAAAAAAAAGTTGGGGGGGGGGTGGTGCGCCTGGGTGGCTCAGTGGCTTAAAGCCTCTGCCTTTGGCTCAGGTCATGATCCCAGGGTTCTGGGATCAAGTCCCACATTGGGCTCTCTGCTCAGCGAGGAGCCTGCTTCCCCCTCTCACTCTGTCTGCCTCTCTGCCTGCTTGTGATCTCTGTCTGTCCAATAAATAAATAAAATCTAAAAAAAAAGGTGGGGGTTTGCCTGGGTGACTCAGTCAGTTAAGCATCAAGCTCTTGGTTTTGATTCAGGTCATGGTCATGATTTCAGGGTCATGAGATTGAACCCCGCATCAGACTCTACACTCAGCGGGCAGTCTGCTTGAAGATTTTCTCCCTCTCTCTGCTGTTCCTCCCACTCAAGTTCACGTTCTCTCTCTCACAAATAAATAAAATCTTTAAAAAAACAAGAGAAAAAAGTAAAATTATTAAAAAATAAACATAGTCATCTGTTTCAGTTTCCTTTGCTGTCTACAAACAAAGAAACTTGTTGGGTGGAGGGAGGACTCCATCTTACAACCCTGAGATCATGACCTGAGCTGAAATCAAGAGTCAGATGCTTAACCGACTGAGCTACCCAAGCACCTTTTATGCTTCATCTTTTATCTTAAACTCAGGTGCATTTCAAAATGACATCTGTAGTAGTTCTAAGACCTAATCTGGTCACTTGTATGTGAATGGATTAATACTACACTTGCCTCTTATTTTAATGCCTTTAAGCAGGTTATCATTCATCCTCCTGTGGAGGAGTAGGATTCTTAGAAACCATAATAAAGAGTAGCATATGTTATCAGGATGGTGAGGACTATTTTTTTTAGGTAATGAGAACGTTTACCTAATTTATTTCCCCTGTATTAGAGGGGAGAAAATCAATATTGCTCTAAGAATCGAGCCATTTTGATTTTAAAACCATCAAGAGATGGTACATTTTGGGTAGCATTTCAGAACTCTTCTGCCAGGCATCATTATCAGAAAGAGTTGGCGTGTGACATGTTACTGTTAGTAGTTTACTTGGAGAGCCTTCACCACATAAGCTTGACTACACAGCCCCTCCACTATTTGTTACATCCTTCACACCAGGCTTTACCGAACACCAAGAAACGATCATAGAAGAATAAGTGAGGGTGAGTAGATTGCCAGTGTTGAAATTGTTCTGTACTTTTAAACTTGTTTCTGCCAGGTCCTTAGCTTATTTCACTTACACATTTCAGCAAACAATGCAAAGTAAGTTTAATGAATAGTCCTTTGTTTAAAAAAAATTCTTTGGTATCTATGTTATGAGTGAAATATTTCTTCCCTGGCATTGACATCATCAATTTATACTTGTCCTCCAAGTATCTTTTCCCAGGAAAAGTTCATCTTTATACTTAAACCTGTGGGGCATCTCCTGGAACTTTCAGGTCTGGTTTAAATTAAGATTTCTGAATCTGTAGTATGTTTACTTAACTAAAAGTTATGAGAAGACTTTAAGGCAGACTGTATATTAGTATGCTAAATCTTAATATCCATTTTCGTTTTTTTCTCCAGAGTAGCTTAGTTCATATTTAGCTTTTCTTATTTTGAGGTTTCCTACTATTTATGAAACAGCCTATCAGAGTCCTCGCAAAGAACACAAAATCTGGTATCTGAAGTAAAATGGCATTGAAAACTTAAAAGTTACGTTATCTGTCCTGAAACATCAATCAAGTTAATATGCCTTTCCCTTTGTCTCTGGGTCTGTTGCCAGTAACCGTACCTCTTTTAGAGGACTTTAGATTCCTTTGTGTTTGCTCCTTGTTGTTTTGCTTGTTTGTAGATAATAGCTCTCATACCTCCTAGCTCCAATAGGCCTCTTTCTTATTTTATGTTGCTCATTAATGCCATTTCTTTAAAAAACAAATAAATACTAGCCATCTTAACAGCCTGAAAGCTTTTAGTTTTTTATATTAGGGTCATTTATTGTGTAATTGTCTATTTTATATCTATCACCTGTTTTTCTTCTCTGGTTACCACAGTTGGAAAGATTTCTGGTTTAATATAAAAATATAAAGAGACCTATGTCAAGTAAGGAGATCTCATTATCATGAGAAAACCAGTAAGAGCGTAGATTGATAAAATGTTGACCTGTTTACATTTAAATGTAAATGTTAACATTATTTACCTTATTTCAGGTAAATATGTTGTTACTGCTATACTTTTTGAGGTATTAATATGGATCACTGACTGCCATTACTACCTTCCCAAACCTCTGGGAATCTAAGAACCTCAGGTTAGAAACCACTGGTCTGATTCTGTTTCCCTTATAGCCCTGCCTTTCTTTTCCTGTTATCGGTTTTATAATCCTGCAGAACTGTGGTTTTCTTTATGGCCACTGAATGTAATTTTTATTTTTCTGGTTTTGCTTTTTGTTTGTGCCCTTGTTTCATTTTTCTAGAATTCTTCCTCCATTTTTTGTCTACCTATTCAGATCCTCTCAGATCAGTTTCATAAAATATTGCTGATTTCCCCCAGCCCAGAGTATTGTCTCCCATCTCAAATTGTACTGTTTGTTCTGTAGTTCATAAAGCAGTTAAATGTCTTGTAACATTTCTTTTTATTGTTCTCTTGGCTATTATTTGTCTTTTATTATTATTTAACATTCCACATGCTTGTGTCTTATTTTCCCAACTAGATTATAAACTCCCTGAGGGCAGGTATGATATTTTGTTTCTTTGTGTTTCTCCATTGCATTTAGCACAATGTTACATAGCTTGTAGACAGTTTATTGATTTGATTTTGTTTTAAATATGTTAAATACTAAATTTTTAAGTGGATGAGCATTTTAAATTAAAACTTAAGCAGCTATTTGCTTTGTGTCATACTCCTGTATTCAACTAATATAAAGTAATCTTTAGCAGTTAATTGCTTTAGATTACTAACTTTGTGGATTTTCCATAACAGATTTTTAATCCCAACTGGGATAGTTCTGGACAGCCTATTGCCATAAAATTTGTGTTTGTATGTATAAAATAATCAAAATATTAGCCTGAATAAACAATTCTGAAAGGTAAGTTACCCCAAGCATAAGATATATTACAAACCCAGCACAAATGAATGTGGAATTACCCACATCATTGCCTTCCTACTAGCTTTATCGTGACAACTAGTATAGATAATTAAGCTGACTTTCTATAATTCTTCCTAAAATCAATAGTCCTCACTGTTGGTTTTAAAGTATTGATGAACAACTAAGGAAGGATTCATTAAATTATTTATAACAACTATTTTTAAATAACATTATTTTGATATTTTTTGTGGGCAGTCTAAAAATATTTTTCATAACTCATTAACTGCAGGTAGACTATTGGGGTTTGTTATCAGTACCCTTAACTAACTTGTTTAATTTGTATCTAGAAGCCACAGAAGAAGTTTCTCTGGATAGTCCAGAAAGGGATCCTATCCTGTCTTCAGAACCTTCTCCTGCAGTCACACCTGTGACCCCTACCACAATCATTGCTCCCAGAATTGAATCCAAGAGTATGTCTGCTCCTGTTATCTTCGATAGATCCAGGGAGGAGGTATGGGAAAATGTTTGTTCTAAATTGATATGTAAATAGTAAGCGTTTTGTTCCCCCACCCAGCATCACTCTCCTATTAGTCATCTCTAATCAAAGCCTTTAGACACTTGGGGGAAAGGTATTGGACTAAGAAGTCAGCTTATTTGGTTTCTAATTTTATCTTCATCACATTTTAACTCAGTGACTTCAGCACATTACTTTTCTCCTTAAATCGAGGATTTTATCATTTGTGATCTCATGATGCTTATTTATGATTCTCAATATTTCTGTTAGTCAAATGAGAAAAACGTATGAAAGTGCCTTAAAAACTTTAATAAAGTGACATTTTGAATAATTTTTTTTTGATGAATCATGCAGTAAATATTAGTGGTTATGTTGGCAGCGTATAGGATGGGTTGTGAACGGAGAGGCAGCACAAGAGGGCCTTCCTGTGAATAATGATGGTGTTTGTGAAAGTTACTAAGCTGTGTACTTAGGATTTATATAGTTTATGTTATAATTCAAATATGGTTTAGTTTCTTAAAAATCCATACAAGAAAAAGATTATTTACAAAGAAAAGATTATGGTTGGAAAAACTCATTTTCTTTTAGACAGTCCTAGGCTATTAATATTACGCTAAAATAGTTCCAAGTTCTAACAATTTCTGTGCTCTCTTCTTGACAATAACAAGACTTTCCTGCAGAGCTGCTCCTAGGATTGCTTATTTATAATGGCATTAAAAAGTGCTTCTCTGCAGTCTCATAGGATTATCATTTTTTCTTCTTACTGCTTTTTTCAGTGAACTTTATAATGCTTTCATTGGCTTCAAAAAACAGCATGTGTTTATTAGGTTATTGGAGAACTCATGGTGCTAAAGATCCTAAGCGTAGTTATTTCTACAGATATATAGGGTTCTACCAGCAAAAATAATGGCTACTTCCTGGTCATTAAAGAGTAGAGATACAATTTTGAAATGTTAATATTAAAATTAATTGAGGTGTTAGTTTAATGATCTGAATATGAAGACTCAGTTTAGAGAACAGTAGCAACAACAGAAAAAATCCTCAATATTCCTACAGAAAACTAAATCTGAGGAGTTGTGAGAACACAAGATTTTCTGTAACTTCTCCAGATGATCCTTTTCCTGTTGTCTCTGTCTGTGTGTGTTTTGTTTTGTTTAAATATTGTCAAGGAAATACGGAAGCTTTATTGTTTTTCAGAAACCGAGTGCTGAGTGTCTTTTTAAATTGTTATGACAGCGACCCTAATAAAAGATAGGTGGTAAAATTAAAATTATTAGTGTTATAACAATTATGTAAATTGGAATCTTTAACATAAAAAAATTACCTTTTCTAGATTGAAGAAGAAGCAAATGGAGATGTTTTTGATATAGAAATTGGTGTATCAGATCCAGAGAAAGTTGGTGGGTCAATATTTACTGTATTTTAAATTTGCTTCTTTTTGATAAGTACCTTGTTGGTTAGTATACTGTTTTTCTTTATCAAGTGCAGTGTTAAATATTGAAATAGTACTTCTGTTTTCAAGCGTGTGGGGCTTTTTTGCTTCTCATTTTCTTTTGTTTTCTTTTATTGAGTTTATAATTAAATAATTTTATATATGTAAGATGCACAGTGTGATGATTTAATATATGTACACATTATGAATTGATAACCACAAGTCAGTCAGCATATTACTTCACATAGTCACCTTTTTGAGTGTGTGGTTAAGCTTATTATTTTTAGTAGTATTGTTTGACTTTTCTTATAGGTGATGGCATGAATGCTTACATGGCGTATAGAGTAACAACAAAGGTGAGTCTTTGCTCCTTTAAAAAAATAGTGGGCCCTCACTGTGTGTAGTATGAGCTTACAATAGTGATTAAGGTTTAAGGATTTCCTATCTTTACAAAGGTTACCATCCAGTGAGATTTCACATAAGTAGTTACGGTCAGTTACAGTAATATTCTCTAAAGTAGAGGTAAAGTGTTCTGTGACTGTATGCAGGAAGGGACTAAATACAGACAAAGGTGGGTGAAAGTCATGAGGGGTGGGACATGGAGAAAGGAGAAGAATGCTACTTCCAGGCAAAGGGGTTTGCTTTTTCAAAGGCCAGGAGTCAAGAAATCATTGTGCTTTCTAGGATCTGCAGGAAGTGGTGCCTACTAAAAATTGTTTGGCGGTAGCCTCTGTATTATGAATAGCCACATTAAGGAATTTGGGCTTTATCCTAAATATAATGGAGAGTGTTTGAGGAGATTCAAACAAGAGTGTGGCACAATTGGATTTTTGTTTTAAAGAGATCTTTCTGACTACTAAGTTGGGAATGCAAATTAGAGGTCAGGATTTCCATGTAATTCCTTTGCAATTCCTAAAAGATTGTAGGACTTAGATCTTAAAGCAAGAGAGTGATCTACAGCAGTCCAAGCTGCGAGAAGTAATGTTTTATACTGAGGAATGAATGAATAATGGCTTCTTGAGTTGTGTAGGAGGAGGTAGAATCAGTAGGGCTTGGATGTAAGGAGTGGAGCAGAGATGCCTGAGTCACTGATTAGAGGATCTCTGTGGTTGTCAGAGGGATCTCAGAGATAAAGCAGCACAGTTTGGATGGACATGAGATTTGTTAATTCATTGAACAGATAATTATTAAACACTTAACCATGGGGTCCAGCTCTGTTCCAAGCACCAAGGCTTAGTAGGAAGCAGTGTAGACAAGTGCCTTTCCTGCCTGGAGGTTATGTTCCAGCAAGAGATGTGGTTGAGTTTGAGGTGGCAGCAAGATTTAAGTGCAAGTGTACCTTGGGCATTTTGATAACTTGGACTAAAGTCCAGAGGAGATCTGGACCAGAGGAAAAGATTTAAGAGTCATTAACATAAATGTAATTAGAGTTGATGAGAGAGTCAAGGATAGAATCAAGCAAACATTTTGTCCTTTTAAGCTTCTGTTTAAAAAAAAAAAAAAAACCATGGGTAATGCAGGTATTTTTCAGTTAGAAATATATCAACCACATTAGTGAGCTACTGTGCATTCTTTTGCAAAGTAAACCAGAGTGTGTGTGTGTGTGTATATATATGTATGTTCACGGTTATGTGTGATATTAACTTCTAAAAAATGACTTAGTATTCAGAATCTGAAATACCTCTTCTTCACTTGTAGACCTCTCTTTCCATGTTCAGTAAGAGTGAATTTTCAGTGAAAAGAAGATTCAGTGACTTTCTTGGTTTGCATAGCAAGTTAGCAAGCAAGTATTTACATGTTGGTTATATTGTGCCACCAGCTCCAGAAAAGAGTATAGTAGGTAAGTATGAATGACTAAAAAAAACTTGTTACTTAGTTCAAGTTTTACTATAGTTTAACTCTACAGATTAGAATATCATGATCTTTCATTATTGTGATAACTCATAATGTCTAGCGATACTGAGTTTAATAAATATTCTATTTATGATCATCGTTCATCAACTAAGGAATGTGTAAACTAATAGTTTTATTTTCTAACATCTTAGGATTTTGATTTATATAGGATCAATTTAGGATTTGATTTATATAATCTGATGATGTTAAATATTGGGTCAGAATTTATCAAGTTGAAAGCAATTGAACACCCTAACATTTTAGGGTCATATTACTGAGTAGCACTCAAAAGACAGTACCATATTAATGTCCAAGGGTTGGAGGTATTTGACTTTCAGCTATTCATTGTCCAAAAAGGAGATTCCATCCAGTCTGGATCTTCTAAGACCTATCATGTTAGTATATTTCATAGTTAATTTAATGTTTAAAAACATTTCTACTTGTGCAGTGCCTGGCTGGCTCAGTCAGTTTGAGCATGCAGCTCTTGACCTTGGGGTTGTAAGTTAGAACCCACATTGGGTGTAAAGATTCCTAAAAAAAGAAAATCTCAACAACAACAAAAAAATCTACCTGCACAAGTAATAAAGGCTTAGTTAAGAATTTGCAGAAGGGAGCACCTGGTTGGCTCATTTGGTAGAGCAGGCGATTCTTGATCTCAGGGTCGTGAGTTCAAGCCCACATTAGGTATAGAGCTTATTTTTTAAAAGGGTGCTGGGTGATGGTACCCCTGGGTGGCTCAGTCGCTTAAGCTCCTATTCTTGGTTTCAACTCAGGTCATGATCTCAAGGTCATGAAATGGAACGAACCCCTAGTCAGTCTGTGTTCTCATTGGGAAGTCTGCTTGAGATTCCCTCCCTCTCCTTCTGCCCCTCCCCCAAGCTTGTGTGTGCATATGTGTGCTCATGCACAGTCTCTCTCTAAAAATAAAGAAAGAAATCTTCTAAAATTTTTAAAAAGAATGTGCAGAAAATTACAAGAGGGTGACTTTCATTGTCCCATTAAAAGACATCTGTCATCTCTTAAAATTTTGTAGTTTCTTTCCCAGTGTTTTCTGTTGCAAGTTTTTATTTACTATACTTTGTCTTTATATGTAAGAGTATTCAGAAAATATAAAAATGAATTCTGCTGATCATTTAAATGCATTTGTTATATTCTCTGTGATTTATTTTTTTAATTATCAAAAACTTTATATAGAGGAACTGGCTGACTCAGTTGGTAGAGTATATGACTCAATCTCAGTTGTGACCTCAAGCCCCACGTTGGTGGTCGTTTCCTTAAATTAATTAAATTTTTAAAAAACTTTTTAAATATGTGAAATAATAATAAACTCAATATTGGTAAGACAAAATAAGTATAGGAGTGGCTTGCTTTTTGTTTTAGTTTTTATAGTCTTCCAAATCTCTAATTTCCAGCTTGATAGAAAATAGCTATGTTCTTATGTGTGTTTCTACATTCATTCTGTTGTGATATAGTACACATGTTGGTAAATGTCCACTGAGTTCTCATGAAAGAGAGTATAAAAGACAGTAGTTTAATATTATTTTGAAAATAGCCTTTGGTGAACACTTCCTCACACCTGTACAAAAAAGGTCGCAGAAACCTTTCTGGTATTCTGACTGTACTTTGAGAACTGCTGACCTACTTAATAATCTTCTCTCTTCTAAACTTTTTTTTTTTTTTAAGATTTATTTATTTGACACAGAGAGAGAAAGAAAGAGAGATCACAAGCAGGCCAGAGAGGCAGGCAGAGAGAGGAAAGAAGCAGGCTCCCTGCTGAGCAGAGAGCATAATGTGGGGCTCAATCCCAGAACCCTGAGATCATGACCTGAGCTGAAGGCAAAGGCTTAACCCACTGAGCCACCCAGGAGCCCCCTCTCTTCTAAACTTTTACGGTGGTATCTTTTGGTATCCTTCTGTCTGTGTAGGGAACTTAAGTTTCATGTATCACAAATGATTATCTTTTTTCCTTTGACTTTAGTTTTATAACTATTTCTATATATGGGAGGGAAGAAATATTTTTCTCATTTTGTTAACAATCTAACCTAGTCCTTAAACAGTGAACACCCCCCCAAAACAGAAAATTGAAAAAAGTAAATTTTAATGCCCATGTTTATTATATTTCAGACTAATATTTTGCCTTAGTCAACCTTTCACAAATTGCTACAATATAATAAGTAGCATGTGTAAAGTTAAAGTAGAAGTGAGAAACTAAATCCTAAGCACGTCCTTTTTAATAGGGACAGTCACACAATTCTTTTTGGTTTTTTTTTAAGATTTTATTTATTTATTTGACAGAGAGAGAGAGAGAGATCACAAGTAGGCAGAGAGGCAGGCAGAGAGAGAGGGGGAAGCAGGCTCCCCGCCGAGCAGAGAGCCAGATGTGGGCCTTGATCCCAGGACCCTGAGATCATGACCTGAGCTGAAGGCAGAGGCTTAACCCACTGAGCCACCCAGGTGCCCAGTCACACAATTTTGTTTGAATTACTCACATACATGGCCAAGATATCCCATTACATTGTAAGGCTATCAATTAAATTATAGGAATAATTAACATTTATTGAGAGTTTACTGTACTATGGTGTATACTAAATAATTATATGCATTCTCTCATTTAATCCTCATAGCAACTTTATGAAGTTAACTTATTGTTGTCTTTATTTAATAGGTGTCAGGAAGCTAAGATTCATCAAGGTTACATAACATGTCCCATTCCATTCACCTACTAAGAGATAGAGCCTGAACTTTGAATGCAGGCCATCTTACTCTAGAACTTAACAGCTTTAATCACTATTTTGTTCCTCCTCTGATTTTGATATTTTCAAAAATATAGTTATGGTTTGCTTTTATTTTTTATCCCAAATAGAAAACTTTCCAATTTTAAAAAAATAATCTAATGCTGTGTTATTGTAGATCTGTCTAATGTACATTTAAGGTGGATTGAGTTGTTTGAAAATTATTTTTGATACACCACTTTATTCCAGAAAGGACTTGAGGCAACTACATATAATGCAGTTTAAAAAAGAAAAGAAAAAAGAGATCAAAATAAAGAAGTTAGCAGGAAAGATAAACATAATCCAATAATAAGATGAAGTCAAGTTAAACATTTCCTTTTTCAGTGTATGTATGCAGTCTGAACAATTACTAAACGTGGATTAAAAAATTGATTTGTGAACTTCCTGGCAGCCAACCAAATAGAGAAGCAGTCTTTTTTTTTATACTGACCATCAGATTTGTTTTTTAAATCAAAATGAATAGGTTGTCTAAGAAACTGTTGAAACATGGGAGGCCTTTTTGATTATGTGGTTTTCAGGTGACGAACATTTAAAGTGGGATAGTGAAAAAGGAATAGTAAAATAGTAACTTGCCTTTGTTGCTGAAAAGTTTTAACTACCCCTAAAGGAAGAGGACTCTCTTCATTAGCTCTCAGTTGTTACCCCTTTATAAGTTTAGTTAATGTAAAAAACACCATTTCACTAAGTTTTTAGAAAAGAGCAACAACAAAGTTGAAAAGTTTTAAGAGTTAACTGATTAGAGTGTTTTTTATTTGCTGCTTTGGCCTGTATTGGTTACCTGGGGGAAAAGTACCATGAGCACAAGATCCTTAAAGGGAAAAACGCAAAGAACTGTATCGTGGTAAGATATCTTCAGGGAAACAATATGTGTAATAATTAACGCCCCACTTCTTTTGGTCCATTCAGAGTAGATAATTTTAGGTGCTTGGATTTTCTTTTTCAAAGTTGTATTTCAGAAGAACTATGTTAAACAAAACATAATTGATTGATACATTTATTTATCAGATGTACCAGCCTGAATAAGAATAAAATACATAATCTTATTTTTTTTTTAAAGATTTTTTTTATTTATTTGACAGAGAGATCACAAGTAGGCAGAGAGGCAGGCAGAGAGAGAGGAGGAAGCAGGCTCCCTGCAGAGCAGAGAGCCCGATGCGGGGCTCGATCCCAGAACCCTGAGATCATGACCTGAGCCGAAGGCAGCGGCTTAATCCACTGAGCCACCCAGGCGCCCCCATAATCTTATTTTTAATGGCTTTGTTGAGATATAATCCATATGCCATATAATTTATTCATTTACAGTGTATGTAATTCGAGGCATCTGGTTGGCTCAGTTGGTAGAGCATGTGACTCTTTATCTCAGGGTTGTGAGTTTAAGCCCTATGTTGGGTGTAGAGCTTTCTTAAAAAAAAAAAAAGTGTATATAATTCAGTGTCATATATAAGGGTTTTAGTATATTCAGAGCTGTGTACACACCACCACAGTTGGTTTTAGAATACTTTTATTACCTCTTAGCCATCATCCTCTGATTTCCCCAAACCCCCAGCTCCATGCAATCACTAATTTACTTTCTTTCTCTGTTGTTGTGCCTGTCCTGAACATTTCATATAAATGGAATTAGACAATGAATGGGCCTTTGTGACAAGCTTCTTTCACTTAGCATATTTTTTAAAGATTTTTTTAAATTTTAATTTTTTCCCAGTGTTCTAAAATTCATTGTTTATGTGCCACACCAGTGCTCCATACCCACCACCAGGCTCACCCAATCCTCCAACTCCCTCCCCTCCAAAACCTTCAGTTTGTTTCTCAGAGTCCATAGTCTCTCATGGTTCATCTCCCCCTCCAATTTCTCCCAACTCATTTCTCCTTCCCATCTCCCAGTGTCCTCTGTGTTGTTCCTTATGCTCCACAAGTAAGTGAAACCATATAATGATTGGTTTTCTGCTTGACTTATTTCACTCAGCATAATCTCCTCCAGCCCCATCCATGTTGATACAGAAGTTGGATATTCATCCTTTCTGATGGAGGCATAATACTCCATAGTGTATATGGACCGTATCTTTATCCATTCATCCATTGAAGGGCATCTTGGTTCTTTCCACAGTTTCACGACTGTGGCCATTGCTGCTATGAACACTGGGGAGCAAATCGGCCTTTTTCACTACATCTGTATCTTTGGGATCAGTACCCAGTAGTGCAATTGCAGGGCCATAGGGTAGCTCTATGTTTAATTTCTTAAGGAATCTCCACACTATTTTCCAAAGTGGCAGCACCAACTTGCATTCCCACCCACAGTGTAAGAGGGTTCCCCTTTCTTCACATCCTCTCCAACACTTGTTGTTTACTGTCTTGTTAATTTTGGCCATTCTGACTGGTGTAAGGTGGTATCTCAGTGTGCTTTTTTTTTTTTTTTTAAGATTTTTATTTATTTATTTGACAGACAGACATCACAAGTAGGCAGAGAGGCAGGCAGAGGGAGAGAGGAGGAAGCAGGCTCCCCGCTGAGCAGAGAGCCCGATGCTGGATCCCAGGACCCTGGGATCATGACCTGAGCCAAAGGCAGAGGCTTTAACCCACTGAGCCACCCAGGCGCCCCCTCAGTGTGGTTTTGATTTGAAATCTCCCTGATGGCTAATGATGATGAACGTTTTTTTCATGGGTCTGTTAGCCATTTGTATGTCTTCTTTGGAGAAGTGTCTGTTCATGTCTTCTGCCCATTTTTTGACATAATTATCTGTTATGTGTGTGTTGAGTTTGAGAAGTTCTTTATAGATCTTGGATATCAGCCCTTTGCCTATAATGTCATTTGCGTTTTTTAAAGATTTTATTTACTTGAAATAGAGAGGGCATGAGCACAGGGAGGGGCAGAGGGAAAGGGAGGAGACACCATTGAGCAGAGAGACGCAGGGCTTTATCCCAGGACCCTGAGATCATGACCTGAGCTGAAGGCAGACACTTAGCTGACTGAGCCACCCAGGCACACCTCATTTTAGCATAATTTTGAGGTTCATTCATGTAGCCTATGTCAGTACTTCATTTCTACAGAATTGATGTTGAAAGAGCAAACAAGGAAAAAAAAATCTGCATTACAGAAATGATTAACATGATTTTTATTTTTTAAAATATGAAAGCATTTGTTCTTTCAAGTATCACAGAACCAGCAGTGATTAACAACTTGTTCTCAGACTCTGCATTGGTGTAACATTTACCAAATTCATGGATTACACTTAACTTTTCTAGTCCCCAAATGAAAGAACCTTAATTATTGCTTGTAAGAAACGAAGATGTTAATACAGGGATGCCTGGGTGGCTCATTTGGTTAAGCATCTATCTGCCTTTGGCTCGGATCATGGTCTCAGAGTTCTGGGATCCCAGGATTGAGCCCCGTATAAGGCTCCTTGCTCAGC
Source organism: Meles meles (assembly GCF_922984935.1). Classification (NCBI taxonomy): domain Eukaryota; kingdom Metazoa; phylum Chordata; class Mammalia; order Carnivora; family Mustelidae; genus Meles; species Meles meles. The sequence continues at coordinate 44,612,983 of NC_060068.1, forward strand.
GGGAGCCTTCTCTCTGTACCTCTGCCTGTCCCCCTGTTTGTGCTCTCTCTGTGTCTGTCAGATAAATAAAATATTTTTAAAAATATTAATTGAACTTAAATTTGCTAATGTGAATCTCTGTGCATACTGAAATGCAAACACATTTTAATTTACCAAGAGTGTAGCAGACAGACAGGTGCGGAACCCAAACCAGGGGTGTGAAGACTGCAGCCACAGCTCACCCTCCGCTTTATCTAGTTTTGTGTTGTAAGTGCTTACCAAGTTGAGATGTTAGTGTATCATGAGTTTTAATTCCTTGAAGTATGGATATTAGCGATAAATTTAGGAGCATTTTTTTGGTCAAGTTCAAATTTTAAATATATTTTCAATTATGCCGAAATGACTATAAAAGATGTTTGCAATAATATAAAATTATCATGAGTCTCATTCAATTCTTTTCAAAGGCATGACCAAGGTCAAAGTGGGTAAAGAAGATTCTTCATCCACTGAATTTGTAGAGAAACGGAGAGCAGCTCTTGAAAGGTAATTGTGATCAGCTGTGCATTATTACTCATGTTTTTTCTTCAATAATAGGAGTCTAATTCCATTATATGGCACACTGTATTTTAATGATTAATTTTTTTCACAGTACCATTTCATGACTGTTTTCTAAGAGTGCTTTAAACTTTTAAGAAAATTCTTTTAACAACACAATACTATGCTCTGCTTTTATGAATCCTCATAGTGGATTAATATTTAGCAGTAGTTTTATCTAATAAAATCATACCTATTTTTGTATGCTGTGATTTAAGCAGTAATATAAATGCATGAGTTAGTCGGAGATAGAGGTATCATGGGATGCCTGGCTGGCTCAGTAGAATGCGAAACTCTTGATTTTGGGATTGTCCGTTCGAGCCCCATGTTGGGTGTAGCGATTACTTAGAATCTTTTTTTAAAAAAGGAAAGAAAAGAATTAACGTATTATAGTTGTCATCCACATGAGAAGTAAGAAACTGCCAAGCTTGTAAAAAGATACCATGAAACCTGTGAATGGAAGAAAAGAGTGATAAGATATTTGGATTTTTAATATTTAGTATTAGTAGGTTCTTAGGAAATTCTGCTTGTATTCAAGTTCTACCTTGGATAATTTGGCTAATTATAGGTAATCTAAAGTAATTTTTCCTTTGAATTATTACTTCATGAACATTATTAAACACAATGAAAAACTGGGTTTGTGCTCCCTCCTTTAATTTTGTATAATTGTTTGACTTGAGTGCGTAGTAGTATTAGTCATCTATTGAGTTGACTGTATACTTAAAATCTGATATATTTGCTCTACCTTCCTTTAGAGTACTTGGCACATTTCCTGTAGTTTTGAAGACTTGGGTGTCACAGACTAAAAAGAGGAATGAATAGGGGGAACCTAAACCCAGAATCTTAACATTTACTCCTTAATTACTATGCTGAGAATATAAATTTGAAACACTCTTAAAGCTCAGCTTTTAGAACATAAGTTGGTAGTCACCTAGACATACAAATTTTCTAACTTCACAGGGTTTTTTTGTTTCTTATTTTAGTCGAATTTGTTTATCTTAATTGAATTTGCTCATTCTTTATGTTCTCTTTCTGCTTAATATCAGTGGGTGTGGTAAGGTCAGACAGATTTTAAGGAATAGTGTATTTATGTCCAGGATACACACTATTTTTTCAACTCTTTAAGGCATCTTATTTCTGGGCTTTAGTTATGATTTGTATACATTTTAAGAAAATGCCACAGAAAAATCAGGTTTGAACAGTTTACAATAAGAAAGCTAAATATGCAACTTATTATTAGAGAGGACTTAAAAGATGAGATTATGTCTGTGAGGATTGCAGTTACTCAGGAAAAGGACTTAAATTGTATCAAGAGAAGTTTAGGTTAGGCATTAAAATTGTTTATGTTGTGATAGAGTGAATGTTTTTAAGAGTAAAGGGTAGATAATGTTGCATTTTGATTTTGCTTAGTTCTTCTGAAAGTGTAACCATGACCCTTTGAGAAACCTTTCAAGTCCCATTTTTCTATGAGTAAATTTGAAATATTTCAGATGGCATGCTTGATAAGGAACTTAATGAAGATTTATTGTACCAAGGACATATAATTTGGTTCTACATTCACCTTTCTTGCGACTTGAATGCATTGCGTAGTACTTACCATAACATCATGTAGTAGGAAACATTGAGGAGAGTCGTAAGGAAATACTGAGACTTGACCTGCTGGATATTTGAGTAGTTTCTTCAGTGATAAGTGTTACTTGTTAAATGCCACTGTAGTTGACTTTGCAGGTTAAAAAAAATAATAACGGGAACGGTGTAATACGAGGGAGAAATTTATTTTGCATTAAAAATTATGACTTAAAATACAAGTGTAAAGGTCTAGAAGCAGAGGATTGGATTGCTTCTTCTAAAGGCAGTTTTCTGTGGCATTTCTTAAAATTTCAAAATTAGAAAACAGGCTCATCTGTGGAATACCAACCTAGTCGAATCTTGTGGGTCTGGGAAGTATTTCTCTTCGTGTATTCTATAACAGTTTACGTATTCATTTGTTTGTTTCACTCAGAAAATCTAGATGACTGTCTTGAGTGAAAGGATGACCATCTAATATTAAAATACAGGAAGAGAAGGGGAATGGTTAAGAAAGTTAGACTTACTGAAGTTACCAGAAACTACTTCTAGGAAGAGTGTCCCTGAGATCCCTCTTGGTTTTCTTGAGAGTGCTTCACGTTTTACCTTAAGACCATATTGAGTTTATTTCATACGTGAGGACCCAGTTCTACAGATACACGCAGAGAAGTATAGAGTGGCATGAAAGAGTTGGTAGAATCCTTTTTTTGTTGATGTCTGTGCTCCACTACACGCTATTCACTATGTTGTGACTTGGGGCAAGTTACTGAACTTGAATATGTTTTTACTTGTCTTACAATGTATCAGGATTGTGTTCACTCCAAGCAGGGAAAAATGCAACTGGCTTGGCTTAAACAGTTAGCATAGGTTAATTAGTCTACTCTTTCATATCAGGAAATATTTAGTATTAGCCAGTTCATCAGGAAGTCTTGTTGCTTCTTTACACTATCTGTATTACAACCATTTCTCAACCAATACGGTACTAGTCCAAATGCTGGAATTAACTTCAGTGGGCTCCTAATTGGCCTCTTTGTTTCTGTCCTTGAACCTCTATTCTTTTAATACAGCAGTCAGAGTCATCCTTTTGAAATACAAATCAGATAATATATCACCCTTCCCATTTCATTCTGTAAAAGCCAGAGTCCTTATAATTGCCTACAGAACTTTACGTGACATGTGACATGCATTGCTCGCTCTGTTACCTCCTTGATCACTCTGCTCCAGGCCATGCTGATGTTTTGCAGCTCCTCAAAGATCCTAGGCATTTTCCCACCTTTTTAGTTTTTTCACTGGCCTCTCCCACTGCCAGAAAAACTTGTGTTCCAGGTATCTGCATGACTGATTCCCTTATCTCGTTTAAGTTCAGGTGTTCAGGTGCTCAAGTATCCTCTTAGCAGTGAAGTCTTTTCTGATGATTGGCTCCATTCTTAACCTCTTCTCTTTCACTTGCCACCAACCATACCTTGTATACTTGATCACATTTGCTCTTTTGTTCTATCCTTTCTTTTTCCACAGCATTTGCCAACTTGTCACATAGTATATAATTTATGTGTTTATTGTATTTATAGTTTATAATCAGTCTTCTCTTACTAAAATAGTTTCTGCTGATACATTGAGTGTTCAGAACAGAAAGTGACATGTAGTAGATGCTTAGTAAATGCTTAATATTTGGTGAATGAACAAATGAATGTCGTCAAAGATCAGACTCTTTCTGCCTTTTTGTTCTCTCATTGTTAGCACATGTTTCAAGCAGGAGAAATATTTTTAACTTTTTTCCTCTGAATTTTGTATAACCTGCTTTATTTGGTCTTATTTTCAGTGAGTAAATAGGAGTTTAAAACCCTCAGTGATTCTTCTAAATTTATCAGTACCTTTCCTTGGAGCAAATATGAAAAACAACTACAACTGGTTACCTCTTGTTGAATGTAATACTAACGTTTCATCATTTCCTTTATGTCTTCCATTTCTTTCTTCCTCTTTCACCCCATGCCTCTTTTCATGTGTTCTTCCTATATTTTCCTCTCTCTGTTCTGCATCCATCCTTTATATATCTGTAACCTCTCTGACCTTAATACTGAATTGACGAGTATTTACAAATACTCATTAATTTGAAAATGTATCTTATGATGTGCAGTATCACTCATCATCAGGGAATTGCAGATTAAAACTATAGTGAGATACCACCTCAAACCTGTTAGAATGGCTTAAATAAAAAACACAAGGAACAAGTGTGGACAAGAATGTGAAGAAAAAGGAACACTCTTACACTGTTGGTGGGAATGCAAACTGGTACAACCACTCTGGGAAACTTCACACTGTTTCCTCAAAAGAGTTAACAGAGTTTCCTCAAAGAGTTAAAAATAGAACTACCCTATGATCTAGGAATTGCACTGTTGGGTGTTGACCCAAAGAATACAAAAACACTAATTCAGAGGGATGCATGCACCCCTATGTTTATTGCAGCATTATTTACAATAGCCACATTATGGAATTAGCCCAAGTAACCATGGATAGATGAATGGATAAAGAAGGGATATGTGTGTGTGTGTGTGTGTGTGTAAAATGGAATAATCCTCAGCTATTAAAAAGAATGAAATCTGCCATTTGCAGTGATATGGATTGAACCAGAGAGTATTTTGCTAAGCAAAATAAGTCAGTCAGAGAAAGACAAATACCATATGATTTCACTTTATGTGGAACTTAAGAAACAAACAGGGGAGGAAGAAGAGAGAACAAACCAAGAAACAGACTCTGTAGAGAACAAACTGATGGATACCAGAGGGGGTGTGGGTGGGCTGATGGATTAAATAGGTGATGGGAATCAGGCAGTGCACTAGTCCTGATGAGTATGGAAGTACTGAATCACTGAATTGTATACCTGAGACTGTTGCACTCTGTGTTAACTGATAGTTAGCAGAGTGAGCTGGTAGGTAGGGGAATGGATGAAGTAGGTGATGGAAATTACAGAGGACACTTAACTATGATGAACACTGAGTAATGTAGAGAATTGTCGAATCATTGTATTGTATACCTGCAAGTATTGTAACACTGTAAGTAGACTATAATGGAATTAGAATTAACTTAATGAAAAAAGTGAAAAGATACACATAAGTGAAAAAATACACATATGTCATAATATATGAACATAAGTATGAAGATAAAGGATAGTTTCATGGCCTGTAAGAAATGCAGAAATTGATAATGATACTAAGATTGATGTTAAGGAAGAAAAAAAATGCAAATCTCTTCCTTTAATTGTCAGATTTTAAAACACACACCACTTTCTAAAGAAGTGAATTTTCTTTTTTTTTTTTTTAAAGATTTTATTTATTATTTATTTGGCAGAGAGAGACACAGCAAGGGAGGGAACACAAGCAGGGGGAGTAGGAGAGGGAGAAGCAGGCTCCCCGCAGAGCAGGGAGCCTAATGTGGGACTCGATCCCAGGACCTGAGACGAAGGCAGATGCTTAATGACTCAGCCACCGAGGCACCCTAAAAAAGGGAATTTTCATTTAAAATTTGCAGTTGAGGAAAGCAAAGTAGACACATTAGGTACAACCACTTTGAAGACTAAAGTTCCATTGAATGTGATTACTGTCACATTTTGCCTCTGCCTTCAGCTCAGGTCATGATCTCAGGGTCCTGGGATTGAGTACCGCATCGGGCTCTCTGCTCGGCAGGGAGCCTTCTTCCTCCTCTCTCTCTCTCTCTGCCTGTTTCTCTGCCTACGTGTAATCTCTCTCTCTGTCAAAATAAATAAGTAATAATATTTTAAAAATGACATTATAGTACATTTATATAATACAATTTCATGTGGTAAATGAAAATGGCATTAGAGAACAATATTTAATGCTAAAGAAAGGTACCTACAACGTACTGTTTTGTGTTAAAGGGTACATATACAACTACAAGCATAACAGTGTAATATTTTTGTGAAAATCAAAGTACCTGAGTTTGTGTGTGTAGATACTCACACTCCTAGAAAAAAACATTAAAAGGTAATTATCTCTGGAACAAAAAATCTTCTATGTTTCTGTTCTTAATTTTGATGTAAATTTAGTACTTTTAAAGAAATGGTTATTTGCTGTTTGTTCTGTGTAACCCTCAAGAAGTAAAATTTTCTGTCTTTTTTCTAGAATACTATTTTCCAGAATGATTCCTCAGAATACTAGTATGTGGTAGGGTGAAAAAAGGAAACACTGTAGACTATTAAGTCTTGTTAACATATGGTTTAACAAAGTTAAACCAGGTTTATTTCCTGCAGGACTTCTCACAGTACTTAACATGCTACTGTCCGGGGGCACCTGGGTGGCTCAGTGGGTTTAAAGCCTCTGCCTTCAGCTTAGGTCATGATCCCAGAGTCCTGGGATTGAGCCCTGCGTCGGGCTCTCTGCTTGGCAGGGAGCCTGCTTCCCTTCCTCTCTCTCTGCCTGTCAAATAAATAAATAAAATCTTAAAACAAAACAAAACATGCTACTGTCCATTATAGCTCAGAGGAATATGTATTTAGTATATTCCAAACTGTCTTAATTGTAGAAACATTCTTTTTCCTGAAATACTGCATGAGACTAGTATTCCACAGAACTCACTTTGGAAAGCTGTTCTAGAATATAAGTCATTTTAGGTAATTACATTTAGGTTTGAAATACTGGGATGTTCCATGTTTGGGTATGACATGCTTTATCTCCTACGACAGATAGCTTACACAAGCTGCTCTTAGCCGTGTGCAGTCTACACAAGTAAATAATAGTATTAGAGAGCTTGGGTCTTAAAATTGTAAGTAAAGTTCCGGTGGGAAGATACCAACATTTCTTTAACACAAAATTAGTGTTCCTGTTGCATCTCATTTTTAGCCTGATAATATAGGTAGTTGTTTTTTTTTAGCCACAGTGTAGTTGTCTTGCACATATCTATTAAATATCTATTTCTGTGGTAATGTTTTCATGTGTGGACTAATGACTTGAAGTTTAATTTGTTTAAATATATAAAAACAGAAGTTAACGTGTAAGCCAGAATAAAATATTCATCTTAGCCATTGTATAGAATTTGACTTCATAGAAGGTTACCAATGTTTTTCAGAAACTTTAGGCATATTTCATAATCTTATAATGAGATTGAAGAAATTACTGCTTACATTTGTTCCACAGGAAAAAAGATACATTAAATGAAGTAAAATACTGTAATTGAAATGTAGTCATTAAGGAAAGAATGGGTTTTTTTGAAAAATGGGATTAGATAAGTAATCAAGAATCATTAAATGGTGGACCTTTTTTCTTTTTATGAAAGAATGTTAATTTTTTATGGATGATGGAAATTTGGCCTTTTCCATTTTCTACTATAGGAAAACTACTAAAGTTGGGCTAATAGTGATTAATAATGATGTTTCCCTTACCATTTTTATTTTATGTGGTGTCAAAAAGAAAAAAGGAATCAAACTTTTAGCAAAACCCTCTTAAAAGTAGAATTTTAAAGAAAATTTAGCCACTGTCAAAAAAGGATCAAAGCTGATTTGATAATTTAAATCTCCTGACAAAGAAAAAAACTGGTAGTCTTTTCTCTGTTTTGGTAATAATAGGAATAATCAAAAATAGTTGATTGAAATATATATAGTGATATGTGTGTTGGGACTCTGAAATAATAGCTGGGAACATGGTGATGCTACTCAAAGATAAAATTATCTTTTGTACCTTAAAAGGGTACAAATTCATGTACCCTTTTACAACTCTAATACTTCACAGCGTGAAGTTTTAAGTTAATCACCCTCCTATGTCCCCCACCTCCACGACCTACTGTGTCTCTTTTGACATAATTATGAATTTGGAAAAGATAAAAAGCTTTTTAATCCTTAAATTGCTTTTAAGAGTCTAAAAATAAATTAATTTGAAGGCAGACTGATTTTTATTATTATTTATGTTTATTCTTAAATCTAGGTATCTTCAAAGAACAGTAAAGCATCCAACTTTACTACAGGATCCTGATTTAAGGCAGTTCCTGGAAAGTTCAGAGGTATTATTTCTACTTTAAATTTTTATATGATATGAATGTTCTCATTATTTGTGTTTGTTATTAACTTTTGTAAAAATATATGTCCAGTAAATAGTTGGATTAGTAAATGGAATAAAATGATTTTTTTGGCTTAGTATTTTAATTAGCTTTAATTATTTAAATTACTACCAAAATATATTCTTTGCATTGATAATTGTAGGATAATCAGTTTCTTTTTCAAAGAAGAATGACTTATAAGTAGTCTAATTCTCAGTGCCCAAGTTGTTGCTTTAGGCATTAAGTTGAAATAAGTTTATTCGGGCCTTCTTTTAGAGACATTTGAGTGCGTTCATTTGTCTACATTCTAATATTCTTATTGAGGTTCTGAAATGGAGATTTGTGACTTAAAAGAGCTTAAATTATCACTGTGCTTCCCCTTATATTTGAGATGTTTGGTACATTTGGGGCTTGTCACAGTTTAGAATTTTAATTACTACCCTTTGAATTTAAAAAAATTTATTTGAATCCCAGAATTTTTGAAAAATACAGAATCACACTGTCCTAACTGAGCCTAAGTAGATTTTTCTCAAGACTTTCTTCTTTCCTTATAAACAAGTTTATTTCTGCAAGCAAACAGGTGGCCAATGTTAAGGTAGTTGGCAATTTCTTAATATATTTTGACAAACAGAGTGTTGTTCCATCTAAATGTAAACGTGCAGAAGAAAAGCAAATGGAAAGTCTATTTTTTAAGTTTTCCTTTGAGAGTGTACAAGTTTGTATTTGAGAAATTAGATCTTACTATTGAAATGTATGAGAGTGAAGAAAATACAACCTCCTTTTTTCCTTTTTCTTTTCTTTCTTTTTTTTTTTTTTTTTTTTTTTGGTGGGGGTGTGCAGTCCCTTTTGTGCCCAGTTAAACCTCCAGGCTTTTAACCGGTTTGTTTGCCCTTATTTGTCATTCAATTCCAGCTGCCTAGAGCAGTTAACACACAGGCTCTGAGTGGAGCAGGAATATTGAGGATGGTGAACAAGGCTGCCGACGCTGTCAACAAAATGACAATCAAGATGAATGAATCGGATGCAGTAAGAGCTGATTTTTCGACTTGAATAATGAGATGAATTAATGAGCCCAACAATTGCATTTTAAAGCTGTACAAGTAGAAAATAGGATATTAATTTGCTTATTGAGTTTAGTTCTCAGCCACATCAGTTGACTACCATGGTTATACATGGTTAATTTGTTGCTTTAAAACAAGGAATGTGCCTTGCTATTGGTAACCTAATTTACAGTGGTTTGTTCTTGCTAAATTAGCTCCATTTTTCATTTTTTTTTCTTAGTGGTTTGAAGAAAAGCAGCAACAATTTGAAAATCTGGATCAGCAACTTAGGAAACTTCATGCTAGTGTTGAAGCCTTGGTCTGTCATAGAAAAGGTGTGTTTGCCTTGTTTTTTTATGTGTTTAACACCGTGAGTTAATTCAGATATTTTATTTAAATTTCACTAAAATGAACATTCCAAGGTTTCTATAGAAGAGGGAGAGCAGAAGTTTAAGAGAAGGTTTTCTATTTGAATCTTGTTCATTTATTTTTTTGTTCTACTTTAGCCTCACTTGTAGTTGAGAAATAGAAAAATCTTGACCTTGTAAAAATATATTTTGAATTTCAGGTTAAAACTGTTGTTCATTTGATTAACTCTGTTAAACATACTTAGAGTTTAATGAAGATGTCTTATTAGTAACTGATATAATTAAAAATTTCAGATTAAAAAATTGATATTTGAAATTTATCTTTAAAATTTTTTTGTGTACCTGTATTTCATAGAATACTCTGAATTATTTTCTTCATTTTTGAACAACTATATTGGAAAGTCTAGGGAGAGGAAGTTTGTAAAAAACTGATAGAAAATTTAAGGTGTGATTTTTTAAATTCTACCATGAAATGCTTATTGTTTTTTTAAGAATATAAGGATCTTAATGTTAGGTTTCTAAGATACTTAATAAGTAATTTACTGCCATTACCAGTAATCCATTTTCGTAAAAACAATTACAGAAATACATCAGTGCACTCATTATTGAGAGTAGTTTATAACAGCTTTTGCCATTTGTATCTGTCTCTTAGGGAATTGCTTTATGGTTCTTAGAGAATTTTATGTAATGCAGAGCAATTTCTAGGCAATGTCAGTTTCTAAGCAATGTATTATTAGTCATTGACATTATGTATTCTGTAAACATCTGTTTTTCTTTATTCAAAGTACCTGAAATGATAATGTTCAAAAATCTTTTAGAAATTTTTAGTATTTCTTCTGAGCATTGTTTGAGCATTGTTGTACACAAAAAAAGAATAAGATTTCCATGAATTGTATGTATAACTTACCTGGCTTTTGTCTTGTTAGCTAAATGATATTTTCATTAAAAATTACAGACATTTTCAATTTCAAATAAATGTTTAAAGGCCAAAAAATGTAGTATAAATTGATTGTAATTTATGTAATTGATTGCATTCCATATTAAAAACAAATCTTGTCTTTTGCAAGAATACATAAAAGCAGTGAGCCCTTTAGAAAGAAAGGGGAGGCAGATTGTTATATTAAATTACTAAACATCGTTCCGTCCCTGGGAATATAGGCAGTAGTTCTTAACTCTCAGTAGAGCTCTGAGCACTTGGCATTTATGCCAAAGGCATTTTAATGACTGGTTGTTTTACATTAATTATTTTAAAATAATTATTTGAATGATACAGGAGCTGATAAAATTTAGAGGGAAGGTGGAAGAACCATAGCAATATTTAAAAACTTTACTAGAGAACACTAAAAGTGAATACTTTCTTGTTTCAGAACTTTCAGCCAACACAGCTGCCTTTGCGAAAAGTGCTGCCATGTTAGGTAACTCTGAGGACCACACTGCTTTATCTAGAGCTTTGTCTCAGCTTGCAGAGGTAGAGGAGAAGATAGACCAGTTACATCAAGAACAAGCTTTTGCTGACTTTTACATGTTTTCAGAACTACTTAGTGACTACATTCGTCTAATTGCTGCAGTGAAAGTAAGCTTTATTTGCAATCTTCCCTTGAGTTCTTCTCACTTCCTGTGGTTTGGTTTGGAACAATTTGGTTAGCTGTAAGGCATATATATAAGTGTTTAAGTTCCGTATTCTATAGTACATATAATGGGTTCAGAATGATGATTCATAGCCAGATGTTTTCTACTATGACTTGGACAGTACAGTAGATATAATTGATGTTTTTAAGAGATCTAAGAAATGCCAAATAAGATAAAACCGGTAACATTTACTTTCATATTTACATATATAAGTTTACAACTAGGTGGTACCATTTATTTATTGTTCATTGTAGCATGAACTGAAACTAGCCGTGGGCTTTTAGTAAAGGTGTAATAGGAAGCAAAACAAAACCAGAGGTGATTGGTGCACAAGTATGTTTAATGGTGGCTTTTAGCATGCATTTGGACTATAAGCAGACAATCTGTGCGTACACTAAAGGGTGTAGTTAGTGTGTATTTATAGATGGAGTGGGACTAGATTAGATAATAAATTGTGTTCTCTAGTGGTAATGTTTAAGAATAAACAGTTCAGTTTCTGAGTAATTGGGAGAGTAATTGAGTTAACTAGTAAAAATTTGTACTCTATAAGTATCTCCAACAATCAGACAGTTAAACCGAGTATTACTTTATTCTGTGTTTCAGAAGGTACTTTAAGGTCTTGTTGCATCTTTTAATTATTGTTATGAGCATTAGTTATCATGGGGTGGAGGAATTGGGAATTCACCAATTTTTATTGAAAGTTAATGAGACCTTGTTCTTGCTTTCTTATGCAAAATTTTTTCAGCTAAAGTCTGTGATCAAGTTAGTATTCATCTATGGTCAGAACATTGATACACTGCATATTTATTTATGATCCTTTTCTCAAGCTAATTGTAACAATTACTGCTAGAGGGTTCTTAGCACTTCAGAATGGTGATACCTTGGGTTTGGTAGATTACCAGTTTTGCCTGTATTTATTCTTAGATGTTACTCTTTATATTCCTGGTGGTTAACTTTTCAGTTATTTGAAGAATATAGAGGTACCTGGGTGGCTCAGTCAGTTAAGCCTCTGCCTTCTGCTAAGATCATGATCCCAGGGTCCTAGGGTCTAGTCCCACATCTGGCTAGTGGGGAGCCTGCTTCTCCCTCTCCCTCTGTTGCTCCCCCTGCTTGTGCTTCTCTCTCTGTGTCAAGTAAATAAAATATTGTAAAGGAAGAAGTTAATATAGATAACAGTTACTAGATTGTACTTTTATATATCATCAGCTCCAGTTCACAAATAATGGTTCATGCTTCTCTCCTACCCACTCTCAGCCTCATTCGAGAATTCGCACTATCATGAGGGCTGCTGTAAAAAAGTTCGAGTGCCTTTCAAAATAACTGGGTCCACAGAGGCAAGCTGGGCAGCGTCTGTGAGAAGTGCCGGCTGAGAAGAGCTAACCTAGGAGGACACTCCTTGGTGGGAATGGCCTGCTAGTGTCCTGGGTGGTGAGCCCCCACCTGGGCAGGCCTCATGCTGCCTAAATCTTCCTGTGTATTTTTACATTTTCTGAAATTACCCTTGGATTTATGTTTCCCAGAGTAACAGTGACACTAAAAGAGGTACCACAATCAACTGAGTTGGGGAGATAATGTACAGTATCCCTGTCTTACTGATTCACAGAGCATTAAAATGCTCAGAACTGTCTCTCAGTAAAAAATAAAACATTTAACTTTGTTTAATCCAGAGACTTCCAAATTCATACGAACAGGAGTTGTTTTCCATTTAATATCTTTTTACATGCATGGAACAGAGTTTGGAAAGAACTGAACTAGTGATTCATTGACTAAAAAAAGTTAAAGAGCTGTGCTCAAGCTATACCTTGAGGTTGACTGAGCTCTTTTCATGTTGACTTTGTGTTTTCTGCTGACACCAACCCAGGTCACCACCAAGGAGTTGAGAAGTTGCAGAATAGTGTGACAGGGAATTTTTGTGCTCTTTACATTTGGTTTGGTTTTTGTTTTAAACTGATTCATTTGTGTTTGAAAAAGTGATATGTGGACATAATAAATCCAACAGCCCAAAAAGGTCAAGTTCTCCACCAAAGACTGCTAGTCTCCCTTTCCTTAGTCAGATGCTGTTACATGCTTGTGTGTCTTTACAGAATTAGCTATGCACGTATGAAGGCTCTTTTTTCCTTCCCATTTCTCTCTCTCTCTTTCTTCCTCCCTCCCTCCCTCCATCTCTTCCTTCTTGAAGAAGGAACATACTATATGCACTATTCTTTGCCTACTTTTTTCATCCGTTACATTTTAGAGGTGTCCATGTTGGGATATGTTGAAATGTTAAATTCTTTTTGTTTCCTTGGTTTTAGATAGCATATTAAAGTACCTGCATTATTTAATCAGTCTAGTTGTAAATACTGTTCTTTGAAAATAACTCTTTGGGCATAAAAATACCTAGAAGTGGAGTCACTTGACTGAAGGGTATATGAATTTTAAATTTCAATAGATACTCTCATATTACTGTCCAAAGAGATTATACTTCTTTCTACTCCCATCAGCATACATGTTCCTTCTTCTCTCACCCAATGATGAAGGTGCTTAAATTTCTTTGGTTAGTTTGAATTTAAGCATCTGTGTAGATGGTAAGCCATTTGTATTTTGTGTGTGTGTGTGTGTATGTGAACTCTTGACGTCCTTTGTCCAGTTTTCTCTTGTGTTTTGTCTTCATATTTGTAAAAGCTCTTTAATACTACTTAGCCCTTTGTTTTAATCATACCAAACATACTTTACTTTTTAAAAAAAATATTTATTTGCAAGAGCAAGCATATGCCCAAAGCATGGGGTGGGAGGGGGTTGCAGAGGAAGAGGGAGAGAAACTCAAGCAGACTAGTCATTGAGTCTAGAGTCTGATGCGAGGCTGGATCTCACAACCTTGAGGAGATGACTGAGCTGAAATCCAGTCGGATGCTCAGCTATCTGCATCACTCACGTATCCAAAAACACTTTTCTGATGATAAATTTGAAACTTAGAGTACTTTGAGAATAGAGTATGGGGCCAAAGTGGGGAAGGAACTAAGACCCTTTGAAATTTGGACCCTGAAGAAAGATAAATTTTAGCCATTTACAGTATTACCTAGGCCTGGCCTTACATCCATGAAACACCTATTTTCCTCTTTGTACAGAACATGGCCTCTCATGTCCAGGACTCCATTTTTTGACTAGCACTATTAAATAGTAAACTCGTTGTCTGCATTCTCATGTATTGGCCTTCTGTGAATCACTAGAGTAGGGACAGGGGTTGACAGTCATGGTTTTCAGTGTGTTTAGCACTAGAACTCTTGATAAAAAGAGTTCTCGCAGGGAATCTGAATTTATAAAATATACCAAATAAATTTTTAAACCAACCCAGTAGATGGGTTTCCCAGGGAGTTGAAAGACCTCATTGTTCAGCTGTAAGTAATCAGCATCCTTTCGGGACTCCAGGAGTCTGAGCAACATACTTTCAGATTCACTGAATTGCAGTGTGATATTAATTAAAATTAAAATTGCAGGGGCGCCTGGGTGGCTCAGTGGGTTGAGCCGCTGCCTTCGGCTCAGGTCATGGTCTCAGGGTCCTGGGATCGAGCCTCGCATCGGGCTCTCTGCTTAGCGGGGAGCCTGCTTCCCTTCCTCTCTCTTTGCCTGCCTCTCTGCCTGCTTGTGATTTCTGTCTGTCAAATAAATAAATAAAATCTTAAAAAAAAAAAATGTTTAAAAAAATTGCAGTGTCTGATAGGCCAGGAAAAATGTTTCACAACTGCAGCCTTGTCTAAGCTAGACCAGTTTGTATACAAATGTATAACATAAATTGGCAGAGGGGTGGAGGTCCAAAGTGTGTCTTCAGTGTAAGTTTGTCCCTCTTAGAGGAGTGGCTGGGTTCTCTTAGAGCAGACCAGCATCTTGAAATACAGTTATGTTTTATTGATCTTTAAGGTAGCATTTTTAGATAAAGTATGCTTTTGATTCTTTTGTGTGTGTGTTTATGTGTTCCAAGGGTAGGAAAACAAATGAGAAAGTTACTTCTTACAGAGCTAAGATTAATTTTTTCTTTCTGAAATAACGTGACTTTAGTTTTTTTTGTTGTTGTTGTTGTTTTTTTTTTTTTGGTGACTTTAGTAGTTTTATCTTTATTTTATAACTCCTACATCTTTGCCGTAATAAACACGTGATGATTCTGGAATCTTAGGAGTTACTAAATTGCACAAGGAGCAAATCAGTTTAAATTAGTGTATCACCAAAAAAGCCAGTTTATATATATTGAGAACTTAGGCAAATATTAAAATTAGAGGGTATTATGGTTACCTTTTGCCCTGTACTGGTACATATTTTAAGTAATCAAATTGTTATTACAGGGGAGTTTTATAAATGAGGAACTGATACGGCCCTCTTCCCCTAAAGACTAGGAATTTAAATTATTTTTTGGTGTTCTATATGTGTGTGTGGAAGGGGCGAGGAGTGAGAATTTATTCTAAATGCGAGTGACTTTCAGAATCTAGTTATGGTAGCTGTTTTTGTTACATTTGTGATTTTGTCCCAAATTAACTTGGCTGAAGCAAAATTAACTTGTAATAAGAAATGTCTTGAGGAAAATGCTGTCTCATGACTATAAGAAAACCGACAAAGGGGACAGAAAGATGTATTTAGTAATGTGAGAAGAGAAGTTATATGAGACAACAAATGAAAACTAACAAAGTGGATTTAAGTACTGGTAGATAAGGTGCTTTGATTTATCAGTTTGCCCAGTATATCTTTTATCATGGTTAATATGAAATATGCACAGTCTTTGGAAAAGAATACTTTTGTTTGTGGTGGATTTGAAGTTTTCAGTGCGGTTGCCTACATTTTTAAAATATGCAATATGATATAAATGCAGTCTGATACTGTTTTTTTTCCATGTTACTAAACTGTTATTATTTGTACTTTTAATAGAAATCTTGAGTTAATCAACTCTAATTGATATGTGTGTGTTTAGAAGTCATCTCTAATAGTACCTGCTAATTATTAAACATCCACTAGGTTCAGTCACTGTGCTACATTTTTTTCATTTTATTTCATGTCCACTAATAATAGATCTCATTTTCTTCCTTTTATATGGGAAAACTGGGGCTTATAGAAATTAATTTATCCATGCTCATAGAGTAACGAAGCCAGGATTTGAATCCAAATTGGATCTGTTCCAAAGTCTACATTGTCTTTAAAGATTTTATTTGTTTTATATGAGAGAGTGAGCAAGCAAGGAAGAGAGAGCGAGAGCATGAGTTGGGGGAGGGAGAGGGAAAAGCAGAACCCCTGCTGAGCAGGGAGCCCAATGTGTGCATCCCAGGACCCTGAGATCGTGACCCGAGCCAAAGGCAGATTGCTTAACCTACGGAGCCACCCAGGTGCCCCAAAAGCCTACGTTTTAAAAATAAATTATCTGCATGCTTTTCTCTTATTAGGACATGTATTTATTTACTGTTTTTGATTGAAAAAGTTCTTTTTGGAATAATGAAAATAACTCTGGTGTAGTGTTTTCTGCTTCACCCAGTTTATTAACACTTGCTTCATGTGTTCAGTTAGCAAATGCTGACAGAACACACATGTATCCCCAGCATCAAATTAGGAAAGGAATTACTATTGAGTTTCTCCCATCCTGTCCATCCCCTTTTCTCCTGAGATTTGAATTACTCTAATAGTCATAATTCATTTCTTGGCTTCCATCAACTTCCTCTTGTTCTGCCTAACCCCTTGAAAGCACCTATGGATTTGGTTGACTTGGTCTGATACGGTATTTTTTTTTTTTTTTTTAAGATTTTATTTATTTGACAGAGAGAGAGATCACAAGTAGGCAGAGAGGCAGGCAGGGAAAGGGAGGGAACCAGGCTCCCCGCTGAGCAGAGAGCCCGATGCAGGGCTCAATCCCAGAACCCTGAGATCATGACCCGAGCTGAAGGCAGAGGCTTAAATTAACCCACTGAGCCACCCAGGTGCCCCTGTTATGGTTTTTTTGTCCAGTTCTTCATTTGGTCCTGCCTACTAGATAGGTGTGTGTGTGTGTGTGTGTGTGTGTGTGTGTGTGTGTGTGTACACACAATAAAGGCACGCACAAATACCCCTGCTCATTTGCCCTATTTATTTTGTATAGGACTACCTCTCCTTTTTTCTTTTCTTTCTTTCTTTTTTTTTTTTTTTGTTGAATTGTGTTATACTGTTAACTTTTTAATTACTTTGCCTTTGTTTTATTTGCTGTTGGTCTTCACTTCCTGTTGTTTATAGGTTTTTCTCATTTTAATAATTTCTTACTAATTTCTAATGACTTATTTCCAACATTTAAATCTGCTTTTAGTATTACTTAGTAGGAAAATTTAGAATGTAGGTATGATACTGGCTTTTTCTTATTAAAGAAATCTTTGTGGAAAGCATAAAACTCTGTTAGAAATCTTATTATTATGTCAAATATAAAACCCAAAAGGCTAGTGAAATGCATCTTGTATGTGGGTTTTGTTTTTTGTTTTTAAAGATTTTATTTATTTATTTGAGAGTGAGTGAGTGAAAGAGCATAATAAGCAAGGGGAGCAATAAAGGGAGAGGGAAAAGCAGGCTCCCCAAGAACAAGGAGCCCAGTGTGCGACTTGATCCCAGGACCCCAGGATCATGACCCGAGCTGAAGGCAGACGCCCAACCATCTGAGCCACCCAGGCGCCCCTTGTATGTGGTTTTTGTTTTATTCAGAGCTGTTCTGTTTCATCCAGTCATAGGAGCCTATTTTAATTTTTTTGTTTTTAAGCAAATGAAAATGGATGTTTCTTTTATATCAGCATGTTTATTTTCATTATCCCAATATCTGGGATTAGTGTGTTAAGTACTTGCTTTTTTGTGTTTGTTTTCAGTATCACAGCAGTTCTCGTATTTTGAAAGTATTACAGTGTTACTGTCACTTACTAACATTATGTCATTCGCTTGCAGGGTGTGTTTGACCATCGAATGAAGTGCTGGCAGAAATGGGAAGACGCTCAAATTACTTTGCTCAAAAAACGTGAAACTGAGGCAAAAATGATGGTTGCTAACAAACCAGATAAAATACAGCAAGCTAAAAATGAAATAAGAGAGGTGATTAATATAAAATGCTTTACTTACCACTTTACTCAAATTTTTCATGAGTCATTCATATATGCATAATTTTTCATAAATTTTTTTCTGAACCATTCAACACTAGCCATTATTCCACAATTTTATGAACTGTGTTAGAATTACTTTAACATTTTGATCATCGTTAAAATCTCCAGAGCCCTTTGGTATTTCCACATGATTATGGATTGGATAAAGAAGCACACAGGAAAAGATTAAATTAACCTTTAATAATTTGTTTTGAGATGGTCAGTTTGATTTCAGTTACTTATTTTTTGTCTAAGAATAGCTTTAGAGCATAGACTTACCCCACATTTAGCTTTCCAAGCAACATTATCCCCCATATATATGTACTATATATGGTATTTTAGTAAATTTATATAAGTTTATTATAATTTATACACTTTTTTTGCCATGCTTCAATAAGGAAATTGAAGAGGTAGGACAACCTTTATATTACTAAAAGTAAATGTACCTGCCCTTTGAAGAGTATGTACCACTGTTTTGGTTACATAGTGGGAAAATATCATTTCATTGCTTTAAGTCTTCAGTTATTTTATTTTAGCTACTCCATTGGTCACTAATCATATTTTGTTGTTTCTGTACTGAACTTAATGTTTACCAGTAGGACTTCAGTAGACCATAATTCCACTATTTTTTTTTAATCCGAGCATTTAATATAAAAATTGTTTTTAAATGTTTGTTGTACAGTTTTCTTAATTTAAAGTATTTCCATAGGCATATAAATTGTGGTGAACATGTATTCTTGAACTTGGCAGAATGTTGTTGATACATTATGAAACAATTAATAATATCAGAAAGAAATGATAAAACTACCCCAGCACTGCTAAGTTAATAGTGAATTTTATATTCAAAAATCTTTTCATCTGTCTTAGTCGTATTTAATTAAGCTGTGAGGACTGTAATTCATTAAGTACTGAATATCCTAATCTTGAGTATGTGTCTGACAGTGAAATATTAATGAAAATTAAGCTGATAGGCATTTCTAGTATTGAAAATTTAGATAAAAGCTTGAATGATCCTGAATTGGGCTTTGCCATTATGGAGCTTCCTTAGGATTTACAGAAATTAAATTAAGTGAGTGATTGTGACATCTAGTTCTATACTATTTTCCTTACAAGAATTAAAAATCTGTGCATTTTTGTTTGTTTCTATCAGTGGGAGGCAAAAGTACAACAAGGAGAAAGAGATTTTGAACAGATCTCTAAAACAATTCGAAAAGAAGTGGGAAGATTTGAGGCGAGTATAATGACGTCGTCCTTGTTTGCTATGATTTTGTAGTAAAATCAAACTTAGTTTTGTACTGATGGACTTTCTTCTTTATTGTACTACAGAAAGAACGGGTGAGAGATTTTAAAACTGTTATTATCAAGTACTTAGAATCATTAGTACAAACACAACAACAGGTAAGCTAATTTTTTTTATAAATTATTTTATAACGTACAGACTTCTTCTAGAACTTACTTTTGGTATACTTTTTCCTTTTAAAGATGTCAGTGAGGGGCGCCTGGGTGGCTCAGTGGTTTAAGCTGCTGCCTTCGGCTCAGGTCATGATCTCAGGGTCCTGGGATCGAGTCCCACATCGGGCTCTCTGCTCAGCGGTGAGCCTGCTTCCCTCTCACTCTCTCTGTCTGCCTCTCTGCCTACTTATGATCTCTCTCTGTCAAATAAATGAATAAAATCTTTAAAAAAAAAAAAAAAAAAAAAATGTCAGTGAAAGAGAGTTTTTAAATTTAATGGAGGAATAAGAAACGGAGTAGAAAAAAACTGATGACCACAGAGGAAAACATGGTAGTTAAATTGGATACTCTCAGGTCCTTTTTGCCTTTACTCCTAAACTCCAGTTGAGATACATTTTTCCCAGATTAAGGCGAGGAGAAACTTGCTGAACAGCGTTTCCCTTTTTCAGTCTTCCTAGTTTTATTTTCCCGGTGATCACACCTGTTTGAGTAAATTCTTATAATAAGTTCTCTTCCATAACAGAACTTAAAAGCTGGCTTTTTTTTTTATTTTTCTTTTTTCATTTTATTTATTTTTTCAGCGTAACAGTATTCATTCTTTTTGCACAACACCCAGTGCTCCATGCAAAACGTGCCCTCCCCATTACCCACCACCTGTTCCCCCAGCCTCCCACCCTTGACCCTTCAAAACCCTCAGGTTGCCCCAACCTCCCACCCCTGACCCTTCAAAACCCTCAGGTTGTTTTTCAGAGTCCATAGTCTCTTATGGTTCGTCTCCCCTCCCCAATGTCCATAGCCCGCTCCCCCTCTCCCAATCCCACCTCCCCCCAGGAACCCCCAGTTTGTTTTGTGAGATTAAGAGTCATTTATGGTTTGTCTCCCTCCCAATCCCATCTTGTTTCATTTATTCTTCTCCTATCCCCCTACCCCCCCATGTTGCTTCTCCATGTCCTCATATCAGGGAGATCATATGATAGTTGTCTTTCTCCGATTGACTTATTTCACTAAGCATGATACGCTCTAGTTCCATCCACGTCGTCGCAAATGGCAAGATTTCATTTCTTTTGATGGCTGCATAGTATTCCATTGTGTATATATACCACATCTTCTTGATCCATTCATCTGTTGATGGACATCTAGGTTCTTTCCATAGTCTGGCTATTGTAGACATTGCTGCTATAAACATTCGGGTACACGTGCCCCTTCGGATCACTATGTTTGTATCTTTAGGGTAAATACCCAGTAGTGCAATTGCTGGGTCATAGGGTAGTTCTATTTTCAACATTTTGAGGAACCTCCATGTTGTTTTCCAGAGTGGTTGCACCAGCTTGCATTCCCACCAACAGTGGAGGAGGGTTCCCCTTTCTCCACATCCTCTCCAGCATCTGTCATTTCCTGACTTGTTAATTTTAGCCATTCTGACTGGTGTGAGGTGATATCTCATCGTGGTTTTGATTTGTATTTCCCTGATGCCGAGTGACGTGGAGCACTTTTTCATGTGTCTGTTGGCCATCTGGATGTCTTCTTTGCAGAAATGTCTGTTCATGTCCTCTGCCCATTTCTTGATTGGATTGTTTGTTCTTTGGGTGTTGAGTTTGCTAAGTTCCTTATAGATTTTGGATACTAGCCGTTTATCTGATATGTCATTTGCAAATATCTTCTCCCATTCTGTCAGTTGTCTTTTGGTTTTGTTAACTGTTTCCTTTGCTGTGCAAAAGCTTTTGATCTTGATGAAATCCCAATAGTTCATTTTTGCCCTTGCTTCCCTTGCCTTTGCCGTTGTTCCTAGGAAGATGTTGCTATGGCTGAGGTCGAAGAGGTTGCTGCCTGCATTCTCAAGGATTTTGATGGATTCCTTTCTCACATTGAGGTCCTTCATCCATTTGGAGTCTATTTTCGTGTGTGGTGTAAGGAAGTGGTCCAATTTCATTTTTCTGCATGTGGCTGTCCAATTTTCCCAGCACCATTTATTGAAGAGGCTGTCTTTTTTCCATTGGACATTCTTTCCTGCTTTGTCGAAGATTAGTTGACCATAGAGTTGAGGGTCGATTTCTGGGCTCTCTATTCTGTTCCACTGATCTATGTGTCTGTTTTTGTGCCAGTACCATGCTGTCTTGATGATGACAGCTTTGTAATAGAGCTTGAAGTCCGGAATTGTGATGCCACCAACTTTGGCTTTGTTCTTCAATATTCCTTTGGCTATTCGAGGTCTTTTCTGGTTCCATATAAATTTGCGGATTATTTGTTCCATTTCTTTGAAAAAAATGGATGGTATTTTGATAGGGATTGCATTAAATGTGTAGATTGCTTTAGGTAGCATAGACATTTTCACAATATTTATTCTTCCAATCCAGGAGCATGGAACATTTTTCCATTTCTTTGTGTCTTCCTCAATTTCTTTCATGAGTACTTTATAATTTTCTGTGTATAGATTCTTAGTCTCTTTGGTTAGGTTTATTCCTAGGTATCTTATAGTTTTGGGTACAATTGTAAATGGGATTGACTCCTTAATTTCTCTTTCTTCAGTCTTGTTGTTGGTGTACAGAAATGCAACTGATTTCTGTGCATTGATTTTATATCCTGACACTTTACTGAATTCCTGTACAAGTTCTAGCAGTTTTGGAGTGGAGACTTTTGGGTTTTCCACATATAGTATCATATCATCTGCGAAGAGTGATAGTTTGAGTGATAGTTTGACTTCTTCTTTACCAATTTGGATGCCTTTAATTTCTTTTTGTTGTCTGATTGCTGAGGCTAGGACTTCTAATACTATGTTGAATAGCAGTGGTGATCATGGACATCCCTGCCGTGTTCCTGACCTTAACGGAAAAGCTTTCAGTTTTTCTCCATTGAGAATGATATTTGCGGTGGGTTTTTCATAGATGGCTTTGATAATATTGAGGTATGTGCCCTCTATCCCCACACTTTGAAGAGTTTTGATCAGGAAGGGATGCTGTACTTTGTCAAATGCTTTTTCAGCATCTATTGAGAGTATCATATGGTTCTTGTTCTTTCTTTTATTAATGTGTTCTATCACATTGATTGATTTGCGGATGTTGAACCAACCCTGCAGCCCTGGAATAAATCCCACTTGATCGTGGTGAATAAGCCTTTTAATGTACTGTTGAATCCTATTGGCTAGTATTTTGGCGAGAATTTTTGCGTCTGTGTTCATCAAGGATATTGGTCTGTAGTTCTCTTTTTTGGTGGGATCCTTGTCTGGTTTTGGGATCAAGGTGATGCTGGCCTCATAAAATGAGTTTGGAGGGGCGCCTGGGTGGCTCAGTGGGTTAAAGCCTCTGCCTTTCGCTCAGGTCATGATCCCGGGGTCCTGGGATCGAGCCCCGCGTCGAGCTCTCTGCTTGGCAGGGAGCCTGCTTCCTCCTCTCTCTCTCTCTCTGCCTGCCTCTCTCCCTATTTGTGATCTCTATCTGTCAAGTAAATAAATAAAATCTTTAAAAAAAAATAAAAAAATAAAATGAGTTTGGAAGTTTTCCTTCCATTTCTATTTTTTGGAACAGTTTCAGGAGAATAGGAATGAGTTCTTCTTTAAATGTTTGGTAGAATTCCCCTGGGAAGCCGTCTGGCCCTGGGCTTTTGTTTGTTTGGAGATTTTTGATGACTGTTTCAATCTCCTTACTGGTTATGGGCCTGTTCAGGTTTTCTATTTCTTCCTGGTTCAGTTGTGGTAGTTTATATGTCTCTAGGAATGCATCCATTTCTTCCAGATTGTCCAATTTGTTGGCGTAGAGTTGCTCATAGTATGTTCTTATAATTGTCTGTATTTCTTTGGTGTTAGTTGTGATCTCTCCTCTTTCATTCATGATTTTATTTATTTGGGTCCTTTCTCTTTTCTTTTGGATGAGTCTGGCCAGGGGTTTATCAATCTTATTGATTCTTTCAAAGAACCAGCTCCTAGTTTCATTGATTTTTTTCTATTGTTTTTTTGGTTTCTATTTCATTGATTTCTGCTCTGATCTTTATGATTTCTCTTCTCCTGCTGGGTTTAGGGTTTCTTTCTTGTTCTTTCTCCAGCTCCTTTACGCGTAGGGTTAGGTTGTGTACTTGGGACCTTTCTTGTTCCTTGAGAAAGGCTTGTACCGCTATATATTTTCCTCTCAGGACTGCCTTTGCTGTGTCCCACAGATTTTGAACTGTTGTGTTTTCATTATCATTTGTTTCCATGAATTTTTTCAATTCTTCTTTAATTTCCTGGTTAACCCATTCATTCTTTAGAAGGATGCTGTTTAGTCTCCATGTATTTGGGTTCTTTCCAGCTTTCCTCTTGTGATTGAGTTCTAGCTTCAGAGCATTGTGGTCTGAAAATATGCAGGGAATAATCCTAATCTTAAAAGCTGGCTTTTTTAAAGCTTGGGGGCGGGGTTTTTGTTGTGATTTTTATTTTATTTTGTGTGTAGTAAGTGGTGATGGTATGCCACAGATGGTATTTGTTTCCTTAACTAGAGAATAGAAGACCACAGGTTTTAATTAAAATCTGTAACAAGATAATACAAATTTGAATGATCAGATTATTTGATGTCATGAATTGAAGAATTTCTTTATCCAGCTTTAAAATATGTGGATTAGGAAGTTGCTTATATAATATATAATTGATTTTTAATTGAAAGATGACATTATACCTTTAAATTATATTTAGTCTTTAAATACTTCATAAGATCATTTATGTGAATTTGTTTTTAAAGGAATTGTTTTAAATATAACTTTATACTTTGATTAATTCTGTGAACTACGAAAGAAACTGGCAGCAGATTCCTTTTACTCTCAAACACATGTCCCTTTCTTGCCCAATACTTTTTTCTTCCACCTTTTTGCCATTGTTTTTTGCTAGAGTAACATAAAATGTGAATATCCTCTGAATTTTAGAATATGTTATCACTTTAAGTTGGAAAAGTTCATTGCAGTTTTATTATTTAAGGTATTCTTACTTAATTTACAATAACAGTCTGCTTATAGAGTTTTACATAAATAAAGAAGATCTTAAGTTGTGAGGTTTTTAAAAAAATTTTATCATTTACATCAAAAACAATTTAGCCAGTAGTAATTAACATTTTAAATAATTTATACTTGAATTACATTGACAGACTTCAGAATGGGAAATTTAAATGATCCCTCATACAACTAGACTTTAGTAAATGTTAATCATTGTTAGCTACTTGGTTTTTTAAAAAATGCTGTATGGTATATATGCATGTAAGTGACAAAAAGATAATTAGAATATCTTTGGTTATGATCCGCAGCTGATAAAATACTGGGAGGCATTCCTGCCTGAAGCCAAAGCCATTGCCTAGCAAGAAGATTTCTGTTACGAAGATCTTGGATGTTTGTTCCAGTTATGCTGAATTCTGCAGTGAAATCATTTAAAACCATCTAAATAAACCACTCTATATTTTATGAATTACATGTGGTTTTTTTATATACATATATATGTATATATATATATACCCTGACATTTTATTACAAGCTGCATGTCCTGACCCTCTTGGAATTAAGCGGACTGTGGCATGACATTCTGCAATACTTTGCTGAATTGAACACTATTGTGTCTTAAATACTTGCACTAAAAAGTGCACTGCAAGGCCAGAAAATTTTACAATATTTTTTCTTTACATTCTGTAGTGTGTTACCCTCTTTATGAAGTGAATTATCAATGCATTGATTAATGTTCACTTATACATTCCTGTACAGAAATTATGATTTTGTGATTACAGTAATAAAATGATATTCCTTGTGAAGTATTAGTAACAAATTATTTGGATATGTAAATACGTTAGAGAGCTTTTAAAAGCATTTTTAATCGGAAGAAATTTTTGCTTCTAGATGTACATAGGTGATGCTGTGATCCATTAAGTTTTTCTAGTTGACAGAAAAAGCTAACTCTTTCATTATAAATGATGAAATGAGGGTTAAGTTCTCTTCTGAAATCATCATAAACCAAAGAACATTTATCTTTTGATTCTACTCTGGGGAATGCTCTTGTCTTGAGTAAAGGAGAGAATGAATACTTTGTTTGCTTGTTTTACTCCCATCCCTATTACCAGTGTCCAGGTTAGGAATTAGGAAAAAAATGTATTTCTCTGCTTCTGTTACAAGTCCTGTGATTTTGCTCTATTTCTTATCGTCAAAGTCCTAGACTTTGCGTGTATGTGATTTATTCTTTGCCTTTTCTTTGTTTTCCATTTTAAAGTAGGTAGGATCATCTGTGGTCGTACTTGACAAAGAATGGTACCATGCTGAAATTCCCCATGATTTGTTGAAAAAACAAGGATAACGTAAAGTACATTTGAAGTAAAATGAAATTTGTCTCTGGCACCCTTCTTAGTGATTCTGTATCCTTTGTTCAGATGGCTGTTACCTAATCCTTGATGCTAGGGAAAGTTTTAACTTGTGACTGGCATCAGAGTTTTCATTTTTTAGAGTGTTCTTAAAGATGCCCCTCTTAAGTTTACCAGCTCTATCTCCCAGCTCAGTCAAGTATGGTATGTGGAACTGAGCCCTCTCTAGCACTTTACTGGATACGTATATCAGAGTGTCCTCAGGATACTTCCACCTGTTACAGCTGAAGTTTGAACCCTGCTGTAGACATAACTGATTTTTAGACTTCCTGGAACTCAGAAGAGTATCTAACACATAATATGTTAATAAGAAAGACTTGATGAACAGGAAAAGAAAATCCTGGAAGATGCAAAATAATACATGCTCTCTTAAGAAGAAGAAACTGAAGCAGAAATAGGTCTTCTGTTGCTTCTGTTACAAATAACTTAGAAACTTTTGAGAAATGAGCAGTTCATCATAATCTATATCACAGGATCTTCTTGTTGTACCATTAATACGAGCAAAATCTACAGTGATTGCATCCACCCTCACATTACTTCCAAAGGTACAGTTTACATAGGAGGTTAATAACTTAGTTATTCCCATCAAGATCTTCCATTCCTCTGTGGTATGTTCATTAGAATATTCAGTATCTCCAAATAAAATAATATTTTCATTCCTGATCAAGCCGAAGAGAGTAACAGACCCTGAACCCCGTTCCAGACTTCATTTCTCTTAACAGCCCCCGCCAAAAAAAGGAGTCTGTTGGAAACATCAAGTAAATGATACTATCCTCTGGTAGTTACCAACCTTTTTAGTATCTTCAACACTCAGCCCACCTCCACCTATCAATTCCACATCCATTCATGTGACTAAAATACTTTTACTTCAGTAAATAGAACAAGAGCATTAATATTGCTGATAACATAGTCTTCAGTATAGGTCTGACTTTTTTTTTTTTTCTTAAGCCAGATAAAGAAGGACTAAACCTGTTACAGTGGGACAAACTGAACCTGGAGTCAACATACATGTGTACAGTCTTCTGTCACTTCGTAGCTACGTGATTTTGGCTTTATCACATAAAACTCACCTAGAAAGCAAGGGTATAAGACTGATTTTCCTGAAGTGCCTTTCCACTTTAAAATAGTTTGCTTAAAGTACCAAACTTCAGTGTCAATGTTATTCTATTAGGAAATCAAATTTTAATTAAAATCACCTATTAATAAAACAAGGCTAGAACAAAAATATGTCAAAAATAAGATTTCTAAAACCGAAAAGGATGTTTTCCTCATGGTATTTTGACAAGCTATTTTCAACTATCCAGCTGGTTTTATACATGCATATATATTTATAGTAACCTCAAAATACTCTTGTTTCATTGTTGCTTTTCTTTAAACTTTTTAATTTTATTATCTGGCTCTAGTAAAGTTTTACAAGTTCCTTGTACAAGTTGTTTCATGAATGGTTTTTTAAGAAGCCTTTTAACAAAATCAGGTTTTTCTGGAGGAGTGGAGTCAGATGAATAGAGAAGAGTATATTCTCTTAAAAAATGTTTCTTAATGTCTAAGGGAATTAATGAAGACTTCCATTTTTCTGTCTTAATGCATTTGACTAGTTATAAAGCTGGTGGCTACTTCACTTTCCTTGTTTTGTCTCCCTGTTTGGGTAGTCCGTGACTCAGAAGAGTCAAGGATGGACAGCGGAAATACAGTAATAGTAACTACTGGTAGGCTGAGCAAAAGTCTTCTTGTTTTCAAGGTAGTAAGGAGGAAAGAGAACACGTGTAAAAAATCCATTCACTGGCTTGGGAACTGTGCAGGCATTTTCATATCCTGTTTCTTAGTCTGGAAATGTGTATTTCTCCATGGGACATAGTGTGTGTTTCCAAGTATTGAAAAAAGACTTTGAAAAGAACCACCATTCCCTTCCTTATCCGGAATCTAGAGTCTGATTAAGTATCATTGCTAACTTTCACAGTGAAGGATTTGGTTTCAAGTAATAATGAAGGTAAATGGTTGACCAGACAATTAGCAAGAAGTGGGGAATTATGAGAGTGATGTAAATACGAGCTAACTCCTCTTTTTTTTACAATCAGGGCTATGAAGAGAGGTCACAGTCATCTGTAGATGAGGTCCATAAGAGTTGAGACCAAAAAAAATGGGATGTGAGCCACATAAGTAATTCTGAGTTTTCTTTATCCAAATTTGAACAAGAAAAAAAAAAGTTAAATATTTAAATGCAGTAGCTCCAGAATACTATTTCAGCATGTAATCTGGTATATCGAGGATTACTGTGATACTTTACCTTCTGGTTTTCATGTTAAATCTTCGATATCCAAAAGTATTTTAGCCTTTCATTACCTCTCCATGCACACTAGCCAGATTTTAAGTGATGAGTTGTCACACGTGGCTAGTGGCTAGAATACTGGACAGTACAGGTTTGAACAACGCCTGTGGAGATGGGGGCTAAGTCCCAACAGCTGGTTTATTTACAATCTCACAGTCAGTGAAGAATTTGAAGTGAGATAAAAGGTACTAGTAGCTGTTGCTCTCAGGTATGATCTAGGTGCAAGACTTTGCAGCTTAGTTCTTTGCAGATACTGGATACTTGGTATCCACTGTGCATAAATTGTAGCACTGTGTTGCCAGAAGCCACTAAAGACAACAACTTCCTCTTACTGATGAGCAGATCCAGAGCTTGAATCCTTAGGATTGAACTGATTTTTCCTGTTTTCCCTCTGTTAACCATCTGTGAACGTTCATTCTTGAAAATGTGTGATAAGCTTTTCAAGATTCCTGTTCTAATCATTAACATATATAATTCAGGGAAGTCCTCTGGCATACAGAGAAGTCATTTCTTCAAACTATTAATTCAGAAGTGGCTAAGAATAGAAGATTGTACAAAACAGGAAAGTTGTGGCTTGTCTAATCTTTTAACACATGTGAAGAAATTAAAACTGCTCACCTTCCTTTCTCTTGTCACATTAAAAAAAATTCTTTAAGGATTGAATAATTAAAAGTATTTTTTTTAACTAACTGGGTCAAGTGGAAACTTTGTAATTAAAGCCAATTAAGGTGAAGCTGCCTGTTAATACACAGGAAGTTATTTTTTTTTTAATTAAGGCCAGTTAATGGGATAAACTGCTTTAAGAGAGTACTTTGAGAAAAAAGAAGATTCTATTTTAAATTTATATATTATACCTATGTAACTGTTTAATAAAAACTAAAATCAGACAAAATTTAACAAAACTAAACAATAAATTGCCTTATTGCTTCCATAGTCAAGTCTCGAGTTATCTCTTGATTTTAACTTACATTTTCCAGATTTTTATTTCAGATGTTTTCACTATATGTGTGTGTGTGGATTGTATGTGTACATAAATATTTGTGTACATGCATCACAGTAGGCTTTTCTTTTTTTTTTTTTAAAGATTTTTTTTTATTTATTTGACAGAGAGAGATCACAAGTAGGCAGAGAGGCAGGCAGAGAGAGTGAGAGGGAAGCAGGCTCCCTGCCGAGCAGAGAGCCCGATGCGGGACTCGATCCCAGGACCCTGAGATCATGACCTGAGCCGAAGGCAGCGGCTTAAACCACTGAGCCACCCAGGCGCCCCCACAGTAGGCTTTTCAAACAACTTAGGTTCTAAATTTCAGTTAAAAATGTTTCCCTGCCTCCTGTAGTTGAGACATAAAACAAACTTTTTATGCTGTCATTTACATTGCTTGGTACCATTATTTTACCAAGACCAACTGAGTTGATTCTGTTTCTGAAATGTATTCCCTTCTCCTTACTTTTTCTCTCCCAGAGTCCAGATCTTGTGACCAGATACCAGAACTGTCTTAAGTCTCCTAAGAAATACACATTCTTTCACTCCCTGTATACTGTCAGTCCTGCAATCTGCTACTAAAATTACCTTTCTAAAGAATTCTTGCCACAGTACCGTTCACAGAATTCCTCAGTAGAGCCCCCTTACAGACCACAGATACAGCTCCAAATGATAAAAAATCTGGTCTCAAACTACTGCCTGTCCTGGCCTTATTACTCTTTGCTTTAATCACACAATGCTGCTGTCTTGTGTGCATGCTCTAAACTTTCTGGGTCCTTGCTGTTGTTGATGTTACCTTGTCTGAGTTAACCTTTCTCTACCAGCAATCATTTAAATCCTACCCATTCTTTAGACTAAGGCCAAATTTTAAAAGTCCACATCTTCCATATATCCTTTTTAGACTCCTAAGTAGAAGGACTCTAGTAACACCTTGTGCCTTTGAGACTGTACTAAACTGATGGCTCTGTTGCATTATAGCTGACGGTTGTCAGGTCTGTCTGCTTTGATTAGTCTGTGTGCCCCTTGAGGAATGACTATGCCCTTGTTAGTTCTCATTGAACCTACAATGGTACAGTCACAAGATGTGTATAGTGCCGCATCTAGCCCATGAGTTTAAACCCTGGCTCTAGAATCTACGTGATGGACTTTGAGCTCATTTTTCTATAAAAACGTAGTTTCCATCGTCTGTAAGTGGAGAGTACTGATAATACTTGTTCAGGTGCTCCTTAACGGGATTAAGATCATTGATGCGACTTTCTCAGCAGTAGCAAGTGCTTAATAAATACTAGCTATTTCTCCAGTAAGTGTTTACTTAGTATCTCCATCTGAATGAAGTACCTGCATTTTGGTTATTTAGGGCTTCTATAATAAAATGGGTGTGCACTTGACTAGATAAATGGGTTTACCAGAAGGATTTCCTCAAAGAACATTGCCCTTGAGATCTGCTCTTGGAGCCCCGGGGCTGAGAGTTTAGCATGGGGTGGGGGTGGGGGGCGCTCCTAGTTAAAATCAGTTTGTATTCAGCCAAAGTTCAGAACTACAAACGGGTCTTGTCAAGAAATGAGCTAGAGGACTTTAAAGGAGCCTGGGGACAAAGAAGGGTGACAGAAATGTGGGACTTGCTTAGGGAAAGAAGTTTATTTCCACCCACAAGAACTTTGTGGAGAACTTTGTAAGAACTTTGAATATGTTGCAGAATAAAGGAAGTCATAAACAATGAAGAAAAATTATGGAGAATACAAATGTGATCGTAGTTGATGGAACAGGAGTCAGCCAGCCAGGCGTCGGTGAGGGTTTGACCACTCAGTGGAAGAAAGGGGATAGATAGTCCAAGCAAATGGGAGATATAAGTAGGTAAGTTTCATTCAATAAATATTTGTTTAGTCTCTACTTTGTGTCAGGCCCTGAAGCAATGGATTGAGATCAGGAAAATACAAGAAAATTGCCTACAATGATGCCCAGAGTTTGGACTTTGATGACTTCAGATACTGCTGCTTTGTTTAACCGAGATCTTAGATGAGATGTAGGTTTGGGGAAAGTGAAATTCTTTGGGGTGTGTTGTCTTTGAGGTACTTTTGGACATCCAACATGAAAATATGAAAGCAAGTCAGAACTAGATCTTGTATCATCAATATAGAAATGCAAACATGCTGTCCCTTCAAACCATGATTGTTCATGAAAGCAGCGTCAGAGAACAAACAGATTAGTTTGTGAAGGACAAGTCCCGGGTAAAACTAATCTCTCAGGTGAAAATGAAGAAGTCTGGTAGATGGAAAGAGTCTCAGTAAGAAGTAAAGATGTTTATGAACGAAAAGGAAGGGAAGGTTGCATGTATTTGGAAATAAAGACCGAAAGCTCTTTTCTTGGAGAAGTAGGAAATTCAGCCCCCGGGATGCTATCAACAGGAAAGTCAAAGATTGCTGGTCAAGGAAATGGTACTTGTTTGGAAAACAAACGCAGATGAGTAAGAGGGGTAATAACTCAGAGTTGGAGATGATGGATTTACAGGGAAGCCAACCAAAGAAAGTATCCATTTTTTCAACCATGAGGACCTCACACAGATGGTTGGATTCGTTCAGAACTAGGGATTGTTGATGGGGGTGAGAGAAAGTCAAGGGGAAGGGGATTTCAGTATCAGTTTAAAGGACTAGTGAGACAGGCACAAATTGGGAGATACAGATGCGATGATAATGCTAAAAGGAGAAAGAAGGAAACCTAAGTTTCAAAAATGATATCAACTGTTAGTATATTGTCATTAAAGATTTTATTTCTTTATTTGACAGAGATCACAAGTAGGCAGAGAAGCAGGCAAAGAGAGAGGGGGAAGCAGGCTCCCCGCTGAGCAGAGAGCCCAACTCAGGGCTTGATTCCAGGACCCTGAGATGACCTGAGCCAAAGGCAGAGGCTTAACCCACCGAGCCACCCAGGCACCCCGTCTGCTATTTATTTCTAAGTAAATTGCATGTCCTATTTTTTTTTTATTTTATTTATTTGACAGAAATTACAACTAGGCAGAGAGGCAGGCAGAGAGAGAGGAGGAAGCAGGCTCCCTGCGGAGCAGAGAGCCTGATGCAGGACTCAATCCCAGGACTCTGGGATCATGACCTGAGCCAAAGGCAGAGGCTTTAACCCACTGAGCCACCCAGGCGCCCCCCCAGTGGTAATTCTGAGGATTCCCTTTGCT
Source organism: Meles meles (assembly GCF_922984935.1). Taxonomy (NCBI): domain Eukaryota; kingdom Metazoa; phylum Chordata; class Mammalia; order Carnivora; family Mustelidae; genus Meles; species Meles meles. The sequence continues at coordinate 44,645,595 of NC_060068.1, forward strand.
TCTCCCTAGGTTTTACCTCCTGTTCTCAATAGCCCATGCCTTCCTCTTTCTTGATTCAGCCCTCATTTTGGTGGATATACAGAGTATCATGGAAATGGATACGTAGAAACCATACTTCGAGACTTTATTTTAACCTTAATTTTTCAACGATAATTTAACTGAGTATATGTTGAAAATCATTTTCTCTAAAATTTTGAAGACACTGCCTCATTGTCTTCTAGATTCCAGTGTTGCCGTTGAGAATTCCAAAGCCATTCTGTTTTTTTGCGTATAAGCTGTTTCCCACCCCCACACTGCCCACCCCTCTGGAATCTGTAGGATCTTTTATCACCAGTGTTCTGAAATCTTACAGCGACTTGCTGTTGTGTATGTCTGTTTTCATCCAGTGTGGGTGCTTTCAATCTGGAAACATGACATTCAGTTCTGGAAATTTGCTTGAGCTGTTTTGCTCATGATGTCTTCCCTTCTGTATTGATCTTCTCCTTCTGGAAGACCCATCGTGGATATTGGATGTCCTGGACTAGGGCCATTGTTTTTCTTATATTCTGTCCCTGTCATTTTTTCCTACTCTCTGATTGTACTTTTTTGATTTCTGACCATTCCTATTTTTAAGTCCTCTATCGCTCTGAGGATATTAGTGACAGTTTACTTTTAAAATTATTTTCTTTTCTGTGTTTCTGTTTCCTCAAACTTATTTTCCTATTTTGGTCTCTCTTCCATGTTAGGTGGCTTCCTCAGACATCTGTTGATTCTTGGATGTCTCTTCCTGGTTAGCAGTGGGAATTGAAAGCTAATTAGATGGTCTGGGCATAGTCATGGGACCTGTGAAATTTGAGTGTCACTGAAGAGTGATATCATTGGGCTCCTTGTAGGAAACTTCAAATGTGGGTGTCTCCAGATTTTTCCTCGTGGGCTGCTCAGATTGCCCAGAGAATACTTTTCCTGTGTCCTGCCTGGAAGGTAAAGGTACACAGCTGCAAGCCTCTCTACGCTTTCAGCATTCATCATTCCGTATGTGTATCATCATCAAAGCCCAGACCCCAGCTATTTTTGGGTAAAAGTTTTCATGCCCTCATCCAGGCTCTCAACTTCCAGTGCAAAGACTCTCTTTTACCCTCTCTTGAGGACATACCCTCCAGAACAGTGTGGAGCTGGGGAGAGGATTAGGGGATCTTTTGATTCTAGCTTTCCCTCCATCTTCCTTATTTTAGCCAGCTCCCTCCCATTCTAGAGATACCTGTTCTTCCCTGTTCCCCGTTGCTGGGCCTTTTGACTTGTGCTGTGTGAATGAGGTTGGTTTTCAGCTTCCCCATTTAAATTTGGCTTTTTCTTGTTTGCTAAAACAGTTACTTCTCATCCATCTGCTTTCTAGCTTACAAAAATCTTGTTGCTGTTCCCTCTCTTCCTGTTTTCCCTGTTTTAATGGGTTTAAAAAAAAAAAGGAAAAGTTCCTTGTCTTATATTGAGGCTGGAGGAAGAAGTGAAATTAGTCATGGATGTTCAACTTGCTCTCCTAACTCAGAAATCTCTACATGAGGATTTTTAACAGCAACATTATATTCATAGTATAGATACACTAACATTTTTAAATCCATAACATGATAGAATTTGTTTCCAAATTTCTGCCATCAACTTCTTGTAGATACCTTTCCTAACCTGCACATAAAGAACTACTTTTAGAAGTGAAATTTCTTTTTTCTTTCTTTTCTTTTTTTTCTTTCTTTTGTGTTGTCATCGTCATCAACGTCGTCATGGTCATGTTAAATGCTAAAATAATGCAGGACACCTTGTGGCTCAGTCAGTTAAGCATCTGACTTGGTTTCAGCTTAGGTCCGGATCTCCAGGTTGTGAGATGGAGCCCCAGGGCAGTCTACACACTCAGCAGGGAGTCTGAGATGCTTTCCTTTTCCCTCTCAGTCTGCCCTTCTCCTGGCTCATGCGTACTCTCTCTCTGTCTCTAAATATAAACAAATAAAACCTTTACATAAATATTTAAATAAGTTTGTTTTATTTTTTAATTTTTTTTAAGTTTTTACTTAAATTTTTGTTTGTTAACATAGAAGTGAGATTTCTAGACTGACTGTGTGCCTTTGGAACTGTAATAGCTACTGTCAGCTTGTCGTCGTTCTGAGATGGTCCCAGTGTATGGACTTACCAATAGTACTTACTTCCCCACATCCTTCCCAATATTGGAATAACCTTTGAAATTTTGCCAATCTGGAAGTTGCAAAGTGATACCTCATTACTCAATCTGCATTGCCTTACCACCGGATTTGAGCATCTCTGGTGGCTAGCCTCCAGGATAGCTCCATTCAATTCCTGCCTCCTGAGACTTAAGTCACTGTGTAGTCTCTTCCCTCATGGAATGAAGCCAACCTGAGTAACCAGTAGCATGTTACAGAAAAAATGGAGTATGACTTCTGAGGGTAAGCAATAGAAAGTCATGGTGGTCTCTCCCTCGAGCTCGTGCAGATTTCTTGCCTTTGGGGGAAGCCACTCTCCCTGTCTTCAGGACATTTAGAGAGACTGATGGGGAGGTCCAAGTTGCCAGGGATAGGTCTCCCACCAATGACCAACAGTAACTTGACAGGCATGTGAGTGAACCAACTTGAGGCCTAGTAAGTAGAGTCTGAAGATGACTGAGCCTTGGTGGACATTTTGACAACAGCCTAAGCTATTCCCAGATTCCTGACCCACAGAAACTGTGGGAGAGAATAAGTATGTATTGCTTTAAGAAGCTAAATTTGGGGGTAATTTGTTATGTGTTCGTAGATAATTCATGCAGACTTTTGGATTCATTTGCATTCTTCTGGGAAATACCTATTCAAACTGTGTCCATTTCTTATTCTTCCCTTAAAAAAATATGTATTCTTTTATATAAAATACACATTAATCCTTTGTTATACATGTTGAAGTATTTTTCTCATTTTATTAAATGTTTTTTAAACTTAGTGGTCTGTGGTTTACACTGCAGTTGACCTTCGAACAACGTGGGTTTGAACTGTACGGGTCCACTACCATGTGGTTTTTTTTTTTTATATAAATGCAGTACAGTACTGTATGTATATTTTATTTTATGATTGTAACAATATTTTCTCTTCTGTAACTTACTTTATTGTAGGAATACAGTGCATAATACATCTAACATAGAAAGTACGAGTTAGTTGAAGGTTTGTGTACTGGGTAATGCTTCTGGTCAGTTGTAAGCTATTAATAGTAAAGTTTTGGGGGAGTCAAAAGTTATACATGGATTTTCAACTACAAGGCGGAGGGGGTCAGTGCCCAGACCCCACTTTTATTCAAGGGTCAAGTGTAATTTTAAATCCTTATATAGTCTAAAATATCTTTCCATTAATGCCTTTGACATTTTGTATATTGCAATTAGAAGACTTTGTCCACATTAAGGTTTTATAGCTTTAGTTTTTCAGAGATTTTTTACTATATATGGAATTCATTTTTAAAACCTATTTTATTTTTCTTTCAAATGGATAGCCAGTTATCCATAAACTATATATTATACCTTTTATTTAAACACCATTTATTTTTAACATATAATAAAATTTTACAATTTAAACATTTATGAAAACTATGTAAACACCATATATTGAATACTTTTTTTTTTTTTTTTTACCCCCATGAGTTTGAAATAACACAGTTGTTCCATACTATGTTGCCATATATTCAGGTTTATGCTTCTGGACTATTTGGTTCCCTTGGTCATTTGTCTCATTCTGTTCGAGGATCACACCGATTTCATTATAGACTGTCCCTGACTTACAGTGGTTTAACTTGAGATTTTTGGACCTTACAATGCTGCAAAAGCAATTCCCACTGAGTAGAAACTATTCTTTAAGTTTTGAATTTGCCTCTTCTTTCCAGGCTAGTGATATGCCTGCCATCCGGTAGCCTGGGTGACGCCAGACAGCTGCAGGCAATCAGAAGGGTAAACAACTGAAACACTTACAATCATCTTTTTTTTTTTTTTTTTTTTTTACATTCAGTACAATATTCAATAAATTACATGAGATACTCAACACTTGTTTCATAAAACAGGCTTTGTGTTTCATGATTTTGCTCTAATGGTGACTAACAGGAGTGTTCTGAGCATATCTGAGGTTGGCTAAGGTAAGCCATGATGTTCAGTAGGTTGGGCTTATTAAGTCCATTTAAAAAAAATATTTTTAATTGTATTTATTTGACAGAGAGAGAGATCACAAGTAGGCAGAGAGGCAGGCGGGGGGAAGCAGGCTCCCTGCCAAGCAGAGAGCCCGATGCGGGGCTCGATTCCAGGACCCTGGGATCATCACCTGAGCCGAAGGCAGAGGCTTTAACCCACTGAGCCACCTAGGCACCCCTATTAAGTACATTTTTTACTTCATGTTATTTTCAACTTACAATGGGTTTATCGGGACAAAACCCCATCATAAGCCAAGGAAGATCTGTATTATGGCTTTATATATTTTGATGTCATATAAATTATCGCCTCATTCATTTTTCTTCTTGTTCAAACTTGCCCTGACTATTCATTCTTCAAATGAATTTTAGAATCTACTTGTCACTTTTCTTAACCTGATGGGGTTGTAATTGTATTCACTTAATAAATCATGTTGGTGAAAACCCCTACCTTTAAAATATTGATTCTTGAGGTGCCTGGGTGGCTCAGTGGGTTAAGCTTCTGCCTTCGGCTCAGGTGATGATCTCAGGGTCCTGGGATCGAGCCCCACATCGGGCTCTCTGTTCGGCAGGGAGCCTGCTTCCTCCTCTCTCTCTCTGCCTGCCTCTCTGCCTACTTGTGATCTCTCTCTCTCTCTCTGTCAAATAAATAAATAAAATCTTTAAAAAAAAATACTGATTCTTCCCATCCAGGAATGTGATATAGCTATTTTCAGATCTTCTTTTATGTTCCTTAATAAAGTTTTCTAGGTTTCTTCAGAAGGTCTTGAATGTTTGTTGTAAAGTTTATCCTTAGACATTATGAGGTTTAAATGTTAATGAAATCTTTCGGTTTTCCCTGTTATTTTTTAACTGATGAATGTTGGTGTGCAAGAAGCCTGTTTTATAGAAAATATATTGAGTAGTATACATCAATTTAGTATATGACACCTTACAAAACTCTTTTATTAATTCTAATCAATTTTTAGTTGACTCAGTTCTATGTAGATCATTTCATCTACAAACAGCTTTAGTTTTCTGTCTTCCTACCCAGTATCTGTACCTCTTCGGTCTTTTGCTTGTCCTATTTCACAGGTGAGGGGCTCCAGCAAAATGTGAAAGAATAGTTGTGGTAAAGAGGTGCCTGGGTGGCTCAGTTGGTTAAGCATCAGACTCTTGGTTTTGGCTCAGGTCATAATCTCAGGGTGGTGAGATGGAGCCCCGCATTGGGCTCAGTGCAGAGTCTGCTTGAGATTCTGTCCCTCTCCCTCTTCCCCTGTCCCCTGCTCATGCTCAGTCTCTCTCTAGGAAATAAATAAATAAAATATTTTTAAAAAATAGTTGTAATAAAATTATTGGCACTATTATGATCCTTCCTTAGAGGACACTGAGTAGGATATTTGCTTTGGGATTATGGTAGCTAAACTTTATTAAAAGTGTTTCTTGCTATTTCTAGCCTGCTAAGGATTGCTAGGAAGAGGTATACTGATGTACTAATGGTTTTTTAGGATTCACTGAGATATTTATTTTTCTAATGGGGCAATGTTGAGAAATACATGAACAGATGTCCTAATGTTTGGCCATCTTTATGTTCTGGGGATGAATTTATTTGGTCATGATGTATTAGTCTTACAATTGAATGTTGAATATGTAATATACATTCCTGACAGATTTTGCTCTAAACTTCTAATATAGGGGCACCTAGCTGGCTTAGTCATAGAGCATGCAACTTTTGGTCTTGGGGTTGAAAACCAATATAAGTTGGTATTTAGAGCCATTTACCATTAAATTTGCTGAAGTATGTTTGTACCCAATATTAGGTAAATGTGGCATTTTTAGTATAAGGATTTTATACCCAGATTCTAGCAGAATTTTATTATTTTGCTGATGTAAATTTTTTGCTTCTATTAGCAGATACTAACTGTTCAGTGTCTTACAGATGTATTCACCATGTATTTTTATTAAGGTTCTGAGTAGAAATCTAGCTAGCTTGTCGCAGATGGTAGATTCAGTCTAAAAGTTGTATAGGAACAACACGATAATGCATTTGCCACGGTCTCTGTAGCACTGTTCTTTTCTCCCCTTCTTAGGGGTTACTCACAGAACTTGGATAGAAATTTAGCTCTTCTAACTATTAGCTAGCAATTTCATAGTATTTATTTCCTCTGAGCCTCAATGATGCCTCTGTAATCACTGAAATAATAACAGTCCCACTTACGGCTGAGCTGATAGACCCCCCCAGAGCACACCCATACACTGAGAGCTTACAGAGATTTTCAGCAAGGCAAAATTAAAGTACACACTGCTATTCGTAGAATACAACAAATATTGTTATTAATAGTCACATTAATGCATTTAATTATTTATTATGTGATAATAGTAATTTTATGATAATGTAATTAATATTAGTAGAATCCAAAAATTAGTAGAATGCAACAAATAGGCTTCACTTGGACCATCTGTCAAATCTTCATGGATCCACACATTGCTGCCTTTTAAGTTCAAATAGGTGAGCCACGCCAGACAAAAAGATATATGCCAAGCTATCAGCAGGCTTTGGGGAAAGGAAGGTATAGAAAGCATTTTAAAAGCTCAGTTGGGGCAGCTGGGTGGCTCAGTCAGTGAAGCACCTGCCTTCAGCTCAGGTCATGATCCCAGGGTCCTGGGATGGAGCCCTATATCGGGCTCCGGGCTCAGAGGGGAGTCTGCTTCTCCCTTTCCCCTGCCCCTGCTCTCTCCCTGTCTGTCTCTCTCGATCACTCTCTCTAATAAATGAAATCTTTTTAAAAAATTAAAAATAGAAGCTAATCAGCAATGACTAGTGAGAGGACTTTATGATTACATAGTCCTGTGTTACATTACCCACTGAGACTTTTTTTTAAAGACTTTATTTTTAATCTCTGTACACAACATGGGGCTCCAATCCCAAGGTCAAGAGTCATATGCTCCACCTACAGAGCCAGCCAGGCATGCCTAACCACTGAGACTTTAACGAGTTGTTTCAACCAATCTGGAAATTGTTTTTGGCTTCTGCCATCAGCAGCCATTATTATTTTATTTTATTTTTTTAAACTTTAAGACTCACCATTTTTTTATTTAACTTTTTTTTAAAAGTAATCTCTGGGGGCATCTGGGTGGCTCAGTGGGTTAATGCCTCTGCCTTCGGCTCTGGTCATGATGACCATCGAGCCCCGCATTGGGCTCTCTTCTCAGCAGGGAGCCTGCTTCCCTTCCTGTCTCTCTGCCTACTTGTGATCTCTGTCTGGCAAATAAATAAATAAAATCTTAAAAAAAAAAAGTACTCTCTGCACCTAGTGTGGGGCTCAAACTGATGACACTGAGATCGAGAGTTGTGCACTCTTCTGACCAAGCCGGCAGGGAACCTCACCATTAATATTCTAACAATAAAATACAGGAGCACTCCCTCAGTCCTTTTGAGTCCTACTGCAGGTAACACTTCCTCGTGGGGTTATTAGAAAGCTTAGTACTGAAACATGCTTGTAACAGTATCTGCTATAGTAACTGCTGCATTCTACTGTTTGTAAAGATGGAATATTCTAATGCTTCTATAAAGCTTTCAAGAAAAATGTGCAGGCAACAGGCCAAGCAGGGGATTAAAAAAAAATTTTTTTTAAGCTACACGCGGAGCAGAAGAAAAGAGGAAGGGGGGGGTCTGGTCACAGAGCACACAGCTCTCTGCTGAGGCAGGGAGTTCTGAGTGGCAGATCCTGGAGTTGCAAGTGTGTGGGCAAGGAAGATGGGTCTTCAAACAAGGCTAAGGTAAGAAGGCTCTGCAGCTCTGCATCAGGCAAGTTCTTAAAGCAAAGGACGCGATTCCTCCTCTTCTCCAGGACTTAGGGGCTCAGCGTCAACTTTAGAGTTGACCAAGTTGCAATGTCCCCTGGCTCAAGAGCAAACTGAGTTGAAAGGAGCTGTGCGCCTGCAGCCCCAAAGCTCACTGGCCCACAAGTCACCTCCAAGTTTCTGTTCTGCTCCAAGCTCCGACCTAAGGAAGAAACTCAGAAGAGCTTCCAAAGATAACCTCATCAGGTTTCCTCAATTGGGACACTTCATTTTTAGGTTAACTTTCAGGTTATTTGGTCCTGGCCTGACATTTGAAAAGATAAAGAAAAATGGGTCTTAAAAATGAATTCCATAGATAGTGAAAATCTCTGTGAACAACTAAAGCTATAAAACCTTCATGTGGACAAAGTCTTCTAATTACAGTATACAGTTAACAGTTAAAACACGCAGCTAGTCAGAGGCAGCATTTTAAAACTGGAGCCAGAAGCCAGAGTGTGCGTCTCCGGGACCCGCTGACGTTCGGCTTCTGTATTGCAAACACCATGCCCAGCGCCGTCGCCAACTGAGAACGAGACGCCGACCTTGGACTCAAAGGGAAATAGAAAAGTCTTAGTACAAGTTGGAGGGTTCGCTGCTGTTAATGCCAGCCCAGAGTTAAAAGACGAAAATCCTAACCTCGGCAAGAGAATCAAGGCGCTCCATGCTTTTCAGCTCCCCGCCGTCCTGCAAATCGCTCAGGGTAGCTTCTGGCGAAATGCAAACGCAGCGCCCGCCGGCGCCCGAAGGCCAGGGAGCGCCCGGGTGCGGCCCGACCCCGGCGCCTGGCGCGGAGGCGCGCACACCCCTTTTCTGCAGACTCACAGGTTTTCAGGCCCCGCCTCCTCCGGGCCCAGCGCCGCTCCGCCACCCTTGGGCCCCGACCCCCGGGTCCGCAGCCCCGCGCCCTCCGCCGCCGCGCCCCCCGCACCCGCCCCGAGCCCCCCCGGAGCGCGACGCGCGGCGGGGGCGGCGGCGGCGCCTCCGGTCCGCGCGGCGCAGCGCCTGGGTCCCGGGGGCGCAGGGCAGGGAGGCGGGGCGCACGGCCGGGGGCGGAGCTGCGGCCGCGAGCCCGCCCCCCGCTCGCCCTCCGCCGGCCGGCTGGAGCGGCCATGGAGGTCTACATCCCGTCCTTTCGCTACGAGGAGAGCGACCTGGAGCGGGGATACACGGTAGGCGCGAGCCGCGGCCGGACAGGGCCCCCGAGGCGGGACCGCGGCTGCTGAGCGCGGAGGTGCCCCCGGCCGCCGCCGGCCCTGCGCGGGGTGTCCCCTGGCTGCCCTCCCTTCCGCGGGGCCTGAGGCTGGGCTGCGCCCCGGCGCGGTTGTCAGGGAGACGCCCCCCACCCCCCATCTGCCCCTTGCCCGAGCTCGGCGGCCGCGGGCGCCCGGGGCTCCTCCGGTTCGCTCCCTTCCCCCTCCCGGCCCCGCTCCCGGCCTCGGGGCAGCAGCGGCGGGACTCAAGCCCCGGCTCGCCACGCTCGCGGTTCTCCCCGCCGCCCGCCCTCTGCAGCCCGGGGTGGGCTGCGTCCGCGTCTGGCCCAGCTGCCCCCGCTGCCCAGGCAGGAGTGGCCGCGCGGCGCATTGATGTTGGCTTCCAAGTTCTGTGGGCTTCATTCAGATGGAAAACATGCTAATCCAAAAAAATAATAATAATAAAAAATAAAAAAATAAATCATTTGCAGCCCTTTATTAGCCAGAGTGAACACATACGTTGCTTTGAGATGGCTTCCAAAGTTTTTTTTTGTTTTGTTTTGTTTTTTTGTTTTTCCTAGTTCTGGTGGGCCATGAAAGGGCATAATCAGCTACTTACTGCGCACCTGTTCCATACCTATGCCGGATCCCTGAGAACTGAGAAACAGGGCCCCTGATCTCCAGAGTGGAAGACGGGGTCGGGAGGGTGAAGAACAGGGCCTGGGACCTTTGCACGAGTTAGCAAGTAAACTGTAGGCGGTTGGTTTCCCAGTGAACTTAGACACCTTCATCTAGGCAGTTATTGCCAGAGGGAGAAGTGCCTCACCTGGGCTCGACCTCGGAAGAATCGGTTTCCAGTTGTTAAAGACCAGGTAGGCGGAGAAGATTGCAGACGCCAGTCTGGAAGGACTGATGGAACGTTCGCTACGAACTCACGCACTTGCTCAACAGCCGTTCTACTAATTTGGCGGAGTGTTTTAACCTTTCTTTTCTCTAACTATTCGCGGGTTTTGGTGACAGCCTATTTGGAACCTTCTGTGTCTTCATAGGGAGGATTAAATCCCCCTCTCAAGGGAGTTTTTAGAATTAAGAGTGGTGATTGGAAAAAAAAAAAAAAAAACATCCAGGGAGTATGTGGATTTTTAGGATTAAGTAGACCTCTGGGTTCAAGTGTTCAAGTGTCCTAAGAGAAGTACTGAATGCCTTCCTTTGGGGTGGAGACTGGGGCGGGGGGGGGGGCGGGCAGCCGAGCTCTGTTTGGCCATTATTTATATAAGTTTTATATAAATAACTCTTCCCGATGAATTAATAGTTGGTTAAATATTCTGCATCTTCCTTAAACACGGGGGCGGGGGGATTGAACTTAAATTTGAACCTGTGCGAGGCCTTTTCCTTAAAGCCTTGAAACCTTGCTTGTCTTTCACTCGTCCAGGTGTTTCAGTTCCACCCCTCCCCACCCCCAGCAGCAGCAGCCCAGGAGGGCCTGCGGTCTTTGGCGCATTCTTTAGGATCTGAAGATGACAGCCTGCTTGTTTAGTCTTTTGATGGGTTTAGATGAAGGTGGTCTCAGTAGTCCAAACTAAAAGTTACTTACCTCCTCAAATAAGGACTTTGAAGTAGATCAGAATTAAGGCGTTTTGGTCATTACTGGTTATCCTTTTCTTTTTTTTTTTTTTAAAGATTTTATTTATTTATTTGACAGAGAGAGATCACAAGTAGACAGAGAGGCAGGGAGAGAGAGAGAGAGGGAAGCAGGCTCGCCGCTGAGCAGAGAGCCCGATGTGGGACTCGATCCCAGGACCCTGAGATCATGACCTGAGCCGAAGGCAGCGGCTTAACCCACTGAGCCACCCAGGTGCCCTGGTTATCCTTTTCTTACAAGATCTGTGTTTTCCCACACTGTTTTCCAGTATCTTTTGATTACTCGTATTACGACCAGGCGTGTGCCGGCTTGTGACTTAAATTGATTTGGAAGGAGTCCTTTTCTTGGCAACCATGGCAGTCTGGAGATTGCTTATATGATGAAAGTCTGTATGCTTTGTAAAAGCTTATTTTAAAAAAAAAATCCTAAACTCATTTATTTTTTATTTTTTTAAATATTTTTTATTTATTTGACAGAGAGAAATCACAACTAGGAAGAGAGGCAGGCAGAGAGAGAGGAGGAAGCAGGCTCCCTGCGGAGCAGAGAGCCTAATGCGGGGCTCGATCCCAGGACCCTGGGATCATGACCTGAGCCGAAGGCAGAGGCTTAACCCACTGAGCCACCCAGGCGCCCCCCTAAACTCATTTAGATTGGTAACCGTATTATCGAGATACCTCTGCAAGTGATTTTTTTTCCTATGTTAGTCAATGAAGCAGCTGTTGGATACCTTGTTCCCTTTGGGCAGCTGTTTTATAATTGCAGAGCAGAAGACTATACTTTGGGGGATCATTTTTTTGGGGGATCATTACTATAGTTTGTTATAATTGCACAGCAGTTATTCATTTAGTAAATATTAATGAGTGCCTGCTTGGTGTCTGTATTCTAGGTCCTAGGAATTTAATCCTAGGTCCTAGAAATTAAAATAACATTTAATCTTTTTAAAAAACCCTTAGAACTTACAAATATAATCTCAGTTTTCTGAACAAGAAACTTGTGAAATAATGTATACTTCAGAGTAAAAAGCATCTTTTTTCTAAGGTGATTATGTGTATTTAAGAATATGTAAGGAATATTGCCTTAGAGCAAATTCAGTGATTGGAGGCTTATCGTAAAGTGTGGATCTTCCTTGCTTCTAGTCCCATGCCCTCGAAACATAAAACATGGGGTTGCATTCTTAGAGACTTTTCTGTATGCCATGAAAACATATGGGTTTCTTTCTTAGAATAAATTGTAAGATTTGACTATAACTGTCATCCTGCAACATGAATATCTTTCTGTACTGATATGGATAGGTCTGTCTCCTAGCTACTAGCAAGGGGATCTTCCTCATAAGGAACACGCCATCATTTGTTTACCCGGATCTTGTTGCTGGCCACTAACACTTCTAATTTTTAGCAACTGTGTCACATGTTGAAACGAGACATCCCTGTACATGGCCTTTTTTTTTTTTTTTTTTTTAATGCCTACTGCTAGGATTTTTGTAGAGCCTTAACTAGAATTGGTACTTCTGGGCTTTTTAAAGTTTTCATAGGTAATGCTCAGTTGCTACTCAAGAAGTTTATACAAAGTAATGCCCAATGTACAAGGTAATTTACCTTTAAAGAGTGAATTTTTGCCTTTTGAACCCTTAAACATGGACTGTGGGCTTGTGGGATGTCAGGTGTGGGATTGAAAGGTAAAGGGATGTTGCTCCTGTTCTTAGAATTCTCAGCCAGCAGAGGCAAGGGAGGGACAGGCTAGGGTGCCCTGGTGTTATCTGGCAATCTTGAGGAAGAAGAGGGCATTTCTGCACTGCCTTGAGGTCATGTGTGGTGTGGGGTTGGGGGTTGCTTAGGAATGCTGACTTTTGAAATCTGGCTAGGTTTTTGCTGGCACTGTGACTTCTAGAAGGAGGAAGTGTAACACAAAATCTCATCTCAGGGGAAAGGCGTTTTAAACTCATCCCAGATTCATCAGAACTAAAAAAGAAAGAAAGGTAAGGGGGGAATCCTTCTAAATCATCTTAATTTATAAAGAACCAGGAAAGGATCTGCTACTGAAATTCACATGAACTCAGATGTACTTCATGGGAAGGTTATTCTCTACCTGCCCTCTGTCCCCATAGCTTAGATGTTTACCTGTTTTCCAGCTACGCTCTAAACTCCTTGAGACTAGCACAGTGGTGGTTTCTATGGCTGTACTCCAGCACAAGGGTCTATCGCATAGTAAGAATTCAGCACTTGTGTGATGAATAAATAGTGAATGCATGAGTCTTCTAATAGGAGAAGGAAACCCAAAGAGCAGTGATTATGAAGCATGAAGCAGCTCGGTGGGTGGAAAGGGGTCAGGGTGCGGACTGGAGTTTCCAGTATTAGAAAGGATTGTGCAGGGGACACTTGACAGAGGGAGGTGGAGAGAGATCAGCTCGCCAGCCTGAAGAGCTGGAAGGGAGTATGGACTTCAGCCCCAGACACTGGGTTTGAGGAAGGAAGTAACATGATGAGCTTTGTATTTAGAAAGATGACCCTGGAGTTTTAATCATTTAAGGGATGGTAGCAGAAGGAGAGAGAAGGTGTGAGCTGGAACTAAGGCAACTCTGAAAGGAAGATGACAAGAATCTCCAGGAATGTGACTCCCTTGGGTGCAGGTGCCCTTGGCTGACACAGAGCTGAAGCAAGGGGGAGATTTCATGTGGGGACCTGTTGTGTTTTTCGTGATTGGTAAGACTGTTTGATTTTGAAGCTCAGGATAGAGGTCTGGGCTAGGAATATGGCTCTAGAGGGTCATTCAGCACAGAGGATGAGAAAAGCATAGCAGTTAATGCTATTCCCAGGAGGAGAATGTAGAGTGGAGAAAGATGATGGACTTAAGGTAAAATCCCACAATTTGCCTGAGCAAAGAATTCTCAGCACTGCGTCCTGAGAGAGAGGAGAGAAGGATGAAGGACGAAGGACGGGCAGGGATGAAAAGTGGGAAGACAGAGAATGGTAGATGCTTTACAGGAAGGGACGGGCTGGATGTAGCTGAGTGGTCTTGTAAGGTGACGATGGAGAACAGTCCATTGGATGTGAGAGTAAGCAGGTCTGGGGTGTGAATATAGGCTAGTATTTTCTACCTAGGTTGCAACAGAAAAGTTTGAATGTATTAGATTTCATTATTTTATAGCTGTAAAAATCAAGGCATTGAATTAGATGGTTTTTCAAGTTCATTTTAACTGTCTATGGCTGTGTTACGGTTATACTTTTTTCTTGTATTCCGGTCTCTCTGATTTGCTTGATGTATTGTGCTTTTCACTATGTAGGGCAGCTTCATATTTACATGATCATAATACTGAGACATATGCAGAGATCATTGTTTTAATGTTATGGATTAAAATACAAAAATAGAACAATACAAGGAACCATTTACCAATTCCTCATCTTCAGTCTTTCAAATTATTACTTCATTTATCACCCCTTATTCTTCCATTCTTTAGGAATAGTTTGGGGCGCCTGGATGGCTCAGTGGGTAAAAGCCTCTGCCTTCAGCTCAGACCATGATCCTAGAGTCCTGGGATCCAGCCCCACGTCCAGCTCTCTGCTCAGTGGGGAGCCTGCTTCCCCCTCTCTCTCTGCCTGCCTCTCCGCCTACTTGTGATCTCTGTCAAATAAATAAATAAAATCTTTAGAAAAAAAAATTCTGGAATATTTTGAAACAAACCCAGGACATAATTTCACCTGTCACTGTTTCACTTTGAATACTTGACAGGTACAGACTTTTAAAAATATATATAACCAAAATGTCACAAAACTAGCCATACCTTCAGACCATCCCAATTCTCACTTGTTTTTTATTGTTGTTAGCATGACCACAATGTCGACATTTCCTTGGAATTAACAGTGATCTGCAGGAAGTATTTTTACTGCCATTTTGTATTTGTGAGAATGAGAAGTTGAGTAAGGGCACTTGTCTGCCCAGAGTAGCCCTCCTCTGTGCTTTCATTCTCAGAGTGCTCCCATCTGGAGCAAGTTGCAATGAAAAAATTTGTGTATGTGTGTGCTACAGCTAACAGAGGAAGAGAGGGCATTTCTTCAGAGTACCGACCGTTTTCCCCCAGAAGCTCTGAACAAATCCATGCCCTTTCATATCTTGTTGTCCCCAATGGGTTTTTCAACCAATCCTGTTGCCAGGGGAATTCTTTGTCCTGATTGGCTGAGGCTGAGCCGTCTGAACCAATCACCGTGGCATGGACACATTAATTAGATGGGGTTAAAATAATGGGCCTTTCTGGAGCCTGGAGTGAGGTCAGCCTCTTCCTGCCACCTAACCCTGCAGGCACGACAGTGAGACCACAATGTCTGCCACGATATCTTCAAGTCACCCATTATAAGCATCTGTGATGAAGGAGGCCTTTGTGTGACAAGGACATGGCTGCCCCAGGGCTCACTCACGGTAAACTGAGAGCATAAGCAAACATTAAATGTGTGTCGCATAATGAAATCAAGCACGGTTAGTGTATGTTCCTTACCCTTAAGGACAGGAAATACAAGTGTGGAAATATTCTTTTTTTTTTTTTTTTTTAATTTTTATTTATTTATTTGAGAGAGAGACAGAGTGAGAGAGGATGAGAGGGGAGAAGGTCAGAGGGAGAAGCAGACTCCCCATGGAGCTGGCACCCCAATGTGGGACTCGATCCCAGGACTCCGGGATCATGACCTGAGCTGAAGGCAGTTGCTTAACCAACTGAGCCACCCAGGGGCCCCACAAGTGTGGAAATATTCTGAAAATCCTTCTTACTTCATTTATTTGAGAGAGGGGATGAGAAAATGCATGCGTGGGGGCTGTGGCCCCGTGCAAGTAGGGGGAGGGGCAGAGGGAGAGAATCTCAAGCGGACTCCCTACTGAGCTCAGAGCCCCACTAGGGGCTCTCTCTCAGGCCGCATGAGATTAGGACCTGAGCCAAAACCAAGAGTCCCAGGCTTAGCCCACCCAGCCACCCAGGCTCCCGAAGTGTGAAAGTATTCTTGAATATTAGCCAATAGAATGCTCCCTTCACTTAAGAATCAAAATAGGTACAAGAGGATTGAATTTTGCAAGCTCCTTGCTTAGAAATTTAGAGTCAGAAGTAAGTTTGTTTTCACCGAGCAAGAAATACATTGTAATCTTTTTTTAGTAGTTTGCACTTTGCAATTTATGTTTTTTGAAATAAACTTTTAATCGTGCAGTAATTTTAGATTTGCAGTAAAGTTACAAACTTAGTAACTGAGAATTCCTGTATACCCCCCAGCCAGTTTCCCCTGTTGTTTTAACATCATATATTACCATGGAAATGTCAAAACAAGGAAACTAGCATTGGTGCATTACTGTTGACTAAGCTCCAGACTTTATTTGGATTCCACTAATGTCCAATCCAGGATATTGTGTTGCATTTAGTTTTGTCTGTCCTGATGTGAAACTAAGTAGTCCAAATTACAGCACAATGTCTCAAAAATGAGGCAGGAATGGCATTAGAAATAATAAAATTAGAAATAAATGGCATTAGAAATAAATACAGATCAAACCATATTTTGCCTATTTTAGATACTTTATATGTAGCTTTTGCCATTTGACAAAAGCCCCTTAGACTGTTCCACCCATTTATGACAGAGGCTGGCACAGTCTAAGGGCAGAAGCTCAGGTTATAGATTCCTGCTGTCTGTGTTCAAATTGTGCCTCCAACATTTAGCTTGAAGTCTGACTTTGGACAAGCTACTCAATCTCCTATATTTTTTTTTCCTCTCTCAACTGTGAAAAAGGAGAATACTAGTACCTACCTTGTAGAGTGGTTTGGGCATTAAATGACATAATTTTTGCAAAGTGTTAGGAAAGAGGTTTGTGATTTTTTTTTTTTTAAGATTTTATTTATTTATTTGACAGGGAGAGACACAGCAAGAGAGGGGAAACTTGCGGGGGGAGTGGGAGAGGGAGAAGCAGGCTTCCTGTTGACCAGGGAGCCCAATGCGGGGCTCTATCCCTGGACCCTGAGATCATGACCTGAGCTGAAGGCAGACACTTAACGATTGAACCACCCAGGTGTCCCGCGATTTATTCTTATAATTTTGAATAGGACTGCCTTCAAGTTCTTTTTTTTTTTTTTAATATTATTTATTTATTTATTTGACAGATCACAAGTAGGCAGAGAGAGAGGAGAAAGCAGGCTCCGAGCAGAGAGCCTAATGCGGGGCTCAATCCCAGGACCCTGAGATCATGAGATCATGACCTGAGCCTGAAGGCAGAGGCTTTAACCCACTGAGCCCCCCAGGCGCCCCCCCTTTTTAAGCTTTTTAAGTCAGTAATGTAAACAAAGGTCCAGGAGAAATATTCATGCTATACAAAAAAAATTCTTTGCAAATACTTTGAAGTATTTCAGAAGTAATTCACATGGAATCAACTGGTACCCTTATAACAACTTTCATTCAGTTCAGGTTTAGTTTTGTAGCATTATTTACTACCTGTGTGTGTTTTCTTTTTCCTTCAGGATGCTGAAGGCTACTATATTTACGTAAGTGAGTGGTATATATTACAGAGAGCACCGAGACACCTGCTTTTCACCTCCTGCCTTCTCTTCCATCCCCCAGCATCCGTCTAAAACACAGGGCCCATCAGGCTCATACCTTGCATTCTTATGATAGCTTTCCAGGTGTATGTTCAGATTTTTTAAAATAATTTTTGAATAGATTTTATTTATTTGAGAAAGAGAGCATGAGTGGGATGGAGGGGCAGAGGGAGAGGGAGAAGTAGACTGCCCACCAAGCCGGGAGCCCAACATGGGGCTCCATCCCAGGACCCTGAGATCATGACCCAAGATGAAGGCAGAGGCTTCACCGACTGAGTCACCCAGGTGCCCCCACATACTCAGATTTTTAATGGAATTTTCTGTTATTTTGCTTCATATGTGTCTTTATGTTTCAATTTTCTGTTCTCTTGCTCCCCTTCCCTTTTGAAAGTACGTGTTTTTTTACGAAAAAGTCAACATATGGAGAAGTGGAGAGACTGACCCCTTTACTCAGCTTTTAAAATGATGAGCTCTTGGGGCACCTGGGTGGCCCAGTCAGTTGAGCATCTGACTCCTGATTTGGGCTCAGGTCATGGTCTCAATGGAAACCGAATAAGCCACCCAGGCATCCCTCTCTATGTCATTATTAACACCTTTTTCAAGTTCCTTACATTGTATAAAGGTAGAGGCTTGATCATTTTCAGATTTGATTTGCGGTGCTAGCGGCCATTGAAGAACACTGCCTAGATCTTTTCATTCCTTAGTGGTTGCTAAGTATTGATAGTTTAATTTTATCATTCTTTCTTCATTTATTGGCTTGGATACATGTATACAAAGCAACTTGACCTCATAAATTAGTTACTGTGAGGTGTAGTTTTTAATAGGAAAAGCAGAAGGGCCTGATTCTTTCTTTGGTTATTTACTTTTCAAAACAGTGAGTTGGCTTCCTCCAAAGATAATCACAGAAGCTCTTAAAAAAAAAAAAAAAATCAGTAGGGGCACCTGGGTGGCTCAGTGGGTTAAGCCTCTGCCTTTGGCTCAGGTCATGATCCCAGGGTCCTGGGATCAAGTCCCGCATCGGGCTCTCTGCTCCGCAGGGAGCCTGCTTCCTCCTTTCTCTCTCTCTCTCTCTCTCTCTCTCTCTCTCTCTCTGCCTACATGTGATCTCTCTATGTCAAATAAACAAATGAAATCTTAAAAAAAAAATCAGTATTGGGGCACATGGGTGGCTCAGTGGGTTAAGCCTCTGCCTTTGGCTCAGGTCTTGGTCTCAGGGTCCTGGGATCAAGTGCCGCATCAGGCTCTCTGCTCGGCGGGGAGTCTGCTTCCCTTCTCTCTCTGCCTGCTTGTGATCTCTCTCTCTGTTGAATAAATAAATTAAAATCTTTTTTAAAAATCAGTATTGTTAAGGATCTATGGATGTTGGCATAGTTCATGTAGTTGGGGCCCTTGCATTTATTATTCTTAGATAGTTTCTATCCTTCTTCGGCCATTTTCGTATTTGGCATTTTCAAGTTGGGTGCTGTGTCCTTAACATAACCTTAGTTATGCTTGCTTCCCGGCATAACAAGGTACATCTTTTACCTTTTCCACCCCAGATCTGGAATTAGGTTTTTCTCTAAAGATCCCTAGTTGCTTTTAGTGGGAAATGAGAGAGACTCTGATCTACAGACGAGGTACTTGTGAAGATTTTGAGATCTTTTCCATGCTCGGAGTGGAGGAATGTTTCTCTTCAGACCAAATACACGGGTATGTTGAAGACAGCAGGAATTTTTGTCTTGGTCTTTTATTTTCAGCTGTGTCTGTCTCCTGCCTTGAAAATCTCAATACTTTAGATACTGAGATTGATGGAACATTGTCTGATTAGCAGTTTACTTTATCTCCCACCATACCCATCAGTGTGTCTCCATGAGAATACCAGTACTTCCGTCAACAACACGACTACTGAATACAGATTAAAACTTTTTTTTTTTAAAGATTTTATTTATTTATTTGACAGAGAGAAATCACAAGAGAGGCAGGCAGAGAGAGAGGAAGGGAAGCAGGCTCTCCGCTAAGCAGAGAGCCAGATGTGGGACTTGATCCCAGGACCCTGAGATCATGACCTGAGCTGAAGGCAGCGGCTTAACCCACTGAGCCACCCAGGCACCCCAAGATTAAAACTTTTTTTAAGAAGTTCTTTTGTTCTTGGATCCATCCCTCTAGGAGTGGCCAAATGACTTTCAAAATCACTTGGTTTGGTTCTTCCCTGCTTACAACTCCAACGAGCTACCCAGTGTCGTTTTCTTTTGTGTACTTAGGGATTTTTCTAGAAGTTGATTTTGTTTTATATTGTGTGAAGTATATACTGCATTAGGTTTATTTGCTGAAATCTAGCTGCTTTTCATATTCCCTTCATTCTGTTTTCTTCCCTTTCTCTTGATGACCATTAAAAAAAAAAAGTTGTAGTTTATCTTTCTATTAAAAAAATAGAAACAAGGTGCACCTGCCTGCTCAGTCAGAGGAGCGTGCAGTCTTGATCTTGGGGTTGTGAGTTTGAACCCCACCCCACGTTGGGTGTAGTGATTATTTAAATGAAAACTTAAAACAAAAAGAAACAAATACAGGTACATTTGTGCCCTTAGATTAAACAGTAATCTAAAATTAAACAGTAGTATATGAAAATATTTTCTTCGACCTGTTTTTTTTTTTGTTTTGTTTTGTTTTTTTTTTTGGATTTTTTTGACTTTACAGTGCATTATCCTGTGGTTCACTCCCAGGGGCATATATCAAGATTCAGACTCCTTTCCTATAACTTAATTCTTCTGCATTGTTGTCTGCAGTCACTAGGCTTGTGCAACTGGTTCTTGCATTTTTAAAAAAATTTATTTATTTGACAGACAGAGATCACAAGTAGGCAGAGAGGCAGGCAGAGAAGAGGAAGCAGGCTCCCTGCTGAGCAGAGAGCCCGTGGGGCTGGATCCCAGGACCCTGAGATCATGACCTGAGCCAAAGGCAGAGGCTTTAACCCACTGAGCCACCCAGGTGCCCCTGATTCTTGCATTTTTGTCAAGGGTATCTTTAGATTCTTAGCCGTGGGTTAGTGGATCAAAAGGTACATGCATACATGCTTAATTTTGCCAGATATTGTCAGATCCCCTTCCTTTGGGATTGTGCTACTTTGCATTCCCATAGCAGTTTATGAGAGTGTGTATTTCCTCACAAGCTCGCCAACTGAGCATGTTGTCAGGCCTTTGGGTTTGTGCCATTATGATGAGGGGAGCAGTGGTGTCTCCTTGTAGATCCACTGTAATTTGCTAGCTCAGTTCTGATGACTAGCTTTGACATTTTTGAAACATGCTAGTGTCCCTTGTAGTTGTGTTGCGTTGCTTTGCTTTTCTTTTTCCTTTTCTTCTCTTCCCTCCTCCTCCTCCTCCTCCTCCTTTTTCTCCTCCTTCTTTTTTTGAAGTAGGTAGTGGGTATGTGGGTATTTGAAATAAGCGAGTGTCCTCTTGTTGATTTTTATTAAAAAGGCAAATGATGGGGGGGAGGGAGTCAAGATGGTGGAGGAACAGGAGGCTGAGACGACTTCAGGTCGCAGGAGATCAGCTAGACAGTTATCCAACCATTCCGAACACCTACAGATCCAACAGGAGATCGAAGAGAAGAAGAGCGGCAGTTCTAGAAACAGAAAATCGACCACTTTCTGAAAGGAAACAACTGAACTGGAGAATAGTCCTGGAGACCTTGGATACACTATGCCATTCATGGAATAACATTGCTTCCTGATCTTTAAGAGTATGAAAGTATTTTGTAAATTTTGAAACTTCATATTTTTTTTTTCTGCTGACGGAACATCCCCACTGTGCACACCCTGCCCAGGTGACCAAGTGCACCAGTGTGATAAGGATGACCTTTACCTGCCCCGAATTCCCCTTCCTGCCATGCCCTAACTATGACCTAGTACAGTCAAACACACCATTGAAATCTCCTCTTGCCTTTCTCTTGTACTCCACCTGGACCTCCAATAAAGGCACGATGTGGGGGGGGGGGAGGCAAATGACATCGGTTTTCACCTTACAATTCTTTTTTTTTTTTTTTAAGATTTTATTGATTTATTTGACAGGCAGAGATCACAAGTAGGCAGAGAGGCAGGCAGAGAGAGAGGAAGGGAAGCAGGCTGCCCGCTGAGCAGAGAGCCCGATGCAGAGTTCGATCCCAAGACCCTGGGATCATGACCTGAGCTGAAGGCAGAGGCTTTAACCCACTGAGCCACCCAGGCGCCCCTCACCTTACAATTCTTACTCGAAGGAAGAACCAATATGTGAGTGGAGTCCTACCGGCCACCTTTCCTAAATTCTTTGAGTTTAGATGAATTTAGGAGTTTAGAAATCATTTTAGAAACTATTAGCTTCTCTCATTCTTCATCCTCACCCTTCTCTCCACCTTGCTGGTGGATATTCCTCTTACAGTCAAGATTATCTAAGGCAGGTAAAGCAAGCATTCATTCGTGTGATTAAGTCTTACGGGCTTACCTCTCCCAGTCACTATATTGGTATTGTGGGCTCCAGGCTGGCTGACAAGGAGGCTTGCTCTGGAAGGATGAATGGAAGTTGGCCAGTTTGCAAAAGGGAAGAATATTTCATTGATAGCCTACAACTTCAATACTATGATATAAACATTAACAATACTTAAATTCTATGACAGAAAGGCATTACCTCTTATGTTACATGATAAGGTAGAAAGAAAAAGAAAGAAAAAGATATGTCGTGTGTGTGTGTATATATATATGGGGACGCCTGGGTGGCTCAGTGGGTTAAGCCTCTGCCTTCGGCTCGGGTCATGATCTCGGGGTCCTGGGATCGAGCCCCGCATTGGGCTCTCTGCTCAGCGGGGAGCCTGCTTCCTCCTCTCTCTCTGCCTGCCTCTCTGCCTACTTGTGATCGCTCTCTCTGTGTCCCATAAATAAATAAAATCTTTTAAAAAATCATATATATGTTAATAGAGATGCACATAAACATACTAGAGACCAAATAAGGGAATACTTGGGACAATTACAGTCCTCACTTCTGTAACTCGTCACATGGTCAAGGCTGGTATTTATACCTTCCTTCTTTCACTACTTACTGTGTATTCCCTTTGTCTTCAGCAAGTACTTCACCTGGTTCTGGATCTTTTGCCATGTAGGGTGACTCGAGCCATTAGAATCTTTTTTTTTTTTTTAATTTATTTGACAGAGAGAGATCACAAGTAGACAGAGAGGCAAGCAGAGAGAGAGAGAGGGAAGCAGGCTCCCCACTGAACAGAGAGCCCGATGTGGGGCTCGATCCCAGGACCCCGAGATCATGACCTGAGCCGAAGGCAGCGGCTTAACCCACTGAGCCACCCAGGCGCCCCCCATTAGAATCTTTGAATTGGGCTCTGGGAGCTTTCCGTTGACTTTAATCCCAGGGCATCTTACACTAAGAGACACCGTCAGGGGTCTCCTGTGGTGTAGACGATCTTCCTTGCTCCTTCTGTGCTTTGCAGTCCACTTTACCCTTGCTAGTCAGGATCCATCACGCCAGCCAGCATGCTCATTCCCTTTCTAGCTGTGTGGATTCAGAGACACGAGGAGCTGAAAGTGGCCAGGTGACAGTCTTAACTTTGAGTTCAGTGGAATTCCTGCTGTGTCTCCTGGTGGAAGCGTTCATCCTTTTGGAACTAAGACCTTTAGACCAACAGAGCATCAAGTCACAGAGACTGGAAGCAAAAAATTACGCCGGTGGGCCACTAGGGGTAATAGTGAATGATGTCGCTCCCATTTCCACCCCTTGATTACTTGGTCTATGAATTCTGGGTATGGGGACACAGGATCCCCAGCAGCATCAGATCCCCCCAGCAGGTCATGTACCTAGAGTCTACAGAAGGCAGTTTCACCGTTCTGTCAATCCAGCTGCTGGAGGATGGTGGGAAGCTTGGTGAGACCAGGGAATTCCATGTTTGTGGACCCACTGCATCATTTCATTTACCGTGAAGTATCAGAATCAGTGCTGTGTGGAATACCGTGGCAGTGGGAAGGGATTCAGTAAGTCGATGAATGGTCGTTGTAGGGATGTGCATGCAGGGAAGGCAAATCTCTATCCAGAGTACGTGTCTATTCTAGTAACAACAAAACACTGTCCCTTCCACGATGGAAATGGTCCAGTGTAATCCACCTGCTACCAGGTAGCTGGCTAATCACTTCACAGAATGGTGCCATATTGGGGGTTTGGAATCGGTCTCTGCTGTTGGCCGACCGAGCCAACAATCAATGGTGGTCATAGCCAGATGGGCCTCGGTAAGTGGAAATCTGTGTTGTTGAACACCGGCATTACCTACATCCCTCTCACTGTGGTCACTTTGTGAGCCTGCTGGGCGATGACAGGAGTGGCTGGGAAAGAGGCTGACTAGCATCTGCAGAGCAGGTCATCCTATCCACTTGATTAGTGAAATCGCCCTTAACTGCAATCCCTCTTTGATGAGCATTCACATGAGACACAAAGAGCTTCACTTTCTTCTCTTTCTCCTCCTCCTCCTCCTTTTGCCTATTCAGAGAGGTCTACTTACATACCTCATTTTCACCTTTCCCCAGAGCCAATTTTCCAACCATGTTCTTTTCCATTTCCCCAACCATCCACCCAAACCATGGACCATAGCTGGTGCCTTGGTATCTAATCTCATATCTGGCCACTTCTCCTTTTAAGCAAAGTGAACAAGGTACATCGTTTGAAATCTGACCTCAGAGAAGATTTCCATTGACTGTTGTCTTTCACAGCTGTCCCAGAGAGAGAATAGCATGGTACAGGTGCACCCTCACAGTCGATCCAGGTGCGCCCTCACGGGCGGTGCTTGCTTATGTTGCAGACTCATCTGCAAACCAGGTCCAAGTCTTCCCTTCCTCTGTCAGCTAATGCTAGGGAACGCCTCATGAGACCACAGGCACAAGCTGGAGAGAGTAAGTAGTATAGCAGGAGTGGGGACCATAAGCATTTGGGCCACGTCTTTTTTTTTAAAAAATGTAACTTTTTTTTAAAATTTAAGTTCCGTTTTTGCGTATAACACCCGGTTCTCATCATATCACATGCCCTCCTTGATTGGGCCACTTCTTCATGCAACTTACTTGTGCCTTCAGGGCCGGCTTGGGCCCAATCACATGTACAGCAATTCCATTTGGTAACCAAGTGTTGCTGTACCCAGCTGTGTAGTTTGGTGGGTCAGGTCACACCTGGTTCATGATGGGCAGCTCAGGTCACATGATAACTTGATAGTCTCTGGTCAAGTCTCCAGCCCTGCTCAGGTGCAGTAGCCAGCCAAGAACTCTTTCTCAAAAGGAAAGTAGCCGTCCACGGAGGATGGTGGGGCTTTGCTCTGAGGTCCTAAGGACCTGTACTGCCCTGCACCTGTGGAGGCCTGCCAAAGCTTCAGACAATATCGCTATGTGTTTCTGCCACTTCATGCATTATTGGATCTGGTGGATCATAACCCAAGTGGCAAGGCAGCTTGGACCTGTTGAGAGTCTTCTCTTGGTCTGGACCCCACTCGAAAGTCGTAGCTTTTTAGGTCCTTTGGTAAAAAGGTTGGAATAACATACCTGGACCATTTGCCTCCAGAATCAAGAGAACCGCCACATTATGGAGGGCAGTCTGCTTTGCTCCGTCGATAGGTTTAAATATTAATCTCACCCAAAACCACTTCACAGAAACACCCAGAACAACATTTGACCAAATATCTGGCCACCCCACTGTAAAATTCACCATCATACTTCCTTCTAAAATTGCAATCCACACTTCATTCGTCAATAAACCTTGTGGTGTTTTTCTCCCTTTTGTTTTAGTTCAGATGTAGATAACATGAGAAAATATGTTTTTCTATTTTAGTATCCACTGTTTATTGTAAACGAGGTTTAGTCCTCCTTGCAGTTCGAAGTGTTTGTTTTTTTCCTTCAGATGCATGCCCATGGATCTCCGTTTTGCATCTCCATTTTGCAAACGTGATCATAGTGCAGGGAATAAAAGTTTACAGAAAAGGTCTGTTTTCCTTGTTTATTATTAGTGGACAATTAGATCTCGTTGTCAGTAAAAATTGATGGCTGCAGCTTCCAAATTATTGAGCCTGTGCTAATAAATGCAACAGTTGTTCATAATTTGGTGGTAAATGACCTTTAAATGTAGATGTTTACGGAGGCAGTCCTTGGGGAACAATTTAACTTCCAAATGACACCCATGAGTCCTTGTTATCATTTAAATATGCTTCCTTTTGTCAATAACAGAATAACAAATACTGGTTAGATTTCTAATGTTGATTCAGATACCAGGGAACCTGCTGAATAAATTAGTGTACATTTGATTCATATTGACCAAAATTTTTTACATTGCTGTGTTACAGGTCAGGGTGACATGCATTTAAATGCATTGTAGCGCCGAGGTCATGCTTGACTGACAAGAATGCTTACACGGTTTTTAATTAACTTTTAAATATTATCCTAAAATTCCTTCTCAAATACCAACTAAATGATTGGGACCAGGACTGAAATTAACTTAGTAGAGAGAAACCTTATTTTGAAAGTCAATAATCTTGATCTTTCCCATAAAAATTATTCAGTAAATCATTGCTACATTTTTATCTTATGATTTGTGAGGAAATCAGATCTGCTTTTTCCATCGTAGACTCTGAATTCATTATCTGTGCGTTTTCCATGGATAATTTAGCAGAAATAACCCGAGATAGTACTGAAACAAATTTGTGAAATACTCAGCAGTCTTACCTAGTGCAGGAAGTACTTTATCAAAGGAATGCATTTTCTTAGCGCTATGAACTTTTTCACTGATATTGTTATGTATGTGGAAGGAGGATGCTTTGCAGGGCGAAGATGTGAATTAATTTTGTCAGCCACTCATTAGTAGTCCAAAGTAGTATATGTTTTAGGGAAGCTTTAATCAACACCTCATTTGCCCTTTGAGAGAATATCTTCACAATCAATGTTGCTTCTTTTGCACAAAATATTATTGGCTAAAAAGCATTTTGCTATCAGTGTAAAATTTATTTCATGTGTGACCCATGCAGGAAGGTTTACCTAGTTAAAAAGTTTTGAACCAAAATGCACAAAGGTTTTTGTTCTTTTTTTTTTTTTTTTTTAATCATGAAGATCTTTGTAGTTAATCAAAAAGTGTGTTTTGGGAATTTAAGATAACCTTCTGAGCTTCGTTTCTGGGGGAACTGTGTGTAATCAAAAGGCAGCACAGAGCTTCTCTCCCTTAAAACTTTGCATCCATCTGAACTTTTTCATGTAAAGAGAGCTCCCCTCCATGGGCTCCTGGGTGGCTCAGTGGGTTAAGCCTCTGCCTTCAGCTCAGGTCATGATCTCAGGGTCCTGCGATCAAGCCTGCATCGGGCTCTCTGCTTGGCAGAAGGCATGCTTCCCCTTCTGTCTCTCTGCCTGCCTCTCTGCCTACTTGTGATTTCTCTGTCAAGTAAATAGATAAAAATCTTTTAAAAAAGAGAGAGAGAGAGGGAGAGCTCCCATCCAAAGCCAGAAAGGACGTCGTCCCAGCCTGCCTGCAGCTAATGGCATCCGTCCAGCCACAATGTGGTTCCTTAGCCTGGAGCTTTGTCCCTCAGTTTCTTGTACCCAGAACAGCATTAATCCCAGCTTGTCCAGAATGGCAAAAGCAGTAACAGTGTGGAAAATACTAATAAGAGAGACAAAGAAGTGGACATTAGAAAATTGAAAGTGGTGAGAGAATGACAAATGTTGCTTGTGCACAGGGAATGAATCATTTATTGAGTAGTAGGAATGCTTCTGAATGACAGAGGGAGAGAGTCCTGTAACATTCCTCTTAAGTGGGCATGCACTGGGGGCACCTGGGAGGCTCGCTGGGTTAAAGCCTCTGCTCGGGTTGTGATCCCAGGGTCCTGGGATCGAGCCCCACATCAGGCTCTCTGCTCAGCAGGGAGCCTGCTTCCCCTTCTCTCTCTGCCTGCCTCTCTGCCTACTTGTGATCTCTGTGTCAAATAAATAAATTAATTAAATCTTTTTTTTTAAAAAAGTGCGCATGCACTGAAGAAGTGATTGGCGAACGGAAAGGCTTCTGGGTGTCAGCCTGATGCTGAGAGAGGAGGCACGGAGTTGGAGAAAACAGGCTATCAACGTGATAATGCCATTGGTAGATGGTGCTCCTGGTGGATGGGATGTTGGAACTCCATCCAGAAGAGGAGTGGCTTCTGATGCAAATACCCAGCTGCCAAGGCTCTGGTGCTCAGCCCCTGCTGCACGCTAGGGATCATCACAAAGTGCCAGAGTCTGGGTCCCACCCTTGGGGAGTCTGATGGTTCTGGATTATGCATTGAGCATGAGAATTTTGAAAAGGTCCCTCGGTGAGTCTAATGAGCAGGAGCAATAGAGCCCTGCCCTGAAAATGTCCCCAAGATGGTTGTTCAGCTCATTAAGACAGGTTACTTGCCCCAATACATCTTAATCAGATAAGTCATTGGTTCTTGGGAGTGATCAAATATACACATTTTCAGGCTCTGTGCCCAAAGATTCTCATGTCATTGGGGCTTATGTTCTGGGATGGTTTGAAAGCTCTCACGTTGATTTTACTTTGTAGCCCAGCCTGCAAATTATGGAGTAGATGACTTACCCTGTTTTGAAAAAGGCACCGTACAGAGTGCACAGTTAGCATGAGGGAGAATGTCAGTGTTGTTTTAAAGCTTTAAAGGACGAGTTAGTTCACATTCTCATTCAGCAGAAGAGCATTGAGGACCTTGGACCTGAACCATGAACCGCTCTTGAGTCTTTGGAGTCATAAACCAAATGAACTGAGGCTTTTCTTTTTTTTTTTCCAAAGATTTTTTTTTAAGCTGTCTCTACATCCAATGTGGGGCTCAAACCCTGAGATTAGAGTCACATCCTCTACGAACTGAGCTAGCCTCATGTCTAACTTTCCTGACCTCAACTAGTTTGAGCAACTTCTAAAGAGAACAACATTCTAAAGATGGCTTTGGAGCCAGGCAGACCTGGTTCCACATTCTGGGTTTGTTATTCACTAGTGAAGGCACTTGTGCAAGCCATAAACTTCCCTCAGTCTCATTTCCCTAAAATGCTTACTTCATTTTTCTCTCAAGCCTCCCCTGTTCCAGGCACATGGTAGGAAGTCGCCACGTGGACAGCTCTCGTGATTGCTAGTACTTGTAATTAAGTTTTTGCCAGTACAGACTAATACATCGTGATGTATTTTACCTTCCTTTCATCTAATAGGAGAATTTTCCTTTCTCACTTTTGAATAAACTGCACATTGAATTTGCCGCTTTAAATGCATTCTTTTTAAAAGAGTAATATTAAAAAAAATATAAAAAGTAATATCAGCAGATCCTTGCAATGCTTTCACGTTAGGGAGAGATATCTGAAGTGTCCCGTTCACCTCGTCTAGAAGAACACATGAAGGACGCTGATTATGTGATGAAACGACCAATTGTTGAAAACCGCTGTTTCTCCATCACAGAACCTAGGTGACATTCCAGCCTCTCTTCTTTGCTTTAAATGCTTAACAGTGTTCTCAGGTAAAACTTTGAAGTGGTTTTCTACATTCTTCAAATATAAAGTCTTCTCTTAGAAGAGGCCAGACAATCAAACTTCTGTTGGTAAGTGTTTGAGTGTCTGGCGTCAGCTTGGTAATGGAAGTGAGGTCAGTCCCTACCCAGATCCATTCTTGGTGCTTTGCTCTGAGCAGGAAGTAGAACTTTTTCTTTTAAGATTTTACTTATTCATGAGAAAGAGAGAGGGAGAGGGAGAAGCAGACCTCCCACCAAGCAGGGAGCCCCTTGAGGGACTCGGTCTCAGGACTCCAGGATCATGACCTGAGCCAAAGGCAGAAGCTTAGCTGACTGAGCCCCCCAGGCGCCCCAGCAAACAGAACTTTTGTCTTCTCACTCATCCGAGTTTGGCTTGAGGCAGATTCAGGTAAGGCCAGTTTTAACCTGGAGTTTTGTTTTTGAAGTTATGTTTTGGAGTTAGGATTTGCTTCTTGGGTGAGCTCTGGGTCTAGGAAAGTTCTGTGGTGCCCACTGTCTGTGGCCCAGAGTATTCTGAAACGTGCAGCAGGGCAGGTTAGCAGTCTCTTTAACGGGAAGTCGAGTTCTAGTCAATGTGAACTGCCGGGAGCACATTTGAGCACTGGGTACTGTGTGTGGTCTGAAGATGGAACTGCCCAGGAGAGAGCACATTTGAGCACTGGGTACTGTGTGTGGTCTGAAGATGGAACTGCCCAGGAGAGCCAGGCAGAAAGGCCAACGAGGAGCTGTTACGAGGTGGCGGTGGGTGAGGACTGGGGAGAGGCAGTGATGGGGTGTGGGACACAATTTTATCAGTCCTAGTATTTACTTACATTCATTTATCCAGCCAGTGGCTCTTGAAGACGTACAGTCCCCCAAGCCCTGCGGTGGGCCCTAGGGAAGCCATCATCTCCCTCATTTTCTCTCCAAGACCCTCAGGACATTCTGAAACTCTTTCCCAAAGGGATTCTTCCCATTTCTGAACACAGGATACGCAAAAGCTGGAGTAAATGAATCCTCTATTCCTCCATGAGGAGCTGAATGTGTGAATACAGTTCTGTTAATAGGAACACACGGTCAACCTTCGTTTCCTTGTCTTCAGAATGGGCTAACAGGACTGCCTAACCCCGTGGTCACTGCCGAGTGCCCGCAGGGTCATAGCCAAGGTGACATGAAGCGACCCGTGTGAGATGCCCGGCAAGGGGTCCGCCTCCAACGACAGGTAGCTTTTTTTCCTGCAGGCCAGGCACTAACTTACAGTCTGGAAACCTATGTGAAAGACTGGAGGGCGTCTGGGAGAGGGGTCTCTGGACAGCTGTGTGGTACTGGGAGAGCAGGGCTGGAGCTGTAAGTTGGAGAGCTTGTTCAGCCTCAGCGGGTTTTGCTGCATCTGCTGCTGATGCGTACGGCCTCGGAGCCAGCTCTGGTGAACCAGGCAGGAGCTGAGGTGGCCTCTTGGGGAAGCTGTTCTCTGGGAAGGGAAGTGGCATTGTGGTTGAAAAGTGCACCTCAGAGCTGATCACCCCTGATCCCTCCCTAACCCTGTGTTTAATGTCACCGTTGCTCAAATGCTGAGCCTCGACTCCTTAAATAGTACCTGCTTCGTAACCAATAGGGGATGTTGAAGCAAGTGAAATAATAGATGTAAAGCCCTTAACGCGTAGGGTTAGTACTGTAGTACTTCTTGTTGGCATTTATTTCTGAAAACTGAAATCCTTATGTTGGGTTTCTATAGAGAGTTGCCCCAGTGAGGGTTGTGTGGGATTTCTGACTTGAGTACCGCTGAAACTGTCAATTCATCTCCCGTTCCTTTGCTTTTCCACCAAAGCGAAACAGAAACACCAAAAAAATCTGGTAGAAATTTCAGTATGGCAAAGGGATTTGGGATTCATGAATTTGAGTTAGAGTTTGGCCCGTGTTGATTTTTTTTTTTTTTAAGATTTTATTTATTTATTTGCCAGAGAGAGAAAAAGGGAGAGAGCAAGCAGGGGGAGAAGCATGCTCTCCACCGAGCAAGGAGTCTGACTCGGGGCTCGAACCTAGGACCCTGGGATCATTGACGTGAGCTGAAGGCAGATGCTGAACCGACTGATCCACCCAGGCATGCCATGGCCCATGTTGATTTTTTTTTTTTTGCCCATGTTGATTTTATCCATAAAGTGTGTAGAACTGTTTCTTGTGTCCAGTAGACACACTTTATCAAAATTAATTAATGATAGAGTCATAACAGATGAAATATACAGTACATAGAGATGACAGAGGACACCAGGGAGCTCACATATTAAGATTTCATTTTTATTGGGGGAAAAGTACACACCTCTTTTGGCTTGCCCAGGCAAAGAAGTTTTCTCTTTGAATTTTTGCCATCCCTTCCTTGAGGCTTATGCCATCTTCTGGGAGAACCGCAGAGCAGAAGGTGCCTGGGCTTGACCTGACTTCTCACCTTGGCTCCCCTTCTCATGCTTCATTCTCCTTTTCCGTGAGATGGGGGAGTGCTAGCATGGAGAGCCCCGGGGATAAAAGAGGAATGCAGATAATAAATGACAAGCTCCTCGTACAGGGTGAGGCACGGATGGAAAGGTCATTGCTGTTACTGTCCCGGACCTGCAACAGATAGGAGAATGGTGGTTTCTCCTTACAGCAAGCAGAGCATGAGACCGGTCATTTCCTTTTCTCTGGTGGCAGCTCCGTCTCCGGCCTGGGCATCCCTGCTCTACTCCCTGCCACCTGCTCCGGGGCTCGCAAGTCTCATGGGTTTATGCTGCGTGGCGGGGGGAGCTATTGAGCCTGCCAGACCGATTGCACGTGGTGGACTGTGTGCTCTGGAGATTGCTGTGATTCTGGGGCTGTGCAGGGTTTCTCTGGACTGAAGAGCTGGCAGCCCGAGACCGGGATCCCACTGGAGCTGTCTGGGTCCGGAGGGCTCTGGTGTTGCTGGTGCCTGAGTGGTTCTGAGGGGAAGGTCATGCCAGTGCCTGATGGAGGGTGTCCCTAGGTAGCCCAGAAACCAATTCGGGGGTCAGATTTGAAACATCCACCCGGTTCAGTAAGAGTTAACTTAGACGATCAAAGAGAGTTTTCCAGCCTTGTCGTTAAGCTCTAGAGAGGACCTTAACCCAGAAACTCAGTCCGAAGGCTGACCCATGGTACGGTGGATTTGGGAAATTTGACAAAGTGTTCTGCAACCTGAAACCAAAAAGGATTTTATGTTGAAATGGACTTTAGCACTTCTCTTGTTTGATTTGCCCCGTTTTTGCTTCCTTCGGCTGCCCTGGGTCTGTTCAAGAGCAGCTCCGTGTATGACGGAGCCATGTGGGACTGCGAACTTGCCTCTAAACTTCCTGTGTACTGTTTTGTATTGAAGCCTTCATACACAGTTCCACTGGTCTTCTTCAAGTGATGTACAGACTGTTATTAAATGAGTGTGGGTGGACACTGGGTTCTTAAGTTGACTATAGTGCTTCGTCATCATTGCCTTCTTCCTCTGCCTCTTCCTCCTCCTCTTCCTTTTTCTCTTCGGTTTTAAAGCGAGGCTCCATGTGCAATGTGGAGCCCAATGCAGGGCTTGAACTCATGACCCTGAGATCTATACCTGAACAGAGATCAGGAGAGTCAGACACTCAACCACCTGAGCCACCCAGGCGTCCCTGAAAGTATATATTTATTTTACATGTGTGTTTTTTGTGGTTTTTTTTTTTTTTAGGCTTGGAGGTTTTTTTTTTTTTTCTTTTTTTGAAGCAACATTTGCTTTATGTTACAGATGCATTCATTTTTGTTGGCCACTGATAACAGCATCAGGTTATAAAAATGAAGAAATACTCGTCTTTGAAAGCACCATAATGTATTTTGAACTGAACATTTCCTTAATTAATATATTTATCATGTTGTATGATAGTAAATTTTAAGGAAGAGTTCCCTAAGAGATGGATGGGGAATTAGGGATGATCAGTGCCTCATAACCTCTACGCTGTTAGTGTCAACATACAGTGGAAGCAGAGCCTTTCTCTGTTACAAAGAAGGATAATTAACAATGTAACTTACCAGATCAAGTATCTGAATGCCTACTTGGTGCCGGCCACCTGTATGTGGACAAGCTTAGGGCCTGATTCTAGCCCATCAAAGCCTTTGCAGTTAGACACTCGCACCCAAAGACACAGTGTTTATGAGGCAGGAGTGAATGCTTTTTGGTAGCAAATACCAAATAGTAAACTGCGTTGAATGGAGATTTTCAGAATGAGATCAGAGGAGTAAACACCTTCAAGAAATGCTTAAGCTGCATTGTGAAGGTTGAGTAGGACTGAGATAAGCAGCTGGAAAGGATAGGGCTTGAAGGAGCACCACCCCCTTCCACCTGCCCAGTGGGAGAATATAAATGAACATTATATGATGGGGGTTGGGAAGGGAGCCGTGTCCTGTGTGCAGGGGGCGGTTGTGGGAAGAGAATGAACGTCTTTTGGACACATGGGACAGAGCCACATGCAGAAGTCCCCGTGGGTGATTGTTTTTTTCTTCATGCTCCTGGAGGCTAGGCATTGACCAGGGTGGAGGGTGTCCAGATCCCTTCTGCTTCTGATAAGAAGTGGGGAGAAGAGGGAGCATTCTAATCGGAGAAGTATCTGTGTTGTTCTGAAGGGAGAGGTGCAGAGGAGAGAATGTCCATCCCTGGCATCAGACGAGGGTGGGGTCAGAAACTCTGAAATCTGTGCACTTTGTGCAGAAATAAGCAGGACTGCATGGCGCGTTTCTGAAGAGCCAAGCCAGATGGAAGTGAGGCCATCAGGCTGAGCACACTTAGCTTGGAGTGCAGACTGTTTCTAAGGGGGGTTGTTGATGTCCCCTGAGGGGACTGTTGCTGTGGCCTAGGCTAGGCTTGGGGATTGGAGGGAGGGTGGGTGCAGATGACCAGGATGGAGGGCTGGCCTGGGCCAGTGGCGCAGGTTGGACCTGAAGGATTTTGAATAGCATGCCAGTGGGCTTGGGAAACTGTCTGGAACTGGCAGCTAAAAGAAAAGGATAAATGAAAAATAAAATGTAGTGGCCTCTGTCCCACCTCTTCACTCCCCACCCACGCACGCAGCTGAACTGCTCCCCCCTCCCCTCAGTTCCTGGAGGTCCAGGCCATTCCTGTCCCCTGAGGGCCAGAAGCCTCTCCTACTGCCCCTGTCCTGCCCTTGATGAGCTGTGTTTTCCCTTCCAGAACCAGTTCTGGTTTCTCTTACTTCCCCCAGGCAGTGCTGCAATTTTCACTTTTGCCCAGAACCTTTCTTCTTACTTCCTTGTCTTCAAGCCTATAAACCAATGAGCCATGATTCTCAGGGAGAGTCCCCCGGCTTGAGCGTCCTTCTAAGTCCGCCTTTTCCTAGCCGGGAAGGGAGGCGGGACGGAGAGCACACGCAGAAGCAGGGCTGAGCAGGGAGGGTCTGACCAGCACAGCTGCAGTGAGCCACATCTGCCTGGAGCAGGAATTCCCAGATAATGAGAGAACGTCTGCTCTGGAGCAGGGATGGGAGAATGGGGTGGGGAAATGGGTGTCCCTTGGGGATGCCTGGGTGATACTCGTGCATGGAGGCACAGGGTAGGTGAGACCCCTGTGTGCTCAGGGGGTTCCTGAGAGGGCAGAGCACTGGAACCAGGTGGAGAAGGAACCTGTGGGGGTGATGGGGGACCTTGGAGGAGCAGCAGGAACGGAATCCGTCAGGTGAAGGCTTTTTCTCAGAAGAATGCAGTTGGTGTTTCAAGGTCATAAAGAGAGGCAGGGGTATGAGAAAGGAGAAAGGAGAGGGAGGGAGTGGGAACGTCGCTGAGGAGGAGGGGGCAGCTTGTGGAGTTGCTTTTCCTGTCCCGGTACAGATTTTGTGTTGAGGATTCTGCCCATGTCAAGTTTGGGTTTCAGGGATGAGTTTAGAGCAGCATTGTCCAGAAATACGATGTGAGCCACACAAGGGTTGTATATTTTCTCGTAGACGTGTTTTATTTTTTTTTTCTTTTGAAGATTTTATTTGAGAGAGAGAGTGAGCAGGAACAGGGGGAGGGGCAGAGGGAGAGGGAGAAGCAGACTCCCTGCTGAGCAAGGAGCCCTACCTGATGTGGGGGGCCTGATCCCAGGAACCTGGGATCACAACCTGAGCCAAAGACCTTCGCAGCCTCCCAGGCGCCCCCTGGTAGACGTATTTTAAAAAGTAAAAAGAAACAGGTGAAATGAACTGTAGTTCATTTCCAGCAAATCCAAAGTATTATTTCTACATGTCAGCAATATAAAAATTACTGATGAGATATTTTACATTATTTTTTTGTAGTAATTAATTAAATGTGACATGTCTTTTACACGTACCAGAACACCTCTTTGGGACCAGGCACATTTCAGATGCCCAAGGAGAGTGTGTCCCTGCCAGCATATTGGACAAGACAGATTGAGGGACAAAGAGGGTCCAGCTCTCAGCAAAACCTCTAGTGAAGCTGGAATAAAGCTGTCCACTCTGGGGAACTGAAATCTCAAGTTTTAGCTTCTTTAGCTGCTGGTGAGAATTTTTTTTTTTTTTTAATTTTAAGAAAAATGTTGAGCTTGAACTTAAAACCCTAAAATCAAGAGTCGCCTGTTTTATCCACTGAGCCAGCAGGGGCCCCCCTCCCCGCTATCGGTGAGCATGTAATCTCACTGTGATTTGTATGTCCAGTCAACCTGAGTACACTCAAGGCTCTTGATCTCAGCTCAGATGAGGTATATTGTGCCTGTGTTTGACCCGCACACAAGTAGGTGCGCTGTGGAATTGGGAAGCAGTACTGAAGGGGCTTCAATTCCCAGTCCCGGTATTTTCCAGCCATGAGTCACTGCACACCTTAGGTACTTTTCTGTGCTCAGTTCCTGGTCTCTAAAAGTAATAACACAGTAATAACATACCTTATCGGAAATTCTATACCTACGCTAGGGTAGTTGCAAGAATTATATGTGGAGGGCTGACCCAGTTAAGGCTTAACAAATAAATTTCAGAAGAAGAAGTTCAGATTACTTTATCTGAGTCTGTGTTCCTCATCATTATAGATCAAAACCAAAACCAAAAAAAAAAAAAACCCCAAAAAACCCAAAACAAAAATCTTGTGTAGGGACTATAACTTTATGAAGTGTTATTTGAGTTTGGATTTTATTTTATTTTATTTATTTTTAAATGAGCCATTTATTTTTTCATATGATATGAAAAATATGAAAAAATATGATAAAAAAGCTATATTTTTCATATGATACACTTTTTTTTAAAGAGTCCATTCACTTATTATGGAGAGAGAGAGAGCACAAGAAGGAGGCAAGGCAGAGGGAAAGGGAGAAGCAGGCTCCCCGCTGAGCAGGGAGCCCTTTGGGGGACTCTGTCCCAGGACCCTGGGATCACGACCTGAGCCGAAGGAAGAGGCTTTAACCCACTGAGCCACCCAGGTGCCCCTGGGTGATAGGTTCTTTACAGTCTTTCACAAATGGAGTAGCGCTCTTGAATCTGAGACTCTGGGGTTTCGGAGAAGCGTGCCATGGAAACAACGCGGCTTGGTTCTCAGGGCATCCCAGGTTGGAAAAACGTTTTCATTAAGAATATCTGATGGGGGCGCCTAGGTGGCTCAGTGGGTTAAAGCCTCTGCCTTCAGCTCGGGTCGTGATGCCAGGGTCCTGGGATCGAGCCCCACATCAGGCTGTCTGCTCAGGGGGAACCTGCTTCCCCCTCTCTCTCTGCCTGCCTCTCTGCCTACTTGTGATCTCTGTCTGCCAAATAAATGAATAAAATCTTAAAAAAAAGAGAGAGAGAGAGAGAGAGAATATCTGATGGAAAAGGCTGGCAGAATGGAGTTGAGGACGAGGGGAAAGGGAGCGGAGGAATTACTGCAGAAACCTACAGGGCCACGCCACGTGTGCCCTTTATCTGTCAGTCAATGTCCCATTTTTCAGATGAGCTTTTCCAGTAACCGCAGGGCTGGACCACATCCCTACGCGAGGAGGCAGGAGTCTGCCTGCCTGCTTCTGTCCAGCTCAAGCCTTCCACCTGAGCCCACAACTGACTTTTTGCCTCTAAAAAAGTGGAAAATGGGCCTGACAAAAATGTTGAGTCTGCAGAGCCTCGGTTTATTTATCATATCAGGAAAGAACAATGTTTTGTTGTGTTGTGGTCAACATGGAAGCCGACCTTGCTTGTTCACACAAGCTCCACTCCTGGAGATAAGGGGGGCAAAATAATAGAGTACAATGGAAAGAGTGGAGTGCAATTATTTGTAGCTTGTCAAGTGAAGCCCTTTCAAGGCCCGAGTGATTCAGATCTGGGAACTCTGCACAATTCTGCAAGCGAAGCGGCCGGCATCAGAGAGATCTCCCCCGGCCCGCGGACAGCCCTGAAATTGCTTCAGTTTGTCAGCCTCACACAATATCATTTGGTTGCAAATGGGCCTGCCCCCAAAGCCCCGGAACACATTCTTTGGTATCTGACTCTTGGCCTGTGATTCGTCATGTCCCGGCTGCTATCAGTGTCCCGTAATTTTAATAGATTCTGATGGTTTCCTTGTCGAAGGACAAGGTGCGTCTGGTTTGGGCCTCGGATGTGGGAGAGACTCCCGCTGGCTGAAGACTACAGGGGTGTGCACAGAACTGGAGATGCATTTTCTTTCGTTAAGAACTGGTTTTAGGGTGGTGTGATTGGAATTAAAAAAAAAAAAATGATTTCCCCACCCAGTTCAATAGCTGTAAGACCATACTGCATTTTTTTTAAGATTTTATTTTTTTTAAGATTTTATTTATTTATTTGACAGGCAGAGATCACAAGTAGGCAGAGAGAGAGGGGGAAGCAGGCTCCCTGCTGAGCAGAGAGCCCGATGCGGGGCTCGATCCCAAGACCCTGAGATCATGACCTGAGCCGAAGGCAGAGGCTTTAACCCACTGAGCCACCCAGGCGCTCCCATACTGCATGTTTTTATCCATAAAGCGGTTCCCTCGTTAGGAATGGGCAGCCGGCATCCGTCTCGGCATTCAGAAGTCACAGTGTACCTGTGGAAGCCTTTGTACACCATGGTTGCCGGAGCCCCTTGTTCTTCAGAGCGAGGTCCAAGGATGAGCAGGCGGTATCGGGAGCCTGTTGGAAGGCAGGCTCACAGGCCCCCAGGTCAGACCTACCGGAATCTGCGTTCTCATGAGATCCCCGGGGCATGCACATTAAAGTGTGAGAAGATGAGAAATTCAGGCGCAGAGCACAGGCTTTGGAGTCTGAGAGATCTGTGTTTAAAGCCCATCTTTCTGACTTCGTTATATTTGTTTGACTTTCTGTCCATTGTTGGTTCTCATCTGAGAGGGGATTGCATGACCACATGGAGATACATGGAGATAGAAAGATCTTTTCCTATACCTCTCTCATTTTTTTTTTAAGATTTTATTTACTTATTTGAGAGAGAGAGAGCATGAGAGAGAGCACAAGCAGAGGGAGGGAAAAAGGGGAAACAGGCTTCCTGCCGACCAAGGAGCCGGATGCTGGGCTCGATCCCAGGGCCCTGGGATCATGACCTGAGCTGAAGGCAGAGGCTTAACCCACTGAGCCACCCAGGCGTCCACATCTACCTGTTTGTGTATACACAGAGCTTGACATGGGGAAAGTATTCAATAAAGGGAAACAGGTATGATGCTACCTCCCAGAACTTCACCTTAAGAACATGAAACTTTGTCCACTTGTGAAATAATTCACCTGCAGATAGTTTCCACAGTACAGGGATGGTGAATTTTATAGACAAACTGTAGCTGAGTATTGATACATTCGGTGGCCCTCCACACATCATCACGTAACTCGTTAACTTTTGTCCCACAGCCTCATCCCATCGCGATCAGAGTATTTAATAGAGCCATGGACAGTGCCTGCTGCCTGGAGACGGGTAACATGCACCTGCCAGCTCTTGGAGGCTGGGCTCGGTACCATCGCAGCATCCGTGGGTTCTGGTTTTAGAGCCCTCCCCTGGCCATGGAAGAAATTCCTGCCCTTGTCCCCGTGGGCAGTGTTGTGGTCCCACACTGTGTGCTCAGGACTCTCTCTGTTCCCGAAACCCCCTGATTGCCACAGGCACTTTTTCCTAGTTTTGACCTCAGGGGAGAAATACAGAGACAAAAATTAACAGATTTCACGGGACTTTTTTTTTCTTAAAAAACACTCTTTTTCCCTTCTTTCCTCTCTGTTTTTTTTTTCTCATCATAAATCTCTTTTTTAAGATTTTATTTATTTATGCAAGAGAGCGGATGAACAGGGAGAAGGGGAAGAAGCAGGCTCTCTGCTGAGCAGGGAGCCAGATGCGAGGCCGATCCCAGGACCCCAGGATCATGACCTGAGCCTAAGGCAGATGCTTAACCTACTGAGACCCCCAGGCACCCTTTCATGATAAATCTCTTAATATCTGTCTGTAGATGTAAAATTTTCAGCTCACCGACGTATAAAATTAGGAATAACAACATGGAAATTCAATTTGTTGAGCCACTCAAAAATAGGATTTATTTCCATATCTGGAGCAGTTAAGGAATTGGAAGTGGGAGAGTATCTACAGAGAAACGGGGGTGGGCCAGGAACTGGGAAAAGCAGGGCTGAGCAACAGAGGGACGGGAAGTAGGAATAGATGTTGCAGATCAAGGTCAAGGGGAACAGGACAAGGTGAAATGGAGTCCAGAGCCTGGGGATGTATGGGCTGAGAAGAGGAATCAACTCAGCTACTAAGGTTTGTTGGTAAGAATCAACTAGCTCATCAGTTTTTGAAAGATAGGAGGTCACTCCTTCAACACAGGTTCCTCATCTCGCGATTGCATGGGAAGTCTTTTTTTTTTTAATTTTTAATTTTTAAAAAGATTTTATTTATTTATTCATAAGAGACACAGAGAGAAGCAGAGGCAGAGGAAGAAGCAAGCTCCCCGTGGAGCAGAGAGCCCAATATGGGGCTCGATCCCAGGACCCTGGGATCATGACCTGAGCTGAAGGCAGATGCTTTACCGACTGAGCCATCCAGGCGCCCTGCATGGGAAATCTTGCGTGAATGTATGTTTCCACAGAGATCCCAGATTATCAGATCTGTAACGCCAGCTGTAACGCCAAGAAGGTTGAGAGTTTGTCCAAATCACAGGTGCAAATGACCTTCCTGTTAAAGATGTAACTGTTCTCTGAGTTGTATTTCTGTGTATTTAAGGATTTCCTTATTTGATAAGCACTGTTACTAATGTAGTAACACCTTTCTGTATTTGCTCATCGGTTAGTATCTGGCAAAATCTCTGATGTGTCTGAAAATGAACAAGGGGCATATATTCCTGAATATTACATTTTTTTCTTTAGAGATTTTAAGCTATCGTGATTAATGGGTTGCTTTAGTGATGGTTTGCTTCTGCCATTACTCTGTGAACTTCTATTAATGTTTATGCATTGCATTAAAGTGTTAATGCATCCAGTAAGCTTTCAGAACTGTCAGAAATGTATTACTCAGAAATGTCACAGCATTGATTCTTAACGTTC
This sequence comes from Meles meles, assembly GCF_922984935.1. NCBI lineage: Eukaryota > Metazoa > Chordata > Mammalia > Carnivora > Mustelidae > Meles > Meles meles. The sequence goes on from NC_060068.1 coordinate 44,685,960, forward strand.
GGACTTCGCTTGGATGGATTGATAAATATTTTCTGTGGTAATGTCATTGGTTCTGGAGAAGAAGCAAATTTAGTGTCAGAGCGTTAATGAACAGTACTTGATTTATTCAGCTGAATATATAAATGTCCGTTTTAACTTATGAAATTAGAGTTCGGATGTGTTAGATAGGAAACACATTTTCTAACTTTTCCTTGGGTTCTTATAGGAATAAGTTGGTGCGGAATGAATTATGGATCGTCTCTCTACTTATTATTGCTCTATCGAATTACCCTCGGTTTTTTCTTTATCTGACAAAACGTATGTCAGACAGTTCCTCTCTCTCCGTCAAGTCTGTATTCAGTAATTACAGCCCCAAGGGCCCTCGACTCACCTTAAACTTAAATAATAAAGGATATGCAGTGGAGACAGTAGAGGTTGTCAGGTGAGGGTTAAAAAGCGGGTTCTGACCGAAAGGGGGTAGGGGAGGTATGAGGTTGAAGAACCCATGTCAAGGAGTTAGGGAGCTGCGTGACTACCAGGAGCCAAGAGCATCTCCCTGCTGAGGGGTCTGTGTTCGAATGGAAGGCCCGGAGTCTCTCTGAATGGAGAGCTTAAGATTTACACCCAGCCTCTCAGAAAAATACATCCACTGCAAAGTGAAATCGGTTTTGCTCTGACCCTTCTGCTACGGACAATGGTAGCAGGTGAGCACACATCTTCTTACAACTGCATTGGTCATTGCAGAAGCATTTCTGCTTGCTCCCTCCGCCCTGGAAAAGGACATATTTGAAATGGGAGTCATATAAACAGTTTAGAAGTGAACAGGTCAAAGAGTTCAGTTTTAAAATAGTTTATTTATTTATTTATTTATTTGACAGAGAGAGAGATCACAAGTAGGCAGAGAGGCAGGCAGAGAGAGAGGAGGAAGCAGGCTCCTTGCTGAGCAGAGAGCCCGATGCGGGGCTTGATCCCAGGACCCTGAGATCTGACCTGAGCTGAAGGCAGAGGCTTTAACCCACTGAGCCACCCAGGCGCCCCGAGTTCAGTTTTTAAAAGGCACAAGCAAAGGGCTGGCTTTGAATAGTGGGAGGATCTCCCTTTGCGAGGAGAAAGAGAAAAGATAAAAGATGCTCCATGGCTGGATGGGGTATGCCAATAGCCAACCCACTGTATTGTGGGGGCTCCCCGTTTTTCTTGGGTGTCACTGCCTTCCTGACTGTCCCCTGCCTCCTCTTCTCAGGCTTATTCTCTGTGTGCCCGCTGGGGCAGACACCTGTTGCTCACAGCCTGGCCCAAGAGTCCACAGCCCCAGACCCCCTCCTGTTCCAGGGTCTTCTGCCTCTGGCCTTTGAGTCCCTTGCCATCTCTCTCCAGTTTTATATCCTTCTGTTTCGTGCATGCTCTGAGAATCATGGTTTTCTCCTTCCCTTCTTTGTAATGCTATTATCTGTGACAGATGTTGGCCTGTTGAGAGTACCCGTTCTTGTTTTCTTTTTTTTTAATTAATTAATTATTTATTTATTTTTAAAAAGATTTTATTTATCCATTTGACAGAGAGAGATCACAAGTAGGCAGAGAGGCAGGCAGAGAGAGTGAGAGGGAAGCAGGCTCCCTGCCGAGCCCGCATCGGGCTCTCTGCTCGACTCGATCCCAGGACCCCGAGACCATGACCCGAGCCAAAGGCAGAGGCCTAAAGCACTGAGCCACCCAGGCGCCCCACCCGTTCTTGTTTTCTACCGTGGGTATGGATTTGTCATTCTAAAATCCATCTCTAATGTCATTTCCAGGAATTCAGGGCAGAGGCGGAGCCCACAGCCTATACGCTCTGAGCCCACCCCTGTAACCCTGTACCAAGCAGGTCCTCCTTCACTTGGTGCCATGACGTTCATGGATGAGCAGGCAGTTGAGGAATCCGTGGCATTTAAGGACGGAGTGTTTGGAGGATTCTGGGTTTGAGCAAAGTAAGAGCAAAGGCGCTGCAGTAGAACTGGGTGTAGGGTGTGCCAGAGGACGGGAAGGGAGGTACTGAGCGAGGGCAGACCACAGAAGTGACAGGAGCGTGGCTGTAGGTAGGAAGAGTACAAGGGGCTGCTGGCCGTTCATAGTGGGTAGCTTAGATTTGATTTAGAGTAGACTGAAGATAGTTAATTGATGACTGACAAGGGGATAGCACTGCTTTTTAATAATAAATTTGCCAACGCCTTTGTAGAAGAAAATCAACGTTGAGTTGATTTCAGTCGACTTATACAGTTCTCCCTTTACTTTGATCACTAACACATTTCCATCTTTTTAATTTGTGTTTTCTGCTCATTAAGCTTCATTCCTGCCCCTTTCGCTCGTCTCCCGTCTCTTACTGGATGGGTAGTTTTCTTTTTCTCTCCTTTACGTGCACCTCCCAGATATTTTGCAAACTATAGGTTTTAGAATATTTAATATTAACAAGTTAACATTTATCCTTTGTCTTATATATTTCCAATAAAATTAAACATTTCCTATTATCGGGGCACCTGGGTGGCTCATTCGGTTGATTTCAGCCCAGGTCGTGATCTGGGGGTCCTGGGATCAAGCCTGCATTGGGCTCCTTGCTCAGCCTGAAGATTCTGTTTCCCTTTGCCCCTACACGCTTCTTTGCTCTCTAAAAGAAATAAATCTTCAAAAGACAAATACCTTATTTTTCTCCTGAGCAAGGGAAGAAACTTCAGCATCCTTAACACCTGCACCCCCCATCCTATTTCCCTTTATATTGCAGGGGGGAGGAGGGAATCTAGAATTTTTGTTCCAATTTTTTTTATGTCTTTCTTTCTCTCTCTTTCTTTCCTTCTCTCTCTCCCTCTCCCTCCTTCCCTTTCTTTCTTTCTTTCTTTCTAGAATTTTATGTATTTGAGAGAGAGAAAGAGAAAAAAAAAAAGTATGAGCTGGGGAGAGGGGCAGAAGGAGAGGGAGAAGCAGGCTCCCCACTGAGCAGAGAGCCCAATGCAGGGTCGAGTGCCCAATGCAGGACTCGACCCCAGGACCCTGAGATCATGACTTGGACTGAAGGCAGAGGCTTAACCGACTGAGCCACCCAGACACCTGTCTGTTCCAATTTTTAAACAAAATTATTTTAACATTTTATCAGTCTCTGTACTCAGTCTTTTTTCTTGCATCCTAGTTTTTCCCTCTGAGTTTACGTTTTATTTGCTGTGAAGTGTAGTTCATTTAATTTTATTTCTGGATGATGCACATTAATAAAACTAAAATAATAAAAAGATGTCTTAATTTTGCTTGTACTCTTGGATGACAGTTTAGTTCCATTCACAAGTCTATTTTATCTGCACCTGGGATATATTCCTTGGTTATCTTTTGCATTTTTGTTGCTGATAAATTCTGCAGTCAGCCTAATTGTCATTTAGCTATAAATCTGATTTTCTCTCTAATGGTGTGTGAGACTTGCTCTTTATCTTTGCCACTCAGCATTTTCCTACAGTATGTCCTAGACAGAATTTATTTTTATATATTCTTCTGAGACTTTGCACTTTTTTCATTCTGAGCATTCATATCTTCATTGAATTCTGGAAAATTTTTTGCCCAGGGGACAACTTTTAGATGTCCATGAGGGCTTCTCAATCTCTCCGTTATGCCCTTTCGTTACTCTCTCAAACTTTTATGTCATTATCTTCCTGGCTGGGATCCGATTTCTCTACGAGGTCTCCCATTCTCTTTTCATTGTTCCCTAATGTGCTGTTAAGCTGATGCACTGAGTTCTTAATTTCAGTGACTACATTTTTCATATCTGGAATTCACATTTGGTCCTTTTTCTTGCTCACCTGTGTATGTTTGGTTTGATGTGCTTTTATTTTTTAATTCCATTGTGCTTTTGTGTCAAAACTTTTTTATCTTTTCTAATGGATATTGTTCCTCCATTTCTTCATTTATCCCGTTAAGCATATTAAGTGTTGTTTAAATTTGGGGGGTTGTTCTTTTATTTGCATTTCCCCCCAGTCATGGTTTGTTGGTTTTCCGCACATGTTTTAGAGTTCAGTCTGCAAACTTACTTGGAGAGAGGGCCCACCTTCCCTTGTACCATCCATGTGTCATGGTTTGGGGGACTCCTGTCCCCTCTGCCCTGCCCTATCATCTTGGTTTCCAGTTCACTCCAGGCTGCTATCATTTAGTGAGAAACAGCGTAGCACAAAAACACGCTAGAGCTTCATTTGTCTGGAGACTGACATTCTGAGTTCAAATCCTGGTACTGGTGATTACTTGTGTATTATCTTAGGGGATATTATTCAACATTTCTGCACCTCAGTTCCTCATCTGTCAAATGAGGGTAATGCTAGTATCCATGTAAAACGGTCCTCTTGAGAGGAGCATCTGACACATAGTATATGCTCACTAAATGGTCTCATGTATTGGAAATATTGGTTATCCAGAGAAAGCCAACAGGATTTTTCCCAGTGGTTTGCTTGACTGCCCCTGTTATCTCCTGCTACCTTAGAGAGCTTTGTTCAAGCTGTAGCTCTGGGTGGTGGTAGTAATTATCTTCAGTTTCAAGCAGTGAGTGATCCTCGTTCCCCTCTTTTCTCATTATGGGCTTTTGATCCCCATTACATCACAGGAAAGGAGCCATCAGCCCCGTGTGCCTTCCTCTGCTCTCGGCATTCAACAAGTCGTAGATCTGAGGGGATCAGTCAGAAAACACTTTTAACTGTATTCTGAAATAATTTCAAGTGTACAAAAAAAGTTGCTGCATAATACAAAGAATGCTTATTTCTGTGTAACCGGATTCATCAGTTTTTTTTTTTTTAAAGATTTTATTTATTTGACAGACAGAAATCACAAGTAAGCAGAGAGGCAGGCACAGAGAGAGGGGGAGGCAGGCTCCCTGCCGAGCAGAGAGCCCGATGCGGGGCCCGATCCCAGGACCCTGGGATCATGACCTGAGCCGAAGGCAGAGGCTTTAACCCACTGAGCCACCCAGGCGCCCCCGGATTCATCAGTTTTTAACGTTCTGCTGCTTTTGCTTTTTCCTTCTTCCCTCTGCCCTCTGCCGTGTGTATGTAATTTATTTTCTGAGCCATTTGAGAGTAGGTTTTGTACATGGTACTTCTTTACCCCCTCCTTATTTTAGTCTGTGTGAGACAAGAATCTTCTCACCACAGTAAAATGGTCAAAACAGGAAATTTAACATTTTGTAGTTTATATCCCAGATTAGTCAGTTGTCCCAATAATGTTCTTTATGGCATTTTTCCCCCTCCTGGTATAGGACCCAGGTGCACATTGCATGTAGTTTGTGAGGTCGTTTAGTACCCTTGAATCTGAGCTGTCATTCTTTCTTTGCCTTCCGTGACACTGGGATTTGGTGTAAAAGATAGGGCACTTATTTCAGACTGTCCTTCAATTTGGCTTTTTCCTGTGGTTCCTGATAGGTAGATTCAGGTCATGGTTTTGGGGCTGGGAAACTCCATTCAGGTTACTGTGTTCTCCTAGGGAATCTCATCCAGAGGTTATCTGCTTGCCTGTAATTTGTGACACTAATTTTGACCCCTTGGTTAGGTTTGGGTGGTTTTCATTGTTGTATATCTACTATTTTTTTCCTTTTGTAATTCGTAAGTTACATTTGGAGAGACACTGTAGGATGATGTAAATACTCTCTTCCTCATTAAATGTTTCCTCCCTGATTCAGCATCCCCTGATGATTCTTGCTAACTTTTTACTGTGAGGCTGGCCAAGTGGATTTTTGAACTCTATCACTCCTTTTCTGTTAAGTTTCACTTCAGAGAGGGCGTTCCCCTCCCCCCCCAGAGAGGATTTTAAAAGCCTGAGTTTACAGCGGGGTCTTGACCATTGAGCCCCCAAGGTGACCCTTTCTTTGACTGTCATTGCTTACTTTTAAGGAAATGAGCCTTAGATTTAATCTTGTTCCTTTTTGTACCTATCAGAGACATTCATTATCAGTTGAAACCTTTATCCCTTCAATAACTTTCTGTAAAAATGAGAAAATAAAATTTAAATAATATAGAAGTTTGTGAAATAAAAACTAAAAGCCTCTTTTCTTCCCCTTCTCTTATTTCTCTGGGGTAATAGTTGGGTATATGCCCTTCCAGATAAACATAGTCATGACATCATCACTATTCTGCAAATTGTTGTGTTTTTTTAAATTAAAAAATTTTTTGAAAGAGTATGAGTGAGAGTGTGAGAATGCAAGGGGGGGGGGGGCATTGGGGAAGGGACTGCAGAGGGACTGATCAGGGAGCCTGATGTGGGGCTCTATCCCAGGACCCTGAGAGCATGGCCTCAGCCGAACGAAGGCAGATGCTTAATAGACTGAACCACCCAGGCACCCCATAAACCGTTTTTTAAATGGAGAATTGATGTATCATGTATCTTGACTTAGATATTATTTCCTGGTTAAAATTGTTCTAGAGTGTTGACTTGAAGAGCTTATTTTTATTTGTTCTAATATTAATATTTTTGTCAAAATACTGATTGGTAGGTAACTTCAAAAACTCTCCAACGCGGGGTACCTGGGTGACTCAGTCGGTTAAGCAACTGCCTTTCATTCAGGTCATGATCTCAGCGTCCTGGGATCTAGTCCTGAGTCGAGCTCCCTGCTGAGTCAGGAGCCTGCTTGCGCCCCCTGCTTGTGCTATTCCCCCCTTCTCTCTCTGCTGCTCCCCCTGCTTGTGCTTCCCCACCCCCTTTCTCTCAAGTAAATAAAAAAAAAAATCTTAAAACAAAACAACTGTCTAAAGCAAAGTGTTAAATTAAAAAAAAAAAAAAAAGGCAAGTTACCAAATGCTGTGCACTGTGCGAGTCTAGTCGTGGGGAAAAGTACTGAATCAGCTTTCTCTCTGCGGGTGCACACACACCAAGTTGACAGTCAGGTTTGCCTCTAGGGAACATATTCTTTTAGGGGAAGGAAAATGTGGGCATTTGAAGGTAGTTTTGTTTGCAGTTTTTGTAGTGGTTATTTATCCATATTTAAAAAAAAAATACAGGGGCATCTGGGTGGCTCAGTTGATTGAGCATCTGACTCTTGGTCTCAGCTCAGGTCATGATCTCGGGGTCGTGATACAGAGCCCCGTGTTGGGCTCCGCGCTCAGCAGAGTCCGCTTGAGAGTCTCTCCTTCTCCCTCCACCCCTCCCCCATTGGTGCGAATGTGCTCTGTCTCTGAAATAAATAAACCTTTAAAAATGTACAGTCCATTTTTTGCAAGTGTAAGTTTGGGATTATTACGTGAAGTTTTCGGTTGTCTCCTCCCACACTTACTGGTATTCCAGCAACAATGCATCTCCCCCAAAAATGCCTCTCATTATTCTGGAAGAGCATTGCACCATACTCAAGTTTGATCACATTACACAGGGTCTGAGTCATCTCTGTATCAACTGATTTTTTTTTTTTTTTTAACACGTGTTGCTTCGTTCGGCAGTGTTATTCTTTGAGTAGCCTTTTTGGGCCAGCCTGGAAAATTGATTCTGTGCCGAAGTGTGTGCTGGGTGTTACATATTGACTTCGGAGCAGACTTGTGCAAGGCAGAGACCGTCCGGTGAGCAAAATGGCCCTTCTGTCGGTGAGATAGGAATGGTAAGTGTCGGAACAGAAGTGGGTCATGAGGTCAGAGGTGTAAGTCCGTGTGCCGTAGTTAGCTAGTTCTTCCAGCAGGCTTCTCTCTGTTTCCCCCCCCAGTGATCAGTTTTGAAAAAACTTCGATTTACAGGACTGTTGAAAGCCAAATACAAGGGGTCCATAGAGTCACTCAAGGTCACCACTTGTCACATTTTGTCACTTGTGTTTTAGGTTTTCTCTGTGCCTCTTTGTCCCTTTTTCCACACACACCCTTTATTTTTCTTGGATGAATCCTTTGAAAGTACTTTCACCCTTAAATTACAACATTTCACTCCTTTGACTTCGCTGGTTACCCCGAGTGATGATCATTGCCGAAGAAGCTACTGTGTTGTTAGTTGCAAAATGGTGGTTTTCTAATTTTATCATTTTTTCCCACATCTGTTATTTGACATTCTTTTGTCAGGAAGAGCTTCTTCTCTTTCTGCTTCCTCACTTGTAACTCTGTAGACTCATGGCTTTTCTTTTTTTTAATTAAAAGTTTTTTCTGGTAATGTTATTACTTTTCTTAATGCTCAAATTGTCGCACATTTGTCCCATGGAAACTCCTTCAGTTTGATTCTTTTTTTTTTTAAGATTTTATTTATTTATTTGATACACAGAGATCACAAGTAGGCAGAGGGGCAGGCAGGGGGGTGAAGAGGGTCCCTGCTGAGCAGAGTCCGATGTGGGCCTCGATTCCAGGACCCTGGGATCATGACCTGAGCCGAAGGCAGAGGCTTTAACCCACTGAGCCACCCAGGCACCCTCTTCAGTTTGATTCTTAATGTCCTTTTGACATGACCCTGTTTGTCTTTGATCAACATTTCTTTCTGTCCAATGAGACATGCAGGTTCAGTACCTACTTTCCCAATTCTGGACTTTTCCAAGAACCCTGCTTCCTTTTAGTAGGGAATGGTATTTAGAACCAAGATCTGGATGCTAAGTGTGCTGTGGTTTATCATTGCTGCTGGATCCTTCCAGTAGGTAGAAATGGGAAAGAGATACATTAAAGTGTGAGTGTATACACATTTTAAATTAGGACTGCATTTTATATATGATTCTTCTTCATATCTAAAAATTGTGGCTTCTTAAGACCAACATTTTTCTAACAGTAAACTTAATAAAATGTAAGGCTTTGATGCAAGTCTTTGTGTCTTATAGACTATTTCCCTTTATGTTTGTGTTGGTACTATTTTTATTAGGTATTTATTATACGTCCTGTGTTTCTCTTTTGTACACGCTCACACATATCCCTAAATCTCTCCACCTCTTGTTATATCTCTGTTCCTTACTTTCCCTTTCATAACAGCTAGTATCATGCTAAGAATGATCTTTCTTCCATGATTATTCAGTCAGTATATCCTGGAAAATACTCCATCTATGTTTGTAAGAAACCTTCTTTATCATGGCTGCATGGTACTTCCTTGTGTGGGGGTACCATATTTGATCCACTCGGTCTCCTATGGTTACGGATTTGGGTTTTGCTCAGTGTTTTGCTCTTACAGATAATGCTTTCATAGCAAATGTGTTAGGAACAACTACTGTGGACAAGGCATTGTCTGAGTACTACTTGGTGACTTTAGTGAAGAGTGGGGTGTGTATTTTCTGCCCTTGAAGTGCTCACAGTCTTAGGGAAGTTGTCCTAAGCGTGCGAGCCAGAGGAATGGGTCATATTTAATAGCTGAATATGACTTAAATGTTCTCAGTAATTTGGAGTCTCTGCCTGCCCATGCTCATAGAAGCAGGATGAAACAGATACATGGGAGTATATCCTATGCTGGAATCCGGCTTCCAAGGAAAAAATAAAAAGAAGCCTTTTTTAAGTAGGCCCCATGGCCAGGGTGGAGCCCAGCATGGGGCTTGAACTCATGACCCTGAAGTCAAGACCTGAGCTGAGATCAAGAGTTGGATGCTTAACTGACTGAGCCACCCAGGCAGTCCTTATAAAGCAGACTTAAAAAAATTTTTTTAAATCTTTTATTAACATATAATGTATTATTAGCCCCAGGGGTAAAGGTCTGTGTTTATATCATTCACTTCTGCAAAATAAAAACAAATATGGTTCCACAACCCATTCATGGTTCTGGGACACTTAGTTACCCTGGGTTTTCAGACGGTTTGTTTGATTGTGTTTTAGAGTCCCCACGTTTAATGCGACCTCCATCAGGATTCCTTTTTCATTCCATTCATTTATTCTATGGTATTGTAGAATATTTAATGTAGGTGTAGAAACCTGTAATGAATATGTTGGCATTGTTATATTCATTGCAAATTATGTACAGTGTGTTATCCGTGTATGATGATTACCATTTTCGGGTTTTGGTATGTGGTTATACCTGAACTATATACATCTGGGTTCAGGACCTTAAAATTGAGCACAGGGATTCATGTGGACTTGATGACCGTTTTCTAGCAGACTTGAGCAGCATTTGGCCTCTCTCTTTTTAAATTCCCCTGCCTTGTTGTGTAGGTTTGTTCTGCCTTGGAAATGCCCATTGACAATATTCCCACCTTGACGTTCATTCTGCAGTGGTCAGCCCCCTAAAACCTGTAGGTAGTCATTTTCCGAGAAAGTTTCCGATGAATACTTACTATATCTAAAGGACAGTTTTGTAAATTTTTAAAATTTGTCTCAAGGATAGCTTACATTTTATTCTAAGTAAGCCCCCCAAAATATCCCGCAAACCCCCCAAGTCCCATATTATGACAAAGCTGAGAGTTTATACAGTTTTTAATAATTGTGCAAGAAATGGTCATCTTTTGTTTCATTGCGTATTAATATGTTTTCCCTGCACTGCTTTCTTGTAATTCTTTTCATAATACTGCCTTGCCTTTATGGTATTTAATCTTTTAAATGGTTTGTGTAATCCTAAATAGGGTATGCTACTCTGCTTTCCATATATCTCCTTTCAAAACATTGCAGACCGTGCTGATTGGTTTTCAGCTTTTAGAATCACTGTAGGGATGAATGCAGACTTGCTGGTGGTGGTAAAATATCAATGTTAAGAATTTCTGAGACGATGAGACAGTAGCTGTGGGTGACAGAGATAAGGAGAAGTACAGGGGCAAGTTTGAAAGTGCTGATGAGTACGTCAGAGTTATTTAAAGTTACAAAAGTAACCATCAGAAGAACTGGAAATAAAATAACTTTCTGATACTGGGGAGGGATAAGCAAAGTGGGAGTAATGTCATGTCATGTCACGTCCTCATCGTTCATATAGGGGTCATTAGATGCTTTTTAAGGTTAACAAATCCAAAAGGAGAACCAGATGCCTCTTGCTCCACCTCCAGAGGTAACTACCAGGGGACCTAAAAGTAGAAACATTTAAAAGTTGCCTCTTGCTGGGGTAAGGAGCTTTTGCTTTCCCTCATGGTGCCCGGTCTACACGCTACACATTTGGTGTGCTACTATGTATACCAATTACTTTACTAAAAAAAAAAACCTAGATATTTATAATAGAAAGGCTCTAAGACAGAAATATACAGACGAGAAAATAACCTAGAGGACAGGTTTAGCTACTAACTTCTCCATGATTAACTTAGTCCATTTTCATTAATTTTAAGTAAAACACGTTTTCCTTGTAACGTGACGTCATCTCTAACTCATGGGATATTTTGCACGCAGGCTTAGAGGCCAAAGAATGTGCTGGTGGCGAGTTCATTGCCATTGAGATCTAGGACTCCGTACTGCTGAGGCAGCTTTTGGCCATCTCATGTCCTGCGCCAGGGTGCAGGCGTCTTTGCGTCCTGGTGACCAGGCACAAAGCCTCGCCTGTGCTGTGTGTTGCGTTAAATGCCCTCACGGAGACACCACCTGTCACTCTGGTAGAGGACACTTCTGTGGAGTGTGTCTCATGAGCACCCCCCAGGTCCTCCCTCTCCTGGTTAGTGTGCTCACGTTGTCGCTGCCACCCTCCCTGTGTCTCTCCAGCCAGCCGAGGACAATCTCCCCTGCCGATTTCAGCCCAGGTGGGGGCTGTTTTCACAATCAATTTCCCTGAGAAACAAAGGGAAAGGCCAAATGCACAAGCAAGAAATGCAGCAGGGTGGAAATGGCTGAGGTTATGAAACACAGCTCTTTGTTTTTAATCTTAGGATAATGAGGTTTTAGGGCTTTGGCACGCATGGTGTCCTTTCCCCTCTCCCTACCCACGACAGATGTGGCTGATTGATCCCAGCACTCATTCTGGTGACTCAGCCTTGGAAAACTTAGCAGTACTGTGGACCGGGTCTAAGTCAATCAGATTTGGCATGGGGGGTGTGTCTCCTGTTGTTAAGATGGTTACATTCTGTCAGCAAGTCGACTTCATGGATCTTCGCCGGCACAAATCCATGGCATTCTGTCTGGTTCCACCGGGTCTACCCTCATATCTTGGTGTCTTTGGGACAGCCACCTGTCCTGTATTCTTGGCAACCTCCTGTCCTGTCCCAAACCCTTCTCTTTCTAAAGATTTTTTTTTAGGATGTTATTTATTTATTTGACAGAGAGAGACATCACAAGTAGGCAGAGAGGCAGGCAGAGAGAGAGGAGGAAGCAGGCGTCCCACCAAGCAGAGAGCCCGATGCGGGGCTCGATCCCAGGACCCTGAGATCACGACCCAAGCCAAAGGCAGAGGCCCAATCCACTGAACCACCCAGGCGCCCCCAAACCCTTCTCTTTCTGTTTTAAAGTTGGACCACCCATAGTTTACCAGATAGTTGATGGGCACTCTACTAACTTGTCCATATTTTTTCTACCTGATTTCTCTTGAGCTTTCCTTATAACCAACACTTCTATAGTCCGGGGGGGGGGGTCTTATAAGTCTGGTCTTGTTTCTGTGATAGACTACAGCTTATTTATAAAAGGACACCGTTTATTTATCATGGACCCCACCTTGTTTATACAGCAGCTAATGCCTCCCAGCTACGACTTTCTTGGTTTATATGATTTTTAAAAAATTATCACGTTATGTGACTGCTCTCAACCAAACATACCGACTTTAGTGAGGTCTGAGGTTTAACTCCAACCACCAAAAATAACTGCTTATGGCTTTTGGAAAATGTGAACTTAATGCTGAAAGAAAGCCTCCAAGTCCTGTGTGTGTCTTTTTCCCGTGGTGCTCAGCAGCCTGAAACCGAACACCAGGAGTGTGGGCTTTCCTGTAGCTTACGTCCATCTTAGTTCGATACAGTGTTTCAGAATACTGTACTTAACTCAGTGTCATTTAATGGGAGACATGTCAACATAGTATCTCGGGGCTCCCTGCGTGTGTGTGACTTTGCAGATCCTGTCTGCCTTGCCTCATCATTATGCCAGTAGGTGTCACTGTGTACATTAAATGGAAATCGAAGATGTCATTGGTGAGAAGTTTCCAAAAGTATCATTACAGGTCTTTCAGAGAGCGCTCAATGCTAAGCAAGAATATATTTTTCCCCTTCCTATTTTTATGTTTGAAAATTGCCCTCTTAGGCTATTTTAAGAAAATATGACCGTGTTCTTTCTTTGCCCCATCCTGCTACCTTACTACCTTGCATACAGGTAAAAAATACCTGTTTGGGATGAATTTGTAAGACTCAGATGACAGTAGATAGCCATATTAATGGAAAAAGTGAAATGTTTTGTACATGTGTGTGTCACTCTTAGAGCTCTATTGCTAAGAACTCTTTTGGCAGGGAAGGGGCCGGATTTCTTCCCTCCAAATATTTGGTCATCACCATATAAGAGTATCCTGTAAATAACTGTGGTGATAAATCTTGTTTGCCACCTGAAGATTTTCTTACCAAGTTATTTTTAATACCGTGCAGATTAATTGGGGTTCTCTTCAGATTTCTTAATTTTTCCATAGCAACAACAACATAAAAAACCTGTTCCCTGATGATGTATCATATAATATTAGTTGAACTTAATTATGTAAACGTTTGAGGCTCTCTTGTTCTTCTACTTATCCCTTCAAAAAAAGAGAAAGTATTTGACTTTGTGTCTTCTGTTGATTTGGAGGGAAAAAAGAAAGATGCTCGTTATTCATTTATAAGTCTTTGATGTTAAGATCAGCAGTATCATAGAATACATTCATTTCAGTCCTACAAATTGAGACTGTACAAGTGTTCTAGAAAGTTCTGCGTGTGAGTGGGGGGGTACGTGGGGGTGTGTGCGTGTATATGCACATGCATGTGTGAATTTACTGGGGTCCGTTGTCAGAAATATTTCACTGTGACTTTTGCATTCTGAAGAAAGTTGGTGTTATGTTCAGGCAGTGCCTTAGAGAAGATTTATGGTGACTCAGGGTACCTGTGTGAAACGTGAAGGCATAGGCGTGTTGCTGGAGTGTCAGTCATAAATTATCTTCAGCCTGATTTCCCCCCTTGTACGTACGACAAATAGAAGTGTGTTCTGTCTGGGAAACAACATGTGTTGGAGAGGTTGTGGAGAAAGGGGAACCCTCTTACACTGTTGGTGGGAATGCAAGTTGGTGCAGCCACTTTGGAGAACAGTGTGGAGATTCCTGAAGAAATTAAAAATAGAGCTTCCCTATGACCCTGCAATTGCACTGCTGGGTATTTACCCCAAAGATACAGATGTAGTGAAAAGAAGAGCCATCTGTACCCCAATGTTTATAGCAGCAATGGCCACGGTCGCCAAACTGTGGAAAGAACCAAGATGCCCTTCAACGGATGAATGGATAAGGAAGATGTGGTCCATATACACGATGGAGTATTATGCCTCCATCAGAAAGGATGAATACCCAACTTTTGTAGCAACATGGACGGGACTGGAAGAGATTATGCTGAGCGAAATAAGTCAAGCAGAGAGAATCAAGTATCATATGGTTTTACTTACTTGTGGAGCATAACAAATAACATGGAGGACATGGGGTGATGGAGAGGAGAAGGGAGTTGTGGGAAATTGGAAGGGGAGATGAACCATGAGAGACTATGGACTCTGAAAGACAACCTGAGGGTTTTGAAGGGGCGGGGGGTGGGAGGTTGGGGAACCAGGTGGAGGGTAATAGGGAGGGCACGTACTGCATGGAGCACTGGGTGTGATGCCAAAACAATGAGTACTGTTACGCTGAAAATAAATAAATAAAAATAAATAAATTAAAAAAAAACAAAATACAAAAAAAAAGTGTGTTCTGTCTGAACGCAAGGGGGAGATTGACTGCTAGACATGATATATATGCATTTAAAAAACAGTGTGGCTTATTCAAGACTCCTGTTCATTTCTAATTTTATAAATTAATAATTAAAGTCCGAGTCTCTGTAGGCAGTGTGGTGCTGGGCAGGGAGCTGTGTCCTGGGGGCAGGGGAGTGGAGCTCAGGCCAGTCTATCAGCGCTCCCCGTTGTCTGTTGATGGGCAGAAAAGGGGAACAAGTGTTGTGAAGGTTAAATGTGGGTTGTGGGACACCTGGGTGGCTCAGTCGGTTAAGCGTCTGCCTTCGGCTCAGGTCATGATCCCAGGGTCCTGGGATGGAGCCACATGTCTGGCTCCTGCTCAGCAGGGAGCCTGCTTCTTCCTCTGACTTTGATACCCCCTGCTTGTTTGCTCTGTCCCTCTCTCTGATAAATAAATGAATAAAATCTTTTAAAAAAAAATGTGGGTTGTAGCTGAATCAATGTTACATCATTTCTTAAAAGACAAAGTGAAATCAAAGTAAATATGAAAAAATATAAACATCTGTTACATCTTGATACTGGGTAGATGTATCTCTTTGTACTGCTTTCTACCCACAGACTGATCTAATCGGTCTGGTTGGGGATGTGGACATTGATCTCTTCCAACCATTCTGCCGGTAACCATTGTGCAGTCAGGAGGGGAAGTGGTTGGTGTCCAGAGCTTCATGTTATTAAGTGGGTAGGCCAGACGTGGTTGACAGGGCCGTTCCCACATCACAGTCCACGATCTGGAGTCGAAGAACCTGTGTTTCCCATCCTTTGGTGAACATCACATATTCTTTGTTGGCGAGAGGCTTGCCATGTATGTACACTGGTGGGGGGCTGTCGGGGCCATTTTTTGAGAGCTTCTTTCTCCTGATGCTCTTGCCCTTGACTTGAAAGCTTTGCTCTTTGCCATTTGCACTGGAATAGCTTTCGCTGCCTGCTGCCAGCCCTCGCCTGGACATCTCTGCCCCACCAGAAGGAGCACAGGCTTCTCTGCTCTCCTGCTGCTAGTGTTCACAACCACCTGGCTGGGAGTCGTGTCACTTTAGAGCTAGGGGAGTAAATCCTTTGCCATCCCTGGCAGCAGAGGTTCTAAGCGGAGGGTGGGTACTAGTTGTACCAGCAGTACCTTGAGGGACCTTGTTTTTGTAGCTGTCATAAAGCGAATGGAAATTTACCATTTGCACCGGAAAAAATGTGTCTGTCCATGATGCTTCTGTTGAATAGTATAAAGTTCCTTCAACACTTACTTGGGCATTGACTCTGCTAGGCGCTTCCTACAGTGATGAAGGAATTCAGTGAGATCTCAGTTTTAAGGACAGCATATTCTCATGGCCGTGTGGGGGTTTCTTACTACCAGTGATTCACTTACAGGTAGAAAAACCATTGGCCTTAGTAGAAGCAGTTTTTAAGTTATGAAATATAAGAACTTTTTCTTTTAAGATTTTTATGTATTTATTTGACACACAGAGAGAGAGATCACAAGCAGGCAGAGCAGCAGGCAGAGAGACAGGGGGAAGCAGGCTCCCCGCTGAGCAGAGAACCCCGATGTGGGGCTCCATCCCAGGACCCTGAGATCATGATCCAAGCTGAAGGCAGAGGCTCAACCCACTGAGCCACCCAGGGACCCCAAAGACCTTCTTTAAAAAATTAAGAGCATGGGGTGCCTGGGTGGCTCAGTCAATTAAGCATCCTACTTGGTTTTGACTCAGGTCATGATCTCAGGGTCATGAGGTTGAGCCCTCATTGGGAATCCATGCTCAGTGGGGAGGAGTCTGGTTGAGACTCTCTTTCTCTGCCCCTCCCCCCTCACATGCACTCTCTCTCTTTCGGGAGATAAATAAATCCATCTTTTAAAAAATTAAGAGTTGAGAACATGCAAATATATGCATTAGAAAGTATGTTCAAATTTCAGTTCTGTGTGGCCATATCGAAATGGGTATTGTGTGGTATTAGAAAATGTAACTGGAGAAAGATAAAATCTTACCTGTCAAAGACCTGAGAGCCATGATTTTATTCCTTTACTAATAAAAGTATTGCTCCTTTATTTTTTTAAAAGATTTTGTTTATTTACTTCTCAGAAAGAGAGAGAGAGAGAGCACGCACATGCTGGGGGGAGGGGGCGGCAAGCCCAGGGAGAAGCAGGCTCCCTGAGCAGGGAGCTGGACATGGGACCCCATCTTAGGACCCCAGGATCATGACTTGAGCTGAAGGCAGACACATAACCAACAGGTATCCCATATTGCTCTTTATTTTGGGGGAAACGATCTAGATATTTTACAAAGACAAAATACTGCTAATATATTTTATGAGGGGTTATACCATGCTACCTAAGTTTTGGGTTGCTTGAAATTGGGCTTGTTTTCTTTTCATTGAGCGAGATTCTCTTAGGTCCTCACTGTGTGCTGTGTACTGTGGGTGACCCTGAGGGGGATGTCAAAGATACATAAAATGCAGTTTCTTTCCCACAGGAATATAGGCGGTTTGAAGAGATTATAGTTGCAACATTGAAAACTAGCGTATGGTTGGGACTAAAATACAAAGAGATAATACACATGGTCTTGGAATTTAGGGAAGACCAGCCTGAGGCAGAGGGGCTGGCGTGGAGTAAGTCGGTGTTTTGGCATTCCGGCCCCATTACCGCCCAAGTCCTGGGCCTCGTCCCTCCTGCTGTGTCTTTCCCATAGTCTTAATCCAAACTCAAGGTTTCCCTGACCTCTGACTCTTTTGACTTGGTCTCCTGTCATTGCTCTTTGGAGTTCATCAATTTATCTTCCAGAATCTTGACCCTCCACCCTTTCCCTTGGAGCGTCTTGGGCTCCTGTTCTATCTGGCCTCAGCCGCTGGAGGTAATGCCAAAGGCCAGCTGAGGCCTGATCCCAGGACCCTGCCCTGTAGTGGCTCATTTGGAATCATCCTGTCCTGTCTTCCTCTCACTCACTGCCTGCCTCTGGATATCTTTTAAGTCTCCCTTCAGGATGTCCTCCATGCATTTCATTATGTCCATTCTCTCTTTATCTCTTCCAAAAACAAACAAACAAAAAATGTTCTTTTGCTTTCTATATCTCTGAGTCTAGGCACCATCATCTGCCTGCTCGGGTGCCGGGTGCCGCATGAAACCGGAGGATAATCATTGTCTCTCCCTCATTTGGGCATTCGGCTGTTGACCAGAAATGTCGATGGCCTCTGGCCCCTGCTTCAGTGTCCTCTGTGCTCTCTCAGAGACAGTGTCTCCTCCGCCTTCTGTAGGGGGCTCTCCTTTGCTTGGTCCCCCCGCTCAATGGTGAAGTTTGAATGTGCCTTTCTGAGTATTTCTGCTGCCTTCTGGCCATCTCCAGTCTGAAGGTCAGACTTGCAGGTCGGGTGAAGAAAAGCCCCTTCCCAGTCTCGTCCCAATCTGACTCTTCCCCCTCCTCTGCCCCAGTCTCCCTCCTTCCGTTCCCTCTCCTAAGACTGTGCCAAGATCCAACTCCTATCAGCTTGTTGATGTCACACAGATAGATCATGTCAGTTCTGGTTCTCCATCTTTGTGCATGTTCCCTAGTCCTGCACTGTCCCTCAACCGCTCCATGGGCCACCTATAGGGCCCATGTGAGCCCTGTATATGGAGAACCATTGTCCAGCTCACAGACTTGCTCCTCTGAATCTCCTGCCTCCCTCCCCCAGGTGGAGTTGGTTGCACTCGCCTCTGTGCTTTTCATGTACCCTGCTTATGTCTCTCTCGTACCAACTCTCGCACTGTTGTGACAATCACTGAACAAGCCTGTCCGCCGCCGGTCTGGGAGCTGGGACCTGCAGACTGCGCTTTATGATCAGTGTACTGGACACCTGCACAGTTCATCCTTGTGGGTTAAGACAAGAGCCACACTGAATGGAATTTTCTTTCTTTGTTTTTGTTTTTGTTTTTAACTATTTTTATTAGCATGTAATGTATTATTAGCCTCAGGGGTACAGGTCTGTGAATCGCCAGGTTTACACACTTCACAGCACTAACCATAGCACGTACCCTCCCCAGTGTCCATAACCCAGCCACCCTCTCCCTAACCCCCTCCCCCCAGCAACCCTCAGTTTGTTTTGTGAGATTAAGAGTCTCTTATGGTTTGTCTCCCTCCCAATCCCATCTTGTTTCATTTATTCCTTTCTTACCCCCCAAACGCCCCACGTTGCCTCTCCACTTCCTCATATCAGGGAGATCATATGATAATTGCCTTTCTCTGATTGACTTATTTTGCTCAGCATAATACCCTCTAGTTCCATCCATATCGCTGCAAATGGCAAGATTTCATTTCTTTTGATGGCTGCATAGTATTCCATTGTGTATATATACCACCTCTTCTTTATCCTGAATAGAATTTTCAAACCCGGGAAATTTTTGTCCATATGTTTAATGTTGAATTTTATTTCTTAATGATCCTTAAATTTTGGTGCACCATAGTGTGTCTGTCCCATGCTCTATAATTAAAAACATAATTTTTCTATGAATCTGTTTAAAGAAAGAATGTTTCTAAATTTTCATACTTTTGATAACCTCCTGCATTTGTGGCATCAGTCGTTTTGGTGGACTATTGTTTATAATTAAAATGCTCCATTTTCTCTACAGGTATGTTCTGGTTTTCTTCTTTTCCTAGGTATACAGTACTTTCCAGTAACTGCATTAAAAGATGTATAAATATAATATATATTAAAATTAAAAACAAGAATTTACTAATATTATATCTAGTTGGTCCTAGAGTTAAATGGTATAGTAGGGACAGGAAATACTATGTTTGGTTTTTGCATCCTTCGTAAATTCTTGAGTTACATGGGTTAAATCTAAAATAGTTTTAACTTTTTAAAAAAAATTTATTTAAGGGGGCGCCTGGGTGGTTCAGTGGTTTAAGCCGCTGCCTTCGGCTCAGGTCATGATCTCAGGGTCCTGGGATCGAGCCCCACATCGGGCTCTCTGCTCGGCAGGGAGCCTGCTTCCCTCTCACTCTCTCTGCCTGCCTCTCTGCCTACTTGTGATCTCTCTCTGTCAAATAAATAAATAAAATCTTTTAAAAAAAATTTAATTAAGTAAGTTTTGTTTCCAGTGTGGGGCTTGAACTCACTCCTCTCAGATCAAGAGTCATATGCTCCTTATGGAGTTAGTCAGATGTCCCAAGTGTAACGAAGTTTTAAAAACTAGAACAAGAAAAGCTTGAGAATGATAGGTTGTGAAAGCACACAATTACCAAATGGAATCATTAAATTCTATCCAATCATTAAAAAAATACGTGTCTGTTTCTTAATTATTTAAGGTTATTACATGTTTTTAAAGGTTTATTTATTTGAGAGAAAGAGAGGGTGCACACTTGAGTCGGGGGAGGGACAGATGGAGAGAAGCTGAAACAGATTGGGTGCTGAGCAAGGAGCTGACCGAGGGCTCAATCCCATGACCCTGAGATCGTGACCTGAGCCAAAATCAAGAGTCTGATGCTTAACTGACTGAGACACGCAGGTGCTCCTTTACTTCTTTGTTTGAGAGAGAGAGAGGGAGGGAGAGCTCAGGGTTGGAGGGTAGGCAGAAGGAGAGAATCTCAGATAGCCTCCCTGCTGAGCACAGAGCCCCACATACAGTTCCCTCCCGCGACCCTGAGATCACAACCTGAGCGGAAACCAAGGATCCAATGCTCAACCAACTGAGCCACCCAGGTGCCCAGGTTATAAAATGTTTACATGCCTTTTTATAAATCTAAAATTATATGCTTCTTGGTTTAAAAAAATGATCTTAAAGTTATACTTTTGTCTCTGTTTTATAGACTCTTAAATTATTAGTGATTTACATAGTCATCAGATAACCCAGCTTCATGTATTTAACCCAGTTCAACATGCTGTTTAAAATGAACTCTGGGGGCACCTGGCTGGCTCAGTGGGTTAAAGCCTCTGCCTTCGGCTTGGGTCATGATCTCAGGGTCTTGGGATCAAGCCCCACATCAGGCTCTCTGCTCAACAGGGAGCCTGCTTCCTTCTCTCTCTCTCTGCCTGCCTCTCTGCCTACTTGTGATCTCTGTCTGTCAAATAAATAAATACATCTTTATTAAAAAAAAATAAATAAATGAACTCTGTAGGGTGCCTGGCTGGCTCCCTTGGAATATCATGCAACTCTTGCCCTCACAGTTATGAGTTCGAGCCCCACGTTGATCATAGAGCTTACTTTAAAAAAAAAAAAAAGAAATGAAATGATATGGAAAACAATACAATACTTTGTGGTCAAGGGAACATAAAAATGCTAAATGTTTTTTCATCGATAGTAAATCTGAGGTTTGTTTTTTGTTTGACTTTGACTTAAACTGCCTGGAGTTTAATTGGAAAAATGCCTCTGCTTTAGCGCTGTGCATATGTTGAAGACATTCCAGTGCCCTGGGCACACTCCCAGTGGCCATCAGCATCTACATCACATCCCCCACCCCTGACTCTCACCAGTCACACAGTCAGCTCCTAGAGGCCTGGGGAAGGTGTTAGCTCCCAGGAGGCATTTTAAGAAAGTGTGGAAGGACAGGGATGTTTCAGTTCAGAAAACTTCTTCCAAGTCCTGAATGTCCTCTGTGGAACTGTATGCTAGGACACACAGTGTATTTATAGCCCCCTTCCAGCCGTATGGGTGTAAAACAGGACAACCGTAGGTGAGTCCAATTTCAGGATTGGTTGGTTTGTTTTAATAGGTAAGAATCCTGACTTTGTCTTGAGGGCATCTGCAAGGACTGGAAAATGGAGGGAGGTGGGGGACTGGCAGGTCGATGCCTTAGTTCCTAATGTTTGGGTTCATGGTGCCAGAAGCCTGTGATTCTAGATCTTCACTGTGTTGGTTAGGGTTTGCCCTGAATCAGCTACTCATTCGGGAGTTTGGTAAATACAGGTACTTCTGGTTAACTGCATCCAAAAATCTTTATAATAGAACATCACAGCTTGGCCCTGGAAACACCTGTTTGGAGATCTGCTCAGGTTTTCTGAGCACAAGTTTACTGTTCTCACTTTCCAGCTCAGATGTTACTCCTGTCTATATGATTATGTGTGTAATTATGGTTTTCAGTTCTGGGACATTCCTTCAGATTTCAAATGTAGATGAATTTCACCTGACCATTCTTTTTTCCTTTTTTTTTTTTAAAAGATTTTATTTATTTATTTGACAGTCAGAGATCACAAGTAGGCAGAGAGGTAGGCAGAGAGAGAGAGGAAGGGAAGCAGGCTCCCCGCTGAGCAGAGAGCCCGACGTGGGGCTCGATCCCAGGACCCTGAGATCATGACCTGAACCGAAGGCAGAGGCTTTAACCCACTGAGCCACTCAGGCACCCCCTCTTTTTTCCTTGTTAAACTCAGACCCGTCATCTGGTCCACGGAGTTGTGGATGTCTCAGGATTAATCATTCAGCCACAATTAAGTAGCTACTCTGTGGGAAGGCCTCTGTTATGCCCTGGCGAGAGAATTGGAGTAACGGTTAAGTGCCAGGGAGTGGACGTGTATATAAAGTCAAGTGCATGTAAGTCAGGGAGTCCCAAAGACAGCATGTATCTATGAAGAGCTCTAAGACCACAGAATGTGCATGGGGTGGCGTTCTTCTGTGTGGTTAGGTGACCACATAACTTACCATCTAAACTGACATACTTTCGGAAGTCAAAAGTGGCAGCATGGATCATTGTGCTGGGTTGGTAGTGGTAAATCTGGGGGGCAGTTGGGATACATGGTCACTCTGCCCACTTATCACCCCACGCCCGGCTTTCCCTGCCTTCCACCATGCTTGCTGTGTCTATAGTCTGTCATCATGCCCCTTACACGGTTATATCCTCCAGTTGTTTTGTACCGTAGTCATTGTGAGTACAGTGAAGCAGATTTGATTTGAGTCCGTTTTTTGTTTCCATTCAGGCTTAGGGCTCAGTGTGCGTGAGGCGAGAGTGTTTGGAAAATAACACGTGGTCTGTGGCTCGGAAGCCCTGAGTTTACACGTGCCCTAAGGCATAA
Organism: Meles meles; assembly: GCF_922984935.1. NCBI lineage: Eukaryota > Metazoa > Chordata > Mammalia > Carnivora > Mustelidae > Meles > Meles meles. The sequence continues at coordinate 44,708,642 of NC_060068.1, forward strand.
GCTTTGGCGTGGGTGATTGAGAAGGAAGATTTTCTTCTCGTGATCTCACTGTACAGAAAAATGCAGCTGAAGCATTTTATATGGTGTGATTTATGAAATGGCAAAGCTTAGACTATTTCTTGAAAAATCTAGCATGTTTGAAATAAACACACTTAACCCTTTTCTGCTTTTCTGTTGAGTGTTTCTCCTGATGGAAGCTGATACTCTAAGTACAAAGTCAGCTACAGTGGAAAGTCCCTTGTCCAGACCCCTGTAACTTCCCTGCTGGAGGCCTGGCCAGTGCTGGCATTGGTTTGGGCCAGGGATTGGTCGGTGTGTGATCACCCAGCCAGCTCTGCTCTGTGCATGCTGGCCGGGCACTGTGTCTCCAGCCAGGCCTCAGGTCTGAGGGGGGAGGCCCCTGCACAAAGCAGGTCACAGCTTGAATGGAGTGTTACTGGAGCCCAGAGGAGAGCAGTGGCCTTTGTCTGAAAGAAAAAAGAGAAAAGGAAGGGGAGACGGAAAAGAAGAAGGAAGGGAGGGGAAGGAAGAAAGGAAGGAGGAGGAAGGAAGGAAGAAAAAGAAAGGAAAAGAAAAGAAAAGGAAAAAAAAGGGAGAAAGGACGAGAAGGAAGGGAGAGGGGAAAGAAGAGAGAAAGGGAGAAAGGAAAGAGGATGGAAGAAAAAAAAGAGAAAAAGAAAGGAAAGAGGGAGGAAAGAAGAAAGAAAGGGAGAAAGAAAGAGAGAGAAAGGGGAAAGAGAAAGGCCAGAGGGAGGGAGCGTGGTAAAGGGACAACAGGAAGCTGACGCAATGGGTCTGAAGACCCTCCTGTTGCTCAGACTCCATTTTTTTTGTTAGTCTATGGGGTTTTCTGTGCTTTTCTCTTCACTTCTTTCTTTTCTTCCTGTGCTCTATTTCTTGAGTTTCTTCTGCTCTGTATCCTAAGGGGGAAAAAATTTTTTTTTTTTTTTAGAGATTTTATTTATCTGTCAGAGAGAGAGGGAGAGAGCACAAGCCAGGAGAGTGGCAGGCTGAGGGACAAGCAGGCTTTCTGCTGAGCAAGAAGCCCAATTGTGGGACTGCATCCCAGGACCCTGAGATCATGACCTGAGCCAAAGGCAGAGGCTTAACAGACTGAGCCACCCAGGCGCCCCTAAGAAAGTGTTTTTAACTGAAAGTCTCTGAAAGGAGATAGGAAGAGATAGACCATAGTGATTTAACATTTATTAACCACTTTCTTAGGGTCGGATAAGATGGGAGGTACTTTATGTACATGATCTCATTTACTTCTAAAAGCAATTCTCAAAGGTTCATCTGCTCTCAGCATCTCCTTTTATAGAGGAGAGATGAGTGCGGCAGTCCTTGGTGGTTAAACAACTTGGCTAGGGTCACAGAGTTAGTGGGACGGACAGGATTCGAACCTACAGCCAGCCGTGGGCACCTGCCCATTCTTTGTCCTACAGCTGCCTTCCCAGCATTTGGATGCTGCAGGCAGAGAAAAACTGACGCACGGTGAGCTTAAATAATTTACGGTGGACACATGGCCAATAAATGGGAAAGGTGGGATTTGAACCCACGTCTTTGGTCACCAGATCTGTGTTTTAAATCATACTGATTCGTAAGCAAGAAAGTTACTCCTTCTCATGTAACTTTTAATCCTATACCATGTCCTCTAGTCCCCCCCAAAATTCTCCAGAAGCTTTAACTTGGCTTCACTTTCAGCCAGTCTCTCTGTAAGGAAGAGAGTTGGCTTCAGCCTCAGAACGTTCAGCAAGAAACACACTTTAAAAATGAATATTTCTTGGGGCACCTGGGTGGCTCAGTGGATTAAGCCGCTGCCTTCAGCTCAGGTCATGATCTCAGGGTCCTGGGATCGAGCCCCGCATCGGGCTCTCTGCTCCGCGGGGAGCCTGCTTCCTCCTCTCTCTCTGCCTGCCTCTCTGCCTACTTGTGATCTCTCTCTCTGTCAAATAAATAAAATGAAATCTTTAAAAAACAAATGAATATTTCTTGGGGCGCCTGGGTGGCTTAATGGGTTAAAGCCTCTGCCTTTGGCTCAGGTCATGATCCCAGGGTCCTGGGATCGAACCCCACATCTGGCTCTCTGCTCAGCGGGGAGCCTGCTCCCCACCCCCCTCCATCTGCCTCTCTGCCTACTTATGATCTCTGCCTGTCAAATACATAAATATAATCTTAAAGAGTAAAAAAAGAATATTTCTTTTCATACTCACCTTAAAGTTATCTTTATATTTGACTGAACTAGAAAAGCTATTTAAGGAAAAATATTAAGTCCAAAGAGGATACAGATGTGTCCAGGTTGGGAGGTGCGTGGTGTCTGGGAATTCATAATTTGGGAGACCACTCCCAACTCAAAGGAGGAATTAAAAAGGAAAGATAAAGGCCAGACAACTCTCAGGGTGAAATTTTCATTTTTTTCCCCCCTAGAAGTTCGGGAAGACTGGTAATTTTGTCCCTTGTGGTGTTTTCCTTTTTCTGTGTGTATGACAAAATATTGGGAGTTTGGCTTAATGTCCCCTATTCCAGACATGTCCTGATTTAAATGTCACACTCATCTGTCTTCAATGCCAGTAGAAATAGCAGGTAGTTAAAACTGCTCTCTTCAGAACTGAAAGGAAAAATGTGTATGCAGAGGGCCTTAATCGGGTATTTTAATTCTTAGAAATTCCTATATTCTCCGATTTATAAGTTTTAAGTGTTTTTCAAGTTACCCATTTTTGCCCCCAACAGTGTAGCAAGCATCAAAGAAATGCCCATTTAAAAGTTCTTTACCCAGTGGCATAAACGTTTTCAACCAAGCAGTTACAGCTCACTAAGTGGTAATTCCATTTTTCTTTTGGAAAGGACGGCACAATTAGATTTTAGTAAGACTGAGATTTCAGTGTCTCTTGGTGCATTTGTCAGGACAGGTTCACAAGTAGTTTGCAAGTGTTCACGGACAAATCAGCTTAGGAATCCGTTGATACCAGCACAAATAGATTGTCCTCATCACCACGTAGACAAAACAGTCAGGAGATGGGGCTGGGGCCGTAAGTACTAGTGGCAGGATATAATGAAGTTGTATTCCATTAAGCGCTTGTGTACGGGGGGCAAAATGTCATCACCTGAATGTGGCTGCATTTCTGTGATACAACCTCATCTGTTCCGTCAACTAGTTTTGCTCTGATCAATAAGCAGTTTTCTGTGGCCTTTCACTGCTGTCAGATGTCATTGAGTGATGTAAATGCACGTCAGAAACTAGAAACTTGACAGCTCACCCGGAGTGGGAAGGGAGAGAGAAGAGGGAAATTGCTGCGCGAGACGTGGTTGACAGCTGACATCTCGGGGTAACTGATTGGACGCCAGCAGCCAGCCCTTTTCCCATATAAACACGAAGGAAAATGATCCTGGGACGTGTAAAATACAGAACAGATGTTTTAAAATAATTGAAGGGAGAAATTATTATTGTAAACTATAGCATAGTGCTTGTGTACATTGTTTATATGAGTTCTACCAAGAATAATTAGTTGCTGTTAGTTTTTGACTAAGAACAATGAAGTCAAGTGAAAATACGGTATTTCTGTCCATGTTCTCCATCACCGACTGCCAAAACGATAATTAGGAAACTTTGTGTCAGTCCAGGAAGAGATGTAGCCAAAAAGACATTTATTGTAACAGTACCCATGCAATAGTATATTACGGCGCAGGAGAAAGAGGGAAAAGACAGCGTATGTCCTCATAAGGAGAGACTGCCAAGGACCACTGCTAAGTTAAAAAGCAAGAGATAGATGAATGTGGAATGTGGGGCTTTTGTGTAGAAGGGAAGCACGTTAAGACTGACTCAGTTCACAAACACACATAGCTGGGCTGGAAGGACTGTGCGCGGTCGGTTCCCAGAGATCGAGTGACACGTGTCATTTGGTCGAAGCGTGATCCGGGTTTCAAGGGACACGTCACTGTTTATCGTTTCATATCTTTTTTTTTTTTAAGCTTTTAAAATCAAAAGAATGTATTACCTGTGTGAGATACTGAATTACTAGGACATTTATTTATTTCACGTTGAAAATTGTCTTCAATACTCCAGAAGAAACGCTGTCATTATCCTATGAACCAAGCACTTCAAGAGCACCCTGGGTGCGTTCTTTATTAACAAAGCTAGAGAAAGGCATTCGGGTATATTAGAATGAGAGGTTGTTAAATACTAGTTTATATCATTTTAGTATAATTGACTAAAACTCAGGGACGCTCTGGTGATGAAAGTCATGACCTATTATTTGCTGAGTACTTACCATGTGCTAGACACGGTACTAAGTACTTTATAAACATTATCTTACTCAAATCCTCACAAGGAAAATGCTCTCTCTATTTAACAGGTGGAAAAACTGATGCACGGTGAGCTTAAATAATTTACGGTGGACACATGGCCAATAAGTGGGAAAGGTGGGATTTGAACCCACGTCTTTGGTCTCCTCCTGAGATAAGTGTGGCATGAGTATCGGAGTGGAGAGAGCCATAAACCACAGGGCTGTGTGTATCCTATGGGGATGGTTGCCTTAAGCTCATGCCTGCCCACAATGGTAGAGTGCAGTGTGAAATCTCTGGGTGTCCTTCACTGTCCCCAACTGGCTGGTTTCCCTGTTAAGATGACTTTGACATGGGGCACATTCCTTCCAGCTCCCACTTCCTCCATAGTCTTGTACTTGCCATGGCTTAATCTCTTTCTTTGCTCTGAATTCCATGGTGGAGAGACCAGGCCTCTTTCGCTGCCCCCTGTGTTCCAGCTCAGAGTCTGGCTCATAAAAATATTTAATAAATATAGTTGAGTCTTGAACACCACAGGAGTTCGGGATGCCGGCTTCCCCCACACAGTTGAAAAGCCACCTATAACTTTTGACTCCCCAGAACTGAACTCCTAATTGCCTGTTGAAGACAAAGCCTTACCGATAACAGTCAGCTAACATATTTTGTCTGCTCTCTGTATGACATAGTATATTATTACAATGAAGGAAGCTAGAGAAGACTTTAAGGACAATCATAAGGAAGAGCAAATAAATTTATTGTACTATATTTGAAAAAAATCCACAGGTAGGTGGACGTGTGCAGACCAAACCCGTGTTGTTCCAAGGTCAACTGTACTTGCCGGAGGAATGACTAATATTCAGAGGCAGACCCTGTAGTAGTGACGAGATTACATTGGGGTGGTTATCTTGTGCAAACTACCTAATGGAATAATTCTTTCTAGGGCATGCCTTTTTCCCTAATGAGGAATGCAGTATTGAGGCCAGAATGGATTGAGAGCTTGTAGGTTCAAGGCTAAAAGATACCAGTTTATCCTATAAATAGTCGACCATCACTTCACTCTCAGGAGTAACTGCTGTAAAGACAGAAGATTAGGAAGTTAAGAAAATCACCAGAGATAAGGTTTACTTTGACTATGGGAAACTTAATTGAAAAAATCCAGCAGAACAAAGTTGCTTTAAGACATTAATCCTTCCATTGTGATGTTCAGGATTTGAGATACTCTGCCTAGTGTCTGAGTGCCTTGAGACCTTCCCCTTCTGGGCTACAGGCCAGGCTGTTCTGTTCGAGGCCACTCCATTTCTCCTCCTGTTTATTTTCGTTTTTACTTTTGAGATTCTTTTCCTCTTAATTTCAAGACCAAGGTTGTAAGAATGTGGGAAGAGATTCAAAATTAGGGCCATCCCTACTACTTCTCCGTCCTGGAATACAACAGGCTTTGATGAGTAACAGGGCGGGGGGTGAGGGGTTTAGGTAGGGGCAGCTCTAGTGAGGATAGAGACAGGTGGGCAGTCCTGACCATGCCCCCCTTCAATCAGTTTTCAGTGGAAGTTGGGGGCGGAGGGGGAAGCCGCTAACACATACATGGGAAACTGCTTTGGTTATATTCAGTCTGCTCCCTGCCAGTCCCCTTTCCTAAGACTGGCCTCCAGAACCTTCTCCGTGCTCGAGGCAGTTTCTAAAATGCACGAATAGGCTACAGATACATTTGCTGAATCTTCACACCCACGTCACCTTCTCCCAGCGTAGGAACCGGTCCCTTGGTTGGAACTCCCCTCTTAGGCACCGGGGTCCTGGCACCAACCTCGTCATTACAAAGTTTTGACTGGAACCCAAAGTTGAACACTGTAACGTGTAATGCCTGTCACTAATAGATTACATTGCTTTAGCCTGATGAGCCCTAACTTGGAGATTAGAGATTATGGCCCATCTCTATATAGAGCCCTATTATTAGATTAGGCTGTGGAGTTAATCTAGGGACATCACTATTCTCCTGCACAATATCTTTCATGGGACAACTCAGATAGTCCCCCTCATTCACAATTCGGCTCCCTCAGTGGGTTAACCTCGCTGGTGATTCTGGCATTGCTGTGTCCATTTGCTTCGATGAGGCCACCCTTTATCGTCCCTCTGCCTTTCCTCTGCCTTGTTCCCACTCTCGTACCCCTACGTTTTCTTTTTTTTTTTTTTTTAAGATTTTTTATTTATTTATTTGAGAGAGAGAGAGATCACAAGTAGGCAGAGAGGCAGGCAGAGAGAGAGAGAGGGAAGCAGGCTCCCTGCTGAGCAGAGAGCCCGATGTGGGACTCGATCCCAGGACCCTGAGATCATGACCTGAGCCGAAGGCAGCGGCTTAACCCACTGAGCCACCCAGGCGCCCACCCCTACGTTTTCTTGATGTTTCCTCTGTGAACACCTGCGGGCTGCTGAGTCGTTGCATTGCCTTCGTCGCCCGGGAGGGGGCTCCACACCTAGTGGGTGAGCTGGAGGACCCCTAGCTCCCTCGCCTCCCCTCCTCAGACAGGGGCCCACAGACCTAGAGTGGTTTGCTCTGTCCTCTCCTTACAACTGCAGAGCAGCCTTCTCTTACATGGGTCAGGAAGGGAGAGAAGCCTTTGACGAGAAGGCTCTTAAAACATCCTACTGACGTCATTATTAAACTGTCTAGCTATCTAGTTTCTTTTCAAACTTTTTTTTTTTAAAGATTTTATTTATTTATTTGACAGAGAGATCACAAGTAGGCAGAGAGGCAGGCAGAGAGAGAGAGAGGGAAGCAGGCTCCCTGCCGAGCAGAGAGCCCGATGCGGGACTCGATCCCAGGACCCTGAGATCATGACCTGAGCCGAAGGCAGCGGCTTAAACCACTGAGCCACCCAGGCGCCCTCTTTTCAAACTTTTAAAAGCCCAGGGTATTTTTTTTTTAAGATTTATTTATTTATTTGAGTGAGCGAGCATAAGCAGGGGGAGCTGCAGGCAGTGGGAGAAGCAGACTCCCCACGGAGTAGGGAGCCTGATGCGGGGCTCGATTCCAGGACCCTGAGATCATGACCTGAGCCGAAGGCAGATGCTTAACCGACTGAGCCACCCAGGTGCCCTCAGGGCCCAGTTTTAAACTTGTATGGCTGAGTCCATTTTTAAGTCAACATGGTGTAATTACTACATGCTTACATGAACAAGTTAAGAAACATGAACTTTTTGATGGGGACCTTTGGAAAAGACATCAACACCTTCATACTCTATCTTCCCCATCTTCTCCGAACTTCTTAGAATCCATTATTTTGCAGTCAGAGGGACTCTTCTGGCCGTCTCATCCAGGCAGCTCCTGTGTACAGTCATTGAGGGCCCTCTCCCTGCCTCATTTGGTAAAGGCCAGGGGGTCCTTAGTGTGGCTCAAGAGGCCCAGCATGATCTGGCCCCTGCCTCCCTACGGACTGCTCTCGATCCTTCCTTCCCCTTAACTGCAGTGTCCGGGTCCCGGTCGCTCAAGTGCATCTGCTTGGCTTTTGTTAAACGAACCTGCCCCTCAGACTCAGCTCCCCCTTAGGTCCCCGGTCTTCATGAGAAAGCTCAGAAACTGAGCCCTATCTGGCTGTGCTGTTGGACACTCTCTTGGCCATCTATCTGCCCTTGCCTTCGGAGCATTTGGAAGATTGTGTGTTGTGCTGTTAGTTCTGTGTCCCCAGCATCTAGCCCATGGTGACACACAGAAGTGATCCATACATTCTTACTGAGTAAGTAAACTGTAACCAGAAGTGAAGGCAAGTGACAGATCTCTTATCTATGGCTACTTAATATCAGAATTAAGACAAAACTCACAGCACTTTCCACTGTCTGGTTTTTGTTTCTTTATTAGTAGTCTGCGTCCACGCATGTGACTTGCTCATTCTGATTGCCTGAGGAAAATGTGCTCCTGACATTCTTTCCAGGGAGACCTGGATCTCTGTGTTCTGTCTCCTGCTCCTCTGTGGGATTGGTTCCTTCTGGCACATTCCTCGTGCCCTTTTTTAGGGATCATCCAAAGCCCTTCTTTGCTGTCTTGGTGTTTTAAGGGTAGAAGTTAATGTTGACCCATTTGTCTTCATTCTCTCAAGCGACTCTTTCAGGTTCCGTGTTTATAATTGTTAGTGCTTTTATATCTTAGGGGCTTTTACGCTGAGTCCCATTCTCGGCGCTTCCTTGTAAAATGCTTTTGTTTTGAATAATAGATCTGGGGCCTTGACTTTATCCATCTCAGATTCTATGTTGGGCATTCCTATGGCTTAATGACATGCCTGCCCTGGTTGACTCACTTTAAAGAAAGAAGCTGTTTACTTAACAGTGGCATGTCGTCTGTTTTCCCAAAATACAATCTCTGGCCAGAAACTGGGTTGAATTGTAATCCCTCCTCACATAAGCTGCCTGGAAACTGTCAGTTGAGTCTTATCTGGTGGGTGATTTGGGATGCTGGGTCGTTATGCTTGCATGGAAAACTCCAAGTCATGATTCTTTTTCTCGGCCCTAGACTGTACAGAAAATTTACTGGCTGGTCTTAATTTTGTTATTGGGATCGACAAAACTTCACAGCAATCCCTTCTCATTTGCTCTACAAATACTTCCAGACCGCTCCCCTGGGGTAAACATCTCTCCTTGCTCCTCAGATGCCATAGGGATAGACCTCAGGTCTTGTGGTGGCTTCTCCACAGAAAAGACTGTCTCATGTGACAGTGACATTATGAAAATGTGGCATCCAGACCCAGCACAGTACACCTTTAGACGGGTGATTCAGTACAGACCTGGTATACAGGTTTTCAATTTCATTATAGAATTAAGGAAGAAGCATATTGTTGCCTTGCTTGCTTCTGTCTTTAGTTTTTTCCAGTGGCTCCACACTTTCTTTCTTTCTTTTTTAAAAGATTTTATTTATTTATTTGACAGAGGGAGAGATCACAAGTAGAGGGAGGGGCAGGCAGAGAGAGAGGAGGAAGCAGGTTCCATGCTGAGCAGAGAGCCCGATGTGGGGCTCGATCCCAGGACCCTGAGACCATGACCGGAGCCAAAGGCAGAGGCTTTAACCCACTGAGCTACCCAGACGCCCAACTCGGCACTTTCTTGTCCCACCTTAATGGAGGAGGATTTGAAGAAACCACTGCAGGGTGGTCTTCAGTTTGCGGGTAATGGTGGTAGTGAGAACATTCATCATCACTTTCCAGTCCATGATGTAAGGACTCTGTCCAAAACCTATCAGCCTATATTCTAGAAATCATGAAGTTAAGTTCTTTGCATATCATCGAAATTGATCTAAGATTTAGAATGGTTGCTGCTGCTGTATGGATTTCCAGGTAAATATCAGCACTATTTTGAATGATGCGGACAAACCAAAATGTTAAGAACAATGAAGATTTTTCCAGAAAGTGGAAAAAGTCACAGGGACAAGGACTCCTATGGCTTTATTCAATAATTAATTTTGCAGAAAGGCTGCCCATAATCGTATTGTGGAGGGCAGACTGCTGCACGGTTATGAGGCTTTTGAAAAGTCTTTATTTTTCTGATCCTTAGTCTTTTTTCTGCAAAATGATGATATTCACCTGCTCCTTGTGCCACTCATGAATTATTAAATAATATCACTATACTGAGATAAGGACAACTAACTGATTGGTACGTGACTGTTCAATGTCTCAGAGGCATTTTGGCTTGGGGACGGTGGTACCATTCACAGAATTTGTTGTTTGCCCAAGACCAGTGTTAACTGACCCCATAGCGAAAGCTCCACTATTTGCTGATAAATGGAAAGCCAAAGTCTGTAATTTGGATGACTCCCAAAGAAGTTGTATCCCCCATTTTTATCTATAGCTATTGCTTAAGGCATTTTGGAAAATTTGGTTTATATCATTGGGTTAACACTTCGGCATATTGGTTTGTATTAATTATGTCTTTCTTCTTGACTCAGTTTTAAGCCTTGGAAGTCCTGTCCTGTGTGTGTTACTGAACTTAGCAGAAATTAAGAATTTAATAAATATTATAATAATTAAATTAATAAATTTAATAAATATTTCATAGAGCTGAAAGAATACTTGTTGGCCATCTAGTTTAACATACTCACATATTTACAGATGGAGGGAAAAAGGAAATCTGGGAAATGAAGTGGTTTACCAAAGTCACAGAGTCCTGAAGAAAGAGCAGAGGGACATTTCGGAAATGTCATTTCCTCCTCTTTAGAACTCACAGAGCTACTTTTGAATAAAGTTTAAACGAGGATGAAGATGTGAGTTTTAAGAGAGCATACTTTATATGCTATTTTAAATAGGTCTCTCCACATGGAAATCCAAGGGTGTGTATGTCTAATCTGTAGAAAAATTTATTTTATGCTCTAGGTGCAGTTACAACTTTTTGCTACTTATTAAGACTTCAGAGATACAAACCAGTAGCTCAGTAATTGCTTTCTTGAATCTGCCTGTAATAATTACATTTAGTAAAGCTGTATTGAAAATTAGAAAGGCAGAGACTAATGGAAAACTAGATTTTTCACTGAATTAGAAAGCAAGACAATCCATATATTGACAACACTTCAAGTTGAAACAGATCAGGAAAACTGTTTTGGACTGTTTGTGCAAAGCGGCAAACCCGGCCCTGATGGGCAGAGGCATCCACATTTTATGGAAGCAGAGAAACTCCAAGAGATCTCATGTAAATCAGCATGTTGCAAGGAGAGAGTGCAGATCTGATTTAGATACAAGTCTTTTGAATCTTTTAAAGCCTGGAATTTCCCCTTGGTACTAACAAAGAAGTAAAAAATGAAGAATTGTGTTAATGAAGTAAGAATACCTTCAAATTAAAAACAAAACTCACTTGGGGGTCCTATCTTGCAATCAGGAAGATTACCTGGACAGGGAAATGGTGGACGGGCTTCCCGTGGCTTGCTTTTGTGGTGGTTGGTGTCGTGTTTTTACTTCGTGGCCAGAAAAACCAGTCATTTTAGTTTTACTGCATTTGAGAAACCATATTAAAGATTGTATTTATTTATTTGACAGAGATCACAAGTAGACAGAGAGGCAGGCAGAGAGATAGAGAGGAGGAAGCAGGCTCCCCACAGAGCAGAGAGCCAGATGTGGGGCTGGATCCCAGGACCCTGGGATCATGACCTGAGCTGAAGGCAGATGCTTTAACCCACTGAGCCACCCAGGCGCCCCTGAGAAACCATATTAAAGAGATCCCAACAGGATATTAACTCAGAGTGGTTTAGATATCAGGGAAAAAATTACAGCTGAGATACAATATGTTAACTAAAAAAAGCAAAACAAAATCGATACCTCTTCAGCTGTGAGGCGGACAGTACGTTTTTGCACAGTAGCCAAGACAGGGTCCCAGTGGCCTCGGATGCTACAGCTCCCCTCCTGGCACCAGAATGGCCACACACTTCACGGGCAGCAAGTCATTGAGCCCCTGTACTGTGGAGGTACAAGGTTATGAGAGCCTTAGAAAAATGCCTTTAAAAGGGCTTGATGCTACATGCCACACTTTCATGGATATCCTAGGTGAGTCCTTCTGATAATGAACTGATGGCTACGTCCGTCCCGTCCTGAGAATGAATGCACGTGTTTGTTTGCTCACAACCTGTGGCAGTGGGTTGTGTCCCAATAGAATAAGAGGAAACCTCTAGAAACTAGGGAATTCAGCAAATAGTCATATACAGATTATAGCCTTTGTTTTCAGGCCAAGGAAGAGAGACGGGTAAGCATTTTGTAGAAGGAAAGGTAGCCAGTGGAACCTGAAACTGACTAGAAGGCATGTCGTCTAGTCTCTGTGAAAACCGCAGTCTGGTCCAGATCAACCGGGAGCTTCGGTTTCGTAGAGTTCCCTGATTTCAGAGCCAGAAACTGTGCACAAGGTGGAGGAGGAGTAGGGGAGGAGCAGGGTTGTCTGCTTTGAGAACTGATTTGCTGTTTGGTAAAGGGAGAGGTCATGGAAGGCAATTCACTGAACAGAATCTGATCCTGAAGATAGTGGTTTGAACAGCAAGGTGAGCATGCCCGGTGAGTTGCAGATAAGTTACCATTTGTGGGCCCTCATCAGTGTGTAAAGCATGGCACGGAAATGTGCACATCGCACAGGCTCTGCCTCAGAGCAGACTTGGAGAAAAACCCCTCTGCAAGCAATACGCAGGGGCCCTGCGTAAGAAAAATAGTGAGGTGTCCTAACCGATGTACGGGATTGAGCTGAGAAGTGACTTTCCTGTCCCTTTGGCTAATCAATGCCAAAGAAGGACTTGGAAACCCAAGACATCTGTTTTGCAATCTCTTGTTTTTCATTTCAAACATTTCCACTCAATTTTAGAGAAGGCTATGAGATACCCATCTTCAGTGAGGAAAAATTGCTGGGGAGAAAAACCCTGAAAAGTGAAGGAAAAAACCTTGTCTGTTCCTGGAAAACATTTGGGTATTTTTTTCTCCCATCTTTTTCTGGTACATATGTACATACACTGTTATGATCATGTATTTTCTTTTTTTTTTTTTTAGTTTTTTTTTGTTTTTAATTTAAGTGATCCCTACACCCAGTGTGGGGCTTGAACTCACAACCCTTAGTTCAAGTCACATGCTCCTCTGACTGGGCCAGCCAGGTGCCCCTTTCAAAATGCAAAACACTGTACTCTTTTATAGGCAACTCATGAATCACTGAACTCTCTCTCTGAAACTGATAATACATGCTATGTTAATTAATTGAATTTAAATAAAATAAAATTTTTTTAAAGTGTACTCTTTATGTAGCCTACGCTTGTTTAAAAATTTTAACAAGGTTAACAATACCATTTTGTGTTAATAAATCTGAGACATGATATGAATGTGCTGTCATGTATCATCCTTTTAAATACTAGGTCATTACAGTTGTTTTTAATTATATATATGCGTTTTTCACTTTTTTTTTTTAAGTAATCTCTGTACCCAATGTGGGGTTCAAACTCACCACCCTGAGATCGAGAGTCACATGCTCTATCCACTGAGCCAGCCAGGCACCCCTTACTTTTTCACTTTTAAAAGTCATATTTTGGGGCACCTGGGTGGCTCAGTCATTAAGTACCGGCTTTCAGCTCAGGTTATAATCCCAGGGTCCTGGGATCGAGTCCTGCATCAGGCTCCTTGCTCACTGGGGAGCCTGCTTCTCCCTCTGCCTGCCTCTCCCCCTACTTGTGCCCTCTTTCTCTCTTTTTCTCTCTGCCAAATAAAATCTTTTAAAAAATAATAAATAAAAGTCATATTCCAATTTCAGTTTGGTGCTGGTATGTTGAGCAAATAATTCATATCGGTATGTGTTCATATATTTGTTGAGAAATAATCTTCTTCGTGCATTTTTTATCCTCTTTCCATTCTCCGCGTGTATCTTTTCAGATCAGTTTACTTTTGCAGTAGAGCTCATGAAAAGTTACTTAATGGAATTAAAATAACTCCTTTCCTCCTGCCGAGAATATTTAAGTTGGGTGTACTATTTATCTCTGATGGCCAAGCAGCTCACCTGTCTGGAAATGTTTTCACGTGCTCAGATTTCACTGCTTTCATGAATTTTAGTCTGTAAATGTGTAACCTCGGCAGAGCCATGGCAAGGAATAACGGAGACTTCGTGAATATTTGCTTTGTAGCAAGTGAATATTTGCTTTCCGAAATGAAGCTAATGAACTAATTATGTTTGGAGGTATTAGTTCCCTATCTTGTGTACTTTTTTTTTTTTTTTCCCGTCCAACATCCGAAAGTTGTCTTTAAATCTGTGTGTTGTGCCGTGTAGGAAATGCCAGGCAGAAGGTTTGGGGTTGCGCTGGCTCTGTGTGTGTGCGAACTAGGACTGAGGAGAGAGAAAAATTGCTCGTGTCTAGGTGATGTGGGTGATTTCATGATGCATGTCTAATACACTAAACCTTGGAGAGGTAAAGTATGCAGAAAAGCATTATCCTTGCTACTCTGGGGAGGAGTGTTACGAGTCTTAAGGTGTAGGTTTAGCACAGGCTGTTGGGAACAGCAGGAATTAAGAGTTAACCTTTTTCATTCTCCACAGAGACCACATAGGTGGTATTACTAAGGGAAAATGACCCATACCAGCCACAGAAAACCTACAAAATGATTATATTTTTGGCAAGTCAACACTTTTTCTTCAATTCATTGTTTGTTCTTTCTTTCTTTCTTTTAAAGATTCTGTTTATGTATTTGACAGAGAGAGACACAGTGAGAGAGGGAATACAAGCAGGGGGAGTGGGAGAGGGAGAAGCAGGCTTCCCACCAAGCAGGAAGCCCAATGCGGGGCTTGATCCGAGGACCCTGGGATCATGACCTGAGCTGAAGGCAGAGACTTAAGGACTGAGCCACCCAAGTGCCCCACTGTTCCATCTTTAAAGGACTCGGACAAATTAAGTGATTATGATATATCCTGTAACTAGAAGAATCTCTTTGTTACGGGTAAACGAAATCAATAGGAGAAGCTCTTGGAATGGCCTTCCCCCACCCCCCTTCCTCTTCAGCAGCTCCTTATGTATGGGCTTAGAAAGGCTGATTCTTCATGAAGAATGTCCATGATGATACATGCAGAGGCCCAGACTCGTTAGACTCCAGACTTCTCCTGGAGTGTCTTTGGCACTGGTGTGTGTTCTATAGATTTAGAAAAGATGGCTATTGGTTAAATACGGAAATTTCGCTGTACATTTTCGTGAGATAGACTTAGTTTGTAAACATTGGTGTGCCAGTACATTTTAAAAAGTAGGTTGACTTAAATTTAAGATAAACAAGAAATTAAAAAAAAAAAGATAAACAACTTTGATACAACTTCAACGTCTGGATTTCCATCTTCTCAGTGATGCCAAGTCTGACCATATTATTTAACATTGCAACTTTCTTTTTTTTTTTTTAAGATTTTATTTATTTATTTGACAGACGGAGATCACAAGTAGGCAGAGAGGCAGGCAGAGAAAGAGGAGGAAGCAGGCTCCCTGCTGGGCAGAGAGCCCTATATGGGGCTTGATTCCAGGACCCTGGGATCATGACCTGAGCCGGAGGCAGAGGCTTTAACCCACTGAGCCACCCAGGCGCCCCAGCATTGCAACTTTCATGCAGCATTCCCAGTGCTTTTTCCTGGGTCTGCCCACCTCCCCCTTACCAGATAATCACTTTCTAAAACACACTGTATCTGTTGTTTGTTTTTTTATTTTTTATTTTTTTATTTTTATTTATTTATTTGACAGAGAGAGATCACAAGTAGATAGAGAGGCAGGCAGAGAGAGAGAGAGAGGGAAGCAGGCTCCCTGCTGAGCAGAGAGCCCGACGTGGGACTCGATCCCAGGACCCTGAGATCATGACCCGAGCCGAAGGCAGAGGCTTTAACCCACTGAGCCACCCAGGCGCCCCAGCATTGCAACTTTCATGCAGCATTCCCAGTGCTTTTTCCTGGGTCTGCCCACCTCCCCCTTACCAGATAATCACTTTCTAAAACACACTGTATCTGTTGTTTGTTTTTTTATTTTTTATTTTTTTATTTTTATTTATTTTTATTTATTTGACAGAGAGAGATCACAAGTAGATAGAGAGGCAGGCAGAGAGAGAGAGAGAGGGAAGCAGGCTTCCTGCTGAGCAGAGAGCCCGACGTGGGACTCGATCCCAGGACCCTGAGATCATGACCCGAGCCGAAGGCAGAGGCTTTAACCCACTGAGCCACCCAGGCGCCCCTGTATCTGTTGTTTGTATCTTTTGTTATCCATCTCCCCAGCTGGAACGTATGTTTCCTGAGGGCAGAGCTCTTTGTCTCTTTACTTCACTGATAGACTTCAGACCCCTTGAACAGGGCTTAGCACACACTAAGTCCTCAATAAATACTTGGATGAAGAAGACCATCATCATCATCTTTACAGTATGACAGCTTTATTTTTTAAGCTTTATTTATTTCAGAGAGAGAGAGAGAGAGCACAAATGGGGTCAGGGAGAGGAGGAAGCAGGCTCCCCACTGAACAAGGAGCCTGACACAGGGCTTTCCCAGGACCCTGGGATCATGAATTAAGCTGATGGCAGATGCGTAACCGACTGAGCCACCCAGGCACCCCAAGTGTGACAGTTTTAAACCAAGCTTATATTGGGACAATAAAACACTTGATAAATATTTTTTCTTAAGAAGGACTGAAATTCTGAGCTTGGAACGAAGGCTGAGAGTTCTAAAATCTTTAAGAGCTTGCTTTCCTCTTGTAGGAAATATGGACAGATCCTCTCTAACACCTGCTGGTAGAACAGAAGCCTCTTTGCCCTCAAGAGGAACAACAGGGTGTCTTTTTAGGATCTTCAGTTGTAGAGTTGACAAACTGGTCTGCACCCTTTCATGGCCATAGAGCTCGTCCGTCTCCACCTGCTCTCCGCCCATATTTCAGTGCCAAGCAGCAGAGCTTTGAGGCTGACACATTTGCAGACTGCCTATGGCCAAGCAGCCTTCCCTTTCTGAGGTCTAATAAATACGTTCAGTATTGCGAGAACACAGGAGAATCTTTTTCTTGGTGCCTATAAAAATATGGAACCCCACTCATCATGAATGAGACCAGTAATTCTCAACCACTCGAGCTTACTCTTTACACCTTTTTTGGTTAAAAAATTCTCTCTCTCTCTCTATATATATAGAATGCTTTAAAGTTTTTGATCTTTTGAATCACATAGTTTCTTTTTTAAAGAATATGTTTTTTAAGAAATAAGCCTAAGGGGTGCCTGGGTGGCTCAGTGGGTTAAAGCCTCTGCCTTGGGCTCAGGTCAGACCTTCTCAGGGTCCTGGGATCGAGCCCCGCATCAGGTTCTCTGCTCAGCGGGGAGCCTGCTTCCCCCTCTCTGCCTGCCTTTCTGCCTACTTGTGATCTCTGTCAAATAAATAGATAAAATCTTTAAAAGAAAGAAAGAAGCCTAGTGCATCATGGTACTTCACGGTGTGTTGGAGAAATAAAGGCAATTAATAGGCTCAAATTCCATTTAGATTTGTAAGAAACCCAATGATATACAGGAAGATACTAGAATGTATGGGGTACCAACCATATGCCAGGCTGGGTGCTAAGTGCTTTATATGCTTTGTCTTATTTATTGACTCCATCACCAGCCCCAAGCAGTAGGTATTATCTTCTTTATATTACAGATGAGGAGATTAAGGCTCGAAGTAGATAAGCAACATCTATAAGGAAACACAGCTAGCACGTGAATATTTGCTTTCCCAAATGAAAATTTGCTTTCCCTCCCACGTCCCTGCAAGTGACAGGTCTGGATGTCAGGTGTGTCTGACTCCGGATTGTTCTATCTGCCATATCGTGTCGCTTCTACAAATGGTAGTAATTATTAAGACTCAGAGTTTCTTAGAAAGTGAAATACAAACTAGAAAAAAAAAAGGCTACCAGTTTCTTGTAATAAAAGAGCTCTATTTGAAAACTATTTTCATCGCTTTCAGGTCCTCATGAACAGTATTCTTTTGACCATCTATAACAAATTTTCTGTAAGAAACCATCTTATTCTGCATCGTCTGACTCTGTCATGTCTAACTTACTGATTGTTCTTCCTAGCAAAAGTAACCCATCTTACTTTTTTTGCAATAAGACTGCTGAGCGGGCCTAAGGTGTAGTCATGTCCATCCCAGTGTGTTGTTCTCCTGTGAGTGACTTGCTCCCTTTTTCTTTCTCTCTTTCCTTCCTCATTTACATCGTAGACTCAGCCTGTTCTGTTGCCAGGTGCTATTGAAGGCAGTGGGGCTCTAACAGTGAACAAAACAGGTGAGGCACCTGTCCTTATGGAGCTTGTGATTGTTGTGGAAGAACAGACAGTAAACCAACCCCAACATTGTGTGTGTGTGCGTGCGCTAACCCATCATATGTGCAGAGTGGAAAAATGAGGCCAGGTCTGAGGATCAAGAATGGGGAGGGACAGGACTAGAGTCCCTGATTTAGATGGAGTCGTTAGATAAGACAGACCCCTCAAAGAAGATGAGCGGGAACAGCAGTTGACCAAAGTGAGGGGTCATCTTTTAGGTAGAAGCACTTCAGATCCTAGAGTTGGGAACGTGCTCCATACATCTGATAGTCAACAAGGAGGCTGCCACAGCCGGACCAGGGGGAGGAAGAGGGCTTGTGCTAGAGAAATGGAGGAGAGGGACAGGCTCTGGAGTTGGGTGGTGTGGAGTCTGGCAGTGCGAAGTTAAGGACCTGAATTCTGTTCTAGAAGTGATGGACGTCCACCGGAAAGATGTCAGCAGGGGAGTAGTGTGGTCTGATGGAGGATTGCCAAGAGCCGCTTTGGCTGCTCTGAAACACAGATTGTTAGAGGGCAAGCGTGAAGCAGAGAGAGCCGCTGGCAGGTTGGGAGGTGAGGTCTCGGGCCGGGAGGGAGGAAAACACTTCATATTTGCAGATGACCCAAAGCTTCGTGAAGACCCAAAGCTTCGTGAATTCATGATTTGGATGACAGAATCGGTTTTCAGAAAAATTATGCCATCCTCGGACCGTGGGTTCTCAGTGAGCATTGACAAAGGTGGGCGAAGCCCACCACGTGTATATACCGCAGGGTGAACCAGCTCTGGTGAAGGAGAAGAGAGCACCTCTTACCTGTAGAGACGGACGGATATGGTCAGCGAGGTAATCTCACGTAGGACCATCTTTTCCCCCTTTCCGTCCTGCAAGAAGTCTTCCCTTCCCCGTGCAGGTAGAGAAACACTTGTAGCCGTGACTAGCTGTTGACATTGACTTCAGTAGGTGACATTCTTGTTTGGATTCCTGCTGAATGCTAGACAGTGGGGCAAATTATTTTCATGGATCATCACATTTCATCCTTACAGTAAGCCTGTCTGAAAGGTACCTTTGGAAGCTCTGTGTTGTAACTGAGGAACTTGAGATTGGGACATGTTAAGTAACTTTCCCCAAATCATGGAGTGTTTGTAGAGCCCAGAGGAGAGCAAGAGAAAACAGAGGATTCAAACCCAGGCAGTTTGACTAAAGACGTAGAACCTTTAACCACTGTGTTATACTGAGAATCTGATGAGCGAAATAATAATAATGTTAGTATTGTAATTTATGCAAATTATGGGCTACCTATGTGTTTTTTTTTTTTTCAATGGGTTGGAGTTTTTTAGACTTATTCTATAAGAAAAACCCTGCTGAGTTTTATACCACTTCAACTATGGACTTTGGAGATGCAAATCCATTCATTAATTGGGGAATACCTGTATTTCCTTACATCCTGGATTGAACATTTTAGAAGGAGCAATGCCAAACGGTGTTTTGTCCGAAAGGTGTTCATGGTGCCAGACCTGAGCAGCAGGTCATCTGAAGAGCAACTCCATGAGCTGGAGAAGTTTAATTTGAAAGAGGAAGGCTTTTAAAATGCACCAGAGGCTTCTCTTTGCTAAAATGGTAAAACCATAAACCCCATTATGATCTCGACACCCCTAAATAAACATCCTACGTGTTCAGATCAGGTCTTGCCGCTTTAAATTGCATTCACAGGGGCGCCTGGGTGGCTCAGTGGGTTAAAGCCTCTGCCTTTGGCTCAGGTCATGATCCGAGGGTCCTGGGATCGAGCCTCACGTCGGGCTCTCTGCTCAGTAGGGAGCCTGCTCCCCCCACCCCCGCCGCCTGCTTCTCTGCCTACTTGTGATCTCTGTCTGTCAAATAAATAAAATCTTAAAAATAAATAAATAAATTGCATTCACACTCTGATGACTTCCAAATTTATATCTCTGACACAGACCCAGGCTCTACATTCATCGCTGCTCCGCATCTTCCCTTGGTGTCTCACAGGCATCTCGAATTGACCATGGCCAGTACTGAGCTCCCTTCTGCTGCCATAGACTGGCTGATGCCCAGTCTTCCCAGCTCAGGATGGCACCACTGTCCGTCCACTTGCTCAGACCCTAGACCTCCCTGTTATATTTGATTCCTCATTTGGTAAACAGACTCCAGTTGGGTTATCAGTCTGTCCTCCTGTGTCTGCTTTCACTCACTGCTCCGCCCCACCACTCAGACCTCTCTAACTCTCCTTCCTCCTGGTCGCTCTAGGCATGCAGACATGTCGGGTATTTACAGGGACCCCCTCTGCCCACCCCAGAGAGTCTCACTTCCTTCGGACCTATGGTAAAGGGAATAACGGACCTCTAAGAATGTCTGCACCCTGGTCCCCAGACCCGTGAATCTGTCACCTTCTGTGCAGAAGGGACGTCATAGATGTGGTTAAGGTTAAGGACCTTGAGTCACAGAGCCTATTTTGGATGATCTGGCTGAGCCCAGCATCATCACGGGAGTCCTTCAAAGTGGAAGAAGACTCACACAAGCAGATCAGAGAACACCTAGAAGGATTGCTGCTGCTGGCTTTGAAGATGGAGAAAGGGGGCCCCAAGACAAAGAACGCAGGCACCTTCTAAAAGCTGGGAGCTATGTACTCACCTAACAACCAGCAAAGAAATGGGGCCCCAGTCCTGTAACCACAAGGAAATAGAAACCTTTTCTCCCAACAAACCCCCAAAGGGAACACAGCCCATCAATACCTTGATTTTAGCCCCATGAGACTTGAAGCAGAGAAGCCAGCCAAGCACACTGGACTCCTCACCCCGACAAATGTGAGAGAAGAAATGGAGCGTTGTGTTTGTACAGCAGGAAGAGAAAACTAATACAAGGTCTCTGCTCAGATAGGACTTGATCTGTAAGACCTTGCCTGACCACCCCACATGACAGCCATACCCACTTTCATCCAGGCCCTCTCTGTCCTCATTACCCAGTTCTGTTTTCCTTGGTAGCACTTAACCAGCTAACCTGCATTTACCTGTGTGATTGTCTGTGTCCCTCTTCAGTGTTTTAAATGGAATCTTATGGTCCATCACTCTTGTGTCTCCAAGGACTAGAACAAAGGCTGGCTTGTGGTTGGTAATTATCCTTGTTGAGACACTGAATGGAGCTCGCTATTTGTCTGCCATCTAGTGTCTTACAGAGATGCTGTCTTTCTAGGCTGGCTGCACTTACACTCAGCAGCTCCCTCCTGTATCTGCTACCTCAGGCCCTTTGCACTTGCTCTGCCTAGTGCATGCCCTTCGTCTTTGCCTACCTACACTCTAGGTCTGTTCAGAAACATCGGCTCTTGAAAGAAAGCTTCCTAGATTCCGGAGAGCAAATTCTATTTTCCCTTAGTGCACACAGATTTTTAAAAATATGTGTTTTATATTGAATATAGCTCAGTTAGCTTTTTATTACCTTTATGATTTGTATCATACACCAGAATTATACATTGTTTTGGCTACATTATTGACTGCTTTCTTTCTAGTGTGTAGGCACCATAAAGGCTAGGATAATGGGTTTGCTCACCACTGTTTCTGTAGTAGTTGTTGGGTGACTGTGGAACCAGACTGAGTTTATAAATCCACTCCTAGTTCTGTGTCTAGGTTATGGGCCTCTGTATGGTTTGATTTCCTCACATTTTGAGTGGGAATAATAGTAGTACCTACCTCATAGGGTCTCATGTGGGTCAAGCCATTTAATAAATGAAAGTGCCTTGAACACTGCCTAGTACATAGGAAGCACTCAAAGAGCATCTCAGAAAGCACCAACACATTAATTATCCCACAAACTGAAACCGTGTGACATGCTTTTATCATTCTTATTTTAGTAATGGAGATACTATGGCTCTGAGATGTTTAGAGATTCGCCCAAGTTAGTAAGTAGTGCAGATAAAAATTTATCTCTTCTCCTTCTTTCAAAGCAGGATATAAAAGAGAATAATAAAGCTCATTAAGCATCTGTCTTTCAGAATGCCTCATTGTTTAGCATACTGTTTGACGTATTGTCACCACAGTTCAGGTAAGCAAAGAACCACCACTATTCACTTTCTACAGAAAGTCTAAATCAAAGTTATATGATATTGAAACTAATGAAAAACTGTGTTAGCCCATCAACATGTATGACCTGATGTATTTGAGTGCGTTTTTTCCCCTCACCCTGAATTGATTGATTGAATTTGTGTCAAATAGATGCGGCTTAAGAGGGAAAGAAAAATGAAGACTTCATAATCAAATAATCAGTCAGAGAGCTGCAGCTAAAATTAGTCAGTACTACGGTTTAAACTGAAAACCTGTAATTCTATAAATGTCACTGAACTCAGGAAAATTTTCCCTTTATAACCAGAGAGATTTAAAACTAAAACAATTAGCAGAGACAATGCCATTATTAGGATATCTGAAAATTATATGTGTGTGTGTGTGTGTGTGTGTATGGGAAATTTTCCAATACTACATAAACATGTAAAAGGGAAAACAAAATATATCTAACACCTTCTAGAATCATAAGTGAGTTGAAACATTGCTAATTTAAGCACCCAGACTCTAAATAGTACATCCAAAGCTCTGTTTCTTGATGTCTGAATCTTGGAAAACCCTTAGTGTCCCTCGACTTTGAATTAGAAACTGAGGGTTTCTGTATTACCCCTGCCCTGTATTACCTCCCTTCCGTACTTGGTTCCCACTATGCATATGATTTCAGTTTCACCATTAAAAATGAACATCATGGCTTTATATTTAGTACACTGTCACTTGAAGCACTTTCCTGACCAATTTTTAGCAGCATCCTTTGCCTTCCAGTTCTATAAGATGAAAACAATTTGTACCGTTTGCTTCCTTTCCCCATTCACCTCCTGTTTTCTGCGGGTTACTTCGTTACCTTTTATACCGACAAAAAAATGTTTACAATCTGTTCTGTGAAAAGAATTGTCTTAGGTTGTGTAGATTGATTCTAAAAACCGAGTACAATAGTTGGTGTTCCCAATATTATAATTATAGGTCTGTGTCTGTATGTTTATGTATATTTTCACTGTGTAATCAAGTGTTTGGAAATGTGGAGGATGAAATGTCTTCTTATAAATTATGAAATCTGCTCAGTGGAAACTGTTCCCAGCATTATCTCAAACAGCCACTCTGTTTTTCCTCTCTGGATTGTACCAAATATTGTTACATTTATTTTGCTTTGTATTTGGAACTGTATCCATTTTGTTTGGTTGGTTTTCCTGGACTCTTTAAGCAGTTTTTTTTTTTTTTTTTTGCCTTCACAGACCATCACTAATGGCTTATTTTCTGTAATTCTTATTTCTATTAATTTCTATAATTCTATTAATTTCTATAATTGATATTAATCATATCAATTCTCTTCAGCATACTTCTTGGAACCCTCTGGCTTCTTATTCTAGTTTGAATACTGTTCAGGCTACCAAGCTGCCATTTTGGGATTTTTCTAGCATTTTCATTCTAGGTTAGGGGCACAGCTTTTTGGCTTCCTCTTTACATTCTTTTTTTTTTTTTTAAAGATTTTATTTGTGTATTTGACAGACAGCAATCACAAGTAGGCAGAGAGGCAGGCGGGGGGTGGGGGGCGGGGGAAGCAGGCTCCCCACTGAGCAGAGAGCCGGATGTGGGGCCCTATCCCAGGACCCTGAGATCATGACCCGAGCTGAAGGCAGAGGCCTTAACCCACTGAGCCACCCAGGCGCCTCTTACATTCCATTTTTAAGAAGTAACTTCAGAGAATATTTCATCACAGTCTACATAATCCATAAAATGCTCCTGCGTATCTGGAAAGAGCCCTTTACCTTCTTGGTTTGCCTGGGTGTGGAATTATGAACAGGTTTTCTATGGATTTCTGGAGACTTATATTTGTCTGCGTACCCAGTACTTTAACCACAAGCCGTTTTCTTTGTCTGTGTGTTGTGTGTGTGTATGTGTGTGTGTGTTTTATTAAATTTTTATTAACATAAAACATATGATTTGTTTCAGGGGTACAGGTCTGTAATTCATCATCTTATACAATTCACAGCACTCACCATAGCAATACCCTTCCCAGTGTCCATCACCCAGCTACCCCATTCCCCGAACCCCACCCCACCCCCCGCAGCCCTCAGTTTGCACACATGAGCAACAGAGTGGCCTGTGAGGAAGCTGTGTCCATGTGACCATGAAACCCCTGTGTGCTTCCTGCTGGGAATTGCCTCAGCTGCCTCCTAATAACAGCCACTGGATAATGTCGCCTTCCTCTGTATTCATTTACGGTGTCCCAGCATCATAGTCTTTGATGATGACAACAACAATGGCTGGACTTCTGTGTTATTGTTAAATATACTTTTTGGTAGATACTTTGGTATATATTTTAATATATTTATTATTTTATTGTATATTATATATCTTATATATTAAATATAAATTATACATTTAAAATAAAATATATTTAATATATTTAAAACTATATAAGCAAATATGTAAAAATGAGTATATCAAATATATAAAAACATATTACTTTTATATATATATATTTTTTTTTTTAAAGATTTTATTTATTTATTTACAGAGAGAGATCACAGAGAGGCAGAGAGGCAGGCACAGAGAGAGGGAGAGGAGGAAGCAGTCTCCCCGATGAGCAGAGAGCCTGATGCGGGGCTCGATTCCAGGACCCTGAGATCATGACCTGAGCCAAAGGCAGAGGCTTAACCCACTGAGCCACCCAGGCGCCCACTTTTATATATTTTTGAGTTCTTCTAGCCATTGACAATTCTACATCTTCAGTAATTTTTTGCAAAAAGCATGTGGGGGTTTGGGAACACTTGGGTGGCTCAGCTAGTTAAGCAGCCAACTCTTGGATTCAGAGCAGGTCATGATCTCAGGGTCCTGGGATTAAGACCCACTTTGGGATCAAGGATTCTCCCTCTTCTTCTGCCCCTCTCCCCACTTGAGTGTATCATGTGCACATGCGTGCTCTTTCTCAAATAAGTACATTAAAAATCTTTTTTAAAAAATGTATGTATGAGATATTCATTTTCTGAGTTTGCCCACAGCTGAAATGGCCTTTTTGTGCCTTTCTATGTGAGTAATAATTTAGATGATTATGAAATAATAGTCTAGTAAAACTTTGCTGATATTGTTCTACATTTTGTAGGGGAGGCATTTAGTGTGTCAAAGAAAAAGTTTGGGGTCATCTTAATATCTTTGTTCCTGCTTTTTTTCATCTGTATTTTGCCAGTTTTTTTTTTCTTCATTACTGTAATTAAAAAAAAAAAAATTCCAGAGTAGGTAGAACACCTTATTTTTCCCTGTGATATGGTAAATACTTTTGATCTTCCTAGCTTAGGAAACTTAGATTTCTTTTTTGTCCTTAGTATTTCCTCTTGCTCTAAGTTTGTTTTTCTTAATTAGTTTTTGTTCTTTTGTCAGAGATTTTTCTTATTTGGGCAGGGGGAGGGTCCTTTTGGTGTCATGAATTTTCTTTGCAAAGAGGCATTGGTTTTTTTTTTTTGTTTTTTTTTTTTAAGATTTTATTTATTTATTTGACAGAGAGAGATCACAAGTAGATGGAGAGGCAGGCAGAGAGAGAGAGAGAGGGAAGCAGGCTCCCTGCTGAGCAGAGAGCCCGAAGCGGGACTCGATCCCAGGACCCTGAGATCATGACCTGAGCCGAAGGCAGCGGCTTAACCCACTGAGCCACCCAGGCGCCCAAGAGGCATTGTTTAAAAAAAAAAAAAACCACATGTATTAGTGCCCAGTTCTTATGGAGCTGTTCTCTAGTGGTGATTACTTATAGAACTGTCTTTTTTTCCTTAAGCAGTGGTTTATTTGAAACAGTCTTCTTCTTAAAAATATTTTAAAATTTATGAAATTTACATGTTTTCTAAGGCATGAAGAAAGCTATTAGCAGTTTCTCTGCAACCAAATATAATAAAATTAATAATGCCTCTCAGTTGACCAGTGTGGCATCTTGGATTAGAAGAAATATGATTTAAGCCTCAGAATAAGGACAAATTAAATTTTTACACTAGTTTTATTGCACTGTATACCTAGTCATTTAATATCATAATAATTTATAGTTAGAGGATTTCTTACCATGTTTCCCTCATAAAAGAACTGTCCTATGAATTCATACATGTTAAGAGCCTGGCTCCCTTGGGGATGCCTGGGTGGCTCAGTTGATTAAGTGACTGCCTGGTTCAGGTTGTGATCCTGGAGTCCCAGGATAAGAGTCCCACATCAGGCTCCCTGCTCGGCAGGGAGTCTGCTTCTCACTCTGACCCTTCCCCTTCTCATGCTCTCTCTTTCTTTCATTCTCTCTCTCTCCCTCTCAAATAAATAAATGAAATCTAAAAAAAAGAAAAAAGAAAAAAAAAGCCTGGCTCCCAACAGGCACACAGTAAATGGCCCTTTTAGCGGTGTAGCTTTTTGTAAGTGAAATAACAGTCTTTTTTTTTTTTAGATTTTATTTTATTTATTTGACAGAGAGAGATCACAAGTAGGCAGAGAGGCAGGCAGAGAGAGAGGAGGAAGCAGGCTCCCCGTGGAGCAGAGAACCCGACGCGGGGCTCGATCCCAGGACCCCGAGATCATGACCTGAGCTGAAGGCAGCGGCTTAATCCACTGAGCCACCCAGGCGCCCCGAAATAAGTCTTTTAAATTTTGTTTTATCTTCCTTGTTTGTTCTGAGTCAAGAAAGAGAGTATTTCAAGCCCAGAGTTGATTTCAAGCCTAGAGTTAATATTTGGGGCATGTTGTTCTAATTGAGCGAGTATTAAAACATAAATAAGAAAAGTCATATTTGAAGCTGGTCGTTGTCCTTTGTGGGTATCTCATGTTATCAGCATAACAGTTTTGTGACCCAAAGCACTTGGAGCTCTGGACTTTATTTGTTATTTGTTTTGTGTGTGTGTGTGTGTGTGTGTGTGCTTTTAAAGAAGATTTTATTTATTTATTAGAGAGAGAGAAAGAGAGGGAGAGAGCGAGCATAACATGGGGGAGTGGCAGGGAGAGGGGAAAGCAGACTCCCCACTGAGCAAGAAGCTTGGCATGGGACTTGATCCCAGGACCCCAGGATCATGACCTGAGCTAAAGGCAGATGCTTAACTGACTGAGCCACCCAGGCACCCCAAGTTTTATTTGTATATAGAGTCCCCACCTATAGTTGAAAGGCATTTAAATTATTTATTAGATATTTTTGCCTGTTACAGGAAAAAAAATTGTTTTTGCTTTGCTTAGAAGTGAATAACTTTGTAAAGTATGAGCTTCTTTTTTTTTTAATTTGACAGAGATCACAAGGAGGCAGAGAGGCAGGCAGAGAGAGAGAGGGAAGCAGGCTCCCCGCTGAGCAGAGAGCCCGATGCGGGGCTTGATCCCAGGACCCTGAGATCATGACCTGAGCCCAAGGCAGAGGCCCAACCCACTGAGCCACTCAGGCACCCCAAAGTATGAGCTTCTGAAGTCAGGAGGCCATTCTGCTGGAATATGAGTTAAATTCTTCCTTAGCTTAAGTTTATTTTATTTCTTAAAACACATTCCTAGAAAATTAGGTGTAGACCCAAATTTTGAAATATTTTATCATGGGCTTCCAGATTGCAGAGATACTATCACAAAGGAAAAAAACTGGCTCTAACATGTAATGAAAACTACAATTAGGAATGGAAATCTTGTCTTTAACGTATCTATTTTCCTTTTCAACTAAAATGTAATGACTTAATAATGTTCCCAAGCGTGTGGCTAGAATTTAGTCACATGAACAATATAATTTGTGTATGTGTTGTTTTTTTTTTTTTAAGCAAACCTAAATGGAAATCTTAATATGTTTTTTTAGTTACATGAAGCCTTCCTTGCTTTATCTAGAGGAATTTCTGGAAATCTTTGAGAACAAGGATATCTCCAAGAATAGAGGGTTAGACAGGGAGGTGGGACCTCTGTGTGATTTTATGTGAGATCGTTGGAATGGAAACTTATGCCACTATACACACTGGTTAAAATACATCCAATTAATTCTCATTTCATTCGCCAGCTTGCCAAAGTGACCAATAGCCAGTGTTGGTTAGGACGGGCCAGACATTCCATAGCCTGTTAGCTGTTGTGTAACTTTGTGGGGTGGGGAGGGTGGTAAATTGGTGAAGTTTTTGGTAATTTATCCTGTGTGTGTGTGTGTGTGTGTGTGTGTGTGTGTGTATACATATATATGTAAGTATATATACAGAAACAAGGATTATGTCTATATTTATATATAAATAAAATACATAAACATATACAGTTGGCATTGAGCAGTCTGGGTTTGAACTGTGTGGGTCTACTTTTATGTGGATTTTTTTTTCCAGTAAGTATAGTACAGTACTGTAAATGTATTTTTTTTTTTTTAAAGATTTATTAATTTTGACAGAGAGAGATCACAAGTAGGCAGAGAGGCAGGCAGAGAGAGTGAGAGGGAAGCAGGCTCCCTTCAGTGCAGAGAGCCCGACGTGGGACTCGATCCCAGGACCCTGAGATCATGACCTGAGCTGAAGGCAGCGGCTTAAACCACTGAGCCACCCAGGCGCCCTGTAAATGTATTTTTTATGATTTTCTTAACATATTCTTTTCTCTAGCTTACTTTATTGTAAGAATACAGTATACAATACATGTAACATATAAATAATGTTAATCAACTGTTTGTGTTAACAACTGTAGGCTATTGGTAGCCAAGTTTTGGGGGGATCAAAAGTTATACATGGGTTTTCGATTGCATGGGGGGTTGGTGCCCCTAACCTCCATGTTCATGCATCTACTATATAAACATACATATATACTTGAGTGTGTATGGTACAAAATAGTACAGTGACTTCATATCTACCTTAGGGTCCTAATTAATTAAAGTTTGATAACAAGTATACATAGGAGTACTAGGTAGCCATTAAAGAATTAGGCATTGCAAAATGTGCTGGTAAGATGTTCAACATGTACTAAATAAATAAAATAAGGTAAAAAATAAAATTCGTAGAAGTGAGGTAGTAGGACCCTATGATATGGCTACAGTTAGTGTAAGAAAGTAACAACTTCTGTATACATGTGTACATACAGAGCTTATATGTCTGGGGACAATTTGTGAAAGAATTCTTAAGATCCCTCTTGAGTTGGCACGGACTACACAAGTCTTTTAAGTAAGAAACTTAAACTTTTAAATTTACAGTCTTTGGAGTTTTTGAAACTTTTTTTTTATAAGTACATACTAATTGTTTTTAAGTGAAAGCCATACGAGCTAACATTTGGAACCACATTATAAGGAGATTGAGGGGACAGTGTGGGCACAGATCCTGACAGGAGGAGGTAATATAAAAAAGTATCCTTCTACTCTACAGAGTTGTATGCTTTTTATAAAGATTATTGGTCTGGTTCCATTGAAAGGGGCCCAACCTCCAAAGATTTGAGAATAAAGACCTCGTGACACCATGAGCCCTGTCCCTGCCAGGTGTCTGTGCTCCTCAGAAGCCCATCTAGGGGACAGAACCTCCAGAGAGGAATGAATGGAAGGTGTTGTCCTTATCCAGAACATTTCGTCCAAGAAATGGGGCTGTCTAAACTCTGCTCATTGAGAGTTTTACGCAGTGGTTAGAAGGGCAGGTTCAGGAACCAGATTGCTGTGTTCAAAAGGCAACTCTACTATGGTCAAGTTACTTAATCCTTACCTCGGTTTCCTGACATGTAAAATGGGGATAATACTACCTATTTCATTTGGAGTGGTGAGAACTAAATGAGTGATTATTATGAGTAAAGAGCTCAGAGCTGTGCCTGCACATAAGTACTAGAAAAATCCTTGTTGTTCTTGTTCCCTTGTTATTGCTATTTGACTGGGGAGAAGTACTGGAATGCTCTAAAAATATGATTAAAAATTTGGCCTTAACTTGTACATTTTATTTTACACATGCTACTTTTTTTAAAAAAGATTTTATTTATTTATTTGACAGACAGAAATTACAAGTAGGCAGAGAGGCAGGCAGAGAGAAAGAGGGGGAAGCAGGCTCCCTGCTGAGCAGAGAGCCCGACGCGGGGCTTGATCCCAGGACCCTGAGATCATGACCTGAGCCGAAGGCAGAGGCTTTAACCCACTGAGCCACCCAGGCGCCCACATGCTACTTTACACAGAACATACTGCTGTGACAGTAAAGCGTAAGTGGAATATATATGCATTGAGTCACTCTTGTATACACTTATTTATGGAAGTATTGAAGAAATGTGGTATCCAACTTACCTTTCTTTCTTTTCTCCTAATGTCTCTTTTTTCCCTGGCTGCTTTTCAGATTTTTCTCTTTCTTACTGGTTTTAAAGAATTTGGTTGTGATTTGCCTAGAATTATGGGTTTTTCCCCCACCATGTCTCTTGTATTTGGATCC
This sequence comes from Meles meles, assembly GCF_922984935.1. Lineage (NCBI taxonomy): Eukaryota > Metazoa > Chordata > Mammalia > Carnivora > Mustelidae > Meles > Meles meles. Next base: position 44,739,055 of record NC_060068.1, read on the forward strand.
ATTGGGATTTTTTTTAGATTTGTGGTGTTATAGTTTTCATCAAATTTGGAAAAATTTTGGTCATAATTTCTTTAAATATATTTGTCTTTTCCGCTAGCCCCAGTCTCCTGTCTCTGCTCTCCTGTGGGGACTCCAATTATACATATATTCTTCTCTTTCAATTTGTCCCATAGTTTACCAATGCTCTGTGTAGCTATTTTTTAGTTTTTGTTCCCTTTTTTTTTCATTTGGGACAGTTTCTGTTTCTGCATCTTTAAGCTCCCTTAGCTTTTCTTCTGCAGTGTCTAGTCTGTTTAAATCCCATCCAGTGTATTTGTTTTAATTATTGATGTTGTTGATTTCATCAGTGGGACCCAGACTTGCTGTGTGTCTTTTTAGTATCTCCCATCGTCATGGTCACGCTTTCCTCTGGATTTCTATATAGAAGAAATTGCCTTGTAATAGTGATTTTAATGCTTTTATCTACTGATTTGATCATCTGTGTGATTTCTGGATCAGTTTCTATTGACTGGTTTTTCTTCTTATTGTGAGTTGTATTTTCCTGCCTCTTTTTTTTTCTTTAATTTTAGGATTGTCTTTATTTATTTATTTTTTATTAACGTATTTTTATTAACATATTCTTTGTTTCAGGGGTACATGTCTGTGAATCATCAGTCTTACACAATTCATAGCACTTACCATAGCACATACCCTCCCCCATCCCCCAGCCACCCCATCTCTCCCACTGCCCCCCTTTCCTTCTTCTTTTTGATGGGATGCCAGACCCTGTGAACTTTATCTTGTTAGGTACTAGATATTTTTATATTCCTAAAAATATTCTTGAACTTTGTCCTGGCATGTGGTTAAGTTACTTGGAAAGAGTTTATATTCTTTAGGTCTTGTTTTAAGCTTTTTTTTTAAAATATACTGGACTAAAAGAGCTGTTAATCTACTGTTAATTTTGTCCTACTACTAAAGCAAGACGTTTTTGAGAACTCTAACTAATGTTTCATGAATGATGAGGTTTTCTACCCTGGCATTTGGTAACAGGCTATATGCCCAGTTCTCTGTGAGCTCTGAACACTCTTCTTGCTAAGTCTTCTTATCCTTGGGTAAGTTTCCCCAATCCTACGTGTTGACAAGGGTTCAGCTAAATGCTGGAGGGAGACCTCTGGCAGGTCGCTGGAGTCCTCTCTGTGCGCAGCTCACTCTGTCGCAGTACTCTGTCCATGGAACTGGCTTCCCCTCACTTCCCCTCAGGGCTCTGACTGGGTAACCACAGGGCTCAACTTTGTTTCTTTTGTCTCTCACTCTTCTTCATTTCCTCATGTCTGATGTCTTGAGAGCCATATCTTTCCCACATATTTTGAGTTGTTTCTGGTGGGGGAGTAAATCTGCTCCCTGTAACACCATCTTGACCAGACTTGGAAATCACCCTGCTCTAGGCTTTAATTTTTTAAAAAAATCTGTAAACAGAAATTTAAAAAAAAAAAAAAAAAAAGTCCTTGTCCACCCACTCCCAGTCTGAAATTCCAGAGGAAGCTACATTCAACTTTTCTGGGCATTTGTGTCCAGATATTGTACCTCTCACTGCCACTCTGCCTGGGGAGACCTTCTCTGACAGTATGCTGTCTGAAACAACACCCTCGTTCAGCTCTGTGTCATTACCCTGCTGCCTTGTTCTCCACAGGGCTTTTCATTTCCTGACTTCATTGTATTCATTCATATATTTATAGTCGACCTCCCTCGCCGGTTCGGATAGATGCGCCTGGAAGCCTGAGCTCTTGCCTCTTTTGTTCACTGCTGAATCCCCAGAGCCTAGAGCAACCCCTGAGTGCATTGCAGCCCCTCAGCAAATATCTGCTAAATAAATGAACGAATGAATGAATGAATGAATACCAGACACTGTGCTGCAGGCTTTCCCAGCATTCCTTGTGCTGTCCCTACCTTAGAGGTAGGTAATCGCTACTCTGAGTTTGCCAAAAGAACAAAGCAGGAGAAAGATTTTCCAGGGAGCAGAGACACCATGTATCAGAAACTTACTAAAAAAACAAAAACAAAAAAAACCAAAAACAAAACCCAACAACAACAACAAAAAGAAACTACAGCTGTGGAATTCAGGAAAATAAGATTTATTACATTGGTTCCATTTCTTCCTTCACTTTGCCCTGGAAATTCTGATTAACCAGCTTCCTTCCCAAGATATGAAATTTAAAAGAAGTCTGAACAATATAAGGTATAGGGTACATTTTTGAAGTAGCAACAAAAGAAAAATATGAGCATGAAAATGTACCATGCAGGTACATGTGTGGTGTGTGTGTGTGTGCGTGTGCGTGTGTGTCCAAACTACCCCCCCCACCCCCCCATAAACTGAGTGACTGAAGAGTAACTGTGGAACTTGGAAATGGAGCCGTCTGGTCGATAGAAGGGATGACGTTCCATGAGGCAGCTGCTGTGTAATGTGTCTCATCCCCGGCCTTCAAGAGGATGATCCGGTAGGTTGAGCCTTTCCGAGTCTTCAGCTTTCTGCTTCTGTGGCTTCTGCAGCAAACGTACCAATTAAAGTGGTGGGTTTTATGATGACGCCCCCCCCCCCTTAACTGGACTCGGAGCATGACTTCATTTCTTTCCTGCCGTTCTGCAGATGGAAAGGACTTCTCCTGCTCCCACATTGTCCTGATTTAACTCTGGGGCCCGACGCTAAAAAGGCACTCTGTGTCCTATTAACCAAGCCCGTGTGTTGAAGCTGAGCTTCTCGTGTTCGTGTTTCTCAGGGTGTTTCCCTCCTCCTCTTCCTGGCAGCGTCTTTGAAGGAGGGGAGATTTCTTTGGTGAATTAGTGAACAGAATATTTTTCTTAAAAATAGTAGACACACATCTGAGACTTGGAAGCATATGGATCTGGTTTTAGAAGAGAGTATTTTCACAAATTGACCAAAGGAAAGCATTTTTTAAGGAGGTTTCTTGAAAAACCAAATGTTAGTATAAGATATTGATTGAACTGGTAAATATTTACCAACTGCTTTAATAAAAGCAGGTTTCTTCAGCTGAGTCATATGACACAAGATTTTGTTTCTGATTCTAAAAAGTACAAATCTACAAACACATTATGCGTGTGACATAATTTTGTCTTTTCAAGAAAAGTCATACTTACGAGTTAGAGGGAGCAAGGTAGAGCCATACGGAATGTGTTTTCATAATGACAGTGTGCGCCCTTGTGTTTCATGAGCTAACGTAAGTTTTCTTTAGAATTAAAGTCAGCATGCTTCTAATACGTTCTGGTGTCCTGTGACCTCAACTCTGGTTTTTTCCAGAAGAGCAACTGAAACAAGAAATTAGGCTTACGAACTCATTGAACAATATCCATCTTCTTGGCGTCGTCCACAACTTGCTCAGCAAAACAGGAGTCAGAGACACCCTTTTGAAAATAACAGATCACCTTCTCTTCCGTTCTCACCAAGCGTCCTGCCCTCACCCCGTCTGAACATTGTGTTTCCATCAGCATTTCACAATCTTTCTCATCCCTTGCTCCCAGTCTTGACCCGCTGACCTAAGAATCAAGAGAATGTCATGTTAGCGCCTACTAATTAGCGCACTCAGAGAGCCTTTTCTTCTGGCCTTTCAACCTCCTGGAGGTGGGAGCACAGGCTGTCACTGGCATCATGCCGGGAAAATGAGCCTTTACTACATTTTCCCTGTTTTGCAAACAGCAGAATAAGGCCCAGCGGAGACTAGAGATGAATATGCAGGTTAGGAAGAAATTAACCTAAAATGCACTGCCATTTGCCTGATTGTCTTAGAGATGACACAGCACGGCCGTCATCGTCCTCATACCCGTAATGGGATTCTGGGGCCCGTCCCTTCTCCCAGGCTCTCATTCTTGTCCAAATGCTTTATTTCGATACCATCAAACCCGTTTGGTGAAACAATCTTAAGGGAGGAATGTGCTCTGATTAGAAAGTTAAGGAGCCTGTGAACGCGTTTCAGTTTCTGTTAGACACGTTAAGGGGATACTTCAGTTTGTACTAACTAAAGCATTTGGCCTGAGCACTCATTAATCAGTGCTGTTGGCCCAGGGTCTCCTGAGCCTTCTGGGTTTTGGGGGATCAGCTACTGTAATTAAAGGGATGAAATATATCACGGTCACAAACTTACCACATCAGACAATTGAGGGTTTTGAACTGGTGGAATTAATCTTTTTAATTTTTTTTTTCCTTAGGTGTTTAAGATAGAAGTGTTAATGAATGGAAGAAAACACTTTGTTGAAAAAAGGTACAGCGAATTTCACGCCTTGCACAAAAAGGTAAATTTTTCTTCCCCTTTTTCCTTATACGGTAGATGCTCTAAGGTTGAAACTGCTTTCTGTGTTTTCTGAGAGCACGAGTAGTTCTTGGCACAGTAGGATTTCTTTGATCATAGATTAAGTTTTCTTTTCAATTATTTAGTCCCCTGAAAGTGCACTTCCTGAGGAGGTGGGTTTTCTGTTCAGATCTTTTACCTAAATAGATGGGAGTTGCAAGCTTTTGCAGGAATTTGAGAGGTTCACAGAGAATCAGACTCAGACCTGACTCTTTCCATGAAGTAGACCTCACGTGCTTCACAAGGAGAGAAGGAAGCAGATGGTGATCGTGTGGGGAGAAATTTATTAAAAGCGGTGGACACTTACACGTTCCTGGAAAAGATAACACGTGGCGCGTGTATTCAAGGACTCTTTGGTGAACGTGTGTAAGGGGAACACGTATCATTCTTTTGCATTGTAAAGGCCACCGGACAAGTTTGAGTTCTTGGATTCATAACGTTACAAGTCTTAGAGAAAAGACACAAGAATACAGGAAGAGTGGCTGAGTTTGGGGAGAAAGAGTAAAGAATAGAAGGGTGAATATTTTTTTGTTTTCTGCCAAAATTTAATGTTTTGCAGGTTAGGAATTATTACTGAGGGGTTAACATTACCTTGATAACGGGACCTAGCTTGTGAATGTATATACAAGTGTATGTGTTTGCACGTACGTGTAAATGTGTGCCCTGATTCATTTTCTTCACTTCTGTCACTTTATTAGGTAAGAAGTTAGACGGGAAGATACTAAGTAAATACGTTAAGAAAGATAGTCTATTCTTTTAATTTCATTGAAGACCTCTTAAAGTTTCTGGGAACTGTTAGCATATAAATAACATGACAATGTGCTTATTCTGTATTAAAAGTTTCTTAGTGTTCCTTTAAAAATTAGATTTCTCACTTCTTTTTTTCCTTTAAGTCGGGAGAGTGGAATATTGAGTATAAACTTTAACAGGATATTACAGAGAAATTAGTGAAACTCTTTCCCTCTGTATACTTTTCTCTTATGATGGCAAGGGATAATATACATGTCATTCTTCTGTTAAAATTTTGTTAAATCCAGCTTTGCTTCCAAAAGAAACAGTGCAGGTGGATATGGATTTAGACCAGATGTTGCCGTTAGCCTTTATAAAACTCCTACCCGGGGGTCTTAAAGAGGAACAAACTTGGAATCTGGGTCTCCATGCCTTCTTGAGGGATTGTTTTGGCTTGCTTGTGTTTCAAGGAAACAGATTCTGGGGAGATTTCTGCAGGGTACTGCATGAAATAAATTCCTACACTAAGATTAAAACCAGAACCCCAACCCCTGCTCAGCCTTTCAAGAGCCAAGAATGGACCAAGGGGCCTGTCAAAGGCAGGCTCCCTTCCTCACCTCCCAGCTCACCGTGACCTTGACACAACCTTGCCGTCCCCACCAGATACTCCTGGACCAACTCCACACCCGGCACAGCAGATGACTGCCAATTAGGCCCACCCTGCCCCAGAGGCTCCCATGCCACTCACCCCTGCAGGGTCCTTCCTCCTGTTCTCTAACGGGATTTTATTTTCTGCCCAAGATTGATAGGCAGTTCTCAGAAAATCAGAGTCAGAAAAAATTTCTAGGTTGTCTCAGACTCTTCCCTCAAATTCTGCAGTTCCTGTTAATAATTTTAGCTATTCCTGTAATCATATCAGTAGGCCTACCAGAGTTGAGAGTAGAAATTCTCAATTTTCTCAGTTTTGCATGTCTAAAACATCCTGACAGCCTGGTGGGGGGTATTCAGGAGGGCACATATTGCATGGAGCGCGGAGTGTGGTGCATTAACAATGAGTCCTGGAACCCTGAAAAGATAAGAGGAAGTTAAAACATAAAAAATAAAAATAAAAATAAAGCATCCCGACAAAGATGTAGAGATAAAAATAGCTTCATAAGGCAGAGCTGTAGTTATATGCTTACTTACTTCTACATTGCAGCACAGAAAGCAGCTGCCGGATGTCTCCTTTCCTTGCCCAGTGCAATTGTATGTGATCTGGCTTAAAGGTGACTATAGAGGATAGCTAAGTATAGATCATGGTAGGATGTGAAAAAAGCAGAAATCTGTCGCCTTGACTGGAAAACTGTGTTACGGATGAAAATCAGCAAAAAATTTGCTCAGAATACACAGGTTTTATTGCTTGCTACCATGATGTTGTATAGTTTCACTGTTTTATGACCGTTTGGATACCCCTGTTTACATATTTGAATTTTGTGATGTGTTTTAAGTGTTATATTTTTATATGTTTATGTTATATTTTTATATATTTGTATTTTCCTTTTATATTCAGTCAAATCTCTTATTTAATCTTCCGGAAATACTCACCCTTTTCGGCAGTCTGTGCAATTTGCTGTGTGGTCAGTGTCCTGGTCTTTCTGACATTTTACATTGTATTTCTTACTTGGTAAGCGTGTTTGCCTGTGTCCCCATGTTAATTCTAAAATGATGCATGAGTTCTTTACCAAGCTCTTTGCGTCTTTAGAATAATGGGCACATAGATCTTCTCCATACTCTAGAGGCAGACAAGTGTGCCTCCTGGCTTATTGTCAGACTAATTTTGAGGCAGAAACTAAGACCGTTAACCCATTTCACAGTTCGTGTGGTCATCTAAGGAAAGTTCTAAATGATTATTACTCCCCCCCAATTTTTATAATTGTTGATATTAAAATATGAAGATAATATCCCAGTTGTTCACACATTTCTTAGGATTTCTTTCTATTTGTTGAAAACATTCAGGAGGTGGTTTTTTGTTTTTTTTGTTTTTCCTTTCCAATAAATTTTAGACTATAAACCTAAACTTTGCAAAAAGTTTGGGGTCAGGGAAATTATCTGTTGTTACCGACACATATTTCTACTATCATACTATAATTCCTCTTTTCCTTTGTTTCTTGAAAAATTTTTTAAAGATTTTATTTTTAAGGCTAAAATTAAGAAGTCAGGGAATGACAGATGCTGGCGAGGATGTGGAGAAAGGGAAACCCTCCTACACTGTTGGTGGGAATGCAAGCTGGTGCAACCACCCTGGAAAACAGCATGGAGGTTCCTCAAAAAGTTGAAAATAGAACTACCCTACAACCCAGCAATTGCACTACTGGGTATTTACCCTAAAGATACAAAAGTAGTGATCCGAAGGGGCATGTGCACCCGAATATTTATAACAGCAATGTCCACAATAGCCAAACTATGGAAAGAACCTAGATGTCCATCAACAGATGAATGGATAAAGAAGATGTGGTATATACATACAATGGAATACTATGCAGCCATCAAAAGAAATGAAATCTTGCCATTTGCAACGACGTGGATAGAACTAGAGGGTATTATGCTTAGCCAAATAAGTCAATCGGAGAAAGACAACTATCATATGATCTCCCTGATATGAGGAAGTGGAGATGCAGCAAGAGGGGCTTGGGGGGAGGAAAAGAATAAATGAAACAAGATGGGATCAGGAGGGAGACAAACCATAAGAGACTCGTAATCTCACCAAACAAACTGAGGGTTGCTGAGGGGAGGGGGGTAGAGAGAGGGTGGTGGGGTTATGGACATTGGGGAGGGTATTTGCTATGGTGAGTGCTGTGAAGTGTGTAAACCTGACGATTCACAGACCTGTACCCCTGGGGCTAATAATACATTGTATGTTTATAAAAAAAACAAAAGAAAATCATCACAAGGAAAAAAAAAGATTTTATTTTTAAGCAATCTCTACACCCAACCTAAGGCTCGAAATTGCAACCCTGAGATTAAGAGTCATTTACTCTGCTGACAGCCAGAAGCCCCTCTTTTCTTGAACCTTTTTTAGTAAAGCAAATGCTTCTGTGCTAACCGTGTTCCAGCGTGGTGACAATTCTAGTGCAGAAGTTCAGTGTGTAGTTCTTTAGAGCCAGAATGTCCCTGAGCCTGCCTTTACCTCTTCCTGGATCTTAAGTCCTTGGAGCAAATTGCATGGTCTTCCTAAGTCTCAGGTTCTCCATGTGTAGGATAGGAATAATGACAGTACTAACTTCCTAGGGTTACTTTATGAACTAAAGGAGATTGTATGCATCACATGGTTCATTTCCAATCATTTTTTAAAGGTATTTGTTTGAGAGAGTGAGGGTAAGAGAGCACAAGCAGGGGAGCGGCAGAGGGAAGCAGGCGTCCCACTAAGCAGGGAGCCTGATGCAGGGCTCTATCCCAGGACCCTGAGATGATGACCTGAGCCGAAGGCAGACGCTTAACCAACTGAGCCACTCAGGCTCCCTGGTAAATTTCCAATTATTGATAGCTTTCATGAGATCTAATCTTTTCTGTACTCGAGATGGTTTCCTTACACTCGATGATAAAAAGAAGCCTGCTCTATCAAAGGGTTTGCATGTTTTTATAGCCCCTGATGTATATTGCCAAATGATGCTTCAAAATGGTTATAGCAGATTTTAAAACGCAACTGGCATATTTGAAAGTATCACAAAATCTTAACAGGTTTGAATATCCCCCCCCCCCCGAAATTATATTTATGTATGTGGCCTTGCTGCTGTTTTCCTTGGTAGGCCTTCAGTTTGTTTATTAGACATTGTAGTCCCTCTTTTGTCTCTCTGCAGTGGTCTCATTTGTTCTTGCCCATTAGTTTGCGTGGCTTGGTAATAATAACACATTCGCCATTGGCTGGATGTATTTTTCACGCAGGACCTCATGGCTATGACATTTATTTTAATTTACAAAAGCTTTAAATTGGTATGCTCTCTGTTAGGTCAGTTCTCCCTCTTTGCAATTTTGGGTCACATCAGTCATTTCTTCCAGAGCTATGAGGAGTATTTGATTCCTTTTTCTTTTAGCTTTTCCTGGTGGGTGTGTTTCACAGTGAGCACTTTGAACCCCCAGAATCAGCACAGCATTGACTGAAGTGCTGATTCTGGGTATTACCCAGCCAAGCCCAGTCATCTGCCTGTTCAACCAGCATCCCACATGATGAGGCATCCCAGTGCCTCTTGAAGTCTGACAGGTCCTATTGTGTGGTTCTATGTTTAGTCACTTCTCTTCAACAACCCTCCTCACCCACCCTCTCCCATCACAGGCGCTGAGGCCACAAGGTCCGAAACCCTGAGGTGACTCTCACGCCTTTCTCTTACCTCCCGTATTCACAGGGTCATCAAGTACCATTGATTGAGTCCCCTGAGTCCTCAAAATTTTACACTATGCACCGTTTAACTTACCCCTTTCTCCTCTGCCCTCTCAAGCCAATGTCTTACCATTTTATAAGCATTGCTTTGTTTCTGATCCTTGTCTTCTGATTCACACTTTGCTACAGATCAGTTTCCCTAAAGCACCATTTCATTCCATTCTTCATTCTTTCCTTCTTCATTCGTTCTTCATTCATCCTTCTCCATTCCCAAATACATTGCAATGTCTCTGTGTTGTCAACCATATCGTGGACCTTGACCCTCAAGGCCAGTAATCTTAGACTCTCTATAGTTTCCTAAGTAGTTCCTCCTGGGAGGCTCTGGAAGAGAATCGTTTCCCTGCCTTTCCCAGCATCTAGAAGCTGCTCACAGTCTGTGGTTTGTGGCCTCTTCCATCTCGAACGCCAGCAGTAAGTCCCCTGCAGATTCTGTTTCTGTCTTCATCTGTCCGGTCCTCGCATCTCCCCTCTCTGACGGGGACACTTCGGCCTCTCCATTGAGATTACATTGGTGGTAACTGCATAATCCCGGATAATGTCTCGATCTCAAGAGGCTTGATTTAATCCCACCCTTCAGCCATGTACTGTGACACGGTGTCAGGTTCCGAGGACCCGGAGTGGACATCTTTGGGGAGAACCATTATTGTGTCAACCACAATCCTGTTTTCTGGTTGACCTTATTTCTCACTTTCTCGTAAGGAGACAGCAATGGCCACCAAGCCAGTCTCCCCATTCACTCCAGTGTATGAAAATCACTTTTTCTGTCTTTGCTATGCCGTGTGGCAAAGAGGTCCTTAAAATTTGGTTGTCCCTAAGTCTTGTCCAACTAGAAGATGCATTTTTTATAAAAGGGACCATATCTTATCTTTTGTATCTTCCTTACTGCCTGCTAGTGTTGGGCTCTTATTGGGCGGTAAATATTTGGCAAATGGGATGTTTGGAGGATAGTATGCATATTTATGGATTACCGGAGGAATAATTGGGGTGAAAAAAATGGGGTTTGAGCTCACTGTAATTTCCATCCCATGTTACACTTGGGAAGTCTGTTGGAGCTCTCCCATTCCTAGATGGGAAACCCATAACCTGCACCACACTGAAACCCAGGCAGGGCCCGATGTTGTTCGCTGTTCACTTTTCACATAGTATCCTTTTTAAAAATGAAGTGACACAGTTCTCTCCACACCACTCAGGCCCAGACCATGGTGACAGAGAGAGCCTTCAGCTTGCATGTGCTTCTCCTGGGCCCCTGCGACACCTGCCCACATCCCCTAGAGACAGGCAGTTTACCACTTGGAGTGGCGATCCTTGAGAACATCTCAACCTCCTTTAGCTCCCTAAGCCTGCGATCACGGGAGTGGGGAGACCAGCCTCGCCGGCCGGGCCAGCTGCCCAGTCTGTGCCTCCCCGGCTGTTGGCTCTCAGCTCCAGCCCGGAGGTCTCATGGACATAGGGAGCTGGTTCATCACTAAATAAACTGCCCTCATTCTTGTTACTCCCTCCTTTTGGCTTGAATAAAATACTACATTCTTGTATTTGAATTAACGAAGTACACATTTCAGAGGAACCCCAGAGCTGCCTTATGGGGTTAAACCGGACTATGACACATGGCTTGTGTTTCTAGAGGGAACTCTAGGGACGGAGGGAGGCCAAGGTGGAGTGAAAGATTGAATTTTACCCTAAAGGCTCCCCACTCTTCCCTTAACTTTTTTGTTCCATTTTCATCTTTTTATTCATGTGCTCTGGAAAGTATCTGTGTTCCTTTCTGGAAAATGGTCACTATTGCTACGCCTGGGTGGCCCAGTCCATTGAGCATCCCACTCTTGGTTTTGGCTCAGATCATGATCTCAGGGTCCTGGGATCCAGCCGCACGACCGGCTTGGAGCCCAGCAAGGAGTCTGCTTGAGATTCCTTCCCCCACCCCGTTCTTCTGCTCCTTCCCAACACTCATGCACACCCTCTCTCTTTCTCTCTCAAATAAGTAAATAAAATCTTTAAAAAAAATTAAAAAGAAAGAAAGAAAATGGTCCCTGTCACCACTGTATAAATGGCACATTTGCATGAAGTAAGTTCTGAGTATACTCTTCTCATGGTATAAAAAAGAAATAGACGGGCACCTGGCTGGCTGGCTCGGTCTGTGGAGCCTACAGCTCTTGATCCCCGGGTTGTGAGGAACAGTAAATCATCGGAGGGAATGGCAGACGAGTATTTATCTTGTGAGCAGCTGAGCCCTGCTGGAAACATATTGTCTTGGGTTTGTCTCTCCTCATCTAAAGCCATTCATTACTCACCTACAAATGCTGTCACAGGTCCCCGCAGCTACGATGATCGGCTTCCTGCACACTCCTGACGTAAATAAAAAGGAAAAGTGTTTTCAGGACTGTATCTTCAAGATTTAAAAAAGAGAGAAAGTGAGAGACAGATAATGGAGTTGATTTTCTATTTTACAATGTAAGAAATGTCATGATTCAGTAGTTCTAAAGGCAGTTTCTTTTAGCCTTAAACTGGAATTGAATAAGCTTATTACCACAGAATAATTGAGCATTTTGGGCTTTGTTCCTGTTTGAGAAATACCTCAAATGGTGTAGAGGTGAGATAAGTTATTTATTCCCTTACAGACAGTCATAAGTTGTTTCTCTCTCCTTCTCTGTCCCTCCTTCTCCCTCCCTTCCCCTCTTACCTCAATATTGGATCAGTCTCATCAGTAAATGAACATGGCATAGCATTTCCCATTTAACACAATAACACCCACCTTTGAGGGGCGCCTGGGTGGCTCAGTGCATTAAAGCCTCTGCCTTCAGCTCGGATCATGATCTCAGGGATCGAGCCCCGCATCGGGCTCTCTGCTCAGCAGGGAGCCTGCTTCCCTCTCTCTCTCTGCCTGCCTCTCTGCCTACTTGTGATCTCTCTCTGTCAAATAAATAAATAAAATCTTTAAAAAAAAAAAAAATAAAAAACCCCACCTTTGACTCCACACTTCTCTCCCATGTTGCCCCTATTACTCTCCTTTCTTGGCAGAATTCCTTGACAGAGGAGGCTCTCGTTTCCCACTTCTTACTCACCCTTTACCCTTGCTGGGCGCAGTCTGACCGTGCCCACTTCTTGGAACACTTTGCTGCCCAAACGTGTGGTTTCCGCCCCTGCTCAGTGAGGGACTGCCTGCTTTTCCACCCTGCCCCTCGGCGTTGGGGGTTCTCAGCCCCCATTGGAGTGGAACAGATCACCACACACTCAGCAGTATAAAACAAGATGACTGTATCCGCTCAGAGTTTCTTTGGGTCAGGATTCTGCACGTAGGTTTGCTGGGTTCTCTGCTTAGGGTCTCATCATGCCGACATCTGGTGTTGCCGAGTCTGTGGTCCCGTCTGGACTCAGGGTCCTCTCCCAAGCTCATTTTGGGGAGACTCTGTTTCTTACTGTTGTGGGACTGAGGTCCCTTTTTGCTCGCTGACTATTGGCCAGGGGTAGCTCTCAGCTCTTTGAGGCGACCCCCAAGTCGAAGCCATGGGGCTATCACATGGCAAAGCCTGTGGTCTGCTATAGGACCGCATCTCATAAAAGGTGACCTCAAGGGAGTGACTATCCCCTGCCATGTTCACAGATTCTGTCCGTACCCAAGGGAAGGGATACCATAGCACATGGACCAAGAGACGGGGTCTTGGGAGCTGTTCTAGGATTCTGCCATCACCGTAATTTTTTTTCCTGTCTGTGCCGACGGAGAAACTCCCACTGTCATATAGTTCCATGGCTCTGGATTCCACTTAGGTATCTAATGCCCAGATCTACGACCCCTATCGACCTGCCTACTGGTTATCTCTATTTGAGTGCCCGGTGGGCCTCCTGTTAAAATCACCAGAAGCAAACAATGGATTCCTTTATGCCAGGATTATTTTTGGTTGGATGTAACAGAAAGTTGACTAGGTTTCTTAAACAAGTGAGAGATGATTCTCACACAGCAACAAAACTAAAAGCAGGCAGTCCAAGCTGATGTAGTAATTCCACAGTATCGGGGGCACCTGGGTGGCTCAGTGGGTTAAGCCTCTGCCTCCGGCTCAGGTCATGATCTCAGGGTCCTGTAATCGAGTCCCGCATCGGGCTCTCTGCTCAGCAGGGAGCCTGCTTCCCCCCTCTTTCTGCTTGCCTCTCTGCCTACTTGTGATCTCTGTCCGTCAAATAAATAAGTAATTCCACAGTATCCATGTTCCAAGCTCCTTTTTTTTTTAATTTTATTTTAACCTTTGCACCTGCCTTGCATCCTTCTGGTTATATGTAGTCGCTGTCCCTCCAGCCTTGTTTCTGCATTTCTTTCAGGATGAAGGGCCATTTTCTTTTTTCTTTTCTTTTCTTTTTTTTTTTCTCTTCCTCTTCTTTTTTCTTTTCTTTGTTCTAAGCATCTCTTCTTTCTCCATATCCCCACAGCCTCTACTTGTCCTGTTTCCACTGTCAGGACCATAGATAGCCTAAATCACCCTGGTCTTTTGCCTGGATTTCTTCTGCAGAAGCTTCTGACCAGTCTCCCCACATTGACTCCCACCCTCTTACAGTGCATCTCGCTTATGAAATCTAGCATGACCTCCTTAAAGTAAATTTCTATGAGGTCATTCCCTTGCTGAAGACATTCACGAAGCTTCCCATATAAAATGAACACAACTTCCTGCGTAACCTCCAAGGCCCTACAGTGTGCAGTGCCGCCTCCCTGAACCCGTCTCCTCCTGGCTGTGTCCCGAACACCAGGCTCGGCCCCTGCTCCCCATTGGTCCATCTGCTGTCACGTTCCTTCGCCAGCTCCTTCCCTGGCTCCCCACCTGCATGATTCCCACCGCTCCTCAGACATTCCCATCTCACACAGTCCTTCAGCTCCCACCCTTTTCTGTTACTATCTGCGCCCACCCTGTTTTATTACCTCGTGTATTGTTTCTTGTCTTTTCCTGGTATGTGAGCCCCACACGCACCAGGAGTGTCTCTAGCCCTGGACTGACATGGAGGAGAAGCTCAGTGTCTTCTGCTCCACCACTGCCTTCAGGGGCTCTTGCTCCCTCCAGAACTGATCTTTTCTAATAGCGGATTATCTCCTTGATTATTCATCTTCCCGTATTATTTACTGCATGGAAGCAACCTTCTCCCAGAAAGTCCCCTCTCCAAATCTGCTGTCCTGCGATTCCCTTCCTCAGACGGATGGGGCAGAGCTTTGAGTCCTGATCCTCTTTTTCTTCTTTGCTTTAAGCCATTTTCTGGAGTTACAGCCTTAGCTTCCTTTGTATAGAAGAAGCCATAGAAGGTCAAGGTGCCCAGTGTGTTCTTAATCTGAAGATCTGTATGAAGTCACATAATTCTTCCATCATTTCTTTGAGAATTTCTTTTCTCCTTTATGGAATGCTTATTGATTTTTTTTATTAACCTTCCTGGATTAATCCTCATGGTATTTTTCTTTTCACCTAACTTTGCCCTCTCTCTCTTTGTTGTACAGTCTGAGAGACGTCTATGACTGTATGTTCTACCTCTTTTAATTTTTTACTTCCATCTCATGTTTTTTTTATTTTCTAAAAAAAACTCATTCTTTTTTTTAAATAGCAACTCTTCTTGTTTTATAGAAGCAATATCTTCTCAAATCTCCCTGTAGGTACTAAGTAGGTATCAAAGATCTCCTCTGTTACTTGTTTTCTTTGCAGTTCATTGTTCCACTTGTTTTTCTTGTTCTTTCTTCTTCATAGTGCTGTCTTTGCTGACATAGCTAGCCTCAGTTGCCCATCCAACTAGAGGAATTATTCTTAGTGTTTGTCACTGGTACCTCTGCCTTGGGCACGCATGCCTGGTCCCTCTGTAGGGTGTATCAGCTGGAGGGGCTTCGTCATAGGGAGTGAGAGGAGAGAGCCAGCTGTTAGAGTGGGATCCCCACAACAGGATGAGTAGAATGGGATGCCATCATTCTGCCCAAATCTTTCATTCATTTTCCTGAGGGACACTGACCCTTTTTTATGGCGTAGGTGTATGAGTGCTAGAGATGCGGCCTGATTGCTAGCCCCTTGCTTATGGAGGGTAAGGGTAGAGTGTCCATTGGCATGAACCATGATGTTGTGCACGAACCATGTGTCATCCCTCTTCTTGGTTCTGCCCTCCTCTTACACCAGTTCCGAGCACAAATCTCTCAAGTCTGCTGAGAAGACGTGGGTCTCCACTCTTTGTGATTCCTTTCTTTCTTTCTTATTTATTTATTTATTTATTTGACAGAGAGAGATCACAAATAGGCAGAGAGGCAGGCAGAGGGAGAGGGGGAAGCAGGCTCGCTGCTGAGCAGAGAGCCCAATGTGGGGCTCGATCCCAGGACCCTGGGATCATGACCTGAGCTGAAGGCAGAGGCTTTAACCCACTGAGCCACCCAGGCGCCCCTATGATTCCTTTCTTGAGGTGGCCTGGCCAGGGGCTTTCTCCTCTGTTTTCTTCATTGACATACCCCTGCTTTCTGTCTTGTAGAAAGTTCTTGATCTCCTGGTAATTACTTCTTCTCTGCCCCTTTGGTTTCATTCTTCTATGTCCCATTACCTTTGGCTTTTTGCCTTTTTTTTTTTTTTCTTTCTTTTCTGGAAGTCTATCAAAATTAAATTCAGGTACATAAAACAGAAAGTCCAAATACCAGTACCCCTCCCTTGCTTCTGGGACCTGTAATAAATCTTGTGACTCTATGTCCTTTCCGTGGGTATAATGAAACCGTACCTTTAGTCAAAACAAGCCTGTGGGGTTCATTTCCCCAGTGTGGGAGCTCAGATGCCCAGGGCTTGTGCCCCTCCCTCAGCAGGTCATAAGCTATATATTCTTTTTTTTTTTTTTAAGATTTTCTTTTCTTTTTAAATAAGATTTTATTTATTTATGCGTGTGTGAGAGAGAGAGAGCAAGCACAAGCAGGCAGAAAGGCAGGCAGAGGCAAAGAGAGAAGCCGGCTCCCTGCTGAGCAGAGAGCCTGATATGGGACTCCATCGCAGAACTCTGGGATCATGACCTGAGCTGAAGGCAATGGCTTAACTGACTGAGCCACTCAGGCACCCCTAATCTGTATATTCTTAATCAGCTCTGGCTTCTCACTACAGTCTCAGTAGGTTTTCCAAGTTTTTAATTAGAACATTAAACTTCATTCTGCTTTAGTCAGTGTATCAGTTTCAATATTGCTGCGGTAACATATTAACGCAAACTTAGTGGCTTAAAACAAGACAGATTTACTTTTCTACCCTTCTTTTTTTTTTCATTTTTAATTTTTAAAATTTCCTTTCAGTGCATCAGAATTCATTGTTTATGCACCACTCCCAGTGCTCCATGCAATACGTGCCCTCCTTAATACCCACCACCAGGCTCACCCAAGCTCCCACCCCCCCCCCCTCGCCCCTTCAAAACCCTCAGATTGTTTTTCTGAGTCCATAGTCTTTCATGGTTCATCTCCCCCTCCAATTTCCCTCAGCTCCCTTCTCCTCTCCATCTCCCAGTGTCCTCCATGTTATTCCTTATGCTCCACAAATAAGTGAAACCATATGATGATTGACTCTCTCTGCTTGACTTATTTCACTCAGCATAATCTCCTCCAGTCCCGTCCATGTTGATACAAGAGTTAGGATGTTTACCCTTCTTGAGGTCAGAAGTCTGAAATGAGTTTCACTGGGCTAAAATCAAGGCATCACGAGACTGAAGGGAAGCATCCGTCCCCTTCCTTTCCAGCTTCTAGAGATCACCTGGGCTCTGGACCATTCCTCTGGGGTGGAAGCCAGCCATGTAGCATCTTCCAGACTCCCCCTGACTCTGACCCTCCTGCTTCCCCTTTACAAGGAATTTTACTATTACACTGAGCCCACCTGAATCATCTAGGAGAGTCACTCCGTTTTAAGACCCCTAATTTAATCACCTCTGCGAAGTCGCTGGCCGTGTAAAATAAAGTAACATTCACAGGTTAGGGTGTCAATGTCGTAGACAGGCTGAGCCTACCACAGGCAGCTCTAACTCAAGTTCCAAAAGGATTTTCCTTTTTTATGTGGTTCCTTCAGACTGCTGCCCAGAAAGGCTTAGCGGAGTACCATGATTTTTCTTGAACAGATTTTGGACCTAATTCTTAGGAGCATTGGAAGCATCAGTCTTTCTCTTTTAAAAAGCTAAAGTTCATTCTGTTCCAGACTTTTGAGAAACTTTCCAAATGGTGTGGTCTAATTTGCATGGCATTTCCAGCGGGATGGTTATAAACATTGCATTTTATTTGACTTTTTATGTGAACTAATATGTAGAAAGTCTTTTAATCAGAAACGTACTTCTTCTGAGCAAAATTTCCTTCTATTAATTGATTTTGGAAATTCTGAACTACTTTACCTCCATAATGATGCATTCACTAAACTTTTTTTTTTTTTTGCATTTACTGAACATACAGTTTTTCAGAAAAAAATAATTCTAGTGCGAAATACTAGATGATACCCAACCATAACAACTACCAGAAACCCAAAACTCTTATTCTGAAACCAGAACATTTAGGATAGCTAAACAATTTTTTAAAGATTTATTTTATTTTATTTATTTGAGAGAGAGAAAGAAAGAACAAACAGTGGGGGAGAGAGACTCTCCAGCAGGCTCTGCTGAGCAGGGAGCATGACACAGAGCTTGATCCCTGGATTCTGAGATCAAGACCTGAGCTGAAACCAGGAGTCAGACCCTCAACCAACTGAGCCACCCAGGTGCTGCTAAGAGCTTTTTAACAGAATTTAAATATAATTACATTTTCTTCTGTCTTTTTATTGGAGATAGTAGTGGTTCATTTTCTTTTATTGGCTTTCCCTCCTCAAAGAATGTGTTTATAACTGAGACATTTTTTTTTCCTGTTTCTGTCTTTATAGCTGAAGAAATGTATAAAAACTCCAGAAATCCCTTCTAAACATGTTAGGAACTGGGTCCCAAAGGTCTTGGAACAACGGCGACAAGGTTTGGAAACATATTTACAGGTAAGACATGTTTAGATCTTCAGTTAATATAATGTAACTTAAATAAACTTGTATCTCAGTATTTTATTCTCACAACTTATGGTGAGATGCAAAGTACATCAAGCAAACATTAATTCTTGATTAAAATAAAAAAGGTTTAAAATTATAAATATGTTGTTGGTTCTTTTAGCTTTAATCAGCTTCTATTTGTAATAATGTGAATGGAGGAAGTGAAAATTGCGTGTCACCCTAAAAACCAATGGAGAGAGGGTCTTTCCATTTCTCAGTTCAACTCTACACATTACTGTGTCTTTGGGTTTTTGTTTTGTTTTGTTTTCTCTCCAAGATTTTGAGAGATGCTTTCTCCTAGCATTTGCTATGGGGCTAGCTATGGGGTTTAGGTTGCTGGGGACATAGAGAAACTGAATTTTTGTTGGCTCTGGCTAGTCCATCTGTGGAATCATATTGAGAATTGGAGTATAAAAATTGCCTCTGATGAGGGACCGACCTTTAAAATTAGAATGTGTGCTTTTAAACGAATGCATTCACATGCTCTTTTCTGCCACTGAGAGGAGCAAGCAGAACTATGGAAGTTGGAGGATAAGACAACACTTGTCTGGAGTGAAAAGGAAAAGCAAAAGGAACGTTAGAACAATGTCATCTTCTCTGTTTTCTGTTTTAAGATTTTATTTCATTATTCGACAGAAAGAGGGAAAGAGCAAGCACAAGGGGAACAGAGGCAGGGGAGAGGCAGGCAGAGGGAGAGAAGCAGGCCCCCCGCTGAGCAGGGAGCCCGATGCGGGGCTCGATCCCAGGACCCTGGGATCATGACCTGAGCTGAGGGCAGAGCTGAGGGCAGAGGCTTAACCGATGGAGCCACCCAGGCATGCCTGTTAGTTTCTCGGCTTTAAAATACAAAGGGCAGAGGCTTAGTATGAATATTCTATATCCTAGTTGATCCACAGAGCACCACAGAGGGCAGATGCAGGGACAGCTCTGGCCAGGTACTCAGCCACGACACTGATCCCCTGAGAGAGATGCATGGGAATGACCCAGTGAGTATGGCCGAGAGGATGAGGAAGAGAAGAGCTGGACCTCACCCAGGGGTTATGGCTTCGCCATGACGATCTCTCCCTCTGAGACATGTGATGTCGCAGAAACAGCAGCTCGTACCGTGCTTTCCTCGAATAATACCGCACGACCCCTTTCAGCTTTCACGCCAGAATAGATGCTGTGTAGACGAGTCGCTGGCGGCTCTGGGAAGCCAGCACACGGTGTGCGTGTCAGACTTTCTGGGTGATTGTGCCTGAATCGCTCTCGGTTAGAAGTTGTGGGGAAGCTGTCCCCGCAGGCTTGTACTCGGTGGTAAATTCAGACGACTCTCTCCCAGTACAAAGATGCCAGGAGTCTCCTGGTGGCCTTGTCTAGTCTTCCTGTCTTGACAGCGTTCAGCAAGGAAAGCTGACGTGCTGAAGGCCTGGCGAGCATCTGAGGAGGGCTCTCTGTACTGTTCTTGTGCTGCTTTGGGGCGCTGCGGACAGACCCTTCCCTGCGTCTCTCTGGAAGTGGGAGATGGAAGGAGACGGGGCCACAGATGACAGGAACGTGTGTGGCGGCGTTTTTGAGGCTGTGTATACGGGCCTGGGAGACTTCCAGAGATCCTGGCAACACTGTCGGGCAAAATCAAACCAAAAAAAACCACGAGACTTTAGACGTTGTATGCGAAGGGTAAGAATTCATGTTCTCTGTAATTAAACGAAATAGGTAAACAATGCATTCTTATAGGCCGCATTTTCCACAGATATTGTATATCTTCAGGCTTTCGCTGTGAAACGTGTTCCTCTTTCTCCTCCCGCTGAATTTGACACATGACTTCCATTACTCCTCAGTGTAAACAGTTTAAGTTTGTACTTGGGATGTAAATATGCCGATAAAATCATCTGGCACAGAGAGGAGTTTACAATGACTCTCAAATTGAGCTTAGAATTTTCTATTCTCAGAAATAGGGCTTGAAAGATGTGGTTAGGGACCGAGAGGGCTTGCTTCCTGCCGTGCATTTAATACTCATTTTCTTGTCGCTCGGGTCCCCAAGGAGGTCCAAGGAGCTCTCTCGTCTCCCTTCTCTTCCTGATTCTGTTTGAGGGCAGTGGGAGTTAGATGGAAGTTGCAAAGATGAGTGGGAATGTTTTATCAATGTCAAATGAAATGAAAACCCTGGCTCGCATGTCAGTTTTGGATATCTTTTGATGTTCAAGTCTCTGTAGGAGTAAGACAGTCTCGGCGTGCGCTGGACAGGATGGCCCTGTTCTGGCCCGTAAAACTGAGAAGGTGTTCACACCCCACCTCCGTAGCACCTAAAGCTCCCAGTGACATTAGAATGTTTTCCAGTCCAGCCCGCCTCTTGCCCCTCAGTTATGCTCAGGATTATCCTTCTGGCCTCAGTTTCCCAACAATAGAACAGGCAGATTAGCACTTGAGAGGGCCACAGAAAACAACTGTGCCCCTTGTCCAAAGATTGGCCAGTACCTTCAGGACCATGAGGGAGTGTGACAGCATTCCTAAGGTTGCCCCCACTGATCTTCTATTTTAGAGATGGAGAAACTGAGCCCTGGTGTGGTTACAAAACCTGCCTCGCTCCCTGGAGTTCATCAGTCAAAAACCTGGACTGAAATTTTAGTTTCTTAACTCCCTGGAGGCTCTTTCCATTCTGCATTGTGGATTTCCTAATGTCTCAGCCTTGACATAGTTTCACGTAAGGATATTATTTATTAATAATCATAAAAGAAAAGGCCGTATAATCATAAACGGTCACAATTTAATTAACTGAACCTCGACTCCCTTGATAGATTGGTGATTTTTTTTATTTTGTTTTTGTTTCTGTTTTGTTTTGTTTTTATTTTGATTGGTTATTTTTAAAATCTGTAACTTGAATATGTAGAATCCTGTGAAAACTGTCAGCATACATCTGTTTTCCCTGTTAAGTCATCTGCAGAGAAACCCACATCTTAAGAAGAGTGTATTACATTGGGGGGGGGGGTCCCAAAGTGATTTGGCCCTTGGACAAGATTTATAGAATACATCCTGCTTTTTTTTTTTTTATTTTATTTATTTGACACAGAGAGAGAGCACAAGCAGGGGGAGTGGCAGGCAGAGGGAAAGAGAGAAGCAAGCTTCCTGCCGAGCAAGGAGTCCATTGCAGGGCTCAATCCCAGGACCCCTGGGATCGTGACGTGAGGCAGATTCCTAACCAGCTGAGCCATCCCAGAATACATCCTGCTTTGAGATGACTTCCTGTTTTTACTGAGACCCCCTTTGAAATAAAAGTACAAAAACTCCACAAGGAATGAACCTCCACGGGTCCATGCATGGATAGGCAGGGGTAAAAGGGATCATCAGAGGACGAAAAATTTTCAACAACTTTCGAGAAGATGGAATGTTCTGCTAATGCATGAATGGATACAGCAGAGAGCAGAAAGCAGCAGCCCCGAAGGCCTGTGGTAGAGGCAGGAGGCTACCTGCCCGTGGCTTTGCTGGAGAATTTCTGGATTCAAAATCGGCAGGTGCAACTGAGAATCAGTGGGGCCATTCAGAGTGCACACATGGGACAGGTGGCCTGGCCACTTGTTCTCTATAGAATATAGGCAGCTTGATGTTTGTGACTGGGCCAAAATTATTTTCAGAGACTTCTCTGTGCAAAACAAAACAATACACCGAGATATTAAGTAGAATGACCCTATGGAGAGCTAAGGCTTCTCGTGTAGATAGTAGGGCCCCCAGTTCACAACCCTGTCCCTGCCAACTGAGCCCCGAGGACAGCTGACCACATTGCACGCTCCGCCCACACTGTCTTTCCACGTGGAAGGAGGTCCGACAGAGCCACAGAGGAAAACCCACACGCGCTCCGCCCCCGCCCCCGCCCCCCTGCTTGCTTCAGTGAGATCTGATGATAACCAGGGATCACCAGGCCTTTGAAGAACAAAAAAAGACCAAGATGAACTGAAACACTGGCTTGTCAGCATAGAGATACTTCACAACACAAAACATGTCCCCAGAATTGGTTTAATAAATCTAGAGAGCTGCCCCAAAGCGTAACATCCAAAAGATGACACTAGGAAATTATAAGTCGAGTGGTCGGGGACACAGAGGAGTTCTTGGGTTTTGTTGTGTCCTCCCACTGGAAGTATTATGTAGCTGCTCTCCATTTGGGAAACCATTCCCAAAAGTACAGATACAAAATCTCTCCACCAAAAGACAAGACACTGCAGATCTATCCGGGTCTAACATCCTGGAGTCCTAGAAAGAAAGAAGAGGGGAAACTACCAAAGTAGAGGAGGAGATAATCAAAGGAAAATAGTTGACCATTTCCCCAAGCTGGGGGCTGGGAGCCTGTAACGGAGATAAGGTGCAGAGCATCAAAAATGATGGAAACCCACCAAGGCTTAGACACAGTGGCAGAATATCAGTATGTCGGAGATGAAGATCCATCCATACTCTCCCAGAAAAGAAAAACAAATGGTGAGCAAGGTTGAGGTTCATTGGTGGCTTCATTTCCTTATCTGAGGCTGGCTTCCTAGGCGGGTCCCTCTCTCTTCTTCAGTAGCAACGTGAAATTAAAAGCTGGCTTGGTTTTTAGACAGCCATCATCCGTGGGAAGTTTGCATTCAGACCTTGTTGCGTCTGTTGCAATACTGAGAGATTTACGTTTCTGAGAAAGGGACCCACGTCTTAGGTCACTTCCTTAAGAACAGCAGAGGCTTATGTTTTCCTCTTTTTCATAAGGAGGGAACCACAGTTAAACATACAGGGAGGGGCAGCTGGGCGGTTCAGTCAGTTAAGCGTCTGACTTCGGCTCAAGTCCTGGCATCGAGCTCTATGTCTGGACTCGCTCCTCAGCGAGAATTCTGCTTCTCCCTCACGCTCCCCCTCTTCCCCCACTCATGCTCGCTCTCTCAAATAAATAAAGTCTTTAAAATCTATATATATACAGGAAGTGTTGGGAGGTAGGGTGAAGTGGCTCATAGAAATCATGATTAAGGATGATCTAAGCTAAAAAAAAGAAAAGCCTTAAAATTCACTGGAAGAAGATATTTGCCCAGCTGGTGTGGGGCGTGTTATCTAGTACACACAGACTGCTGTCTTCAGAAGACTCGATTACCTAGCTAGACTGCCTCTCATGTGTTTTTATTTTTTTTATTTATTTATTTTTTTAAAGATTTTATTTATTTATTTATTTGACAGCGAGAGAGAGAGAGATCACAGGTAGGCAGAGAGGCAGGCAGAGAGAGAGAGAGAGAGAGAGGGAAGTAGGCTCCCTGCCGAGCAGAGAGCCCGATGTGGGACTCGATCCCAGGACCCTGAGATCATGACCTGAGCCAAAGGCAGCGGCTTAACCCACTGAGCCACCCAGGCGCCCCTCTCATGTGTTTTTAAAATCATGCAAGACAGTGTACTGTTCTGTTGAGCCAGGAGTCTGCCATGGACCAGAGTTGTTTTGTTTTTTTTAACTCGGCCAGTAGTACACGGAGCATTTATTAAAATTGACGCTGTGGGCTTGACAGTGTGTCCTTACCAATTCTTGAGGCAGTGAGCTATAAGTTCTATATAAGTGAGCTATATGAAGTTTGCTAAGCACGCTAATCAATCAGACTTGGCTTGCTGATCTCTAAGAAGAAAGGTGTGTTAAAATGTCCCACTTACATTTCTGTGATTGCTCCTATGATAGAGCTAAGGGCGACCATCCCTGCTTTCTCCTGGCCCCTCTCTTCCTGAGTTTTTGCTTTTCTTGCCTGCTATTGGATTGGTGGCAGATTCCACCCCCCTCCCACCGCCTTTTTTCTCTTTCCATTTTCTCTCCTCTGTTAGTTTGTATCTGTTCTTGTCGAAGTTACCTGTTTTCTTTAGTCTCCTCCTGAACATGACAAGGACCTTGGGATGTTTCAAGTCTGATCACTCAAGATACGGGATGCTGGGTTGACAGCCTTTTTTTTTTTTTTTTTTTTTTTTTTTTTTTTTTTTTAGCACTTGGAAAATATTGTGCTGCTCCATTCTGGCTTCTGTGCCTTCTAAAAAAAAATCCACGGTCATATTATTGTTTCTCCTCTCTATGTAAGATGCTGTTTTAAGATGTTTCTTTTCAAGATTTTGTCTTTGTTATTGGAAGCTTAATTATGGTGTGTCTCAGTGCATATTGCTTTGGGTTTTTCTTGTTTGGAGTTCTCTTCTTTCTCTTCCCTTCCTGCTTTCTCCTCTCCCTCCAGGACTGTGATAATAGGAATACATGGATTTTTGCTCTGGTCCCACAGAGACCTGGGTCTTCTCTGTGGTTTTGTTTCAGACTTTTTCTCTCCATTGGTCAGATAAGGTCATTGCTGTTTTTCTATCTTTCCATTTGCTGTCTTTTTCCTCCGGTCCTTCCATCCTGCTATTGAACCTGGTCCACGGAGCTTTTTATTTTGGTCACTGTATTTTTCAGTTCTAAAATTCCCACTGATTCTTCTTTATAGCTTTTATTTCTGTGCTGACCCTCTATATTTCTTTTTTTTTTTTTTTTAAGATTTAATTTTTTATTTGACAGCATGCACAGGCAGTGGGCGGGGCAGAGGGAGGGTGAGAATTGGACTGCCAGTTGAGCAGGGAGCCCAACACGGGGCTTGACCCCAGACCCCTGGGATCATGACCTGAGCTGAAGGCAGACGCTTAATGATTGAGCCACCCAGGCGCTCCCCTTTATGTTTCTTTGTTGAGTTTTCATATTGTTTCTTTTGTTTCAGACGTGTTCATAATTACACACTGAAACATTGTTACCAAAGCTTCTCTACAGTCACTATCAGATAGTTCTAACATCTTTGTCTTCTCAGTGTTGGCATCTATTGATTGTCTTTTTCATTCAGTTTGAGATATTCCTGGATTTGATATGATAAATGGTTTCACTTGATTCCTGGACATTTTTGCATGATGTTATGAACTCTGGCTCTTATTTAAACCTCCTGTCTTGGGGCTCCTGGGTGGCTCAGTTGGTTAAGCATCTGTCTTTGGCTCAGGTTATGATCTCAGCAACCTGGGATGGAGTCCCACAATGGGCTTCCCTGCTCATCGGGGAGCCTGCTTCTCCCTCTTCCTCTGCTCCTCCCCCTTCTTGTGCTCTCTCTCCCTCTCTCTCTGACAAATAAATAACATCTTAAAAAAACATATTTAAACCTCCTGTGTTAGCTGTCCTTTTAATATGACACTGTTCAGTCCAGAGAAGGTGGGGTATGGAGGACTCTGGCTTTTTTCTGCCAGGTAAATGTAGAAGACCAGATTCCCCATTTGGCCTTCGTTGACTTCTGGGCTGGGAGCGGTGTCCTTCATGACTGCTAAGAGGACGGGAGTTCTGGCTCCCCACTATGTATCCACTGACCCTTGGATAGAGCACATTCCCGGCTTGGACAAGGGATGAGAGTCCTGGCTTCTTGGCTCCCTACTTGACATCTCTGATACCACCCTAGGATTGAGTGCCTTGTTGCAGCTTCATGAGGGTGGAAAGCTGGGCTTCCCACTGGGATTCCGCTTCCGGCTGAACCACCCCAGAACCCCCCGGCTTGAGTGGAAGTGGACCACCAGTCTTTTCTTTAGTGCTTGTGTTGAGTAGAGTGGTCAGTGTCTTAAGGTTTTCTGTCTTGCTAGGCTGTCTCTTTTCCAGTCTTTTCGCTAGAGGAAACAGACTCTTATCGGGGCTTGACTTGTCTGCCTCTCTTGGTATTGCCTGGCTTCTGGCTTTTTCTGCTCCAAGTCGAGATACATGAGGCAAAAGGAAAACCCAGGAAAGAGAAAAACTCACCATTGTGTCATTCATTAGATGCTGCAGATTTCATTTCTTCCCTCGACCTTAGATATAATGTTCACTGTAATGTGTGAGTTGTATTTGGCAGGAAGAAGAGTGAAAAGTGTATCTCTTCCATCCTAATAGAACTGGAAGTCTATCCTTTGACTTTAACGTTCTTTTTTTTTTCTATAGGGGTGCCTGGGTGGCTCAGTGGGTTAAAGCCTCTGCCTTTGGCTCAGGTCATGATCCCAGGGTCCTGGGATCGAGGCCCGTATCAGGCTCTCTGCTCAGCGGGGAGCCTGCTTCCCCCTCTCTCTCTGCCTGCCTTTCTGCCTACTTGTGATCTCTGTCTGTCAAATAAATAAATCTTTTTTAAAAAATAAATAAATAAGGATTTATTTATTTGACAGAGACAGAGATCACAAGTAGGCAGAGAGGCAGACTGAGAGAGAGGGGGAAGCAGGCTCCCTACTGAGCTGGGAGCCTGATGTGGAACTCGATCCCAGGACCCTGAGATCATGACCTGAGCCGAAGGCAGAGGCTTAACCCACTGAGGCACCCAGGCGCCCCAACTTTTAAGTTTTAATATTGTGTTTTTTTGTTTGAGAAATTCTCTTTGCTTTTTTTCCCCCTCCTAATCTGCTGGATGTTTGTGTGGGGGTCAGTCTGATCTTTTTGAGCACATTGTCTCAATTTTTCCTGAGAAAAATGGTAATCACCATTTACTATTTGAATCCAGTAGTCCATTTTTAGTGTTTTTATAATTTTAAGATTTTTTTAAATGAATAATTTACAGAAATTTAAATAAGGAGAAAAGTGGAAGACAACTTCACTAGAATTTTGATTGGAATTTCAACACAGCAAACCCAAAGTCAAAGTCTTAGTCTTTGTTTCCTCTGTTATAAAAGGGCAGCAGCATCCTTCAAACAGTATACTTAGCTGATGAATGGGTCATGAATTGTTACACATGAACCTGAAATATAAATCATCTTGTAAGCACTATAAAATCTTCAGATTAGATATATCTCTAATTAATATATACACGTTATGTGTGTGTGTGTGTGTGTGTGTGTGTGTATAAAATATGTTCCAGTTTATCATTTCTTCTGGTTCTTTTTCTTAGTCATGATTGTTGAAATCCGTATCTTTGGAAACCTTGGTGATCAGTAGATTTATTGAAGAGACAGTGACATATCTTTGCTGCATTATTGCAAAATACTTTCCTTTTTCGTTTCACAGTCACAACTAAAACGACTAAACTGTTTTTTAAAAATTCTTCACTGCTGTTTCCTTCCATCCACCTTTGTATATGCTTTTGTCAAATAAAAAAGCATTTGTTAAATAAATCTTGGTACACAAACATCCCAAAAAGTGGAAAAAATAGTGTTCCACATACTTTTAGCAAAATGAAATGGTCCAGGTTCTTGATGCAAAATAATGTATGGTAAGGTTCTTCCTTTTGAATGAACAGCTCCAAGAGAATACTGGATTTCCTTTTTCATCATTGATCCCTAAGTATGAGAAAATTCGTCTGTGATGGCGTCTGAAGTCTCACGATCTGTGATTTTCCCTATGCAAGGGATTTTGCTATATATCGTGGAAACCACTAGTCATATGTGGCTAAAGAACATTTGAACATTTGAAATGTGGCTGGTCTGAATCAAGATGTTCTACACAATAAACACAGATTACAAAAACTTAGTACAAAAAAGAATGTAAGATATCTCAATAGTTTTTATTTTTGAAGTCATATTTTGAAGTCACATTTGAAGTAATATTTTGTATTTATTGGTGAAACAAAATATATTTACTTGTTTCTTTTTACTTTTTTCTTGTGGCTACCAGAAAACTTAAATATTAAATATATATTTTAAATTTTTATAAGGTATATATGTGGTTTATAGTGTACTACTTATGTACACTGTGGTGCTCTCGAGTATTCCTGTCTCTGTTGTCATTGTCTGAGTCACCTAACAATTGGAAAACACTTTCCTCTGTCCATTTTTTTCTCTTTCCTATTTTGAGTATAAAAATTAAAATTTGAATATTTAACTGTGCTCATTGAAAACTTTGCAAGTAACTTCAAAGATGATGTCTCCAGGACACCTGGGTGTCTCAGTCAGGTAAGCGTCTGCCTTCGGTTCAGGTCATGATCCCAGGGGCCTTGGGATTGAATCCCACATGAGGTGGGGTGTGTGTGGGGGTGGGGGGGGTACCTGCTCAGCAGGGAGCCTGCTTCTCCGTCTCCCTTTGTCTTCCACCCTGCTCATGCTCTCTTCTGTCAAATAAATAAAATCTTAGGGCAAAAAAAAAAAGGTGATTTCCAGACATTGAAAGATGGTAAGTACTTTGGCAACATAGTAAGAAAGCTAAAGTGTGTCATAATGTTTCAATCACTCTATGAGAAGGGTAGGATAGGCAGAATTGAGCTAAGAACAACAGAGTAAGTGAAACTGAACTGAGATTCAACTCTCATGTTTTCAATGTTCACTTATCAGAGAGGGGCTCCCTCTTGCTTTATCTCAGCAAAATTGCAAAGCACTACAAATCATAACCTACTGGGATTGTGAGTGGTCAGAACTGGAAAGGTGAAGTTTAGAACAGGTTTCTGTTGAAGATCTTAGCATTATCTTTAAGTCAGTTTTACTTCGTAAAGCAGTTTTCTTGTCATTTTTCTCATTTATATAATCACCGATATTTACAAAGATGAAAATTTTCTTCTGTAAAATATTTTTTTAAAGATCTTATTCATTTATTTATTTGTCAGAGAGAGAGAGAGAGCACAAGCAGGCAGAGTGGCAGGCAGAGGCAGAGAGAGAAGCAGGCTCCCGGCTGAGCAAGGAGCCCAGTGCGGGACTCCGTCCCAGGACCCTGGAATTATGACCTGAGCCGACAGCAGCTTAACCAACCGAGCCATGCAGATGTCCCAACTTCTGTAAAATATTTTCATCCTTTCTTATTCCCCACCTTCCACTTTGGTGCTTTTCTCCCCCCCCCTTTTTTTTTAAGATTTTATTTATGTATTTGAGAGGGAGAGAGAGAGAGAGTGAGAGAGAACATGAGTGGGGAGAGGAACAGAGAGGGAGGGAGAAGGAGACTCCCCGCCCGCCAAGCAGGAGCTTGATCCCGGGTACCTGATACAGGGCTCGATCCTGGGACTCCAGAATCATCACCTGAGCGGAAGGCAGACGCTTAACCGACTGAACCACCCAGGCTCCCCCACTTTGGTGCTTTTAAGTTATTCACATGTATCTCTTACTTGCCATCCAGCTCTGAGGAGTAATTGAAAATTTCTGTTTTCATCCACCCGTGACAACAGGTTAATGTTTTGACGAAGGTGTGTAACGGAAGCCCTATGCTGTGCCCACAGTTACCCCACATCCTAGAGCTTATTAGGGCCTTAGAGCTTTGTGTTTCATTCACAAATGAAGAAGTGGTATAATGGCAGTTTGGGTTCTTACAAAGGCGTTCCTTTAAAATGCAACTGAAGTAAAGAACAAGATCTTACGTCTTGGGGGTGTGGAGGAGGGGTGCACTCGTGAAAGAGGGATGTACAGTTGGACTTTGGCAAAATCACCGGAAAAGCCTATAGAAGTAACAGTATCTATGAAGGTCCTGCTTATAACATGAGACACACTGTCCTTTGTTCTCATTAAAGATTGTGAGCGGTGTGTTAAATAATATTAATGGCTGGGATTGTCAGTACTTAACAGTACTTTCCCTGTACAAGTGATTTTATTGATCGATACCGACTCAATGTAACGGGAGCAGATTATTTTTACTGATTTTATCGAAACCTTAACCAAGTTTGTTAGTGCGCCACATATCTTTAAATAGATCTAGATGATGATGTAGATTAAGAAAAGCAAACCACCATCCATCTCTTTTTGATCTGTTAATAACTGAAATCCATCATTGCTAGCGAGTGTTTCTAGATTCTCTTGCGCGTACGTTTCTGTGGTGCCTGCTTAGAAATCCTGGAACCCTGTTTCAGCGGTTGGTTGTTTGTACAGGAAAACCCTAACCAGAATGTGGCAGACAGGTTTGTCCTCATAATTGGTGAAATAAAAGACAAAACAGGGAGAAGAAAAAACTTCGCAAGTCTGTTTCCTAAATTTCGTTTTTGTCGACAGTGACCTATAGGTTCTTAGGCTTTGTGATAGTTCTTTAAGACTTTTTTTTTGTGTTAAACTGAAGAAACTGTGAAAGCTGTAAATACTTAGCAGAGTATATGGTATTTCTTCTCATATGATTTAAAGATTTGTATTTTAGAGAGTTCTGGTACTTATTCTCAAATGTGTTTTATTTTTCTCCGTGATTTGCTTGCTTCCCCTGATCTCAAAATGACATGGACCCCATTTAAAATAATTCTTAGTACAGAGAAATTTTTTAAATTTTTGAAAGTAGCTATATATATTAATTCTTTAAAGAAAGCAGTACCCTTTACTTTTGATGGAATAAATTAAACTACTATTTTTAAATTTTTTATTAATTTTTAACAAATATTTTTAATTAATTAAATATTTAAAATTTTTTATTTATTTGAGATAAGACATTCTTGCTTCCTTTGGGTGGGTAAGCTTGCAGAAAAACCTGACCTACAGAGGATATCTATGGATAATGAGCCTTCAGAGATAATATAGGTCAGTGGACGTAAGGTCAGTAATGACAATTTGAGACGCTCTTGGAACCTCAAAAACATCCATGTTTCATGAAGAGGAATCTGTGTAGAAGGGAATGGACTGGAAATATGCACTCCAGTGCACTGAGACCCAAAGCTTGATCAGGCTTAAAACTTAAAACTTTGGGAAGTTTAAAACTATGAATTATTAAATATTGAATTATTAAATATTGATTAAATATTGCATTAAATATTATTAAATTGTATTATTAAAATATATTGTTTAATATTTAATAAATATTAATATTAATAATATTAATAAATTTAATATTAAATATGATACAATACAAAGATGATATAATTTATAATTATTAAATATTTTTAAAAATTCAACTTCTCAATAGTTTTAAGGTTAGGTTTAGTGCCCTAACCTAGAGCCTCGGGTTAACAAGGTGACTATTTGCAGCTCAGTCTGTCTGGGCTTCTTGGCAGGTTTGTTGTTTCTAGAAAGGGGCAGGGGAGATTTGGGGGTATTATCACACAGACTTGGAATGATTTCTGGAAAGCCAGCTCAAAGCACCTTCTACAAACACATAGTCACTGATGTCATTTCCTATATATGGACACAAAGCCATATACTGCTTTTTCTTCACATCCAAACTTCCATGAAAGTGCGCATGCTTTTTTTCTGATAAAAAAATAACACCCTGAGCTAACATTCTGTTTCTGTGAGTATTAGTTCTTTTAAGATGGCTGCAGTGGGCTTGAATCCCTCTTCGGTACTACAGTTTTCCATTCGGAGAAGGTTTTGGGAAGGCTCACGTTATTTTTGAGACTTTCCTCGTTTGTATTTTATCAAATGTGTGTGTGATGGACTCCTGAGTTTTAAAAGAACTGGCTTTCTTCGTGAGGTTCACTTTTAGCTTGAGGACCCCACCTTAATCAAAGGAAGATCACTACCTATCTGTTCCACAGTAATTTATTTTCTGATATCAATCATCTTTTTCTTCACAGACATCAAGAGTTCTCTCCTTGCAGATGAATATACAAAAATATGCATTTTTGTTATTGTTTTGATTTATACATGTGTGCCTATTCAAAAGCTTGGAAAAATGTAGAGAATAAAAATAAAAATAGGGATGCCTGCGTGGCACGGTAGGCTAAGTGTCTGCCTTCTGCTCAGGTCGTGATCCCAGGGACCTGGGATTGGGCTCCCTGCTTGGTGGACAGCTTGCTTCTCCCTCTCCCTCTCCTTTTCCCCCAGCTTGTGCTCTCTCTCTCTCTGTCTGTCAAATAAATAAATAAAATCTTTAAAAATAAAGAAATAAAAATAGAAATAATTGTCTGTAGTTCTTCTCCTCAGACCACTGTTAAGGAACCGGGGGCAGTTTTTCCTGACAGAGGACATTCGATGATATGTACAGGTAATTTTGGTTGTCAGAATTTGAGGATGGGGTGTTCATAGCTTCTAGAGGGTAGAGTCGGGGATGCTGCTAGAAATCTTACAATGCAAAAGACAGCCCTCAACAAATAGTCATTTGGTCCAGAACATTCATAGTGGCATGGCTGAGAAGCCCTGATAGAAACATCTCAAAATCAGAATGTGCTTCCTTTGCCTTATTTCTGTGTGTATTTGTAATCCTGTATTTTAGTATATTTGGTATGTCACCTCTAATGCTTGATAAGTTCTTCTTTTAAAAACCTGTCACAATCTGCATTGAGAAAAAAACAGAAACATAAAACCATATCATAGGCATTTACCATAACTGTGTTAAGTATTCCCCCAAGACAAGGTTTTTAAAAACATCTTAACTTTTTTTATTGCTGAAATTCTCGACATATAAAAAAATAGAATAATATAATAAAATTCCAGGTACCCATCATCTGTCCTTAATAATTATCAACTCAGGGACAGTCTTACATATATTCCCAAACATACCCCACCTTCCCATATTATTTTGGAAAAAAAAAAAAAAACTCACAGATGTCTTTTATCTATAAATATTTCAGTATGTATCTCTAATGGATAAAGGTTCTTTTTAAAAAACTATTTTAATAAAGGCTCCATAATATTCCGTCCTATGGATGCATTATAATTTAAGAGTCAGCTCTTAAATTTTTAAATTGTCTTTAATTTTCAAACTGGAGTGTTTGGGGTTTGTTGTTGTTGTTGTTGTAGATCTCCATATGGCGTATTCTCCTTGCGCTACAGGTGAGGTAGAAAGTGTGCAGAATAAGCAAGGGAAGAATGAGCACGAGACCCTTAATTTCATTAAACACTGTGTAACTGGTAAAGATTAATGTCCATATCTCTTGCTAATTCTTTCCAATTACTTAGTTCATATAAATTCCCAGGCCTGGTTAATTATGCTGAAGTCAGGTAGTAATTTTGAACAGTGTTCCAACAACAAGGGAATTTTCCTGGTCTAACCTTGCCCTCTCCCACAGACTCTCAGCAGATTAGGCCCTCAGCCCAGAGTCCATTCATTTTCTGCTCAGGCCTAATTGCGGCCGACTGGCTGCCACAGGTTCCTGGATATCCGCGTGTAAGCAGGCAGGGACTTCGGAGAACAAATAAGGAAAGATTAATTGTTTGTTTTGGTTCCTCCCAAGAGAAATGTGGGTGCTTAATCAAGAAAAATAATTTCTTCTGTTGATTTGGCTTATTTGGAGAAAAGATAATTGTGTAAAGGTAGGTGCAAAATGATGCCTTTTCTAAGAGGTATTACCACTTACCTACACAAGAGACAAGGGTACAGGGGAATAAATGCAAGACACGGACAAAATGGATAAGGATGGCCCACATTTCTCATAGTAAGTAATCTGGCTGTTGGGGTTTCATTTGGACCAATAGTGCTCGCTAGAATTGTCATTTGTTTTCTCTGGATCTTTGGAAAACTAATCAGGGAGACAATAGTGGGGGGAAAAAAATCAACAACCCTTTTCCAAATTGTTCTTAATTGCCGGAGTACAAAGTGAGCTAAATGCTGTGATGTTTCTAATTAAGGAACCTGTTTCAAGCAAGCACTATTAAATCTATCTTTCCTAGTCTGATAAATAAGCGATCAAAGAGGGGAGGAGATTAATTGAGAGCAATTAGTTCCGGATTCCTTAAAACAGGGGATGGGAACCAGCGTTAGTAATGGTTTTTGACAATTCTGGGTATGATAACAGTGTCACGCCTTCCAGCCAATCAAAAAAGGAAATCGATGAAATGTTATCATATTGCTTACTGTTTTTAGTGTCAAAAACCATTCACTTTCCCAATCCTCAAATGATGTGAGAAAGACTTTTGATACGTTCTAAATCAAAATTGACCCTTCAATTTAGTGAATGCATTGAAAGAGAAATGTATATTGTCCCTCTGACAGGAAGAAGTAGAGTTGTAAACACCAGAGGGTCTACACTAGGCGGGAGTCAACATAATTCTCTGAAAGACCGGCTGGTAAATATTTTAAGTTATTCAGGCCGTACAATCTTTGTCCCAGCTACCCACCTCTGTCGTTGTAGAGTAAAGGCCTCCCTAAGATGTTACTAGAGGGTACTTAACAAAGGAGAGGGCCTATGTTCTAATAAAATTTTAACTAGAAAAGCATGCAGCCCATCACATTTGGCCCTTGGGCTGTAGTTGATCCTTATCCTTAGAGGCCAGTGCAGATCGGGGCACATGGCGAACAGGAGAGGGCTGGAATGGCAGAGCAAGGCCTGGCATCAGGGGGGGTGTGGGTTCAGAGTCCTAAATTGCCGCTCACTCCTGTCTCATCTAGGATTGTAACTGAACCTCTCTGGACATGGGTCACCTAAAAAGGCAGACTTGTAGAGTTGTTCAAGAGGACCACATGAACTAATAGACACACATAGCACCATCCTTAGGATGACGCGGTGTTGCACTCGGAAGTTCTAGTGGAGGTCTTTTATCCATTCACTCACTCACTCCTCAATTCATAAAATAAACAGCTTTGAAGGACCTGTCCTTGGCCACATACTCTACATGGCGCTTTGCATGCATCCCTTCCACGTCCTCACCACCAACCTAGCTCAACAGCATCCTCTGATATTGAAGTCATTCTGCCTAAATATGGACCGTTTTGTACATGCTGACATGCACTAAGCCTGCGTATAAAGCACCTCTGATTTCCTCCGTAGACCAAGTAGTAGCAAGTCAATCAGGTAAATCGGTTTGAACCTTTTTCAGAACCTGCTGGTCAGAGGAGATAATTTGAAGAGTGCCTGTGTAGGGGTCTCATCCCCGAGGGCCAGTGTGTACAGCCCTCTTCCCAGCAAGTGTCCAAGGCCATGTGTGCATATGGTCACCCTTGCTTGAATGTGGAAGCGGTCGTGAAACTTGCAATTCTTCTTATTTTTTATATGGCAGGGAAGTGAAGCAGGCTTTATTAATATTGCTGTTTGTACAACTTCCTGCCCTTTCACGAGCCCGGGGCTCAGACAGCTTGGAGTCCAGCACCAGGGGCCTCACTTGGGTGCCCTAGCGTGAGTGTTCACGATAGCCTCTTGTACTCCGAGGTGCCTGATGAGGTGATATTAGCTGATTTCCACTAAACCCAGTGGGTTGCATGACCTGCTTCCAACGAGACCCTCAGAAGGTGCGAGTCACTTAAAAAGATGCCTTGCAAAGGAACTGTGGACTGAAGACAAAACCAGAACGTGCTTGCCCAAATGTACAGAGCACGGCAGGAAGGGGGCAGCCGTGGTGTCCATGCCCCCCCTCCACTCCGGACTCCCCCCAGCTGGCCTGGCCCACCCCCTCCCCTGCCCACTGAAGGCCCTGAGAACCCCAAGTGAGAAAGTCAGTGGCTTTTGAGCGAACACAAGATGGGGAGAGAACATTCTGAAAGTGGATATTTGACAAAGTTTCATTATGGGATTTGGTTGCCAGGATTAATGTGTGTAACCTAAAATACTCTCTACTTCCCTGAAAACTTGGAAACAGAATTTTCTAGCCTGTTCAAAAACCTTTCACAAGAAGACTTTCAGTCGGTCTTGGGTCCAGATTTTTCTAAATGCAACATTTTCCACTTGTTCTCCAAGAACAACTGTGTGACATCAGGAAAGAAGGGAATTTCGTGGCCAAACCTCGTTAAAATGTCTTTGTGTTACTGGAGGTTGGAATTGGAAAATTTGGTGTTATAACTTCGTAAGTGCAGCTGCTGGATCTACCTGTCTTTGTGAGATGACTGTTTTTGACAAAGGCAGTTCTTGACACCAAATATTTGTGAAATAAACTTCTCAGTCACTCCTGAATGCCGTGGAGAACGTCACTGTGTCCCACCCTTAGGCAGCATACTCAGTCACACTGCTCTCCTGTTAAAGTGTCATTATTCATAATTTTATATAAAAAACATTCTATTGTGGATAAACACAATAATATAAAATTTGTTTTAAATCTTATTTCATCTTTATATTACTTTAAATTTTCCTTTCGGATACGTTTTATATAGCACTTTTTTTTTTTTTTTTTTTTTAGTAGGCTCCATACCCAGCTTGGAGCCCAACATGGGACTTGAACTCATGACCCTGAGATCAACACCTGAGCTGAGATCAAGAGTCGGACACTTAACACTTAAGTGACTGAGCTTCCCAGGCACCCCTACATAGCACATAATTAAAGCAGTGATAGCTTTATGTGGTGTGTGATTAAGTAAACACGTGTATTTCAGGGTAAGGGCTGAACTCTTTTTCATTTGAGAGGCGTATGGTGAAAAATGTTTGGGAGACACTGCTCCCTCTTTAGCACATCCTCTGTTCCATTCATGCCAAACTGTTTTAAGTAAGTAAACGCGTGTCATTACAGTGTGTCTAGAACTTTCAAAATATATGTATAGTCTTTCTGTAGGACTTACTTGTAATTTATTAAACAAAGTGCTCTGTTTCCCACAATAAAATTTTTTTTAAAGGCCTTTCCCAATTCAGAGCTTGGCCAACTCCCATCTTACTTTTGGACTATGAGCGGTGGGTTATTTTCAGGCTAGATGAAGAGCCTTGCCGCCACATCCCTGCATCCTGAATTCTAGTCATAGCAATATCTTCAAGTCTAAAGAATGTCTAATACTTTCAAAATCATTCCCTGGCTTTGCCTTCTCTTGTCCTCGTTTACAGAAGGGGCAGTGTCTTGTTTTGTTCTTAATTTTACTTGTTCCACAGGGGATGTTTGCTTCTTTGGTGGGGATGGTGGCTTTTATCCCGTTTTCTGTATTCCCCGACCCTCATAGTGGTTGGAGAGAACTTGTCATTGTCTCTTGCCCCGGAGTGCCTTTCATGTAGCAGATACAAAAATAAATTGATTTTTCTCCCTCATCCACCTGGGCAGGAAGGTAGGGCAGTGGCATCTGAGTGGAGGATATGTTGTTGGAACTCTCCCTCTCTGTCTCTGTCGCTGTTCCCAACCATTCACTGTAGGAGACTCACTGTGGATGCATCATACCCTACTGAGACCTTTTTCCTACTCCAGATCCACAGCCGAATGCAGCATCATCATACCCAGGATTATCTGGCTTATTTCCAATATTACTCATCATTGCCTTGTCACCTCCTTGGTGGAGACTTTCTCTACGGAGCCTCTCTCGTCCTGTTATGGAGAAATCTGGGCCATTCATAGGTTCCTTTGTAAAAATCATTCTTTTCATTAGTAATAGTCCCAGGACTATGTCCTGCAGGCTCTTCAGAATTAGAGAAGTACTTTCCTCGGTTGTCACTGCCAAGCCGTTGTCGCGGTTCACAGGTCTGTTCCCTTTCTCCAAGATCGTCATGGTAGTTTCCACATTAGCCTGAGCTCCTTGAGTTCACCCCGAGGTAGGTATTCCTACTCAAGTTCATCTCTGGCCATGATGCCTGCCTGCCAAACTATAGTTCCAGGGTTCCTGGTCAGGGACCAGACTGTGCTGTTCCTGGGCCAGGTGCCCAGAATTCTAGACTTACTCTGCCTGTCTCTAATGTGCCAGCCACGCTGGCTTACTTGCCTGACTCCTCGTCTTGACCCTCATGTTTTTCATACCCCTGTCACATCCCTTTTTCTTGTGTCTGTTTACCAGAATGCCCCAAAAAGCTCATTCACAGCACCCCCTCTTTCATGAGACCTTTCTCAATTCTCTATCCAGATGTGATCTTCTAAAGCCCTCGGGTACCTTAGCTGACCGAGATGCCAGCATATCGTCCTTCTATTACAGCTCCTAGGGTACTGGTCTTACTACCTCCCTCCCCAGATTTCCAGGCTGGTCTGCCCCCCAATGGGGCTCCCCCCAGCATCTTCCAGCTTCAGCTCAGTCCACCCTGGCTGCTGTCTAAGCCTGCTGGAGGGATAGTTTGTTTTAATGATACCTGATACTATTCTGACCCTTTCTTTTGTTTTGGGGGTCTTTTGTTTTTGTTTTTGTTTTTTTCTTTCTCTGATAGGAAGTAATCTTATATTGAAATAGAACTAGTCCCCACTTTCTTCATGCAATATTATATTGCATTATGTTCTCTGGGTTGATAGTGGTATTTCTCTGTAATTGGGTATGTGCAACATTTAAAATTGGGCTGTGTGGAAATTTTAAATTGTATACAGCAAAGAAGTCACCACGAATTCAAATTATAAGACAAAAAACGACCGAAAAAATAGGCACAGTACATAAGACAAAAGTCCAATTTCCACGGTATGCAAAGAGCTTTTACAAATCACTAAAAGGAAGATAATCTGCTAGGACAATGGACAGAATTCATTCATTTTAAAAGATTGTAAATGCTCAGGAAACAAGAGAAAAGGATACCTCATTATGAGTTACAGAGTAGTAAATTAAAATGAGATATTTACTTACGGAACCATGAAGATTAAAACAAAACATTTGTAGTCAGCGTTGGTAAGGAATAAACGTTTCCATGTCCCTTTAAGGAGACTGCCAGCTGTGGCAGCCTTTTGGAAAAGCAGTTTGGCAGTTCCCTCTCTATGACTTGATACTACGGTATTCCTGCCTAACTGGGCTACGCTGTATATAAGACATGTGTTTCACTGCAACATAGTTATAAAAATTGCCCAGCAAGGTGGGAATTGTTTAAAAACCTATTGGTATATCCATACATTAGAAAGCTAGACAAAATACTTCATAACTGTTCAAAAGCGTGTCGTAACTGTCTGTATATAGTGACAGGGAAAGATGTCTAAGACTTACTGATAAGAAATAAGGAAGGTTTTCCAGAGACAGGAATTTTTTAATGCTTTATCTTAAGATTGGTCATATTCACCCTTTAAAGCTCTGTGAAGACCAAAACACAGGGAGATCTTGTCGTCGCTGGGAGTTAGAGAAAACAGACAAGGGGAAGATCTTATCCTCTTATGGTGGAAGTTTTTAAAAGCCTTCGTTAAGTGTAAGAAATCGTGATACTTAATTTATTCTTAGAACCACCAGTTTCTCTTACTATTCTTACCGGCAAGACAGATCGCGTGAGCTTCGCATCCTGTCATAATACACCAGCCGAAAAGGAAAATTTGCTGTAGGCGTGCGAGGCTGGCAGTCAGCCTTCCGGATGGATGCTATTTATTTTTCATTGGCACAGAAGAGGTGGCTGAGCATGCCCTGGTCAGCTTCTGCCAGGCCTCTGCGGCTGTAATTGCATTGTTCCACGTCTTTATCAAGGCATCCCTTGCCAGTAAGTTTTTGGGAGGGACGAGTGTCAAGAATGAGAAGCCACAATGAAGTCCTCGAGACGGAGCAAAGATAACACTGCTCAGGTCATTCTACAGAGCTTGTCAGTTTGCTGCCCAAATAAATGTGTAGAGTGCGTAGAACATGGAGCGGAGTGACCCCAGGAAGAAAAATCAATTGCAATTCATAGTTGATACATCTGTAATTGCTTGTGAAGGCATGGCACTGGTTTGTGTGCAAGGCAGCTTTGCCTCTCCTGTTGTTTCTTTCCTCATCTAATGGACAGGTCTCTCCCATGCTCTGATTTTCAGTGAAGCAAAATTGGGGGCCCATTTTTTTTTTTTTTCCCTCAGCCACATTACCATCCTTATTACCGGCGCCCAGCCCTGCATTTGATCCGTGCACTGAACTGTAGACAGACAGAGACCGTGCACTAGACATGGCTCTTTTGATGGGAGGTTGTTGAAGGTTTGGGTGCTTTTATTATTTGTGGATTCATTTTGCCTGGAGGTACGGGGTAGGGGGGTGGTGTGGGATGGGGAGCTGCTGTTAAAGAAATCATCTTTCGTTAGGAGACGTGTTCATCTGTTAGGATTTTAAACATCACAATTGAATTTTTGGGTGTGTGCTTTGTTATCAGGGCAGGGGTCCCAGAATACTTGCTAATTTTGAAAATCACCCAGTCTGTCCCGTCAACCCGCTCCTGCTCCCGTCTCCCCGCAGCCCAAGTCCTTCTCGTGGGCTGCTCCTTTTGGATTCGTAGCCCTTCTGTGGACTGAGATGTCATAGGCATGGAGAAAATGCTGCTCACTTTATGGATTACTGTTAGGTCAACAAAACTTTGGCAGCATTGATTAACTTGACAGTGAGTAGAGCAGTACATTTATCACTTATGGCCGTGCTGTAGAAAATCTAATAAGAGGCAAACAATTCCCTTTAGAGCAGTAACAGGTTCACTGTGGCCAACGGTGCATGCACTGGAAATTTCTGCCTCTAAATTATACCCTTGCCGCTGGTTGGGTCATTGACTCGAGCTACTACACTTCTACAGTCATGCTGTTGTTATTAATTGCATCACTGTGATCTGACTTAAATAAATATTTAAATGGTTCTGTATACGTGGTGTTGGGAAAATGAGTGGATGCATTCAATACAGTTCTAGAATGATGATTTTTAAAGTAATGGCTAGAAACAGTTCTGGGGTATGAAACAAGGGGCATGACAAGGAGCATTGCTTCCCGCCTTCGGTGCCGCGTAACTTAGTTTGTCTCATAATGGAGAACTTTGGGGACAGGTTAGCCTCACCTAAATACTTCGTCAAGAAAAGTCTTTGTGAACTAGTAGTCTGCAGTGTGGGTCTACAACAAACCCATACTGACAGAAATCTGGTGGGATTTTTCTTTGTTCTTTTCCTCGTGAGAAAGATAAGCCATTAAGTCTTTTCGTATGTATCTTCCTTCCTTCTACCTATTAAGCAGCGTTAGTCATTTCCCTCATATGTCACTTAGATTTTTAATGGTGTGCTTCGGTGTACATGGGAAAAATAGGACACGATTATGTATATTGGGTCGCGCACATTCTCTCCAGTGATGAGAGTGCTGTGTGTAAAGTGTGATGAGTTCAGTAGATCACAGTAAGAAAAGGGTTAGGTATTTAAACTATTGCCGTAGTTATCTGGACGACATCATTTGACTGATGGGTAGCTTGTCACTTTCATGGCACAGTATACAGAAAATCCAAAAACATGGTGAAAACAGAGCCACCTTCTCAGGGCATTTCTTATTCACATGACGGTGCTTTTCTGTCTCTTAAACTGCTTTTTTGGGCTCTCTGGAAAGCTGTCTAAT
The DNA here is from genome assembly GCF_922984935.1 of Meles meles. Taxonomy (NCBI): domain Eukaryota; kingdom Metazoa; phylum Chordata; class Mammalia; order Carnivora; family Mustelidae; genus Meles; species Meles meles. Next base: position 44,780,385 of record NC_060068.1, read on the forward strand.
TTATCTTCATTTTTTTCTTCTTCCCCATGCTATGCGGAAATTCACAATTCAGCTGGAGAGCCCTGGTGGAAATGGCAAAAAAGCAAATCCAGTTTTTTGTTTTGTTTTGTTTTAGTGCTTTGTGTTTTGCGAGCAAACCGTCTTGAATGGAGGGCTTTTACACGGTAGCATCTGTGAGATGATATAGTTTTCTTTGTTGGGAGAAAAGTCTTCTGCCTGAATCAATTGTCAAGAGGTTTAATATAATAAGGCAGCTCGTGGTATGACTAAAAGAAATACCGCACACAAGAAATTCCCACGGCAGTTTGTTTTTAGAAGAAAAACTGAGCTCCGGGGAAACATGAATACATTGAAAAGCAAGACTTAATAAGACAGACCTGAAGAAGGAGTGGAAAGGGTTGCTGTCCAAAGGTCCGTGTCAGTGATCTCATCCAATATTTGTCTCTGAGATCCTGAAAGACATACAAACCCACATCACTTTTTCTTGAGCTTTGAGAAGGCCTGGCTTTGAATCAGTAACATTCAAGCCTGTTGATGTTAGTGTTTTGACTTAATTCCACGAGGCTGCGTTCTCCTGCTTAATCTATAGGGTAAATGTAACGTATCTCCCTTCCGAAAACCATCTTCTCAGGAAGAGTCCCGTCTACCGCTGTGGATTTCACAGGTTACAATAGGCGTCCCCCCGCTGCTTGCCCTAGTGAACAGAGGCCGGGTATTGATTAACTATCACGCTGGCATCAGAACTACTCTTAGGATTCAATTTTTTTGTTGTTTTGCATATTTTATTGATCACGGTGGTAAATGAGCATCAAGCGTGCAAGAAGACGATGAATTGTTTACTTGCATAAAATAACCTTTCAATAAGGGAAGATGCATGGCTTACGCTTTGGTTCTGTTCTGCGGCCCGAAGCAGATGGCATTCAGCTGTTATTGATCTGCTCCCATAGTTAAGGAGCAGCCTGCAACCCTGCATGCCCACCGCATCGTGAAAAGGGGTGTCGATTCCGGGACCAGGATGGAAGCCAAGAAGGACTGACTTGCCCTCCCTAAAAACCTACAGAAGGAAAAAAAAAATCGTATTTGAAAAAGCACGAATAGCCACTTAGAGGGAAACTTGAATTAACGTAATCCGATGTGTGCCGGTGTCCTTAGAGAAAGAACATTTGCGGTCATCACTTACGCAGATGTCCGCAGCGGATAACAAATTGGGGAATAATCAGGGAGTACTCATTGTAAGCAGCTTGTATCTCAAGAAAACTGAGTAACATCTCTCCTCCTGCCTTTGGGGTAGAATGAGGTGATCTTCAGATCACGTCGTGTCACGTCCACGGCTGCACGTCACGTAAGTTGTGCCGGCCGGCCATGCCTTCTTGACCAGTTGTGCTTGTCTCTCCTTAAGCCAGAGTCCACCCAGAGCCTGGGTCAGCCTCACATTTGCTTTTGAAATGTCTTTCTGTAATAGGTAGTTAACAGATGTTGAATTTCTAAATATGCTCCTTCCAGCTGCATCCAACAATGCCTTTATGTCTCAAAAACTAAGGATAGGCGAACCTACCCAGGGTGGCATTTTTTCCCCCCTTCCAGACTTACAAAATACTGAAAACCACTTGTCAAAAACAATATGAGCAATAGCAAATATGTTTACAGAATAAAACATGTATGTGTTATTCGTCAGACGACTGACGAGCTAAATCACTTAATTTTTTTTTGCAATTTATAATTTTAAAAATAAGTGAAATACCCACAACAAAAATTTATAACGAAGCTACTCGCCCATAAAAGCAGAATATTGCAGATTTATTTACTGGGTTCTTTCTCATAAATAAACTGTTATTACAAATGACAGTTCTGAAAGCATTCCCATAAGTGTTGTTCTGTATCATGGAAACCTTTGATTATGGGCTGTTTGTGGGGAGAAGGGCAAGTTTGTTTAGTTTGTGGGGAGAGGGGAAGTTCACCTCGATGGTCCCAGGGGAGTCTTGAGTGAGCACGAGCTCCCTCCTCCAGCCTCTCCTCTGCCTTGGGCATGCAGGTTTGGGGAGGTGGATTTTATTTGCTTCTGTAACAAAGAGCATTTATTCTTTACATTTCTTTCTCTTCTCTTTTTCTCCTGTGAGAAGCGCCACCCTGAAGAATCGGAGAGTTTAGGGGGAGAGAGGTGTTTGGGCCATGCTGGTGTGTTGACTAGGTCGTGTGTCCTGATGCACCGTCTGCACATTTTACTTACTCCGAGTCCCTTCCACTGTGCAGCGTGAGGCAGACAATACCTCCTCGGTGCTTCTTCTGTGAAAAATATGCCATAGTCATGATCTCAGGTCATGAGATTGTGTCCCATGCCTTTGGGCTCCATGTTCAGCTGGGAGTCTGCCTGAGATTCTCTCTCTCCCTCTCCCCGTGCCCCTCCCTCCTGCACATACTCTCTCTAAAATAAATACATGAATCTTAAAAAAAAAAAAAAAAGAGGGCGCCTGGGTGGCTCAGTGATTAAAGCCTCTGCCTTCGGCTCAGGTCATGATCTCAGGGTCCTGGGATCGAGTCCCGCATCGGGCTCTCTGCTCAGTGGGGTGCCTGCTTCTTCCTCTCTCTCTGCCTGCCTCTATGCCTACTTGTGATCTCTGTCAGATAAATAAATAAAATCTTAAAAAAAATTTTTTTTAAAAAGGATTGCGAAGCTTAGGATTGATAGACTCTCTTACGCAGTTAGACAGTAAGTTATTAAAATCCGCGACAAGTTTCTCGTTTTGGACTTGTCCTAATTTGAGGAAAACCTGTAATGTGGACCAATTTAGTATATTTGTATTAGGTAAGTCCTCTTTCTATCAGACATAGAGTTATGTATACAAAAAGTGATGTGTTTGATTCTTCTTTTTCGTTCAAGAAAGAACTGCTTCCCTATTCTCTCCGCAACATCTGACAACTGCTATCTGCCATATTTAATCTTTCTGCTGACCCAAGAAAAACTTGGTTAGCATACAGTACTTTTTTAGCCAAATCAACTGACAGGCACACTCTTGAATATCACCTGCAAGAGAGTGAAAAGACAGAAAACGTGCACTTTCTAATGACTTTACTGAGGGGAGATATCCACTGCATACTATGAAACACACATAATTTATGTGAACAGTCATTTTTCAGTTAACTGACTGAATGGTGTGACCGCTAGCACAATCCATTTCTTAGGACACTTTTCTCACCCCCCAGATTTCCTCCATGCCCACAGAATCTTTATTGTTTCCTCCACAACTCGAGCAACTTTTATTATAAATTTGGAAAATTCGAATGCATGCTAACAGTTGGTGCTGCCCGCCTCTTCTCATTCAGTCCTCCAGCTCTCCCCTCGGTGGTCTGCTTCAAGTTCAGAATGTGACTTGTCTTCTCAGTGGAGGAGGGAAGGTTGTAGCTGCATCTTGAAATGCAGCCGTTGGAACTTGTACTCTGGAGACAGAAGGTAGGAAGTAGGGAAAAGGGAAGACAGGACGAAAACAGTAGAGCTTTTCTTTTATTTGTGTCTTGGTCATTTCCTGTGGCACACACGTGTGTTTTCCAGGGAAGAATGGCTGGTAGGTAGTAGAGACCTCTTCCATGTTTATTTCGTCCCTGATTCCGACTCCCCCAAGTCCCCCCACCACACCCAGTCCCAACCTAGTGGTTGCAGCAGGAAAGGGAAGGGGAACTTAAAATGGGTGAGCCTCTGCTGTGTTTCAAGGACTCCGGTAGCTTCCTACATGTGGGATTGACCTGAAGGAGCCCTTGTGTCCTACCCCCCAACTGCTCCTAACCCCTGTGGTGAAGATTGCTGTTCCCTTCCTTTTGAGCTATTCTTTTAGCTCCTCTTTGACCATCTTTAGCGTGCTTAATGTCGTGTTCGGCAAGTTAAACTGGTTTAGGTATGACAGATCTTTAGAATTATAGGCAACTTAATTATTTGTGCTTCTGAAAAGAAAGAAGACCTAGGGTCATCTAAAATAGAACTGATAACAGAAATGTTGCTCATGGCATGAATTTTATAGTTATCAGACTAGGTAGTACATGGTCAACGACTGGGAAGAAGTTGCTAGTATCAGTAGATACTTATTGAGCGCCTATTGTGGGAGCTGCCTGGCACAGAGCACATTATTAGCACAAAATCCTTGTCTTCGAGAAGTTTGGCTTGGCCATTCGGATAGCTAACAGGGAGCACGATGTAATATGTGTGTTTGCAGGAAATGTGTATGGTACTACACAGATACTACAAGGAGATCGTTTTGGTTTCTTTTGTGGGTGGTTCAGAGAAGTTACTTGGCTTTCAACAAAGCATCTTAGTAGGCAGAAACTGGTATTAGATTTAAAAGTAATATTAAGGGGCGCCTGGGTGACTCAGTGGGTTAAAGCCTCTGCCTTCGGTTCAGGTCATGATCCCAGGGTCCTGGGGTCGAGCCTTACATGGGGCTCTCTGCTCGGCGGGGAGCCTGCTTCCTCCTCTCTTTCTCTCTGCCTGCCTCTCTGCCTACATGTGATCTCTCTCTGTCAAATAAGTAAATAAAATCTTGAAAAAAAAATAAATAAAAAATAAAAAATAAAAGTAAGGTTAAAAAGATTTAGTCTATCCACAGGACATTTTCTTACATTACCCACAATGGGTAATATATTAAGTGTTTGCCTCCTCACTAGATGTGTCAACTTGGAAAACTGTTAACTTTTTTTAAAAGCTATTTCAGTAATAACAGTAGTATCGATGATGATGTTACAGGGTATCACTCGTTACTCATCTGCTTCCTCAAATAAAATTTTCATTGTTTACGTCTAAAATTTGCCCATCAGCTTCACTTAGAAATTGAAGAAATCAGACTAAAGGAAGGATGTATTTTTCTTTTTTTTTTTTTGAAAGATTTTATTTATTTATTTGAAACAGAGAGATCACAAGTAGGCAGAGAGGCAGGCAGAGAGAGAGGAGGAAGCAGGCTCCCCGCTGAGCAGAGAGCCTGATGCGGGGCTCAATCCCAGGACCCTGGGATCATGACCTGAGCGAAAGGCAGAGGCTTTAACCCACTGAGCCACCCAGGCGCCCTGGAAGGATATATTTTCAATAAGTAATATTTTCCTCCTTAAAAGAGTGTCAGAGACGGAAGTAAAAGAAACTCCTATCCGTTCTCAATAAGGAGCTCAAGTGAACATTGGTTGCGTTATTGTTTACAAGTGCAACAATTTAGGTTGTATTTTGATCATTCTTTCTCTTCCCCTCCCTGTTTCCTCTTAAATGGAATAGTATTTATTTATCTGAGGAAGAGAAAGAGAGAGAGAATGGAGGGTGGGGAGAGGCAGAGAGAGAATCCTCCATGCCCAGTGCAGAGCCCACTCAGGGCTCCATCTCACAACCCTGAGATCAAGACCCGAGCCAAAATCCGGAGTTGGACACTTAACCAAATGAGCCACCCAGGAGCTCCTTAAATAGAATAGTAATTAAATTTTGCCTCTCCTCTTGACTTTTGCGTAACTAAAAGGCATCTTATAGTTAATCTTCTCTTCTTTGACTCCCTTCGGGCAACTGAAACCTGTGACTTTCTAGCATTCTTGAATGTTTCGCTCTACCATATACCATATACATAAAATATAAATGATATTCTTTAGATTCTGTTTGTTTCAGTCAAATCCATTTAAGTCACTGATCAGGGCAAACTGTCAAGCTGAGACCAGGAATTAGCTTATAGCTAATTATAATTATATAATTATATATATATATAATTATATATATATATAAAAATATATAATTATAGCGTTAGCATGACTGGCTACTCAGATTTAAATCCATCAAGAGCTTTCAAATACAAGCCAACAAAATAACAAGCAATTACATGACAACTATTTTCATATCGCTTGTGTTTTTATGTTTAGTGAGGTTGATATATTTGAAAGGGGTACTTTTGGGTACATATTTCTAATATGAACAATATTCATATGAATTGTGGTAGTCATTCATCATATTAATAACAGAAGGCCACTGAAAAATCATTGAGATCCATTGGTTTACAATGGCATCAGCATCATTGGTTTTTGTTGTTGTTGTTGTTTTTTCCAGAGTAATCCCTGTCTGCATTAATTAGTGAAGAAATGCCTGTTGTATCAAAACTGGGTTTACTTGTGGAGACTTTACACACAGGTGTAGGTCTGTCACCCTTCTCTGTCACCCTTCCCCTATGACGTCTGTAGGATCATCACGGCAATCTGTTGAAAGACTTTAACTTGAAAGGTAGTTTTTTTTTTCCCCCTGAAAATATAATTAGCCCATTTGTTTTGACGCCCTTAAACCTATCAGAGTGTATTTTAAGAGCAGCTACTGCACACACCCCCAAAATTGCATTTTATCATTTTTTAATTTCAGTGTATCAGATTGATCCTTCTTTGCTCTCTACACAGTTAGTGGAATTGGGGATATCTAAGTTTAAAGAGAATCCTAAAAAATGAGAGCATTAACCCCGAGTGCACTGAATTCCCTGAACGTCTCGCATTCTCCTGCTCACACTTGAAGTGGGCACCTGCTGTTTAATGTAATTAGTTTCAGAGGGAATATGTCAGATCAGTCCTCCGGAGTTTACTCTGACCCGAAAACCGTCGTAAGAAAATATCAGTGAGACAAAACAAGAAAAGTTAGCACAGTTGGGAAGCTGCTTCTCACCACGTCATTCGTTATTTGAGGGCATGTTTTAAAAGATTCCTATTTGCTGTCTGGCTCCGTTATTTTCTGGTTGCAAAATCGTGCTCAAGATTGCTGTAGCAAGGAGCTGTTTTCCTTCTCTCAAAATGAGGACATGGTTGGCTGTGTTGAAAGAAAGAAAGAAGAAAATTAGAAAATATTAGGAATTGCGATGATAGTTTTTTTGCACTTGTCTGCTAGATTAAAAAATTAAAGACAAATTAAGCTTGTTCATTTTCAACCTGCCCTTTCCCATTAAAACATGTACTGAACAAGACTGTTTCCCATTTCCCTTTTTATCCCTGTTGATGTTTGACTTATAATGAGCTGCAATAAAGGGGTCAAAAAGGTCTCATTTGAGTAGGGGGTAAATCTAAAACATCCCATGGCAGCATCCTTGGTCTGTTTGGCTTCTTTTTCATAGGTGAGCAGTTGCTTATTTTGTTGGTAGTTTGTAAAGCATCTCATCCAGTCTTGAGAACATCCTTTGTTTTGTTTTGTTTTTCCCCTCTGTCATTCTCCTGGGTTGAATATTGCTTATCTATTCAGCCGCACTGTGGCTGCGCTCCAGCGCTTAAGGGAGGGGCTCTGGGCCCACCTCTAGCCAGAGGGCAAAGGGGGAGCCGCTGACCCCGGCAGGATCAGACAATTGTGGAAGAACTCCAAGAACCCTTAAAAGAGAACGCAGCCGCCAGGAGTTAGCGCAAGACCTGGATCCTCGGCTCTCCAGCCCCCCGGGGTGGGGGCGGGGGGCACTGTCCGCCTTGGAGGATCTGGGCGGGTGCTGCTGAGAAGGGAAGCAAGTCGTTTAACATCTCGGTTAGCTTTCTCATCCACAAATACTTGCAATCTGTCGACCTCAGATGTGGCAGTGAGGATTAAGTGACCTGGATACGTGGAGCCACTTGGCAAGCCGTAAAACCTTATGCAAATATTAGCTATTGCTGTTTTTTCTTGGCAAGTGCCTTATTTCATTCCCTACGTATTGATAGATCCTCACTGCAGCCTTCTACAGCAAGTGGACCTCCAGCGGCTCTCGGTGACAGAGCAGCTGCCGAGGTGCTGGTTACCTCCAGCAGGCTCAGTTCCCGGCTGGTTTTAGCTGCAGAGCTTTTCTTTATATTAAGCCAAAGTTTGCCGTCTCCGTATCTACCTTTGCTGACTCGCACTGGGCATGTGGAATGACCCTCATGCAGCCAAAGCCGGGTCCTGGATGGAGAGGTAGAAGGTGGATGAATGAGGTGGACCCAGTCTGCCCCTTTGGAGCTGGAGTGGATTGGACAAAAGCCAAGTAAACCTTTAAATGAAATCCTTGGGAGTGCTATGCATGGAAGGAGCCAGAGGAAAGCTATCAGAGACTGAGAGGGAGTGCTTGGCCCCGGGAGCACCCCTCCAGGGGGGCTTCAAGCTGAGGAGTGTTGGGACCCCTGGGTGGCACTGTCGCTCAAGCAAGCCCTGGTGATTTCAGAGTGGTGGGATCGAGCCCCACGTTGTGCACAGTCTGCTTGAGACTCTCTCCCTCTGCCTCTCCCCTCAAAAACAAAGAAACAAATCTTTTTAAAAAGAAAAGAAAAAAGACGAGACTGAGGCACATTCATCTTGTTGAGCATGCGGAGAAGGCCAAGGGACCAGCGCAGGGAGGGGCAGTGGGAGGAAGGGGCAGAGGCACATTTGTGGCTCTGGTGACCCGGTGGCTGCAGCTTTATGAGTGAGTGGCACAGGAGCTCCGGAGAGTGCTAATGAAAGGCTGAACGTGGAGCTGAGGGAAAGGAAGCTTTCAGCTTCGGCAGCCGGGTAGATGGTGCTGTCACGTGCTGAGATGAGGGAGGGGATGGAGGAGAGGGTGGCAGCTGGGGGTGGGGTTTTGGGGGGGGGCGTCTTGTGTTTTCGTTTTTTATTTTATTTTATTTTTTTAAGGAAATACCAACTTCTGCTTTGGACCTTTTGAGCTGAGGATGTCTGTTAAGAAATTCAAGCAGAAATGTTAAGAAGGTATTTAGTTCCAGAAGAGAGGGCCAGCCTGGAGCAGTGAATTTGCACCTCACCACCATAATGGTCGAAAAATCCGTGGCAGCTGGGACTGCTCGGTTCGTGGGAGAGTGTGAGGAAAACAGAGCCTGCTGGCTAAGCTCTGAAACATCCCAGCATTTCAAGGTCAGGTAGAAAAGGAAGAGGCAACAAAAGAGGGTAAAAATAAGATAGGAGAAACAGCGGAGGAGTTGCAGAAACAAAGAAAAGTGGGTGAGTGGTTGTCTGGTGGAGAGCTGGCTGCCCAGAAGTTGAGTGGGGTTGGGATAAAAGTGGCTGTTGGATTTAGCAACAGGGAAGAGATCTGTGATCTTGACAAGTGGAGAGTGGTGGCAGCCAAGGCCAGTTTGTAGAGGGTGGAGTCATGGATGGACTGAGATAAGAAAGGGAAGCAACATCTGCAGAACATTCTTGAGAACTTTGGCCACGAAAAGAAGCAGAGAAATAAGCTATAATCTCTGAAGGGGAATTTGTGGTTTGTTTTGTTCTGTTGTTTCAAAATGAGATACTAGAGTATGTTTATCTTCAGATAGCAATGGTTCAGTAGAGATGATCGAAGGATGGATGGATTCATGGATGGATGGATGGATAGATGGATGGGTGGATGGATGGATGGATGTTTGGTTGGATGGATGGATGGAATTAGGTCCTGAATACGCAGAGGAGAGAAGGGCTGTAATTAAAGAAGCAAATGCTTGAGAAAACCAAGAAGTGGATTGAGAGCCAGAGCATAAGTAGAGGAATTGACCTCTGATTTAAGAAGGGGCACTTTTCCCACAAACACAGGGGGAGAAGGAGAGTTTGGTGGAAGAGGAATGTAGGTGGGGTGAAGGTAAGACACATCAACTCTTCACACAAGCTTTGATGGGAATTCAGAAGCCATCAGAGTTGATGGCAGAGTTTAACTCTACCTCTGAGAGGGAGGGTGGAGGACGGGCTCAGGGAGATTCAAAGAGAAGAGAAGGTATGAAATGAGTAAAGGTGATTCGTCTAGAGCAGTGGTTCTCAAAGTCCTGTTTCTGGCTGGCAGCGTCCACATCACCCGGAAATATGGAAGCTTTTTTGAAATTCCGATTCTGAGTGCTCACCCCCAAACCCACTGGATCAGACAGTCTAGAAGTGGGACCCAGCAATCCGTGTTTTAACAAGCCTTTGAGGGGATTCTGCTGCTGGCTGAAATTTGGGAACAACTGTTTTAGTGAAAGGTAGCAAGATCATATTCTGTGGGTTAGAGCTTGAATTTAGAGTGAAAACAACTTGTTGGTATTGCATGGCTTTTCTTGCAGTGTTTAGCACCTGGGTTGAGGGATGGGTAAGAGGAGCTAGGATTCAGCCACAACTGTGGTGTCCCGAGTACAACAGAAGGAAGGGGAGTCCTGGGGTTAGAGGTGTTTTAGGGAACTGATTATGATGGTGGATCATGGGATCCTAAGCTGGACGAGGAGGGCAGAAAAGTCAAAGGGGTCTGATGGAAGTGAGAAAGCCCCAGATCCATGCATTAGAGGTCTCATACATAGTAGAGGGGCGACGCCATTGCCAGGAAGGGCTCTGCACAGCAGCTCAAGGTCATGTGTGAGCTTCCTGGCCCATGGAGGTAATACTTTGAAGATCTGACTAAATGAGTTCTGCATAGAAATCATAGAAATTCCTTAGAACAAAACTTGGCCCTTGTGCGTGCTTGCATTAAGAGGCCAGGAAATTACGACATAGCTGGATTACATACAAAGCAAAAGCTTTTTAAAATAATAACACAACTAAAACCATGTAAGAAAATGTTTCCTTTCTTTAAATCCACGATTTCAATTATTTAGCTTCTGCAAGGGTCTTTTAGTGTTCCCAGGTCGAGTTCTAACATGGGGGTGGGGGTTCTTGCCACACACAACACCGAGGAATTCTCAGATACCAGCAGGGCGCCCTGCAGTTCAGCTCGGTCCTGACACTACCTCTGCAGGGATACTGTCAGATCCCACAGGGTAAGGATTCCGTCCTACAAGATGGCTCCCCACCCCATACTTCAGACATCAGTTAAAGCTTCAGGCTCTTACCTGTACTTCAGAGTGACTGGCTATGGATTGGAGGTTCCAGCGACCTCCAGTGGTTCAGAGAACTCAGGGAAAGACTTACAGTTCCTGGCTTATTGAAGGGTATGATAAAGTCTACCCATCAGCAGTCAGATGAAGAGGGATATAGGGTGAGGTCTCAAAGAAGCTTCTGTCCTCTTGGGTTTTTATGGGGGCTTCATGACATAGTCATAATGGACTAAGTCATTGGCTGTTGGCTGATTCAGCCTCCAGCCTTTCTTCCCACCCTAGAGGTTGGGGAGGTGGGACTGAAAGTGCCAACCCTCTGATCATAAGGTTGGTCTTCCCGCAACCAGCCCCTGACCTTGGGTGGATCAAAATTCACCTTCATTAATAACAAGACACCCATTTCAACTTTATGTTTATGGCTCTGAAGCATTTTCAGGAACTATGAATAAAAACCAAATACTATCTAAGAAATATATATTTGGTCTTCTGAAGTAGAAGTATGAGATGAATGTAGATATAATATATATATTAAATCTATATTTCTTATAAGTCATTATAGCACCAATTGGTTTTGCTCATCTTATATTCCTACTACTACTAAGGAAAATAATAATAAATATTAATTTTTATTTATTATGGTATATCAGGTACTGTAGCAGTTTCTTTATGGGCATGAGTCTTATTTCATCATGACTACAAGGTCTGAGACAGATGGGTTTTTTGTTTTGTTTTGTTTTAGTTTCCAAACCTGTTTTATTTATTTTATTGACATATAAGGTATTATTTGTTTTAGGGATATAAGCCTGTGATTCTTCAGTCTTACACAATTCACGGCACTCCCCATAGCACATGCCTTCCCCAGTGTCCATCACCCAACCACTCCATCCCTCCCGTCCCTCTTCCCCTCCAGCAACCCTCAGTTTGTCTCCTGAGATTAAGAGTCTCTTAATGGTTTGTCTCCCTCTCTGGTTTCATCTTGTTTCATTTTTCCCTCCCTTCCCCTGTGATCCTCTGTCTTATTTCTCAAATTCCTTGTGTCAGTGAGATCATACAATAATTATCTTTCTCTGATTGACTTATTTCACTTAGCATAATACCCTATAGTTCCATCCAAATGGTTGCAAATGGCAAGATTTCATTTCTTTTGATGGCTGCATAGTATTCCATTGTGTATATATACCACATTTTCTTTATCTATTCATCTGTTGATGGACATCTAGGTTCTTTCCATAGTTTGGCTATTGTGGACATTGCTGCTATAAATATTCGGGTGCATGTGCCCCTTCAGATCACTGCATTTGTATCTTTAGGGTAAATACCCAGTAGTGCAGTTGCTGCGTCGTAGGGCAGCTCTATTTTCAAATTTTGAGGAACCTCCATGCTGTTTCCCAGAATGATTGCACCAGCTTGCATGCCCACCAACAGTGTAGGAGGGTTCCCTTTTCTCCGCATCCTTGCCAGCATCTGTCATTTCCCGACTTGTTAATTTTAGCCATTCTGACCGGTTTGAGGTGGTATCTCACTATGGTTTTGATTTGTATTTCCCTGATGGCGAGTGATGTGGAGCACTTTTTCATGTTGGCCATCTGGATGTCTTTGTAGAAATGTCTGTTCATGTCCTCTGCCCATTTCTTGATTGGATTATTTGTTCTTTGGGTGTTGAGTTTGATAAATTCTTCATAGCTTTTGGATACAAGCCCTTTATCTGATAGGTCATTTGCAAATATCTTCTCCCATTCTGTTAGTTGTCTTTTGGTTTTGTTAACTGTTTCCTTTGCTGTGCAAAAGATTTTGATCTTGATAAAATCCCAGGAGTTCATTTTTGCCCTTGCTTCCCTTGCCTTTGCCGATGTTCCTAGGAAGATGTTGCTGCGGCTGAGGTCAAAGAGATTAATGCCTGTGTTGAGACAGATACTGTTATTAACCCTCTTGAAGCACAGAGAACCCAAGAAACTTGCCTAATCTGAATTGTAAACAATTTAGAGAGATACATGTTTAGAAGTGCATACAGTCCTCGTAAACTGAAACTACCTCGTTCTCACTTCTCAGGAGCATCTGTTAAATCATGGGTGTAGTTTTCCCTTCCTCCTCGGCTGTCCCCAGGTGATCACACCTAGCCGAACCTTGTGGAAACACACGCAAAGATTTTTTTACAGAAAAATGGGAGCTTTCCTGTCAGCTGCTCCCAGATACCTCCCTGGCTCCTTTTTCGGGGCACCTATGGGACATTCTGGGGGTGAGGGTTGTGGAGTAGACCACAACCTGGGATGGCTGGTCTGCTTGGCTAGTGTGCTTAGTGCATAGGACAGAGAAGGTATCTAGGTCGTCTCCATCGATCCCTCTGTTCTATTTGCCACCCCCCATCCCACATTGCATTTCTCCTCCTGCACTTCATCTACCCCACTGATGTCTGCCTCCTTCCTCAGGCACGTCTGTATCAGGGACAAGCCATGGGCAGTGAGAAGAAACGAATGCAAAAGTGTTATCTTTGGACACCAGAGCAATAACTGTCAGCTTCTTCTTCCTCAAACTTAGCTAAGATCTGGAAGATACCAACTGCTTGAAGATGTATATGGTCATTTCAACCTGCTAGAGTATTAGTGTAAATCATTACTATCTCTCCCTTTAATTGCTCTTAATAGAAAGCTGTTAAAAGATCATAAAATTTGTGATTAGAAGGACTGTTTAAGCAGAATTGTATTTTCTTCCACCAGCCGATGATAAATTATTCCCTGTGGCTCATTCTACAGTGATTTGGACAGTCCTTTGTAAAATAAGTTTAATGAAACACTTTCCATTTCCACAGGGATGGTGCCTATGATTTGTTTAATAGACCCAATTTAGTGGGATATTCTTCTGGATAATCAGCTTACGTTTTTCTTTGTTTAGTTTCATCTCGTTAGATATATGCTTGATTTCTTCCCTGTTCCGTAATATGTGTACTCGGCACCTGCTGTGTTAGGCAGACAAGTTTTTCATATATTGGTCCATTTCTTGCATTTTATAGATTGTGCAATATACGTGTGAGCCTATTGCTTTCTACCTTTCACTAGAGCCTATTGTGAGCCTATGAAATTGCTTTTTCATTTTTCGTAGGCTGTTCTTTTTGGTGTGGACTTCTCTAAAGTCATAAGTTAAAAATAGAATATCGGGGTCACTTGGCTGTTTCTCCTCCCTTTTGTCTTCCCTTCCTTTTCTACTCAGTACTAAAGTAATAAATTAAAGGTAGCATAGCAGAGTTGGGTTTTTTTTTCTTTTCTTCTGTCTTCCCTTTAAAGTAGTCTTCCCAGGACTCTGTTCTCTGGGCCAAAAATAGGACTTTATGATCTGTAGAAGCAAGAGGTTTTTATATCAGCAAGAGCTTGTATTCTACCGCAGATACCAGCCCAAATAAAAGGGCCGAACTAAAAGTGGGGTTTATCTTTCTCAAGCATATTATTTCTCAAGCCCTACCCATGGTAGATAATTGTGGGTTTGGGTTTGGTGGCTCAAGATTATCAGGGGTTGGATCTCTTTGATTCTTTTGGCGTCTCCCTCACGATAATCAGAGGGCAGCTGAGCTCAGAGCTCATGCTCATGTTTCAGGAGAAGAAGAGGGAGAAAGCGGGTGGAGAGATGAGCAGAAAGCTGAGGGAGAGCCAGCAGGGCCTGACCATTCACTTTTGGGCAACTTTTTGGATCTTTCCCAACCAGCAACTTCCACTGGCATCTTCCTGGCTCTGGCTTTGTCTCATGCCAAGGGACTTTGGAAAATGTTGGGGGGCAGGGTTGCTGTGATGGTTTTTTGTTCTTGTTGTCGGCTTTTTTAACCTTGGCTAATTTTCACCCCACACCCCCCCCCGCCCGCTCCAAAACGGACATTGCATTAATAAGGAAGAAGGGAAGAGTGGATCTTCTTGGGTAGCAACTGGCAGTCTGAACCACGGCCTCCAGGGGCAGAAGACTGAGCAGAGATTTCGTGTTTCGGCCTAAGTGTCGAGGAGCTTTCCATGCAATCATTCTGTTCCTGCTTCCTGGGGATACCTGGGAGTTTATCAGAAAACGCCTGCTGTAAGGTGAAAATCTACAGGAAAGGGTCCGTGTTTGTTGTGGAGTGTGAGTCCCTGAATACACATCTGTAATTCAGTTCCAAGATATGGGAACATTTCTCTCGGTGTCAGATTTGGGAGCAGGGCTAGAATAGAGAAGTTCTTTCCATGGACGCTGAGACCGGGGTCTGTCTTGGATGTCCTGTGAATGGTTAACAGCCGGGTACACAGAGGCCTCCCTTCTCCTCCTCTTGCTATTGTATTCCGTCTTCCTTGGTGTGGTCCCCCTGGGCTTCTGTTACCCCACCAGTGTGTTTTAGGTGAACAGTTTTATTGACTGCATTTTTGTTGTTGTAGCCAAGAGGTCAAGGGCTTCTTTCCCCCTGTCTTTATTATTTGCTGCCTAGATGTGTTTTTAACTTTGGACCTTGGAGCTGTGTCCAGGAGGGCCACTTTCTATTGTTGGTGTGGGTTCTCTGAGGACTCGTTCCTGCATCTCAGAGCGGTCTCTGCTCGAGCTCTCGCCGCCTCCACGCAGGCTTCCCACTCAGTCCCGTGCACCATGCGCTCTGCTGTCCACGGGTCTGAAATTCCTATAGAACACTAAGTGTAACACTAACTGTAGCATGTAAGCGGAAGATTCAATGCAATCTACTATTTGACAGATATGTAATCAGATTAGGAGTCTTCATGTAGACATACAAACCAAAAAAGAAGGTATTTTCCCGGTACCCTATGTCTGAGCTACTGTGCCGTAGGAACGTGGAGACCTAGGAATCCCTCATCGATCTGACTCCACCACCTGAAAACCCCAGTGCCGGAGCGGCTCAAAGTGTACAGTACATGACCAAGGAGAATGCTGAATAAATCAGAGGGATAAACCAGGTGGTGGGAGGAACATTGAAGAGATTTGAGAGAGCAGATTGTTTTCAAGCTCTTTAAAAACTGTAAAAACATCAATTCATCAACATGCAGAGGCTATGCTAATTGTAAATCTTTCATTAAAAACCAGTCTCCTGAGGCTGTCTGCAGCCGACATCTTACAAGCCCAGTTCTGATTACTACTTCTTCCTTAAAGTAGTAAGATCACCTTTCCATAAGCATATCCTCTGATTTGTATTGAAATAAGTGTTGTACCTACCCCGCACCCCCATTTTTTGAATTGCTAAATCCGTTTTGGTTTGCTTTGTAATACGCTGTTTTGTTCAAATGTGTTCATAACTGGGGTGCCTGGGTGGCTCAGTGGGTTAAAGCCTCTGCCTTCGGCTCAGGTCATGATCCCAGGGTCCTGGGATCGAGCCCCGCATCGGGCTCTCTGCTCCGCAGGGAGCCTGCTTCCTCCTCTCTCTCTGCCTGCTTCTCTGCCTAGTTGTGATTTCTCTCTGTCAGATAAATAAAATATTAAAAAAAAATGTGTTCATAACTTCTATGGTCTTAACTTTGGCCTTAGAGGTAAAAAGTTAGTTTATAATGGCTTTTAGAATTTGTTTTATTTGTTTGTTATGTTTTGTTTTTATTGGATCATCAGGGAAATGCCTGATAATATTCTGGTGTTATCTGTAATCTATTATTGAGTCACATTATTATTCAACATATAACTAGGTAGTTGGATCAGAAGTACATAAAATGTGGCTTTAAAGTCTTTTAACAGTCAAAAAAATGGAGTTGGTCAGAGATTGTCAAATAGATTTGGAAGTGTTATGAGGCCAGATGCTTTTGAAGTATGCTTTTGTTTTTTTTTTTTTTTCAGGTTTTGTTTTTGTTGTTGTTGTTTAAATATAGGGAAGAGATTTGATGGAATCTATTGCCTTTCTTCGAGTCTTTGTATACTTGTAAGACTTAGTTGAGATGTTAAGATACATGTAAAATCCAAGGAAAATCAGGAATGTATTTCAAGGGAGTCGATTTCATTGGCTCCTTTAAATTTATCTGTGGGATAAATTAAATTTATAAATACAGTGGGAAAATATATATTGGGAAAAGCTAGGATTCTAGTTGAATTCACTAAAGGAAAAAAATCACTAGGAAAAGAACAGCACAGTGCTGTTATGTATGCTGTAAATATCAGTAAATTCTAATGGAATGAATGAATGAATGAATGAATGAATGAATGGAGACATCAGTTGAGCAGTAGTTTTGGAGCTAGAGAGCTAATCCTGACGGCCCCCTGCCCTCTGAGAAAATTTGCACAGGTGTTATGCTCCCATATATGCACATTTAATAATGACTTATATACCCATGCTCCTTTAAGAATCCATATGTCAAAAATTAGAAAAGATAGATCTCTTTATTTTTTAAGTGAATATAAATAGAAAGTCTGATACGTGTTTTCCTGGATCATAGTTGATGATCTTCCTTAATTTCACACGTGCCTCTAACCTACTTTAGAGACCGCTGGCCTAAGAATATACTGAGCATTGGCACAAGTTTTCCTCATGCTTCCCAATCGTGTTTTATGAGAGTTTAAGGTTTATGTTTTCAGTATCTGCTGGGTCTCATAACTTCCATTCTAAAAAGTTAACATAATCATTGGCTCCCTGCTTGAGTATATCCCAGGGATCCCAGTTGGCGATCTGTTTCCTCGGAGCAGAAACAGAACTACTCAGAAAGGATATACCTTGAACCTGGACTGACCTGTCCCACAGATGAGCTCATGAACCAAAACTACAGAACACAGAAGGAAATCCACAGCTGTGACTGCGAGTCAGCGCACACATAACAGCAGGATTAAACCCCAAGAATTTGAAGGAAAGGACAGTTTGATGAAAACCAGAAATAAAAATGGTGATATTAATTGAAGGCATAGGGAAAGAGCTAGCATCAAAGGAAAACAGACCAGGCGGACATGGAAAAGAACCAGTAGAAATGAAAACAGTCATTGACATTACCTCCACGGCTTGACTAAGAAGTGGTTTAGACACAGCCGGAGAGCAGATTTAATACGTGGTCACTGGTCATGGGGGGCGGGGCACTATTGCTACTTCAGTCATGGTCAACATACCATTCAGATCATGTCACCTATACCCAGATTCCCCCACCTACCGCTTACCACTAACACCACTCACTGACCCTAAATCCATGGAGGACCAACAGCCAAATCCTTGACAGGACCCAGAAGCCCCGCCCAAACTCTCCAGCCCCGCCTCCTTGTCTTCTCAGGCATGGCCACACTGGCGGTGGGATTTTTGATACCACCAATGGTTCCACCATTCAGCTTCCTGGGCTTTGCGTCTGAACTATGCCATTCCCTCTATGTATCAGCTCGCTCATCCTCCAGTTCCAGGGTCACCTTGCCAGGGAAGCGTTCCTTCTCCCAAGGGGTTCTTGCAGTGCATCCTTACGAACGTTTAAAATAGCTAGCTACGTCCCCACAAAGTCCTGGTTTCAGTTTGTAATCCCACATTCATGACTGTGATTATTTGAACACCGTTCATTTTCTTCACTGGACCGCATGTCCTGAGTGGGCAGAACCATGTTTCTTTGGCCAACCATCGCGCCAGTGGTTGGACCTAGGAGGTGTTAGATAAATGTTCCAGAAATACACAGAACATAAATTTTGATATTAAAATAGCTCAAAAGATGGTTGATGTTTCCATTTCTCTTGTTCCACAATTAGTTTTGTCTTTTTAGCTACATTATCAGAAACAGTATTTCTTCTTTCAAATCTGTCTTGAGCCTTATTACAGTATTTCTTTGCACAGACTTTTTTTTTTTTTTTTGGCCATTTTAAAATAGGCCCTTGTCAGCATTCAGCTTTTAGTGCAGGTCCTCAGATTCCTTGCAAGATAGACCATAAAGCTCTAAGAAACCACAGCAGCTGAATTCGTTGAATAGTGCAGCTTTTTTTCCAGGCACAGAATTGGGTGCATCTTAACAATGGTGTCACCTACACACAGAGGGAAAGCACGGGGCATTCTTCAGATCCACCTACGATTTGGGTGTTTTAGGTGGCCATCTGACTTTTAAAAAGTGTTCCTTTGATAACCTTACTGTGGCTCCTTTGGTAAGATTGTGAGTGAGGGCTGGGGCGGGGAGTGAGCAGAAGCCTTCGGACTGTGAAGGCTTTGTGCACCGGGAAGCGTCCGTCCCCGAGGACGGGGACACCATCGCCCACTTACTTCGGTGAGGAGGCATTGATTTTCTCACTCTCTGTTCTTTGCTGCACCTCTGAAGCAGGTGTGCTAGGAAGCAGCTTTCCTGGTGGGCAGAGGGAAAACCGTCATGAACTTTGTAATCCCCACCATCGGGCATTTCAACCCCACCTAGGTGGAAGAGGAACAGGGCTTTAAAGACTCCTGAAAAACCTCCCAACTTGGTTCAGCATTCTGAGCCATTGTGACAGAGAGGTTCCCCACAGTTTGCAACAATCCTTGATAGACAATGGGGCAGAAATGTGCGGGTTTTTTTCTTCTTCTTTCTTGTTTTGAGGAGAGAATAAAAGGATCAAATCAGTGAAAACAATGCAGCTTTGTGCAGCAATCTGGGAAGGTTAGCAAAGTGGTCTTGTCCAAGTTTCCAACAAGATGTTCCGTTCCTGTTATAATTGGCTGCTGGGTAGGTTTGGACCTAACTAGAATGCCAGCGTTCGATTTCACCGTGTCCTCGGTGGACACGTGTCACCGTTTATGCTCGCCTTAGTGACAATTTTCTAAAATGGAAACTCGTGGGAAATCATTACAGTGTTTATATGTCTCCCTTGTCGGACGGCGTTATCCTGTGATATTTTACCAGTGTTTTCCACTGCATGATGGCATCTAGCGAAGGTTAAGGCAGAACAGGTTCCTCTGTAATTTTGTGACTGCATTTTACTTACTGAAGAAGAAAAGATAACTGACAATTAAGTATTTGGGATGTCACAGAAAGAACATGTGCAACTAATCAATGGTATCCTTTGGGAACATGATTTTATAAAGCTGATAAGGTAGAAAAATCGGGATTTTGTGATTTGTGTTACATGATGATAATTGCACCTTTTCAATAAAAAAGACATTTCTCCTCGAGTAAACATTGAGCTTGCAGGGGATGCCGGTAGAAATGCTCTTGTTTTTCTGCCCCCATCCAGGCAATTTTTTTGGAAATGTTGTTGTAGACCAGGAGATTTTTTCTGCATTCTTTTAGAGTGATGTTTCTGAAGGAATATCTGGTGTGTTTTTAAGGAAAGTCATTTATTATCTTGAAAGCAAGTAACACTATGAAGAGTAATAATTATTTTTGCTCAGTACAAGGTACGGTTTCCTAGTTTTAATGTTTATCAGAGTTGGATACAGTAATAACAGTCTGTTATATAGTATATCACACACTTGTTACAGCTCTTCATTTAACCCCATTTCTCATGTGCATCTTAATAATAACCTGGTTTTTAGTCTGCATTACTCCCAAGGGATAAACGGCATAGAAATTTCTTTGATGCATTCTTCCATTCATTCTCTCGCTTCTCCCATGTGCACGTGTATCAAAGAGCAACTAAAAGACATTTAGAACCCAGGCTTTTCTTTTTTCTTTTTTAAGATTTTATGTATTTATTTGACAGAGAGAAACAACAGCAAGAGAGGAAACACAAGCAGGGGGAGTGGGAGAAGGAGAAGCAGGCTTCCAGCTGAGCAGAGAGCCTGATGCGGGGCTCCATCCCAGGAGCCTGAGATCATGACCTGAGCTGAAGGCAGATGCTTAACGACTGAGCCACTCAGGCACCCCGGAACCCAGGCTTTTCTAGAAGCTCTTGCAATGCAGTCTTTTCCCATACATGGGCGACTTTCTCTTGTTTTTTTTGGCACTGGCTTCAGTTAGAGATAGACATCTTCTTTGCTGGCTAGAACAGTCCTTTCTTACTGTCCCAACAGTTTGGAAAATCTCCACCCTCCTTAAAAAACATTAGTTAACTAAAAGACCACGCTCCTGGGCCCTGGAACACCTCATTCCATGCTCAGTACCTGCTGTTGGGGTGACCTCTTCTAACAGAAACCATTTTGAATCTTCTTTTCATTTTCATTGCTCCCCTGTAGGCCTTTCTGCATTTATTCTTATTTCTCTTGCTTTGGGGGCCAGACAATATTGCATTAAGTGGAGCAAGAGGATTGCTCAGCTCATTTTCCTATACCTTCTGGAAGCAACACTTCTTGCTGACCTACCGCTTGAGACCAACAACACTTGTATATAAACGGCTCCTTTTCATCTCACGTCTGGGTACTTAATTCTGCCTCATGTAGTATTTGATTGAGGAATTACACCTGTACAATTTAATTTAATGGGATTTTTTCCGATATATTTTTTTCTCGGATTGGTCATATTCATTTTGAATTCTGATGTTTTAGTATATAAATTCATTGCCCAGCCGTGGTCCAAAGTTGGATCTAGTGTCGGAACTCTACCATTAGTTAATTGATTACACAGTCTGGGACCCATCACTGCCCTGTGTTTCAGAATGCTCTTCTCCTCATAAATGTAGGGTACTCGCGCCTCCTTGGCTGGACTCTGACCTGGCAGGGATAGAGTTTATTTATTCTTTAAAAAGATTTTCTTTATTTTAGAGAGAGAGAGAGAATGAGAGGGTGAAGGTCAGAGGGAGAAGCAGACGCCCCGCTGAGCAGGGATCCTGATGTGGGACTCGATCCCGGGACTCCAGGATCATGACCTGAGCCGAAGGCAGTTGCTCAAGCACCTGAGCCACCCAGGGGCCCCCTGGCAGTGATAGAGTTTAAATAATATTTTCTCCGTGTTTTGCTAACTTTGGAACCATCAACCCTACAGACTGTTAAATTCTAGAATTTCATGTGGAAGGCACAGCAGCCATGAATATGATTGACATTCAATGTAGTATACAATGTATATTGTGGTATACAATATGCACTACATTGAATGTAGTGTACATTCAATGCAGTAGTAGATTTTCGACCTACCAGAAAGAATCCTGCAGCCGGGTACCCTCCGGCCAGACGCATATTTCAACCACAGCCGGGGGCTGAAAACACTAATGAATTCCAGTCACGAGGCACCGCACACTCCAGGGGGGTTGTAATTGACAGAGAGGTAGAAAACTACAAGGGGAAGACCAGCGCGTGCTTTGGGGGGCTGGCATCCAGCACAGGCCTGGCAGCGAGGGCTTCAGGCACCAGGCCAAGTGAAGAGGCGCCCAGCACTGTTGCTGCCGCACTGGAGCTGGAAGCAGGTGTCCTTGGCGGGGCTGTCAGGGCTCTTGAACCCTCTGCCACCATCAGCACAATTACGTATGGATGCATATTCTTCAGCCAGCGAGATCCTCAGCTTGTATCCATTTTTCAAAGGGATCCATGAATCATAGAGGATTAGGAAGCCCTGTTTGCTGGATGGACAATAATCCAAACTTCCAAAACCGATAAAATAGGCTGTTGAGGATTGATAGAACGAAGAGATTGTAAGGAAACAGTGAACATTTATTGACTGCTAAGTGTGCACCAGAGACTCTTGAGGACATTGTCTTACCCTCACACTGACCCCATGAGGTAGCCGGGGGTGTGGGAACCCAGCTCTGGCTCTAAAGCCCTGTACTTCCTACCACACCATCTTGCCTCTAAGAAATGGGAATGACTAATGAGTGAAGGTTAATAAAAAATCATGGTACGCTGGACGGGACTGGAAGAGATTATGCTGAGCAAAATAAGTCAAGCAGAGATTGTCAAGCATCATATGGTCTCACTTATTTGTGGAGCATAACAAAGAACATGGAGGACATGGGGAGATGGAGAGGAGAGGGAATTGAAGGAAATTGGAAGGGGAGATGAACCATGAGAGACTATGGACTCTGAAAAACAACCAGAGGGTTTTGAAGGGGCGGGGATGGGAGGTTGAGGAACCAGGTGGTGGGTAATAGGGAGGGCACGTACTGCACGGAGCACCGGGTGTGATGCCAAAACAATGAACACTGTTATGCTGTAAATAAACAAATAAACAAATAAAAAAAATCATGGTACGCAAGCTAAGACAAAGGGGAAATAGGATTTGATATTCAAAATATAATTTATATATATGTATTTATTATAATTATTTATATAAATTTTAATTTGTTTATTATATGTTTATATTTATTTACCTGTTGGATAAAGTTGGGCAGTTAGACCAGACTGGAGTCCCAAGAAGGTGGAGTGGACCAGGGTGCAGCTTTAAGAGGGATGGATCTTCCTGAGGGAAAGCTTCTCAAGAAACAAGAGAAGATATGGCGCCTGGGTGGCTCAGTCAGTTAAGCTTCTGCCATCAGCTCAGGTCATGATCCCAGGTTCCTGGGATCGAGCCCCAGGGCAGGCTCCCTGCTCAGTGGGAATCTTGCTTCTCCCCTCTCCACCCCACTTGTGCTCTCTCACTCTCTCTGTCTCTCTCCCTCTCAAATAAATAAATAAATAAATACAATCGAACTGTAAATCCCGAAATCCATATTGGTGACTCTCTTATGAAAAATATTTGAGAATTTTCAGGGAATATTTAATGAAAATGCTCACTAATTTCTGGAGTTTTCTATATTCTTTTTTTTTTTTTTTTTTTTTTTTTTTTGCCAGTATGTCTTACCTAAAAAAATGTGATCATCTCTTTGGAGTGTTCTATTCAGGGAGGCTGGACAGGATTAATTCCCGTCCTGGTGTTGCAGTGTAAACAGCTTTTGCCTGTCTTTTGTCATTAATGATCATGCTGTAGATGTAGCCAGTGCATTGTAAGCCAATCTGTCAAGGCAAATAAACAATTCACCTTGTTAAAATTCCCTAAATCTTGCATTAATAAAACCAAACTAACCCCCTGAACACTCAAGAGATGTCTTCCTCTATACTGCAGTGATGGATGACATGTCTAAGGATCCTGGAAATTAAGTAGTTCAGGTCATTAAAAGTGTCCCACACTTGTTATTGATTTAATTTATTTTAAAAGGTGGGGGTGGAGATAAGAGTGTTACCCCCCCATTTTTTTTTTTTTTTAATCTGAAAAAGATTTAAGCTGCCCCTTGTACACATAATTAAAACTATTGCCTGGGTGAACAGCTCTGGTTTTGTTAGGACATTAAGCTTTATTATTCAAATAGGTGTTGTGTCATTCTCGTAAACTGATGTCCAGAAACATGGAGATAATCATTACAACTTACTTTATGGCAAAAATCCCCTGGAGCTTCATATATACAGTGATTCTTACAATCCTTGAGTTGTGGGCACTGAAATGATGACCTTATGGGCACCCCGCAAATTTCCCTGAGTAGGTGAAAATGCAGAAGGTCAGTGAAAATCGTAATGAAAGCATGCCTCTGGGAAGAAGAGCTTTTTTCTATTTTATGCATTTTTTTGTTTTGTTTTGTTTTCCTACCTTCTATTGCCTTTCCTTAAGCCTCAGTGGGTACAATCAGCTAGGTCAGGAGTAGGAAGAGACTGAGACAGAGCTGGGTTTCCGGATGCCTCCTCTCCAGAAACTGAACAGCAGGAGGCTTGAGCGCTGGTGTAGCTTGGGGCTCAGCCTGCCTCCCTCATTCCATTCACATGTCCCGAACTGGGTAACTATTTTAAAACTCCACTAGAAATGGGACCACTCAGTATGTAAATTATGACAGAAAGCAATAGGTTATATAGAATCACATATTTCAGAATATACCTAATTTGACCTTTTGTCCTTGGTGCCTCATACATCACATTGCATAGCTGTGCCTGATCACAGTTTGGGTGATGCCTCAGCATCCCTTCTCATCGTTCTTTCAACAACATGTGGGAGGAGGACCCTGGTAAATGATAGAAATGACCTTTGAAAATAATTCCCTTACTTTCAGAGACTATCATGAAATCTTTGATGTTTTTTCCATGGTCTTCGTAAAAATAATTTAAAAAAAAAAAAGGTGGGGGAGAGTGGTGGGATGAGAGGGGCAACTGTTTAATCAGATCATACACTGTGGCTCCCTTTTTTTAAAACAGATGCCCATGAAAATGCACTTGCACTTGCGTGACTCGAAAAACCAAGAGCAGGCATGGTTATGCCATTGTCCCAGCTCTTTAACAGAGCTTTAACAGAGCTCCCTAAATGGAAGAACCGTATAGATTTTGGTTTTTTTTTTTACTATATACGCTGATTTACACTTAAGGGTAGAGTTATCACTAACCCTTTAAGTGGAGCTGTCCAAATGGCCATAAATGTCACTTGATCCAAATGCCAAAAGCGGTGATAGCCGAGGGATCTTGGCTAAATCTTCCAGTTAAAAAAGTCATGTGTAGTATTTTCTAAACAGTGTGGTGTCTTGTAGGCACACACATACCCCAGACCACTTGATCACCCAGTAAGGAAAATTTGATGCACGTTTCTTAGCAGTATTATTGATGCTCCCAGGTTTCTAAAATCCTCTCATCAGAATCTCCATGAAGGCAAGAATTCTGTCTACCTGGTGGCCAGCTGTCTTTCCTCCTAGTCAGCATCTGATGTGTGCTAGATGATCCATAAATGCTGGTTGGGTGAGAGGATAGGTAAAATAGAGTATTGGGGAACACTGAAGAGCGTGCCTGTCTCCTGAATTCTTGGTGGGTGAGATGGGGACCACCCCCCACCAACCCTTACAGATTGTGATAATGATGCTGGTAAGAACTGAGGTGGGCGGTCATGACTTTTGACGTAGTTCATTTGATTATTGATTGCTTAGTAAATTTCACTTTCTAGCTTCTCTTTTCTCCTTTCACAGGCTGTCATTTTGGAAAATGAAGAGCTTCCCAAACTGTTCCTTGATTTCCTAAATGTGCGACACTTGCCCTCGCTACCAAAGGCAGAGAGTTGTGGGTAAGAAGCGTTGTTCCCCTATCGGACACGTATCTGAAACTACAGTCGCTAGTTGGCCTAACCAATAACCACCGCCCCCCACCCTTGGGTGGTGCTGGAAGGGCCAGCCTGGTCACACCCGTTCTCTCCCCTGGGACAGCACTCACTCGCCCCCTGCCTGTGGTCAAAGGAATTCCTCTGTGGTCTTCACCACTATATTGCAGCCAAATGGCAGGCTCAGTAACTCAGGTTTAGACTTAAGGAATTGACTTATTAAAATATGCTGCTTCCTGGAGTGATGTTACATGGTGGGAATTTTGAATCTAGATAGCCTGTGGAGGGACTAATATATTTATCTGTGGGTACTCGAGCGAAGTCTACATGCCCATGCATGTGTAGTCACATCATCTAAGAGCTGTGAATGACCTTGGAGATGATGTTAGCCGACTCCCTTATTGTTGACCTGAGCAAGCTGAGACACAGGAATTAAGTGTCTTTCCCCAAATCTCTCATCTTGTAGCTGGCAGAGCCCAGGCTTTCCCACGTAGGCTCTCTTCCGTGCTGTCTTGCTGCCTCTCCCACAGGACCTTCTCATGCGGGGCTGTAGATCCCAGTCCCTGTGTCCCAGGAACCAGACGTTTGCTATCACCATCAGTTGGGAAGTGTTCTTCCGAAGAATGAACTCTAAAACAAGCTCCTTGCCCAGCTCTGGGCACCTGGCTCAGGCTGAGCTGGCCTCTGAAGGCCATCAGCATCACCCCTGTCATATCAAATCCATTTACAGGGAAACACATCATTACAAAGACCCTGCAAACCCACGTAGGGGAGGGGGTTTTGTTCATCCTCCTGCCGCCTCCAGGGCCCCCGGAAGGATGCACACTAACTACAAGACGGTCATGGGGACCACACCCAACGTTGGGTTAAACCCCGACCCTCTGCAGGAGGAAAGGCTGCAGACCCACAGCCCCCCACCCCGCCCCCCGCCCTGACAGTGTCGCTCAAGGCCACTTTCCACTCACCCCACAGCGAGCATTATATACTGAGCTTACCAAGTAAAAGGCATTGTCCGCGTGGCCTGTTCTGACCTGAGTGCATTTGCTAGGAGCTTGGGGAATGTTTTTAAGAAGAGATTGTAGCAATGACAGAGTGAACTCTTATCTCCATTATAGAAGCCCGAAAGTAAAACCATAGGGTTTGTAAGTGATCCTCAAGAAAACTGAAGTTCAAGAAAATGGCGGTCTTAGATTCTTTAGAATGAGGCATCAGTCATGCTGTGACTTTGTCAAGATGCCTCTCTTTTCCCAATGTTTCCCATTTAGAGCTTTAAGAATACTGACTCTTTTTTCCCTGGTTTGCAACAACATTTACCCAACTGACATGGTCTTCCTCTTCTTCTTTTAAAAAAAATTCTAGATCTTTTGATGAGACGGAATCTGAAGAATCAAGGTAAGAACTAATACTAGTCAATCAAGAGTTACATAAAACCAGAAACAGGACCGTGGTTTTGTTAAGTGTTGAATTACTGTGGCGTAAGTGTATCACGTCACGATCTTCTTGATAATATCTGTTAGGCAGTTGATTTACAAATATGTGATAGAAAGTGAGAGGAGTAACCAGTTATATCGAACCTACATTGTTTTATGCCAGTCCTAAGAATACTATTTTATCAGTAATTGTGCTCTGAGATGGTGCACTTTTCATCAGTGATTTGTCAAGTAGATGGTATGCCCGTTTCAGATTCCACAAAGAGATGTTGAGAAGGTGAACGCAGGGCTGGTGTGTTCTCTGTAACTCTGCTCACTATTATTCACCCACGCGGTGAGATACATAGACCTTGAGATGTCCCCACACAGCAGTTTGATCCCCTCAAAGCTAGTTTGTAGTGTTTTCTGTTTACCGTCGTCCCCTGATGCTGACATGCCTGTTCTTGACCTTTCCAGCAAACTGTCCCACCAGCCGGTGCTGCTGTTCCTCAGGGATCCATACGTCTTGCCTGCAGCCAGCGGTAATCAAACCTGTCATCTGCTAACAGCTCTTTACTGATCTGACCCTGCACCACATAAACCATGTTTTTAATACAGGTCTAACAGAGTGACATTGGTCCAGGGCTTAATAATCTGCCAATAAACCAGCGCTCTTGGTGTAGGAGACATTCAGAATTTTAATTGGGGCAGGCCTTTCGGCACGAAATGTGATTTTTCTTTCTACCTTACCAGGCAGTTTTGAATTAGAGTAATAAAGAGGAAAGATATTTATTTGCTTTTCTTTTATTTTTGTTTTTGGTGGTGTTATATTTTGGTCTCTGCTTGTTTTTATCCAGATGATAAGGATTGAGTCTAAGGCTCTGGTTCTTTTTTTTTTTTTTAAATGCTTTTTCCCCAAAGTGGTGTATCTATATTACATGTATATCTTTACTTCTGTTTAGGTTATAGCATCTTAGATGGTCAGCTGTGTATTTTTAGAAGTATATACTTAAATATAATGAATTTATGCACGCATGTAATCAATATTTTATGTTTAAAGATTTTATTTATTTATTTGACAGAGGTCACAGGCAGGCAGAGAGAGAGAGAGAGAGGAGGAAGCAGGCTCCCCGCTGAGCAGAGAGCCCGATGCGGGGCTCGATTCCAGAACCCCGGGATCATGACCTGAGCGGAAGGCAGAGGCTTTAATCCCCTGAGCCACCCAGGTGCCCCTGTAATCAATATTTTAGCCTGGGTCCTCTCGTTATGCCAAGAAATTTGAATTCTTCAGAGTCCCTCTCAAAAAGTCCTGCTCTACACCTCTTCATGAGTGCCTTCTCAGACGTTACTCCTTTAATTTTTTAACAGCCTCATAAAATAGGCAAGGTGGCTATCCTCATTGGCTAATAAGAGAGTTGGAACTGCAGGAGGTCCCCAACTTGCCCGGTGTCACATGGCTGATGAGCAGACCCCTTGGAGCTTAATTTCTTTACGTTGATGGAACATTCAGCCCTTATTCGTGGGAGTAACTAAATAGCAGAGCAACTCAATGGCAGTAGATAAATGATTTGTTGAAACCATTCCTACATTCTGACAATAAAACCCTATCACCAGCAAGAAAGAGGGGACCATTCTGTGGCAACGGCGCATGCATGGACATCAGTGACTTAGCTGGCAGCGTGAAGAAGGCTGGCCAGGACCCAGCACAGCTCCGTGGAGGGACCATTCCTAGCGAGAGTTGACATTCCTTTGCAACATGGGAATATGTTCTCAGAGTATTTTTCCCTGCACAGTCCTTTCCGTAAGACATAATTGCCTTTCTCTAGCATTTGCTTCCCATATTTAAAAAAAAAAAAGCATATTATATCAGTTGACTTTAGGTCAACAAAATGTCACTTCACATAAGCTAGGCTAGATGAAATGGGCGATGTTCTGTAAAGCATTCTATTTCTCTTCAGAGCATGGTTCTACCAGGGCTCTGTACGGTACAGTCTCTGTGCAGGTATTACGGATGGTCAGAAGTTTCCGGCATTGGCCCGATGCTCCTGTGGAGGTGAGGGGCATGGAACGATCGTTGTGAAACATAGTGGCCAGGGTGCTCAGGGGACAAGGGAAGGCGTTTTATGATCCTTGAGTCCGCATCGTCCCACTGACTGAGCTGCGTGTGCTGTGCCCCTGGTGGGCAACAAAGAACGGTAGGCACTTAGGGGAGAAAGAACTCGGGGGCCAGATATCTGGAGCTAGAAAGGGCAAAAGTAGGGATCGTTGGTAGAACGTTGGCGCAGACAGAGGACTTGTGCAAATGGGGGATAGACACGGGAATCACGGGTTTTATGGACAGGATGGCCCCAGGTGGGGGAGGGCCGGGCACCAGATCTGGTTTTGGCGCAGTTTGGCTAACCCACCTTCCTGAGTCGGACTCCCGTTGTCTTACGGGCGTGACGAGGCTGATAGGCTCTTGCAGATCTTAAGCATTTAATCGAGACATCAGTTTTACTGGTATTGCATTTCTGGGTTATTTAGGCCTCTTAACAAAATGTGGGGGTACTCTTCCAGAGGATTCTGATTGTGGACATACCATCGTAGGTGAACTGACAGTCAGACGCTATCCTCCTATAAAATGTTAATAATCAGTCTTCTCTGAACATAGGCTTTTTGGCCTGAGTTTTAATTTCTCAGGGGAATTCGGAACAGCTCTCGCGCTGGTCCCCAGCATCATCTCTGGCATGGCTACACTCCGGATACTTTTCCATCAGCTTTCATCAGACCTCCCGTCATCTTTGGCCACCGATGACCGCTCTCTCCTTTGGGCTCTCCCACTCTCCTGCTTTTCTGCCCATCCCGGGCAGCCTACCGGTGGGCCATCATAGACCCTCCTGTCTTCTCCTTGGCTTTCTTTCGGATTGATTCCTTGTTTGTTGTCTTGATGGCCTTGTGTGCGTAGCTGGGACACTGTCTGGGTTTCCAGCCCCACTTTCTCTCTGAGTTTGACTCTATCAGGCTCTCACGGCCCTTCTAAGAGAACTCCCTCCTCTGCCGACTTCTTTCTAGGTCTCAGAGGTGTGCACTCCATTCCCCCTCAGGGCACTGCTATTTCCCCCACCACCTCCTTGAGACCTCTTCTCGTCCCCACATGGGCACTGCCTCCACACCTTCCAGGAGCAGCTTGAGAGAGCCTTTGCCTGCTCAGCTCTCAGGGGGCTCTCAGGAGTCCCCCCGCCCCAATCCCATTGCCTTTTTTTTTTTTAAAGGTCCACATAAGTGTTTACCAGCATAAATGAGAACCAACAAAAGACGACAAGTAAATCTTTCCTAAATCACATTCCTTGTCATCTTCTTTCAATGGGAAACAAAGGCCAGGGCCGTTTTCAAGTAACAGTGGACACAGAATTAAAATCATACATATGGGGGAAGCTGGGTGGCTTAGTGGGTTAAAGCCTCTGTCTTCGGCTCAGGTCATGATCCCAGGGTCCTGGGATTGAGCCCTACATCGGGCCCTCTGCTCAGTGGGCAGCCTGCTTCCTCCTCTCTCTGCCTGCTTCTCTGCCTACTTGTGATCTCTGTCTGTTAAGTAAATAAATGAAAATTTAAAAAATCTTTTAAAAAAAATCATACATATGACGAAGCCCAAATCCAAAGTGTAGAACGGAGTGGAACAGATGAGGGAGAAAATGACCTCTGATAATCTCCTTGTTGGCCCCCAGTCGGTGGACCTTGTCATAAAACACCTCTGTTCCATTCACATGGATCATTTCCTTCCTTTACTGTCATGATGACCCACACGGTTCCCTTTTTCTCTCTCTGTCATGTTCACCTTCTGAATCTCCGGCCTCTGCTAGTTGCTCAGCACTTGCTGGACCATAAACACAGCGCCTTGGCCGGCCATCTTCCCTCTGCCGGGAATGCCCCTCTCCCGGACACCCTCGCGCGTGGCCACTGCACCCTCCTTCCCGTGGTATCTGCCCACAGAGGTCTTTCCTCACCTTCCCCTCTCACTCTCAAGCCTTGCGCCCTGCTTCTGTTTTCCCCTTTATTTAGCCTTCTGAAGATTTATTTCTTTATTTGGGAGACAGAGGAAAAGAGAGCAGGCTCAAGCAGGGGGAGGGGCAGAGAGAGAATCTCAAGCAGAGTCCGTGCGGAGTGTAGACCCCGATGCAGGGCTCCATATCACGACCTCAGGATGGCGACCTGAACCGACATCAAGAGTCGGACGCTTAGCCGCCGGAGCCACCCCGGCACCCCTCCCCTTGCGCTTAAACCACTGCTTGACCTATTCAGGTGGTATAGCATTACTCGGAGTAATTAATGGTATTTTTCCCTTTTCGGCCTTTTCCCCCAAACTTACTTAAATTCCTTTAAGCTGAGCATGCCGATGATGTCATCACACTAA
This sequence comes from Meles meles, assembly GCF_922984935.1. Taxonomy (NCBI): domain Eukaryota; kingdom Metazoa; phylum Chordata; class Mammalia; order Carnivora; family Mustelidae; genus Meles; species Meles meles. The sequence goes on from NC_060068.1 coordinate 44,811,734, forward strand.
CCTTCAAACAAACTGTTATGTTTTGGGTGGCAGAGAATAAATACCCACCTGCTAACGCACGTCGATGGGTTCTCTTTGGGCATCTAATTGAAAACTGATCAATATCTCCATTGACAGCTCTTGGTTTCAGCACACCTCTGTGGGGGAGGAATTCTTTCAAAATTAAAATGAACTTCACAAAATCATTGCTCTTGATTGGGTTAAAAAAAATATAGGTTTAAGTCCTACTACAGATTATTAAAGATATGTTGTATGGAAAATTATGTTGTTTCATGCTGGATTAAAGCAAACACTGAGAAATCCAGTGTCCTCACCCAGAAGTCACTGAGCTGCTTGTGTACTGAAGATATGTTTTAGGCATATCTTGTGGGTGTGTTCATTTGCTTGTCTCCCTCCTAGCGTGGAAATTTCATGGTATGGGCGGGGACTGTTACTTACTTCTCTTCCCAGTAATTAGACCATACTTGGTACCTGATGGTAGCAAGTACTAACCATGTGCCCAGCACAGGTTTTTAGTGCTTTGCTTCACCCTCCAATTTGTACAATAACCTTTCAGGCAGGTACTGTTAGGAAACTTCTCTTTACTCCCCACAGGGAACCCGCGACCACTTTGAACTTGTCCCCGGGTATTCTGAATGGCAGCCAGAGCCATCTTTGACAAACAGGATTCAGTTCTGTGTCACTTTGCTTAAAATCCTTGCGGGGAGGAGGTGACTGTTCTCCCTGCTTTTCAGACAAAGCCAAAATTTCTGGGCTTGCATGCCCTCAGGCTTCCTCCCTCACTCTCTTATCAACACTAACCTCCATTCAGGTCTTTGAACTTTCCTGGCTCCCTCCTCCCTCAGACTGGCCACCTGGCTTGCTCCCCAGAGAAACTTTATGCCCTCCCTTTGCACGTGGCTTTATGTAGTAGGTACTATACAGAGGTCGGGTTCATAAGTGAGCGTCCTAGTTTCTGTCTGCAAGTATTGGACCAACTCATTTCCTTGCATAATAACGATATTTATTGAAAGTGGTGGGTTTTCATGTAAACCTAGATATAATTAATTACCTGCAGAATTGAAGTTGAGAAATTGAACCTCTGGGTTATGTGATTGTTGGGGTCCCTCGTGGAAAGTATCTGTTCATATTGTACCTGCCCTGATAACTGGAACGTGCCCCATCGGACACGCGCCTCCTCTAAAAACGTGGCTCGTTTTTCCTGACCCTGACGGGATGGCTTTCTTCAGAAGTGTGCCCTTTTCAGTTAGGAAGACCACCCCCGTTCCTCCTGCTCCCTGGAAGCGCGCAACCGAATGACCGTCCTCAGGACAGCCTGGACTGAACGCTGCTGTAAACCACAATGGAAAAACTGCAGCCAAGTATTCCCAGTAGAAATCTTGGAATTCCTTCAAGTATATTGAGATTTTGTTAGAAATTGAATTGCCAGTGTAATCCATCTTCCTTGTGAGAAAACATTCAGATAAAGAGCTGGGACCTAGCAGCATTAACCATTAGAACATCCCCTAAATCAATAAGCTACAAATCTGGCCGTGCATTCCTGCAAAGCCTGGTCGTGCACCCAAGCGGCTTTCGGCCGCTGCGACATGACAGATAGCGCGTCCTCAGCGAGAGCAGGCTGCAGAGTGACGTGGGTCCCTGAGTTGCTGGGGGCCTCGCCTTGCTGGGGGCCTCGCCTTGTACGGGTCTGCAGAATGCGGTCGTTGGGTTTTTACTGCTGTGCCTAAGAAAAGCCGTTTTCCTTTTGTTTTTCAGATTTTCCAAACGTGGTTATTGAAGGGGTCCTCCATGGGGTATTCTACCCCCATCTCCAGCCCAGGTAGAAATCCTCCATGGCTGGAAGAAGCTGAAGCGGGTTTCACGGAAATCGATATCTGCCAAATTAACCTAAACTCTATGACATAACAGCTCTAGCTCCAGTCAAATTCACAGCCCCAGCTTAAGGCAGGGCAGGGACATTTCCATTAGAATGGTGCTTTTAAAAATAGAACCTGGACCTGGGCGGTGCTGAGGTTAAGGCTAAGTGGCTGAGACCTAGAAGGTAGCTGCCAGTTTTGTAAGCGATGGCAGGGAGGGGCAAGTGCAACGAAACAGAAGTTCCTCTCGGCTTTAGTTGCACGGTTCGCTGATTGAACATCTTATCTGGAAGCATGGCTGAGACCGATCTGCTTTGGTAGCTTTTGTGGTGGTTGTTCAGATTTTAGGACGCCGGTCTTTTCCATGAGATTTTCTCGGTCAGTGATAGGTACATTCCATGGGAGGATCACAGAAACAGCCTGTGCTCCATGTGAGGACGGAACTAAACTGGAAATTAAACTATGCTGACCATGGTAGGGCATTTTTAAGACTCTTGTCATTGCGATTCATACGGCTTCATACCTGGCGCTTAGCTTCTAGGGTCAGGACCTAAGAGGAAATGGAACGTGGAGAGCGCCTCCTTGACAGCCGCTTCAAAAGGCGCCGTCCTGGAAATCTGCACGTCCAACACAACCAGGTTTTCCTCCAGTATTGGAAGAAAGGACAGTTCCTTCCGTGGAAGACCATTTGACATTGTCGGTGTTCGTTAAATAGGGCAATGTTGCATAGAACCACATACCTTTCAACACTAGAATCAGTCACCCGGCGCCCTCCAGGATGCTTGTCTTCTGAGAGACCGATGTGAACCGACTTTCCCTGAGGAGACGCCACAGTGGTAGCGCTTGGTTTCCTCAAGGTTCTTCAGCCCTCATCAGGGTTTATTTACTCTTTCATTCAATTGGTGAGATTTTCATAGGATTCATTGTTATTTTCCTTGTTGTTTCCTTTTCGCTGACCTCCTATGTGGAATTGATGTAAGTGCAACGAATGAGCTGCCTCCACTGTACATCGCACCGACATTCATATTTTGGGTAGTAAAGGACAAAAGCATATATACAGACTTCATGTGTGTGCTGTATGGGGGCATTTCGTCGAAAACTGATTAATAGCTAGCCTATTTATGGCTATCCATTTTACTAAGCATCTGTGTGGGAGAAAAAATGTTTGGGTTCAAAATGAATAACTAAATCATGGTTTTTGGTTGGGATCTAAATATACGGGTTTCAAGCCTGCTGCGGACTTTGAGAGATAACGTTTATGATAGATGTGTTACTTCATGGTAGAAACAGGCAAGGACTCTGTAATCTAGTATCATGAACCAAAAATAACTGAATACTCTTGTGTGGGAGATATTTTTTAAATGTTTTGTTGTTAGCTATTTTGAGTTAAATAAAAACAAAGAACAAGAAGTATTTGAGTTTGTCTAATAGGATTTTACTGGAAACACAAATTGTGTCTTGTCTTTTTATACATACACACACACACACACACACACAACTTCTCACATACTCATAGGTGCTTCTTTCTTTCTTTTTTTTTTTTTTGAAATTTAGGATGTTTTATTTTACAATAGTCCAACAATAAAATAAAAACTCATGATTAGTTTTGTGAAGATACGTGAAATGGATAAATTGTGTTTTCTTTCGATCAGTCTTACAAGAGATTTAACAAATGTATTGATCGTTCAAAAACCTGCTACTTTGCTGGCTATTATATGCTTACTTTCTATTTCATATATATATATATATATATAGTGCTCTTATACTTGTTATTATCTTCTATTTTCTATGGGTTTAATTTGGTGTTTTTCTTAATTCAAATATTACCTCCATTCATCCTCTCATAGTAGAACTCTTAATACATGCACATTAGACATTTTCATTTTACTCCAGAGATCTCTTATATGCTTTTTATTTATGCATAGGTATGTACCTTGCTGTAGACTTGTCTTCCAGTTCACTAGTCCTTTGCACTGCTGTTTTTTTTGTTTTTGTTTTTGTTTTTTAAAGATTTTATTTATTTATTTGACAGAGAGAGCGATCACAAGTAGGCAGAGAGACAGGCAGAGAGAGAGAGGGAAGCAGGCTCCCTGTGGAGCAGAGAGCCCCATGCGGGGCTTGATCCCAGGACCCTGAGATCATGACCTGAGCCGAAGGCAGAGGCTTAATCCACTGAGCCACCCAAGTGCCCCTGTACTGCTGTTTTTGATCCATTATTACGGCATAGGCGCTTATTTCTAATCTAAGTATTAAGTCACCTCATCTTTAAGCCAATAGGTACTCATTAAATAGGTGATGACTTACAAAGAGGGCAGGATTTTTTTTTTTAAGATTTTATTTATTTATTTGACAGAGAGGGAGAGAAAGAGCACAAACAGGGAGAGCAGTAGGCAGAGGGAGAAGCAGGTTCCCCGCTGAGCAGAAGCCTGACACGGAATTCGATCCCAGGACCCAGGGATCTTGACCGGAGCCCAAGGCAGATGCTTTACCAACTGAGCCACCCAAGGCACCCCAGGAATTTCTTTAAATATAAAAACCAAGCATTTTTGGTGGCACGCTGCTCAGGAAATCTCTTCTGAGGACTTTTTTTTTTTTTTTTAGTGATGACTTATTTATTATTTAATAGTTTTTAATATGTAATTTCATATTCCATTTCAATTCCATTATAGGAAATAGGCCACAGTAGGTATTTCAAGCAGAATGGACTAATAAGAAACTGGATGCTTGTGGAATCTTTTGGAAGGATGAGGAGAGTGAACTCCTAGGAGGTAATCCAGGAGTGACTTCTGGAATCCTCCAGCAAAATCTGGTACTTTGCCTTAAGCAGGAATTCAGGGAGGCTGAATTCAGGAGGAATTGGGAGGCTGCTCCTGGAGCTGCTGAGGTAAAGAAAAAAACCACCACGGCACCTATGATCCAGCTACCAACAAGTCAGTTCAGGAAGTCACTGGGACCACCTTAAATGCCTCATAGCAGTACCCAGGAAGCTGGGGCCTGGGCCTGGAACAGTGTCCAACTGATTCTACCTACACCACCATTGCCTCTGAACCCCCATGGCCTTGCTTGCCCACAACTACAGCCCCACACAGCGGGAAGATGGTGTTCACCCACTTGCATCTTCTACTCTTACCTCATGCACGCACGTCCATTAGACTCTTATGTCGATGCCCAGCTTCAAGGGAGTCTGGAAGGGGCTGGAACTTCCTGGTCACTGAAGTTCAGGAATGGACATTGGAAAGACAACGGACTATATTTCCACAGTTGAACATGGAGTAGCGTATGAAAGGACCTATAGAAAAGGAAAATCTCCCACCCTGTCTCCTGTATTCCCGCCCCCACTCCCGCCACAAGCAGCCGCTGTGCTTAGTTGAGGTGTGCGTTTGTAGAGAGAGTTCATCCACATGTAAACAAATAATGGACATTTAGTGTACGTGTTCCAACCCCCTCACCCCTTTTTCAATAGAACGTGGATTTTTCCAAAGCACGGATTCATAGGCAATAGAGCAGTAAAGGGGTAGAGAGACACAAACAGAATAAAGAGAAGGAATAGAAACCCCATTGCCACCGAAGGCAGGATGTGGGGACAGCATGTCTGCTGGGTTCCTCCTTAGTGCATTTGGTGGTGTGCCTGGGCTTGGTCTCGGATTCCCCCAGGGCTTCATGCAGAGCATCTCTCTGGCCTCGTCTCCACCACACGGCCATTTCCGGGCCAGCACCCCTGGTGTCCTTCCTCCCCCACCCCAATGTTTCAAACCACCAGCCATCTCTCCAACCCCGATCATGCTGACCATCCCAACCTGGTCAGTCCGCGGTCTCATTTCACTTCGAAAAGCATGGAAATCTCATGATCACAGCTGAGAAAGAACAAATGCCTTTCATCTGGTTTGTCACTTTTGATGAAATGGTAATGGCTATCCAACGTGTTCGGCCGAGGATGCCGGCACAGCCATTAGGGTGGTGACTCTCAAAAGCAGCCAATGACAAGTGTCGGCAAGGATGCAGTCACCGTGAAACCCTCATCGCTGGCGAAAGTGTAAAATGGTGCGTCCCCTGCAGAACGGTCTAGCAGTTCTTCCAAAGATGACCGTGTGAGCCAGCAGGTCCCCCTTCTGGGTGTATCAGCGAAGGGAGCCAAGTCAAGGGACTTGAACAGATTATTTGCACACCCCAGTTCTTAGCATTGTTCACAAACACCAACAGGTGGAAACAACGCAAGTGTCCTTCCGTGGATGAACGGCCAGACAGAATGTGTGGTCTGTGCGTGGAATGGGATGTTATTCAGTGCTCAAAAGGAAGGAAGTTCTCACCCATGCTATAGCTTGGGTGAAAGTGAAAGGACCACTCCTGTGTGATTCTACTACTATGAGGTACCTACAATAGTCTAGCTCCTAGAAACAGAAAGTAGAACGGTGGTTGTCAGTGGCTGGGGGAGGGGAAAATGAGGAATCAATGTGTATTGGGTTTCAGCAGGGGAAGATAAGAAGGTTCTGGAGATGGGGGGATGGTGATGCTTGGATGATAGTGTGACTGTCCTTTACTCCACTGAACTGTACTCTCTGTAACGGTTAAAATGGTAAATGTCGTGTCATGCATGTTTACCAAAAAGCTTTTCAACTTTTACTTTTTAAAGGATTTTAAGTGAGTACGGATATAATGCACTAACCAATTACTGATATCTGCCGGGGAGCAGGAGGGATTTGGGCACGCATCCTGGGTGCCATGCTCCTCTCCCCGACAGCCTCTAGAATAGCAGCTCTCCCTCGGGGCCACGTCCTCATCGGGATCACCAGGTCTCTGAATCACTAAACCTGGGCTGGGTAGGGGCCTTTCTTTGGGTACTTTGAAAAACCGCCGAGTTGATGCCGATAACACACATATGTTAGGAACCCCTGTTGGATGTGAGGAGGTAAGATGCTTTATGAACAACTCTTCTTTCATGGCTGCTGACTTTCCTACCTCCTGCAGGACCTGCTATGAAGAGAACATCCCTCTGACTCCCGCAGGTGGCCACAGGGAGGTACGGGCTCCTCATAGTCCTTCAGGGTGTGTAACACACGTACCACAGACTGGGTGGCTTGTGAACAGCCTGATCCATTTCTCATGGTTCTGGAGGCAAGTCCAAGCTAGGGCCCTGGCACATTGGGGGTCTGGTGTGGGGTGATCTTTCCTGTGTCCTCATGTGGTGGGAAAGGGGTAAGGAGTTCTCTGGAGCCTCTTAGAAGGGCACCCATCCCTAATTACCTTCTAAAGGTCCTACCTCCAAACACCACCACACTGAGGATTAGGTTTCAACGTACAAGTTTGGGGCTGGTTGGTGGGACACCCACATTCAGACAGCAGGACTCTGCAGAAGCAGCAAGAACGACAGACACCTGTGAGTCGTGGTCTCACTGATGCCCTTGTTGAACATGTACTCAGTTCCTCATCCATGCCTCCAAGCTCCCTCACCAGATTAAGGCACTGTGTCAGGCATCTAAAGAACAGAGACAGAATCGTTGCTTTTTTGGAATTTGGGGCCGTTTACTAGAGAGTGTATTTCCGTTTAATTGAATTGGTTATGAAGTTCAGGGAGTAAGGCTGTCCTCTCCAGCCTCTCTATATACACAACTTTGAAGTAGTCCTTTTCATCTGGACTTTGTTGTGGTTTTCATCCTTGATGGTAATTACAGATTTTGAATTCCGCAGCGGAAACCCCGGGAAGAAGCAGACACTAACTCAAAACTGATATTTCTGCAACGTTTATGTTTCCTGCCCCGGGAGCATGCGTAGTGAAAGTCTGGGCTCTGGTGAGGATGAAGAGACATTCATTTTTGTGTGATGGAGAGCAAGGTACATTAAAATGGTAAACCTCTGAAGTCCCTAGAATTATATAGAGAAGAATTTGGTTTTATATCCTAGGAGTAGAACTGTAAGTCTGACCTCTAGAATGTGAAACGTTTTCTGTCTTCAGGACTCTCCTGTCATCAGTCAGAGAGACCGCCACAGTGTCTCCAGCTTCGACACTCTATTTGGATACTCCTGTGTACTGAGCTTCTACTCAGTGCTACACAGTGTTGGATAGGATTTTTTTCAGACCTCATCCCAGTATAACTTCACAAACTTTTTATGAGCTTTTACTGAAAAAGAAAGTGAAGTTCAGAGGGATTGGTAAGTAGCTAACACGTCTGAGTGCCAATTTGGGTGCCGAGAGGTACTAGGCTAAATTCTTTCCACAGACTGTCCCACTAAAGACTCGCGACATCTTTATGAGGTCTGTATTCTTACCATCCCACTTTTGCAGAGAGAAATGAAAGCTAGAAAGACAAAAGACCTTGGCCAAGGCTACCAGTTAAGAAAGGAGATCAGATTTTGAAACTTTTATCCTCCGAATTTAGGCTCATGCACTCCCCCATCAGTTTCCCCGTACAATGGTTTGTATTTCTGCGCATATTTGAGCCACAGGCGAGTACTCCAGCGGGAAAGAGCCGGGCGTGTAACGGTTGCTGATCCTTCTACGGCACATTGCAAATTACCAGGCGCTGTCCCCTCCCGCGTGATGAGGCCAGGCTCTGTGTGCCCGGCTGCAGCCTCCTCCCGCATCTCCCCGCGTCCACTGTCACTGCAGGCTGATCGGCACACCAGAGCCACAGGTGTCTTTTCCAAGTGTCCATCAGATCGTGTCACCTGCTCCCGATCTTCCAGGAGCTTCCATTCCCATGTAAAGCTGAAATTCCCGCCACCCTGTCCAAGTTCCTCCTTCAGGTATTCATCCAATGGTGATGGCGTTTCCGTCCCCAGGACTTGCCAACCCTGGTCCTTCCTCGGGACCTGCTGGTCTGTGGCCGAAATCGCCGTTCTCCCTCGGGAAAACGCTCATTCTCAAACCTGCAGGTCTCCGCTTGCACATCCCCTCCACAAAGAACCCCTCTTTGGTCACGCCAGTCTGCACCATGATTTTTAAACATCCCTAGCATTGAAGTAGAGTTGACACACACTAGTTTCCAGTGTGCACCATGATTGAACAATTCTGTACATCACCCAGTCCTCACCATAAGTGCAGTCCCCATCTGCCACCATACAACCTTATTACAACATTGTTGACTCTATGCCCTGTCCTGCCCTGACTTACTTATTGTGTAACTGGAAGTTTGTATCTCTGAATCCCCCTCACCTACTTAGCCCATCTCCCCACCCCCTCCCCTCTGGCAACCGCCAATTTGTATCTGTGAGTCTGCTTGTGTGTCCGTTCATTTGTTTTTTGGTTGCACATGTAAGTGAAATCATGCGGTGTTTGTCTCTCTCTGACTCCTTGTGCATCAGAGCAAACTGTTACTTCATAGCAGTTTTCACCATCTGTAATTATCCTGTTTGTTTATTTGTTGACTGTCTTTCCCCTGCAAAGAACTTGAACTCCGTGAGAGCAGGGGCATCTCCTGACTTGTTTCTGCTCCTCCTTCCGTGCGGGGCCAGGAGTAGATCTCAGGAGATACTGTTGAAGGAGTAGATGCCCGGTGTCCTTGTTCCCAGCGCCCAGCTCAAGGGCAGCAGAAACTTCATAAATGCATGTGGAGTCAGCGACCTTGAATGAGGATTTGCTAACATCTTCCCCAGTGTCTGCAACGTTTCATTACATCCTGATCTGAAAACAACGATTTCTACAATTGCTCACTAATTTGATTGGGTTGGGTAACTACACACTTGGGTGATTTCTTAACCTACCCTACTTAACAAATGATGAAGCTAATTCAGTGGTTAGAAGCCATGTTTGGGAGATGCCCTAGGGCAGTGATTTTCAAAGTTTGGACCTGGAACAAGCAGCACTGGCATCACCCAAGAACTTGTTGGAGTATAATTTCTTAGATCCTGCCCCAGATATATGGATTCCAGTCACTGCTCTGAGTGTGGGCCCTGGAGATCTGGTAAGCCCTTCAGGTGATTCTCCAGCACAAGGAAGTCTGAGAACCACACTAGGACATTTCAAATTATTTTCATAATTTTTTTTGTTGCCTTCTATTTTTTTAGATATTTTATTTTTAAATGTTTTTTAAATGTTTAAACTTAAAAAAAATTTTTTTAAATAAAAAAAATAGCCTCACTATTTCTAGGGGGAGCAGACACAGAGTCAAACATTGTCAGGATGACTACAACAGAAGGTTGATGATACTTTTAGGACAAGAGTCAACCCAATAGCATCTCCACAAAACTGATAAGGTATTTTAAATGTAGTAAAAGATAAGAGCTCTCACACTTCGAAATTATCTTCTATCATATGAACTTTTATATCTGTCATTATGGTAATTTTTCTTCATAGAAGGCAACAAAATGTTTTTCTAAATCCTTGGTATCTTTCTAAATTTGAATCTGAATTTCAATGTGACTTCATGGAACTTATAGAATATTGTGCTGTTGGATGGATAAAAATCCCTGAAATTTGTCATTATGAAGTGTGTTCCTTGCTATGAGGAAAAATGAAAATTGCCTTAAATTGCAAGGAAGATACCTATTTTAGATCAGGGCAGGGCAGAAAACTTCTCTGAGGAAGTGGCATTGAACTTGAGACCTAAAGAGGACTGGAGGAATTAGGCAAAGAAAGGGGGAGGGGAGAGTGTATTGCAGAGAGTTGAGTAGGTTCCCTGATCAGGAGAGAACTGTATCAAGTCTTCACAGAAAGCCAGTGAGTGTGGAGGACAATGAGGGGCTGATGCCATATTCCACAGCACTCCCCTCAAGAGGTGGCGTTCAAGACTTTGACTCATAGCCTATGTGTGATCAGAAGCCATTGACGGGTTTTACACAGAAGAAATATGATCTATTTTATCTTTCTTTATTCAGCTTTACTGAGGTATAATTGACAATCTTATTTTTTACATTCATTTAATTTTTGATCAGTCATGAGACATTTTAAATTTTTTTTCAAGTTTTTTTTATTAGTTAGTTTGTCTCTACTCCCCATGTGGAACTTGAACTCATGACCCAGAGATCGAGAGTCTCACTCTTCTCCCACTGAGCCAGCCAGCTGCCCCAGCATGAGACATTCTAAGCCATGAACTTAAAAAAAAAAAAATCCCTCAGACAGCTTGGAAACATCAACAAACAGTATATCACTTAGGGTAATGCCCATGATGAATCACACTTGAGCCAATTTATTTTTAAAAGATCCCTCTGGGGAGCACCCGGGGGGCTCAGTGGGTTAAAGCCGCTGCCTTCAGCTCAGGTCATGATCTCAGGGTCCTGGGATCGAGCCCTGCATTGGGCTCCCTGCTCAGCGGGAAGCCTGCTTCCCCCTCTCTCTCTGCCTGCCTCTCTGTCTGCCTTGCTGCCTACTTGTGATCTCTCTCTCTGCCAAGTAAATAAACAAAAATCTTTAAAAGATCCCTCTGGCTGCTGATGGGGAATGGACTGGCCAGGTGCAGGATCTGAAGCAGAGAGACTGTTAGGGAACCCCTTGAATAATCTGGGTGAGAGAGGACCCTTTGTGGGAGGGTGGTAGCTGTGAAGAGGATGAGATATGGATATCAAGATTTATCGCACAGCTTACCAATGACCGTAACGATGAACTTGGATGGAGTGTGTAAAAGGATGGGAGAACGAAGTCAAGGATGGGTTTTGGGCTTGCAGAGTGGTGGGATGGTGGTGCCATTCGTTGACTGGGTTGGGAGTGGGAGGTTGGGACCTGCTTTATAGAAATGTTCGCCTCCCCTCGCCCACATTCATTTGTTGAGAACTACTCCCCTGTGTGATGGTATTTGGAAGTGGGCTTTTAGGAGGTGGTTAGGTCATGCAAACAGGGAATTCCCTTGCTCTGTCATGCAAGGACACCACAAAAAGATGTCAGTCCACGGAACAGGAAGAGGACCCTCACCAGTACCCACTTCGGCCACCAGCCTCCAAAAGGGTGGTTACAAACCTCTCAGTCTGTGGTACTTTGCTGTAGCAGCCTGAATGAGAACAGAACCCCTATCCCCAGGGAGCTCCAGGTTTTGGGATAAACCCTTTCCATCTTGGTCTCTTCTCCCGTGCATACCCAGTGACCCCTCCTTCATGAGTTACAGCTGCAGCAGCATGAAAAGGAGACTAGGTGCATCACTGAGCCACCAGCAGAAGGAAACTAATCTGGATTGTTCGCATTGTGGTGATAGCTGGGTGCTGAATCCTTCCCCACTTTTTGCACTAGGGTCTGTAAGATGCTGTGTACCCAGGAGCAGAGTAGAGCCCTGAGAGCAAACCTGTGACGCTAATGGCCAAGGGCATGATATCGATACCTGCCTGAGTTTCCAGGTGGTGTGTGGTGGGATCATACCCACTTTTCTCATTGGCCACCCCCACCCCCTGCACCAGGCAGGCCGCAGGTATCCCCCAACAGATGAGGATTCAAACGTGAGCCTTTCTAGGGTGGATGACCTGACTTCCATAGTATTTATGACTAGAGAGAGTAGTTTCTCATTGCCTCTCATTGCCAAATAGCTCGGCTCAAGGCTGAGCCGCCACCAGCTGCCAGCAGTCGGCCAAGCTCTCAACCGAGGAATGACATGGAAGTCAGCTACCATCCACCACAGACAATGCCGCTTAAATCTTAGCACCCCCTGGATCTTCCCTTTGACTGCTGGACGCCCACCTCATCTTTGTCGATCTACTTCCACCCTACCCTTCAAACCTCAACTCAGAAGATACGTACTTTTTTTAAAGGCAACAGTCTTTGAAAAAGCAGAATGAGTCGAAAGATGAATGCCAATGTTGGATGATCTTTATAGTCCTGGGAGATTTTAAATACCTCATGGTGTAAATGTAGACATATAGTTTTTGGTTACTGGTTCTGAACACACTTATTTAAGCATCAATTATGTGTAAAACACCAGGGGTGGGTGTTATAGTGAAGATCTAATCCTTGCCTTCGAGGAGCTTCCAGTCCAGGAGAGGATGGGAGACAACTAGAAGTAAGCAGTTCGAACCCCGGCTGAGGAAGTTTCCCGTGAAGGCTCACAGACGGAGCCTCATACCGAGTCCTGAAGAGTCACGGGGAGCTGACGCAGTGAGGGAGGCTTGCATGGCAGAGCGAACAGCTTGTACAAAGTTTGGAAGCACCTCAGAAGTTCTGAGCTCTTTGTAAGAGAGCTATCCTTCCCAGCTGGTGGGGATAAATGAAGTCTTGAGTCTCTCTGCTCCACGCTGGTTGGTTCTCATTCCTGTCCTCATGGTATCCTGTCACAGTGTGGCTCCCGGTGCTCAGAAGAGGCTCAGGGTGCAGACCCGTCTCCGTGTCCAGGTTGGAAGAAAAGATTGAGGTTTTCAGATGGAAGGATCTATCCAAATTACAGGCCCTGCTACTTAGCACCTGGGACAGAAGGGGACCAGAGTTTTCACAGCACTTTACGTGCCCAGTGTGCTTTGGGAAGAAAGTCCTTCCCACCCTCTGAAAACGTGATGGATGTGGGAACAGATGACTCCGAAGAAAACCTCAGAAGTGGGCGTCGAGGGGATATTGGCATGTTGGGTTCTCTCCCTATGCTCCAAATCCTGATTCCTGAGCATTCTGTGGGAACTAGTGATGGGATGAAAATTCCATGTATGGATTTTGTGATGCATGCGGTCTTGGCTTGAGTTATTTGTCAGATGGACCTTGTTTTCCCTCTCTCTCTTCCAGACAGGACTCCTGTGACTCGTCACTGTTGTTCTGTGTTAGCGCCAGGTGCTTTTCCGTCGTCACTCAAGAATATCAGTAACACCAGCAAACCTTCAGGCAGGTGATGTTATATTACACCTAAAAATCTATGCTTGGCCGAAATGGCAAGTCCGCAAGATGAATGACAGACTTAAGTAAAAGCCGTTATGTATTCAACAGCACAAAAATTTTCCATTACAAATACTGTTTTTACTCTTTCTTAATTAAAAAAAAAAAATGCCTTGGGGGGCTTTGAATTTCCAAGCCTTCCAGATCAAAGATTTCTTCAGCTGTCTGAATTATAGGAATGTTGAAAAACAAAAACAAATCCTTTTCCTGCTATAAAATCCTTGCCATGTTTTTGTCTTTAGGTAACTCAAAACGGCTGAACTTTTCAAAAAAAGGAGTTTGGTGAGTTGTGCTCAAAACCCCAAAGCTCATCGGAAATGAAGTAATTAATATTTTTTCAAGTATTATCAGCCTGTCCCAGGAATAAATGTTACTAAAGTTCATCTTGTTTGACGATCCCCAGAATTGCTAAACAGCACTTGGAATCAAACAACTCAGGACTCAGGATACCAAAATATTTTCAATTGCTTATTGAAGGGATTCAGGACCAAATTTTAATAATAGGGGCACGGTGGTGGCGGCCAGGATACGTTTCCTCTGCTGCTGCTCATGCCCTGCGCTACTACGTGTCCTTCTCACAGCACGATTGCCCAAAAAGCGAACTGTTGGCTTCAAAAGCTTTTGCAGAAAGCATAGTCTTTTTGCAGAGCAGTAGTTGATAGTTGTGAGTTTGCGGATACTTTTGGTCTAAGGCGTGACCCTCTATGTTTGAGACACAAACAGCTCTGAGCAGGAGGTGTGTCGTTGAGGTCATTGGCTATCCGCTAGAACACACAGCCTGGCCGTTTTACTCCCTGGCACGCAGTGCTCTCAGAGTTTCCACACTTTGAAAATGAACCCCTTTTTGCTTTGTCACTAGGGGAAGGTCATTATGCTCGTACTAATTAAAAAAAAAAAAAAAGAAAAAAAAGCCTACATGGCCAAAGCCCGTGTCCCCATGCCCACGGGGAGCAGGGCTCAAGTGCCCGCCTTCTGACACTGAGACTCGTGGCACTTTGTTGCGTCTCACACGTTTTTGTTTCCAAGTTCCTCCCATGTTACCTTAAAAACATTTTAAAATACTTTTCTTCTAATTATTAATAAGAAATGCACCTTAGAGGAAAATTGGAAGACCAAAACAAGCAAAAATATATATGTGTGTGTGTATTTATATATAAACTTAAGAGCTTAAAAATCCCACCATTTGCATTTGCTTTATGATAATTTATATTTTGCTGCATTTGCCTTGTGAGAATTCATCTATGCGCTTGAGATCATGCCGCCCACAGAATTCCTACTTTTTTCTTGAAAAGGGCCATTTTCTCATGTTGCTCTAAGTTTTATATCATTCATCTTAATGAATGCATGCTAGTCTATTATGGGATGTATGACTTATAACCATTTGGGAGACATTCAAGTTGCTTCAGTATTTTGTTAGCATAAATAATTCTGCAATTCACATCTTTTCTTTTTTTTTTTTTTTTTTTAAGTTAACTCTACCCCCAACTTGATCCTGAGATCAAGAGTCACGTGCTTTTACCAACGGAACCAGCCAGGTGTCCCTGCAATTCCCATTTTTGTACATAAAACTTTTCAGTATTGCTCTGTTAAACAAAGACCTTAAGTTCCAAGTCACAAACATTCAATTTGCCCTGGCTTAAGCGAAAAAAAGGGAATATATTAGCTTGCAGAGCTAAAGAACTCAGGGTAGAGACGTGCTTCAGGCATGGCTGGACTCGGGAGCTCATTGGAGTCTTCGGGAATACAGCTTTCTGTTCATGGATCGGCTTCCCTTTGTGACGGTTTCATTCTCAGGCTTGCTCCTTTACAGCCTTTGAGAAGCAAGATAGCAATTCTTTCCCAATATTTCCACTGAAAGTCCCACAATTAAGACTCATTACCATGATTCAGGTCAAAAGCCTTTCCCTGAGCCAGTCACCAGACTTAGGACGTCCTTCAGGACATTCCTCTTCCACTTCACTTCCCCACCACCCTTGCTCTGCACACCTGGACCCTGATCTTTCTTGAAACCACCAGCCCGACCATCACCCGGGGCCACGGCCTCACATACCCTTCGCTCCATGTCCCCATGGCTAACTGCCCCCTCACTTCCTTCAGCCTACACTCAGGACTTCCCAGATCACCTCTTGACTCTCTCTCCTCTCTCCCTGCTGTTTCTCTTCGGAGACTATTACTACCTGATGTCCTGTTACATATTAATGCGGTAGATGTTTGAACCATTTGTCTTCCTTCACGGGGACCACAATGGCTGCGCCCGTTAGCAGCTCTACCCAGCACTCAATAATTATCAAGTAAGCTAATGAGTTTTCCAGGCCCCGTATGTACCCATCCATAGGGTCTGCCTCCCCTACCGATAAGAAGAACTTGAGGGAATGCTCTGATTCCCTGAAGAAAATGGGTGGCCATCCCCAGGCCATGGGGACTGGATGCTGGACTGACCAAAGAGCGATGCCCATGACAATTTGACATCACTTTCCAGAGCAAAGTCCTAGGAATAGGATTTCAAAGAATGTGAATGTTTTGAGTTTCTGGATGTGTATGCTAGCTCCCCTATAAAAATCCTCCTTGTGGAAGAAGCAGTCTTTCTTTCTTTCCTTTTTTTTTTAAGATTTTATTTATTTCTTTGACAGAGGGAGAGATCACAAGTAGGCAGAGGCAGGCAGAGAGAGAGGGAAGCAGGCTCCCTGCTGAGCAGAGAGCCCCATGTGGGACTGGATCCCAGGACCCTGAGATCATAACCTGAGCTAAGCGCAGAGGCTTAACCCATTGAGCCACCCAGGCATCCCCAAAGCAGTCTTTCTTAAATGAGGACCGACTCTTGTCCTTCCCCAGCTTAACACTAATAGCTTCCCACTGTACCGTGCTTCAAGGAAGAACTCAAACCTGGCACCTAGGCCCAGAACAGTCCAATCTCAGCCTGGGCCCTCTGACCTCTCAGGCGCCAGCAGGCCCTGGAACCTACTCCTTCTCACCTCAGGACCCTCATGACTTCAGCCTCCCTCTGTGCCTGTGCCAGGAAGGCCCACAGTGCTGCCCTCCTGCTCTCTAATCTCTCAGCCCCTCAGGAGGCCTGCCTAGACCCCTCACCCAGCATTCCCTTCCCAGCCACCCCGGCACACGTGGGCATGCCTGCTTCATATCATCGGCACGCTTTTTGTCCCCTTATTTATTCTGTCTCTGCATCTAGAATGTAGGTTCCCTCAGGTCTTCTTCTCACTGTCCCCTGCCATATTCCAAAAGTCAAAACTGGTACCCGGCGTATCTAAGGCCTTCAGTAAATTTTTATTAGAAACAAAAATTGCTAAGAAGGTTGTAGTGATTAACTGAGACTGCCCATTTCATCTCATCTCCTGCTAACAGTTTTCTTAGAATACAGCTCAAGAGATGGCATTTTTCTTTCAAGATTTGAAAGAGTAAGAGAGAGAGAGAGAGAGTGCGCTCGTGAGTGGGGGAGGGGGCAAAGGGAGAAACAGACTCTCTGCTGAGCAGAGAGCCCAATGTGGGGCTCGATGCTAGGGCCCTGGGATCATGATCTGAGCCAAAGACTCAACTGACTGAGCCGCCCAGGTACCCCATGGAGATGGAATTTTTTCTTTTTTTTTTTAAAGGTAGTCCTCAAAATTTATTTACTTCTTATTTCTTTTTTTATTGATGAGATGGAATTCTGGGGGTCCTCACTCACTCCACGGGTCCTAGAGGAGAAGCAACGGGACTGTTTTCAAAGATATCACTCCCAGTGAACAGAGATCAGGCACTCTGTTCCGGGCAGGTACATTATAGCAAGGCCCCAGTGGGGTTCCACTTTCCCATCTAGTTTAAGTACAGTCCAAGTCTTCATGCTCCTTGTGGAAAAAAAAAAAAAAAAAATGCCCTTTTGTTGCAACTCGACTCAAGGGAACTTTGTAAAAATGTTAGTGAGTAAAAATTAGCAAATTAATCTGCTCAGGTATTTGGAATGTGGTCAGGCATCATTTCTGTGCCTTCCTATCCCAAATTATCCAGTTATGTTAGCATTCTGATTTACAGAACCCTCTCTAATCTGTTCATTGTTAGCATTACAGTACATATATTTTTGTCATCAATTTTTTTAAGAACTTTAAGTAAAAAAAAAAAAAGACGTGCAAAAAGAGTTGACCTATATAAAAAGCATTTAATAGGACACAAAAGCACCTTTTCTCAGGTAAAAGTCCCTATGACATATCTCAGATTACACTCATCAAATCTCCCTCTACCTGCAAAGAACTTGTTTGAGTACAAAATCACAAACTTCATGTCCCCACCTTCTTCAGACAATCTTCAGTGTTGCTCAACTTGGGAATTACAATTAATTCAGCAAGATAATGATTGTGTTCTCCAAACAAAAACAGACAATACAAAGTTTTCTAGTTTAAAAAGAGCACCATTGGAGGAAGGGGCGAGGTCTTTGAAGTGCCAAGTCCCTAAACAAGTGATTTACCAAAATTCATGCAAACTAATCACGGAGTGGTTGATGTTTTGAACTTGCTGTGATTGGAAGTGAAACACAGAGGTAAGAAAACAGAGCAAAACAGTAACTTTGGAAACTCAAAAAACACACATGTGCATGAACACACACATACACTCACACATCCCTGCCACAGTGTGTTTCTTGATTTCCGCCCGTTGTATCACCAGTCAGAGACCTCAACCACAAAGGGGGTCTTCACGTCTATCTTGCCGCTGTTGACGATGGAGCAGTCGGTGAGCGGACGGTCATGCCCATCAGTTGCCTGAAGTTCTATGGAGTGGACGACGGTCTGGTGAGAGAAAAGCAGATTCTGGGTTCACATCTCGCCAGCAACTATGGCAATCGCAGGTGAAATTAGTGCCTAGTCTGAAAGCCCAGGTAGAAAACTGGGTTTGTGGCTGTTGTTGTTGTTGTTGGTATGGTACAAAAATCATGCAAAGCCAACTATGGAAAACTTAAAATATTCAGGAAATGTATATATAACAGAACAAAATGTACCCACTACCTGGCTACTGAAAGAACATACTTGTGTATTTCCTCACTTCTTTTAATTGACATTTTATATTCTGGGGCACCTGGGTGGCTCAGTAGGTTAAAGCCTCTGCCTTCAGCTCAGGTCATGATCCCAGGATCCTGGGATCGAGCCCCACATCGGACGCTCTGCTCAGTGGGGAGCCTGCTACCTCCTCTTTCTCTCTGCCTGCCTCTCCGCCTACTTGTGATCTCTGTCAAATAAATAAAATCTTTTTTAAAAATTAGCATTTTATATTCTAAAAATAATATTTTCATAAACACAGAGCTCTAGTTAAGTGTATTTCTACCCACTTTCTACCCCAGTGTAACAGTCAACATGGAATGAGTCAGTTTCAACAATACCCTGTAAATGGTGTGGGCATAAGAAACTGGGTCAGAAGGCAGATTTAGAAGTGGACGTAGTTCTGCATTTGCTCATTTTATTTTATTTTTTTAAAGATTTTATTTAGTTGTTTGACAGAAAGAGATCACAAGTAGACAGAGAGGCAGGCAGAGAGAGAGGGGGAAGCAGGCTCCCCATGGAGCAGACAGTCCGATGCGGGGCTCGATTCCAGGACCCTGGGATCATGACCTGAGCCAAAGGCAGATGCTTTAATCCACTGAGCCACCCAGGTGCCCCTGGGTTTGCCCATTTTAAAGTTGACCCACGCCCAACAGGTGGAGTGAGAGACCCCAACCCCACAGTGATGTGAAGGCCCGTTCTCTACCCTGGAGGAGTACACATCCGAGGAAACCTTGAGTTTCACACAGAAGGAGGGAGGACTGGTCCAGGACTAGGAACGGTGGCTTCTGACCAGTTTCCCAAATGGGGCTGAGACAAAAATAGCAACAAAGCAACTCATTGCCTTGGACACCGTGCTACCTAACCCAGTCGCTGGCCAATTTAGGTTAACTTAAGATAAAAGACCAGCATTCTTCTAATAATTATTATATATATTTCTAAACATTGTGTCTATGCAAACATGTGTACACATGTCTGCCTCAAGCAGTGGCTTCCCATCTGATGACTTGTGGAACATTTAAAAAAATGCTCATTTAGAGTTAAAATGGAAATTTCTATGTATATTTTCCCACGGTTTTTAAAAATGCTTATTTGTGGGGCCATCTGTGGACACTGTGATTCTGTGAGTCTGAGGGGAGCTCAAGAAAAGTGTAGCATTCACAAAGCAAGCCAGATGATCTCTGGGTTAGAATTCAGGAGATTCTGAAAATTCCTTGGAATGGTATAAAACACACACATACACACACTGAATTTTTTTTCCACCTGGGGAGAAAACCTATAGTTTTCATTACTATCTCAAAGAAGTCTAGGACTCATAACTTAGTTCCTCTAAGACCAGGCAGCGGGTCTCCCAGGACGCACCCCAGTGGGTGGAAGAAGTTGGTACAGTCGGGTAGGGCGTTAAAGACAGAAGATCTAGAGAGCGAGAAGAAAAACCATGACCGGAAGACAACATAACACTTGCACTCTTCATTTCTCTTACACGTTAGCATGATATATTCAAATATATGCATATATGCAAATACACGCATGGATATTTGAACTTCATTACATTTAAGATTTTTAAACCCTGGTGAGTCCCACCGGTCAAAAACGCAAACTGGTGGGGCGCCTGTGTGGCTCAGTGGGTTAAAGCCTCTGCCTTCAGCTCAGGTCATGATCCCGGGGTCCTAGGATGGAGCCCCGAATCGGGCTCTCTGCTCAGCGGGGACCCTGCTTCCCTTCCTCTCTCTCTGCCTGCCTCTCTGCCTAGTTGTGAACTCTGTCTGTCAAATAAATAAATAAAATCTTAAAAAAAAAACAAAACCGCAAACTGGTGGAGCACAGGCATACGGACGTTTAGCTCATTTCAAGGGCATCATTCTGTGTGAGACTCGAGGGGTGCTGGCATTCGTTACTGTGTGAGAATAGATGCCTTGAGGGGCACCTGGGTGGCTCAGTCTGTTAACCATCTGCCTTCAGCTCAGGTCATGATCGCAGGGTCCTGGGATCAAGCCCCACGTCAGGCTCCCTGCCCAGTGAGGAGTCTGCTTCTCTGTCTCCCTCTGCCTGCTGCTCCCCTACTTGTGTGCTCTGTCAAATACATAAATGAAATCTTTAATAAATAAATAAATAAATAAATAGATGCCTCAAAGGAAGTTATGGCTCGTGAGAATATAGGTCTGTCCTTTATTGTGATAGGATGGGAAGTGGTCTATGAAGTGATACGTGTCTGCCCTCTTTCTCTCTCGTCCCACTTGCCAGTGAGAACCCTATCTTTGGCGGCTCAGGCTGAACACTTCCTTGCCTTGTGAGAGAGGCTCTGAGTGGGTCAGCTCGGTTCCTGGCCTTTCGATGGGTAGAATCAGGATGAGGGTAGAAGCTGTGGAAGAATTGTCACAGTGAGCTTGGTTCACTTGCAGTTGGATGGAACAGACAGAACAGCTCACGTGAAAATGATACAAAATCGGGGTGCCTGGATGGCTCAGTTGGTTAACCGTCTGCCTTCAGCTCAGGTCGTGATCTCAGGGTCCTGGGATCGAGCCCCACATCGGGCTCCTTGCTCAGCAGGAAGCCTGCTTCTCCCTCGCCCTCTGCTCATACTCACTCATTCTCTGTTTCTCTCTGCCTCTCTCTCCCTCAAATAAATAAATAAAACCATTTAAAAAAAAAAGAAAAGAAAATGAAACCAAATCAAATACGGAAGAGGATCGGGGGTGGTCAGGAGTGGTCCAGGGTTGGGTTGGGCAGACCTTCCACCTTGTAGTTTAGGAGCTGGGAGAGCTTCTGTGGGCAGCTGCTAAGGAGGAAAAATGTTGGGAGTGGAGGAGAATGAGGATTTTTTTTTAAAGATTTTATTTATTTATTTGACAGAGAAAGATCACAAGTAGGCAGAGGGGCAGGCAGAGAGAGTGAGGGAGAAGCAGGCTCCCCGCCAAGCAGAGAGCCCGATGCGGGGTTCGATCCCAGGACCCTGAGATCATGACCTGGGCCGAAGGCAGCGGCTTAACCCACTGAGCCACCCAGGCGCCCCGAGGAGAATGAGGATTTTAGAAAGTGTTTCTCTGGGTTATGAACTGGACCCCTGAGATACTCTTTGAGACAAAACCTGCCGGAATCTGAATTCCCTCTAGTAATTGTCATTGTTCTATTGACTGTGTCTTTGGAGGGGACTTGTTTCTGCACAGAACCACGTGGTGTTCAAGGGATTTTTAAAAATATTTTATTTTCAACCATGGTAAGAAACCTAACATAAAATGCACCACCTTATCTATTTCGAAGTGTACGGTGCCATAGTCTTAAGTATATTCCCGTTACCGTGCGACTCATCTGCAGAACTTTTTTCTCTTGCAGAAGTGCAGCTCTGCACCCACTGAACACTCCCCATTTCTTCCTCCCTGCCAGCCCCTGGAAACCACCATTCTACTTCATTTTACATGTATCTGACTACTTTAGATACCTTTTAAACGTGGAATTGTATGGTCTTCTGTGACTGGCTTATTTTACTCAACATATTCAAGTTCATCCATGTTATACCATGTGATGGGATTTCCTTCCTTTTTAAGGTGGTATAAAACCTAATATATGCACATATGGGACCCGGGTTTTACTTGGTTATGTTAAAAAAGGAGTTTCCATATCTATCAAGTATCAAGATAAATGAAGCCCTCAATTTTTCCACGTCAAGCCTCCATCTTCTGCCCCGGTACTCCTCACAATTAAAACACCACAAACAATTCACCTTTAAAGAGGCAAGTCAGCATGGAATGATGGATCTCTAACAAGCACATTTTAAGATTAAAATAAATCACTGAAAGTACTTTCGCTGTAAATGTAAAGCTTTGAATGGGGCATAACATATCACATTACCATTCCATCAATGACTTTTCCAAATACCACATGTTTGCCATCCAGCCAGGTGGGCTTGGTCAAGGTGATGAAGAACTGAGAGCCGTTGGTATCAGGCCCAGCATTGGCCATGCTCACCCACCCAATGCCATAATGCTTCAGCTTGAAGTTCTCATCTGGAAATGTCTCACCATAAATGCTTATACCTGGGTGAGACAAAATTAAAAAAAAAAAAAAAAAAAAGAGGAGAATCACCAGATGTTATATGAAAGCAAATTCTTCAAAGGGAACCATAAGGTTTTAATAGAACTGGGGACATGGGGATGGGGAAAAGATGGTCAAACATAAGGAGAAATAAAGGAAGTGATAGAAGTCACTCCTTTGGGAATCAGGGCACCAGAGACTCAGATAAACACACAAAAACCTTAAAGATGGCACCATCCTCTGACCTCAAAGCAAGACCCCAAACAAGCAAGTCAACAATTTCGCTCTGAAATGAGAAGGAAGGGCAGGATGACACTATTAAGCCATGTGGGAAGCTGGGCCATCTTACTGGCGCCATGTCTGTCCTGAGCTTCACGTGGTCGCTCTGGCTTCAGCACCCAACCCTGGTACCATCAGCACTTAATATACACCCTCCGCTAATCCTCACGACCCTACAGACCAGGTCTTCTCAATCCCACTTGAAATGAAGAAACAGAGGTCATAGAGCTTGAAAACTGCATAGCAGAACCCAGCGCTCACGTGACCTCCTGACCCTCCAGCGGCGGCTCTTGCCCGCCCCCTTGCTGGAACAATGGCATCCAGCCTGCACGTAATGAGGCCCAACACCTTCCAGGCTCACCAGGCTACAGAAGGGGTGGCAATGGGAGCACCCAGTGATCCGACCTTGAGTGGATGCAGCCATGGGGATTGAGCTCCAGCCCAGCAGCAAGGAGGGCAGAACCCGTTTGTCCCCTAAGAGAAGAGTACAGACCATGAGAAGTGTCCGATCTATCCTCCAACACCTTGAATGCATGTCATGCCCACCTCCTTCCTTTCTACAGGGCTCTACATCCATTGGCTGCCAACCTCGAGATCCTGGCTTGGCTGCATGGACCAGAAGGGGCTATCCAAGGCAGGCAATTTAGAGCTGATTGGTCAGTGGCCTGGAAGGAAAGCTCTGCTCACAGAGAGGTCTAGGCCAAATGTAAGTGATCCAAAGGTCCTTCCTCCAAAACTCAAGAGAATTTCAACTCAAGACCCATGGCTGCACACTTCCACACGGGTGCGTGCGCACGCACACGCATGGCAGGGACGACAAAGAGAGAGAGATAAGCAGGAAAGAGGACACAGTAAAGCCCAGCCGCTGTTCCTGCTGGGCTCCAGGATGGGAGAGTGGGACACCAATGTCAAGGGCATCACTACAGGGAGCTGCACACTCTTCCAGGGAGACCCAGCTCTGCACCAGTGAGGGAGGGAGGGTTGCTCTCCTGCGCATCACCCCAACCACCCCACTGACCCAAGGAACCTGAACGTGTTTCTCTGCTCCATTCTCCATCCCTGTACCCTGCAGCATTTTTGTAAGGACTAAAAGTAATGCTCCCGAAGACCCTGGCAAATCCAAGGGTTTAATGGTAGCCATTTTCTTATAAAGAAATCATTGTAATCAACATAAAATTAGCAGTAGTGCATGAAAATGGGTCCAAGGGTTTCTCCAAAAAGTTAGCCATTTCATACCGATCAGAACACGTATTTGCTGAATTGAAAATCTTAAACCTAGGGGCACCTGGGTGGCTCAGTGGGTTAAAGCCTCTGCCTTCAGCTCAGGTCATGATCCCAGGGTGCTGGGATCGAGCCCCATATCTGGTTCTCTGCTCAGCAGGGAGCCTGCTTCCTCCTCTCTCTCTGTCTGCCTCTCTGCCTACTTGTGATCTCTGTCTGTCAAATAAATAAATAAAAAAAATCTTAAAAAAAAAAAAAAAAAGAAAATCTTAAACCTAAAGTAAATTTACATTCTAATGTAGCTAGCTCTATTATGTGTGTTCAGGAAAAGAAAAATGACATTTCTGAGCCCAGAGAGCTTGGGTACATGCAGTCCCCAGGGAGGAACAATCAGTTCAGGTGTATGCGACAGTCCGTAAATTTAATTATTTGTGCTTCACGGCCCTCTACTTTGGCTTATAAAAACATATAATAGGGGGCGCCTGGGTGGCTCAGTGGGTTAAGCCTCTGCCTCTGGCTCAGGTCATGGTCTCAGGGTCCTGGGATGGAGCCCTGCATTGGGCTCTCTGCTCTGCAGGGAGCCTGCTTCCCCGTCTCTCTCTGCCTGCCTCTCTGCCTACTTGTGATCTCTCTCTGTGTCAAATAAATAAAATCTTAAAAAAGAAACATGTAATATGGACAACTCGTTGATTACTTATTATTATTGGAAAAGCCGACAACAAAGTGAAAGAATTTGAAAAAAAAAAAAGGGGGGGGGCATAAATCCCCCTGCAATCCTGCCACCTCAACCCCGGTCTCTCCCTTCAGGTGTGCTGCCCCAGCCCTTCTGTACCACATCCGTGTCTGGGGCCGGCTGCTCCCCTCCCCCATACCAGCGTGTGCACGCTTTCTCATTCGACCTTTCCTTCCCTTGTGGGCCTCTTTCTCGACCACTGCCTACCGGGAGTCTAGCATGTTAGTAACTGCGAGCCGTCTCCTGGATGAATGTATCTCCGCTCTGGAAAGATAAACAGCCAGAGCACTACTGTTTCCCATGAGGGGGCCTCACTCGTTTGTACCTGTGACTAGATTTGAGGAGCTGAGGCACCCCCCCACCCCCCGTCAAACCCTGTCCTTCTAAAGCATTAGTTTGGTGGTCATGAGTAGCTCATTTCTTACGTCTGGGAATTCAGTTCAGGGGGGTGAATGCACGGACTTGATCTTGGGTTTCAGCGTGGTAAGCAGGAAGGGAGAAATACAAAAGACATATTACCGCCGGTGCCGTCCCCACTCGTGAAGTCTCCTCCTTGAATCATGAAATCTTTGATGACGCGATGAAATTTGCTGCCTTTATAGCCGTATCCTTTCTAAAGAGATGACGTCTGTTGAATATACAAGTAGATAGAACCCATACTGCAAGGTGAACCCCACCGTTTTTAGTATACGTGCGGCCGTAGTGAGCACCGAACCCCACTGCTTATCGGGACATGACCCAATGAGAAAATGACACAAACTCTCTATAGAATTGGGTCCCTGCAATGATTTACTGGTAGAAACACATCGATGGACCCAAAACAAAGAACGAAACCAATTGTGGAAGTACGTATTAATGTGATAAGTCAGAAGAGTGCCATCTGCATTCTCACCTGGTAACTGCTTCCCCTCGCTTTCTAGGACCCCAAGGACACTGAGCACCAGGAGAGTAAGATTTTGTACGAAAGTAAAGTAAAATATTGTAAGGATGTCTCGGGTTCATCGGACCTGCTCAATCCACGCTCATTTTCCCAGCAGACACCTTTATGCTGGGCTTAAAAGAAGGAAGACCCCCTCCTGGGCACATTTTAGGGAACCCAGACTGTGACTGACCTCCCCTGTTGCGAGCGCGACAAAATTTTCCACAGTCTTGGGCACAATCTTTCCGAAGAGGCCAATCACGATTCTGCCAACATCTTTGTCTCCAATCCTCACGTCAAAGAAGACCTGTGTGTGAGAGCAGAGGGTTACCATGGAAGTGAAAGGTACAATCTGAGAATGCGTCTCCATGTGAAAGCCTTTCCCCCGCAGCAGCGGACAAAGAAGCTCTAGAACCATCTCCAATCACCGGTATGGCTGCATTCCACCTGCAAAAAAAAGCACGTTCATCCCGACAACATTTCATGAGCACCCCCTCTGGGCCAAGCACCGCAGGAGGCGCTGGGTTTGCAGCCTGACTCAGCACTGTCCCCAGTCCGCCCCACCAGGTGAGGTCTCTGAGAACCCCAGGGTCCCGGCAGCCCTGCGGTCCCCTCCCCTTTCCCAGCCTTGCGCTCTTCTGATGAGTGATGCTCTGGATCTTGGCAGAAGAGAACAACAGGTAAGAAGAGAAATAGTCTAACCATCCAGATTTATTTTTGTGTAACCTCGACCAGAGCCCGATTCCCAGGGAGTGCTCAGCAGACACCTGCCGTCAAGGGAACTGCAAGACATCAAAACGCAGGGCCAGTCCTCCAAAAGGCCTGCCACTCACTTGGGACTCTGTCAGGCTCCAGGTCCCCAGTCTTGTCCAGAGCCCCAACAGGCCCGGCACACTCAGACACCCAGCTTAGTCCTCATGCCCCCCAAAGTCCCACGGGGACGCTGGGTTCTCTCTGTGGCACAACATGTCAGGACAGATGAAAGAAAGCAACGTCCCCAGAAGGGAGCATGAGTCACGTTGCATGCACGTGACCCCCGCCGGTTCCCTTCCCTGAAACAAATTTTGAAAACCTGTTTCATCCAAATGAAATGATACCCATTTTGCTTCACAAATCACCGTGTTAGGATGACGCCAGCGGAATGCTTGAAAAGGTACAGAGTCGAAGGGCATTCTATTAGCGGGTTTAGATTATATGAAGCAATTTACTGTTCGAATGCATTAAAAAAAAAAAGAGAGAGAGACCTTCGAGAGATGGCTCTAAAAAATATAAGAAGGGTTGTCAAAGAAAAAAGATGTCTCGCAGTTTAGAAAAATCGTGAAGTAAAGACTGTCAAGCTTTGGTGCAAGACAAGGGCTTCTGCCAATACGTCAGCACGTCTGTCACGGGCTGATGTGATATTTAGTGCTCCGTGTGGCATTTTAGAATTTTCCCGTGGCCACAGCAGCCGCAACTGTATTATTATTTATACAGGAGGACTTTATAGACTGTATCAAAGACCATGACATGCCTGTGCACTTGAGGACGACAGTTAGGCATGTCTCCGGGACTGGCCCCAGCCCTGACACGCCGGGACCCGGGTCGCCAGGGCTGGTATCAAAGAGAAGCAGCTTCTCCAAAGGGATTTCCAAGCTCAGGAGTAAACTCAGGCACAGGCAATGACGAGGCAGCCCCGGAAGAAGAATTACGGACTTCATCTTAAAGGAATGCCATACAAGACCCTAGAAAGGCCTGCCAGACTTCTAACGTATAGAAGAGAAAATAAAGCCTGTGGGTGTTTGGACAGCAAGGAGCATACAATGCAGGAGAGCAAGCCGGAGAAGGTGAAGGAAAAGGGCCTGTCACCCCACAAAACTCTTCAATAAAAATCTGCTGTTCTGGGGCGCCTGGGTGGCTCAGTGGGTTAAGCCGCTGCCTTCGGCTCAGGTCATGCTCTCGGGGTCCTGGGATCGAGTCCCGCGTCAGGCTCTCTGCTCAGCAGGGAGCCTGCTTCCCTCTCTCTCTCTCTCTCCCTGCCTCTCCATCTACTTGTGATCTCTCTCTGTCAAAAAAAAAAAAAAAAATCTGCTGTTCTGACGTGCAGCCTTGCACACTTACTAATAAGATTTTTCTCCAAACTGCAGGGTCCTTCCACTTTGTGACTGGCAGCAAGAAAATACAGTAGGGTTTTCCCGAGTCCGGTGGAAATGATAAAATCACATCTTCTCTGTAACCAAGTACACAAGAACGTTGGCTCCTGGGCCCAGAGGGATGCTGGGGGCTGAGGGAAGGTGTCCTGGAGAAGGTGTGATGGGAGGCCGGCCTGGAGGGAGGGGAACAGCCTCCAGGGACAAGAACGGGCCTGAGCCCCAAAGGGCAGAGTTCCTTCTAGAGACAAAACACCAGGGCAGAAAATGGGCTCTTTGTGCAGGGAAGCAACGCTACCCTTTTCACTGCAACTGATGTGGAAGGGAGACTCTCACCAGTTCCAGAAGGCAGAGGAAGGCTGCTGGCTAGGAGACCTGGGTTTTGCTGGGCAGCAGAAAGAGGGGAAAGAACAGGGCCCCGGAAGACTTGGGGAATATTACTCGTGCTGGGGGAAGGAGAATCTGGGAGCCCTGAGACCAGTTCAAGGAGGAGGTCCTATGGCCTGTGGTGGGATGGTGGCTGAGGGGATCTAAGGACAGGGGAGGGGCACTGGGATAAAGGAGAAGAAATTGGAGGAGGAGGAAGAGAAAGGAAAGGAACAGGACCTAGTCCGAGGGATCTCAGGGAGCTTTGCCTAAGCTGGGAGAGTAAAAGCCGACCGTGCAGTCCTGTCATTTATCCTGAATATGGCGCTCGCAGTCCAGGCAGGGAACCCCCTAAGGATTAGAAATGGTGTTTTTAGATCTCCGGTGCCTGGCATAGCATTGTTCAAGCAGATACTCAAAAAATGGTGAGTACTTCAATGCCCTGTAAGGGGGGACGTGAGGAGCAGGGCAAACTACCTAAGTAGAGGGTGCAGGGGACCCAAGGCGGCTGACAGGCAAACACTCTTCCTCTGCACCGTGTCACCCTGAGATCATCTCTGACTGCTTGCATGCCCTAGGGGACAGGCCCTGTTCTGGACACGGGTTGAGGCTGCAAAGCCCCTGGCCGCATGGACATTATAGTCCCCCAGAAAACACATATGTAAGTAGCTGTAACATAATGGACAATCTGATTTTATAACAAGATAAGTACTGATGAAATGTCATGGGTAGAGGTGATAATTATCTGTGGAGATCAGGGTGGGCTTCCTGGCAGAGGTGGTAACTGGATTTCACACTGTACTTCAGGAGCAAGCTCAAGTCATTTCTCAAGTCATTTTCCCCCTGAGGGCTGCCTTTGAAAGTCCTTTGAAAATGATGGGCCACTGGAGGTAGAGAAAAGAGGGAAGAGGAAAGAGGCACTCACACAGCCTGATCCTAACCCCTGAAGGGTTAATCCTGCTTCCACTTCCAGAGCAACTAGGGTAGATGCCAAGGACAAGAGCCAACCGTTCTCACCCTGCTCCACTGCTAACTGGCCATGGGTCCTTGGGCAACCCAATTCAGCTCTGAGCTTCTGTTCCTCACCTGTTTCAGGGCCGCATTAATAAGGTCACATAAATAATACCAACAATGGACCTCAGAAATCTCAGCTAAGCACTTTACCTGCTTTATCACATCTAATATGCAAAACAAACACACAAAAACCCCAGTAGGTAGATATTATCTCTGTTTCCACTAACAGAAGGAAATGGAGCTTCACACATTAAATCACCTGCCTCCGGGGCACCAGGGGCACCAGGCCATGCTCTAGAAAAGTGCCAGCAAGTTGGGCCAGGCATGAGTGCAGCTGGAAAGACAGCAGCATTATTCTCTCTCATCTAGGTGCCTGACCTTGCGCAGAACCCCGGCGTCTGCTCAGAAGTACGGGGTGGCAGATGCCTGTTCCGGGGCGAGCTGGAGCGTGGGAGCGTGGACCCGAGCTCCAGGGCTGGGCAGGCAGCAGAGGCGGGTGCTGGTGAGTGCCACTGAAGGCCTCGTGGGGGGCAGTGCCTCACGCCTCTCTTATTCCAGATTCCTAGTTTTTAAATGAAGTCAGAGGGAAAGCAAAGGACTGCTGGGGAGAACACTAGAGCGATGGCCAGTTTATCTACTTTTCCGAACTCAGGGAAATAATTTTTTTTTGGGGGGGAAATAATTTTTTAAATTTTAAATAAAATTTTATTTACTTATTTGACAGAAAGAGAGGAAGCACAAGCAAAGGGAGTGGCCGGCAGAAGCAGAGGGAGAATGGAGCTTCCTCGCTGAGCAGGGAGTCCAATGTAGGGCTCCATCCCAGAGTCCTGGGATCCTGATGTGAGCCGAAGAAGACATTTAACCAACTGAGCCACCCAGGCACCCCTCGGGGAAATAATTTTTAACGTTTCTCTTTTCCCATATATTGAGTTGTTTTAAAAAGTCCACTGAAAAAGTCACTTTGACAGGGCCAAATCTGTAGAAGACTCGTCTACACGATTAGCTTTTAGAACTTCATGATAGGGGCGCCTGGGTGGCTCAGTTGGTTAAGCGTCTGCCTTCAGCTCAGGTCATGATCTTGGGGTCCCCAGATCCAGCCCAGCATCTGACTCCCTGCTCAGCGCAGAGTTTGCTTCTCCCTCTGCCTATATCCCTGTTTGTGCTCTCTTTGTCAAATAAATAAATGAAAATTAAAAAAAAAAAAACAAAAAACAAAACGGAACGGAGATACATTACTAATTCTGAGAGCAGAGTACAGGAAAACTTGCTGAATGACAGCACCCTAGCCGAGGGGCAGAGATGCTCCAACTTCCCCTCCAGCAGCCACCAGCTTCCTCTTGGCACCCCTCCTAGACATTCCCAGCCTGAGTGACTCACAGATCGTGACTGACTTGATCTAGGCTGGGTCTCTGCACTAGGTAGGTTTAAAAGCTTCCCTGGTGAAGTCTGTTCCCAAACCCCGCAGATGACAGACTCACGGTAAGAAATGATTCATGTTTATCTGAAATTCACACCTCACTGGAAACCTTACATTTTATCTGGCAATTCTACTTCATTTCCCCTACCCCCCATCTAAACCATCAGCAAGTCCTATAGTTGTATTTCAAAACATCTATTTCACGTCCCTCCCCCTTGCTCCCCATTTCCATGGTTAGCACCCAAATCCACGCCACGACCATGTGGACTCCAACACGGAGCCTGAATGACCTCCCACTTCACTGTCCGCGGAGCGACCACAGTCACTGTTTAAAAGCATGAATGAGATGATGTCAATCCCATGCTTAAAACCCCAGGGTCTAACTGCACTTAGACTAAGACCTCAAATCAGAAGATTAAACTGCCTCAAAACCCGCTCCTAACTGTGGCCTCCAAGACCCTACACGATTTTGCTGCTGCTGACCCTTCCTGCCTTGTCTCAAGACATTCCACTCACCCCTGGGTGGGAGCCTGTCTCCTCTCTCTGTCCTCTGAACGCTGACGGCTTTCCTGGCATGGGGCCTTTGCACATACAACTCCCTTTGCCTCCCAAGTGCTTGCCAGGCTGATTAAAGGGTCTATTAAAGGGTTTACAATAGTCCCCGCCCCCTTATTCGTGGTTTCCATTTTCCCCAAGGTTCGGTTATTCCCCTCAACCCTGTGAGCTGTGGTCAGAAGATGAGGAGGAGCAGAACAGCTCAGCAAGCCTACCACGGTCAGGTCACCTTACTTCGTCTCATCAGGTAGACACTTTATCATCTCCCGGCATCGCAAGAGGAAAGGTGAGTGCCGTTAAGATATTTCGAGAAAGACATTTGCATAACTTCTTACCGTATATTGTTATAACTGTCCTATTTATTACAAGTTATGATTGTTAATCTCTTTCTGTGCCTAATTTATATATTAAACATTCCCTTCGTTTAATATTTATGTATGTTTAATATATATGTTATGTATAGGACAAAATATAGTGTATGGGTTTCAGTATCCACTGGGGGTCTTGGAACTTGGCCCCTGCAGATAGGAGGGGACTACTATATTTTCTTCCTCATCTTATGAACATTACCTTACCGTTGAATCCCAAAAGACCCAAATTCTATCTGCAGACTGAAAGACTCCCTCTCCCCTACTCTTTCAGTTCTATGGCCTTGGACAAGACATTTCTCAAAAATAGATACACCTCAAATATCAAGGGGCAGGGCTGAGAATCAGTGCTCACAACAGTGGGGCTAAGTCCCCCCCCCCCCCCCACACACACAGACTGCAGCATGGCATGGCCTTTCTGTCCATTCTTAGGCTACATCAGATGTTGGGGTGACCTCCCTCTCCCCACGTCCCTCATTCTCCCCTATCCCCACCCCAGGTGGGATCTGTGGGAGAGGACTTAAGCAGTCTACTACTTGTTCAACAGTATCATTCCCACTGGCAAACACCCGACTTACTCTTAAAACAACTTGCAGCTGCCCCTCCTCCCAGATTCCAATACACTGCTGCTGCCCGTGGTTTTTTCTAGAAGTAGTAATCAAGGGCACCAAATCATTCCCTTCCCTCCCTCCCTGGCTCGGTCTCTCCGCACACCCTCCATTATTTTCTAGCCTGGGTAAATATGCTGAAAAAGGCAGGATGGTGCTTGGAGAGACAGTCCAAGGCAGATCCCCGCCCCCATCAAACACCCCCACCCCGCCCAATCCCCTATAGAGATTAAAAGGTTGGCGCTAGCAGTTTCCCAAGCTCGGGGTGCAAACTCTGAAACACTCAAAGGCTAAAGGCGCACCTCTCCCCGCCCTCGCGGGGCGGCGGGGGCGGGGGACACACAACAGCCCCTCGCGACAGAAAGGCTCCTAATTTGCCCGGATGCCCCGCACCGCATCGGGCTCCTCCAGGCTGCGTGACAGCGGTGGCGGCCTCCCACTGCACCCCCGCGGCTCAGAGCTCGTCTCTTCGCCACCACCCCCCCGCCCCGCCTGCATTCTTCCTGCTTCTATTCCCGAGTCCTCGCCACGCTGAAGGAAGTACTCGGGCCGCCTCCTTCCTGGAGAAAGAGCCCAGTGGTTCCGGAAGCTTCCCGCAGCTCCCAGGGCAGGTCACGTCGGACTAAGTTCAAACTGCTGGGCCTTGCGCCCGCAAGTCGCCCCGGACAGCGCGGTCCCCGAGCCCTCGCACTGAGCCCCGCGGCCACCTCGCGTCCCCGGCGCCCGGGAAGCCCCCTCCTCGCCGCCGCGGACACCGAGGACCCAGTCCCCAAAGCTCCCCCGTCCCCCTGGCCCGCGCGAGGGCAGTTTGCTGCCCGCCAATCAGTTACCTTGGCTGTCACGGTGGGGCCTCGCCTGCTGACGCCCGAGGCCCCCGCAGAAGTCACAAGCAAGCCGAGCCCCACGCAAAGCGCGAGAGGTAGCAGCAGCTGGGGACCCGGGCCCATGGCGAGCGCCGGCAGCGGCTGCAGCGGCTCCCGCGCCACCGCAGCCTCCCGGACCGGTGGCTGGACTTCCCCGGCCGCTGCGCCTGCGCGCTCCGGGTTTGGGGAGGTGGAGGAGCTGGGATGAGGCGGTCCGGGCAGGGCCGGAACCTGGGGCGCGCTCCTCCCAAATTCAGCCCCGGGAGCCGCTAGGGACTGCGCGCGACGCGCTGCGGAGGGTCGCTCCGGCGGTCGGGGCGCAGCGAGCCAGCTCTGCTCCCGCGCGGTGCCCCAGAGAGGCGCGGACCCTAGGCGTAGTGGAGCTGCGGGGTGCGCGCGGGGCATCTCCCGCAATGTACCGCGTAGGCGCGTGTTAAACCTGGCCGAAAGTTCAGGACTCTCCGCGCTCCTAGTCCGCCTGGCAACTTGCGCGCTGCGGAGCCAGAGGCTCTGCAGACCGGTTGGTGCCCATGACCACAGCTCCCTTGGAGGAGCCCCCGCCGCACCTGTCAGGTTCTTGGGAGGTGTTAGTTAGCGTATCAAAGACTTCAGCCTAAAGTTTTCGATGCCTCTCAGTGCCTTGGGACCCCTGGATGGGTTGACTCGATTACATGTGATGAATGACCCATGAGATGATTCAAGTTGGAGATACAGTTTTTACAAACTTATGAACTGGGTTTAGGAAGACTAGTGATATGGGGAAAGCTCGTACTTTTTAATGGAAAACTAAGGCTGCAAAATCATATAGAAATTCTGATCTCAACTGTGAAGAAGTATATATAAAGCCTTTTTTTAAATGGAGAGAAACGTACCAAAACATTCACAGTAGCTGTCGTGATAGAATTACGGGTTTTTGCTTTCTTTGTAATTTTCTGATTTCCCAGGTTGTTCTATATTGAACATGTAAGTATTTTATAATCAGGGAAGCGTTATTTTAAAACTCAGTGCTTTCCGAATTTGGACTTAAAACTTTTTAACTTTAGAGTCATAGCTCCGAAATTAACTACAAATTAATAATAGTATTCTCTTGGTTTTCTGAGTGGCTGCCATGACCTTCAAGCCAAGATTTAACTTGGGTAAGCAGATAGGATTCCTACGTGTAAGTGTAGATCTAAGAATTACACTGGAACCCCCACCCTTTTTTTAAAGGATTTTATTTATTTGAGAGAGCGAGAGACAGAGAGAATGAGTGGGGGGAGGGGCAGAGAACAGGGAGAAGCAGACTCCTTGCTGAGCAGGGAACGCCAGGCAGGGCTCAGTCCCAGGACCCCAAGATCATGATGTGAGCCAAAGGAACTTGCCCAACTGACTAAGCCACCCAGGCGCCCCAGAACCATTTCTTATATATAAAAGGCATGACTGCCACTTTGGAGGAATGGGTAGAACACACCCAAACTACTTTGATAGTTCTGTGAGAGATCTAAAGGCTTTCTTTATAACCTACCATTCCCAATAAAGAAAGAGTCTTCTCTATTACATATATATATATAGTTATAGTTATCCTTTTGTAGCAATCCAAGGGTATCAAAGCACTTATCCCACTAAGTGATTGTATATATTTTACTGTAATCATTACTGTAATTGTTTTTGTCTGCCTGTGTTACCAGAATGTAAGCACCACCAGAGCAGGGTGCATACCCGTTTGTATGCCTGCTGATGAGCCAGATCTAGTATAAAGTCTGTTATGTAGCGATTTCTCAGTAAATATTTGTTCAGTGAATGAATGGGTCTGTCTACGTACTTTTAAAAATCACTTTATTGGGAAGATTAATACAAGTAACAGTGCACAGAATGTAAATCAATGAATTATCACAAAGCAAACACAACTAAAACCACACCCCCAAAGAAATGAATATTCAAGAATTCCCTGAAAAGTCCTCTTGTACCCACTCCCAATTACTAACATCTTCTTTTCCCCCAAATAAACCATAATCCTGACTTCTCACATTGTGGTTTAGTTTTTTAACTTCCTAGAGATGGAATTTTGCAGACTATATTCTTTTGCTCAAATGTATGCTCGTGTAGTGCGTCTATGTTTTTGCACATAGCTGTTTTGGTCAATATCAGAAGGTAGGGGTCAAATTCAACTTTTAGGAGGATAGCCATTTATCCCAGCACAATTTATTGGGAAATCTGTTCTTCACTGATGGTCCCGTAATGACATTTCTGTCATGGAACAAGGGCCCCTACATGCCTGGATCTGTTTGTGGGCTGTCTCTTCTGCCCCACTGACATCTTTGTCATCATACTTTGTGCCAGTCCCACATTGTCTTAATGAAAATAGCTTGATAATAAGTCTTCATATTTAGTAATGCAAGTACTGTCACTTTGTTCAGCAGATTCTGGCTCTTCTTGACACTTTCCTTGTCCATATAATCTTGAGAATCAGCGTGTCAGTTTCTATAAGCTGGGATTTTGATGAGGATTGCATTGTATCCATAGATCATTTTGAAAACACTTAGCACATTTGTACTATTCCAGTTCATGAGCATGACATATTTCTCCATTTACTTAGGTCTTCTTTAATTTCTCTTAATAAGATTTTATCCTTGTCTTCCTAAATGTCTTATACATACTTTGCTAGATTGACTTCAAGGTATTTAGGTGGGGTTTGTGTGTGTGTGTGTGTGTGTGTGTGTGCGCGCGCACGCTATTGTAAATTACAGCTTAAAAAAAATAGATTTTATTTATTTATTTGACAGAGAGACCACAAGTAGGCAGAGAGAAGGGGAAGCCTTCTCCCTGCTGAGCAGAGAGCCTGATGCGGGGCTCGATCCCAGGACTCCGGGATCATGACCTGAGCCAAAGGCAGAGGCTTAACCCACTGAGCCACCCAGGCACCCTGTAAATTATACCTTTTTAAACATTTATTTTCTTGTTTGTTGCTATTGTGGTAAAATTAATTTTGTACATTGATTTTGAATACACCAACTTTGTTAAACTTATAAATTCAAGTCATTTATCTGTGAATTATTTAGGATTTTCTGTATAAACAACTATCATCCATGAGAGTTTTATTTCTTCCTTTCTCTTCTTTATATTTTTCATTTCTTTTTCTTGTTTAATTGCATTGGCTAAGACCCTCAGTACCAAAGGAGGTAACAGTGGGGGGAGTCATTGTTTTGTGGGTTAAGTTGTGTTCCCCAACAAGATTTGCTGAAGTCTTAACCCCCAGGGTCTGTGAATGTGATTATAGTTGGAAATAAGTTCTTTGCAGATGTAACAAGTTATGATGAGGTCATATCAGAGCATGGTATACCCTAGTCCAAGATGACTGTGACTGGTGTTCTCATAAAAAGAGGTGAGATAAAGACACACACAGAGAGAATCACCATGTGAAGGCAGAGACAGAAATTGGAGGGATGCATCTATAAGCCAAGGGATCCCAAGGATCATTGGCAGCCACCAGAAGCTAGGAAGAGGTAAGGAAGGATTCACCCCTAAGCCCTTCAGAGAGAATGGAGCCCTGCTGATGCCTTGATTTCACCCTTGTAGCCTCCAGAATCGTGAGGTAATAAATTTCTGTTTTGAGCTGTCTAGTTTGTGGCACTTTGTTATAGGAGCCCTGGGCAGCAAGTAAACATGTCTTGGTCCCAATTCCAGGGAGAAAGCTTTCAATATTTCACCAGTAAGTCTGATATTTGCTGAGGTTCTTTTGGGAAAGGATATCATTTTTCAGCTTATGAAAATTCCTTTCTAGTCCTAGTTTGTTAGGACTTTTTGTGATGAATTTGATCAACATCTTTTATTGAAATCAACTGAAATAATGTTCCCCCTCAGTCTCTGAATGTGGTGAATTGCATTGCTTTTTAAATCTTAACCCAGAGTTGCATTCTGGAACATGTCCACATGTATTGGACTTTTTATGTATGGCTAGATATGGTGTGCTTTTTTTATTTTTTTACAAACTTACTGAAAACTGGGGAAAATGGCATTTCTCCTGAGGTTTGGGGAAAAAACAGATGGTAAAGTGACTCTAGCTTTCAAGCTGATATCAAGCTGATATTTAACATTCCATCTTTATGTTAATGAGGAAGTTCGCTAATCTTATTTTCAGGATATCTATGTCTGTATTCATAAGTCAGACCAGCCTGAAATTTTTTTTTTTTGAAATTTCCTGCCAGTTTTTATATCAGAGTTATTCTGGACCTCTTAACAGGAGCTGGCAAATGGAAGCTGTTTTTCCTGTGCTCTGAGTAAGTTTGGGAAAGATTGCCTTCATTTCTTCCGTGAACGTTTCTTAGAATCCCTCAGTGCCTGGAGTTTTCTATATTGAAAAGTTTTAAATTATAGGTTTGATTTGTTTTAAATAGTTGAAGGATTTTTAAAATTTTCTCTTCTTCCATTAGTTTTTACATTTAGTATATTTTGAGGAAACTATTTCATTTATATCTTAAAATGTACTTACGTAAAGTTGTTTAATACATCTTTTTACAACTTCATAGATCTGCAAGACTTAGAGTCATGTCTTCTTTTTCACTCCTGACATTGTTTATCTCTTTTTTCTTTGAACAGCTTCACCAAGGGAGCTGGTAATTATATTTATTTTCATTTCATTAGCTAATGTTCTGAAATTTATTATTTCCTTCCTTCTACTTTTTTTTTTAAATTGAATTTACTGTTATTTTTTCTGTCTCCTTGAGATGGACTTTCCTGTCTTTCTTTCTTTCTTTTTTTTTTCTTTACTCAGTAATATGCATTTACATTTCCTCCATGTCTTTTCACGACTTGATAACTCATTTCTTTTTATTGCTGAGTAATACTCCATTGTATGGTACACCATTGCTTGTCCATTCACCCAAGCAAAGGAAATTTCTTTGTTGCTTCCAAGTTTTTGACAGTTATGAATAAAGCTGTGTGCAGGTTTTTCGTGTGAACATAAGTTTTCATCTGCTTTAGGTGAATATCTAAGAGAGTAATTACTGGATCGTATGATGAGAGTATGTTCAATTTTGATTGAATCTCACATCCTGTCTTCCAAAGTAGCTGCTCCAATTTGCATTCCTCCTTTGAAATAAATGGCAACTCTCATTGTTTCGTATCCTTAGGAGCATTTGTTATTGTTGGTGTTTTGGATTTTAGCCATTCTAATAAGCGTGTGGGGGTAGTATGTTACCTTTTAATGTTGTATAAGCTAAATTCTCTTATTTATTTCTAAAGATTTTATTTATTTGAGAGAGAGCACACTAGAGACAGAGTACGAGAGTGCACTCAAACATGAGTATGTGGAAGGGGCAGAGGGAGAGGGGGAAGTAGACTCTTTCAGAGAAGGGAGCCCGATGCGGGTCCCAGGACCCTGGGATCATGACCTGAGCCAAAGGCAGAGGCTTTAACCCACTGAGCTACCCAGGTGACCCCCAAATTCTCTTTTTTAAATCCATGAATATCACAGCATCTCTAAAAAGAAAAAAAAAATATTAAGACACAAGGAAGTTAGGCTTTTTAAAATTTATTTGAACTAAGAAAAAATAAAAGTTTACTCATTTCTCCCCTGACTGCAACTACCAATCTGTTCCCTGTATCTAGGAACTTAATTTTTTTAAATGTATTTTTTAGATTCCACATGTAAGAGCGACCATACAGTGTGTGTTCTCTGACTTATCTCACTTAGTTCATCAATTTTTTTTATCCTTTTTTCTTCTATATTGTTCTGTGCACCATTACAATGATAAAATTTCGCTTATTAAGCAGAGCTTTAAATGTTTCCTACAAGTTTTGATATGTTGTATTTTCTTTAAATATTTATTTATTTATTATTAGAAAGAAGGCATATAAGCAGGGGAGGGGCAGAGGGAGAGAGAGAATCTCAAGCTGACTCCCTGCTGATCTTGGACCCCAAAGGGGTGGGACTCAATCTCATGACCTGAGCCCAAACCAGGATCGAAGGCTCAACCAACTGATCCACCCAGGTACCCAGGTGCCCCTGATATGTAATATTTTCGTTATTAAAAATATTTTGTAATTTACACTTTAAAAAAAAAGATTTTATTTATTTGACACAGAGAGAGAGATCACAAGTAGGCAGAGAGGCAGGCAGGGGTGGGAGGGGGCAGAGTGGGAAGCAGGCTCCCTGCTGAGCAGGAGCCCGATGCAGGGCTTGATCCCAGGACCCTGAGATCGGGACCTGAGCTGAAGGCAGAGGCTTTAACCCACTTAGCCCCACAGACACTCTGTAATTTATACTTTTTAAAAAGCTATGTGTTACTTAAAAGTACAGTTATTTATTTCCAAAATATGGCTTAAAAAATCTTTTGGTTAGTGACTCCCAGCTTACCTCTATTCTTTTGAAATATGTGGACACTTGCTTAATGACGTAGGACTGGTCAAATTTTTCTAAACTGTTCTCTGTGTATTCGGGGGTATTATCCTACCCTTGTTAGATTCTCTAGTGTCTATCTGTGCATTGGATCGAGTTTGTCAATACTGGATTTTATATCTCTCTCTTTACTTGACTCTTTATCTGCTTGTTATGGGTTACTGAGAAAAGTGTATTAAAATCTCTCATTATGACTGTACATAGTCTATTTCTCCTTGTAGGTTTGTAAGCTTTTTCTTTATTTTTTTTCTTTGTACGTTTTAAGGCAATTTTATTGAGTGCCAACAAATCTAATATCATCTTTTGATGAATTGAATTTTTTGTCATTTTGAAGTTCATTCTTGATTGCCAGTAATGCTTTTTGCCTTAAAGTCTGATAACCATCCTTTTGGTTACTGAACGCATGGCTTGTCTTTTCTGATGATTGTACTTTCGGTCCTTCTGTCCTTATGTTTTAATATATCTCTTGTAAATAGCATAATTTTTAAAATACAGTTTGGTTATCTTTATCTTAAATAGAATGTAACCTGCTTACATTTAATGTATTCACTTATATATTTGGATTTAAGTCTAACATCCTAATGCTTCCTTTTTCTTAGTGCCC
Organism: Meles meles; assembly: GCF_922984935.1. NCBI lineage: Eukaryota > Metazoa > Chordata > Mammalia > Carnivora > Mustelidae > Meles > Meles meles. The sequence continues at coordinate 44,851,859 of NC_060068.1, forward strand.
TGTTTTATGTTCCTTTCCCTCTTCTCTTACCTTATCCTGATTTGATGGGAAATATTTTGATATTCTGTATTCTTTCTCTACCAGTATAGTAGTTACACATTCCTTTTAGTACTCTTTCAGTAGTTACAGTAATAATTATAATGTTCATTCTTGATTTTCCAAAGCTTAATATTTACCTGTTACTTTTACTCTCTTTCTGACTAATCTGAAACCTCAGCACACTTTTCCTTCATTTGTCCTTTCTGAAATTTTACACAATTGTTGTCATTTATTGTATTATTTTATTTACATCCCATAGAACATAATCACTATTCCCTAGTAAAGTCATATATACTTAGATTTGGCCAGAAATTTACATAATCATTACTCTTTTTTACTTCTGTATCTCTGACTTCACACATTGGTCAATTTCCTTCTGCCTGAAAAACTCCATCTGGTATTTCCTTAAGTGCTAGTTTGCTTGTGAGAAATTATCTTTTGTTTCTCTGAAATTGTCATTCTTTTTTTAAAGACTTTTATTCATTCATTTGAGAGAGAGAGAGAGAGAGAGAGCACAAGCAGGGGAGGGGCAGAGGGGGAAGCAGACTCCCTACTGAGCAAGGAGCCTACCACGGAGCTCGATCCCAGGGCCCTGAGATCATGACCTGAGCTGAAGGCAGCCGCTTAACCGACTAAGCCACCCAGGAGCCCCCTGCAAATGTCATTGGGAAATGACATTTTGGGCCAGTGTAAAATTAGCTTTTTCTTTTTTTCAAAAATATGAATGTGTCATTTCTTTTAACTTAGAGCTTCCATTATATCTAATGAGAAACATACTCTTATTCTAATTATTACCCCTTTAAAGATAATGTGTGTTTCTTTTCTAAGATTTTATTTTTAAGTAATCTCTATACCCAGTGGGAACTCAAATTCATGACCCTGAAGTCAAGAGGCAGATGCTCTACTGACTGACCAACCAGGTGCCCCTCATCTGTGTTTTTTAAACCCTGGTGATATTAGTAATCTTCTCTCCATATTTGTTTTTTTAAGCAGTTTTACTAGAATTTGCTTAGGTGTAGATTTCTTTTTATTTATCCTGCTTGGGATTCATAGGACTTCGTAAGTCTTGTGACTTGATGTCTTTTACCAATTTGGGAAAATTCTGTCATTAACTCTCAACAATCACCTATAATCAATCTCACTACCTAATACAGTTACTTTCATTGTGTACATTCCTTTGTAGTCTCTTCCACATGTTTCAAAAGACATTTGAAGCAATTGTAGTGTAAATTATATAATTAAAATTATAAGAAATTATATTAAAATATAAGATTAATATTAAATTCATGCAAATATATTACCTGTAGGAATTATGAGAGGGAGTAGCTAATCTGTTGACAGTTATCTTCTATAATACCCAAATAAACCATGGAAGAATAATCCTGTGATAGCCCACCACTTTTGTTCTGGTTTTCATTCAGTACTGAGAAGGACTGCTTGTGTTCCATTTAGTAATGATTTGTGAGTATGAGAGAGTACAGTTTTATCGTAGGTAGCTTCTGTCCTGGTATATAAGAAGCAAATTTTAGATTTCTGCCAGTTTTAAAATAAATGTGGCTCTCAAACCTACATTTCATTGTCTTCAAAAACCCTTTGTTTTTTGTGCACTGTTAATTTTTTCCTCATTTATATGAATAACATCTTAGTTGAGTCAGATGTTATTCTACCTTCAAACTATAATGATACTGGTCAAATACCTTTCTTAAATTCAGTTTGTGCTTAGCAAATAAATGCCTAAGACTTTTGTCAATAGCTAGCTATATGAATGGTGAGTTTTTGCCTGGACATTTCTTTCAAGTGTTACGATGAGGACGGGAAGAGTCACCTTAGCTCATCAGAAGGCAGTAGGGTCTACTGGCTGGAACTCAGGACTGGGGTGAAGTTCCTGGGACTCTCCTACTATTCTTGTCTTTGTGTGCACAGCATATCTTTCTGGAGCTAGTCACTTTCCCAAGCGTTTTCCCCTTTGGGGACTGCCCTGCCAAACTTACCGTGACAAAGTCTCCAAGGAATTAAAAAGTAATCTTGCTTTTATTTGCTAACCTGAACAAAAGTGACTGACATATTTTTTTTTAGTTTTTATTTAAATTCCAGTTTGTTAAAGTACAGTATAATATTAGTTTCAGGTTTACAATATAGCGATTCAACACTTCATACGTCATCTTGGGCTCATCACAATGGATGCCTTCCTTCCTCCCCATCACCTATTTCACCCATCCTCCCACCCACCTCCTTTCGCCCGACCAATACTCTTTTTTTTTTTAAGATTTTATTTTTTATTTATTTGACAGAGAGAGATCACAAGTAGGCAGAGAGGCAGGCAGAGAGGGAGAGGAAGGGAAGCAGGCTCCCCGCTGAGCAGAAAGCCCGATGCGGGGTTCCATCCCAGGACCCTGGGACCATGACCCAAGCCGAGGGCAGAAGCTTTAACAGACTGAACCACCCAGGCGCCCCTGACCAATACTCTTAATAACAGGTATGTCCCCCTTTTCTCCCTCCCTGAGCTCCTTCACCAACCAGAGAAGAAGCAGTACCACTGACATTTGTTGGGATCTCCCCATGGTCAGCACTGGGGTACAACGGTGAAGACGCATGGATGCCTGGTTCCTGCCCACAAGGAGCTTCAGGTAAGATGTGGACACAGGAAGGGCTTACATGATCTAAAGTCACATTTGTTGCAGGTCAGTCAATGGGCCAGGGGTATGAAGTGGGACATTCTGCCCCGTGAGAAAGATTGCAGAAGGGAAATCTCATGGTCACTCAGTTCCTCCTGTGGACAAGTCACCTTGGACACACTACCCCTTTTAAGCCTGTGAGGCAGATGGTGTTAAATAAAACTGAGGAGCTGAACTGGACCTGGAACTTCAACAGTCCTGCTTCTGTGAATTTCAAACGTGACGGGGACCTCACAATTCTCTCACTTCAAGTCAGCGGTCAGAAGTGCTTAGTGAAGGGGACACAGAAGCCCGGTTGGCTTTGGGTATGAGAATTGGGAAGCCGTGAGGAGTGGTGAGCCAGTGAATTATAGTGCTTGCAACTTAGAGTGATGTCAGAGATTGATTAAACATTGATTGTATTCCCAAAATTAGGGAGAGTCCTTTGTGAGAGGGCACTACAATCAGCTCAGATGATTCCTCCTTCGTGCTGCATTGATCTGAGTGCTGGGTGGGTCTACCCTGGCGGTTCAGACAACCTTTTGCAAAATTCTCCGGAGACCATCTGTTATTGGGTTGATCTGTAGATTTGTGTTCTCTCCCCTTCTCTGTTACTTACTTTTCACCAAGGCTCCAACTTTTAAACAGTCCTGGTATAAATGTGTGTTCCTACACCTTTGTTGATAGATGTGTTTTATGCAACAGTTACAAAGTCCATTAACACCCAGCACTAAAACACAAAAAGAAACCGAAGAGGTTTCTAAGCATACAAATGCCCTCACCAGATCCAATTGAAATAATAAATCCAAAGTCAAGGAGATGTTTACGAAGTTATTATGAGCATATTTATGTACTTCAAAACATGTTCTGTGGAACTGAGTCATGTTATATATGAGACTTAATTCAAAGAGGAAAATACAAATTAACTCATTTACTGGTAATGAGTTACTGTGTTTAAGGAAACCACACTATTGTAGAAGAGAGAAATCCCCCTTCAAATACATTTACGTCAGTTGCATTCCTGGAGACAGAAATTGCCTGAATGATTTTTCTTTAAAAACTGGAAATTTGGGGGGGAACAGGTGGTGGGTAATAGGGAGGGCACGTTTTGCATGGAGCACTGGGTGTTGTGCAAAAGCAATAAATACTGTTACGCTGAAAAAATAAATAAATTTAAAAAAAAACCAAACTGGAAATTTGGGAAAGCTCAAATGATTTGTATTTTTTAAAGAGGCATGAAAAGACTTCCAGCCTGACTGTTTTACAAAAAACACCCAATCCCTGGTAGCAGCAGGAGCCTAAAGGCCAATTTTTCCTTGGGTGCCATCTGAGATATAACTGGTGTCCTCAGACACATCCCCCACCCCCACCAAAAAAAAAAAAAAAGAAAAGAAAAGTTGGCAAAGTAAAAATGGCAGCATCTATCTCCTCGTTAAAACATCAGATTGACAAAATCCATGTCCTCCTCCGTTTCAAAAAGTTCCAGCTCTTTTAAACACTGGCATTCTTATCATTTTGTGCGCTCAGTGCCGGCCACTGGCTACCAACATCTGTGTGGATTCCTCCTCCAGTATCTTTCTCCATCAGCTGATAAGCCAGTCCCTGCGAGGACTGAGGATTCCTGGTCAAGAGCACTGATCAAGAAAGCAAGCCGATGGTACATATTTGAAATTGTTACGGAAAATGTTCTTCTCCTCTTGCTCTGTTTGTTTGCTTGCTCCTGTTGGAAGGTAGGTCTGAAGGGCAGACAGCTTTCAGGGTGACGAGGTCCCGGGTACTGGAGTGGCAGTTTAATGTGCTTTCCTGGGAGAGAAAAGACACCAATATTGTAATCTGGCCTGTACTCACTGTCATAGGGCTAATCCGTGGCCATAAAATTAGAGTCAAATAGAAGATAAACTGCAGTCCACTGTTTTCATGTCCATCCAAACAAACATGCTCATGCATTATCTTAGGAGTGAAAACAAAATTCTTAATTACTCCTTAAACATGGGGCTCTCAGTATGGGCCGACTCTAACAAATAATTTTGAGCAAATTAATTTTTCTTGTATGTCAAAAAATATAAAAGGTTATTACGGTTCAGGAAAATGAAAGAAAAAAAGATTTTTCAAAAATCCCAATCCCCCTAGTATAAATACTTTTAATATATTGGTGTTTTTCCTTTCTGCTTTTGGTTCCTCTGCTCATCTAACTTTGCCCCCCCCCCCTTTTTTTTCCATTGAATTCAGTTAACACAATGTCCTGGGATGTCTTTTCTGATATATAAGTTATATGTTCAAAACGTTTTTTGAAAATGTGAGATGGGTTGCAGAAATGAAAAAGCAGTAAGTATCGTCTCTCCTGAAATATAAGAAAAAAAAAATTTTTTTTTCCAAAAGACAAGATGTTCAAATCTTGTCAACATCGCACTGTAGTTTCCAAATGTAGCAACTGAAAATGGTTTGGAGAAGGGAGCAGGGGAGCAGGAAGAAGAACCGGGGAGTCTCTGGAGCCTCACCCATGTCTCAGGTGAACCCTCTGGGCCCCCACCTGCTCGCAGGGCCACACCAGCCCCTGGCCAGCCTTCTGTGCCTCCTGTGGTGCCACTGCCAGCCAGGCCTGGGGTGGAATGTAGCCTGGGGCTGGCGGAAACGCCCTGTCCCATCTGCCTGGCTCCTAGAGTCTTCCCATATCACAGCAGGAAAGCCTTTCATCTCTGCCTGGGCTTTGACAGATAAGAGTGTGAGTCTGGACTAGGACATCAGTGCTGGGTGTCCCCACCCCCCTCCACAGCTGCTCCGAGTCCCTGGCTGACCCCATCGATGATGTCCCAGCACTTGGGGCCACAGTCAGCCTGCCTGCTGGAGTCAGCCCAGATGAAAAGTTTGGAATCTGGGAGAAGGAGGCTCTTTAACTCTCTTTCTACCAAGGGCACATGGGAAGCTGTTGGGAATGATTCTGAAGAGCCTCTCGAGTTTCCATTCACCGAGGGAACATGCCAGAGAAACTTGGACATGATGACATTTTCAATAACAGGACCCAATAAAGTGCCTCAGGGCTTGATGTAGGTGCTCGAGTTCTAGACTCTCGTGGCTTGGAGGGGCTTTTTTCCGTGACTTTCTTGATAGGAGTGGATGACTTCTAAGCTCCAGTTCACAAGAAACCAAGGAGGTGGTTAATTCCATCCTCAGAGGTCACTAATATTCCTATCTTCCACGGCAATTATTACAAAAATAGTACTTCCAGTCTTCTGAACTCCTTAACAACCAGTGGGACATCAGCAATCATACTGATGGGTGTGTTTGCCTTGGTAGGAGGAGGGTGGAATTTCTGTACTGGCACTGAATGCTGAAACAGGTCAGTGTAACTTACCCACGTGTGGCAGATGGTTTAATGACCACAAATCCCAGCCCCCATCCCGGTCGGTAATGGCCCTCAGCTGCTCATCTCCTCCAGGCACGGGGTCGTTTCTGCATCTCTTGAAGGCAGGCTGGCCTTGTTTGCTTTCTCCAGCGGAATGTGCTGGAAGTGAGGTGGTCCCCCGAGGCTTGGGCTCAAGTGGCCTTGCACGTCTGCCCTTCTGTCTGGGGGCACCGAGAGACACTGCCACAGGACACTGAGCGGCCACGTGGGGCAGAAACAGGCACTACCACCAGAACCAAGGGCTGGGTGGGGGCGGGGCGGGGAGGGGGCGGAGCCAGCGGAGAGCTCCAGCCCCTCCCCCCAGCCTAGCTCGGCACCCGTAGCTTGTGCGCAGGCGCAGCGCAAACCCGCCACGGAGCAGCCCAGCTGGCGGTGTGAGACCGTGGTGAGTTCTTGTTTGAAGACGCCAAGTTTTGGGGGGTCATGTGTCCTGTAGCAATTGATAACAGCAACACTCTGTCACAGCCTTGGATCTGTGATGATCACATCAGAGCTGATTGGCTTCAAAGAATCCTGTGCCATTTCTGCGCCGGCTTCCATTATTCCTCAGGCGGAGAGATAGACTCTGTAAGGAAACCTGTTCAACTTTCTTGCTTTTTTAAAAAGATTTTATTTATTTGAGAGAGAGAACGAGAGAGCACGGGCATGGGGAGGAAGTGGGGGCGGGAAGCGGCAGACTCCCGGCTGATCAGGGAGCCCCATGGCGGGCTCCATTCCAGGACCCCAGGCTCATGACCCCCAGCCGAGGGTGGATGCTTAACCCGTAGCCCCCTCAGGTGCCTCTGTTCACTTCTTACAAAAGAATACGCCAGCCTTCCCAGGTTAAGTAGTAGGGAGGGACTGTCTTATAGGAAGGGCTGTTCCTGTTCTCTGGTCTCAGTGTCACCAGCCTGGCGTGGACACAGACCCTTCCTCAGGGGAAACTGGACACCAACACCCGCCCCCCACCCCCCAACAACACTATGCTCCACGGCGGCAAGGGGTCCTGTGCGGTGGCTCCTAGATGTGGCAGTCTCGGCTTTCTCGGGTGCTCTGGGGTGCACACCACCCACTTTAGTGAATTTCCTGCTGTACTAGCTCCTTAGCTATGCCCCCGCCTGCCTGCCTGGCCAGACACTGCCCTCCACCGCCTAGGAGCACCCCTCCTGCTGCAGCCCAGGTCCCAGGGTCCGAGTGTCTTCATCCCAGCTGAGTGATGTTGGGAATTCCCAGCCTTCAGGGCAGGATAATCTAAATGCCTCACTCTCTTCCTTGCTAGCATCCCTCTCATTTTTCCTTCTGGTGCTGTGAAGGCTGGAATGCTGAAACTGCATTCCCCAAGAATTCCTTGTGGCGAGTGTCCACATGTGACCTAGCGTTTGCCGACAAGACATGCCTTTTAGGATTAAGGGCAGAGATGACAAACATGAGTTGTAGTCCCTGCAGAGAGAGCTCAGATCTGGCAAGCGCCAGGAATAAGACTCCTGGATTTTCTGGTTCACCTGTGCTGGAGTCCGTCCTCGGAGGCTGTCCCTGGTGTCTGGGGTGTGGTTGATGGCAGTGGTAGGGAAGTTTCACTAGAACAATCCAGTAGAGCGGTTGGCCATTTCCCCTGAGCCACCAGCAAGCCCAGTTCTCTAACCTTTCTAGAAATTCTATAAACTACTTTATACCTCTTAATAAACTCTTCTCTGCTTAAACTAACATAAATTCTGTTGCCTGCAATCAAAAGATCTGACCAATATAAGGTTATACAGCACCCCCAACCACAGGAATATGCCCTACAAACAAAGCCTGCTGGAATGCAGTAGCCCAGTGTCCATATAAGTAATTTCAAGGCCATTTCCTTTTGAGTCCAATTTCTACCGCCAGGTCCACTGTAATGGTGGAAATTCAGAGGTCATACTGAGGGGAACAAGAATGGGACCACAAAATCTGATTCAAGTCGCAAGTGTTGGGTTGGGGATAGGCTGAAGCGATGAGGTCAAACCCAGAGAGACCTCAGGTCTTAGCAAAAATGAACAAGAGAATGAGCAAGATCATGTTGGTTGAAGAAGTCAAGCCAGGATACCAGGTCTACATCAAGTTTCATGGGCAGCACTTGACTGAGTCAGGAACCCTTTATGAAGAACACTAGCCCCCTACTACAGGTTTGCATGTACTAATCTTAGTGGCATAAGAGATAGGATACATCTTGAAATGGAATTAGTGACCATTTTCCCTGTGGCATAAGGGAAAGAGGAAATGATATCTCCCACCCAGACATCAGAGAGATTTTTTTTTTTTTTAGAGATTATTCTTTGGATGAATGAAGGAAATTTCATACTGATTAAGCTAACATCAGATGGTGAATATATTTTGGTTTAAGATGTCAAATGAATCAGAAGTGATTTTTCTCAGTCAGCCAGAGTGTCATCAAAAAAATGTTTTCCAGTGTTCTTTAGTTCGTCTTTGTAAGATCAAGTATAGTCCATGGGAAGAAACAAAAGCAAACCAAAGTGAAGATATTGCTTCCGATGAGGCCAACCACGTCCAGAGGAAGTGTGAAGAACCAGCCCTTCCTCTGACTGACAGGTGGTGGGGGGGGGCTTTTAGAGGGGAGGAAGCCTTATGAGGGGAAGGAGGGTAGTGCTGCAGAACACAGCTTGCTTGTCTAGGTGGCGCTTTGAGCCCCAACTGCAGTCTCCATGTCATCCACCTTGGGACAAGCCCAGGCAGCTGACCAGCAGGGAAGGATCTCTCCATCATGCCTGGCATCGGCTTCATCTCTCTGAAGGGAGAAATGTCATTCCCTAGGGCTTCCCCTTTATCCTCTTTGCCCCAGCAATGCACTGAATACATTGAGGTTGTTTTCCTTCCTTCCTTTCTTTTTAAAGATTTATTTATTTATTTGAGAGAGAGACCGAAAGTAGAGGGAGGGGCAGAGGAAGAGGGAGAGAGAATCCCAAGCAGACTCGCCGCTGTGGGCAGAGTCTGACGTGGGGCTCCATCCCTTGATCCCAAGACCATGACCTGAACTGAAATCAAGACTCTGACCCATAACTGACTGAGCTGCCCAGGTGCCCCAAGGGTTTTTTTTTTTTTTTTCCTTAAATTTTGAGTATTAAAACCATTATATTTGACTGACAATTTTTCATATACTCTTTCCACTTGCCCAAATTCTTCTAGAGATTCCATTTGGCAGGCCCTGTGGCCCAGGTGTCTGACACTGACTTTCTAGCAGGTGTCTTTGCCAAACTTAGGGGGAGACATGAGAGGAAATGTGACCTATCACAGGAGATACGAGTTGTTTGGTGCTTCCAACACAAATTCCTACTATTTTAATGAACACGTACTGAAAAAGTCGTTGCTTTGATGGCCCATCTTCCTTCAGTTGTCCTCATGAGGAGACATCCGTGCTAACCACAGGGCTATAGATTTCAATATTATAATAGTGACTTTATTTCAATATTGCAATTTTATAATATTCCAATATTGTAATAAAGACTTTTTTTTAATTTAATTTTTTATTTTTTTATAAACATATAATGTATTTTTATCCCCAGGAGTACAGATCTGTGAATCGCCAGGTTGACTTTCGTTTTTTACCGTAAAATACATGAATGGGGACTGATTAGGGCTTGTTTATATCAAATACTCAATAAGGTAACATTGATTGTTGTCAGGTTTTTTCCTGGAGCTTCCTCTTTCCTTAGTGGTTAAGGGGGATTTAGTCTACATTTATCTTTTATTTAGCTAGTCATTTCTATTTTCCCCGTTCGAAGTTGGAACTTGAAACATCATGTGTAATACATTAAAATTCTTTCTCTTCCTTCCTCCTTTTCAACCATTGCTTGCTTTTAAAACTCACAACCTCTGGTCCTTCCTTCATGGTTTTATCTGATACTGTTACTCTAGCTCGTGAAGATGGTTATTCATACAAGAATCACAGTTATCTTTATCATATAATCTTGGATTACACACTTTACACAGTTAGCACAAATATTTATAATGGAGTAGGAAAAAAAAGTAACAGAGCTTTCTAGATGACATGAGAGATTGAACACACTTGTCTAATTTTGCTGCCTCCTGAAGCCCTATGAAAACTATAGTAAAGAGATTTAAAATAAAAGATAAACTTGCCAGGGGCAGGGTTGCTGCAAGGAGATAATAACATTGTGTAAACTGCAAAACAGATGGACAGAAGGCATCTTAGCAAATGCAGGAAATCAGACTCTCAACCTGGAGCCGGGCAGGCTAAGACACAAGCTCCCTTCTCTGCACAATGCTCAGAGGCTAAGAACTGGCAGCCCAGGAGGCTTCTGGAACCAGAGGGGGAGAACTGGGATGCAGAGCAAAATCAGGAGGCCTGATGAGTTGTTATGGCAGTGAGCAGACCTCTTGTCGCTGCCCTGTTCATGCTGGGCGTCAGCCCCTTTCCAGCCTGGCAGAGCCCTGGAAGTATAGTCCCTGTGAAGTCTGGACTGGGAGATGCCAGGTGGTGCTAAGCAAGAGGGCAGGGAAGGGGGCTACCATATGAAAACAGCAAAATTAAGCAAATGTTTGTGCACTTCCTCTTGGCCTTTTCTGCTCTTTAACTCTCTGAAAGCAGGAAGCCAGACTTTTATGTTCTAGGAGGGAGAGAAAGAAAAGTATTCCAGCTGGAAACTGACTGGCCCTAGAGGAAACACCTACAGCTATGGAAATCAGGAGTCCCCCCAACACGGAGTAAACCAGATCATTCAACAGTGAAGCTCAGCATGGATAAGCCCAAACCAAACATCACAAAACTTCCAATCAGCTTTTGGGTTCCCCGTGTTAAACATAAGCAGACAGCCAAGGATTGCCAAACATCCGAGGGATGTTGCTAACTCAGAAGACAGAAGCTAAAATCAATCCACGGGGAGAAAAGCAGCTTGGAGACATTAGGAGCAGTGCAGAGGGAAGAAAATGGCAACAAAGCATGCCCCAAATCATGACTATCCTCAGAGACTTAAGGGAAGGTGCTGCATTTAGGGAACAAATGCCAAAGAGCAATTGATCAAAAGAATAAAACAAAAAGTGAAACAAACAAACAAAACAATAAAATGAAAACCCAAGGACTTACAAAGAACAAGGAATAATTTTCAGAAACTAAAAGCATAGTAGCAAGAGATAACAGGGTTGGGATTAGAAACATTGAAAAAGAAAGTTGAATAAATTTTCCAGGAAACAGAGAAAAAAAAGGTAAATGGAGGCTAAAAGATTAAAGAGAGTAAAATTAGGCAACAAGTATAGACGTTTCAGTAAAAGGAGAGAAAATGTAGAAAAAGAAAGGGGAAAAAATCAGCAAAACCATTTTTTTTTAAGTTTTAAAAAGTTTCCCAGAACTGAAGAACATACGTCCCAGCTGAAGGAGCCGGCAGATATCCAGCACCATGAACCCGGGTGATCCACAGCAAAGTGTGTCATTTTAAAATGTCCAAATAGGAGGAAGAGTCTTCAAGTTAAAAAAAAAAAAAACCAAGGGAAAAAAGAGTCATATACAAAGGTGCAGGAATCAGAATTCACATTTCTCAACTGTGTCACAGGAAGCCAGAAGGCAATAGAGGAAAGCCTCCAAATTCTGAAGCGAAGTTATTTCCAGCCTAGAATGCGTTGCCAGCTGAAATATCAATCAAGTGTAGAATAAAAACATTTTCAGACCTGAACGCTCGAAAAATCTTTACCTTCTGGGCACCCTTTCTCAGGAAGCTCCTGGAGATTGTGCCCTCCCAAGGCAAGGGAGTAGTAAATAAACCATGAAAGAGGAAGACACAGAACACAGTGTGCGGAGCTGGAACACAGGAGCACGGTGACAGCAATCCTAGCGTAACTGGGAACAGAATGCCAGATGACAGCTGCACAACAGGTGAGGAGGGAAACCAGTCCCGACTGGAACAGCATGAGTCAAGAGATAGACGTAGTCCCTTCTGCTCCCTTTGCTCCTCTTGAACCTATTAGAGGCAGCATTCTGCCAAAACAAGGGTGTGTACCAAGCATGAGAATCAGGAGACAAGGAATCTAAATCTGGAGATAGGCAAAGGCAGTTCAAGGATGGCAGCCAAGGGGAGAGTTTTCTATGATATATAGATAGATACTCCTCTGCCTTTGATCTCAGGGTCCTGGGATCGAGCCCCACAACGGGCTCTCTGCTCAGCAGGGAGCCTGCTTCCTCCCTCTCTCGGCCTGCCTCTCTGCTTACTTGTGATCTCACTGTGTCAAATAAATAATAAAATCTTAATAGATAGATACCTATAGGTAGATAGGTATCTATCTATATATATATCTCCTATATATATTTTTTTTTCTGGGATATATATAGTTTTCTAGGATACACACACACACACGTATGTATATATACATAGGTTTCTTTAATATATACACTTACATGTATATATCATTGGAGTTGGTCTGTTTGAAGTGTTTTAAAAGGCTGCTGATGGTATGGGAAGAATTAATAAAAAACCAAGCAAAGGCAGTAAGCAAATGAAAAACATCAAGGCAATTATGAATTTCAATAAAAACAAAGAGTATACAACATTGAATACATTTAACCAAAAATTGTACTATAATGATACTGGGAGGAGGAGGGAAGTGAAACAGATGGTTGGTGATATAAAGCAAAACAAAACAAAACAAAACACCTCAATCCTCAATTCCCTTAAACATAAAGATGCATGATAATGTCTAAAAGAGAAAGGAAAGATAGCATAATTTACATATAGTATTTAGGACCAAGGCATCATGATGGTTTTAACTTGTTAAAGAATTCATCAAAAATATGAGTGTAACTACATGGAGATATATATACAGAGAGAGATATATAGATATATATATACATACAGAATTTTATATACTTTTATATGCATATATACATATACTTTTTATAATTTTTCATAATAAAAATTTACAAATAAAAATATATGATATAGAAAAAGATGTATAAATGCTGGAAGTAATGACTTAATGTGGTGGTCTCTGAAGACAGAGACCAGAGGTGTGGTGAAGGGGTAAGTTAGGGACCAATAGGGTTTTTCTGTGAGAACCCTTTTCGTTATTACTTTCTGATCTTGTGAACGATGAGCATGCTTCTCTTAGATAAAAATAAGAATTTTAAAGGAAAAAAGGACTCACAGTCCAATTACATTCTACCACTACTAGTTTTATGACTGGGCAAGTCCTTAACCGCAGAAGACGGCAGCGTTTTGAACTGTTCTGTGAAGTTCAACTAGCCTCTTAACTTCAAGTCAGAACCGCCCCTACTCTCATCAGATACAGCTTGTTTGTTTATTTAAATGTTGTCTTTCTTCATTACTTCAAATTTTGTATTTCTAGAGGTCCAAACTCTTTCCCAATTATCTCATTCTCATTGAAAAGTAATTCTCAATAGTGATGACTTAAGCTGTTCATCACAAAAATTGGCACTTGAACCTGTTGATCATCTTTACCGTCAACAAGAAAACCTGGTCTTCCTAGATTCCCAGTGTTTAACGTGGAAAAAAACATGAAGCATGTGGAACAAAAATAGCTCAAATGTAGAAGCACTCGGGGAATAATTTGGACTTACATAGTTAAATGAAAAATCTCCAAAGTCATATTCACCAGAATTACATCCAAGAACAACGTTTTATTTAGCAACTAACTGAGATGAATAGCAGCTTCAGTAGCTCTAAGCAAAGGCTCTATTCATCAAATTTAAGGACACAGGCAAAGGAAATTGATTCATTTCTGGACCTGATTGAGTTTCCACAGTTGGATGCATTGGAGGGAGACACGACCTGAATGCTTCAATTCTCTGGTCACTGCCTGCATGTCATATGTTCTGGAACGCCCTGCCCTTGCATCCTCGGGTTTGACCAGTTTCCCCACATGGAAGAGACTCTTAGCACCATACCACTTTTATGATAATCAATGAGATCTTAAAGAAGTGCTGGTGATCTTTCACTGGAAGCACAGCCTTCTCTGCAGAGATGCCTGTAGGTGGGAAACCAGAGATGCGTGAAATTTTGGAATACCTCGTGAAAAGGAAGGCTTAGCTTGGTGCCTTGGACTCCATTGGGTGTTCCAGCAAATGCTTGTTAAATCAATGAAGGTCTCATGTTAGACTGACTACATTTGACACAGTTACAAGATTTCTTTCTTTTCACTTCCTCCCCCTCATCCTGTGAGTCTGCTTGGGAACCAGAAGGTCCTTCTCCTGTGTCTTGTTATCATGGCCACTTATGTAGTTCTTTTGAGTCACTGAGTCACACTGGCTCTAGAGGTTGCTTACCTCATCTCTAGAGTACAAAGGCAGGGACCATGTCTGCTAATTCACTCTTCACAAGGCACCTAGCAGGTACTGAAAAAATACTTGTTAGAGGAACAGGCTTGGATCTGGCTTTGTATTCCTGTCACCCAGGAGGCTTGTTGGTTGTCAGGATCCTAGGTTCCTTAGTTAACTCATTAACTTGGGTTTGGAAGCCTTGCCCCTGGAGTGAAAAGTCCTTGGGTTTGAGCCCTAGCTCGACCCATTAATTCTGGGACCTCAGACCATTTCCTTAAACTCTCTCAGCTTCAGTGTCTTCAAGCTCTAAAAAGGAGGTGATAACCTTCCCAATATTTTGATGAGAGTTTAGTGAAATTATATATCTAGGATGGTCTAGGATAGAATCTAGTACGTCATAAGTACTCAGTAATGCTAGATCTTTTCTGTTCACAGATCAGGTTACCTACCGATCAGTAGAACTTACAAGTAGTAAGATGGGGCTGCAGACTTTTTAATAGCTCAGAAAGACTTACAGAATCGTTACAATGACTTATGATATTAACAAAAATGTTACACTTTTTAGGGAAATGTATCAGCTTACTGTCTCAGGAAAATCTTTCTTGGTACATAGATGTCTGAGATTAATTACAAATGAACTATTCATAGATGTAACTTAGTATGTAAAAGCTCAAAATTGGGACGTCTGGGTGGCTCAGCCAGTTGAGTGTCTGACTCTTGATTTCAGCTCAGGTTATGATCTCAGTCAGGGTCATGAGATCCAGCCCCACATCTGGCTCCACACACAGCAGAGTCTGCTTGAGATTCTCGCCCCTTCCTTCATCCTCTCTCCCCACCCACTTGCATGGATGGGGACGTACATGCTCTGTCTCTAAAATAAACAAATAGATAAAATCTTTAAAGGAATAAAAACTCAAAATTTATGAAATATCCTTGGTTCTTGGAATTTGGACCTTTGGTTATTCAGAACCACCTGTTTTTTTGGCCTGGCTCTCAACTCTGTAATTATAATGGGCTTACAGAATTTGGGGGACTAAGTGTTCACTTTGAAAGTATTTAGTCATAAAACCAAGCCAGTTTTACAAAAATAAATCATATTCTGACTAGATGAAGCGAGTATAATTTTGCCCCAAACTCATAACAACTGCATAGGTCTAATTTTTGTTAGAGGATTTTATCCCAAATCACTAATAGTGGATGATGAATCATTTTACCACAGGCTTTTATTATCAGATGGCCCGAATCTCTCAGCGGAATGAAATGACTATGGCATTCTAAAGAAAAATAGAGTTATATTTTAAATAGTCCAGATTATTTGTGCAATCCTGGAAAACCCTCAACTCTCTTGCATCTTATTCTTTAAAATGTTTTTATAAATTACCAGCAAGAATACTTGGGGGGAAGATAGCATAAAGATATAAAATCAAAGAAGAGTAACTATTTACCGGCCTCCTGAATATGCTATAAAAACCCTAATGATTTCATCAGACTTCACCTGTTTACTTGTTTATTACCAAATTCCAATGGGACTGTTTATGGCCTGGGGAAAAAAAGCAAAAGAGGGAGGAAGAGATTTTTTTTTTTAAAAAAAGATTTTGTTTATTTGAAAGAGAGAGAGAGAAAGAGAGCAGGAACATGAGCAGGGGATGGGGCAGAAGGAGAGGGAGAAGCAGGCTCCCCACTGAGCAGGAGCCCAACATGGGGCTCCATCCCAGGACTCTGAGATCATGACTTGAGCTGAATGAAGGCACTGCCCCTCACCTCTTTTTTTTTTTTTTTTTTTTTCCTAAAGAGGATAAAGAAATACAAAAGGAGGAGTAAGAGGACCAGAGCCTGACTTGGGATTTACTACCTACTGGTCATTTCACTACTGGCATGTAACTTAAATCCCTTTGAGCATTGGTTTCTTCATCTGTAATGTGACACTCATCATATTTGTACCACCTACACCATGGGGTTATTGTGAGAATAAAACAAGATATTATTTATGACATACGAATATCTTGGAGCAGTATTATGAGGTGCTAGATATTATTACTGAAATACTAGCCATTAAAATGTACACTGGTAAGAAAATCGAGAGCTTCCGTTCATACTTTTGCAAGATCCAAGTTGTGGTAATTGTATTCACAATATGCTATTTTTAATTATTTTTTATCCTGTGAGCAAAAGATTAAAAGAGACAATTTTTATCCAAATAAGCAGGCAACATCTTCAAGATTTACTCTGGGATATCAAGCCTCATCATGGAATTGACCCTCGATGGGGAAGGTAAAACACACACAGCACACATTCTTTTGGGGCAGGTGACAGAAATGTGAGTCACTTTATATGCCCAACAGGCACAAACAACACATGGTCTTCCTTGGGGCAGGTTTTCATTGTATCAGCAAAGTAGCGATAAAAATATGGGAGGGAGACAGTAAATGCATCTTTGGTTTAAGAAAACATATATAAGGATTTATCTCATGGTTGCAGTGGCTTAATTTTTATTTCCAAAAAAAAAAGTCCTCCCCCAATTTCATTCTGGCTTCAGTCATTTCAAACCAGGATCATGGGAAATTTAACTTAAAAATACAAAATAGTATAAAAAATTATCCACCTATTAGAGAAGTCAGGAAATACTATCCAGGGTCCTGGGATCAAGTCCTGTGTTGGGCTCCCTGCTTAGTGGGAAGCCTGCGTCTCCCTCTCCCTTTCCCCCTGTTTGTGCTCTCTCTCTCTCTCTCTCTCTCTCTGACAAATAAATAAAATCTTTTTTAAAAATGAGGTGAAATTCAAATAGCATGAAATTAACACTTTTAAAGAGTACAGTTGGGTAGCATTTAGTACATTCATAATAATCAATCAGTACTTCTATCTGGTTTCAAAACATTTTCATCATCCCCTAAGAAAACTCTGTACCCATTAAGCAGTCATGCTCAGCCTCTTCCAATCACCCACCTGCCTTCTGTCTCTGTGGGTTTACCTCTTCTGGATATTTCATATAAATGAAATCATATAGTATGTGACCTTTTGTGTCTGGCTTTCATTGAGCATGTTCCCAAGGTTTGGTCACGTTGCAGCACGCATCAGTAGTCCATTCCTTTTGAGGGGTGAGTAATGTTCCATGTGATGCTTATTCTAGTTTCTTTAGTCGCTGATGCATGTTTGGATTGTTTTGATTTTTTAGTTTTTTTTTCTTTTAAAGATTTTATTTATTTATTTGAGAGAGTGAGCAAGCAAAAGAGAGTGAGCACAAGGCGGGAGAGGGGCAGAGAAAGAGGGAGAAGCAAACTCCCTGCTGAGCACGGAGCCTGATGTGGGACTCAGTCCTAGGATGCTGGGATTATGACCTGAGCCAAAGGCAGACACTTAACTGATCTAGCCACCCAGGTGCCGCCCTACTTTTTAGTTTTTGTCCCTAGGGCTAAGAACATTTGGACATTTGTTCAAATTATGCTAACTGTTACTAATGGCTGTTTGGATTGTTTCCAAGTTTTGACCATTATGAATAATGCTATGAACGTTTGTGGGCAGATTTTTGTGTGGGCATATATTTTCACGTCTTTTGTGTGCATACCTCGGAGTGGAAATGCTGTGATCGTTCTATGTTTAACTTTTTGAGCAGCTGCCAAACCGTATTCTTTGGTTGCTGTACCATTTTACATGTCTACCAGAACCGTGGGAAGATTTGAATTTATCCACATTCTCACTAGCACTTGTTACTCTGTGTGTGTGTGTTTTAATTATACCTGTCCTAGCAGGTCTGAGTGAGGACCTAGTAGTATCTCATTGTATTTTTGATTCACATTTTCCTTGACTAATAATGTGGAGCATCTTTTCACGTGCTCATTGGCCATTTGCCTATCTTTTGTGGGGAAAAGTTTATCAAGTCCTTTGCCCATTTTTGAATTGGGTTACTTCTGTATCTCTCTTTTAAAAAGTATTCTTTGGGGCGCCTGGGTGGCTCAGTGGGTTAAAGCCTCTGCCTTCAGCTCAGGTCATGATCCCAGGGTCCTGGGATCGAGCCCCACATCGGGCTCTCTGCTCAGCAGGGAGCCTGCTTCCTCCTCTCTCTCCTGCCTGCCTCTCTGACTAGTTGCAATCTCTGTCTATCAAATAAATAAATAAAATTTAAAAAAAAAAGTATTCTTTCTCCCTTAAAATTCCATACTCGCTCCCTTGGAAAGTCTACCTTCCTGTTCACATAGAGGAAATAAATCACACATTCCTGAGATGTGCTTACATGTGTATGTTGGTGTTAGGGGGTCATCCTTACCTGTGCAACGCATCTGTCGTTGTCCACAGGTGGGGCTCATAACCCAAGACTCGAAGGCTGAGATCATTCTTGGACTCATGGTTCTCATTCCTGGTCCTTTGCCATTCTCCAGGCTGCTGTGCTCAGGAACAGCCCCAAGGAACCAGGGCTGAGTGGTATGCTGGATGGCAGATGTGGGGACGTGGGCTTCCATTTAACCGGAACCAGAAAGAAGAGTTGCCTGGTTTGCTGTCTTGTGTCAGACAATAATGTGACACCTGCGTTAGAGTGAAAGGTAAGGCTGGGGGTAAGTGACAGTGGGGATGGCAGTAGAGAGAGAAAGCCAGACTCTCCTTAGCTGGCTCTAACTGCCTCTTGGGCCAGAGGGTATGACCACAGTCAGACACTTGCTAGGAGTCACGATCATGATTCTGTTGTTTGTATTTTGCGTACCCGTTGCCTTTTGTCTGTTGTGGTGCTGAGCGCAGCTTTGTGAACATACCAGCCTGTCTTCGGTGTCCTAACGGAAGCATAGGCGAAGGTTCGGCACAGATTAGGGCCACTCTTTTGAAGGGGAGGCAGGGTGCTTTCAGAGCCACGTAAGCTGGTGGCTGCGGTGGAAAGAAGGGTGAGAAGTCACCAGCTGGAGAGGTGGTGTGGGGAGATCCAGACTTCACGCCTATTTCCTTTGGGACCCGTCCCTGACACGGCTCTGTGTATATCCCTCACATGGGTCTATACTCTTTTTTTTTAAATTTTTTTAAATTTTTTTTTATTTGACAGAGAGAGATCACAAGTAGGCAGAGAGGCAGGCAGAGAGCCTGATGCGGGACTCCATCCCAGTACCCTGAGATCATGACCTGAGCCGAAGGCAGAGGCTTAACCCACTGAGCCACCCAGGCACCACGGTCTTTACTCTTTTGCAAATGTGACTGGGTGAGACTTGGAGGTATTAATTTACAGACTTTTTTCATATTCTCTCCTTCACCTCCCTTCTTTTTTTTTTTTTTATAGATTTTATTTATTTATTTGACAAAGAGAGATAGATCACAAGTATGCAGAGAGGCAGGCAGAGCAAGAGGGAGAAGAAGGCTCCCCGCTAAGCAGGGTGCCCCATTTAGGCTCGATCCCAGGACACTGAAATAATGACCTGAGCCAAAGGCAGAGGCTTAATGCACTGAGTCACCAGGTGCCTCCACACCTCCCTTTTAATCAGATGCTTGATTCATGTTCATCATCTTGGGAAAAGGAGGTAACTGGCCACAGTGCAGAAATACCCTATAAATGACTTATTTTTGTGTTCCCAGAGCCCACCTGTTGGTGGGGAGAAGCTTAGAAGATTCTGGATCTGAACAAAATGTCTGGGTGGGGGTTGGGCATGTGTTCCTCTCACCTCCAAACTTGAATAAAAGATTCTCCTGGGCTGCGTTGGGGAGGACGAGAGCTAAGGTGGGTCCTAGACATGAACAGGGAGAGGGGTGGGGGTTCTCCGAGCTGACGGGGCAGTACCATGCTTTCCGGGAGAGTCTGGATGGCAGCGAGGCCCCAGGGAGGGAAGAACTCAGCGGGGTGTGCGAGGCTAAATGACTGCCCCTCCTGAAATGTCCCCATGCTAACTCCAGAATCTGTGCACGTATGTTACCTTCCACAGCAGAGGGGACTTCAAGGGTGGGCTGAAGTGCCGGATCCTGAGATGGGGAAAATGAGCCTGGAGTAACCAGGTGGGTTCAGTGGAACCACCGGAGGTTCGCAAGAGGGAGGCAGGTGAGCTAGATCACTGGCGGTGTGATGATGTCATGCTGCTGGCTTGGAAGCTGGAGGAAAGTGCCGGGGGGTCCAGGCATGTAGCTGGCTTCCAGAGGTGGCTGAAGCATGAAAACGGGTTCTCCCATTGTGCTTCTAGAAGGAACTAGCCCTGCTGATATGTTCCATTTTAGCTCCTCAGACCTAGTTTGTCCTGCTGACGTCCAGAACTGTAAGGTAACCCGTTCATGTTGTTGGTGATGATTTTGTTACAGCAGCACTTGGAGACTGGGACAGGGGGGTGGACGCAGGGGTGCTCCGCGGCTGGGAGGGGTATCTCCTGCACCCCAAGTGGGGCCCAGCAACAGTAGGGAGCCAGCAGGATGGTTTAAGCAACCCCATGCAGGGGCCAAGGGAAGCCCTGGACCTGACTTCGTGGATTGGCAACTGAGGACTCAGTCCCCTGGCAGGCCAGTAGCACCCTGCAATTTCCTGTCACAGTTGGAGGGAAGGCTCACTCCCTCCATGCGAGATCAAACGTGTGCCACCCAGCCTAAATGAGAACTGAAAACGAAATAAAGTAGGTGAGCATTCTCGTACATCGCAGGGTGGCCTGAAAGTTGTCCTCTCTCCATAACGTTTTCATTTCGAGGGGAGGGATGTGGTCTACTTAGTTGTCACAGCCCAGTGCGGTCAGTATCCCTCATTGTCAATTACTTTGCTCCTGAAAATGTGCCTGAGAGAGGACTTGTGAAATGAGACTCTGTCATTATTTTAAATATAAAACATTAGTGTGAGCTCCCGTCTTATCCAAAAATTACAGTCACCTTGCTCCAAATATCACTGAATATTTTAAGTATCAATACGTTCATCACAGATTTCTGTATTATATAAAGCATTCAGAACACCAATTCGTCTAATTCCTAAACGCAGTGGGTATTTTGTGCTTGATACACAATACTATGCAGTATTACATACCAACTACCTTTTCCTTCTACACTGAAAATAAACAGTAAGCAGATATGTTCAAGATACACAATGACTGCCAGTAATATTAAGGGACTAAGGGCGCAGGTCTGAGATGATCGTGGTTTTCTCTACAGTGTCTCGGCCGGGGGCAGGTGTGCACCGTCGCTTGGCCTCTGCCACGTCCGTGAGAGGTCCTTGAAACCTGAACCATAGAACGCATGACCAAGTTGGGACAGTTGTCCTGAGGGAAAGGGGGTCTGTTGATAATCATATTGGGATAATAGCAAGAACTGGAACTCTTTGGAGCGAAGCGGCATTTGTGATCATTTGTGGTTTAGAGCAGCTCTGCCCTTTGGAGAATGGCTCTTGCATTTTATGGTAAACATGTGGATGGTGAGAGTTCAGGGTGTTCTTATTCCTCCTTTTCAAGTGAGAGAAAGCAGGACTAAAAGTGAGTAAGCACTGGTCCAGGGTCCCACAGGGTAGAAATTCAAACCGTCTGTATGCTTTATGCTGTGGTTTTTGTGAGTGGTTTCAAAGACTTTAAACTTGGACCTCTTTTCTGAGACTCCAGAGAGCTTGTTCCAGCCCCACAAGAGGCATGGGGAGGCCGGCGGGTGCTCCTCCTTCCCGTCCCTGGCTTACAAACTCCGGGTTCGATGGGAAGGGGCCAGTCTGAATGGTCCTTCAACTTGACTGCATGGGTCTATGTCAGGGGCTTCTCTAGAGCAGGGGAGATGGGACTCAGCCGTTCCCCTGATGCATAGCCATTAATCCAGCCATCTGTTCTTTCACCTGAGGTGTATTGCCTTTTGCTTCTAACCACGATTCCTTTCATGATCCCTCTGTTGGTTCACTGGCGCTGCCATAACCAAGTTGTCCAAGTTGGGTGGCTTCAAAGGAGAGAAACATATTGCCTCACAGCTCTGGGGCTAGAAATCTGAAATCAAGGTGTTGGTAGGCAGGGCCATGCTTCCTTCAAAGGCTCTAGATGGGAAGCCTTCCCTGCCTCTGCCATCTTCTGGTGGTTCCTGGTGTTTGGTGGCTCTTAGCAGCCTGACTCCCTTCTGTGCCTCCATCATCATATGACCATCTTCCCTGTGTATCTGTGGCTCCAGTGACCTTCTTAGGAGGATATCAGCTATTGGATTTAGGACCCACCGTGATCCAATAGGACCTTATCTTAAATACTTTCATTTGCCAAGATCCTTTCCGAATATGATCACATTCTGAGGTTTCCAGCAGGCACTCACTTGGGGACCTGGGGGTCACTCTTCAACCCAGCAACACCCTCTTTTACTTCTCACAAAGTCTCTACCTCTGTGCTTTTGCCAAGACATGATCGAGTGTTCACCCTCGCTAGAATATCCATACAGGAAGAGTCCCAGATGCCACAGTGTGCTGGCAAAAGATGGTGTGGGGGCTGGGCTGGGGGACTGTCTGGAAATTGTGTTGGCATGGCCCTTTTTACGAGATTGGGGAAAAGTCCATTCCTTTACATGAAAAGGGGTTAAGGGGCCAGAGTTTCTCATAGAAATTCAGGGACCTTAAAACTATCCGGAGCTGAGGCACTTGGCTGGCTCAGTCACTACAGTGTGCAACTTTTGATTTCATGGTTGTGAGATCCAATGTGGTCCAAGCCCCACATTGGACCAGAGTGTACTGAACAACACAAACAAAACACAACTCTTCAGAGCTGTGTCTTGCCATCACCGCTATTAGGATTGCTCTTTAGAAAGAAGAAATTCTTCTCTACCTTATCTTTTTAAAAAAACAATCTTTAAAAAATTAATTTTAAAAATGAATCTTTACATATCCCCCTATACAGAAGGGTTAAGTTGAATCCATCATACTTGCGTGATTTGATTTTTGGACTTAAGGAAGTTGGAAAAAATACTTTCTGCATTTTCCTTTTGACTTCTTGGGGTCAGACCCTCACCTGCGGAGTCTCATCTTACACCGTCTCCTACATGTATTTTGAAATTTTATGTTTTCTTATATGTGGTATATTCTTGCCCCATACGGCTCTCACGGTGTCATGAGCCAAATGCCTTGTATATCGCTTAGTTTTCCTGATTTGCTTCGATGACTCTGAAGGAATGTGCCAGACCCCTTGGCGGCATGTACCCTGGGCTTTGGTAAACTGTGCATATCTCACACACCTGTACTGTCCCTATTCATCTTGGCATCCCCTGTAGCGTACAACATAGCGTGCCTGGCACAGGGGTGGGACTCAGCCGCATGCTTGTTGAATGAGGGAATACCCCATGTGAGAAAGACAGATTTCACCCCCTCTGCTCATTGGATGAGCTCCTCTCCTTCCCACAGTGTCCCTCCTTTCTCGAGGCTGCCCCGTGGAATGCCACCTCTGTCCTTCTCACCACCTAGCAGCCTCTGCTGGTACCTCTGCTCCTATATTACCTGTGTGTTTCATGCCTCCAGCCAGCAGCCATTCCTGCTCTGTGGACCTTGCAACAAAGAGAGCGGGAGCTGCGAGTTAGTGGTGATCGGAAACTTTGAGGTCCCAGGTGAATGTTTTCAGAGGTAAAGCCCCTCATGAATGTACAGAGGAGATGGCTTGACACACGGCGGGTGAGATGACTGCTCAGATTCCATGTCTTTTTTTTTTTAAGATTTTATTTATTTATTTGACAGAGATCACAAGTAGGCGGGGGGGGGGGGCAGGGAAGCAGGCTCCCTGCTGAGCAGAGAGCCCCATGCGGGTCTCGATCCCAGGACCCTGAGATCATGACCTGAGCCAAAGGCAGAGGCTTAACCCACTGAGCCACCCAGGTACCCCAGATTCCATGTCTTTTAAAACTCCATGGGTTTTTATAGTTAAGAAAATAGCCAACTGAAGCTCATGCCTCACAATGAGTACCATAGATGCTCCATGAAGAGAGATGGTGGGTCATTCATGACCCAGTTCTAGAACCAAGTACGGACCCTTCAAACCAGTGTGCCTCGATCTAAGCTTTCAACGCTTACCACTTTGGAATCACAGATCTTTGGTCGTCCTGATTTTCAGGCAGGCATGCTTCTAGCATTTCAAACTCTAGTTCCTTGGGGGAAGTGTTCACAGTAAAACCCTCTCCTAACCGTGCTAGGTGTCTAGAGAAACACTAAGGATTATTCTCCTTTCTCACATTGCTGCCATATTACCAAGCATTCATTTAGTTTTGAGGGTCCACGTGTATCCTGAACACTACATCACATATATCATGGTTCAATCCAGACAAAGAGTTGAAGATAAAGACACCAACCCGTAACTCAAATGAGTCATCCAACTTCCTCCTTTCCTTGTGCTCAGGATAAGCTCTCTGGCAACATTCCTATGGTGGGGGGGAATGGTGGATCTTTATCTAGATTCCCTCTTTGATCTTATGTAATGACCATGTGAAGAGACTTCACTAGGATTCCAACACCCACGTCATTGCCACCCTTGACCTCTGTGCCACAAGATCCACAGAGGACTATATGTCTGAGACTTTAGGACACAGCTGATCACTTCACCTAAGTGGACAAACTCTGCATTCAGCTTTCATCTCGTTTCATTGCTCCAAATGCAGTCACTTGTACTGGGCCACTCACGTGCAGGCGCATGGCCGTTCATACTGGCCAGCCATCGTGGGGTCACTTGGTGGCATGCATCTGTTCCCACCTGGCAGGAGCCACATGGCCCCTGAGTTCAGAGCTGGTCACTGGAAGCGCAGCAGGGCACAATGGGAGGCGAGGCTCTAGAACTTCTGCACCTCACCCCATCACATAGTCATTCAAAATGCAACACATGCTCATCGAGAGGAGGCACTACTCTCGGCACTGGGAAAGAGCAGGAAACCAAACAGGCCCAGATTCTGGCCCTCCAGGAGCTTACCTTCTCTTTAGGGAGGCAGACATTAAAGAAGGTACATAACAAAAACATGCACTATATACAACAATGATACATGTGGAGAAAAATAAAGCAATGAAGGCGGATAAGCAAGGGAGGAGAAATCAAGGCAGGCCTCACTAGGAAGGTGACATTTCCATAAAGCCTAAAAGGGAAGAGAGACTGAATCATGAGGATATCAAGGGGGGAAAAGCGTTCCAACCAGAGGAAAGAGCAAATGCAAAGGTCCTGGGGTGAGAACATGCCCGTGTGTCCTGAAGAATAGTGAAGACACCAGTGTGGATAGAGTAGGGTTGACAAGGAGGAAAGTAGAAGGAGATAAAGCTTTTCAAAGACTTCAACAGTAATGGATTTAGCAGTACCAAGGAAAAATTTCAATTTTAGCATTAAAAAGAAGAAGAAGAAATATAAAGTATATGGTGGAGAGGAGAATAGACGTAACTGTCTTTGAGGAGGTCCAGTTGCATTTTTGTAGCTCAAGAGTGACAATGGTGGGAGAAGGAGGGGAGGAGGCAAGAGGAGAGGGGAGTAGAGAGAGGAAAGGAAGGAAAAGGATGTTCTCACCCAGCCCAGCCTGGCTTGGTCCAGTCTCCCCACTACACCCCAGATCTCTGTATCTATCCCCTCTGCCCACAGTGGCAGCACAGGACATCCAGAAACCACACGGAGCTGATCTGTCCTGGGAGGAGCTCAGCAACCACTCTGAGATGTACCTCCTGTCTGCCCTGCCCGAGAACTCACCTTTGACAACCACCAGAAAGTTCCTAGTCAGAAGGCAGAAGGGGGTCGTATTTTCCTGACCCTAATGGAGAGGAAAAGATTGCAGGGGGCACGGTTGATTTATCCAGCGTTTCTTCACTAGGCAAATATCTCTTGAAGTCCTACTGTGTGCCAGGCACTGCTACTTGGAATCAGACAGTCTTGCTCCTGTGCCCAAGGAACTTACAGACCTGCCATAAGTACAGGACACACTTTGCAGGTGTTGGGGCTACATTTTTTTTTCCATCTGAGTGAAATGGACTGAAATGAGCACAGGAAATGTTTGAACAGCCTCTGTGCACCCCCGAAGACCTACGTGTTGGAACTTCAGATGGAAAAGAAGGAGATTTCACTCAGAAAGCCTTAAAGAGTCCAGCCCGACCAAGGCTGTGCTAGCCTTCAAGAAACAACACAACTTCGGAGGATGGGTCAATATGTTCCTCAACGGCCAGCATCCTTTTGTTTCTTGCCTTTCTACTCTGCTACTATGGCAAGACTCAGTTTCTTGCTCTCTACCTCCAAAGAGCCTGCTCTTTTTTAAAAAAAAATTATATTTTTTTTATTTATTTATTTTAGAGAGAAAGAATGTGAGTGCAGGCAGGAGAAGGGCCAGAGGGAGTGAGGGAGTCACAAGCAGACTCCACGCTGAGTGCAGAGCCCAGTGAGACTCAGACTGATGACCCTGAGATCATGACCTGAGCTAAAACCAAGAGTCAGACGCTTACCTGACTGAGCCAGCCAGGGCCCCAAACCCCGCCAAGGGAACCTGCTCTTAAAGACCCAAAGACTTTGTCCCAAATTCACACTCTGTGAGAGAAGAGATCTCATTGGCCAACCATTCCATCTCCAGCACAGCATGCCTCTGGGCCAAGATCATGGACAAGGCTACTGAGGCTTGGATAGAGAGCTATGGGGTCAGGCTCTCAATCCTGGCTGGATTAGCTGTGGCCAGGGCACTGATTTCATGCAATACACCTAGATGTTACCTTTATCCATAATGAACCCCTCACGTAGCAAGTGGTGGAAATGATGGGCACGATGAGGTTTCCCTATCAAAACTCCAGTGGCTTTTTTTTTTTTTTTAAAGATTCCATTAATTTACTTGACAGACAGAGATCACAAGTAGGAAGAGCAGTAGGCACAGAGAGGGGGGGAAGCAGGCTCCCTGCTGAGCAGAGAGCCCAGAGCAGCAGGCACAGAGAGAGGGGGAAGCAGGCTCCCTGTTGAGCAGAGAGCCTGATGCGGGGCTTGATCCCAGGCCCTGAGATCATGACCTGAGCTGAAGGCAGAGACTTTAAACTCACTGAGCCACCCAGGTGTCCCCTCCAGCGCCTTTTTTTTTTTTTTTTTTTTTTTTTTTTTGCAGAATTTGATAAGCTGATCCTAAAACTCCTGTGAGAATCCAAAGGACCTGGAATAATAAAGAGAAAAAAGTCTTGCAAAAGAAGAGCAAAGTTGGAAGACTTAGACATCCCAGTTTCAAACCTCGCTGCACATTTGTAGTAATCAAGACAGTGTGACACTGGCATAGGGATAGCCATACACATCAGTGGAACAAAATTGAGAATCCAGAAAGATACCTCACCTTTATGGTCAGCTGACTTTCCACAAGGATGCCCAGACCACTCGATAATTAAATAATAGTCTTTCCAACAGAGCGTGCTCAACCAGCTGGCTTTCCACATGTGGAACAATGAGGCAGGTTGACCCCTACCTCACATCATATTAAAAAACTAATTCAAAAGGGATTATAGACTTAAGTGTAAGAATTAAACTATAAAACTCTTAAGAGAAAACAGAAGAGTAAATCTTTGTGGCTTAGATCATAAAATGACACCAAAAGCCCCATGACAAAAGAAAAAAGAGATAAAATGTACTTCATTAAAATTAAAAATGTTTGTGCTTCAAAGGACACCACCAAGAAAGTGAAAAGACAGAATAAGAGAAAAGATTTGCGTGTTACAGATCTGAGACATGTATCCAGAATACATAAAAAAAAATAAAGTTTGAAGTCAATAAGAATGCAAACAACCTAATGTTAAAATGGGGAAAGGATTTTTTTTAAAGATTTTATTTATTTATTTGACAGAGAGAGAGATCACAAGTAGGCAGAGAGGCAGGCGGAGAGAGAGGGGAAAGCAGGCTCCCCGCTGAGCAGAGAGCCCCATGCGGGGCTCGATCCCAGGACCCTGAGATCATGACCTGAGCTGAAGGCAGCGGCTTAATCCACTGAGCCACCCAGGCGCCCCTGGGGAAAGGATTTTAAAGATATTTGCTCCAAAGAAAATATACAACTGCTTCATAAGCACATGAAAAGATGCTTCACATCCCTAGCATCAAGAGAAAATCTTGATGCATTTAGTTACATAAAAATGGTTTTGAATAAATCTGCATTGCACACACCACCATAACAAACTGAAATAGCAACCAGTATTCTGGAGAAAAGATATAAGCAGTTCATATCCCAGAACAAGGGCTAATCTTAACCTATTAGGAGCTTTTACAAGTAATCATTATAATAACAATCCCCACATTTTAAAGGGGGAAAACAGCTGAAGGAATGAATAGAGGTTTTTTATAAGAAGAAATTTTGTTTTCTTAAGAGAAAGGGAATATGCCCATGTAGGCAGGGGTGAGGGGAGAGGGGCAGAGGGAGAGGGAGAGAGAAAATCTTAAGCAGCCTCCACCCAGCATGGAGCCCAACTCAGGGCTCCGTCTCATGACCCTGAGATCTTGACTGGAGCCGAAATCAAGAGTCCCGATGCTTAACCAACTGAGACACTCAGGTGCCCCTTTAGAAAGAAACTGTAAAAGTACATATAAAAAGATGTTTATTTTCAATAGTAAGTGGTATAGGTATTACAACCTCATTGAGAAACCAATTTCCCTGATCAAATTGGCAAAGATCAATAATTTTCATAACACTGTTAGTGAGAATTCAGGAATAACTTTTATACATTGCTAGTAGAAATCCACGAAGGGTAATTTGTCTACATATATCAAGATTACAAGTGCTACATACCCTTTGAATCAGCAGTTCCACTATTGGAAATGTGTTTAATAGAAGCTGTATGTACTTAACAACCAACTGTCCCCCCAAATAAGGGAATGGACCTTTTATCTATAGACATTGCCAGTTGTTTTTTTTTTTTAAGACTTTATTTATTTGATAGAGAGACAGCAAGAGAGGAAATATAAGCAGGGGGAGTGGGAGAGAGAGAAGCAGGTTTCCTGTGGAGTAGGGAGCCCGATGCAGGGCTCCATCCCAGGACCCTGGGATCATGACTTGAGCCGAAGGCAGATGCTTAACCGACTGAATCACCCAGGCACCCCAAGGTTGCCAGTTTTACTGGAACAAATACTTCTTCATGGTTAATTTCAAGCTATTCTCCTAACATCAACCAGTGCTCACAGTTCCTGAAATTTTAACAAATGGCTCTCAAAAGCCTAAGTGAGCCTGTAACACCACACTATTAAATATTCATCAGAATATGCAAAAGAACGTATGCAAAATTGTGCCATTATGTGTACTAACAAAGATTTGAAAGAGTCTAAATGGCCATCAGTAGAGAACTGCTTAAATTAATGATTAGATCAAACAGATACTAAAAAAATTTGAGAAACCTCTTTTATTTATAGACTGGAACAATCCCAAAGCTATATTTCTTAAGTTAAAAAGAAAACCAAGGTACAAAGCAGTGTGTGTCATCTAGCATTTGATACAAAGTGGGGAATACAATCCATAGAATGTTTCAGGAAGGGTATTTAAGAAACTAGATGCATTGATTTCCTTAGGAGAGGGGAAATCGGTGTCTGTCTCTCTCTTTCTCTTTCTCTCTCTCTCTCTCTCACACACACACACGCACACACGTTGGTTGGCACTCTGCTGAACTTTCTAGAGGGCTCTCTGCAGATCTCTGGAGATCCTTATCTATATCTTCTGAGTCCTCTGTTCTGCAGATTCTAGCTGCCTTGGGCTCCCCCAAATCTTGGCTCTGTCTCCTCAACTCAGCAAGTCAGCTGGTCTCCACCTGATTTCCTCCTGTCTCAAGGCAGTAGGCTGGGGCAGGTGGAGAGCTCATCTTCTTCGCTGTCCCTTTCTCAGAGATCACTGTCTTTCACTGTCTGATGTTCAGTGTTTTGACAACTGTTGTTTTACATATTTTGTTGAGTTTCTTAGTTGTGTTGGATGGAAGGGTAAATTCAGTCCCTGTTATTCCATCTTGGCTGGAAATAGAAGTCCAATAACGTTTAAAAAATAAATATATAGTAGAATATATTTGTGACTTCAGGATAGGGAAATATTTCTTTAAAAAAAAAAAAGATTTTTAGGGGCGCCTGGGTGGCTCAGTGGGTTAAAGCCTCTGCCTTCAGCTCAGGTTATGATCTCAGGGTCCCGGGATCAAGCCCCATGTTGGACTCTCTGCTCAGCAGGGAGCCTGCTTCCCCCTCTCTCTCTGCCTGCCTCCCCCTCTCTCTCTGCCTGCCTCTCTGCCTATATGTGATCTCTCTCTCTTTCTGTCAAATAAATACATAAAATCTTTTTTAAAAAGATTTTCATTTATTCGAGAGAGAGAGCATGAGTGGAGAGAGGGAGAAGCACAGCCCCTGCTGAACAGGAACCTGACATAGGACTCCATCCGAGGACCCTGAGGTCATGACCTGAGCCAAAGGCAGATGCTTAACTGGCAGAACTACCCGGGTGCCCCTAGGGAAAGATTTCTTAATGAATCATTAACTGTAGATCATACAAAAATATATCAAAATAAGGCCCTATCAAAGTGAAAATATGTCACAGAAGGGGAGAAGATTGATCTGAAGTGCATACAATAAATGAATGACTCATAAGGGGAAAAAAAGTTGCAAATCAAGATCTTAAAAATCAGACAACCCAAGATAAAATGTTGCAAAAGTCATTAATAGGCGCCACTCAAAAGAGCGATAGCCAGTGATCTTATGAAGTGGTGCTCAACTCATCCATAATCAAGGAAATGCAAGTTAATGTTGAAATGTCAAAATTTGCCAAGATAGACCAAGAAAATGTAAAAACTAACAACTCCAGGAGTTAACAAAGTATGACACAGCATGAACTCTCTTCCCTTACTTGTGGGAGTATAAACTAATGTAACTGTTTTAGAAAACAGTTTGGTACTTTCTAGCAAAGTTTAAGATATACAAACGTCATTGATCCAGCCAATCTACTGATGGGTCTCTACCATTCAGAACCTCATGCATACATGTAACAAGATAAAGTTTGGGAATGTTTATAGCAGCATCTTTCATAATAACCAAATAATGAAAACCATTCAAATGTCCATCAACTTAAAATGGATGAATTATGGTTTGTATTCTTATGATATGTAACCTCAAAAGTCGGTGAGCTAAGTCATATACAACAATGTAAATAGAGCTTAACTTTATAATTTTGTGTAAAAGGAGGCCATATTCCCCAAAAAAGCATTTAGCATTATTCTATTCATAAAATTCAGAAGCAGGTGAAATGAAAGATATTATTTAGAGTGCTCTTAAGTAGTAAAATTTTAAGTAAAATAATGTAAATGTTTCCCTTAAAAGGTAACTCATATCAAAATGAAAATTCCATGAAATGATACATGAAAAGCATTTAACCTATTACTTGGTGTACAATCTGTGCTCAATAAATTTTAGCTAGAAGTGTTTACCTTTGTCCTAAAACCCAGTCCTTTTCCTAGCAAACAGCATGTAGTTGAGCCGGGGGTAAGGAGGTGGTTAAGATAGCCGATTTATTCCAAGAGGAGCGTCCTAATGATCAGGACAGTGACCTACCACTTAGCCTACTTATTATAGACTCTAAAATGGCATGTATTTCTCCTGAGGCATTTCTTTTTGTGTGAAATATACATGTTCTCAATCATAATTATTGATTTCATATCCAGCCTTTTCTTACAGTCAATGAGAAAATATATTCAGCCAAGGCAAGTAAATGTACATTTAAGAGATTGGCCCAAACATTGGAATAAATTTTCTTGAAAGTGACTGGAATCGAGTCAGAAGAGAAAAGATGAGGTCTGTGGTCAAGGGGAACTTGGTGATGACACAGACTGTCTTAACAACACTGTGTGTGGATAGGGGTGTGACTCATACAAAATTAGAGGCAAAAACATAATCAGCCTTGGTTTTCAGCTATAGCTGAATAAGGACATATTGGTGGCATAATTTTGGAAGTGCTCTATGGAGGCAGAAGGGGAGACAAGATGGTGAGGAAGTAGGAGGAGGCTCCTTTTCAACCTGTACCCTAAAGTGAGCTGATTACCTACCAAAGAACTCCGATCACCCACGAAATCAGCCTGAGATCAGAATTATACACGTCTGGATCTCTAGGGAGGCAGAAGGGGGAAAACAAGAGGGCAAGGAGCTGGAACAATTAACCACCAATGTCTTCATTCCATGTGCTTGTTGCTGAGCCGTACGTGTTGCCTGGAATTATCTCTAGAATACCAACGACGTAGGAGTTGTAGAATTTTAAGCCCATTTTTAAAAGGCAATATACACAATAAGCTATAACCTATGGAGAACACTTTATGTGCTGTAAATATTTTTCCAGGACTAGCACATTGGATGCTCATGACACTATAAAATTACAGATGAGGTCCTTGAGGCAAAGAAAACTTCGAAGAATTATCAGAGGTCACGCAATTACCAGTTATAGTGTTGGAGCTAGATTTGAATCCAAATGCTCTGACTTCGACTTTGAGCCACTAACTGTACTGTCCAGCTATACTGCCTGTGTAGACAGTGGATGTCTTCGTAAAACATGAAGATCATGAGCTCAGTGCCTAGAGAGCAAGAATAATTGATAAAAATCAAGTCACCAGCTATGCCTCATTAATAAAACCCTTCTGGGGGCGCCTGGGTGGCTCAGTGGGTTAAAGCCTCTGCCTTCGGCTCAGGTCATGATCTCAGGGTCCTGGGATCGAGCCCCGCATCGGGCTCTCTGCTCAGCGGGGAGCCTGCTTCCTCCTCTCTCTCTGCCTGCCTCTCTGCCTACTTGCAGTCTCTGTCAAATAAATGAGTAAAATATTTTTAAAAAATAAAATAGGGGCGCCTGGGTGGCTCAGTGGATTAAGCCGCTGCCTTCGGCTCAGGTCATGATCTCAGGGTTCTGGGATCGAGCCCCGCATCCGGCTCTCTGCTCTGCAGGCAGCCTGCTTCCTCCTCTCTCTCTGCCTGCCTCTCTGCCTACTTGTGATCTCTCTCTCTGTCAAATAAATAAATAAAATCTTTAAAAAAAAAAAAAAAAATAAAATAAAATAAAACCCTTCTGTAAACCACATCATGAGTTACACAGATGGTTCGGAGGTTTGTGTATTAGTTAAGATTGCATTCGGCCGTCATCAGGTGATTTCTTTGTCTTGCTTATCAAGAAGGTTAGGGGCAGACCGTCCGAGGCTAGGATTATAGCTCACTGATTCCACACTGGACCCGGGCTCCTTCTCCATTCTCCTTCATCCCTGAGTGACTTGTAGCTTTCTTCCTCAGCAGTGCAAAATGACTTCTGTACCTCTGCTCGTGATGTGTGTGTTCCAGGATGGAAGAAATGGGGAAGAGCATGAGGCAAAGCCTGAAGTCTAACGGGCATGGCAACTAAAATGCTCTTCTTAAAAGCTTTCTTAGAAGTTGCACCCCAGGATTGCTGCTTACATGCCCTTGGCTGCTTCTCAGTCAATCTTCAAAAGTGAATAGGGAAACAGGGGGTGCAAAAGGGACATGGTTTGGTCAAGGACTGGGGTGGGTCACAGGATGACTTGCTCTCAGAGCCAAACTTGATAGTTATAGCTCTGCTCCTAGGAGATGGTTTTGGTGGTTCTAGGACAGAGGGCCAAGCACTTCTGCCTGTTACCCAAGGAATGAATACAGATTTGCCACCACCTGCCTGGCTTGTCCTTGGCAATGTTCCCTATAAAAAGGGACCTGGAGCGATTAGCAGGCAAAACCATCCTAGAGGAGGGCTATTGACTTTTAGTTGTTCATTATTCATTCCCCAATCTTCTGGTAATGCACTCGGGTTTTCTTTGGTGTCCCAAATCTCAGTCTCTGGATTTGGTTAGGGCTAATATCCAGCCTTGGCAGTCAGTATACTCCATTTCCTTTGTTGGAAAGATTATTAGTTCAGGGATAGCCGGGTGACTCAAATTAGCTCATTAGGACTCAACAGCAGAACTTTTTTTTTTTTTAAGATTTTATTTATTTATTTGAGAGAGAGAGAGAGAGAGAGAGAGGAAGTGAGAGGAAGAAAGCACAGAGAGGTGGGGGAAGGGCAGAGGGAGAATCAGACTCCCTGCTAATCCTGGGACTCCAGGATCATGACCTCAGCCAAAGGCAGATGCTTAGCCAACTGAGCCACCCAGGTGTCCCTCAACACAGAACTTTCATTGAAACAATTGGAATGAATGAAATCTTCCCCTCGGATTGCTATTGAGAAGAAATAAAGTGAGCTTGGAGCTGCTGGGAGCAACCACATGGCAGATGCTGCATGAAAATAAAGTCAGAAGGAGGTGTGTGGATGGCTCAGGTCGTGATCTCAGGGTCATTAGATGGAGCCCCACGTTGGCTGTGGGCTGAGTGTGGAACCTGCTTAAGATTCTCTCTCTCTCCCCCTCTCTGCCCCTCCCTGCCTCGTGCCCACATTTCTCTCTCTTTCTCTCTCTCTCTTTCTCAAAATAAAATAAAATAGAGCAGAGGAAGACAGAACCAAGAGATCAAGAGAAATGCTGAGACTTTATATTTTTGTTGGAAATCCTGAATCCATCTACACGTGAGACCCCATAAACTGGTTTTTCATATGTAAGCCATAAAATCCTTAAAAAAAATATTAAAAAGCTATTGCTAGTTGAATTTAATTTCTGTTATCTGCACTTGAAAGAGTACGGCCAGATTACCTCATCACTGACTCTTCAAATCCCAGTGGTCCTCTGTCTTCACACACATCATACACAATTACTCAGAGACTCGCATGGGCTTGAGCCTCTCCTTTTTGTCAGAGAGAAGGGAGCAGAGGGACCCAGGCCATCTGCTATCACAACTCTGTATCTGGAAGTGAGTAGACAAATAGTACTAATAATCCTATCACAAGAAAAATGGCATCTATGCAGAGGAAGCATTGTTAAGCGTGCATGTATTTCCACTCCTTTTCTACCAAGAAAAAAAAAATCATCTTGAAAATGCTTGCACTTGTCTTACAAAGTATTTTGGGGACTAGCCTTGCAAAGCGACCCATGAAAATCTGTGAGAGAATGTGACCAGTAGAAACTCTCAAAGGTGACGAAATCATCATGATGAACGTCTTGAAGAGATTTACTGGAATGCTTGGCCTTCTCTGCTGGCTCCAAGATAAACATTTGTATGAGGAAACAATTGTGAGAAATGCTTCTGTTTGAAAAACATTTGCTTATGGAGCAAACATTTGATGTTGAAATCTATACTTAAACTATTAGGTTGCTGCCAAATAAAATACTTGTCCACCCAAACATATGTTTCAATGGAAAAATGCTTGCCAATGTAGACAGACAAGAAGGAAATGCCCGAAACTCGGTCACACTTAATAATATATTCAAAAGTCAGGCTGTTAATCACTGGATTTTCAAAATGTTCATTTTCCAACCAATGTCGCAGTGTCCCTTATCAATTACTGCTATTATAAAGATGGAATAAGAATGTGTTACATGAGCATGGTGAGCTTTTTTAAAGTTTCATTTAAGAATCTGGCAGTCTTGCCAATGTAAAAAATGATATTTTTCTTTGAGTCTCAAGAATCTTATCATTGTTCTGTAACTTCTTTCTTTTTTTTTCGTTTGAGGCGGGGATTAACACTTACTAGTCTGTAAGGATCCTTGGGAAATCTGTCTGCCGATTCTGAAACATTTTCCTGAATGGTTTTTCCTTCAGAAGGATCTTTGAAACTTCTCTCAGGCCTAATATATGCAATATATATATTTAATTAAAATGTTGTTTATATTAAATTAATAATATATAAAATATAATATGGATAAAGTATATTTACATTAAATAGGAGTACCTGGGCGGCTCAGTCGGTTAAGCATCTGACAGTTGGTTTTGGCTCAGGTCGTGATCTTGGGGTCATGAGATGGAGCCTGGCGTCCGGCTTCATGCTCAGCAGGGGGTCTGCTTGAGATTCTCTCTCCCTCTGCCTCTCCCTGCTCATGCTCGCTCTCTTTAAAATAAATCTTTTTAAAAAATTATATAACCATAACAATAATAATAATAAATATATATGTTAAACATAGTTCTTTATAAAAGCAGGTCAGAGAGTTTAGCTTGTACCATCCAGAGCCAGGAAGTGGCGTTGCTGAGCTTGCCAGATCTAATCCAGTATATTTCTGCTGTGCTGCTGGCTTTATACTGGAGCTTTCAGACTTAAACTTGAGCATATCAGTTCAGGACATTCTCATAAAACAACTGTTCTGAGTCTATGGAATAGAAGTTCAGGCCCCCAGTGCAGGAGTGGGGAGTGGTACTCGCTCTGCCTTGAGAGAGCAATGCCAGCCATCCCACTGGTATTCCCGTGAACGGACTTAGAGAAGTCCCCTGAGCCTCCCGGTTTATCGGGTTCGGGTGCTCTCTCGGGTCTCTGCTCAGGCAGTGCCCCCTGCCCTGTAATGCCTTTCCTCACTTCCTCACCACCTGCCTGAATGTGGGCGATCCTTAGAGCCCATCTCCTTTGTGAAGCTTTGCCTCGTCATCTCCTTGCCTACAGTGACGATGTCTCCTCTCCAGAACTCTTATGTCACTGACTGGCTCCAGATCCTGGGAAGTGGGCAGAGAAGGCTGGGAATCCATCAGATTTCCCCAGACCATGGAAGTCAGGGGCACTGTGATTTATCTTCTTCTGCTTTTGCCCCCAGCATTCCGCACAGGGTCTTCATTTGGCTCTAAAGACAAGTTTTCTGGTTCCAAAAAGGAAACCAAGAGTAGGTTCTATTTGTTTATTTGTTTGTTTATTTCCTGGGAGGCTCTTACGCAGAGAACAGAGACCCACCAAAAATCATACAATGGGGGGCCTGGGTGGCTCAGTCAGGTAAGACTCTGCTTTCGGTTCAGGTCATGATCCCAGGGTCCTGGGACCAAGTCTCGATGCCGCAGGCTCCCTGCTCAGTGGGGAGACTGCTTCCTCCTCCCCCTCTGCCCCTGCACTCATGCTCTCTCTCTCTCAAATAATTCTTTTAAAAATTAAAAAAAAAAGAAATCAAAGAATAAAAACACGTTTCAGGGTCGTCCTTTGACCCCCGAAGTCAGAGGAGGGTGACAGCCCGACTCCAGCCAACAGAGCATATGATGATGGGGCAGATAGGTTTTTCAGGGCTCCCACAAGTATGTCTGAAGAGCCCCTGTGGGAGCTGGGGGGCCTATTTCCACCAGCCACCCTGGGGTGAAGCCCTCAGGGCCCCCTCATTCGTGGGGCTCCCTGGAAGCCATGCCGGTTCTCAGATCATTGCCAGGCACTCGGGGGAACCCACCAGGCAGTAGGAACCACCACGCCTCCGAACACGAATCAACTGTAGCATATGTTCCTAATTTTAAACAGATGCCCTGCAATATGCTTGCCTTATCCTGATCAGAACGTAAGGCCTACGGGCTTCGCCTAATTCAGGCAACACTCTGGTGACCAAAAGCAGACTCTGTTCGAACCAGGTGGCATTTGCTAGAAGAACGTCAAAGGATGTTGTCCCAGAGATGCCCCCCCCCCCATAGTCGCTTGCACACAGTAGATGTCCCTTAGCTGTTAGGTATAGCTGTTAATTTGCAGCTGACTCCTCTTGGTCTCCTCTGTTCTTACAGAATCTGGGGAAAATGGAAGAGTGATGTAGGGGAAATGGCGAGGGGAGTAGAAAGAGATTGTGAAGGAACTACCTGAGTTTCTGAAGGGACAGTTCTCCATGTTTAATTATTTCTCTTTTCTTTGACTTGTCAAGATGAAAAAAGAGCAGCTGGCTTTCGCTCCACGGCTGTTCGTGAAATCTTTATGGGACGGAACTTCCTTGATACGTTTCAAAGCTATGAAGTCTTTCCAAATCATAATAGCTGATTTCCCTGAGCTTCGGAAGGGCTATATTTAAAAGCTTTCCTGGGGGAATGAACCGGCCCCAGGGATCCATTGGTAATGGACTGGAGAGCCTTTCGCCTCGAGGTCAGCCGGTCAAATCCAAATCCAAAGCAGTCCCCCCCCCCCCCCCCCCGCCCCCGGGTGGCGGCGGAGAGGTATTGTTTGAGTGACAGCTGTTGGGGGACCGCGTGAAAGGTGCTGGTGGGTTCGGCTGCATTTCAAGTGAAGTGAACAGGTGCTGTGTACGGTGATGCTGGCAGAGGATGAAAGAGGGCAGTCAGAAATAGGCCAAGCTTGGGCTCCTGGCCTCAGAGGCCATCTCTGACCTGGGAAAGTGTGGCACTTGCCTTCCCAATCCAGTTGTGACAGGAGGCAGGCAGAGGAGGTGCGGGGTCTGAACTGCCAAGGCCTCAGAACTGAGAGCCTCCTGCTGCAGCCTCTGAGGACAGAGCTTTCCAGCAACTTCTATTCCCCCCACCCCTGGTGGCCTTTCTTTCCCACACACTGCTTTTTGTCACTGAGTGAGGATGAAGCGGGGAAGATGTCAAGGGTCATTGACAGCGATTAGCGTAAGTGGTATGGGTTTCCTTGTTTTGGGCTTCTCAGTACACGTTGCACACCACACATTGTAGACTCTCTGAGGTTGGGTATAAAATCGATCATGGAGATGGAGGTCAGAATTTGGTAACTCCTTCATAAAAACCTGAGGATGGAAAGCTGCATTCGTCCCATCCTTCCATTTGAACGTTGGAGAAACAGAGGCCTTAAGTTGGGGGCGGGAAGGCTCTAAGTCACCAGCAACAGAGCGGACTTCTGCTGATGTCAACATTGCCTTTGCAAGGACATGGAGGAGCTCACAGCATCTTTCCGGAGCTGGAGGGAACCGGTGGGAGCAGAGGGAGCCCAGTGCCTGGAAGCTGACAAGGCAGACTCCTCCCCAGGATCTTGGGGCCTTGAGAGGAGACCCCTTTTATTAAGGGAGCCCCAGGGCCAGGAGGGTGGTATAGCGAATTCCGCATGCCAGGCACAGGACAGTCCTCCTCTTGCTTTGAGTCTCTATTCCAGTTAGAAGAGGAGCCTCCCCTGACCACTGTATTTCAGTTACTAACACCTACTGGCCCACTGCATGTTCTTATCCCCTCGCCCTTCCTCAATTGCTCCCCAGAGCACTTTGAGTATCTGACAACTCCTTGCTCATTGTTTCTTTTCTTCCTACAGCCCTCTGGCCCTGCCCAGGACAGACTTCTTGTGGATCTGGGCTTGGTGGTTTGTTTTGGTTTGCATGCCTCCATAGTGCCTTTCTGAGGGGACACTGTCCACCAGAATCCATCTGTGCCCTTTGATGTGGGTGCAAGTTGCAAAGCTCCTCCTTTGGGAACTTCGTAGGAGGGGGGGTGGGGGGTGTGTAAGGGGATAGGATCATCTCTTTCTGGAGATTTCCCCCTTTTGCCTGCATTCCAGGGTCCTTGGATGGCTCTTCCAGATCTTCAAGCTGGAGGAAGGGGGCTTGGTGAATAAGGCAATGTCTACAGAGGCAGGAGGACTGCTGGAGGCCAGAGCCCTTGGGCTGTTTGGATACCAAATTTTCTACCAAGTTTTTGTCAGCAGGCTGGAGGGATCTGTCCATGAATCTGGCTAAATAAAGATTCCTCCTAGCTGGGTCCAGCTCTCCCTTCATTTCCCTTTTTCTCCTTCTCCCTCCTTTCACCTGCAGCCCAACACCCCCCCTCCCCTCCATTTCCCAGGAAAATAAATCTCTGGGAGGAGGCAGGAGAGCAGGTCTCAGAGAACCCTTCTGAATAAATGTCTATATTAATGAATTATTAACTCAGCCATCCATGACCTTAAACCTAGAAGCCGGAGCGCCGAGGGCAGACAGGAGAGCTGCTGAATCCTTTATTGGAGTCCTGTCAAAGGCAGTGGACCATTTGTTCCCCTCCTCCATCAGGAAAAAAAATAATATGAAAGGCAAACTTTAAAATTGTATGTCAAACGAAATCAGATAGAGGGTCTCCCTGACTGAATCCTCTTCTTGTTTTCCTGCCCTTTCCTGCCACTCCCGCCTGCTTCCCCCTCGAGCTCCCTTCTTCCCCTCCCAACTCAGGGTGCAACGGGTTTCCCAAGAATAATTTTCAGGGAAAAAAAAAATTGCTCGAGAAAATGATGAATTTGGGTAGTTAATTTATCGATCCCGACTCCTCTTCCCACTTGTTTTATTTTAGAGGTCATTAATCAATGAAGAAAAACACCACCGTGTCCCCCCGTTTGCATTTAATACACTCACGCTCCTTATTTATTCCTCTGGAACAAATTCCCAGCAAATATTCGTCCATCGATTTGGGAGCGATGGATTTTTATAAAGGTTTGATCGCTTCCTAAGTGGTGCAAGTGATTTGTTTCCACGGTCGTCTTCTAAATAATGAAGAGGAGGGGAGCAGATTTGAGGGGCGCCTGTCCTTGCGGCCGGTGGGCTCGCTTTCTAAGACCCCGGGAGGAGACTTGCCAGGGAGGCGGCGAGCCCGAGAGGCCCGGACTCAGCTGGGTAGGTGGGCGGCGGCCTCCGCAGGCACTGAGCACCCCGGGACCGCGGGCGGGCAGGCCGACGCAGCTCTGCGCCGGAGGGTGGTGGGACCACGCTGACCTCGGCCCCAGCCCAGCCCCTCTGGCCTCTTCTGGGTGCCAGCAGCGCCCTGACCCCGCGTCGTGGGCACCCTGGGGAAGCGCTGGGGAATCCTCAGACTCCCGAAGCACTCCGCTCCAAACCTGGTCTTGCGCCCCTGGACTCCCCCGCCTTCTGAGCGCCCGCTCTTTTAACCGCCTCCTTCACGTATGTTCTCTAAGGCCTTTGCACCCGACGGCCCCGTCGAACCTGATGAGTCAGGGACACCACATTCGGGCATAGGGACAGATCAAGGCTCCGCTGCAGTCTTCTCTTCTCCCCTTGACCCCCCACAAGGCAAGGGGAGCCAGATCTCCCTTGAGGTACCAGACACCCCTCTGGCGTCAGTCTGGAAGGTGAGGGGAGAGGTTGGACTAGGGTGGGCAGGAGAGTACACGTGGTGCCTCATTGCCCCGGTTTCCAGCACTCAGCAATGGTGTGACATGAGGCAACCTAGTTTCTGAGCCTCAGTGTCCCCATCTGTAACATAGGGTTAATGGTAATGCTCTCTCCGTGGGGCTGCTGGGCGGAATAAACATATTGGAAACTCCTACCCGTGCCTGGCCAATCCCTGGCTTTCGTGAACCGATCCCCTAATCTTCCTAGAAAGGCAAACCCCTGGCTTCCCAGGGTATGGGCGCCAGGCCTTGGGAGAAGTTCCTGCAACTGGCGTCTGAAAATCTCGAGAATTTCCACTGTGTTTGGGGGTGGCGGTATGGGGAGGAGTTCTCTGAGAAGGCCAGTCCCGGGTACCAAACGCCCGTAAGCAGCCGGCTTGGCTCTAAACAAGAAGGCGGCGGGGCCGCTGCCCCCGGCGTCCGCGCTCCCTTCCCCGGTGCCCCCAGTCTCTCCCAGAGATCCAGCAAGAAACTAGTAGAGTGTGAGAGAGAGAGCTTGCTTGCCCCTTTTCCCGAGGCCCTACCGCTTCTCTCCGGCAGTTCTTCCAGCAAATGGATTGAAACGGGCCTGGAACTTCCTACTCTCCTCCCGATGGAGTTGTTCAAAGCCGGCGCAGACTGCTCGGTTAGCCTCGGGGCCCACAGCACGTGGGTTTTCCCTCGTGGTGTTGGCCTTAAACTTGGGTACTATCAATCTATCCAAGAATGACTGATGACCTTGTCACAACGACGCCAGTCAAAACATTGTCGGTCCAACTCTGTTCCAACCAGAGTCGAAGCAATCTTGCGTGAGACCCGGACAAAGTCTAAACAGCGTGGTTCCCAGGCTCAGACGAAATGAGTGGTGGGAAGAACAAAAAGAAACAAGCAGAAATCAGGAAAGAGTGGCTATCAATTGTTCAGAGTGGCGGGTGCTAAGTAAGTTGGCTTGTTTGGGGAAAGAAAAATGTCATTTCTTCTCTTTGAGTGTGGACCGAACTCCGGCGTGGGGAAAGCGCCGGAGCCGGTCAATTTCACAACCCCCCTCCCACCGCGCCCGTCTGTGCCCTACCCCCACGGAGCTCTGCAGGTTCCTGGAGGAGCTGGGGGCCTGTGCCCAATTCATGGATGTGAGACCGCGCAGGGAAGGGCAGCCTCGCGGCCCAAGGCACCCGGAGCGGTGAGGGTGGAGGTGGGCCTGCTCTCCCAGCCTGCACCCCGGATACCAAGATTGGGGCAAGAACCTCCTACAAGACACCCACCCCCAACCCCGCCGCCGGGGGCAGCCCCTAGCAGTCAAGGGCAAACAAGCTTCGCCGGCGTCCGAGAGCAGTTTAACACCGTGTAAGAGAGCTGGGGATACTTGCCTCCGATGCCCACACGGAGAAGCGTCCCCAGGGAGACAACTGGAGAGTGGGTGGGCTTAGCGCTAAGCCCAGTGAGACTCCGCTGCGGCCGCCTTCTCCGCTCCGCGGCCAGACTTGAGTCCCGCCAGCACTAGGCGCCCACTAGAGACCCTCGGTCTCACGCCTCCCAGCTCACCAAAGCCTGTCTCCTCGTCTGCAGCCCGAGGCTTTCATACCAGTGCGCAACCCGCCCTGCCCCCGCCTCTCCACGCCAGGATTTCTGTGGGAAGTTGCGTGGCAGGCTAGTAGACTCTGGCACCTAGCAGTACTCCTGCAAACACTGAGCGGGGTAAAAGCGCAAACCCGGTAATGGGACTTGGTCCCCTCGCGGTTTGGGCGCGCCTGCTCCAATGCGGATACCCGAGTGCGTGCGGAGATGCATTCCGGTTTCCGCTGCTTGCAAGATGAGGGCCGTGAGCTGGCACCTCGAAAAGACTTATCATGGGCAGAAAGAGACAACAAGCGAGAGCGAGACGTCACGCCAAAAACGGGCGGGGGCCGAAGTGGCTGGGTGGGAGGGCCGAGGAGGTAGCTGTGCGGGAGAGGCGCGCCAGCCGCGTGTGGATCCAGCCGTTAGAACTTCCTTCTTACCCTCTCCCCTCCCCTTCGAGATTCTGGCCTGCCTCCCTCCTCCCCCGAGTCCCTACCTCTGTCTCTCTCCCTCTTTCTCTCTTTTTCTCTCTCTCCCGCCCTCCTCCTCCTCCCTCCCTCCCTCTCTCTTTCACACACACACACGCACACACATTTGTATTTTGTGCTGTCGTAAAACCCACGTGTCCGGCCGGGAGGTTGCCAGAGCGTGGAGCTGAGGGACCAGGACGCAGCGGCGGCCGAGCGCAGCAGCCCACCCGGACTCGGATCCGCGCCCGGGCCGGCCCGCACTCCCGCGCGCTCTGTTGAACTGCTCCAGCGCGCTCCGCGGCCTCCGCGCCAGTCCCTAGAGGCTAGGGAGGGTTTGGGGCTGCCGGACCACATCAAGGGCTTTCCTTCCCCTCCGCGCAGGGGCATGTAGCGCAGCCGGGACGCACACTCTCCCGCGCGCTCACGGACACACACGCACGCACCCGCCGGCAGTTCCGAGTTTCCAGGTAAGGCGAGGCTTGTCTAGGGCTGGGGGTCTTGGGCCCCCTCGGTAGGAAGCTGGAGATCCTGGGCTAGGGGCGGGGGGCGAGACTGTCCCGCCTCCTGGCGCCGGAGGCCAAAGAGGCTCCGGCGCTGCGCCACTCCGGCTCGGGTAGGCTCCGGGCGCCCGCCGACAGCGGGGTCTACCTCCTGACTCCGAGTTGTGCGGGCGAGCGCCCTCGCGCCGGGCTTCAACTTGCGGGCCGGGAGCTGAGCGCCCGGGGTTGGAAGCAAGGCGGGGTGCACGGAGCTCCCTTCGAGCGGCGCCGCGGCTTCAGAGTAAACTTTGCGCCCTAGCGGAGTTGGAAAGAGGGAGCCGCGGCGCCGGGCGGCAGCAGGCGGAGCCCGGAGCTCAGCTCTCGCTCCGGGGTCT
This sequence comes from Meles meles, assembly GCF_922984935.1. Classification (NCBI taxonomy): domain Eukaryota; kingdom Metazoa; phylum Chordata; class Mammalia; order Carnivora; family Mustelidae; genus Meles; species Meles meles. Next base: position 44,895,837 of record NC_060068.1, read on the forward strand.
GGGCGATCATCCTCCCGAGCCCTGGGGCCCGGCTCACGCGCACCCTCCTCTCTACCCTCTGCCCCCAGCTTGAGAGGTCGGACATGCTGAAGCCGGGAGACCCCGGCGGCTCGGCCTTTCTCAAAGTGGACCCAGCCTATCTGCAGCACTGGCAGCAACTCTTCCCGCACGGCGGCAGCGGCGGCACGCTCAAGGGCGGCGGCACCGCGGGTCCCCTGGGCGCGCCGCAGCCTCTCCAGCCGCTGCCGCCGCCCCCGGAGCGCGCAGAGCCTCCGCAGGACAGCTTGCGCCCGCGGCCCGCCTCGCTCTCCTCTGCCTCCTCCACTCCGGCGTCCTCCTCCACCTCGGCCTCCTCTGTCTCCTCCTGCGCCGCCGCGGCCGCGGCGGCCGCAGCGCTGGCGGGTCTCTCGGCCCTGCCCGTGGCGCAGCTGCCGGTGTTCGCGCCTCTGACCGCCGCCGCCGTCGCCGCGGAGCCGCTACCCCCCAAGGACCTGTGCCTCGGCGCCGCTTCGGGCCCGGGCCCTTCCAAGTGCGGCGGCAGCGGCGGGGACCTGCGGGGCGGCCCGCGCTTCCGCTGCAGCGCGGAGGAGCTGGACTATTACCTGTACGGCCAGCAGCGCATGGAGATCATCCCGCTCAACCAGCACACCAGCGACCCCAACAACCGTACGTAGCTGCAACCCGCGCGCTCTCCAGGGGCGCGGGCGCCGTCGAGCGCAGGCGTCCAGCGGGGAAGCGGGGCGGAGGAGCCGAGCTGGAACTCCGGGGTGTGGGCTGGTCCAGGCCTCGGCTCTGCACCTCTCAGACCATTGTGGCAAAATTTTCCCGTTAGAGAAAGCGAGAGAACATATGGGAAGCCGGGTGGCACCTCAGGGTTCCCTTTTCCTTCCCCCCTCATTCCCTGCTTCGCAGCCCCGCGTATTTAAACCCGAGCTGCTCGAGGACCGGGCACACAGATCTCTGGCCTCCCGTGGGATTGTGCCCGGGGCCGGGCGGGTAGGAGCAGCGCACGCGGGGGCTTAGCTTGGCCTCAGTGGGACACGGGAGGGACGCTCTGTTCTTCTGGGGACCGTGAATTCCAGGGCTTGTGTCTCCTTCTCCATACCTTGCTTCTGGAGTTAACTTCATCTGCTTATTTTCGGGCCGCCGGGTTGTCAGGGGACCGGCCGAGAGCCGCGGGAGGAGGAATTTTTGGATGACACTGGGTCAGTTTCTTCCTGCAGGCAGGCATTATTATTAGGTCTTATATTTATTTAGAAAGGAGAAAAAGAAAAATTGCCAGCTACTTAATGAGAAAACATTTCCAACTGCAGGGTGGGGTCGTTCCCTGCGGATCCCGCGTTCTCCTTGCCCCCGCGATCCTTTAAACATTCGCAATCCGTAGGCACGTTTATTGGTTTACTTGTTTTGTTTTAATGATTGTGACAGTGGTTTAGTATTAGCAGTGTACTCTCCTTGTTGCCCAGTACATGGCAAATGCCTAATTCAAAAATTAGGCAAAAGCCTAATTAGAGCTCGAGAGTCTCTTCTAGCTTCGATTCCTATAGCCAGAGTTTCAAACGCTGCTCACAAGTACAAGCTCCGTTTTGAGGTCTTGCAACAAAAGGCTAAATGGAGGCCAAGCATGTGCATTGCTGTACACCCAGTTCTTTTTGGTAGTGTCAGAAGTTACCATGTGAACACCTAAGGCATTGGTGTAGGTGCTCCATATAGTTCCAGAGATCTCTGGAGAGAATATTAAAGGTGAAGAGATGCAGGTTGAAAGCAGTAGAGGATTTGAAAGCTCAGCGCTCACTTGGCCCTTTTCATGTCATTCTTCGTTTAGTTCCTGCAGGAGGAAAGTTGATGATAAACACCTATAATCATTCTATTTTGAATAAGCCCCTTTCTGCAGAATGTCTACCGCTCCCCGAACTTCTTAATTCCATGAACTTCTTAATTCGTTGTAAAAGCAAAATAACTACAGGTTTTAGCTAAAGGACTCCCAGAGTCATTACTTTGATGAGGAAACACTAGACACGAGCCTAGTGATGGCGGTATTTCAGTCTTTTCATAAGGGATGGGGATCGTTTTTCTGATGGAGATAATTATTACTAACAAAAAAGAGCAGTTATATTTACTTTTTCCCTCTCCAGAGCTTGAGGGTAAAGTACTGGTTTAAAAATGAGGGTTTCTCCTAGAATTTGCCCTGCTGTTAAGAAGAGGTGTGTATTTTGGAACTTTAGAAGATTTGATAAAATTGTATTGTCCTAATGGATTTCTAAAAACCACTTATCTTCCTCCTGAATTTCTTGAATATGTTGTTTTCATAAACAGTTCTTTTTTAAAAAAAAAAGTGAATTAAAAAGGCAAGAAACGCTTTGGAAAAGACAGTTCTGAAATACAGCCATTGTGGCCTGAGCGTGCCTCATCAAACTTGCAGTTTCTCTGCTGAATTAAATGAGTGTCGGAAAGGATGGATGCAGCAGCACCCTAGACCTCTGGCTGTGCCCTGGGCTCCTGTATTGTTCACAGTGCAGTCTTAAGGTTCAGTGCATTTTCAGAAGAAAATCTAGATTAATCTGAGAAAGAATTGGGAGAGATTACTCATTAATATGTGGCTATTGAGCCATCTGATCATCCAGGTAACATTTTCCTCTGGACGGAGGAAATGGATTATGATTTATTTAAATTATTCCCATTGTGTTAATCTTCCGGTATCCCCTTTTAAGTCGACTGGACTGCTTCCCTGTGCAAAGTGCGGGGGAGACCACAGAAGGCAAAGAACGGCAGTTTGTCCTATTAGAGGTTGCACTTCTCGTTGTTTCCTAATTAAAGGGCCTTTGAGAAAGAAAATGGAAAGCTGAGGTAGCTTTGTGTAATGCTGGCCGAAGGGGCCTGCCATCCTTCCAGAAACTTCTTTGGGCCAGAGTACACACTCATTGGAAACCTTGGGATGTGTTTTCCAAAGATAGAGTGAGAAGTGCTTGGGTTTTATCTGGGGAGGGAGGGTGGAGAGGGGGGTCAAAACAAAATCGAAATGCAAAGGGTGGGAAACTTTGGGCCCCCCCCTTGGCAGGGGAAGTTGGTCTGTTACTTGAAAGGTGGTGAAAACCGGAGCTGCTGCTTATTCCCAGGTTGTATGAGGGTGGGGGTGACATTGGGGTGGGGTGAGGGGCTGCCGAGAAGGGAAGCATCTATTAATTTTTCTCCTCTGCACACACTTTCCTAGTTTCCTTTTAGGTTCTTGCCATCTGCTTGTAGAAGCAATCTGTGAAGTGACCACTCCACATTGCTTCATTTTATTATTTTGTATTTAGAAGGATGTTGAGTCATTTTCTTTCTCTTACAAGGCTAAGAAAGGGACCCCCTCAATTCTCTTCCCTTTACAAGAGTCCCTCTTTGCCTCGGAGCAACAACCCAGTAACACGTGTGAATCATTAACACTCGCTTCACCTTGAAACTTTATTGGCATCTTTGGCCAAGACCACAGTTAAGGCATAGCGGAGGGTCCTGTAGTTTGCTTTCACACGAAAGGACTTAAAAACAGCAGACACTGTATATGCTGGCCAGGGTGAACTCCCCCAATATATTTCTCTTATCCCTGTGGGTTTATTCCACCATGGAAGTACACTTTCCCCTGACTCTCTGAATGCCTATTTCCCTCCTTTTTTCACCTCCTTAATCCCGGTGGGCGGTGGCGTAACAGAAATGGAGGACGGGGCCTTTCTTCCGTGTCTTGTATTACCGTCCGCCCGCATTTGCTGCCTGGTTGTCTAAAGCCACTGATTAGGTCAGGCTCCTCCGCTGTTGCCTCTTCTCGGCTTGGGGAGTGGGTGCCTTGCTTGAGACCCCGTCACTCTTCTTGGAAGGTAGAGAAAGGTGGCCACAGGGCGCCCCTGGTGTTTGTACGAATGATCCCGGACAGTGTCTTGGGCCTGGCTGATTGCCTTTGCAGACCTTTCAGGGAAGGTGTTCCTTTTATCCATCTGGGAGGGAGTTGGCAGCTAAGTCCTCCCCGAGGCGGGGTGGTGGGGGGGTGTCTCTCCGCCTGGGATGGGGACGCTTTGCAACTTCCCCAGCTGGAGGTCTCTGCCTCCTTGCACGTTGGGGGAGCCTTGCTACGCAGGGAACAGTGGAGGGAACAGCACTGGCAGGTACTCAGGTGTCAAGAGTAGGGCGCGAGGCTTGGTAGCGCCACACTTTCCAAGGGCTTGGGGAGAGGGGCTTTGTAGGAGAAGGGAATCTGGGGTTTGTCCAGTAGCCATTGGGGGGGGGGGTGCTAAAAGGAAGGTACTATCTGACCTGCCCCAGTCTCTTCCCATCCAGCTGGGAAACGCAGGTCCTATTTGGGGGAGCTCCCGAGCCCAGTAACCCCGCAGTGGGGTCTTCCTGCCACTAAGGCCCAGGCTCCGCAGCTCCTGACCAGCGTCCCCGCTGTCAGCCGCCAGCGACTTAGATTTCAGACCTAGTCCCTTGTGGGAGGGAGGCTGGGAGCCAGCGTGTGGGCTTTCGTGTTCTATTTTTCTTTTTCTCTTTTCTCTCTTTTTGTGTGCAGGCCTAGCCCCATCCCGTAACACACATGATTTAGCTATTTTACATCATTCGTTATCTAGCGCCCTGAAACTGAACATAGAGCCATATATTAGATTGAGGTTAGAAGAGGTGGCGACTGTTTATTTAAGGTGATAAAATGGTCCATCAGCAGTAATCTCCATCGATATGTGCCACCAGGAGATGAAGGATGAGGGGACAAGCCACAATTAATTGCCCTATGGTTTTGTAGGGGAGAGTGGAGCCAGCCCAGGCCCGCTTCGATCTCCTCTCCCTCCTATTCATCATCTCTGTGTTGTGTATGGCCGCCTCGCAGGGGCAGGGGCCAGCCAGGTTTATCTCGGCGCAATATTCTCCCGCCCGCACACCCTGGCGCTCCCATTTAATTTATTAAGACAGTCATCAGAAGACAAGTAAAATCCACATTGCGTCCCCCCCTTTCTGTTCCTCCCCCTTTTGTCTCTCGCTCTCGGTCCCTGGGCCAAGCCGGCAGCCAGGCGGAGCGGGGGAAACCCTGTGCCTGTGCGATTTCGCAGGGAGCTTTAGACTCGCCTAGAGAGAGCGCTCCAGAAGGTTCCGCGCGCCCACAGTGGCTCCCCTCACCGGCGGCCGGGGCTAGCCTGCCTCGCCTTCTGGACGCGCGTCCGGGGCCTCTCCCTGGAGCCCGAAAGGCCCCAGCGGGGTGGAGGCCGAGCAGCCGCGGGGAGGGGGCGGTGTCGCGGCCACTTAGGTCTCGTCGGGGAGCCCCCGGCTGGCAGGGAGGGGCCGAGGCCTTCAAGGTTTGGACTTGGGTGCCCTCCAGGGGCCTGGGCCTGGCCATCAGCCCCGTCCCGTCTAGCCGCTGGCGCGCGAGGGCTGGCGACAGAGCGCAGGCTGGAAGCCGGGGGCGTGCACCCCGGTGTGGGAGCCTCCGGCCGCGGCGCCCTGCTTGCCCCCAGTCTCCGGACCCCGGCAACCCCGCGCCCGCGCCCGGAACGCGCACGCCGCTACCAGCAGGCGGCACTCCGGGGGCGCTTCGCCGGCCGGGATCGATGGGCGCCCGTCTCGCCGGGCTCGGCCGGCGGGCCTAGGGGCCACGACCTCCCCGGCGGTCGGGGACGATTTATAGCTTGGTTGTTACTGCCGCCCAGGCGGAGAGGCAGACTTCTCTGCTGCATCTCGGTGTCCTTTCCAGAGGATGAGGGAGGGCAGGCGGAGGCCTAGAGGCATCGTGGAGCCGAGGCTTGGTGTGGTGGGGGTTTTCCCCACGGGTCCTGGATCTGCCCTGGCCCACACGCGTCCGTCAGCCTCCCCAGACAGCAAAGAAGGCCTGAAACGTTTTAAATTTCACCTTTCCTAGAACGCGAAGTGAAACACCAGGAAAGAAAACCATGGCCTGCTTTGCCCCCCTTTACCTTCAAATAGGTCCGTTTTCAACTGCAGAAATTGTGTGTGTAGCGGGAAAAACACTCCCAACAGTACACAAGGGTATGAAATGAAGAGTGAAAGTCTGCCCTTCCTTACACTTGGCCTGGCCTTCCGAAATCAGGCGGTGAATTCAGTTTGTAACCTGGTGCTCCCTTCTCTTATTCAGGGATGCAGAAACAGGAGCACTGATAGACCTACTAGAGATAGAGGAGGGAGGGACCATGATCTCTCCTATTGCCTAATCCTAGAAATGGCATTGCACAGTATCTTGCTTGGAGATTTATGCTTATATTTCCTACAGATAGAGAAAACACTTTACAAATAATAATTAGGGACTTACGGAAAATTACCCTTTTATTTTAGGATAACCCAAGAACGTTTATTTGCTTACTCTTTATGAATACAAATAGGCTTGTATTATGTATTTCCTGACATGGAATGTTGTGTGTTATGTATGTGTGATATACATTTTGGAGGGGTGCACTTGGGGCATCTAGTCAGCTTGTCCCTTAGACCTCCTCTTATAGGTGTTTATGGCTCTTCTCTAGAAAACACTCTGCTAGAATGTTTGTCTCACTGTGCCGCTTTTTGCAACCCCTGAGTAATAACTTGTCTGAAGCATCTTCACGGTCTTCTGGGACCCTGAGACATAGAGTTAGAGGCCAGCTGTTTTCAATAGAAGAGGTTTTGTATATTAAAAAAACAACAAGATGTAAGATGTAATTGGATGGCATTAGTCAACTTCTTCAGCAGAATATTTTGATGGAAGCACGAGGTGGTTTATCAGTTAAGACTCACGTAATTAAAGTGAATTGGCCTCCCTTCCGCTGCTGTGGACTTCACGCACCAGTAGTCTTCTACATATTGGGAGAAACTCTGCCTTTTCTAAAGCAAAATGCCACTATTAAGTTTTTCAACACCGCTGGAGACCATTGAAACTTAGGTAGAAGAGAGTTTTGGAGGACTGCTTGGAGGAAGGGCTAGCCATAGTTTTATCCTGTGTAACAAATATGGGGAGTGTGTTTGCTATCTGTGCGGTGGTGGCCAGAGTTGGTATTTTTCCTCATTTTATTACTGATGTATTTGGTCTGATAGTACAAGTTGCGGAGATGTGGGAAGTTGACAGGATCTCTGGTGTGGACGGGTGGGGAGTGAATACCAAATGCTCTTGCTCCTTACCCTGTGCTTGGTTGAGCCAGCCAGAAAGGGAAAGGGAGTTAAGCAGCTCCCTGGAGTGATTTGATTTTTATTTTTTACGGGGCATGTTGCCTTTGCTTATTGCCGTTTGTTTTAAGCTGTTTTTGCTATGATACTGAAAGGTCATCTCTGAGGTCAGGCACTAAAATTCAGAATCTAGGGTATCATCTGTTCACTTTCTGATACGTTTGACCTCCCCAAACCCAAGTGTGGGAGAGAGATGCAGAAATCTCTGCAATTCACTGATGCTAGAGCAATTTTTGTAGCCCCCCCCCACAATAGTGCTTTCAGTGAAATACTTCAGTTCTATTGATTATGTGTTTGGGTATAAAACTCTCCCAGCTTTCACTGGTCTCCATAGATCTTTAGATCTGGAGGCTTTGAAGTCATCCAAATATGACTGTGAATCTTTCTACCACTTTCTAGTTTCTGATCCTTGGTCTAGTTAAAATTGCTCGTGAAGCCTCAAATTGCCTCATCTGCAAAATGGGGATCATGATATGATATTTGGTTCAGGGTAGGTGTCTGGAATGCCATAGGCACTGGGTGACTTTGAATTTTTATCATCTTTCTTTGCATTCCCCCCTTGTCATGAAATTGTCGTTTTCACAGTCAGAAGGTTGAGAGGATGTGTGAAGCGTTTCTGGAAGGGCTGACGTATGCTAAGGTTAGGAATACTTTCCATCTAGGCTCTAAAGTCAGAAGCAGAGCCTGATGCACTACTTGGATTAGTTGGTGTTACTGGGAGAGGTGGCCTTGTGTGATAGAGGCCCAGAGGCATGGGCACTTCCCCACCTGTAGAAACAGGTTGCTGCTTTTCACTTGGGGGTACTGGGACCCCTCCAGGAAGCTGCAGTCAGAGGGTCCCATCATTTCCTGGGCTTTCTTGGGAGGAGTGCGAGGTAGGGGGCTGAGGAGAAGCATGGCCGGCTGGAGCCCTTCTCCACTGAGATGGGAGGAAACAAATGGCGAAACCAGGGTTCGCTCCCTGCAGCGGGGTTACCCTTAGGGGTTCCTTCCTTGAAGATTCCTCAGTGATTCTCTTTGTTAAAGGTTACCTGGGCCTTCCTCTGTCTTAGCAGGGATGGGACACACTTAGAGCGATCCCCCAGGCCTGGCAGCGACCAAAGCCAGGTGCAAGAGCTAGGAGGCTCCGAATGTCCCCCAGTTCCTGCCATCCGTCCGTCCGTCTGTCACTAGCCACGGGGCTCCCTTGCGTGGGGGGTGAGGCACCGCGGCTCCCCAGGGAGGCTGGGCTGGGGAGGCCGGGTCACGCTGGCGGGCGCCTAGGCTGCCTTGCTGAGGCAGGTCTGCAGGGCCGGGGCGCAGACACCGCGGCTCCGCCAGGCCCATTAATAACCCGGAGGGCGCTGCGATCCGACAGCGCGGTCGCCGCAGGCCCTGCTTCCCGCGGCCGCCTGGCCTTTTCCCATCCAGTTCGAGTGCAGGGACCCTGGGCGTCCACAGCCACCGGACCCCAGCGGGAGGGCGAGGGTCCCCTTGCGCTACTGGCTGCTCTGGGGAGTGTCGGAGAGAGAGCCTTGTTCACAACAGTTCCCCTTCGCTTACAAGTCCCGAGAATTGCTTGCAGCCTTGGGGATCAACCCTCTGGGCAAGAGTTGCGGCCCTCCCACTGAACCATTACCCTGATCCTTAAATTTGCAATTAATTCCTTTTTGGCTTCTGGGAGGAGCTTGCACTCCAGCACAGGCACTCCAAACCCGCCAGAACAGTCCCCCTTTTCCCACCCGTGGCCAGAGCGGGCTCCATCAGGGACCCCAGTGCCAGTGGGCCCTCCGCGGCCGGTGTCGGGTGTGCTGGAGGCCACCGGCGGGCCAGGGTGACTCTGCGCTCTGGCGCAGGCACCAGGGCATGGGTGGGTCCCTAGGGAGTAAACAGGGCGCTCTGTGCCCTGTAGCTGGTAGCCCACCTGCCCCAGTGATTTTAGAAGGATCTTCTAGAATTGTAGAAAAAAGAAAACCAATTATACTCAGGTGACCAAAGTAGAATCTCTCTGAGACAGAAGGTTGAGCAAGAGATGGGGTCTGCTCCTGGCACAGTGAGAAACACACCTGCAAACCCCTGGTCATGAGAGGACTCCTGGGAGCAGGGGAGAGGAGCAGAGGGAACTAGAGAAAGAAGGGAAGAAGGAGAGAGAGACACGCCTCGAGGGGTAGAAAGCAGGCCTTGGGGGATACTCTGTGAGGGCCACACCATCCACTCCCAGCTCGCCAGTTTTTTTGGGGCACCCGGGGGCTTGCCCCCCACTGGGCCGATTTGGGTGCAGCGATTTCCCTCTCCCCATCTTCACAGTGGCCTTGGCGGCCTGCAGGGCTCAGCTCGGCTGGTGGCTTCCCGGGAGGGGATGGGGTGGTCTCGGGTCTCTCTCTCCAAGGACGGGCCTCCCAGAGCGGCGGGTTAACCTTCTTCCTTCCCTCCCTCCCACCCGTCTCCGGCAGGTTGCGACATGTGTGCGGACAACCGCAACGGGGAGTGTCCCATGCACGGGCCACTGCACTCGCTGCGCCGGCTTGTGGGCACCAGCAGCGCCGCGGCCGCCGCGCCCCCGCCGGAGCTGCCCGAGTGGCTCCGGGACCTTCCACGGGAGGTGTGCCTGTGCACCAGCACCGTGCCCGGCCTGGCCTACGGCATCTGCGCGGCGCAGAGGATCCAGCAGGGCACCTGGATCGGGCCCTTCCAGGGCGTCCTTCTGCCCCCGGAGAAGGTGCAGGCCGGCGCAGTGAGGAACACACAGCATCTCTGGGAGGTAAGCGCCTTGCGGCCCAGCACCTTCTCAGCCCTTTGGAGCTTTGGCGGGCGAAGAGCCTGACCCTTGGTGGGGGGGGGGGGGGGCAGGGAGCAGCTTTGGGGAGAGCCTCCCTCGTTCTCCAGATGGCAGTGGAAGATAGGTTTCTCTGGTCCAGCAGATGCCAGGTGTCCGCAGCACCTGCAGAAGGGAGGTGCCTGCTTTGGCCTGGCCCAGCAGGAACCCAGCAGGAAGACCGGGGGTGGGGGGGGGTGGGGGGGGTGGGGGGGTGGGGGGTGGGGGGGGGTGGGGGGGTGGGGGGGGGTGGGGGGGTGGGGGCAGGTTTCTGTGCATAACAAGCCTCTGTTCCAGCTGGGTTGGATTTGACTGTTGGTCTCCCTGGGTCTTGAGAGAAAGAAAAGCCAGCAGAGGTGACAGAGCAGAGAGAGGAAGCTGGGGCATTGGGGTGAATTTTGTGTCTCATTCTGAGCTCTTCCAGGATGGTTTCGGGCACTGGGCAAGAAGGAACATAAGCATAAACGGGAGGAAGAGAGTCAGGCTTCTTTTCTCAGATAAAACCATTTTTCTTAATGCTGGCTTGAGAGCCTGGGGCATGTTTCCTAATTTTCAGAGTGTCCCAAGGAAGCAAAATTACCTCATGAATCAGAAAAATCACAAATTCTGCTCCTTCTTGGACAAAGTACAATGATGCAGTCTTCCACAAGAGAGAGCATCAAAACAGAGGGAAACTCGGAGCACTTTGATATCGCCCAATTAATGATACTATTTCAGTGGCACAGTCTTACCTCATGCTGTTATTTAAAAATCAGCAGTGTATTTGAAAAATGTTAATCTGAGATTTCTCCCAGAGCTTTACCATTGATTTCTGAGACCCAGCGCTGAAGAGGCAGATTCTTAGCCATAGGTAGTCCCCCCAACTAGCTTTAGCCACCTCTCATCCATGGAGTGCTTTCCGACATACAAGATGGTTGAAGTCTTACCCTTAGGGCCATATGTAAATCTCACGGAGGCCAGGCAGTATAATGGAAGTAGCCAGAAAAGAAAGTCTGTCAAGTGCCAGAGGCCAGCTTGGCCAGGACCTTAAGGCTCCATTAATGGGTCATTTCTGTATACGCTCATTGTGTCATACACTTGGTTGCTGGCCTGTCAGGATGGGCATGCTCCCTGTGAGCTGCCGCCTAGTCACTGACTAAAACTCGGGGGACTCGGGGCGCCTGGGTGGCTCAGTGGGTTAAAGCCTCTGCCTTCAGCTCAGGTCATGATCCCAGGGTCCTGGGATCGAGCCCCGCATGGGGCTCTCTGCTCAGCAGGGAGCCTGCTTCCCTTCCTCTCTCTCTGTCTGCCTCTCTGCCTACCTGTGATCTCTGTCTGTCAAATAAATAAAAATAAAATCTTAAAAAAAAAACAACAAAAACTCGGGGGACTCAGTAACCCACTCAGATTTTCGCTGAGCCCTCCAGCCAGCACTGTCTTAGGCCCTGGAGACACAGTGTTGTGAAAAACAAATCTGGTCTCCACAGGCATTCTATGAAGGTTGGCATGGGGCACTGGGGCCTGAGCCGGTAAAACCCCCTTTGATGGGGGGGCAAGGAGCTAAGTGGTTAAACTCACAGCCCAGGAGCCCAAGATGGTAACATGGCGGCCACGGGACGCACACCCCACACTTATCCAGGCTCCCAGGTTCCATTTCGCTCCTAAACTGGAAAAAACAATGACACATTTTTAATCTTTCAGGATAGGATTTCTTGAGTGAGGAAGAAAATATTGGGCGTCTTTATGTCACCAAAGAGTGCCTTTTTTTCTTTCTTTCTTTTTTCTTTTAAACAGATTTTTTTTTTTTTTTTAATAGGAAAACGGCAGGAGAAAATGCCTTGGTACGTAGAGCCAGGTTAGAAGTTAGAGCTTTTTGGATTGGAAAAACTGACAAGTGGGGAATAATCAAAGCATCTGGTTTTGAAATATTTCCCAGTTGGTTTTTGTTTCTGACTAATTAGTTGTAACCTCCAATGCGGTTTAAAGTTTATAAAACACTTCCAGGCACTTTTCATGTTCCAGTAGTGTTATTAGGAGCTCTAATACCCTACAGTTAAAGGTCTGCCAATACTTTTCCGAGGAGATGGTGAAGCAGTTGTTCAAGGGTACAGATTTGTTCCATCTGTAAATGGTAAAATTGAACACTGTCATATTGCCCTCTGATGCCCCAGGTTTGGAGTTCATCTATTTTTAGAGTGTCAGGGGACACAGTCATAAACATGGAAAAAAAAAAACAAACCCAACAACCCAATATTTCATTGTTTCGTTTTGTTTTAAAGGATCTGGATGTGAATGGGATGTTGGCTAGAGATCACTACACATACAAAATATAATGATACATATTAATACTGAAAAGTATAGAGCCTTCATTTTGTGCTTTTCCTTGTGCTTGATTAAGTTAAAATTCTGTTGAAATAAGGAGAGTGGGAATTGAGCGATGTTGTTGATGCCTCAGTGGAGAGGAATTGCGTCTTCCCTGTTGTTTTAGGTACGTGAGTTGGTTCTGTTAGAAAGACGACTTGCTTGCTTTGTGCATGCTTGAATGATCTCCAGGTCCCTCCTTGTAGATTCAGAACATGATCTATTTATTTTTATCATCTGTTAGAACAGTTAGAATAAGCAAACATTGCGGAGATGGAAGGGATATTAAAAGTGATCAAAACTGCAGCCGTGCAAAATGTATCCGTCTCCTGGGAGATCCTATAAAATGTGACAAGCGGGCCCAGGTAACTTAGGGCCAATGTCCACTTGTAAGATAAAACACTTACTCTAATAGGTTTCAGGTTTTTATTAGTATGATTATTTTTATGCTATGAAGTCTGAGTTTATTTTTAATTTTAAGCTTTATGATTTTTTTTTTTTTTAACAAAGCGTGACACCTTGAATTTAGTCAAATTTACGATGGGAGAGTCTAAGTGTTAGATTGTTCCTGAAATGTTAGTCTTTGTTTTCAAACCTAAAATCTCTTGTGAAAAAGTTGTCATCATCATATTCTTCCTATTAAGAAAGATTCCGTCATCGGAATACACGGTAGATCTATAGGAAACTTTTGGCACTAATTATTTAATGACTCATGTAATAATTATCCATTTAAAAAAAAACACACTCTTTTAGACATCCTCCAGATTATCAGGTCGACATAAAGCAGATCTTTAAAAACTTAAAAGCAGTTGAATTGTTACCATTTCATTTTAAAAGTCAACTGGAATCGTCTCTCTTGCTCACATTTTTTTCAAGTCACTTGCTGATGAAGAAATGTCTTTATATTTAGAGTTCAATACTCGGGGCCTGGCAGATCTTACCAGGGTTACTTATCTTTATTTCAGTACAATAAATGGATTGCTAATCTTTTCCCGTCACTGTTTCCAAGTAGATGATGGATTTTTGTTTCAGTTTACAGCCCATTGTTTTTAGTATGGCTGTACTTTATCATACACATGAAGGCTTATTACAGAAACAATCAGATTCACCTTAGTTACTGCTTTTGTTTAATCATTAAAAGCTCTATTTTCTTTGTAGAAAATGACTTTTTAATATTTAACATACATCAGCCATGGGGAGCTTATTTGATTGTTTTGTCAGCATGCTGTCATCTTTTAGTTAATATTTTCTTTGTGCTAATCCTGGTTCTTAAAAATATAGCAATTTAAAGAAAGTTCAATATCATTCCATTACCTTCAATATATTTTGGCTCTTTGGGGGTATCTGAGGGAAATTCTAGGAGTTTTTCTTTTTCTTCTTTCTCTTTTTTAAAAGCCAGGAGCCCAGGTGATTTTTTTTTTTTTTTTTTTTTTTGTAGTTTAAGGAGATTAACAAACTAAAAGCCAAATTACTAGCCCTTTTTTTTTTTTTTTTGGCCAGTTTCTTTTAGACTCAGATTTTAATGTGTTTTACAAAAAATAATAAATTCACTGTGTTTAAAACAAAAACATTACAGGATGGATTAAACATCACTCGCTTTTGCTTACATACATTTATTCCAGCAAGACTTGGATGCATGGTATATTTCTAGCTCTTTGGCCAAAATGAGAAAAGTCTTTCTGAACATTTTGCAAAGAAAACATAGTCTTTCTCAGCAATTAGGTCTTACTGATGAGAGTGAGATAATTTTGTTCTAATGTGTTTTCTAATAAAGAAGTGAAAGGCAGGTTTGATTTCAACATTTATGAAAACATTATCTCAATTATTAATGTGCCCTTTTTCCCTTGAGATAAATTAATCTAGTTGCACATGGTTTCCCCTTTCTGCTTAACATCAGAATTTAATGTGACTGGACCTGAGGAATGTATGTCGTGCAAACCTAAAATTCTATTGGATATAAAATACGGAAGTTTAAAATAAAGTTACAGTTTAATTAAGGTGGGCCAGAATTACCCAGGCCTTTAAATCAGAGTCTGATTTGACAGGAAATTTTAGGGACAATGACAAAATAAATCACACTTGTTTTCACCCTCGAAAAATTACGCTGCTAATTGAAATAATGTAGTGACTTGTTAAGATTACAGTGAAGGTACTAGAGAGGGCTTTAATTTTCTAGAATCTGTCTTTGCCTCAGTAAATTTCAGTGTCTCGTTTTCATTTACACCATGTGAAAACCTTCATTATTTTTCTTCAGAAAAGCAAGGGGGGATAACATAATGTGGGGCATTTTTTTTGTGTGGTTTGATTTTATGCCATAATATTTTAGATTTAATAAGAGATTTGCTTCTAAGCAAATGGTCGATTTTTCATCATTACCATTTAGCTTAGGTCAAAAGACATTGATGAAACCAATATTAAAAATATATTACACATTGCTAAATGTTTATATTTCAGAACCATCACTGGCAATTGGTGCTTGAAGGAAATGAATTGGCTTCATATTTTAAATGCATTACTTACATCTTTTTTATCGTCACCCAATTCCACGTAGAGTACTGTACTCACTTGTATATATATTTAGATGTTGAAAAAACAATTTAAAATTAATCATTTAAAATGAAATTAAAATCACTTAAAAATTTGATTGAAATCATTTTAAAATTGTTCCCGTGATAGTATTATAACTATCGGTTTTGCTTTACAGACTTTGGCTCATTGGGCCTGATTGACCAAAGCACCAAGGGATAGAATTATGTGGCCGCTCCCAGTCATATTGAACTAGAAATTGTGCTTCTTAGTAATCTATCATTTCATATAATGGACTGCTTGTCAGTGTGGTTTTGAATATGTCCATTTCATGAGCTCTAAATAATTTCTCCTTAAGAATAAACCGGAGTCTTATCCCTATGATGTCTTCAATTTGCAGAGGAGCAGCTGGTGTATCTCTTCAGCTTTGCCTCATTTGATTTGAAGATGTCTGTGATAGTGGTGCCCATTTGATAGAGTGCGAGCATTTTGTAGTTTTACATAAACTGTACAGCCATCTGCTGCCTCTTGGAATGGTTTCCAGCATTGTGTTAAAAATCAAAACTTCGCGCTCCAAGTCGGCTTCGCAGAGGCCCGTGAAAATCCTTTTTTAAAAGAGTTTATGTCTCGCCCTGCCCAGTGCCACCCGTGGTTTTCTAAGTCCAAAACTGATACCGCTTAAAAAAAAAAACACCAGAAAACCAAACCAGAAAAAACCAGAAAACCAAAACAACAACGTCGATAGCAACCATTTGGAAATTCTCACACGAGTGAGGTTTAATCCAAATATGCATGTGACGTGACAGGGCCTCAGTTGCAAATACTTTATGAAGAGTGATGTGTTCTGTATCTCAGGACTCTTTTTCTCATTAGTCAGTTCATTTTATCTGTTGTTTACAGATCGCTTCTCTTATTGATAGCATTTTGTCCATGCAAAGGAAATAACTCATAAGTATGTCTTGTCACAACTGCATATTTCCTGACCTCCTATGCTTTTTGTCCCCCTTTTTTTTCCACACTGACTTTAACTGTAGGGTCAAGAAATTAAAGTCAGAAGCTCAGCCTGCGCACCAGCCCCCCCGCCCCTGGTAGCGGGCAAGCCCGATGAAAATGTGTTTATGGTCACGTTGGGCCCAAAGAACCTGCAGGGGAGCCTCTTTATTTTATTATTTTACTGTGTCGTTTCAAGCACTTTGAATTATCCGAGGAACTGTCTTTTGTTACCCAGAGATCACGTAACAGCGCTCGTATAATATGACGGGTTTTTCCCGATTTGATAGAATACAAGAAAGGGCCTGTTCTTGGCTCGGGAGTCAGGTCCACAATACCCACATCCCCTCATGCTGCCGAGCAGAGGAATGCCGTGCCTAGACCCGCTGCGGGACTGCCTCGTTCGCTCTCTTCCTCGCTTGCTTTTTTTTTTTCTTCCCTCCAAATCTTCCAGGCTCCAAGCTTTCATGAGTTCAGACATTCCTTGTGTATTTACACAAGAAATACAGGCTCTGGGATAGCTACTTAGCATAAAAGCCAGAGAAGCCGGAGCAGAATATTCTTTCCCTTGTAAGCCTTTGCCACCTCGCTCAGATAAGTTACAGAATTCCATTATCCAAATTGTTACACATGTGTGACAGAGGTTGACCTTTTGTCATGTCAATCCTTTTTGTGTAGGCCCCAGGCTCCAGCCTAATGGCTCAAACCCTGATTTACTCACTGTAATAAGGGCAGGAGGTCAAGCAATTGTCAGGCCGTCCTCTTCTTGGAGCCTGGTTGAAGGCTGTTAACACAAAGCTTTTCAAAGTGAATTTACAACCAGCACCACTGACAGAGGCCAATCAGCGCACCATAAATGTCAGGTTAGTGAGATTGAGCAGTAAGTAAAGTAGTGACAGCCCGCTATTGGCTGGAATCAATTGGCCAAGGTTTAACTGAGAAGAGCGGTGTAGGGGTGGCGGGCCCGGGGAGGGCGCCAAGTGTGCAGCCTGGGTCTCCAGGTGGGAGCGCGGAGATGTACCTGTTGGGCGGGGGAGGGCTAGCGGGCACCGGAGGGTCTCTGCATCCCCCGGCCCCCCTCTGAAGCTTGGTAGCAGAGAAGGGTACAGCATTAGACAGGAGAGGGAGCCAAACTGTGAATGGCGTGGGGCTTCCAATACCAAGGGGACGCAGGCAGCGCCTCCCCATCAGCCAAAAGGTAATTATTGTTGTTCAAACTCCAGAACCCTAATGGGGATGTGCACAGAGGCGCAGACGCAAAGGAGCATCCTCCCCCCTCCCCCAACCTGGCTCTTCTCGGGGCCATAAGCAATGCCAAACTTTCGTGGAAGTCGCTAATGAGTGATTATGGGTCGAGGGCCTGAATATCCATGAGGTGTGGTTCCCCTCCACGGAATGTTTTTATCATTTTGTGCAATGACAGCCTGGACAACAATTCATTTAGCTCTGAAGGCATCAGCATTAAAATGGAGGAATCCATTAAAAGGCTGTATGCAAGGATTTATAAATTAGGCAATTTCCTTGATTATTGCAATCATTTACAAAATTGATTGTTCCAGTGTGGTATAGACAGATTTCAGCAACTCTCATTGACAACAAGCACATTCGTTGGTATCTATAGCTACTGGTCACTAAACCAGGTCACCGTACCTCCCCGCGCCTCCCCTGTCGTGTTTGGTCTCAAAGTCAGGCAGACTTTCAGAGAACCTTGAAAATTAGGAAGTTTTGGTTGCCTTCTGAGGAGACGCGGGTTCTTTGAAAGGTTTGTGGCCTTGTTGGGTTGAGTTCTCGTTGTGGAAGAAGGCGCTGATGATTCCGGTGTGTTTCAGATCAGCACAGATTTTGAAACGATGCCAACTGAAAAGGAGATCATTTTGGCAAATCGCAGCCGTAAATATCTGTTTGATTGAAGATCTGAAAGTCAATAATTTGTTTTATTTGTTGGTCCTTTGAGTTCTAATCATCCAACAGATATATTGCAGAGTCCCTAGATTCTAGGTCAATTAATTCTGGGAGGCATAATAAAGACATTGTTACAAGTGTGAGGTGCTCAGAATGCTGCAGATTTTCCTGTAGGAGAACACACACCACAAGTCCACTTGGTGCTTAATCACTAACCACAAACCACAGAGTTGCCTTTATTCCTGAAATATCAGAGAGGGACAAGCCAAGTGTGTCTGCAGAGCTCTGTCCCATGAAAGCTAGCCCTGCGGTTTGTGCTTAGTACACAATAACTGACTTGAGACATTTGTTTTTAATCATCATTTTGTTTTTAATCACAATTTTTCCCTTTTGGAACTCCGAAACAAAATGGGGCTTGTAAAATAATAACACTTGAGAAAATCAGTTAATGCTGCTTGGAAGACAAAGACATTTTTTAGCCCTTCCTCCTTTGAATCCATAAAGATTGGATCTCAGGGTAGCCCTTTGTTTAAAAGGGTAAACGTTGTGTGTTAGGAAGTCCTATGGCTTGGAGTTTGGGTCTTGTTGCTTCAGAAGCCAGCAGTGCTTGTTCATCTTTAATGAGTTGCAATCGTGGCTTACAGAGTCAGTAGAAGGGCAGTATTTTCATATCGGTGTCTAGATATTGTCTCCTCGTTTTTATTTATACGTTCCTTTCCACAGGTATTTCTGGTTTCTGTTAAGACTTAAAAGCCACAGGGCCAGATCTGCCCAGGGTGAACTGTGAAGCAAGCATTCACTCTTACAGATGCTTTCTACCAGGGCCCTTGTACATTTATTTAATAAACTGAAACCTACAGGATGCTGTAGATGAAATAAGGACATGGGGCTAAGCCTATTTTATTAAAATGAAGGGTGTTTTTCACTCTCCGTGATCATTTTAAATTAAAGCTGCCTCAGATAATGAAGTGTCTTCTATAGAAACATTCAGTGTAATCTAATTCAGCAGAAATTTCTTAAGTGCTTTTTAATTGGAATCAAATTAAATGTAATCAAGTCATGTTTTTAGGGTCTTGTAAAGCACAGAGACCTAAGTGTTCTTAGCACGCTTGGGAATATTAATGTTGATCACAAATTTAGTACAATGGTGCTAAATTCTCGGATGTCCATGCAGACTTCAAAATGGTAGATAATGAATGCATAAATAAATTTTTGGTTAGAAGACAATGCTCTCAGAATCTGTTTCATTTGTCCCCAAACTAATGTTGAGATTCATTTGTGATGTGTGTGTGTGTGTGTGTGTGTAATGTATATATATTCATAGATGTATGTGTATATGAAAAACATGTATCATTCCTGGGGGAGAGAATTCTGAAAAAATGTTGGACTCGTGAGAAAAGCACTTAATTTCAGTTTGTTGCAATTTAATTGCAACTTATAATTGGACCTGGATAATCTACAATGTGGAAAATCTAATAATTAAGCTTTAAATAAGGGAAATGAGATTTTCTATGAAACCTAGTTAATGCTCATCCGAAGAAATCCACAATGTATAGAAGTATACACTAGCAGTAACTGTTGTGGATGGTTTGTTTGTTTGTTTGTTTTAAAGATTTTATTTTTTTCAAAGTAATCTCTACACCCAGCAAAGGGCTCAAACCCACGACCCTGAGACCAGAAGTCACACACTCCAACAATTGAGCCATCCAGGCACAAACTCCTGCCTCTGCCTCCCGTTGACGACTTTTGTAATGGCCTTGTGAGAGATGACTATATCATATACTACGTATTTATTTCATTGAAATCACAGTTTTGGTTACATAGGCTTGCGCAATGTCTTTTATACCACAAAACAGGTTTTGGGAAGGCAGCAACCAGTGGCACCATTTTCATGGGATTTTCTGCAAATGGTTAAATTTGGCTCAGCCATGAATAGATGTTGATTTGGGGTCTCGTTCCATCCTCCCCCTCTGTATTTCTCCTGGTGGGAAATTTCATTAGCAGTCTGCAGGCCCTGCTGTATTACAGAAACACTTCTGATATTTTTGTATGTTTTTAGTGTGTGTCTTTAATATGACCAGAGGCTTTCTGGGGTCTGTAGGGAGGTTTTAGTGGTCCTCAGAGAGGAAAAAATTTCTGTTTTTCTTTTTATGCATGAAGGTGTTAACAAAAAAGGATCAGATCTGTTTGAAAGGCTTTTCTAAGCAGGAAGACTCATTAACTTACCTACTTTACATGTTAGACTTCAGGAAAACTGCTAAATTTCTTTGTGCCATTATTTCTCCTTGTGTAAAAGAAAGGCCACTGTACTGTTGTGCAAGTTAGACAGTATTTATGACTTTTGTATAACAAGAGAGATTTCCCTTTTTCAGCTGGGGTTTTAATAGTAATTTTTTAGGTCTCTATAAGTACTCTGAACGTAGTTATAAAGAATGTTGTTATTTGTCTGAAAAAACAAAAGGCTGAGCAGAGTAGACCATGACACAAGGTTTGAATGGATTTGGTTACTTACTATAAAAATAGGTTTAAATAATATTTAAATGCAAACTTATTTAGCACTGCTTACACGTAAGAAAAGACTATATATTATAGAGATCCCAGGGACCCCTGGGTGGCTCAGTCAGTTAAGCATCTGCCTTCACCTCAGGTCATGATCCTGGGTGCTGGGATGGAGCCCCCCATCCAGCTCTCTGCTCAGTGGGGAGTCTGCTTCTCCCTCTCCTTCTGTAGCTCCCCCTGCTTGTGCTCTCTCTCTCTCTCTGAGAAATAAATAAATAAAAATTTTAAAAAGAAGAGATCCCATATAACATGGATATAAAATAATCATTGGATGGCTTTAATTTTTTAAGTTTATTATTATTATTATTATTATTATTTTTTAGTAATCTCTACACCTAACATGGGTCTTGAACTCATGGACCCTGAGATCAAGAGTTGTATGCTCTTCCAAGTGAGCCAGCCAGCGGTCCCTGGGCGGCTTTAATTTTTAAAACTGCGTTTCTAATGGAGGGCAACAAGATAACTGTAACTACTGGACACATAAATAAGAGTTTCTAGGTGTGTGATTTTAGTAAGTGAAGTGATGGCTCTTCATCCTCATGACAGAGAATGGACTTGCAATACACAGTGTAAGGGGAATGGCTGAGAAACATCCAGAAAAATCACAAGGAAGGCCCCAAACCTGAAGGTCTTTTGACCATGGACCTCAAACCAGGAGCCTTTCATTAAGTGTGATACTGGATATTGAATTCTGAATAGAGCAGCCTCCCACTGCCTAGCGTCTTGTGGCTTGTCCATATATTTTAAATGACAACAAGTCCACTGTCCATGGAAACGTGTGTTCTGCTCTGTGTGTGCTAGCGGAGAATGACATAATGGTACACCATCAGATTCTGAATGTGTCAGTTCGACCATATGAAAAGCAACAATTCTAACTAACGGTGGGTATTATCTTTTTTAATAATTTTTTTGAATGTTATTTTTTTTAAAAGATTTTATTTATTTATTTGACAGAGAGAGATCACAAGTAGGCAGAGAAGCAGGCAGAGCGAGAGGGGAAGCAGGCTCCCCGCTGAGCAGAGAGCCCGATGCAGGGCTTGATCCCAAGACCCTGAGATCATGACCTGAGCCAAAGGCAGAGGCTTTAACCCACTGAACCACCCAGGTGCCCCCTAATAATTTTTTTAAGATTTTATTTATTTTTTTGACAGTGAGATCACAAGTAGGCAGAGAGGCAGGCAGAGAGAGAGGGGGAAGCAGGCTCCCTGCTGAGTAGAGAGCCCAGTTGGGGGCTCGATCCTAGGACCCTGAGATCATAACCTGAGCTGAAATCAACAGTTGGACACTTCACAGCTGAGCCATCCAGGCGCCCCCAAAATGGAGAATTCTAAGTGACTATTGGTAATTAGAACATTTTAGATGAAAAAGTCAACATAGAACCGAAACATGTCCTAAAGAACAAAAATTTAGGTTGAACTTAATATATTTTTTAAAGATTTTATTTATTTACAGAGAGAGAGAGAGAGAGCAGAAGCAGGGGTAGTGGCAGAGGGAGAGGAAGTAGCAGGCTCTGCGCTGAGCAGGGAGCCCAGTGAAGGGCTCGATCCCAATACTTTGGGATCATGACCTGAGCCAAAGGCAGCCACTTAACAGACTTAGCCACCCAGGAGCCCCCGAAATTAATATTTTAAAAAATGTTTATTTCATATTAATCATTTCTAACATGGTATTCGGAGTTACTAGTTAGATGGCATTCTAAGCAAGGGTGATACTCGAAATACTTGATAACTGGTTCAGCTCAGACTTTGCCCGGTGAACCAGGATGCCTACCACTGGATCTGTGTCCCATGGGGTTGCTTTTCAGCTCTGAATCTAGGAGAGTCAGTTGAGCATTAGGCTAACAATTCAATAAGCAATCAGGAAGAAGAATAAATCTATCCTAGATACAGGGGTTTGGTTTTATAAGTAAGAAGTTCTGCTGTTTGGTTGCACAACCGTGTGAACATACCTTACATGACTGAACGGTACACTTAAAAATAGTTAAAATGATAAATTGTGTGTATTTTACCCCAATTAAAAAATAATCTACATTTTCACCAACTTTTCTTCTAATTCTCAAACCCTGGCGTGCAGAAGAATTTCCTGGTGCACGGAGCCAAGCGAAATTCAACCTGGGCTCCTGCCGCTAAAAGATTCTGGTTTGATCACCCAGCACTGGGATGCACCAGTCTGTTTTCTTAACATGTGTCTCATGCAGTCCTCGAACTGCACTTTAAGAAAACGGAGAATTCCGGGGCGCCTGGGTGGCTCAGTGGGTTGAGCCTTTGTCTTCCGCTCAGATCATGGTCTCAGGGTCCTGGGATCAAGTCCCACATCGGGCTCTCTGCTCAGCAGGGAGCCTGCTTCCTCCTCTCTCTGCCTGCCTCTCTGCCTACTTGTGATCTCTGTCTGTCAAATAAATAAAATCTTAAAAAAAAAAAAAAAAGAAAGAAAACGGAGAATTCCAGACTCCCTCTGGAGACACCCGGCCTCTCCCCTGCTTCGGTTCTGCCCCGATCTAGTCTCTTCCGTTCCTGTGTTCATCCTAGCCTTCCTCTCATTCCTCCTGCACCTTGGCTAATGTTCGGGTATTTCCCATCTCCTCCCTGACCACCCCCTCCAGACAGATGGATGGATAGACAGACAGACAGAGATACATAGAAATATTGGTAGGGCTAACAGATAGCAGGGTATCCTCCCATGACTTTCATCTTTGCTATATTTTGGAGGTCTACCTGGCCAGGTGTCAGAAAGCGGCCAGAAAGGCAGAAAGCTTTAGGCTATGTGTAACCTGCAGCATGTCCTCAGCCCCTAGGTAATCAAGGTGTGTTCAGAAGGGGGTGGCCTTCTGGACAACATTTGGGGACGTTCACAGGGCCTGAGCCTCCAGCTCCGTCTGGGTCTGAGCTATGTGGCTGCCAACAGACCCCTTAAGTCCTTCATCTCTTACCACGCAAGACTCCCCTCTCCGTGTCACCTCCCAGCCCCTTCTGTGCAGCCTGCTGCAGTGGAGAGAGGCCATAGGCGCCTTGCCTGCCATTTGCTGTGAGCAGTCGGTAAACTTTCCATATGCCAACCCGATATGCACATTTGTTGATCTTTTCCGGTCTTTATCCTCGAGTTCCCAGTTTCTGGCTATTGACGGAGGTAGTCTGCAGGGTTGCAGCCTGGTTCTGGGGCTCCCCTTCTCACACCCAGCTCACCTCTTCTTACTGCTTCAGTTGCTTTCTTGGACGGATGGCTCCCATATTCCAGCATCCACACCGATCTTTCTGAAGGCCCGGATTTTCAGTTGTCTTCGAGTCATCTCTGTGTGGAGATGTTGCAAAGCAAATTCATTACCTGCCCCTGCCCCACATCTCCTCCTCCCCCCTGTAGGTGGCTCTTTATCCTTAACTTACAGGACTCTCAGAGTCCTTTTTGGCCCGTGAGCCCAGCATTTTAGAGTTACTCTAATGGTTTTTAAAAATACTTGGATTCCTGGAAACTAACAGAGTATCTCAACACACAAAAGGTACTTGTTCAACTTTGTCGACCGATGAAGAAACTTTGCAGATGAAGGCAAAAGAAGTTAAATCACTTGCCCGAGCTTGTACGTAGTGAAGGTAGGATTTCCACAGAGTGTGGGCCGTAGAGTCCTTGCTCTAAACCAGTCCATTCTGTACTACTTACCCCTTTCTGCTCTCACCCCTGGGACTTGAGTGTCTGCCTCCAAGTTCTCCCTATGGCTGGCCTAGCCTCTGGGCCTGAATGTGAGCTTTCCCTCCTTGGTAGGCACTGCTTGGGTATCTCAGGTACAGCCCAACCATAGCTTCATAGAGACCTGGTACCTTGTCCCTTTACATGACTAGCCCACCTTGTGTTCTAAGACCATGGGCGCCATGTTTATCATGCTAGAGAATTCAGACTTGCCAGCATTCAGAGAAATCCATTTATCAAGAGCCTACATACATTGGGTGTTGTGCAGGTCATAGAGATGGGCACGACCAACTCTGCCCTCAAGGATCATAGAATGGTAGGGCCATGAGTAATTCCACTTGGAACAGGTGCAGAAAGTGCTATTTCAGTGCACAAAGGTGACTTCCTGCTGGGAAGATGGGGGCGGGGAGGAGGTATTTGACTCAGGGACATAAATGATGAATGCTTAGGGAGTTGGGGATTGGGAGGGAGGTGCTCCTGGGGGAGGCTCAGCCCCCATCAATGGACCCACAGTCTTTCTAGTCCCAGCTCTGTTGCCTCTGTCTGTCCTCTCAGTGAACAGCTTGCTGTTCTTTGGTCTATCAAAGTCTTGCTAGTTTCCAACTGTGATGTTGCCTGAGCAGCTTTTGTACCCAGACGGTTCACCCTTTTCACTCTGGTCAGGCTACACCTTTGACCTTGTTAAGAGCCACAACTCGCAAGAATGCATTTTCGGCTCATCTTGGGCCTCCACCACTCTGTCCACGTTCTTTTGTCCTCAGCTATCCCCCTGATGCTTGTTGAAGTTGTGGTTTATTCCTGATGTTATGGGGGTAGCCTCCGTTGGTAAGCTCATATTTGGGACATCTACTAAAACATAACTGGCCATTTACCCGTAATTCAACTCTGACCGGGTGTCCTGTATTTTTATTTGCTTAATTTGGCAATCCTATTAAGAGGCTAATGGAGAAGGGACCACACAGAACAAGGGATGACCCCTTAGACTGTCAGGAAGGCCAGTGTGCTGGAAACCAAGGGGATTTAGAGAGGCATGGTGGGAGATAACATCAGAGGGACTCTGGGAAAGACCGTGCATTTTATTGTGGGTGAAGCTGATCTTGAGCCAGAAGTCTCCTGACCCAACTTACATTATAAAAGGGTCACTCTGGGTGCTACGTGGAGAAGTCCATGAAGGGGCAGGGCTGGTTGCTCATAGCAGGAACTCACAGGATGGGGTAGACTGGAAGTTACAAAAACATACCGTCATTTCAGTCCGAAGGCGTCCTCGAGCTCCCCTGGGATGTGTGGGAAGGTAGCTTTGACTAGAGGAAGGCTACGACATTCCTGGTTCCGTACACCTCTGTGACTTGGATCTGTTCATCACACGTGACTGACATTGGGACAGGTGTGGGTACAGTCACAGGTGCCTCACTTCCTGTCCCCCCTCTGCCAGCAGTGGGACCCATCTTCACCTTTGCCTCTCCCGTTGGCGTGGCAATGAGGCCCTAGTATGGTGAGGGTCGTAAAGATGGCACCTCTCCTAAACACATTGGGTTCTGCCAACCACGAGGCCGTTCTCTGGTTGAGGCGTAGCCAGGAATCCTCTCCCACAGAGAGGATGCCTCCTCTGATTGACCTCAGTCTCCTGCCCAGACTCTCGTTTATCTCCTCCGCTCACAGGGAAGCAGCTATCCCCAGGCATGGGTCCACATGGACATACATCCTCAAGCTCACTCCTGCCCTCTTGCACTTTTTTTTTTTCCTTCCCACAGTGCTTCTTGTGAAGTCTTTATTTGTCTGATTACAGTGGATAAATGGGTGGGAATCTGGAAAATGCAGAAACGTGTTTTTTTTAAAGATTCTATTTATTTGACAGACAGAGATCACAAGTAGGCAGAGAGGCAGGCAGAGAGAGAGGAGGAAGCAGGCTCCCTGCTGAGCAGAGAGCCCGATGCGGGGCTCGATCCCAGGACCCTGGGATCATGACCTGAGCTGAAGGCAGAGGCTTAACCCACTGAGCCACCCAGGCACCCCTCAGAAACGTGTTTTTGGAAAATAAGGGAAACATGAGCTGTGCCATCACTTTGGTGTCCTCCTTACGCAGTTAGGGGTTTTTTTTGTAATATATAGAGAACAACACGCTCTTTGCTCTTAGCATAAAATCGTGATTGAAAATTCACTGAGTCTTCAGGCAGTGAGTTTTAGGGCCGTCTCCCCTGATGACGGTAGAATCCAGTGGGTGAGCATTTGCTATTGATCTTTCCTCCCTCTCTGCCTCCATCCCTCTTTTCTGTCCTTCCTCCCTCTCTCCTGACTTTGAAGATATTACGAATCATTTGCTCTCCCGACTGCCTCAGATCAAGCTTGCCAAAGTACCTGCAGGAAACACACACACACACACACACACACACACACACACACACACACACACACACACACAGAAACTACATATAAACCAGAAGAATTCTCAAAACGACAGCAAATACTTCTCCATCACTTTGCTAATTTCAAAGAGATTTCATAATAGGCTTGCTGATTGTCTAGCTGTGGCCTCTGAGCGAGCACAGGGAGCCCTCTGTCCCTCCTGGTGCTGGTGAGCTGGGGAAGCTCAATCCACGAGGCCAGGCCGAGCTGGCTCTTCTGACCTGTACGCTCCAGGGGAGGTTTCCATCTGTCCAAATGTGAGGCTGGAACTAAACGCCTCCACACAGTGATGAAATCCCTAACAAATGTAGTGACAACACTGAACATAAGGCCTTAATTTTTTTCAAATTGCTTGCATTTACAGTTAATTCAATTTGAATGATAAGTCACCTCTATGCGCATGACTCACACACTTATGATTAGGAGCTTTGTTTTCTAGAGTACCGGAGACGTCCTCGTTTTGCAAACCACGCATGGCTATGGTAATAAATAGCCACCGGTTTCCAGCTGGGAGACGCAGTTTCGTATCTTTAGGCATAGTGCATTCTGGGTCCAGAGTCACACAAGAAAGCAGAAATCTCTCTCTCTCTCTCTCTCTTTTAAGATTTTATTAATTTAGGGGCACCTGGGTGGCTCAGTGGGTTAAAGCCTCTGCCTTCGGCTCAGGTCATGATCCCAGGGTCCTGGGATCGAGCCCCGCATCGGGCTCTCTGCTCAGCAGGGAGCCTGCTTCCCTTCCTCTCTCTCTGGCTGCCTCTCTGCCTATCTGTGATCTTTGTCTGTCAAATAAATAAATAAAATCTTTTAAAAAATTATTAATTTTTAATTATTTAATTATTTAATTATTAAAAATAAATTAATTTATTTGGCAGACAGAGATCACAAGTAGGTGGAGAGGCAGCCAGAGAGAGAGAGAGAAGGAAGCAGGCTCCCCGCTGAGCAGAGAGCCCTATGTGGGGCTTGATCCCAGGACAAGGGATCTCTTTTAAAGGCATATTTGAATCCCTGTCCACGGTGGCAGTTGGAGAGGATAAATATGTGAGCCAAACTTCCTTACGTAGCAAAGTGAAAAACAGTGTTTTTTTTGGTTTGGTTTGGTTTTGTCTTCTGTTCCAGGGCATTTTGCTTCACATCAGCTGAAACACCTTTCCCAAGTCCAAACCTTTGGGGACCTAGAGGGGGAGATAGACGAGGCCTTGCAGATTGTGACAGAAAGGAGGAAATGATTTCAAAAGCAAATCACTTCCATGCTGTAGAAAAAGACGGGAGAGAAATAGTAAGGAAATGTCCAGAAAACAACCATATAAATAGATGATTGCTGAAATATTTGGATAATTTTGAGAATAAATGCAGGCTAACATTTTTGGACAGTGAAATCAGCTTTTCATAATAGCTCTGTCTCCCAGCCCGTAATTTCCTTGTTCTCCCTAATTTACTTCACTTCTCTGTAGCTGGCAAATTCCTGCGTTCCATACCTCAAATAAACCGGCTTTCCAGCTACCAAGCTCTGTTGTGAGACTCTTGCCTCCTCGCTCCCTGCTTTGATGCACAAGTTGCAGAGCCCTGGAGGAGCTTTGGGCTTTCTGATGACTATCTGCCCACCGGCTCCAACATTTCATTGACTTTTCGACCCAGCTTCAGAATAACTCCCAAATTATGCAACCTTGGGCTCCTGGTGAGGGCAGGGAGGACTGGGAGAGGGCAGTGAATATGCCTAGGCGGTCGCTGCTAGGGGCTTATGGCACAGCTGGTCATTGCCAAGGTTGGACTGCCCTGGAAGGCAGTGGGTCATTCAAGGTACCTTTGGGTTTTGGCATTTTGTTTTTTTCCTGGCCAAGGGAGAGGAGTAGTGGTGACTGACTTCTGCTTCTGAAAACACTGTTCGGTGGCCCAGCATGATGGAAATTTTCATGCTCTTGACTTTGGATTATAGCAAGTTGGTGTCTGGGAAGTTTAAAATGGGCAGTTTAGGGACACATGAGAAAGGACGAGATCACCAGGAGAAGATGAGGTGGGTTATGTTTTGCTGTCCCATCCCCGTTCTTGTTGGGCCGGAGTCTTGTTGGACCGATTTTTCTGCTGCTGTAAGATGGCTAGTGATGGATGTTCTGTTTTAAATCTTGCTGAAGTTGCTAGAGCCAGGAGAGCGTGTCGCACGGGGTTTAGTGTGAAGCCCAAGTGTTGCTTTGCATTGAGAACTGCACTGGAAATTGTGGAGACGTGTTCCGTGTTAATAAGGCCATCGCAATTCCGGAAGGCTAAGGAGAGCCATTCATCGAGTCATGTATTTGATAAGCTTTCCCTATGTGGTAGGCACTGCACAGGGTCAATGGAGGATGGTGTTTGAAAGACGTAATTCATGGGGCGCTTGGGTGGCTCAGTCAGTGGAGTGCCTGACTCGTGGTCTCAGCTCAGGTCTTGAATCTCAGGGTTGTGAGTTCAGGCCCCATGTTGGGCTCCCTGCTGGGCCCCTGTTGGAGACTACTTTAAAAAAAGAAACAAAGACATAGTTTGTGCCTGGAAGGAGCTTCCAGCCTATGAGGGAGACATCAAATACTGGAGAAAGGTACTGAAGTGAAATATACAAGTCAGAATGAGTATAAGTGGGCACGTGATCGAGTCCATCCGGAGGGAGAACCGAGGGCTCGTTGGAGGGCAGAGGCCCCTGCAGGCACTTTTGCTGGAAGGTTTTTCAGGGATGGGTGTGTGCGGAAGACTAACCAAGAAGAGAGACAAAAGGTAAGATGGGAAGAAGAGCAAGTGCAGAAGCCCAGAGGAGGAGGGAAGAAGCTGTTAAGTGAAATACGTCAAGCAGAGGAAGACAATTATCATATGGTTTCACTCATACGTGGAGCATAAGGAATAGCACTGAGGACCACAGGGGAAGGGAGGGAAAACTGATTGGGAAGAAATCCAAGAGGGAGACAAGCCACGAGAGAATCTGGACTCCAGGAAACAAACTGAGGGTTACAGAAGGGGGATGGGGTGAGTGGGTGATGGGTATTGGGGAGGACATGTGTTGTGACGAGCACTGGGAGTTACACGCAACTAAGGAATCATCGAACGCTACATCAGAAACTAATGATGTACTATATGCTGGCTAAGTGAACAAATAAAAAAATACATAAAAATAAAATAAAATTTAAAAAAGCTGTTTTTGTCTCAAAGGCCGACTTGGTCCGTGGGTCTCTCTCTGAGAGGTGGTGAGGTCAGGCTGTGGACGGAGGAAGGCCCATCAGCAGGCTTCCTGAAACCTGGTTAGAGAGTTGAGGTTGCTGGGGAGGGGGTCGTGTGGAGGAAGCCACGACACGCTTTCTGGGAGAGGGACTTGAGGCAGGCAGGTGGCAGGTGAACGGGACATGGGTTTGCCTGGACAGGTCATGTCTTGACGGGCTCAGCTATAGGTGATGGAAATCTCACAGACATCTGAGATCGCCCCTCCAATCAGACTGAGCAAGACCACGGTAACGGGAGGGCCACCCCCGGATGGCAGAGGGTTTCCATGACAGAGACAAGGGCAGCCTTACACGTGAGCTGCCAGTCATGGCCCGCAGTACCCACTTACATTTGGTATGAAACTGCGTCTAATGCACATTTTTGAGTGAGTCACGATCCTCGGAGGGAAGACCCACAATGAGATTTAAACAACTGAAGGGACGAGAACAAAATGGGTGGTAAAAGTTAGGCATTGAGAGGGCTAGGACCTGGGCAAGGCGATGATCATCCCCGAGAAGACGGAGAAAGAGTTGAGGGGGTGGGGAGGACCCAGTGATCCAGGGAGGGAAGTAAGGGTAAAGGTGCCCAGTATTCGTGGGGTCGGCCATCCAGCCACCCTCTGGGCCACCGGGCTGTTTCCTCAGCTGCAACCTTTCCACTCCTGTTCCAGGGACCAGAAGCTTCCCTGGGGATGCCTGGCCCTGCCCCCTCCCCTCCCTTGGAATTAGAGGAATGCATCTGTTTTGGGGCTGGAGATTAGAGTTTCTCGTGCTGGGGGTTACAAGGAAAGCTGTCTTTTTGGGTGGCCTCCTAAGACAGGCTTCAGACCCCAAGCCGATACTTCAAAACTTCCTTCTCTGATAATCTATAATATTCTGTTTTTAGAACTACACTGTCAGGGGTGTCAGAGAGACCCTTCTCAGATGATTCATCCATTTAAGACTAGCAGTAATATCTCTTGTTTGGAAATTAAGCAACAGAAAGGAATTCAAGGGGGCAAGCTAAATAAGGACATTTTAAATGAAAATGTATCTGTGGTTATACTACCAAGTTAAGTCAGAGTGGTTTTATTCCAGAGTTTATGCAAGGTTAAAAGATTATATTTTAATAGCTGTTTCCATTTCCTTTTTTTTTTTTTTTTAATTTGAAAAGCTTAAGTTGAGTCAAAAATTATTTTTAAAGGCCCATCCCTTACCATGTCGATACCCATTCGGTGTCTTGTAAAGAGTTTTCAGTTAGTTTTGAATATCTTCCATTTTATTAGAGGACTTCGTTTCTTCTGACTTCACCTTGTTCCAGAACAAGATGGATACGTGTTTCAGAAGAAACGGGGAAATTCTAAATAGAAACAAATGTGCATGATTTAAAAATACTCTAGAAACATTTTGATGCTGGGATGTGTTCTGTGCATACGGTATTGTCTTGGCCTGGTTACTTAATGAAAACCTCTAGGAGTTCTGTTGTTGGTTTGTGTGTAGAATGGATACGTTGTTGCCATGATGTGATGTTTCGCTCCATCATCTGGAGCCCGTGTGACACAGCCGTAGAGAGAGATGTGTAGTCTCAGTCTGAGATTTCGTTCTGTGAGCTCGAGCTGACAAGTTGCACAATGCTGGATTTCTTTCTTCATTGGTTGTTTTTTTTTTCTTTGTTTGGTCTTATTTAACAAGTAATTGGTGCTTATTATAAGAAACGGAGAAAATACAGACATTTTAAATTCTCATAATCCACTCCTTAGAGACAAACTAAAATTTTACATGTATTTTTTTTCTAGAAAAGTAGATATCCATTCATAGTTGTGTATTCTGCCAAAACCTTTTTTTATTTAAAATTATTAGCTTAACATTCCTCACTATAATTACTAGTTTCTGTAATCATCCTCTGTGACATATTGTCCATTAAATGAACATTTGCTTAACCGTTTCCTTATCATTAGACACTTAGCATTTATGTTGCTTACTGTTTTTCACTATTTTAATGAACATATTTAGAAATGGTCCTTTATCTGTTGGAGCCATGATTTGGACTTCTGTCTCCTAGGAATTATTTTTCTCTTTTAGGAGTTGTAATAATAATGAATAAGGTAATATATGACAGATAAATGCTTATCAAATATGGGTCCTATTTTTAACTTAGTAGGGCTGTCTTTAGTATGTGAAGCTGATGTTTATAAACATTAACTCTGTGATGTTTCACAAATGGTAATTCCAAAAATGTGAAATTTCTTACTGCACGCAAGAGCAGGGTCCTGAAAAATGGTTTTAGGTCCCATGTTGCAAACTGAATGTCCTTAATCCACGAAGGTGTGATGTCCAGGTCACTGGACTGCTTTTTTCCCCTAAATTTTTATAGAATTTTAAATGTAAGCAGTAGAGAAAAGTAAGTATAGAGAAAGAGTATATTACTTTTTCTTGTATCCAGGATGCATTTCAAATAATTTTCTTAACATTTTTGTTTTTTCTGTTCTCTCACATTCCTTTGAAAAGAATTTTGTCACTTTTTGTTGTTGTTGAAGTATTTTAAAGTCAATCCCAGATACTACAACAGTTAATCATCTATCTCTAAAAGATACGGATTAAAAAAATACCATATAGGGGCGCCTGGGTGGCTCAGTTGGTTAAGCGACTGCCTTCAGCTCAGGTCATGATCCCAGAATCCTGGGATCGAGTCCCACATCGGGCTCCCTGCTCCTTGGAGAGTCTGCTTCTCCCTCTGACTTTCTCCCCTCTCATGCTCTCTCTCTCAAATAAATAAATAAAATCTTTTAAAAAAAATACCATATAACCACAATATCATCATACTCAGCAGTGTTAACAAATTTGTTAATATCATCTAATTTCCGTATTCCATCATTTCCCACCCCCCACCACATCTGTCTTACAGTTGGTTTGTTTGAATAATAAGCAAAACAAGATCGTCACATTGCATTTTGTTAAAGTGTGTCTTAAGTCTCTTTTCATCTCTAACCGTTCAGTAGTTGGGGACCTTTTTTTTTTTTTTACCTCCTGAATGAGAATTCTTGAGTCTCACTTCTTAGCTAAGAAATCAGAATCAGCTATGAAGTGTGTAAACCTGGCGATTCACAGACCTGTACCCCTGGGGCTAATAATACATTATATGTTTATTAAAAAAATTTAAAAAGTAATAAAAAAAAGAAATTAGAATCATCAGGAATGTGGTCTGATGGTCTGCATTTTATAAAAGCTCTAGTGGTGGGGCGCCTGGGTGGCTCAGTGGGTTAAAGCTTCTGCCTTCCGCTCAGGTCATGATCCCAGGGTCCTGGAATTGAGCCCCACATCGGGCTCTCTGCTCAGCGGGGAGCCTGCTTCCCTCTCTCTCTCTGCCTACCTCTGCCTACTTGTGATCTCTGTCTGTCAAATAAATAAATTAAGAAAAAATAAAATAAAAGCTCTAGT
Source organism: Meles meles (assembly GCF_922984935.1). Taxonomy (NCBI): domain Eukaryota; kingdom Metazoa; phylum Chordata; class Mammalia; order Carnivora; family Mustelidae; genus Meles; species Meles meles. Next base: position 44,928,825 of record NC_060068.1, read on the forward strand.
GGTGATTCTGATGGACAAAGAGCTTTGAGAACCTCTGCACAAGGGAACACACTTTAAGACACTTTAGGAATGAATATTTTAGTAGAGAAGTAAACTTTTGCAGAGGTAAGTAATCACCCTCCCTATTTCTTAGTTTATTTATTTTATAGACATGAACCCTTTCTTTGATGGATTTCCCCCAAATGGGACTCACCTGTATAGATGATGGTTGAGATATCTTGTGGCTTTTTTTCTACATTTGCTTCTTTTTCTCCTGGTGATATTCCTTGCAGTGGGTGTTTCCACTGCTGTCTGTGGGGAAGTCCATGATAAATTGCTTAGTCTGTTTGCATCATATCTGTGGTTACCTCTCTTCCCTTGGCAAGAAATCTTAGAACTGAAAATATGTAGGGAAGTAGAAAGAAAGGAAAATTACCTACAGTCTTTGTGCTCTGCTACTATCAGTATTTCCATTGTGTTTCATTCTTATTTTTTCCTATGACAATAAAAAACATGCAGCGCCTGGGTGGCTCAGCCGGTTAAGCATCTCACTCTTGATTTCAACTCAGGTCATGATCTCAGGGTCATGAGATCGAGCCCGTGTCAGGCTTCATGCTGGGCATGGAGCCTGCTTGAGATTCTCTCTTTCCTTTTCCCTCTGCCCCTCCCCCTACAAAAAAATTTAAAAATTAAAACATTTTTTTTTAAAAAGCCTAAAGTCTTACTTTGAAAATTTTTGTAACTTTCATACATAATACATTGTAAATGTTTTTTCAGTGACTGAATATTCTTTCCTGTATGTTTAATGGCTGCCTAGTATTCCAGCATATGGGTGTGGTTAAATTTTGGATATTTGTCTTGCTTAAATTTTTTCTCTTGTATGTTTAACACTCTTTTAGAATCCATATGGTGTGGGTTTTTTTTTTTGTTTGTTTTTTTGTTTTGTTTTCCTTTTGGCACATCTGTGATTGTATTCCTGATTTAAATTTATATTTTTCTAAGTTAAAATGTTGATGCATTTTAACAACTTTTAATTTTGTACAATTTGCCTTCGAACAGGTTCAGTCAGTTTACGTTCATCTGAGTGGATGAGGGGGTATTTATTTCCCTGATTTCTTGTCTACACTGTGCTCCTTCTCAGTGTGCAATCTTCGTGTGTCCTTCCCGCTTTCATATTAGTGGTTTTTAATATAGGCCTTCGGTGCTGTTTTCTGAGGCACGTCTTTCTGATGATGCATTTTGGCCCTTTTGACCATTTGAGTGTTAGGAAAACACACTTTGGAAGTCTGGTAAACCACCCGTGGTCTGTTCAAATGACCTCAGATCTCATTACAGAGAATAAAAGATGATCAGAACCACTCCATGCAGCTGGCTAGTAAGTTTTTTTTTTTTTCCCATCGACTTTGAACATTTTAGATACTGCATTATTGGCAGAGAAAACGGAACGTGCAGGTTCTACAGGTGGCTGCATTTCGTGGGTCCAAAATCAACAATTCTGTCCATTACCGTCAGGATCCTTGGGAGCCAAGATTTTAGCAAAAAATATTTTACAGTTGGTTGCATTATTTTCATTTTTGCTGCCCTTTGTTGTCTTCCTACAGTCACACTGCTGCTGTAGTGAGTAGCTGATCTCTCCCTCCTCGCGTGCAAACTCTGATACCCCTCTGATAAAGTTTGAACCTTTAGCCCTGTTTAATACAGACCCTTAGATGTGCCTCCTGATTTCTTGTCTCATTTTCCTGGCTACCTCCAGTTCAGTGTCTTGTCCGAGATGGGAGCTCTGTGGGCTCTCATTACAGGGTGATTTAAAAAAAAAAAAAAAAAAAAAGAGTAACGTAGAGTAGAAAGGGACAGACAGCCAAAGTTTGGGTGGGGAAATTTGAATATTCGAATATTTTGAAAAATGAAAGAAATCCATGGTTTTGTGTGGATGATAGCCCCTACACAAAGCTCGCCAGAGTGGAAAGGGCAAAGTCAGGAAAGACAGGATGGCTGGCACGTTTCAACCTGGCCCACGGTGAGCCAGCTGTGGAGACCGCCCTGCCTCGCTGGGCAGCTGCTCCTTCTGGATGGAAGGCAAGTCTTGGGTGTATGTCTCTGCTTTGTGCTGCTATCATCCCAGCAGCCACACCAGAATGCTCCACATTTGTGACTGTTTATGCAATACAACAGGAAAAGCCAATCTGGTGGTTTTCTAAATAATTATTTCAGGGTAGATGGCCAGCAGGATAATTCAGACGCCAATGGAAATGATTATTATCTTCAATGGTCCACTTGAGGCACTCACATTGGTAGAACGAACATTGCCAAGTTGCAGTTTACTTTTGTGCTGTTTAGACACACTTCATATGCTGCTTTGTTTAAAAGACCTCAAAGTATTTTTATGGAAGTATTTACAGGAAGTTTGGTTCTCAAGGGCTCAGGCAAAAATATCATGACCTCATTGGTAAATGTATTTATCCACATCTGCTTTTTAAGACAATAGCCTGACTTTGACTTTGGCATTAAGGGAATGGCTCAGGTCTTTCACAGATACAGTGCCTATTTCAGAAACTTTGCTGTTTTTGGCAATCCCACTGCCTTGATTTAGGTGGGACAGGGATCAGGGATTAAAATGGCTCTACCCAGGAGGAAAGGAGACAAGTTTGACAGCAATGAAAGCCAAGACATTGCTGCATCCAGAATATTTATGGTTAAGACCAGAGAAGTCTGGAAAGTTAGACAACTCTGTCATTTATTAATTTATCGGCCTGTGCAACATGTTTTACTTTAGAAGACGATCTATGACCTCTGAAAGGATATGTCTTCAAGCTCAGGGTTTTTTTTTTTCCTTCTTATAAAATAAGGATATTCTGCATATAGGTTTCTAAAACAGGAAGGTAAAGGAAAAAGAGAATTGTGCTTTTGCATCCAGATCTATGGGGAAAAAATGTACTTTTCCTCCATATCCACATTTTGTGTATCCCAAAGGTTTGATGACGGAACCCCAACATTACAAATATTTTCCCGCAGACAGAATGATGGGTGACTTGTAAAACATTTTTTTAAACCTTATGTTTCATTTTCCTGAATACTCTTCCAGTCCCCTTCCCAGTCCATGTAACTACACACACACACATGCACGTGCACCCAGAAACCCTTCATCCCTGGGTGCCTTTTGCACGGCTCGCGAAGCTGGGGTTGCCGTACATTTTAGATCTGGTGACTCACGCTCTGTTTGTTTTGATGCCTCATTTACATTGTGGTATCATAAATCACTCCATTTTTTAATCATCTGAGCAGTGAACACCCCAAAGCATTAAAGTTAAACAATGTTAATGGGGATTTACTTTGGATGCCATTGTTTTAATGTGACAAATGGCCGTGCATCATGCCGCGTAGCACGGTTTATTTATGCAGACATAATTAGGTCTTTGAAATGAAATATATAGTGAGCCATTTGCCAGAAAATCAAAGCCTACTTGATATGGTCCCTCCTGCGATCTTCCTTCTCCCATGGGCTTCAAGGGTCTCGAGCAAAATGATAAGTAGATGAATACTCTTGGTTGGGAGAAACTGTACTTTGGCTCAGGAGAGAAATCACCTGGTCTTCACACAACGGAACACTTCTTCCTCCCTATCTTTGGCTTTTTTTGGTGACTTCCAGTGGGAGAGACTCAAAAGTTGGAAAAAAAAAATCTTTTTGGTGTCAGGTGTCTAAAAAGAGAGGCATTTTCCAAGAGTGGTCTCATGGAAGAGAAGGGGAGTGTTGGGCTCTGGAGGACACAGAGCTGCACCCCACAGGTTCTAGAAAGAAACTGCGGGAGGCACGTCCTCAGAGATCTTGAACAGCACGCGTGTGCTCATTTTCAGGTCTCTGTCAAGGTTCCAAGGATCCTTGGCCCCATGACTGTACCTTTATTCTGCTGTGCTTCTGTGTGGGTGACGGGGGATAGGAGAAGCAGGAACACATTCAGGGCTGGGTAGGTATTCCTTTATGTTCCTAGTTACTTACACTTTACAAGCCCACAAGTAGGGACAGAGTTGGCCCAGCAGACATGTCCTGGAAGTAGGAAGCCAGCCCGCAGGGTCTTCTCCCCAGCTCATGTCCGTGTCTCCCTCTTGTTCACGGTAACTAGGGCTCATCTTCCTCGGCCTATGAGGCTCTTGGTAGAAAGAAGGACCATGATTCCATGTTACATCACATTGGTAGTAATTACCTAATTTCTTGCTTGGCGTGGATTGTCAGGGACGTGGGTGATGGCTTCAAAGTCTGAAAGCAGAGAGTTGCTGATCCTAATTGATGGTGAATTTTCTGGTGAATGTTTGAATGTAGTATCTCTCTAGTAGCGGAGGGGTGAGAACCATTGTTCTTTGGGAGGAGCATTATTTCAAGGTTTAGCTTATTAGTGATGGAAATGGCCTCATGTCAGCTTCCAGAATTTGGCAGCGAATTTTACCAAAAAGCTCGACTCCCCAAATGTCAGCCACTGCCAGGGTCTCAGATTCCATTTTCACTAAGTTTTGGCTGCTTGGGCAGAATGTCTTCTCCAGCGACAAATGATATATGTTCTTACATGTTGGTAGAATGTAAGACATAACAGTAACGATGGGAGAATATTCCTTGCCAATAATAAGAATTTCCAGAGCTTTTATACCTGTCCATACCTTGGGTTCCAAGAAAGAGATTTTTCTGCCACACCCCTGATTCTAGCTAATAAGCCAGTCGTGTTTTATAATGTGGCACAAAGTGTCATAAGGAAAGTCAATGAATGTTGATCTTTTTTGTTGTTTTGGGACAGATGACTAAGTGGTCACTTTAGGTGAAAAGCCAGACCCTCAAATTTAGGGAAAGACCCCACCCCACCCTCAACACTTGCCGTCTCTTGCTCCTAGTTACTGAAATCCCAGAGAAAATCTGGCAGTTGAGGTGGAAGAAAAAAAAAATCAAGAGGTTGGGCAAAGTTCCCATTTGTAAGCCTTGAAACTGTAAATTGGAGGGGAAGAGATCTGTGTCTCTCTCGATCCTCATAAAAAGATAGTGTGTGAGGCCTCACTTAAAGAAGAAAATGGAGAAGTGACTTTTTGGAATTAAAAAACTGAAACGTTGTTAGTTACGAGACTTGACCCTTTTAAAGATGTGTTAACTTCTAAATCTATGCCTGGGGAAAAAAAAAAAATCTGCGAATGAAAATAAAGGCCAGGATTTTGTTCCTAAAACAGAACTTGTAAAGAAATGATTTTCTAAGGGATTTCTCTGATAATATGTGAGGATGAAGCCATTTAGCATCACGTGGAAGCCAGGACTTGGCGTATGGATTATATTATCAAAACAGCGTCCCAGGATTGAGATTCTAGATGACACCTTGCATTGTAAACAAGCAGGACACCAACTGAGGATGTTAAAAAAGGCTGTCCTGGGTCATCCATGCATCTGGTTACACAAAGAGTGAGTCTTCCTGTGAGGGGAGCTCCATGAGCTGGCACAATGAACAAGGCCTTAGCAGTCATACAGCTTGACGCAAACCCTGACTCTTAGTCGTGTGACTTGAGACAAGTCACTATTAACTTAGTTTCACTTTTTTCATTTGTAAAATGAGGACCGCCGATCTCCTCTCTGATGAGGATTTAATGAAACTAAAGTTGTAGGAATTTCGCAGCATGTTGTTTGTTACATAGTAGGTTCTCTGTAAATGTTTCCTTTTCTTTATTGCTTTAAAAAAATCTAGAGTATGAAGTTCTGTTCTGTGTAGGATCTAAGCCAGAGAGAATCAGAAAATCCAGTGTTTCCCACTAAGCAGTTCCTATTTATAAAACAGTACCTGAATATTCCAACTGCCTGCCGACCTGTGTGTCTTCCCTCCTTCCTTTCCTCTCCCTTTCTCTCTCTCCTTCCTTCCTTCCCTTCCTCCCTCCTTCCCTCCCTCCTCCTCTCTTCTCTCTTTAGTTGTTTCTCAATACCAGTTAGCCCTGGCATATGTTTCGAGGTATCAGGAAATCCTCAAGCCTGGGGAATAATTTTCTCATACACGGCGTGGTCTTGTATGTTTTTGGATTAGAATCAGACCCACAGGATCTCTTTTTGTAATGGCTTTATTTCAGTTCTTTCATTTATTTTGGGATATTTTTTAAACAATAAAATCCATGTATTCCATTCATGTGTCTATAGCATTAAGAGATTAAAAATTACACTTGAGGGCGCCTGGGTGGCTCAGTGGGTTAAAGCCTCTGCCTTCGGCTTGGGTCATGATTTCAGGGTCCTGGGATCGAGCCCTGCATCGGGCTCTCTGCTCAGCCGGGAGCCCGCTTCCTCCTCTCTCTCTCTGCCTGCCTTTCTGCCTGCTTGTGATCTTTGTCTGTCAAATAAATAAATAAATGAATAAAAAAAATAAAAATTATACTTGAGCCAGATGACAGTCAATAAACAGTTATTAATTCTTTCAAGAAATGGTCCGAGAGGTTGATGCAGCTGTAGTCCCTCCGTATTTATTCTTGCTAGCATGCAGTATTTCCTGCTACTCTAGTAGTTCGTTGTGTTAAAAATGATCCTTAGTAATGTTAACAACGTTCACCATGTGCTGGGCATTGTTCTGTGAGCTTTGCACACCTTACCCATCTTAATCCTTGAATCCTGCCTCTGACGGTGGTTTGATTATTCCCATTTTCTACGTCCAACACTGAGTCCTGGAGAGTCCGTACCTGTCAGGACGCCAGGATGCATTTTAGTGATAAATCGGAATATCTGTCCTTCTCAGGAGACCAAAGCCAAGCAACTTGAGGTCACAGGTCAGATCCGACTCAAACGCATTTCCTCACGTTGAGACAAATACTTGCTGAATAAACAGTGACGATGACAGTGATTTCCAGACATCGCGTGTTTATTACGCGCCTGGGACGGCGGCGGATGATTTGCATTCAGAATGATGGAGGTTGGGGCTCAGCTTTGTTCCCTGGTAGGAGTGCGTTCTGGGGTGACTTACTTAGGCTTCTTGTGTCTCAGGTCCCTCAAAGCAAAAATGGGCATCCTAATAGTATCTTTCCCATAGGGCAGGGTGGGGATTAGGCGAGGTAACACCTAAAGTACTTCAAACAGGCCCAGGCATGGAGCACTCAGGCTACAGATCCCACTTGTCGTGGTTATTTCCATCTTTGGCATGTCTTATTCCAAAGTCTGTGCTCCTTCTAGAAGAACACCTTTCTTTTTAAAAGCGTATGTGCTATGTAAGGTGGGCAGCGTGGTGACCGGGTTTGCACAGACAGAGTGAAATGAGGCTGACAGACCACCCAGCAGCTCACCACCTCATCACACTCTGATGCTGTACCTAGGACAAGCCCACTCAAGGTCGGCTCTCAGCATGTTTCCACTATTTGGTACAGTATCGTGAGTATGAATACTCACCGTGCCTGTTCATTCCCTTTCTTGATGTCCTCATTAAAAATGTTGATACAGGGGCGCCTGGGTGGCTCAGTGGGTTAAAGCCTCTGCATTCGGCCCGGGTCATGATCCCAGGGTCCTGGGATCGGGCCCCGCATTGGGCTTTCTGCTCAGCGGGGAGCCTGCTTCCCCCCCTCTCTCTCTGCCTCTCTGCCTACTTGTGATCTCTGTCTGTCAAATAAATAAATAAAATATTTTTAAAAAATAAAATAAAAATGTTGATACAGAGAGATCTCAACTTCCTTTATTTTATTCTTCAAGCTGAATTCCTACATTGTGGTCTTTTTATCACTAAGAATCCCATCCCTTGACACATGGGGGGCAGAAGTGTGAAGAAACCTCAGGACTTTCGAAATTAGAGTTCTTGCTGGCGCGGCCTTTGCCTAAGCAGGATAAACACAGTCCCCTGTCCAAGTAACAGCGAGTTGTGTGGCTTTTCTTGTTTGTTTCCCCATCCTAAATTATCAAAGAGATGTTTCCAGATCCTGGATGCTCTCTAAGTACTTTCTAATGGGTTTCCTTGTTTAGTTTTGCACAAGAGCAGGTATATTCTGGCCCTATCTTCAGTGGAGCACTCTTAAAGTGTGTTGACATTTAGGAAGCTTTGAATGTTTCTAAATGCATCAGCGTTTGGGGCTGAGAGGTTAGCCCAGACTCGGGGAAATGCGTCTGCACGTGATCGGTCCCAAGTTTGGTCTTCAACACAATGCAGTTGTGGGTATGGGCCCGTGTGTTCACGTCCGGGAGGATAGCTCTTACAGAACACCCCTCCCCCGACCCCCCGACCGCAGTCCTTTTTCTTAACACCATTATTGTAGAAGTGTAATTATTAAAAATATTTAAATTATTAACAATATTTAATTTAATAAAAATATTTAATTGTTAAAAATATCCTCTCCCAGATATATTAGCTTTTCGTTAATGCTGTTCTGTTTGTGAGTTTTCTGGGATGTGAGTTTTATAACTTTATGTTTGTGGAAGTTTGAAGGAGTCTTCTGTGTTGTCTTGAGGTGGGATTACCTCGAAGACCGCTTTCTGGCAAACAGGGCATTTTGTCTTTTCACTTCTCCTAGTCCATGAAGTGTAAAATAGTCCTGTAATTATCTCCCCACTAAGGGGTCTCATCAGGAGAAGCACACACTGATGCAGATAATACAATTTATGTTCTGGAAAGAAGAAAGTCAGCAACACCGGTGTGGGAAGGCTGTCAGCATGGAAGTAAAAAGAAAGTAGGATATGGTCCCAGAAATCACGTGAATGGCCCTTGTCATAATCTCTTTATCCTTTTAAGACAAAGGGTTCTTATTATCATGGGTTATGTGTTTTTACCAAACTAGAGAGTCGTAGGAATCTCATCAGTTCTTCCTGTAGAAATGTGTGTTTTGCCAGTCAGTGAGAGAAATAACTTTGTTGCTAGCACTAGTATTATTTTCCTTTTGAAATGGAATCAGACTGAGAATTTCCATCCTAGCAAAGGGGAAAAAAATAGTTCCAGTATCTTATTGTGCTTTCTTTGGAGGAAAAAAAAAAAAGAAAAAGAAAAAAAAAGCTAAAAAACCAAACACAACCCAACTATTCTTTTTCATTAAAAGTCAGGATTAGCATTGCAAATACAATCCAGAACCTCAGAGCTGTCACTTAGGGTGAACCTTTTGATAAATTGTATCTTGATATTTACAAAATCTATTAAAATACAACCAATCGTGTGTTTGTTTATATGTTGACAAGATGATATACACCCAGAAGGTCAAGGGTGGTGTGAACTGTTACCGTGTTCTTGTCAAAGTAGCTAAAAAAGGGGGTGACTGTTTAAAGAGTTTCGATGGAACAGTGGCTTCACCACAAATGTGATAGCAAATGTAAGGATCCTCGTGAAAAAGCTCTACTGATTGGAAACAAAATCTGTGATGTATATCAATCAAAAAAAAAAAAAAAAGCGAGTTTCTCTTCTGTAGCATGTTGAAAAATTGGCAGCTCAAATGGAAAAACAAACAGTAAAATTAAACAGAAAAGCATTGATTTAACTTCTTGGGTGGTTTATCAAAATGCCACAACGAACTTTTCATTCTGTCTTGTCATTTATTAATTACCATCTTTTAATCAAACCAGTGAAGGATCACTTTACACATTTTTGGGCTACTTCTGTATAAATAGTTCCCAAACTGAGAGTCACTTTGTCTTTTTTTTTTTTTTAACTAAATATAAATATCTTGCTCTAATTGTCAGCCAAGTTGTAGTTTTTTTCCCTTGTAAAAATTCAAAATGCATCTGAGAAATAAACTCGAGGTTTACATAATATTTTTCCTAGCATGATTTTACCATGGCGTTTGGGTTCCTTGGTTCTCTTTTCCTTAACAGTTGCAACAACCTGAATTATTGGAGTGTTCGTTCTAAACCAGAACGAACGTAGATGCATTCAAAGTCGGTTAAGTTTTTCAGCAGAGATTTTTACTTTAGTACTTCAGACGGTAAGAAATGGAGTAAAAATTGTTCATGTTAACTTCAAGGGAATAGATTAAGCTTAATGAGGCGGGTTAACAGGCTTTTAACAAAATATGAACTGGTAAAAGGAGGTAGATTGAGATGTTAGATCCCGTCCTTTCTATTTAGAAAGCATTTTTAATTTTTATGTGTTTTGGGTTATGGTAGCACACACAGAAAGCTATTTAATGGGCACATTTGAATTTGTTTTTGAAAGGAGCTGAACTTCTCCATGTGTCTGCCATAAAATGGATTAATTCAATGAAATGAAGCCAGAGTAACTGTAAACAGACGTAAAAATTATTAACCTCATATCTCCGCCATTTTCACTATAAGATTTCTACTAAACAGTATGTGGTTTTGCCCCCAAGAATTAATTCTTTGAGTACTTTTCAATAAGCTGGTTCATCTCGAGTTACGGCTCTCAGCATGCGGAGACGTGTAATAAGATGTTATATAAGGCGTCAGTGTTTTAAGAAGCTAATCGTACTGCAGTGCTCTGGGCAATAAGGACAGATAGATCTCAGCCAAATAAATGTAAAAAAAAAAAAAGAGCAAAAATCGGCTTTAAGAAATACTGATCTGTGTTCTCCTAAAGTTAATTAAAAACTTGTGCCGAAACAAATCTCTCTGGTTGTCTTGATTTAAAAGAGCATGGTCAACCCAGAATTAGCGATGGTTAGATGGTTTATACAGGCACCAAGCCACAGTGAGGTCAATTCCATGCAGTTATTTTCAAAGTCACAAAGTCCTACACCAGTGTTATCATTTGAGGCAAACGAAGCTACCTTTGTGCGCATTCAGAACACGTTACTCATCCTATCTGATGAAGTTTTAGAAATCAGCGACTCAGATGAAAGTGTCAGTGGAAAAATCTTTAAGGCATTGTAGGATTGTGAAAGTCACATGCTGAAAAAGATAAGGTCCTTCCTCAGAAGAAAAACAAAACAGAGCAGAAAGACCTCATGGTGGCAAGAGTGAATGTGGGAGTCCCTTGCCCCCCACTCCCCATCTCCTGGTGGCTCCTGATGGTATTAAAGACCTGTGGATTTAATAAAACTTTATGCTGCGTCCATCAGTGGTTGTTACAGATGGAATGTTGGTGATGCGACATTACCCCCAAACTCCCCTCAGTTCCGTAGCCCAGAGCCCCAGGAACTGTATCTAAGCCACTAAACTATTACTAAAGCTGATTAATCACCGCTGACTGCTTCGAAATAAAACAAATGATTTAAGAATTAAAGTTTCTGTATCCCATTATCAAACTCATTAAGTCATCTCAAACTGCTGAATTTTGGATGAATTTCTAAATTCCTGAGAATATATTCATGTACATTCATCACCCCCTAAACACACACACACACACACACACACCCTCTCTCTCTCTCTCTCTCTCCCCCAGACCCACACACACACTCTGTCTCCCAGACACATACACACACACACACTCTCTCTCTCTCTTCCAGACACACACACACACTCTCTCTCTCTCCCCCCCAGACCCACACACACACTCTGTCTCCCAGACACACACACACACACACACACACTCTCTCTCCCTCTCCCACACACATACACACACGAGACACACACACACACACACACAGTCTCTTCCAGACACACACACACACACACTCTCCCAGACACACACTCTCTCTCTTCCAGACACACTCTCTCACATACACACACACACCCTGTCTCTCTTCCAGACACGTACCTACACACACTCTCTCTCCCAGAGACACACACACACTCTCTCTCTCTCTCTCTCTCCAAAACACACACACACACATATATCCATGTTCCACAAATACTAAAATAACCAATCCATTTGGACAGCACAGTTCAACAATTATTTTAGAGTTTCATTAGTTTGTTTTGTTAACCATCCCATTGCTTTGTCATAGTTAAAAAAATGTTTTTAATACATTTTCACTCTAAGTAAAGGAAATTAAAGTATTCAGATTATGTTTGCAGAGCGTCTTAGTTCTGACCAAAAAAAAAAAAAAAAAAAAAAAGGAAAGCCTCTTGTTGGGCCAGGCCTCACCGTGGCGCTGGGCGTGTGGGTTTTGCTGAGGTCTCTGTCGGGCGGAAACAACCAGGTTTTTTCACTAGCGGGTTTCCAGGGCCATGTTAATGAAAAGACTGTCTTTTTGAAAAGCCCTGTCCCACTCTGAAGTCAGGCCTTTATCTCCTTTTGGAAATCATTCCACTTGTACATTTCAAGACTGTGATCCTGTGGCTCGGGCTTTGAATGGGTTTCTTGCTTGGCCTGTTGCGTGGTGTAACGTGAACCACACCACTGCTATTTTATTTCTGCTCTGACCATGTTACAGTGTTGATGGGGCTTCATGCTGGCCGAGAACAGCAGTGAGATACTGATGGCGGTTCACCCAATACAGTAGACTGATTGTTCTTATGTGCTTTTCTTTCGTAGGAAGAATATAAGTGTGAAAAGAAAAAAATAACCTGATGAGGAACTACCTAAGTAGCCACTACATCTAAAAGATTACAAATAAATTCTGGTAACTTCATCTCTTATTTGGGAACATTTTGGCCACAGTTTTTTAAAAACGTTATCTTCTTTTTGTGGGGGAAGAGGCTGGGCCTGTAATGTGACCTGGATTGTTTCGGTTTTAGTTTTTTGTTTTGTTTTGTTTTTTAAAGATTTTATTTATTTATTTGACAGAGAGAGAGCACAAGTAGGCAGAGAGGCAGGCAGAGAGAGAGGAGGAAGCAGAGAGCCCGACTTTGGGCTCCATCCCAGGACCCTGAGATCATGACCTGAGTGGAAGGCAGAGGCTTTAACCCACTGAGCCACCCAGGCACTCCTGTTTTGTTTTAGTTTTGATTGTGTGTAGTGCTCTTGAAAGGTTGGATAGGGCTGATGTTATGTATGCAGATTTATGCAAAGGAAGATGCCTTGTGCTGGAGTTTTTCCTTCTAGTTTCCTTCTCATTTTCCAGCTGTTGTTCACCTCCCATATTATTTTTTGGTGTTCTCTCCCTCTGCCTCCCACTGTTCTACTCACATCCTCAGAGTTCTGCCAGCAAAGTGGGCATGAGAACCCCAGCAGCTGAGGGGTGCCTCAAATCGTACTGTGGAGTGAGGACCAAAGTCCATACTCCATGGCCAGGCTTCCCCGCGGCCCCGATTCCCAGCTGCATTGGTTCCAGACAACCCCATCATCTTGTGCAAGTTGCTTCTCTTCATGCCTCAGTTTCCTATGTGTGTCGAAGGTTAAGAGATGGTTGTGAAGATTCAGGGAGCTGATAAATGATTTGTCTTTGCAAACACCCCGGTTCAGGGCACGGGCTAGATACGTGTTTGCTGTCTCTTGCCAGTGTGCTCATTTCCAAACCACTTGCACATTGGTGCACGCAGCAGGATCAGAACAAAAGAGCACTGAATCGGGAGTCCAGAAACCTGAGGGTTGGATCTGGTTCTGCTCTGATTTACCGTGCAAGGTGACTGTCCCTAGACGTTCTGGGACCGCGTCACATTTTTGAATTTGGGAAGAGACTTCTCAGGTTACCCTGACCTACGACTCATGAATGCGCAGAGCAGGAGATCAGGGGAGCTTGGAATGGCTCACCCCGTGTCACCCACACCTAGAGCAAGGCTGGTGGCGGATGCCAACACGGTATTCCTTTTTTTTTTTTTTTTTTTAAGATTTTATTTATTTATTTGAGAGAGTGTGAGAGAGCATGACCGAGAAGAAGGTCAGAGGGAAAAGCAGACTCCCCGTGGGGCAGGGAGCCGGATGCGGGACTAGATCCCGGGACTCCAGGACCATGACCGGAGCTGAAGGCAATCGTCTAACCAACTGAGGCACCCGGGCATCCCGCTGTCACGGTATTCTTAATTCTTAAACCAGCCTCTCCCAAAGTGGGGCATGTTGTTGTAGTCAATTGTAGGTTGTCCGCAGAAAAGTGGTTTTAATACATCTAGTACCTCAAGCCCACGATTTTATAAATATTCTTGCATTTGAGGACGTCCACGTGAACAGATCGATTTACAGTCATTTAAAGGAGAATATAAAGTATGTAATGGTCCAGGTTCTGCAACGATAAAGCCAAACTTCTTAATGCTGATGCTGAACGTGGGGAAAGCTTGCCTGCTCCCGGGGCAGCCCTGTCCCTTTCACTTACTGATAGAGGCCAGAACTCTGGGACAGAGGATTTTCTGTGATTGAAGACTTTTGTTTTCAGTCCTGCGTCTAGGTCCAGAGATAAAACCCTTTTAGGCTCTGTGAGGAGTTTTTCCTGTTCTCCTAACTTCTGGTTTTGTTTTGCTTTAAAGAAGAGCCCAGCTTGGTGAACTGTGTGATACGTGTTCTGGAATCCTAAGTGCAAAGGGAAGCAGTAGCTTTTGGCAATTGCCCGGAACTGAGGCAAGTGTGAAACACACTTCAGAAGGAAAAGGCAGATACAAAAACCAAAACGTCAGGCGTGCTTCTGATAGTGGGTTATCTTATCACGCGTCTACCAACCTTTACCCATTCACTTTCAGCAAAGCGTGTCCAGCGCCTCTGCGGGCTCGTCGCCTTATCTGTGGACACACACGGGTAGACCGGTGTCTCATGCAGTAGCTGTATTTTTTTAAAATGTTGTAATCACGTTGAGTTGTTTCCACTGAGTCCTCCTTGAGGGCCTTCGGGAGGGTGGATATTCTTAGTGAAGCCTTTTGTCAGGCAGAGTCACCCCCTTATCTCTAGTGCTTGCGGATTTTGGTGTACGGCATTTTCTGCAAGCAGAGCAGGCATCATCAGAATGTTCAAAGTTTGGGGCATGTTAGATAACAAGTGTCTGGTTTTGTTCCAGTTGTTTATGCTGTTTGTTGTTTCTTTTCGGAGGCCTGGAGGGAAGGCGTTGGGAATGTCAGTGGGTCTCCCACAGAAGAGAGGCGTGGCTCTTCCCGACTCTCTGAAGCAAGATGCTCCCTCCCGCCCTCACCGCCACCTTCTAAGGGCACTGTTCAAAGTCATTTTTTTAAAAAATGAATGAAACTTTTAATATTACATTGCAGTTCTTTGACAAATAAAAAGGAGAGGAGGTTTCTTTTTTCTTTTTTAAAAGATTTTATTTATTTGAGAGAGAACAATCACGAGAAGGGGGAGGGTAGAAGGAAAAGCAGACTCCCCATTGAGCAAGGAGCCCACTTCCGGACTCGATCCCAGGACCCTGAGCAGCTGACCTGAGCTGAAGGCGGATACTTAACAGACTGACCCACCCAGGCACCGAGAGAAGAGGTTTCCTATGTCTCAAGCTAGAGATCTAGACTGGCTGAAATGAGCTTTAAAGGATGCCATACAATCTCTTGGTGGATGCTGAGTACTGTTCCTCCTAAGGGGTCTGTGTGCTGCTCTCACATGGACGGTTCAGAAGGAGCAGAGCTCCTCATTACAGTGAAGGTTTGGTCTCCCTATCCTGTTACTAAGTTAGCACCCATTGTGTGTGTGCGGGCTTGGCGTGCTGAGCTTGAGAGAGAGGAGGATATGGACAGTGGGGCCCTAGGGTGTAGGAAGGATCCTTTGCTGTCCTTGAAAAATTCTTTGGAGAATGTTTTCCTCCCCGGCATATGCTGACCCCGTCCTTGGCTCACAGGCTTCACTCAGTGCAGGCAGGCTGTGCGGGACCCTGGAGATTTATCCTATAGAAAAATCCACCACATCAGGGTCCCTGGGTGGCTCAGTCAGTTAAGTGTCTGCCTTTGGCTCAGGTCATGATGTCAGGGTCCTGGGATGGAGTCCCACTTCAGGCTCCCTGCTCTGCCAGGAGCCTGCTTCTCCCTCTGCCTCCTGCTAGTGCTTTCTTTCTCCCTCTTTCTCTCGAATGAATGAATCAGATCTTGGGGGGAAAAAAAAAGAAATCTACCACATCTAGTGTTTCAATTCCATTGACTGGTCCAAGCAGTGTTTAAAAGGTGCAGATATGGACTTAGGGTACAGAGTTGCATTGAAAGAAGGCAGGGATTCTGGAATCCATGTGAGTTGAACTAAGTAGAGGCATTCGAGGGATGGGCTGGGTGACAGAGGAGGGGGAAGGACTGGAGGCCACAAGGATGTGGCAGGAATGGCCTCCATTTGACATCAATGTTTTTATAGTTTGTTAGTGAAAAGAGGCTGGTGCACATGGAGCCCTTCTTGCAAACTGCAGTCAGCTCCGCATTTGCTTTTTCTTTTTTAAAGAAAGGAACTGTGGCATTGGTCATCACAGTTTTTCTTAAACCATTAAAAAATATTCTAAGGGCTGTTGCAAGCTTCTAAGTGACATCATAGTGTCAGATCATAATTAAATCATAATTACTGTGATTGATGAAAAAAAAGGGGACTGACTCCTAAGATACTGTAATATCTTTAATCTGAAATTATCTGTGCTGGCCAAATTGGCTTGCCTGTATTTTCTTTCCCAAAACATTTGGTCTTAATTGTAGTTTTCTTTCTTTCTTTTTTTTTTTATTTAAAAAAAAGGTCAGAAAAAGTTCAAAGTGACATGATGGAATATATATTTGTTTGGAAAAATGATCTGGTTATTACCATGGCAGCTATATTAAATTTTTAGGGTTATGTGATATAGTTTTTATATTAATACCATCTTTGAAATTTATTTACATGATGTCACAGCTCTGATGGTTACATTACATCCTTGAAAGCAAAATGTACAAACTAGCCAAGATTTATGCAGCTTCTTAGTAGGAGACAATTATTCCATTTTAAGGGGGGAAAAATGTATTCGTTGGGTTTTAATTATACCATTTAGAAGATGACATGTAATTTAATTTATGGCAAAAGAAATGCAAAGATGGTTTCTAGGAAAAAAAATGCTTACCTAATTAAAAAAAAATGTCTTAGGAAAGCTCTATAATTTTGCTTTGTAATGAAAGCAGGGGTCTGAGAAATGGGTTTCATGAATGAGACCATCCTTGTATTCATTCTTTGCTCTCGTGAGTGGAATTGTTATACGTGTTTACTCCTGCTGGAACTTTGGTTTGTAAAGAGCTTACTGATCAAGAGAGGCTAAATAGTTCATTCCTTTTTTTTTTTTCAAGATTTTATTTTATTTATTTGACAGACAGAGATCACAAGCAGGCAGAGAGGCCAGCAGAGGGGGGGGGGGAAGCAGGCTCCCTGCTGAGCAGAGAACCCAGTATGGGGCTCCATCCCAGCACCCTGGGATCACGACCTTAGCCGAAGGCCGAGGCTTTAACCCACTGAGCCACCCAGGCGCCCCTAAATAGTTCATTCTTAAATAGATTCTGATTATAAGTGTTATTGTTTCTAAAGTTGTTTGTGTGGCTCTTTTTCAACAGACAGTTCTCCCCTTTTACACTGGATTTCAGATTCTGAGTTTAAAACACTTAAAAAAAAAAAGGAGTCTTGTAATTTTTAGAGTTAATTCCGATAGTCATTATAAGGGTGATGACAGAAAACTATTACTGAAATAGAGAAAAGCATACTTTTTTGGAGGCTTCTCTTTATTTTAGTTCCTTGGTTTTATAATCCAGTTTTGAGTGATTATACCCCAAGAGCAGAATTTTTCTGTAAAATAAATATATTCAATCCTGATTGTTTTGAGGATATCAAAGTAATGTTATTTCCCCCCTTTAAACTATTATTTTAACTTAAAAGGAAATATGGTATGATCCCCTGAGCTAAAATGAGTTGATATGGAAATTCAGGTTCAAGTTGGAATGTGCCTCCATTAATTTTGTAAACATCATTGAATGCCTTGACATTTATGTTTTTAATTAATAACTTTTTTTTTAAAGATTTTATTTATATATTTGACAGAGGGAGACCACAAGTAGGCAGAGAGGCAGGCAGAGAGAGAGAGGAGGAAGCAGGCTCCCTGCTGAGCAGAGAGCCGGATGTGGGGCCCAATCCCAGGACCCCAAGATCATGGTCTGAGCCACAGGCAGAGGCTTTAATCCACTGAGCCACCCAGGTACCCCTTAATTAATAGCTTTTTAAGTTAAACAGTTGTAGAGGTTTTTCAAAATTTGTTGTGATCTGGCACTTTTAATATTTAAGGTAATGGGGTCACTGAGCTAAAGAGAAAAAAATCAGCTACAAGGAAAATTACTAGAAAAATGAAAATGATTTTTTTCTCTGTAGCTCAGTGACCCCCATCACCTTAAATATTAAATAAGCACCATCCTAAGCCTCTTGTCGCCTTATTTTTCTTAATTCTCACAGACGCTATGGGGTGGTTAGTCTCTTTTTACACCTGAGAAAACAGAAATTAAGTAATGTGTCCGAAGTCACCCAGCTGAGGTTCCTGATGCCTGCTTTGCCCAATTCCACGTAACACACAACACCTGAGGGTTGAAAATTCTGTCCTTTTCTTCTGTACTTAGTTTTTCAGAATTCTTGAAGTGGGTGGACGTTTGTTTTGGAAAGGAAAACCCAAACCCACCAGTCAAAAGCAATGAAAATAATGTGGTTTATTGAGCACTTACTACATTTCAGACACGTATATGGATTTTCTCATTTCATCCTTATGGAAAGCCTGGGAAGGTGCCCGAACATCTTCCCCATCTCACAGATGACATAAATGTTTTGCTCAGGATGACATAGGTCATCATTGCTGAATCCAAGATTCCTACCCAGCCTGGCTGATTCCACTCTTGCCATGTCTCCTTTTCCCTAAAATCTAAGTGTCTCCATGACACGTTTGCATAAATGAATTCACTTTCAATTACTTTGGAACTTAATATAACTGTTACAAAGCTTATTCTTAACTAGCTTATATTTTACCACTTTGGAAAGTATAAGTTGTAACTAAATTTGCACAGGTGATAAAAAAGCATGTGACTTATGGTTATGTTATTCTGCCCCCTCCCCTGATTGGGCATCAAAATATTTTTGTGTATGCTTAAAATGGTGGTGCTATGGCTTTTATCCTTCTGGATTCCAGCTGCCAAGTATTTCTATTTAAGACACATTTTTGCATAGTGATCATTTCACAGGATAGTAGAAGTTGGGCGGAAGCACCCTGAAGATTACCTAATTTAATGTCCATGGCTCTTACTGGGGGGAACATGGAGAGAGTCGGCTTATGTGATTTACCTAGGTCACGAAGTTAGTGCTTCCCCAGGTTAGAAGTAGAGCCCAGGATTCCTAATCTGTGGGTCATCTACTAATGAATCTACTAGGATGTAGAAAGGCATAAGTCAAAGGAAGATCAACAATGCTTTATTTATAAAAATTTTACAGTTTATAACGGAAGTGGTTCTATTGGGTGGACTGATTCAATGTGAGTATACACTTTCTTTTTAGTAGGAAAAAATGGTGGCATCAAAGGGTTTGATCCAAGTTGGAAGGGAATGCTTTGGAGTATTAATAACCATTAACTCACTAAATCCAGCAACAGGCAGTGCTTAACATTCAGAAGGCTGAAACAGTGAGTGCCTGATGTCATCTGGTCCTCTCACATGATCTCTACCCTAAAAATATCTGTCTTAGGAACTAAACCAACCTAAGGACTCGATTCCAGTTTACTTTTCTAGTGCTCCTGAAAACGTGGTGCAAGACTTATGCGAAACCAATACATCAAAACACATAGGCTATCTAATATAAAATTAAAGTGCCATAAAAGGAACAAAGGAAGCCCAGAGTCTATAGATCCAGAAAGAAAGAAATGAGAGTTAGATCTGGTGCTTTGGAAACCAAGAAGTCTGTCAGACTCTGAAGAGAACCTCCTCAAAAGTACATAACACATGCTAAGAACTGTAGCTCATTTACTGGTATTCTCTCTCATTTCTCCATTCAGTAGTTTTGTTGTGGGGGGTGGGTATGTGTGTGGTGTGTATAGTGTGTCTATGTTTGGGGTGTGTGTGTTTGTATGGTGTGTGCATGGTGTGTGTGTATGTGTGGTTGTATAGTATGTGGTGTGTGTGGTGTTTGTATAGTTGTGGTGTGCATGTGTGGATGTGTGTTGTATGTGTGGTGTGTGATTAAATTATGTGTGGTTGTATGTGTGGTGTGTGGTTAGTGTGTGGTGTACAGTGTGATGGGTGGTTGTATGTGTGATGGGTGGTTATAGTGTGTGGTGTGTGTGGATGTGTGGTTGTATATGTGGTGTGTGGTGTATGTGTGGTGTGTATATGTGGTGTATATGGTGTGGTGTGATGTGCATGTGAGGATGTGTGGTTGTATGTGTGGTGTGTGGTTAGTGTGTGGTGTACAGTGTTATGTGTGGTTGTATGTAGGATGGGTGGTTGGTTATATAGTGTATGGTGTGTGGTGTATGTGTGGTGTATGTATATGTGGTGTGTGGTATGTGTGGTTATACAGTATGTGGTGTGTGTGTGTGGATGTGTGGTTGTATGTGTGGTGTATGGTTATATAATTTGTGGTTTGTGTGTGGTGTGTGCAGATGTGTTGTTGTATGTGTGGTGTGTGGTTAGTGTGTGGTGTGTGTAGATGTGTGGTTATACAGTGTGTGGTGTGCATGTGTGGATGTGTGGTTGTATACGTGTTGTGTGGTTATATAGTGTGTACATGTGATTGTGTGTGGGGTGTATGTGTATGTGTGGTTGTATGTGTAGTGTGTGGTTATAAAGTGTGTGGTGTGTGGTTAGTGTGCGGTGTGTGTGGATGTGTGGTTATACAGTACGTGATGTGTGTGTGTGAATGTGTGTACATGTGTGTTTGTGGTGTGTGTGTACATGTGTGTGTGTGGATATATGGTTGTATGTGTGGTGTGTGGTTAGTGTGTGGTGTGTGTGCGGTGTGTGTGGATGTGTGGTCATACAGTGTGTGGAGTGTGTGTGTGGATGTGTGGTTGTACATGTGGTGTGTGGTTATACAGTGTGTGGTGTGTGTGGTGCGTGCGTACGTGGTGTAAGCACACCCCTTTGAGAATCTCCTGACAGCTCTGAGCCTTCTTCCCAGAGATGGTCCGTGCACACATACGCCGTCGTCTTGAGGCTCCGGGCTTTCCCAGCCCCGCTGAAGCCCCTCCACAGATCCCACTGTGAGAGCTCTCCCGGTGCTCTTCCCTTTTGGCCTACAGATGCTTCCTGTGAAGAAGGGAATCCTAAGTCTTGTCTAAAAGTGAGGAAGCGTACAGGTCATCACAAGGTGGTAATTAGGTGGTTGCTTTCTTTGGGTGTTGATGTTAGTCATACCTCTGCTCACCAGAGGATTTGCGAACCTTGTGGCCCAGACACTGAGGTTTACTGGATCTCTGGGTGGATTTCCGGGGGAGCGTGCCTTGTGGACTTGACTGCCTATCCAGGAGCAGAGGGCCGTCTGTCTGTGGGAGAACCCTGCGTCCCGCCCCCAGCTGCACGCTGGCCGGCCCTCTGGACCGGTGGTGTGAAAGGGGCCTTCCTCACAAGCCCACGCTGGGGCTGTGTTGAGGCTGGGCCACTTCATTTCTGGAGGCCCTTGATGTATGGAAAGATGAAAAAAAATGCCAAAACAGGGTTACACAAACTTTACATGTTTCCCTTTAACAGCTTAATGCTTTTAATACCAGAAACGTAGAATTGCGCTATTCATAGGTTAATTACAGGATTTATAAAAATGCTAATTTAGGGCTGGCTGCAGGCGGTGTGGTCCTGTCAGAGGTCCCGGTTGAAAGTGTGCAGGGAAGGTCCTCAGTCTGTCGGTGTGTCTCTGCAGTTGTGTGCATAACCTCATTTGGAAAGGACTTCAGAGGTCTAAGTGGGAGGCTCCTTAGAACCTGAGGCCTAGTGGCCCTGCCCGGCACCCCCTGGAGAGGATCCCCTGCAGCCTGTTGTGTCAGAGGCGCTGAGTGGCCCCTGTCATCAGAGTCCCTTACTGTCTGCTCACCTGCGCTCCTGTCTTGGAACTGTGGCAGTGGTTTCAGTGGCCTCCTCCTGCATCTCCACGAGGACCCACGACGGACCCCCAGTGCAGTAGGAAGGGTGTTGGGCATGGTCATCTGTCCTCCCCAGGGTGACTTCAGCCCTTGCTCTGATATTTGAAATTCCTTTAACAGGACGCACCTACTTTCAAGGCTCGCTAGGAGATAGAGCTCAGATAGAGCTGTTCTTCCGGGAATAACACCTTGACCTAGGTTCACAGCCCCCAGGAGCCTGAAGAGGGGAGTGCTGGGCCTGGAAAAGGAGGATGGAAACAGGATGGGGGAAACAAGAGTTACCTAAAGGGAAAACTGGGGAGCGTGACAGCCGCCAGCAGGGAGCAGGTTTCAGGGTTGGCTTGGCCGGAGGAACAAATACTTGCAGAAAGCTGGGTGTTCCAGCCTCTGGCCTTGCCATTGGCTGAAGTCTCTGCAGCTGCCTCCTCTCTGCAGAAGCTCTTAGGTATTTTTAAAGGAAAGAGCAATTTTAGCTAGTGAGGCAAAGCACCTTTTCAGGCAACATTGCATCTTTTAAAATACTTACAGTTGGGTACAGCGCTGCTTTCCTGAGTGGGTCTTCCCAAAGAACAGACCCAAAGAACAGCTGGACATGGTGCAGCACTTAATGCTTAGCTACCTAGAAGGTGTTCTGTTGTTTCATCTATAGCCTTCTGTCTGTCCATTCATCTGATCTGCCATCTGCACCTCGGTCTCATACATACATACATACATACATACATATATACATACTCATCCACACCTCTATCCACACCTCCATCCACGCTTCTGTCCACACCTGCATCCACCCACGTATCCACAAATGCATACATACCTCCTTCTATCCACACATGCATCCACACTTCCATCTACACCTCCGTCCACACCTCTGTCCACGCTTCTGTCCATGCTTCATCCACACATGCATCCACATCTCCACACGTCCGTCCACACCTCCAGCCACGCTTCCATCCACACCTCTATCTACACCTCCAACCACATAAGCATCCACAGCTCCATCCACACATGTATCCACACCTCCATCTACACTTCCATCTACACCTCCCTCCACACCTCCGTCCATACCTCCATCCACACACGTATCCCTACTTCCATCCATATCCGCATCCATCCAACCAACCAGCTAGCCAGATAACCAACCAACGGGCATGTCTTGAACACCAGGCACTACCGTATGCTAAGCTCTGTGCTGACCACTAGGAATAGTGACAAATATGACAGACTTTATCTTTGTCTTTCTCAAGGTTGCAGCCTGGCAGATTTTAATCCAATTGTCCAGCATTTCTTTAAATAATTTGTTTTAACTCTCTAAGTCCTGTTGTCCTGTTTTGCAAAATAATGATGGATTACCTTTCCTACATCTAGGAATGCCATTATGGACACAAAGTGTCCCCACATTGTGTGGGAAAATCCAGATCGTGGTGCCAGAGTAAATGTTTTCTGATTTGCTTCTGTGTGTGTGTCTCCTGTTGAACTATAAATATGGCCTTTGAGGGTGGGGACTAGGTCTTAAGTTTTTAATGCCCTGCACCATGTACAGCGGCTGGCACATAGCAGCTGCTTACTACATGTTTCTTGAGGGGCGCCTGGGTGTCTCAATTGGTTAAGCATCTGCCTTTAGCTCAGGTCATGATCCCAGGGTCCTGGGATTGAGTCCCACATCAGGCTCTCTGCTCAATGGGAAGTCTGCTTCTCCCTCTGCCTCTGCCCCCTCCCTCTTGTTCTCTCTCTTTCAAGTAAATAAAATAAAATAAAAGAGAGAGAGAGAAAAAAAAATGTTTCTAAGAGGCCAAAATACATCCCTTTCCCGTATCTCTTGCTGCAGGACAAATTTGGATTTCGTAAGTTGTTTTTTTTTTTTTTTTCCCCTGTGAGTAGCTGTCTTTGGAAGATAGCTGTCCAAGCATCCCAACCTGGGAGCCATGCTTGGATTAGGCCAGTTGTGGTCTTTCCATTCCCACACTTCACACTCTCAAGTGGCCTGAATTGAAGGGTTCGCTTTGTCTCTGCCGTGGTCCCATAATCCAGGGCAAAATGGTACAGATTGAGTGCATGCTCAGCCCTGTCTCGACTTGACGTAAGGAATGTCTCCTAAATTATCTCAGATCTGAAAATATGGTGTGTTTTTTTCCCGCCCCCCCCCCCCCGGACAGATGGTCATTTTCCCCTTAATAAAGTGTGCCTGACAATCACACTTTATTGGTGTGGTTAGGAAAAGAATGTCGTAGACTTGGGAAAACATAATAATTTAAGGAGTGACACATTTCAGCAAAGAAATAAAGCTGTAGACGGTAGGAAACCCATTACTTCATTGGGACAAATGTTCAGTGTCTTCAGAAAGTTCTTACTAAAAAAAGCAGGGGAGCTCTAGGGCATGGGGTGTGTTTGACTCCACATACATGGATGTAGGCGCTCAATCAGGGACATTCCCTTTACAAACATTGCCTCCTTAGTACCTTGTAAGTATTTAATATGATTGCTAACATCGCTGTTTGCATCTAGGCTTGGGTCCAAGCTGCTTCTTGGAAATCATATTCTTCAGTAGCTATACCCTACTGAGCTATAAAATTAGTAATCATTTTCAGCAAGGCCTATATGGTGTCAGGCCCACTAGAATTTATAAACCAGAAATTTCTACTATAGTAAGGGTTAAGTAGTCCTCTGTAAGATAGAGTGCATGATATGGAGAATTCACATGTATACCACAGTGTAATAACTTTAATGTGTTATTTTATGGTTTAAGTGTTGAACTCTTCAGTATACTATTATAAGATTGTGTGCGGGGGCTCCTGGCTGGCTCAGTGGGTTAAAGCCTCTGCCTTCGGCTCAGGTCATGGTCTCAGGGTCCTGGGATCGAGCCCCACATCGGTCTCTCTGCTCAGCGGGGAGCCTGCTTCCCCCTCTCTCTCTCTCTGCCTGCCTCTCTGCCTGCTTGTGATCTCTGTCTGTCAAATAAATTAATTAAATCTTAAAAAAAAAAAAAAAAAGATTGTGTGCCGATCCTTCAGCTGACCCTGGTATTATCTCGGGAATTACTTTAACAATATAACGGTCCTCTTCCCTGTTTGGTGGGATAACAAAGGTTCTGTTTTTCCACGTGGGGGAGCATGTTAATTCATATTTCCCTGTAATTTATTATTATTAGTTTTTAAACTGAGACTTTGTCGCATAAAACACATGATGGTGACGGCTGTTTATACTTTTTTCGAAACCCCCCTTTCCGTGATGTGGGAAGGATGGTGAGTAGCTGAGCCTGTTTGCCAGCCAGGGTCTGAGATCAATCAGCCCCTCCGCGGGATTCTCCGATGCTGGGCAGAAGGGGCTCCAGTTCTGCGGATCCCTTTCCGCCTCCGCAGAAGTGCAAAGGAGACAGAAGGGCAGGAAAAGGGAGGGAAGCTGGAAACCGTGTTGTTTTACTCATGCGTTTCAGTACACGGAGAAAAACGTGGTCGTGATGTGTGTAGCCCTTTGTTTATAGCACATACAGTCTGTGGCAGCTGCCTTTGTAAACCCCCACTGGCACTTAATAACTCTGAGAAGATACAGGTCTTCTTGATTACTTCCATCTAAATGTTTATTCAAGCTTTCATGGGAGTTTTTCTGCATTTACATAGAGCCCTCTCCACTGAACGAATACCCATTTGAAAATGTGGGCTCTGTCCCAATGAAACAGGTTTTCAGGGAACCCAAAGTCTCTGCATGTGTAAATCTGTTTCATGGAGGTCAGGACTTCTTGTCAGTGGCCTTGATTCAAACTGGATTTTTTAAAAAATCGAGCTGAAGCCGTTTTTAAATGGGTAGGTTTACAGTTTATGAAAGACATTCATGCTGATGCTTCAGAGAAAAGAAAAAAAAAGGAAAGAAAAAGGAAGAACAGAAATCGCCGCCTGCAAATATTTCCAGGGCTGTTCTGAGTCCTGGAGGATTAGCAGTGTTTTCCTGTTTCGTGTCGGTGTCGTCCGGGCACTGGGGACGGCTCTGCGCTCTGGATATTATTGCTGTGACGAAGGAGAGGGGGAAAAGATAGGATTGCAGCAGAGCCCGGGGATGGCACCCGGCCAGTGCCCTGAAAAATGGCAGACATGTCACGGCTAACAGCTGGATGCAGAAATATTTCTCTTTAATTTGGACGGATAAAATTTTTTTCACAGCAGGGCACTCTCAAAAGAGTACAACATCAAAGAGGGCGGGTCTCACCAGTGAGACATCAGCTGGCTCCAGGACGGAGCAAAATGAATGAACTGTCAGGACTTTTCCAGCGTTTCTGCTTCTGCCAAGTGAAAAGTTAAAGGTTCAGTGACTTGTTCAGATCACAGACAAAGTCCTGATAATGGAAGCCCGATTCCCGCCTCCCCACCCCTCCCCCCACCCTGAAGTCTTCCTCTGATCAACAGACAGAGGATGTCTGAAGAAGATTCCAGATTGATGGATGGCAGGCTTCCTATCGATGGCCGCCGCCATCCTCGGAGATAAGTAGGATGCACCAAACGTCCTACTGGCTCCCGGGAGTTCTTGGGGGCTGGGGGCTCTGGGCAGGAATCCTCTTAGCCCCCCGTTGTCCTCCGCTAGCCTGACACTTAGCAGCAGCTGACCCCCTGTGGGACCAAAATATCCGTTCCTGTTTCTCCACATGGCCGGCAGGCTTCCCAGACCCCACCTCGGGTGTTTTACAGTTTATTGACAATTTTCAACTGTTTTTCTGATTACCATATTTCAGTCTTGACTTATATGTTAGTATTATCTGCAAGCTCAACATAAACCTCTAATGATTTTCTAATATTTCTGGAACTTGATGAATGTGAATTGACACAGTACAGTATATAGCTTTATATCAGCGTTACTGAAAATACAACGATGGACTATATAACCATTACTCATTTATTTTATGGGGCATTTATGGCTTGACCTTTGAAGCCTCATCTTGGAAATCTCGGCATTCCAGACATTCCAGAATATGCCAACCCAAAGGGAGAGGGAAGAGTTTTCCTGTTAGAAGTAACAACAAAGTCAGTTAATTCTGGTGGCGGGAGGAAGGAGAAATTACTGAAATAAGACAGCCCGTGGTTCTCTCTCTGAGATAAAAGTTGAAAAACTGAACACAAGTAAATATGGGCACACTCAGCTAGTAGGTGGTTTAATGAAGAAGCTTTCGTTGTAACATATGCTTCTTCCTCTGTAGACTTAATGTCTCTCCCCAGGTTTTTGACCTTCTGGGTTGTCATTGCCAGGGGGAAGCAGAGTGATTTTTTCCCCAAGTTGGGGGGTTGTACCTTTCTTCAGCCGCGTGCTTGCTTTGGGTCAATGTTACTCACAGATTAAGTAATTCTCACTCAATGGGCGTGTGCTCTGAAAATAGGAGTTTGTGTCATGCATAACGTTATTAATCATTACGAGCATTTTTATGACTCTCGCTAGGAGAATTTCAGATGCTTTTAAAGAAAAAGCTCTGCATGTCTCCCTGGTAGGACAAATGGGATATGTTGAAGAAAGCAATAACGAGGTGGCCTGTGGCGGAGGGGGGGTTGTCCTTGTCAAACTCACATATGACTGCGGGCGAGTCATTTTAACCCTTGTTAGCCCAGGGGTTTTATCTGTACAGCAGAGAAGCATTCTAGCCTACCTTACAAGCTCCAATGGGCTTGTGCAAATATGCTGTAAACTGTGGCCTCATTCCGCTTGATGTGGAAGTTCACGAGTGAGGACGTTAGGAGCCCACCACCATGGTGTGGTTCTTGCTGTCTCCCTCTCTGGACTGGGAAGCCAGGTGCTCCCTGACTGATGGTGCTCCCAGGAAATGGGACACTCCAGGCTGCCATGCGCAGATGTCCCCTCTTCCTCGGCCAGTTCGTCTGAGTGCTCCAACAGCTCGCCTACCTTGGACATGTTCGGTGTTCATAGAGGCCCCCTAAGTCAAGGTCTCCTCTGGCCAAATAATGCCACTGACTTCAGAGGTCAAGTAGTGCTCCGTGGTAGTGATGTTCGTTGAGGGGCTTTGGGGATCCTGAAGCCACAGTTAATTTAAAACACATTTGATAAATGTCTATTTGTTAAAAATATGCCCCAGGTATGTTCTTAAACATGTGGTGGGTACCTGTGTCTTTTGGATGACATTTGAGAAAAAAAGATTTAATTTATTAGGGTGAGAGAGAGAGAGAGCCTGCTTGCACAGGAGCAGGGGGGAGTGCCAGTGGGAGAGGGAGAGGCAAAGTCCCTGCTGAGCAAGGAGCCCGATGTGGGGCTCGATCCCAGGACCCTGAGATCATGACCTGAGCCAAAGACAGATGCTTAACCCACTGAGCCATCCCAGACACCCCTGGGATGACGTTTTTATCACACTGCCTGAAACGGAAGACTGAGTAAGTTTCCAAAGTCAGAAATGTAGGGTTGAAGAGGTACTTCCTGGCTCTTTTCTGTATGGTGTTCACATCCATGCAGCATTTTAAAATATTTAGTTTTCTCCTATAATAGGCTTGTCTGTGAGGATAAAAACACCAACTAGAATGACTGTTTTTACTCGTACATCTCACTTGTGTCACTTCAAATCCTTTTCTTCTCTCTCTCTTTCTCTCTTTGAACAGAAGTTCATTTCCTGGTCTGTACAAAGGCTTATGTAAGGTGCCTGTGGGTCAGTTTACAAAGTGGTTACAGTGTCATCCTGCTCTCAGTGAGCCTGTGGTCTGGTAACCCTAGCAGTAATGGGTTTGCTCTGATTACACCTAGAACCTGGTGGCGAGCGTCCCCTAGCAGGTTGGTTGGTTACGTTTGGGCGGATCTTTCCAATCTAATTATTGTGATGGCCTCAGGGTAACTGATGTTCTTTGAGCTTTTACTGTCTGCCCAGCTCTGATTTCAGAATTTCACATATACCAGCTCATTTGATCTTTCTATTAGCCCTTCGATGTAGGGACTTCCGTTAGCATCCCTTTTTCAAGGAAGATCTCAACTTCTCCCAGAGTTCAGTGACTGTCCAGAGCCTCATGGCCACCCAAGGTGGAACCACGCTTTGGAGCTGACAGCCACATGCCCTTTCTGGGCACTCCTGACTGGAGGGACTTCCGTGGTGTTTTCTCACTGATACTGCTTAAGAAAGGTGCCTGAACAACCATACTGTTAAGTAAAAGCTTTTATTTAGCAACAGAGGGTGTTCTGGTTTTTAAGTGTGCCCAGTCGAAACACTCAGGCAATAGCTGTGTAGCTGTCCACGGGCCGCAAAATATTTGCACCCTCTCCCTCCTGACCTCGAGGAATCCCACAGTGAAACACGATTCTTTATCCATCTTGGCAAACAGGGTGTTTTTTCAACTGAGGTTCTCAAATTCCTAATACACTTGATTATCGAGACCCTGCTTTTCTGAATGTTCCCGAAAGATGGGCACCATAGGGAGGTGCTGTGGAGAAGAGGTAAAGGACATAGGAGACACCATCTTGGTATCTGGTGCTCACTGCCTCTTGGCTGCTTGAGCTGCTGCAGAAGGACTTAAAACAGTGCTGGGTTTTCAGGTCTAAACCAGAAAACTCCCAAAGACCATTTCTTGACCCTTTTCCTTGGGAATTGTTTATTACATTTTAATCGTTGTGTGACATTCATCTTTGCATTTCATACAATTGAAAGAAGTAAGATTCAAGGAGGATGTCATATTTTCTTTTACAAGCCCAGGTGGAGAGGCACCACTGGGTAGCTCAGTGGGTTAAGCGTCTGCTTTCAGCTTAGGTCATGATCTCAGGGTCCTGGGATCAAGCCCTGAGTCAGGCTCACTGCTCAGTGGAGAGTCTGCTTCTCCCTCTCCCCTGTTCATGCTCTTTCTCTCTTGAACGTACACTCTCTCTCGCTCAAATAAATAAATAAATAGTCTTAAAAAAAAAAAAAACAAACACCACTTTCGCATTAAAAAATAAATACATAAAAAATAAAAGCCTTGTTAGATGGTGCTTAGAATGGAGTTTTAATTATTGTGAGGATTCATTTCAGTTCACTTCCATGTGTTTTGGGGTCCTCCTATGTGCCAGGCCCTGTGTTAGATGTTTGGGCCTGAAATAGCCTCTCTCACAGTAGCTGGCCTCACATTAGGTGGCTGGCAGTTCACCGTACGACCGAATGCTGGCATCTGGGGCCTCAGCACAGGGACAGGCCAAGGTGTGGAAATGAAGGAGAGGGGGCCAGCAATGTTTCCCAACTCACTGCAAATCAGTGAATCCTATTCATATAAAACCATTGGGTTTTTTTTTTTTCTTTCCATGCCGAAATTTAAGGACCCAGATTGTGGAAGGAAGTGTCCACACTCTAAGTCAAGTTCCTTTTGTGTGTAGTCATTGACTCTCTTCAGGGTCCTGGCAGGAGTAGAGGAGGTGAGGGAGGCCTCAGCACACTCCCAGTGGGAAGGCAGAGGGATGGTGGGTGGACGGGGGCCTGGCAATGAGACCTCAGTCTGCCGCTGACTCGTAGTCTCACTTTGTCTAACTCATCGACTTTGGAGCCCTCATTTCCTTGTGGACAAACTGATCCGGTTGGGACAGATGGCCTTTAAGGTTCCTTCCAAATCTGATTTTCCTGGACTTTACATGTAGCCAAGGGACCCAGCATTCCAGCAGAAGAATGGGCGACTGAAATCTTCCCAGAGGCCTGTGGTTTTTCGTACGGGGTCCCCCAGTTCACTGCGGGCCCTTGGTGATATCCCAGCAGCTGCCTCCAAAAGGAAGGGGGAGGCGAGGCGACTGGTAGGTGCTTTCTGGGGGGTTTTCTTTTTCTCCATTTTTATGTGGAATTTGACAACTTCTCTGCATTAAAGGGGATCCTTGGTTTAAAAAGGTCATGGAAAGCCTCTGCTGATTAAAAAAAAAAAAAAAAGAAAGAAATGACCTCTGCTCTCTGACTCCTTGGAAAACTGCAGCACAGAAAGCCTGGATCTCAACCAGATGGTGGCTTCTGGGCAGCACAGAAGGAGTGAATGTTTGCAGTTGTTTCCACATTAGCAGTTCAAATGGTTTTCCTTGAAAGCGCCCCCAGCTATCATAGACTGTTTTAGTGGTAGCAATAATTCCTTTATGGCTGGGATTGCAAAATTAAATGCTTAATGAGGCTGAGTAGGTAAGTAAATTAGGGAAATGGGGAGCCTGGAAGACAATAGGGAGGGGTAGAGACTGTGGAGAACTGGAAAAGCACATGACTGATCTAAAGGGGGGGAACTTCTTTTCTCTGCTCCACTGTATTATTGTCAGAGATTGGGGACTCACTTTTTTTTTTTTTTTAGTTCAGCCTGAAAGCCCCCAGTTTGCAGATCTAGCTTCGGAGAAAGAAAGTGCTCAGAGCTGCCAATGTATGCCAGTTACTATCATTCAGAAGATAGTTTTCTTGCTATATGTGGAAATGAGCCCCACTTAGTTGTTGGCTTACCTAGTTCCTATGATTATTATCACTAATGTAAGTTGGCAGCTCTTATAAATGACAAAGCCACGGACCAGCCACTCAGGATTAGTGTTTATAACACAACAGGGGTGTACTCTTTACTTCTCCTGTTCTCATTTAAAGTAGATTCATGTTCTAGGAAGGTAAGGTCGTAGGAGAGAGTGGTGCTCCCTGATATCCAGGATTGTGATAAATGCACGGCTTTCCCATGGTAGTTTTCAGCTAATGCCATGTACGGTTCCTAATAAGCGAGAATGTGTGATCATTATTTGAACCACATGTGTGGTGTCCTAGTAGATATTATTGGATTGAAAACTGCAAAAATCCCCTTAAAAAGGTAAGAATTAGCTTTCCCCCTTATCTTTCCAGTTCCATTGATAAAAGAAAAAGAGAAAGTGCAGACCGAAAACAATGGTTTTAAAACAGCAACAACATCACCACCAAAGAAATCAGTGCCTGATAATGTAGTGATACCTATTACAAATATTTTCCTAGGAGGATAAGTCAGATAGCATTTTTAACCTTGGGTAAGATAGCCTGCTTCTCTCTTTTAACAACACATGCAAAAACCAAACGACAAAGAAATAAATGCCTAGGTTTTCATATATTTTTCTCTTTGATTTTTTGGAAAAATAATGCAAAAAGCACAAAGTATAATGCGTAAATGTCAGTATACAGGTCAGCAAAAAAGTAAGTGTTAAGATTTTGCTGCATTTGCTTCAGATTTTTTTTAAAGAAAAATGAAGCTTTTCAGATAAAACTTCAGATAAATTCCCTTTATTTTGTTTCCATTCCTTTTTTTCCCAAGGCCAGTGCTCTGATAAAGTTATCAAGAACCTTTCCAGTGTCTTTTCAGAATTTTACTCTTGATGTAATTATTGACATGTATATTGCAATATGCTAGTATAAAACATGCTATTGTTATTTTTTATATTTTGAAATGTTAACAAATGGTATCGTATGTATCAGTCTGCACCATGTTCTTCTTAATCAGCTGCTCTCTGTTCTTGATGTTTATCCATATCAGCCCTACCTGAATACAAACAGATCTCGTTCATTTTCTTTAAGTGTCTTATACTGTTGTATTGGATAATTAAATCACAATTTATTTTTCTTATGATGATGGATAGTTCAGTATTTCTCATTATTTACTATTACAAACAATGCTACGTGAATGCCCTTGGACTTGTCTCCTTGGGCACACATTTGGGGGTTTCAGTGTAAACGTTTCCTAGAAGTGATATTGCTGAGTCCTAGGATTTATGCATCGTCAGCTGTATTTTGATGTCGCCAAAGTGTTTTCCAACATGACTGTGCTTTCTTACACTCCTTTTCAGCAAAGCTGGAGCTAGCTTGCTTGCTTTCTTTCCTTCTTCTTCTTTTTTTCTTTTCTTTTTTTGGAGCTACCTTTCTAAAACCAATATGCCAGATATACTTGCTATAGTTTTAAGAGTATTTTACTGCAAAATTTTACCTTTGTTTCGTGAATTTCCCACACTTTCACCGGGTCATTTTTTTGGCTGCTTCAGAAAGAATAGAGCAAAAACTTTGGTTGTTTCATGTTCATTCAGAACAGAGCACAAAATCTGAAGCAAAACTATGCTTTCTTTGAGTGTCCTTCCAGAATGAATCTTTCTCTTCATATAAATTTCACTCTCTTGCCTTCATTGTCACTGCTTAAATGAATCAAATTTCTGACTTTTTTGACATTTTCGTAGATCCTGAGAGGATTGTCTCAGCACTTTGTGCATGGGTTTTGGTATTTTTCTGCTTATTTTAAATCTTTTGAAAGGAAATGAAAGGAAAATGAATGTTGGTGTCAGCATTAATTCATCTTCTTGAATTCCTTGAGTGTTTTAAGACCTACCAGGTACCTAATTTAAAATTTCATTTTAGTGTCACACAGATGTAGATGTTAACACAACCTCCAAAAACACCTTCCTGAGCTTGAAATTGTTGCTCTAGCCTGAACTTGCTGAAGCATTTCTTCACTTGACGTTCCTTCCATCTTGGAGGAAGAAAGTCAACCCATGTCCGGTAGAATAGATGGAGAGAGGTACTGTGTCCTCGTATGGTGCAGTTACTTGAGGAATTTCATGGTGGGGAGGAGCCGAGGGAGAGGAAGAGAGAGAATCTTAAGCAGGCTCTATGGTCAGCAAGGAGCCTAATGTAACACTCGCTCTCACAACCCTGAGACCATGACCTGAGCTGAAATCAAGAGTTGGACGCCTAACTCACTGAGCCACCCAGGCACCCCCACATACCCCCTTTTTAAACATGGTGAACTCTTAAATGGAAACAAAGTTGAACTGATGATGGAGAGTAATGATAAGGCCCAAATGAGTCCCTAGAGCTTTTCTGAGATCATCATTAGTTCCTGTTTAGGCTTAAGTTTCGGTATCCTGGTTTTCCCACTTTAATTCTCCTTCTACTGGAGAAATAAACAAGAAATATCATCAGTACCTTCTGGCCCATTGTTTCTTTCCCAAAAAACACTGAGTTTAAATGTTAACTCTTAACAGCATGGACCAGAAGGGGTCCAGGATTGTCCTGAGCCAAGTAGGCAGACAGACATTTTTGGTCTGTCTAAATAACGTTGATAGGAGGTGCTGGTCTTGTTAGCACGATGAGCCCTGTTGAGGAAATGCCATGTGCTATGAATATATGTTGTTGGGACTTGATATTTTATGATGTTTATGAAGCTTTTATTTTGGCAGGGGAGCTTAGGTGAGATGGATGTGATCAGATTTGTGTTTTGAAAGATCAGTCTGGCTGTGGTGTAGAGACCTGGAGGGTACAAGAGGGATACACTCGGAAAACATTTAGGAGGCAGATTCACCTGGATTTGGCGATGGCCAGGTGCTGGGGGCCAGGGGAGAAAACCACATCGAGGTCGAATGAGTTGCCTCAGCTCCGATTGGGTGCACAGCCATGGGATCTAACCGAGCACCTGAGATTTTCATCCTGGTTCTGTGTGAAATGGTGTAAAGTCAGTGAAGCCTCATGCCCTGTGCTGTGCTGTGTGATGCTTGGAAAACCCTGACAAATAGCCATCTACTTTCCCTCCAGGCAGGTAGGAGGCAAGCAAAAATGGTTGGATTCCTGTAGTTACATAGTTGGGGGAGTGTAGGAAGAAACCCCTTTATATTCATTTTCAAGGCCGACTGGCTAGTGTCATTTGTTCAGATGAGCCATCATTCATGGTAGCAGCCACTATAGGTAAAGGTTAGGGATGTTGTTGGGTTTTTAAAAATATTTATTTATTTGAGAGGGAGGGAAAGAGAGCAAGAGAGAGCGAGACCCACGTAAGAGCAGGAAGAGGGAGAAGCAGGCTTCCCGCTGAGCAGGGAGCCCGAAGCGGGGCTCGATCCTAGGACCCTGGGATCATGATCAGAGCCGAAGGCAGATGCTTAACCGACTGAGGCACCCAGGCACCCCAAATGTTAGAGTTTTACGTGCTGTTGATGACACTAGCTGGAAGCACAAAGGAGAATTGTACTTCTCAGAATGCTTTTTAATTATTTTCACCAGCAGCTCTCAAGGAAAGTTTGTTCATCAGGGAAGGATAGGGCAGAGGGCTGGGTCATCAACATTTTTGGCTCCATTTTAGATAAACATTGGTGTCTGAGGAACTGATGGCTTTTGTTCAATGTCGCACGGGCTGTCAACAGCAAACTCGGGGTTGAGGCTTTGAATCTTCTAGCTTCCAAAAAAGGACACAACAACAGTAAGCACAACAGAATAACTACCATGGGATTGAACCGAAATGCAAAGCCTGTCATTCGTTTGCTCAGGTAGTGAATGTATCCACCATGTGAAATGATTCTATTTTCTGCCATGATCCTCAGACCAGGAATTTAAAGAGGTCATTTATCTTAAATATAATATAATCTAGGAATCTCTTTATTTGTCTTAGGCGACCTTAATTATCAGCTATGGTCACGCTCGCACACTACCCAGTTAAAGTTTCTCCAACAATTGCCTTCATTAGATTGATGTCTTTTATTTGGGGGGAGGGGGTTAGTGGAAAGGTTGGGAGTGGAGACAAATGAGTTGAAGAAAAGCAAAAAAAAAAAAAAAAAAGTCAGCTGTTTAAATGACTGGAGATAATAAAAGAAACTGTCATCACTAAGCTCTCTGGCCCCCAGAACAGAAATACTGAGCTAAATTAATATGAATGATGATAATAATTTTAGGGTCTACTGTAACCAACAAGGCTGTCTGTAAGACATACTCTCCTTGTCCGTTTGGAAGAGACTGGAAAGGCTGATGAGAGGGTAAGAGACATGATTTGTCAGGATGCTTTGGGGAATACCCCAGCAGTTACCAGGATCCCCTCGCTGATTTTATTTGGAAAGGACCAGCCATACTGTGGTCCTCCTTACTTCCAGATGCCCCTAGGACTGGGAGTCCCTTCTGGAGTTGCTGTATTTATGGAAACCCCTCATTTCCCACTCATCGAGACCGTATCTGCCAAGGTGCCCAGGGCTGACCTGGTTTTCAGAGGCGGAAGCCAGTTACCTTGGTGGTCAGTGCTGACTCTGGGGGCACGGGACTGATGTTATGCATGAGACTTTTTGTCCCATGCTCTTTGCCTGGTTTGAAGCAGATTTGATTTCCTTGAAAATGATCTTAAAAGCAAATTCGCATAAGGTGCCTTAAAGCAGCCTCAGTGAAGACATTGAAACATACAGAGCAGTTAAATTTTTTTTTCTTTCTCTTTTTGAGGTTCTCTCTCTCTTTTTGACGGTCCTCCTTATAGTTTCAGAACCTGACAGCTGAAGTCCCACATCCTCTGCGATGTGATAGTCCATTATTTCATCTGAATCGGGGTGGGAAGGGTTGTTTTATTTTTGTTTTTTGGTCTTGCTGGTTTTTTTGTTTTTTGTTTTTGTTTTGTTTTTACCAGTTCTGTGCATTTCCATAACGCTCCACCTGCTTTCTGCTGGGTGTCACCGAGCTTGTCCAACCGACGGTCGTTACCTTCCGAAGACCGTGGAACAGTTCCGCGTTTGAGCCCGGGGGGGCCTCCCATGTGGATGTTCCAGCCATGTCCGCGTGGCCTCTCCCTTCAGCTTGCTTTGTTTATCCAGCAGCTCATTACTTAAGAGTAGCCTGTCAAAATAGGTTTAAATATCCTTTGGGAAACACGGTCCCTCACATCCTTGAGATACCAGAAATATGTTGAATACAGGGAAGATGGGCTTGATAAGAAAAACATGGTCGACTTGCATCACCCAGGAATATTTTCCCCGTTATTCCGGTTGAGTTTCCACAGGCTTTGATGAGCCCCCACAAACCTACAGGCCCTCCATTTCTGCAGCCGACACGTAAAGACACTGAGGGAAGCAGGGAAAATGATTGCTGATGATCCGTTCTAACTACTTGACCTTCTGACCTCTTCTCTAGATATATGACCAAGATGGGACACTACAGCACTTTATCGATGGTGGGGAGCCTAGTAAGTCGAGCTGGATGAGGTATATCCGATGTGCAAGGCACTGCGGAGAGCAGAATCTAACAGTAGTTCAGTACAGGTAAAGTATATCTTGATTTACCCCTTAACGGAGCTGCAGCCCTCCGGCTTGCATTGACAAATTCAGGCTTGCTGCTGGTTGTGAAGAATCCCGCAGAACCCTGCGGGAACGGGCAGGGATTTTTTTCCCCGGGTTTCTGGAGGCTTCCTAAGTTCTTGCAACAGTCATGTCGTGAAAATTCAAGAATAAAGGTATTTGTGGAAGGCACGTGGTCAGGCTCCTTCCGTATCACCAACCCAGACATCCACCACTGCCTCAGTGAGCCTGGAAACCCCGCCGGTGTGGGGTGATCGCCCCCCCCCCCACAACGCCCCCCAAAGCAGACATGGACTTGCACAGAAATCGGAGCACGGAGATTGAGCCCCAGACCCCTTGCAGCCCGTGCCCTGCAGGCTTGCTGCCTCCGGAAACTCTCCCTCGCACAGAGGCGTGGGAAACCGAGCACGAGCGCCCACCCTGCCCGAGGGTTCCAGCGAGGCTGCTCTTCTCAAACTCTGGGGCTCCGCGGCAGGGGCTGAGCCGGCATCCCCTCTCCTGCTCACTCGGAGGGTGCCAGAGCGTTTGGCTTTGGCCCTTCGACTGTTCAGACTATGTTTCAGGGGATGAGGCAGTTGCAGAGCCTAGAGAAGACCCGGTTATCCTGCGAAGGGTGCGCAGAGCCCAAAGCGGGGCGAGTGGAGGCGGGGCCTGCCTCTTCTCGATTCCCCATGGGCGGGGGGAGGAGCCAAGTGGTCCCCCCCCCCCCCCCCCCCGTGCACCTGTCGGTCTGGCATCCCCACTTGGTGCTGGAGTCCAGACGAGAACCCAAAAACAGATCACAGAGGGGGAAGCAAAGCCCTTTTCTCAAAATCCCTGGAAAACATGTGCCAGATAAATATATGACCTCAGTTATAAACAGCCATGTTCCCTTTAGAATCAGAAGCAACCGTTTAGCTTTATTAGGCACCACAGACACATCAAAGCAGAAGGCCCTGTGCTCGGCAACTTGGAGTCCTGCCTGTGGCTATTTATTTCCTTTCTTTTTTCTTTTTTAGTTTTTAAACATGAAGCCCTTATAAAGGAAAAGAAAAAAAAAAAAAGAGGGAAGGGGGGGGCTTTCTCCCCCTTATAGGTTAAAGGCTGCACAGATCTGGCCGCCCTCCGAAGGTCTCCAGTTCAAAAGGAACCCATTTGGGCAGCGTGTGACTCACTGCCTTGGTTTCTCGTGCAGTTAAAGTTCATTAAATAATGGTTTTGGTGCAAGAGTGCATGACGGTGTTCGGTTACACGGCCGTGTGCAGGCTCTAGAGCAGCCCCGTTTCTGTCATGAAACTTTGATGAAACTCGGAGCTAGAAAATGAGCCAACACTGTGCTTGTACCCATTCGGGGAGAGATCACGGGCTGGCTCTGTCATGAGCACCCAGGGAGCCCTTGAGGCAAACTCTAAATCGGGGGAAGCAATAAGCCCCCAAGAGGAAGGTGGGCAAGTCAGTAAGTCAGTCACCTGTCTGTCAGTCTTGAGTGGATTTTACAGCTCCCCCTCCCAGGACGGCGCTTAAACGTCTAGATCTCTCTGCGGATCTGTTTTCGATTACTTCGGATCACTCTAAAACGAACTACAAAAACACAATTAAAAAAAAAAAAAACTGGCATCCATCACCAGTGACCACGTCCAAGAGTAAGAAAATAGAAAAGTTGGACCCTGAAGAGCCAGCTTCATTTTTATTGTACATGAATGTCCTCTTCACGAAGAGTCAGCTGGTTTAGATTCATTCTGTTATGATTTGTAATATCTAAATGGAATTTTCTTCAAAGCGCCCTTGATTGATTGACCCTTCGCTGAACGTTTTGTTTTTATTTTGAGGCTGACAATAATGTTTGTTGGCATGTGTTCTGCTTCGACTGCGTTGGGACGCCACGGAGCTATCTTTATGAGTCATCCAACCACAATACTAAATACATGTCAGCAAAGGAAATATTATCTGAAAAGGGAAAAATCCCTTTGATGTGCTTCAACATGCAGAGATTTCTGCGAGCTTTGGAAGCTCTGCCCGCTTGTAAGGAACGGTGTACGCTTACACTTTTTTTTTTCCTTCTTTTTCTTTTTTCTCCCCCCCTCTCGGCCTACTCAGTGCCTCAGAAGACCACCCATCGCTCGAAAACAGTTCTGCTCTTTCAGCGGCAAAGTGTGTCATTTGGTTTTAGCACATTCATTTGCCGGGCGCTGTGTTTATATTAAGGGAAGCCAAACCGAGAGATGAAATGTTACAAGGGTGAAGTACAAAGTCGACTCAATTTTTCTCAAGTTAGGAGATGCCAGTGATTTATAGCTCGGCTCCAATTTTGATTTTTTTTATGTAGCAGTGGAAAGAATTAATAAAATGCACAGCTCTCGGAGTTGCGGGAGGGAGAAAGGGTGTAGTGAGGTCCGGGAGACTGGCTGGAGTTTTTGTCAGATATTCATAGAATGTTGGGAAAAACATTCTGCTTAGCTAGCAGTGCCCTCGTGAGACAGAATGGCAGCAAGGAAGGAAAATAACAAGATAAATGAAATTTTTGCAGCTGCGAGTAAAATATTGAGAATCTGCACTTTTTTTTATTGATCTTTATGATTCTATTGCCAAGAGCCACTTTGCGGTGACGAAGTATGTTGACAAGTGCATATCTCACTGCCGTGAAAAATGTGGTGAAGGATTCGCCTGATGTCTGCAGTGTTATACAAGGAACAAATTGCCATGCTACAGCCAATTCCTTACCGATAGGCTAAATTTAAGGCCCACCAACCCTAAACTCTTTTATCTTGAACTTGAGGCTCGTATGTATAGCCATTCTTCATGGAGGAAACCGGTCACGGTCTCCTCATTTTTTTCTTTCTTTCTTTCTTTCTTTCTTCTTCTTCTTTTTTTTTTAGTCTGTGAGTTTTTCTTTACAGTACCGAAGCCGTTATGAAAAATGTTTATTTCTCGGTGCATTCACTCTATCATTTCAGAAGGTAATCTTTCAGCCGGAGTCAAGTGCTCCCCTTGTATTTATTGAATTTCCATTCATTCCCCGTAAGAGGGGTTCTCTTTTCTCTTGTATCAAACTTTAGGAGACAGGCAACGGGGAAGATTTTTTTTTTTTTTTTTTAACCTCCCTCAGTCTTTCGATCCCAGAGCTGCTTCATTTTACTGCAAATCTGGGGACTCCCAATGCCGAGTGGTGAACATGTGCCATGGTTTTCCTTCAAATCAGAAATCAGTAGTATTAGTTTATGTAAGAGGGTGAGGCACCAGTGTCTGCGATTTGCCAAGAGACAGAATTTTCTCATTAGTGTGAGCTGGGATTTTTTTTTTTTTAATGAGCCCTAGCTTTCTGTTCTCTCCTGGGCCCCGTATCTGTCTCTTCAGCCCCAGTGTGCTGTGGAGGGACAGTGTGGAAATAAACTGAAAGGTGTTTATTGCTCTGGGGTGCAGGCTCTACTTGGTTGCTGGGAATGATAAGGTGGGGTGTGCAGATTTTATTACAAACAAACTGTTTAGATGGAGCTGGGCAGAACTTTTTCGGGGCCGATAACAATGTACCTCTGACTAAGCTGGGTTTTCTTTTGTTTTGAATAGGTCGAATATATTCTACCGAGCCTGTATAGATATCCCCAGGGGCACCGAGCTTCTGGTGTGGTACAATGACAGCTATACGTCTTTCTTTGGGATCCCCTTACAATGCATTGCGCAGGATGAAAACTGTAAGAATTTATTTTAGCTCTGAATTCACCTCTCACAATACCTCTTTCTGAAAGCTAATGTCTTAAGAGTGTTGCTTGAGACTCCTGTCATACGGTTCGCTTTGATGCGTGTTGCAAATGTGCACGAGTCTGTCCCCTCGATTTCTCTTTCCCTCTGTTGTCCTTTGCTTTCTCACAGGGCGTCTCAACTTCCCACAGGCCTGTCCTTGCTTCACCTGTTGACGATTCCACAACCATTGTCAGAGTTTTGAATGATCTCTGGCAGCAAGGCGAAGGCCACCGGTGTTTATTGAGTACCTACTGTGTGTCTGGTTTCCTGCTTGCCTAGTGAGGTGACCAGAGTAGCATGAGGTACAGCTCCTGCTCTCAAGCGATGCACCGTCCGGCCAGAAGCACGCTATAGGCGAAAATGAAATAATGAGAAGACGGTGCTATGTAATGAGGAGAAAAAGCCCTCTGGTTAATGGGGTGTACCTCCTCCTAAGTAGTCCTTGGAGTGAGAAACAGTAGCAAAAATTGTAGACCTATCCCTGAGGAATTTGTCTCCCTAAGTGTTTTAGTCTAAAACAAACCACATAATGTTCTTCTAGCTCTATGACCATGGCCATCGTTATGTCTAAAAAAAAATTTCTACCATCCAGGCAAATTCAAAACTTGAAGCCATTTCTACTCAAATTTGTATTTATGTTTTATCAATTTTGGGGAAAATATTTGAAGGTGATTTCCAGGATTTGGAAGAGAATGAGGTCATTCTGAGGGGTTTCCAGTGAGAAACATTTGTTTCGGTGATATCATTTTTTTCTCCTTGGCCCCAAACTGCCAAGGGATAATTGTGATAAGCTAATAATTTGGGATTATGTAACAGAAAAAGATGGAGAGAGAACAGCTCTCTTGAACAAATTTCATTTAGAAAAAGAAGTGTTATTTTTCCTTTTCCACTGACTTTCTCCCTCACAGACACACACGCACACACACACACAATCTAAAATCTAAAAAAAGTGTTCATGTTATTCCTGAGGAAAATGCAACAATTAGAGACATTTCTTTCCCACATTGTCCTTATGTTCTTTGCGAAAAAATAGAACCCTCAAAAAGCGTGTTCCTGTCAGCTTTCCCTTTCTCCTTTACCCTAACCCCAAACCGAATTTAAATCAAAGAAAGGAATCTTCAGACATTCAGTACCTTACTCTTGCTTCTCAAGAAATTCTTTTCTGCAGTCATGCTCTGAGGGAGTGTCTGAGGGAGTGCCTGTTTCCGTGGAGGCAGATCTCAGTGTTGGACATGCGTGTGTGGTGGGTGTTAGACGCAGCTATGCACATGTGACCAGTACATGCCATCTCCCCACGTCCCCAGGCCCTTGCTGTCCTCACACTAGATCACAGTCCTTGTATGGAAAGTATCTGGCCCCCTGACCTGCTGACATGGGCCTATCTCCTGAACCTTGATGTACCCTCACCTTCTGGAGTACAGAGTTGATCTGTAGGCATGTCCAAAATCCTGTAAGGTCTTCTGTTTCCTCTAACAAAACTCACTACAGATCTGAAGACTGTATTATTATAGTTTATGAGTTGTGTAATACATCTTACTTATTGTGGTGTGCATGTCCAGAAGTGTCTGAGAATAAGCCTGTCAAAGCCTCGAGCTCAGATGGACATTGCTCGGAGCCCAAGGATGTGTTCGTCCAGTGCTCAGGTGTTTATCGGACACCTGCTGTGGGCCCGTGTGTCTTTATAAGGTCCTGCAGACACAGCAGCCAAGAATTCCCGCCCTCATGCAGCTTACATTCTAGTGGAGGGAGACAGATTAATACATGACTAAAGAAGTAGGTACATACATTGTTTGTTAGGTGGTAATGCTTTGTAGAGAAATGAAAGAGAAGCAGAAAGAAAGAGAGGAGGCATGCCAGGAGTCAGGAGTTGTGGCTTTTCAGAGTGATGAGGGTAGGCCCCACTGGGAATGTGGCCTGGGGGTTGAGATCTGAGGAGGGGAAGGGTCAGCCACCTGTTGTTTGGAAGAAGGGTGAGATGAAAAGGGTAGAGGCCCCACGATGGGGATGTCCCCGGCCTGTTGGA
Organism: Meles meles; assembly: GCF_922984935.1. Lineage (NCBI taxonomy): Eukaryota > Metazoa > Chordata > Mammalia > Carnivora > Mustelidae > Meles > Meles meles. The sequence continues at coordinate 44,971,267 of NC_060068.1, forward strand.
AGAGTGTTCCCAGGGTCAGCAAGGGTGTTTTGGAGCAAGTGAGGTGAGAAGGTCACTTAGATATCAGGTGGGGCATGAGCAAGGACCCCCTGCAGAAGCCTGGCCTTTCCTCAGTATGGGCCATGCAGCAGAGTTTAAGTTTTGAGCAGGAGAGTGCTGTGTTCCAGCTGCCATTGTTAAGAGGATAACTCTGGCCACTGATTGGAGACCAGACAGTAAGGCCTGGGGGTGGAGCAGGGAATCCAGTTCCAGGCTCTTGCAGGAATCCAGGGGGAGAGATGATGGTGGTGGTTTGGACCAGGGTAGACATGGTGGAGACGGTGAGAAGGAGCTGGATTCTGGATGCATTTTGAAAGTAAAGCGTTTGCTGACACGTTAGGTGTTGAATGAGAAAGGAGTCAAGGATCACTCTAGGGCTTTGGTCTGAGGAACTGGAAGGATGGAATGGCCGCTCACTGAGTTATGAGGGAGAAATGGAAACCAGCATGGAAATGACTTCTTGGGGAATGCATTTCTTACCCTGATGTGATCTCCGAGGTGGAAGCCATGCATTTGCCACCTTGCTTCCACTTCGTGATGCTGTTACATAGGATCGGGCTGGAGGAACTGGGGGTCTTGTGTGCCATTCACAGCCACCTGACAGTAGGTGTTCAAGAGCGTACCATCTGGTCCTTGGATTCAGTGCTGAAGTGCCAACAAAAGGGTATTTTCTGGAAATACCAGATGCTTTGCCTTTTAATCCTCTCTCCTAGTCTCCAACTGCTTAAAGCACTCTTGAGGTTGCTGATTATTGAATTCCATTAACTCTCCCAGGGTTTCTGTTGTATCATTTAGCACCTGAAATCCTTGGAAGAAAAACTGAAAAACCGCAGCGGCTCAAAGTACTGTGGATTCAGGAGGTAGACCAAGCGGTTCTTTTGCATGGAGTTCCGAGCTCACAGTCAGGGTGGAGGGAAGTTTAAAGAAAATGAAGTCATTGATGAAAATGCTCCATGGTGACAATCTCCCCTTCCCCCTGAGGGTATTACAGGAATTTTATTTCAGTTCCTGTCTCCAAGTCATATATCTGTCATGTGATTGGCCACCCAAGAAACCGGCGGAAAGCTTCATCAGATAGCGTAGGGGAGATATATGACTTTAACTCTATGATGGATTCTCATTCCACGGGATTCGCGGAGAGCGCCGGGAATGCTTTATAATGTGGGTTCCTTCTTCTGCACACAGAAAATACTCGGTGTGATTTAAAATCACAAATGTGTGAAAGGGCATGGACAGATAATTTAACAGATAGCCTTCCACAGCCCTGAGTAATTTAAATCATCTCAACTGGATTAGCAATTCTAAGACAATTTTTATCCCACTGAGCTAGCCACAAAATAAATCAGGTACCTTAAAAAAAGAGGCTTCTGGATACCAGAGACTTAGGTGACAAAATGCCTCAGCAGAGCCTCCTTGTCGGGCCACAGACACGCACCAATTAATAAGCGCCTCCCGGAACAGTCTGGAGACTTTTGTCGCCATTATTTGAAGGGATGAAACATCTCGCCCCGTAGTTTCCTTTGTTAACAAAATGGTTACGTGGCCCAGGACACTCAAGGGAAATGTGATTTTACTTAGCGAATAATACTTCCTGAGCGTTTTCACGTCTTAAAAGATCATTTTCCTCCCGTGGTCCTTTCAACGACGCAAGTACACGTTTCCTCCTGAGCGGGTGCGGTGGGCTGAGGCTCGAGTGACGTCCCCTCCGGGGGCGCCCGTGAAACAGTGGGTGCCCTCAAGGGCCCAGCCAAGCCCCTGAAAGCTGCGGGGCTTCACAGAAAAGGCAGCGTTTCACACAGACCTTGGGGTTCTGGAAGCAATTCCTCTGTTATTTTCTTTTTTAAAAAACCGGGGTTGTAAATGTAATAGAGCTCCAAGGAGAGAGCCGCTCCATCCACCGTGGGCCTTTCAGAAGAGCCCGAAGGAAAGCCTGTGTCGACAGATTGCCTCCGTGAGGAGGAACGAGGCTCCCCAGAGCTTCCGGTGGGGGATTAGCTCCCACCGAGTGTAAAGACCATAGTGTGTTCATATTCATTTCAGAGGAAATTAAAAAAAAAAAATGGAATAAATGTTCGACAAGTCTCCCTGCTGCTCTTTCTGCCTTGGCCTGTGACACCGAGGTAGCGGAATGTGGACCTCTTCGTCCCTGTGGTGGTTCCCACAATGACATCAGCGCTGCCTCTTTCTCTCGATTATACAGAGCAGGAAACAAAGAGGGGTTCTTCTGCATAGGGCCCCTCACTCCTGCAGTCCGGCCGACAGGGAGGAGCTAGGCCCAGGCTCAGGTCTTACGTCTGGAAGTTGGAGAAGCTTACAGTATTGTTGGGTCGAGCACTGGGATGAGGAGCCCTGGAATGACAGGCTCAGGCCCTGTCCTCAAGTCTAGAAGAAGGCACGCGAGCACACAGCAACACAGCAAACACAGTGCAGGAACCTGGTGACGTGGCCGTGGGCATGAGGCCAAGCTGAGGGGGATTGAGCCAAGCGCTAGTATAGTTGGGAGGAGTCCAGGTTCTAGGCCCCTTGTGTACCGTGTGAAGTTGGGATTGCCCTTCTTCAGTAAGTCCAAGGACTGGAAGTTACTGTTCCATCCCTGACTGAGGACCTGAAAAAGACTCCCCACCCTCCAGGAAGCCAAGGAGCTATCTCAGGGAAGAACAGAGTGCTGCTCTGTAAAAACCAGCCCTGGCCCTTGCGGTGTCATGGGGCTGGATTTTGTACTGCCTGCCGGCTATAGAAACCTTGGGCCAACAAACAAACAAAGATCGGTGCAGAGCTGCAGAAACCTGTAGGGTGCTAGGAGAAGTGAAGAGAAACCACCCCATAGGGATGCCTCTGTATCTGCAGGGACTCCCAGCAGAAGACGGCACCACTGGGAAAGCACCCACAGCAAGAAATGACCAAAACACACAGGCATATCCACTGTCGTGAAGGATTTGATCTCTCTGGGTGCTTGGGAATGCCGAGGTGTGCTACCTAGATTGCAACCTTGTTATTAGCTCGAGGCACTCATTCCCCCAGTTTGTGGGAGAATAAGGGGCTTTCAGCTAGCAGATGAGTTTGTCTCCAGGAATTACCTTCTGTCTAAGAGAGCATCTCTGCCCTCAGCCGTGCTCCCCTTCCATGTGGCCCATGTCCATGGCCGGTCGATGTAGGGGCTACTAAGGACTGCTTCACCTGTCCCAGAGCAGAGAACTGGGAAGTACCTCCCTAGCTCCGGAGCTGTCCATCTCCTCCATGGACATGGTCCTCCTGCCCTCAGAACTGCAAATCTCCATTTCAGAGTCTTTTCCCCAGCTACCCGACTTAGGTATTCCCAGATTTGCATTTCCAATCCAGATCTCTCTACTGAGCCCCATAAACTTGTCCACTTATCTACTCTACCTCTGCATTTGGTGTCTCGCCAGAGTGTCCAGCTCAGCATGTACAACTGAAATCATTCTGCTTCTCTCCCAGTTCAGTAGCTCACCCCCATTCATCCAGTTCTTTCTAGAAACTCCAACACCTCACTCTCACTCACCCTTCTCTCCAGTCAGTTACAAAGCCCTGTTGATTGGATATTCTTAAGTGCATTTCTTTTCACCTCTTCTGCTATCCCTCGGTCAACGTGAGCATCAGCTTTGGCACGGACCAATGCAGTAGTCTCCAGCACGTCGCATTTTCCCCGGTGGCATCACAGCAGCCCAAGTGAAGTCTCATTGATTTGCTTATTTTATTGTTTCAGCTCATTCATATGCTTTGTTGCTAGGGAATTTGGTTCCATAGATCAAAATCCAGAAAGTACTGTGGACATATAAATCCCCTTAGAAGTCAGTTGATAGATAACCAGATCTTCTTCCAGACATTTGTGTGTGTGTGTGTGTGTGTGCGCGCGCGCGCGCGCGCGCACACACGCGCACCTTCTCTATTAGATCATATTCTCCCTCACTTTCTCTGGCTCTCGCTCTTCTCCTTGCCCTTTTCTGCAGATAGTAATGTACTATATACATTGTTCTGCACCTCACTTTTTCATGTAACAGTGTAGAGTGGTGATGCATTTAGAGCATAAATCTCATCACCTCATACCCTCATTTAAAACCCTTTCTTGGCTTGCCGTTACTCTTATAATGAATCCCCAGTTCTTCAGTACAATAGCCCATGGGCCGTATAGAGTCTCCAGAAAGTATTTTGTGTGGCTCCCATCATGCTTGACAGAATGAGAATTTGAGCGTTGTTGGACTGGCCATGCCCCATTCAGTTTGTTACAGACCCTACATCCTCTCTTGAACTCCTTCCCCGCTCAGCATCCACACAGACACTATGGCTGAACTGCCCACATTTCATCTTCTTGCATTGTCTTTTTTTCTCCTTCCCACCTGACACCTGCACGCCCTGTAGGACTCACATTCAAGGTCACTGCCTTAGGGAAGCTGCCCCTCACACTGCGTTTGTAGCCACAGAAGTGATATGCTTTCTAGGTACCTCTTTGTTTCTCTCATAACATGTATCATGCTTGTGGCAACACACATACGTTGTTCCCATTTTGTTCTTTCTGAACCTGGGAGATGCCTTGCAGTGAATGGTGATAGTTCATGGAGCAACCTGCAATTAATGGCATTTTAGATTTGATGAAACAGAGAAAGTACTTATCTGTAAAGACTCTGTTTGATATCTGTGTCTCTCACTGGAGTGTAAGTGGCATGAGGCCAGGGGCTGGGGCTCCCTTATCACTGGAACCGGCAGCACCGGGGTGTCAGGCACCGAACAGACGCTCACTGGGTATTTGTGGGCTGAATGAATGGACAAAGGGTTGTTTTAGGGATTCGGCATTTGCCGTTCCCAGTCTTTTCATTTGCCTGGGTTGGAGGAGTTCATGTTGTTCCTTGACACTAGATGGATCCTTTAGGCCTTTGAGAGTTTGCTCTCTACTTTTCCATCTTTGTCTGGTAAGCGGAAGAGACTGTACTAGCCGGGTGTGTCTTTGTGTAGAAAGCACTTCATTGTCAGGTCACTTTGGTTAGTCACCTCTGGGTGTCTTGCATTTGTCTGAATGGGCTGTCCCCTCTCTGAAAAGGTCCTGTGTCTTGTAAACACTTTGAATTGTCGTAGGCAGCAGTGAGGCTGCCTTTCAGGAAGAACAGCTTTCAGTGTCCTTTAAGTCCTGCTTTAAAAAGCTATACTTCGGGGCGCCTGGGGCACCTGGATGGATCAATCAGTTAAACATCAGCCTTCAGCTCAGGTCATGATGCCAGGGTCCTGGGATTGAGTCCCAAATTGGGCTCCCTGCTCAGTGGGGAGCCTGCTTCTCCCTCTCTGCCTGCTGCTTCCCCTGCTTGTGTTCTCTCTCTCTCTCTAATAAATAAATAAAATCTTTTTAAAAATAAATAAAAAATGAAAAGCTATCCTCCCTCGATTTCTAGGGTCTTATGGAAATGTGTAGAAGCTCTGCAGGACAGTTTAGAGCTCAGATTCATTGCTATTGTTCCCGTCCTTACTTTTTCTTCTCTCTGTATTACATACACATTTCATTCAGCAGGATTGAATTGAGTCATACTTAGAGTAAAGGAGCATATACCAAAAAGGGAGTAGTGTCTCATTGTTGCTACTTAAAGTATAAAAGCATATTACCTCTGCTCTCAGGCATCACAGAGAAGGCAGTAACGAGACAGAGCATAATTTAATTCCAGCCATCTGCACCGCTATTGCCTGATACTCTTACTACCTCGGATCCCATATATCCCAGATTATTATACAAACTGGTGTAAATTCTTCTTTATTACCATGTTGACATTGATCATTAAAGTTAAATTCATTTGCCCACCAATTCTCATGCTTCGTATAAAGGGGATGTGACCTTAACCATTTTTGTGAAAATTAATTTATTAGGTTATTTTTCAGGAGAGGTGAGAAGTCAGAATTTACAATCTATACGTAAAGTCGCCTTTGCGTTAATTTCCCCCAAAGGCATTATATTCCTCTTCCCATGGCGAAGCTTCTGGCCGGTGAACCTGCACTCGTGCATGCTGGTGGTATCCTCATTCAACGATCTTTCCACCGTGCCTTCCTGTTGGTCTGGTGCTTACCACCTTGCAAGAGCTTCGTGTTGCCTGAAAATGCGTGGGTTCCCCTGTAATTTGTCGCTTCTGGATTAGTTATAAGCAGGCAACACAAAACGGGTTCTGCCCTGATCTCTGACGATGCTGCTGTTACCTTTTGCTAGGAAAGGACTAAGCCCCTGTGTCAAATATCCCTCCTTACCTTTCAATGCCGATTTTGAGAGTAGTAGTCTGTGTGCAATGATTTTTTATTTTTGGAAGCCTAAAATGTGTGGACAGATTTCATATTGATTATACACTTTTGCCTCAGAGGTCAAAATTACCTGTAAATATTTACCTATAAGATAAAGATAGACACACACGAACGTGTACATGGGTGTGTAAAGGTGTATATATAGCATGTATGTGTATATGACATAGATGTTTATAGGCTATAGTTACACACACACACACACAGAAAACACTGTACTAGCCAAAAAATGTTCCTTTTATTTTTGAAACACAGCTGGTGAGCAGTGACAAGACACAAGTGTGGCCAGGAAAAAAAAATGCCTTGTAAGTTAGAAGGCTAAAGATTCCAGCTCAGCTGTCTTTAACTGCCTGTGTGACCCTGGGCAGATGCCAGTATTGGACCTTCTGGGGCTTCAGCTTTTTTGATTCTTAAGAAGAGAGGTTTGGTTTAGATCCGTGATTCTCAAACCTGATGGTCCATGAGAAGCACTTGGGGGAGTTTCTAAAAGTTCAGATATCCAGGTCCTATCAAGAGAGTCTGATTGATTGATTGATTTTTGACAGAGGAAGAGAGACAGCGAGAGAGGGAATACAAGAAGGGGGAGTGGGAGAGGGAGAAGCAGACTCCTTGCTGAGCAGGGAGCCTGATGCAGGGCTCCATCCCAGCACTCTGGGATCATGACCTGAGCCAAAGGCAGACGTCTAACAACTGAGCCACACAGGCACCCCTGATTTAATTTTTTAAGAGCCTCTGCTGCGAGTATAAATGTGCATTCTGCTGCACAGACCCTAGGGTCTCCCCAGGCCTGCCAGTCTCTCGCTTTCTTTTCCCTTCCCAAGACAGGATGGGCCGTGCTGCCAGAGCCCCATAAACAGAGCTGTTCCTTTTGGTGGATTTGTATCATAGCTGTGATTCTACAGAACATTCTCTGCGTGGGAGAGTCCTTAATGGCAACACGGTATCCACTCACTCTCCACTGAGAATGGCACCTCCCTGTCCACCCAAACACGGAGCCTCCTGGTAGTCACTGTCCACCACCCCTCGCTCTTTGCTGTTGAACTCGCTTGAGTTTGCTTGCTACATAGGCATCTCTGTGATGGTCTGAGGCAGGGAAGGACAGAAGCCCCCAGGTCATCTGTGTTCTTCCATGTGACCTTGAACCATGGTTTCCTTCCCATCCCCTGTCTTTTTGCCCTTCAACCTCTTCCAATTTTTTGGTCTCTTGATTTTCTTCTCTTGCCCACCCTGTACCCTTTCATCTCTTTGACCCCTGAAATAACCAGTATGTTATCGATGCATGTTATATCAATGCAGTAGTTACTTAAAACAGGAACGGTAGTTTCAAAGTGTATTAGGTTCTGATCCCCTCTGCCCGTGTGAATTGACCAGCAAGTGCATGAGACAGATTATTAGCATCATAACAACTTAAAAAAAGAAAATGATTTCACCTCTCTTAGCCTCCCTTCCTCAGAAGTGTTTCTTACTTCTAGTTCTTTCCCCACCTTTGCAGTCCACATCCATCTTCCCTCCTTCCAGTCTCTTCTCTACAGTGGCGGGAAGGGTGTTCACTGTTGATGGGAGGCATTATGAAGGACGCTTTCATTGTCTCATTTACATGTCCTAACGGGAGGTTTCAAGATGAACCCAGTGCTCCTAGGGCGCCACATCTGTGGAGTGGCAACCGTGGCATTTTCTCAATCCTGTCTGTGCATTGACTTAATCCTTAGGGTGACCCATTTCACGTTTCGCCAAGGACAAAACTGGGGATTTCGACTTTCAGACTTGCCAGCCGTCCCAAGGCTCATATAGGTAGTGGAGTTAAGATAGAGGACATCTCAGTCACTTCTCCATGCTCCTGTTACTTCTAGGATTCTTACTCCCACTGGCCTCCTTTTACAGATGGGGAAACTGAGGCACAGGGAGGTTTGTGGTGTTTTTTTTTTTTTAAATAACTTACCTAAGATCACCAAGCTAACAGAAGGCAGAGTCAAGATTTGAACCCTGGTCTTTCTGATTCCAAACCCGCATTGCCGGCCCCTACTCTGTTGCCCACCCCCACTCGTACCTTAGTCGCTGCACCCCGTCTGGAAATCACACCTGACTCAAACCCACCCTGAACACTTTTCTTGCTTTTTTTTTTTTCTTGCACGTTCTGTACAGAAACACTCTGTGTCTGTTTCCCAGGTCTGACGTCTTTTATTTATTTGGACTTTAAGGAGCCTCTGAGATCTACCCCCTCTTGTACCCCTTATTCCCACGGTGTTGAGAGCCCATTCCTGCTTGGTCAGCCCGTCTCCATCACCGTCCCACCAAGGTGCCAGACTTCTGTCTCCAGGTGTCTTTCACATTGCTGCCTTCATCTTTCAGCCTGTGCTTCTGGAATGTTCTGTGCTGGCAAGGTCCAGTGGAAGGCCTGAAATCCCGAAGGCCTGGGTCTCTACCTTCTCAGCACTGCTCACGTTTATCCTCTGTGGGCAGCCACCCTTTCTCTCCCCCTCCCTTGCTGGTTTTTTCCTTCTGAATGCCCTCTAAACCTCAGACGCAGTGTGGAGTCTCATTCTGAAGTCTTTATGCCTCAACCCGTAAGTGAACTCTGTGAGGCAAAGACAGCGTGCCAACGATCCTGAACGTATAGTATTTGCTAAATAAGTAGGCATTGAGGGAGCTAGGCATTTGCAGCAAGGCCTGCTTTCTCCCCCCACCCCCCACCCCCAGGCAAAGAGTCTGTTCCTGTGTTACTTTGGAGTCCAGAAAAAATTTTAAAATCTTGATCTGTAGGAATGTTGGTTTTTTTTAAAGTGTGTGTTATTGTGTTTATTTTCAAGGCCAGCGAAACTGATCTTGTCACCCTCTTGCTGTTCTCCCAGTAAACGTGCCCTCTACAGTCACGGAGGCCATGTGCAGACAGGACGTCCTGCAGCCCTTCAGCAAGAGCGGCAAGCTGCCCCCCGCCACTCAGCAGCGCTCCGTGGTCTTCCCGCAGACTCCCTGCACCAGGAACTTCTCTCTCCTGGACAAGTCCGGGCCCATGGAATCGGGATTTAACCAGATCAACGTGAAAAACCAGCGAGTGCTCGCGAGCCCGACTTCCACCAGCCAGCTCCACTCGGAGTTCAGCGACTGGCATCTCTGGAAGTGCGGCCAGTGCTTTAAGACTTTCACGCAGCGGATCCTCCTACAGATGCACGTGTGCACGCAGAACCCCGACAGGTAACCCCGACTCTCGCTGCTCCCCACGCAGGGCGACCCCGTGGCTTGTCTTCTGCCCGCCGGGCTCCGGGCGCCTCCTCCGGCCGCGCTGTGCATGCGTGGGGCTGTGGAGGGGCGGGGTGGGGGAGAACCCCGCGACGGGAGGTGCGTGCGTTCTGGAAGGGCACAGATGAATGGTGGAGCCCCTGCTGGACTGTACTGGCGAGACGGGCTGTGGGAACGGCCATGGTTATGGGGAGGACTCTGCTCTTGGTTTCCACGCTGTTCTGCCCACATCCAACGGGGAGCGAAGTAGACGGCACACGTCTGAATATCATAGCTGGAAAAATGAGGTCAAGCTCATCGGAATCCTCTCTGTCTTCCTAAGATAATATAGCTGGCTGCTCTGCTTGCTGTCACGGGCATTTCAGGGTTCACCTCCAGTGTGCCGTGGGTATGAACTTAATTAAGTACTAAGAGGTAATGAATTGGAATTTTTTGCTTAGTACTATTTTTCTTCAGAGCATGCAAAGCCATAAATCCTGCAAAGCTGTCAAAAGGAAATACCTACTCGGCCAGTGATGTGGAGGAAAACAGATGCCACTTATTCAATAAACTAATATCCACACAGAAGAAAAATGTTGACTAGATACCTCAGAGTCAAAGTTGGTTTGAAAGTTTGTCAATAAAGAATTTTATGGCCATGAACTGAGGATGAAATTTAGCTGAACAAGTGAATTAAAATTTCAGGTGCTCTGACGAGTGGCACAGTAGATATAATGGAACTATTATTTATGAATCAGAACTGGTTTATTCGACAGTCTGGATAGCTGGGAGCGCAAAAGACAAAAATCAAAATAATTCAATAAGAAAGGAGTGTGTTTTCTCTCCCTCTCCTTCATGTGCTGTGAAAAATTTGATTAAACCCCAAATATCCAAGAATAGCCTTGAAAATGCACTTTGAATAGAAACGCCGGAAAGGATTTTTTGGAAGGAGGATGGGAGACTCGGAAGCAGGTCTTCTGAATTATTTTCTTAATTTGGCCACTGATTCATTTAAGTCACTCATACTCTCTTTGCCTTATTTTCTATGCCCGGCTGTCCCCTCCCAGCCATGCACAGTATAACAGCATCGTAGAAAACTCAGCAGGGACACAGAGTGGAGGGGTTGCAGAGAGGGTATGGATCTCTTCTAAAATGATAAAAAGAATCCCTTTTAGTGTACATATGCACATACATTTATATGTGTGTTATGTTTGAATTTGTGCCATTCTAGAAACCACTTGCTTAAGCATCAGAGCATTGCTGTAGTTAATGTTGAAATGGTTGCATGATGGGTGTTAAGGCAGCTGGGTCTTTTTTTTTTTTTTTTTTAGGATTTTTATTTATTTGACTGAGAGAGAGAGAAAATGCACAAGCAGGGGGAGCGGCAGGCAGAGGGAGAGGGAGAAGCAGGCTCCCCGCTGAGCAGAGAACCAGATCTGGGACTCAATCCCCAGACCCTGAGATTGTGACCTGAGCTGAGGGCAGACGCTTAATCAACTGAGCCACATGCAGGTGCCCCAAGCAGCTGGGTCTTTATAATCTTTTACTTCTGACAGGAGAGGCCCTAGTAAAAATATCACCAGATCCGAACATCTTAGTACTTTCTGGCTTTACAGGAGTTAGGAAAGTTTTGAAAATGTTTTCCTCACTCAGAAAGTGTTTTCTTTGAAAGTTCCTCTCTCTTGCAGGTGTACATAGAGCTTTAAGATCTATCTATCTAAAGTTTGCCATGCATTTTCGTAGTTTTTTAAATATTAAAAGATGCATTAATTTGCGTGATCGTCAACACTTTACATCGAGTGTATTCAGATGTGTTTGGATCTGCTGTTAGCACAGGTGCAACGTTGTCATAAAAACTGAACGTGCAAAGTGAAATGAAATGATGGCTGGAGGTTTCCGGATATTGGAATCCAAAGCTTAGCTTTGAGTATGATATGATTTCATGCTGAATATCCCGTAAAACAATGAGAATAGGTCGCAGTAAATAGATACTGAAACAGACTATTTTATCCAACCCTAATTACACTTAGAAAACCGTATGCGTATTTATGGTTCAAGTCGCTAGGAAGTCTGTCCCATCAAATACTAGTATCATCATTTGCAAAGCATGTGGGTAAACTGCCAGAAAAATACCTGACAGATGGAGAAAGCTTACATATACAAAATGCATTTTGTATCTCGATACACTGTTTGGTCAGTGCGGATTCTAAGCTAATTTAGAATTATTGGCAAAAGTCTGAACAGCATGAGATTTCCATCCTGTGCGAGATCCTCATGGGCTTATTTGACTCAGATGCCCAAGTGTGGTGTGGCCAGCCTTCCCAGATAAGGTACAGTGGTGGGCGCTTGGTGCGCAGGTAGAAGGGCAGAGTGGGATCTAATTACTCAAGAGGTGGGTTCGTCCTTCTCCCTTCCCTGTGCTTTGTTGTTCAACGCTTGAAAAGTGGTCACCGTCCTTCATGGATCAATTGAATTCAAGATTTATGACTTCAAGAAAATTAGGCCCTTTATAGGCAAAGTAGTAAGGTACATTGCTTCTTAGTCGTGTTGGGGAGACGCTTGAATTACTCCCATCGTATTCAAATTGATTATTGGAGGTAAGGGGCAAAGAGTGGAAGATACCCACTTCCTTGGATGCACTTGTTTCTCTCTAGGTATCCAATTTGCTTTTAGCGTGTGGGACTGGAAGAGCTCTTTTCTGTTCTGGACCCTAGAGTGCTGTCTCGGAACTACCAAGTCTGGAAGCAAAAGACATTCTCCATAATACTTAACCACATGAGTGAATTGCTAAATAGGAGAAATATCCAGAACTAAATTGAGGCATCAGATTTCTATATGATGGTCCTGAAATTTGGAGCCTTTTCTCTTATTATCCATGGGGAGAATTGCAACTGCTGAATGTACGTATTTTCTTTAGGTATTGACTTCCTAAACGAGCTGGCTTTTCATCTTTGGCAGTTTGTGCCCATTCAGCAGTGACAAAGCTTAGGATGTGCCAGTCAGAGACCGTTTCCCCTCTGTTTGAAAAACTCAAACGCTTTTATTTTGATAAGAAAATCTTGCTAGCACCAGAGGCGAAAAAGAGAGACATCGAAGACAAAGTCAGAGGGTAAAGAGGTTAGAGTTTCAAACAGGTCCAAATTTGAAACAGGCCCCTGAATCTGAGGTCCAAAAGATTTTTCACTCAACAGACAGAATATTTGGCCACAAAACCCAAGACATTTGAACCTTCATCAAAGAGACTGTATTTGTGAGTTTTTCCATGTGAGAGACCATCAAAAAGTCTCTGCCTTGATATAAAAGAAAAAGATCTGGGGACACCTAGGGTTGCCAGCATTACCATTTTTCATTACTACATTATTTACATTAAATGCAGAAAGAAATTCCAGTTGACCTGGCCAGGTAGGAATTAGCACTCAAGATGAAAACACGTCCAGGAGGGTCTGGGAACCACAGAGATGTTATTTCTTGATTTTTTTCCTGTTAGTATTAAACAGACCCCCAATTTTCTTCTTCCTTTTTCCCAAGTTACTGACTTTGTCTTTTCCTGAATGAATTCAAAGGGAAGAAGCTGTTAGGTTGTCAATCCACCAAAATTTTATATAGGGACTTCATAAACACTTGGGGGTTTTGCATTATCTTATGACCTAGCCTAGGATGGCTTAAATCCCTTTTGCTTGAACCAGGAGGTTAGAAATCCCTTTTCTCTTCTGTTTTTCTGCTGCAGAAACTTTCAACAGTCCCACTGGGGGGGCTCCAGAAAGGGGTAAGCAATGCCTTCAATCTCGGTGGATTATTTTCGGATGACCATGTCTTCTTTTTATTTTCGGCAGAAAGTGTCTTTATAATGCTTATCTTTATGTTGCGTCCTTTTCTTGTTTCCTTTTTGATTTTTGTGTGGCCCGTGTTTGCCTTTTAGCCTCCTGGGTGCGCCATCAGCTCCTCACATTTGTGCTGTGTTGAGTATCATCATCTGTGATTGGTTTGGTGGTACCAGAGGGCAAGACGACCCTCGAAGGTGCTGTTTGGTAGGAGGAGCCTGGAGATAATCCATCACCATCACCATAATCATTTCTTAGCAATGCGTCCCTGTTCCTGTGTTCCACTGTCCTCCCGCACCCTTCCACATCCCTCCCCCACAATCCCAAGTGGGAAGCTTCTCTTCTTTCTAGGGTTCCATGTTCTCCAGGTCCTTTGGCTCTGTACTCTTGTCACTTCCCTGAAATCTTTCCTCCTTCAATAGAGCTGCATTCTTTTCTCCCTCCTCACAGCCAACAGTGACCTAAGAAGTGCTCCCTTTGAAGTCCTGTGAGATTTGCACGAGGGCGGACTTGACTTGGGGCAGAGACAAAATGTGGGCCCAGCTGAACAACTTTTGTCCCGGAAGCTTCTGTTGCCATGAACGAAAAATCAAAAGATTAATATTTTAAACCAAACCACACTTAATTTTGTTAAATGTTTCATCCTTTCTGCTCTGTGTACACCAAACCAATTACAGACTCAAAGCAAATGAATTGCACATTGTCCTGGAGGGGAATCTTGGGGAGGGTTAGTGCCAGTCACAGAGAGTGTCCGGGGATGTACAAAGTAGTCTCGCCACTTTCTGTCAGCTTAAAAATGGACCCACAGTGGTAAATGTTCACTAGGTCAACCCAGGCTTTGTCGGTTTTATAGTTACTATTATTTTCTTTTTATTATTGAGTATGGGACACCTTCTCATTTTCCATGAAGCCTTGATATTTCTGTGTTGACAGTAGTTACACAAAGGCTAGGTAAATTGAATATCATCAAAATCAAGTAATTAATTTCTCATGCCATGAACTGTGGCCATGAACCATAGAGCTCTTGGCTTCCATACTGGATAGCGTAGACACAGAACATTTCCAGTATGGGACAACAGTGCCAGATGTCTCAAGTAATAAAAAAGCCATGAGTTTCTTCTGGTTTTGAGATGTCATCCCTGTGTGAGGAATGCTGATTGCATTTCTTTTGAGAATAATGAAATGTCTGTGGATGAAGACTTGGGGAGAATCAGAGTGCTTAAGGAAGGAGAATCCCATTGAGCTGTGAACCTGGAAGGAGAAAAGCCAAACACAGCCCTCCATGATGTCAATCGTCCTGAGCTCCTGACGGTAGGGAGGAAGAACTTTGGAGTTGAAATGGATTGTATCTACCGTTTAGTACTGATTGCTGGATTGCCATTTGGCCAGACCTTGACAAGTTAATGAGAATGTTAGTCATCAGAATAAAAAGCTGAGTAGTGGCAATGAGTTCCATGCCCTTCAGGTGTAAATTGTGAGTCTTAACCCCTGTGGCCATTTTTTCCAAAGAAGATTCCATAGTGATGATAGTTTTTTCTGAGCCCTGCCCTCAGTCTTGGAGAATTCACTTCGTCTTGAATGTAGGCCTTTGTCCTTATATGAAGCCCAGCAATGAAGTCCGTGTCAAAATTACTTTTGGATTGTTTCCTTTTATTCATTTTTTAGGAAAGAGCAAAAATCTAGGGAAAGAAGGAATCTTGTCTACTTGCTGGATGGCTTCTGTAGTTTCTGAAGGCCGACTTTCTGTAGATTTCTAGGCTGAGAGAGAGACAAGCTATTATTACAGTGCCAGCTAGAATATACGTTTGTACCTGAATTGTACCTCAATTGTACCTAAAATCAGCTTCTGCTAAGGCGAATGTAACCATTTGGTATAAAATCTTGTTCTTCAAGGTACCTAAGGATGAAAGTATATCACTTTGTTTCTTGAGATCAGTTAAAGGTTTAGTTCTACATTTTGGTACTAGATTTTCTTGTTGCCTTGAATTCTCAGCTGTTTACTAAGTAAGTTTAAATCGTTTGTATTCTAATTAGCATGAACACACACACACACACACACACACACACACACACAACCTTAGAAGGCTCCATGTCCAGGGAGCTGCCTTGTAGACACAATAGAAGACGGAGGTCATATTGTTGGTGCTGCGTCTCGTGGGGCCGTGTCTTGGACAGATCCCCAGGCAGCACGTAATTGTTGATGATCTGGAAGGAGGAACAGAACACGATGAGATGCAGGAGAACAGCTAGCTCAGCGTATCGCTCTTAGCAGAGAGATGAGACAGTCATCCGGAAGTTGAGCTGACTTGTCCAAGTCCCGCAGCTGCCTGATGCTAGCGGCTGAAGCAGCACTCCACTTTGCTGTCTCCCCTTTTCTCTAGACCTTTCCATTCAGTCCAGCTTAATTCTACAGGGTTTTTATAAAGCCGTGCCTTAGGTCACTGGATACCTAGCAAGTGCCTCTTGGGCCAGGAGTGGCCGAGGGGGATGTGTTAGAGTCCTCTATGCCTTCCCTTGGGATTCCCTTGATAGGAGAATCTGAGATAAGCCTCCCTGGGGTCATTTCTGCTCTTCCGTGTGCAAATCTTTGCCACGGAGACTATTAACGTAAAACGAATGGATTGACTTCTGACTATAGGAAATAAATCTCCCCAACTTTTGACAGCGGACTTAGAAAAAAAGAAAAGATTAATTGGTTTTATTTAGTGGCTTATTGTTTATTGTGATAGCTATTAAAAATAGGTAACCAGAGGCTAATCACTGTTAATGGTCCCTTCACTATTAGAAAAATCAATTGTCAGGGGATATAGCGTATATTAATAAATTATTTTGTTTATAATCTTCCATAACATTTTAAAAAGTGGACTCCTGAGAGAATTCTTTTCTTGAGGCACACTCTAAGGTCAATGGTTACTTCAAAGGCCAGATCTGGCAGGAGGACCTTTCCGTATATGTGAAATTTTAATGGCGTTCAAAGCATTATTTAATAACACGCACGTGCAATTATCAAGATTGATAAACTCCTTACCAAGGACACTTCTATATATTTTTTGAAACTTGTTTGAGAGCAGTTAAATAGATTTCTAAATGTAAGTAATTAAAATTGTATAGTATTGAGTTATTGACCAATCCTGGACTATTAATCAAGCTAAAAAATTCTACAATCAGTGCTCAGCGCGCTGAAGCCTGGTAAAATAATAGTGTTGGTGTTCAGTGAGGCAAGTAGCCACAATTAAGCACTTCGCTTGACAAATGAGCGGGTCCACTTTATTTTGCACTTAATTGAATCGTTGTCCGGGCTCGCTCACCATTGTCTCCTGGCCCTTCGTTTTGGTTCCTGGTCTTTGGAGCTTACACATTTGCGGAAGGTAGAGCAATTAAGTTGGCGTCTGCCATTGGTTTTCTCAAACTCAGCCAGGAAGTATCTGGGCCACCAACCAGGGCTTTGCCAGCGCCTTTCACATCCCTCGTGACCGATTCTTAATTTTCTTCACCAGAATTTTAATAAACAAATGAGAGCACTGTCCAAGAATGATGTGAGGTAGCTTCTAAAGGGGCACACTCCCCCAGGTTTTCCCATCCCTCCCCAGATTCTGCTTCAGTCAGCAGCAAAACTATGTAGAGCAGACAGAATTTTAAT
This sequence comes from Meles meles, assembly GCF_922984935.1. NCBI lineage: Eukaryota > Metazoa > Chordata > Mammalia > Carnivora > Mustelidae > Meles > Meles meles. The sequence goes on from NC_060068.1 coordinate 44,988,268, forward strand.
CTATTTTATGAAAACCCCAAACTGATGTGCTTCTCCTGAGCTGGAAAGAATGCTCTCTGATAATCTTGCTAATTATCAGGTACTTGTCACAACTTCCTTCCACTTCCCTCACATCACCGTCCTCCCTCCTGCAAACACAGTGACACCCCGTCATTTCTGTGCCGCTCTAAGTCATTGCTTGCCACCGAATTAAACTGGGGAGTTGAAGTTTAAAGAGAAGACCCAGTGGGATAAATATTAGGGTGCACGCATTGTGTGAAGATTAAGCACAAGTCAGGATTGCTTTTATAAAGAGACAGATCTGGTTACACACCTGGGTTCGTCTGTGAACTCTCCAATGACCCTGAGCTGAGGTTGTGTTTGCAGACCCCAAGGCAGTTGTGTATGTATTAAAACACACGGGCAGCTTGCTGCCTTCTCTGCATGTTTACCCCAGGATCGAGTCCACATGCCCTAGAGTAACGTTGGCCTCAAGAACTTAATTCCTAAGAGGACGGTGTATCCTGCGTTTTCTGAACAACAGAGAGAGTAACAGATGTTCTCCCTGCCACAGAGGATTAGTGTGAAGATGAAAGTCGGTAATTGATGTAGCACTTTGAAGAGTTTCAAGTGCCACAGAATTAGGAGCAACAATTACATATCTTCTCTTCTAATGTTCTGCTTAATCGAGCCCATGCTCCCAATGCTCCCAAAAGTGCGCTAATACTTGCCTCGGGTGGGGATAAAAACAAGAAAGTACGGGTTCTTGAAATGATACGGTTAATCCCGGAAGGGAATACTTGTTTGGGAATTAAAGTGCTTCAGAAGCTCTGTGAATTTTGTTCCCGTGGCCCCATGTGTGGGTCTCAGGGGACCTGCAGGCAGAGCCCAAGGGTGCTGTTTGGAAAACTGAGAAAATGTCACCAGAAAGCTCTGGCCCTTGCCTCATGATGTTGATTTGCCCTGAATGACACAGACGGTAATGACCAGGCAGTCTCTTTATTTATTTCAGACCTTATCAGTGCGGTCACTGCTCCCAGTCCTTTTCACAACCATCCGAGCTGAGGAACCACGTGGTCACCCACTCCAGTGACCGGCCTTTCAAGTGTGGCTACTGTGGTCGTGCCTTCGCTGGGGCGACCACCCTCAACAACCACATCCGAACGCACACTGGAGAAAAGCCCTTCAAGTAAGTAGAGTAGTAAAAGCCTACCTGCTTTCCTTTCCTCTCAAGCTGTGCGACCATGGACACAGGATGATCTTTCTGGGTCTGTTTTCTCCTCAGAAAAATAAGAAAGTAGGAATAAGTCATTTTAAGATTCGTTCTAGTTCCCAAGGATCTATGTTTCTAGAATTTAAGCTAGGAGTCCCCACAAGGTGCCACCTTTGGGCCACCAGCAAGCCCGTGACCATCAAGTGAGGTGATCCCGGTTTAGGACATCTAAAGAGTCATTCCTTGGGAAACTTGAATGTTTCAGGGTTCTGGTGGATTCTGTCCTCCTCTTTCCTATCTGTTCATGTGGTTTAAATCTGTGATAGCAGCCAACTTGTAGCTTTCCGAGTGCGCTCTTCAGATCTCAGAATTACTGTGTTGGTGACACAAAACAGAATGAAACACAACCACACATGGGGCACATCCGAATTCTTGAGGATTCAGAGAATGTGGAAAAAGGTAGGACTAAACTCCAAGGACTTTGCAAGGTAAGAGGTCCCCAGAGAGAGATTGTTCTAGATACAGCTCAATCATAAAAACAGCAGATGTCTGAATCATGCAAGATGGCCTGTTCTTTCACTCATTCATCTGTTTTTGTATGTGCCGTTCATTCAGCAAATATTTGTTGAGCATCTGCTTTTGTGCTGGGTACGCAGCTAGGTGCAAACGATATAAAGGTGAATGAGATTCACTCCCCCGATCTTTGAAGACCACATTGTTTATGGGGAAGCTCAATTAATAAGCAAGTATTACAACATAGGATAAAAAGTATGAAAGTGAAGAACAGTAAGCTATATTCATACAGTGCTGCAGGGTAGCCCAGAAATGGAGTTCTCAGTGCTGTCTGGTGGACATGATGTTTAAGATGGGTTTTGAAGGATGAGTAGGAGTTTTCCAGGCATACAAAGGAAAGAGGCATTTCTGGCAGCCCACACAATATGTGGAAAGGCTTAGGAGTGAGAACCAATACGTTTGACTTGGTCGGTTGTGTCAAAGCATCTTCTGCTGTCTGTGTGATCAACACTTTTCTCTTCACCCCTCCATATATCTCTTTATTCATTTGCCATCTTGGTTTTCCCTGGATGGAAAGGAAAATTTGAAGGACAGAGATGTAGACTATTTACTTTCTGTAAGACAAGATCAAGCAAGAAGAGAAATAATTCAGGCAGTGGGAGACAAATCCGCTTGCTCCATCTCAGCCAATGAGTCTTTGTAGAGTCTAATAGCCCATGATCTCCCTTTTGGACTTGTTGGCGTGGTCCATTGTTGTCCCGGTGTTCAGCCTGAGGCTCAGCTTGTCTCAGGGTAGCAGAGTCTGCTGGCTTAGGTCTTGCCTGCCTCGGTGTCTGCCACCAGAGGAAGGAACTCATAGAAGTTGTCATCTTCACTTACCTCCCCACAATTTAGTTACCTTTATTCATTACCCTTAACCAGTTTCATCATGGTTTAATTTATGATATTGATAATCAAATGAGTTTTAATTTTTGTCTGTGTACATGGATGCAGGTTGTGCACTGCACAAAAGCCTTTGACTAAGGGGACAGGAAGAGGCCTAAAATCAAACCTGCACTGTACCAACCAGGTTGGACCTTCTGGGGCTCTGAGAGCCCAAAGGGACTGCTTTTTTGTAATCTACCCTAGGGGCCAGTGGTTAGTGCAGGTGCTAGAGTTTCTGTCACAGGTGTTTTTATCCCGCACAGTGGACTTTGTCATCACCCTCAGGCCTGACCCTCAGGGGCTCCACAGATCCTGGCTTTGTGACTGCTCTGGATGGGGAAAAGGGCAGTCACTCAAGTGCCAGGCCTCGGAGCAGGAAAGCTGCTGAAAAGCAAAGGTGCTGGAGGATTGACGATCCTTCTGGCCCCTTACGTTAGAGAGGGCAACCCGATGGAGAGAGTGCCAGGAAGCAGATTGATTTTTATCTTGTTGCTCTGTAAATAGATTTTAGTAATTAATTGAAGAGGTTTCAGGGTCAAAATGGGAAATAGATTTCTATTAATGTTAAGGTGTTACTTATGTGTAACCTCGTTGACTCCACTCAATTTTTTTCCTCTAACATCCCGTTTTTGTCATGTTTCCAATAGAGTTGCCATTTTAACTTTAATTCATCAGATTACTATTTGAGGGGCTTTAATAATTGCATCTTTTTCCTTTCTTAAAGTATGTTTTTTTGTGACCATCACCTAATTTCACCAGGAGAACAAATTAAGAAAACCATATGGTTTGGCTGAATTAGATTCTAGGTACACGCTCTTGTTCCTTCTGCTTCTACTCATATTCAGGTGGCTACATGCTGTATGTGGGGTGGGGTGGGTTTTATTTCTTTCGGTTCATCAAATATATATTCCCAGGGGAGACCCACGTGTATGGTCATGTAAATAGTGCAAGTTTTAAACTTGCAGAAAAGATTTCTTCTAGGAAATGGAAAGCTCAGTCCTTTAGTATATACAATCAGACCGTCCAGGATTGAACTATCCCAAGGGAGTTTTGGGAAGCTTCTCACCATAGCTCATGGATATCCATCCCACGGACATTTGTAAATATTAAGAATACACCCTTTTACAAGCTTATAAAAGAAACATTCAAAAAAACTTTTGTTGCTGACTAGTCAATAAAACGGGTTTTGCCACAACAGTTAATTTTACTATTTCAACTAATGGGTATTGGCTTAAACAATGTTACAAAGGAGGGGAAGGACCTCATAAAGATGTAGACCCCCTAAAGTGTATGCCTCGGGCAGCTTCCACGGAGATGCCCCAAATGGCTCAGCCCCCAGATTGTCCCACCCACCAGGGCCCCGGAGGCTTTCACAGAATTCGCAGGAGCCTGCCACGACAGGGGAGGGCCGTTTCCAACATCTGCTGGGATGTGGGTGTCAGCAGATCAATATTATTGCCATCCAAAGAAGGCTGGAGAAGATCTGGCCTTAAGAGATCAGAGTCTCAGTCCAAGCTCTCATGATCTGATTGGCTGAGATCCCACCAAAATCCACTCCACCCCCAAAGCAGCGGGTTGGTCATGGGCCTGTTGGCAGGCAACTTGACTGTCTTGGTGGGACTGGAAGTCATTGACAGCAAGGAACAAAAGCAAGACATCATTTCATTTAACAGTAATTCTAGCTCTTTACTGAAACGAGGAAATTGGCATCTCCAACTTACTTTTTCTAGTGAGGACTCCTTTCTCCTTCCCTGTTCCTAAATATAACTTCTGAAGATTTCTGACGGGGACTGCTCTCTGCTCTGCTCTGGATCCTCGTAAATTCCTGGGTGCTCAGCTTTGGAGCCTGGGAAGACCAGGACTTCCCATACGAAGGGCTCTTCTCTGCATGTTTGTAAAAAGCAGGGGAAAATACTCATCAGTACATCTTTGCCTAAAGTAAAGAGTGGCTCATTATAAAATTAAAAAAAAAAATCCAAGGATATTCCAAAGAGCATCTGATATTTTAATAAGACTTAGGCAACAGAACAAATGAAAAGAGCACATCAGTAAATCAGCATTGAGCACTTTGTATGCCCAAGCCCTGCACAGTCTGGTTCAGTCCAAGAAATATTTGGTGACAGGCCGCAGAGGCACAAAGGAAAGCTTCTTGAAGGTTTTCTTTGTAATGGAACTTGGTGTCATTTTGGCATCTGTCAATTTCCGCTGGTAATTGTTAGGCTCCTGGTACCAATAATCCAGCCAACCATCACATAAAGCAAAGAATGACTTCAAATCTAAAAGGAAACCAAATCTAACTAAGATACCCAAACTTGTAGAAAGTTGGGGGCTTTCTTTGTCCCAAAGTATTCAGATCCCTTTCCACTTCAGGGTCCCTGCGATATCCCCTTTAAGGCTGTGACATCAGCACAGAGAGGAAGACCCGTGCGCAGGAGCCTTCCTTTGCTCCGGGCTCATTACCCACATCTCTCCTTCCTTCTTACTCTGCTATGCCGCATGAAGTCCAGGATCAGAGGCACCCAGGCCCCCGTCTGGGTTGGACCTCAGGGTTCATGAGATGCTAACCCAGACAAAGTCTAGCTCTGACTTGCCAGCCCCAGGCTTTTGCGTGAAGTATGTCTTTCTGAGGAGTTTCATTCAGCTATAAAAAGACCTCAGGAAGAGAACTTTGCTAAAATAAAAGGTAATGAATGTAAAATGGAGGCTCTTCCTTTATTTTATAATAATATTTTTTCAGGGCGCCTGGGTGGCTCAGTGGGTTAAGCCTCTGCCTTCTGCTCAGGTCATAATCTCAGGGTCCTGGGATCAAGCCCCGCATCGGGCTCTCTGCTCGGTGGGGAGCCTGCTTCCCCCCTTCTCTCTGCCTGGTTGTGGTCTCTCTCTTTCTGTCAAATGAATAAATAAAATCTTAAAAAAAAAAAAAAAGAAAATTTTTTCTATCTAATTAGTTCTCTTCACTTCCATAGTGGGTTGGTAAGAAACCATCCCACACAGGTACACACATCTGCTTGTGTTTCGCACTTGGAGGAGGTGACCCTGGAGGTGATTTTTCAGTGAGCATTTCGGGAGCCCGACAGCACGGACTTTGTAGATTTCCAATTCTGGGGGTGTAACTATCTGTGTGGCCACTTAGGCAAACTGCTAGAGAAAAACCTAACTCGCCTTAGAAGGTCTCTGTCTAATCTGGGGATTTAATTATCACATAAAGACGTACACTTGGCCTTATATGAAGCACGGAACTTCCTATGTCCGATTCTTTTCTTCAAATACCCAGGATAAGAAGTGCAGAAACGCAACCCAGGTCCATGGTCTTTCATTGTACGTGTTCCAACAATTCTCTTTGAAGTGGATTCTAAAGCTTCAGAATTTTTTTTTTTACAAAGTAATATAATAATTTGAAAGTTTGTCAGCAGTGAAAGGTAGTATATTTGGACACACTGATCCAGTAACTAATCAGTTTTCTAATAAACAATCAGCAATTCGCTAACATGTCATCAGCACCTCGGGAGGCTCTGGAGAGAGGATGAGCTGCCCGTGGACGTTAATGAATACACCAAAAATCATTAGCTGATCAATACTTCTGAGTTATTTTCATTGAGCTGATAGGTCTGATACATTAAAGCTGACATTATACATTTGTCAAGATCACAGTGCAGTTTTTAACAGTGGAACAGGCTGCTAAAAATATTCCCGGGAAGACAATCAAAGAAACACAACTTCTTCACCCTGACACGTGCAGCTGGCACGGAAGCCCTGGAAAATCCCAGTGTGACGGTCAAGCCCCCAGCCTCCCAACATTAAAAAATAGACAAGGACACCCCAAAGTGGATGGATGTGTTCTTTTTTTTTTTTTTTCTTTTTAGGTAAAGGCACTTTGTAGGGTGGACTAAAAAAGTCGGGGAGGGAAGAAAGGACTATTCCCCAGATAACAGGGCACGTGGCACACGATGGAGCAGTGAAGGCTTTAGAGGCCTTGAGAGCTCTGCCCCAACCCCATAGTGCAGGCACCTGAGACCAAAGGTTGTGTTATTTTCAAGAGGGACACGTTATCTGCAGGGCTCCTGAATATCCTTTTCGTCAAAGGATTGAGGAGAAGGCATTAAGGGGATGCTGTGGTGGCCACTGTACCCCCCACCCCCCGCCGCGGGTTTCTGCCAGTGCTCCAGGCAGCCCAGATGTGCAGGGCGGTGACAGGAAGGCAAAGTTTGTGCCAGCTTGCTGCACTAGTTTGCATGTGTGCATAACCAGAGAAAACCAGCCAGGAGTCACAGCCACCACGGGAAACCTGGAAGCCACCATTGGACATGTGCACACATGCACACACGCTAGTTTCTTTGTGGCCTGAGCAGCCATCGAGCTAGTGAGTGTGTTGCATGGGAGATGGGTCGAGCTCAACGTCTCTAGGTCACAATTTTTTTGTTGTTGTTTAAGTTGAAGACAGGAGCTTTTCCAGAAGCAGGATGCCAGTTTTCTCCTCATCAGACACACCGGCCCCTAATTATGGCTTCCAGGGCCGTTCTTGCCTGTACCTTCTCGGGAGGTGGATTTCTTAAGCCAAGTGAGCACTGGCTGATGGTGAATTCGTCTGTCTCCCACCCCACGCTGCAGACAACTCTTTTAGCCACCCCCCCCATTGTGGCTGCTCGGTGATACTTGTGCACCAAAGCAGCCACCCACCCCCACAGCCCATAGTCACGCAGACCGACGTCGAGCTCCCTCCTCCGTCCGCATTTGGAGGGGATGGCCCTTGGGCCGCCGTGCCCGAGCGGAGGACAATTCCCCGATTTTAAATTAGCAGCAGGTGAAATTCTATTTGTCGTCAATTTCTCTTTGGGGTTATGGAGCAGAAAACTGCAGACAAGCTGCGGCTTTGATGGCTCACTCCTAAAAATCTCTTTTTGTTCTTTATCTATTTGAACTGACAGTGATCAGAGCTGTAGCCGGACAGGGCTCTCTGGAGAAATCACCTCCCCCCTGCCTATTGACAGATCCCTCTGTTCCGCACCAGACGGGCTTTGTCCCGTCCCGGCCCTCCAGGCCTGGGAAAGAGCCACCAATTAAACCTCTCGAGCCGGTAAAATCGGAAGCCACTTTGGAGTGTCGGTTCTCATTAGGCAGGATGAGAGGAAGCCCATCACCCTGCAGGCCCCGCTCCCCGGTCTCAATTTTCTCTCTTGCCTCCACTAGGTGCGAGAGGTGTGAAAGGAGCTTCACGCAGGCCACGCAGCTGAGCCGGCACCAGCGGATGCCCAATGAGTGCAAGCCAATAACCGAGAGCCCAGAATCAATTGAAGTGGATTAACTGATTGACTGTTTGGAATTAAACTGCAAGGGAAGTCATGATTAAATGTCATGGACACTTAAGCAAAACCAAAGATTTCCTCTGAGCAACTTTCAATCAGTCCCAGAAAACCAAAAGCAGTAATAAAATAAGTAAGATGTTAAGAGATATTGATCCTGGCGTGGAAGTCCGACCAGGACCAGAGATTATTTATTTATGACTGGGGATGAGACTCGTTTCAGTGGACGACTGACCTGGGACGACTCCCGTGTCCGGTCCCACCGTGTATTTGCTTTGTTTCTAAAAAGCTTTTTTAAACTCTTATTTAATACCAAAGGGAGAATCCTGTGGGTTCTTCTGCCCACACTTGTGACTGGGAACGCACAGGGACTTCTTTCTCATTGCACCTTTTTTTAGTAGCATGATTCAAGGGGACCCATTGTACGGCAGCCCCCCCAACCCCCCTTCCTGCCGCTTGGGTTCAAGGTGAGGCGGGGCCCAATGCGGCCGCCCTGCCGGGACCGTGGAACCAGACGCCAGAGCCTCCACTAGGTCAATGCCACCGTGGGCCCCAAGGCTGGTGCGTTTCTGTGTTTTCCTACGCACTTTTTACGCCACTCCTTCCCTCCGCCAGCCTGGCCTTGATGCGGAAGAGCCTGGAAGAGGCAGAAGATGGTTCGGTCTCAGAATTCAAGGAGAAGTGGGGACCTGCCTTTGGCCTGTCAGGATCTCAAAATCATTGAAAATGTACAGACCTTCATAATACAGTATATTGTTCCGAAGCAGCTAGTTGAGAAGAGTTTGTTTTCAGTACCGTTTTAGCTTAAAAAAACAAAAAAATAAAGTTCTTCGGTCTGAAGCTGAAATAGAAGGTATGAGGCTTCAAGGAATTTTTTTCATGGTGTCTATGAAGGTGTTGAATATGTGAGCAGGAAGGGTGCCCAGCCCCATTGCCAGTGCCCTGTGGAGGCCCTTTCCTCTTCCTTCCTCCCGTAGGTGAAGCCTGGGAGACCCCTTTCCTCCCTCTGCAGTGTCAGGGGAATGTTCCTGCAAAAATAAGGGACAGGAGCCCCGTCCAGGAAACAGTAAGAGGAGCCATCCCGGAGAGGGTTGTGATGAGAACAGACCACGTGGGAACCGCTCATTTTATCCATTGGAATTATCTTGTCCTCTCCTCTGGCCCTTGACAAGGCTCTTCCTTCATCATTAATCTGTTGAAAGAGGAGGGATGGTGTCCAGAATTTCACTGTTTGGTTGAGTGCAAGGAAAGCGAGTGAACTTCAGCTGGTCTTTGGGCAGCCTGACGGCCATGCCCAGTCCCTCCAGGGCACATCCCATAGAATGATCTGTTACCTGGGAAGAACCGGCCGCTCCTGCCAGCGTCACGGCAGGGACCGCATGCACCTTGTAGATGTCTTGATCACCCAACAGCGGAGCACAGCCTTTTAAGAAACTCCCTTATCTTTTAGACCTCCCAGGGGCTTCCCGTAACAAATACATAAGACCCAGACCTTGCTCCTGGAAGGCAAGGGTGCTTCGTGGTTCACTCTAGTTGGTCTTCACGGATTTGGCTCTCAGAACGTCTTCCTTCCCTTTTAAGTTTGCTTCCCCATCCCTTAGCACCCAACTGTCCCATTGAAAGTGGAGGAACACAGGGCCTCGTTAATTACATTTGTAACTTACATATATGTAACTTACATATCGAGGCCATTTGAAGATCTGATTGGCTTTATTAAAGGATTCCTGAATTGGGCCATGTCCTAGCTTGCCAGTTCCCAGGAGTTGGGAGTAACTGAGTAGGAGGTTTTTATCGGAAGGAGGGTAGGGCAAGGAAGGTACCAGCAAAAGAAAAGGAAGGATTCTTTCAGGCCAGGACATCATCTTTTTGGGGAGAAAGGGACCTGCAGGATTTTTCTCGTGCAGGTTACCTCGCTAGTGCAAGTCAGACATTCCAGATTGACTCGTAAAGGGTCACGTTTGTGGAACAGATTGAAACTGTAATTAAGTCTTGGTGGGCTCTTGTAGGGGCCAGATGGCTCCATTTAGGGCTTGTTATTTCTCTTTTTCACAATATATTTATATCTCAAAATAAGCTCCAACGTTGTGGGCTCCAAAGAGGGATTGGAATAATCCCGACCTCCATTGTCCAAGATAACCTAGAACATTCCCTCCCTGCATTCTTTTTGACTCTTTGTCATGGAACTCCTAGCATTTTGTGCTCTTATGTAACCGCTGCTGATAGAAAGTGTTCTGCCTGGTAGATAGGAATGTCTTCTGTTTTATAGCTCCTTGTCTGAAATGATGGAGACATTTGCTGAAAATGTGTGCCATGGGGAAGGGTGGAAAGAACATGGAGCCGTTCGAATCCGAAACCTGTAAGAAAGTGTCAGATTGGCTATACAGACAAGTAAGCTGTTCGTTGATTAAGACAGAAGTGTTCGGTTGTACATTTTATGAATGTGACAATAAGGGACTCACCTGTACGTCCCTAACACTTTCTTCCAGTGAGAAAAATCAGTTCTGCCATTTGCCACATTTCACTTTTGGAGACAAATGCTGTCTTCTCCTTTCCCATGGCCTCCACGTGCAGGAATGAGAAGATTTCACTCCTCCCTTGATGTCTGCCATGGGAACTTTCCATAACAGTGGTCTCTGTCCCTCTTCATGGTCTTGCCAGCTGATCCCAAGGTCCCACTTAGTATGGCGGTGGCCTTTCTAAACCAGAAGGTTCCTCTAGCTTTCTCCCTCCATTTAAGCTTATTTCCCCCTCCTCAGTAAGGCAGACTTTTGGCCTGTATTTCCCACCAAACTTGGCCAGAAATATTTTCTCTTTAACAAATAGAAAATCAGGGGTGCCTGGGTGGCTCAGTGGGTTAAGCCTCTGCCTTCGGCTCAGGTCATGATCTCAGGGTCCTAGGATCGAGCCCCGCATTAGGCTCTCTGCTCGGTGGGGAGCCTGCTTCCTCCTCTCTCTCTGCCTGCGTCTCTGCCTATTTATGATCTCTCTCTCTCTCTCTCAAATAAATTTTTTAAAAAAATTTTAAAAAATAGAAAATCGGGGACACTCCTAATGGTCATGTTGCTGAACCATTGCCAGTTTCTAGCAGACTCGCTTCGGCTGTCTGTCCATAAGACAGGTCTCCACTTATAAATTGACTTAGGGTCCTGAAGTAGCTCTTGACATCATTTGAGTCCCAGAGGCTTTTAAGTGAAGTATGTACGAAATAGGGGTTTCTCCTTAAAATCTCCCAACTGTTGCTTTAGTGTTTTTATTTAAGGGGCACCTGGGTGGCTCAGTGGGTTAAAGCCTCTGCCTCCGGCTCAGGTCATGATCTCAGGGTCCTGGGATCGAGCCCCGCACCAGGCTCTCTGCTCAGTGGGGAGCCTGTTTCTCCCTCTCTCTCTGCCTGCCTCTCTGCCTACTTGTGACCTCTCTCTCTCTGTCAAATAAGTAAAATAAAATATTTTTTAAATTGGCAGATACTCACACGGGACCTGCAAGTGGATGGCAGAAACTGCAGTCATAAAGATTTGCCCATTTCCCTTATTAGCAACTTCCTAATTCATTACAGCCTAAAGAGAGTAAAGGCTCTGAATTGCCGAGACAGGGGGAGGCTCTCTGCGGAATCGGTATTTGACTCCTGGAGGATTCCCTGTTTGCTCTCTCCTCTCCGTGGTGAATATCCCCCTCCCCCCAGAATAAGATGTACCATCCTCACACATGCTCATTTGTCTAGCTAAGAGTCTGAGCCAAAGGGTAATGCCAGGTGGGGCTGCAACCATCACATTTCTAGAAAAATCTCAGTAACCTCAAGTAAGGCCAAATATTTTCCCCAGGAAATGTGCATGATTTTTTTTTTTAAAGATAAGCTCTTTGTTTTGCCTTTATCTTTAAAAGTGACTTTTTTTTTTTAAAGGGAGGGATATACTTTTACTTAGTTATTGTGTGGATAATTCAAGTTGTAAACCTAAATCTTGCAGAATTTGTATAATTTGATTCAGTTAAATATTTATTGAACATCCATTCAAGTGCAGCCTTTTGGTGGGGGGAAGAAAGATTTCCGGTGTAACATAACAGAAAAAGATTATATTACCTCTTCTCTCCTCTAAGGGCTTTATAGTTTATTGTGTTATATCTTGGGAAAGCTTGATTCTAGTCCAGATATACAAAGATTTACTAACATTTGCCAGCTCGTGAATTCTTTGCATTAGTTGCCTCATTCCTTTTTTCATTCCTTTCCTCAACAAATATTTAGTGAAGTCTTCTTTGAGATAAAGATCCCATTTTTGGTGTTCGCTTTAAGTGGCATCCTGTAAGCGACTGTTGGCGGGAAAATGTGATTCTCCTTGTAAGTGGCTGGGTCGTGGCACAGGGATTGTAGTTTTCTATGCTGTTACATTAGTGAAGTCCCAGAGATCGCTGCATCCAGGAATCAGAGAGCTGTAAACATAGCTAGAGACCAGAAGGTAGCGTATTTCAAGACGAATGAAGGCATGCCACTCCCTTGTCTTTGGTTGGCGCACTGGACCAGTGGTTCTTAGCATCCATGTCAAGATACCAAGACTAGAGTCAGAGTGTTAGGGATTTGATGACCCTTTTCTAAGTGATAAAGGCTGTGGACAAATAGGGACGGGGTGGAGTTGCTCAGGGAAAGAACCATGCAGACCTGGTGTGGGTCCAAGAGGCCTCACAGGTGACGAGACTTGGCCATGCAGCCCCTGTCCCCAGGGTGTGGCTATGGGACTCTCAGAGGTGGGGGCCCCTCAGTTGTACTCAGGCATTTCAGAGAGCAAGTCAGCCTGGATATTCGCCTCTGGTTTATGGAGAGCGGTTGTTTGGTTAAGTTTGTTCTTGAACCGCACCGTCTGGCTCTCAATGCAGCTTCCTCTTCAATGGTGTCATGTTTCAAGGCCCCAGGTCTCTGGTGCATCATTGCAAAACGAATTGGTACTATTGGTTTTAAGAGTTGTACATGTAAGAAGCTACTATTTCATTGGTTTTCATGGTAGAAGTAGCATCATTACTGTATTTGCACTGTTTTAAAAACCCAAACCCAAGTGTCTGCCGAGTTGTTGGAAATGGGAAACCTGGTGATCTCACAAAGCAGGGCCTTTCTGGAACAGCATGGGGTCTGTGGGTCACTCTGGGCAGGCCCAGCAGCCTCGGGTCTCAGAACGAGTCTGTCGTCCTCTTAGAAAGGCCACCTACACAGAAGTCAGTCACGTTTTCAGAAATGTTCCTCTTTTCCTTCCTGGATGTGACTTTAATTTTATTTCCCATAACATTTACTGATTCCTGACATCAAATCTGGAAAGATCCTAGGAGATAAACTTCTTTAAGTGAGAAACGGCACATTCCAGAAATGTCATTCATTTGTCAGGAGCCTTTCAAGGCAAAGAGGTTTGGAGACATTTTACGAAGTGACATGACGTTTGCGTACTTACCCACCTGAGAGTCTGAGGTTTCCCCATCACTAATACTTACCTGAACTACCACAGAATAACAACATGGAGTCCCGGGAAGATCCACATTTCAGGCCTTCTCAAGATTAAATTCTGCAAACCCAACGATCAGCTGTCAGGGACAACTGGCCGGGGAGAGCCAGACTGAGAAGGATATTGCTTAACCTGGGGAAGCCTTGCTACAGGTGGTTATCCTGTAACTCGTGGTTGTGTTTAACGTCGAAAATATTTATTTAGTTTCTCCTTTTAACTAATGGATGTCAGCTGTTTCATCAGATCAACATAAAAAATGACAAGAAACGGGGCGCCTGGGTGGCTCAGTGGGTTAAAGCCTCTGCCTTCGGCTCAGGTCATGATCCCAGGGTTCTGGGATCGAGCCCCACATCGGGCTCTCTGCTCGGCAGGGAGCCTGCTTCCTCCTCTCTCTCTGCCTGCCTCTCTGACTACTTGTGATCTCTCGCTCTCTGTCAAATAAATAAATAAAATATTTTTTAAAAATGACAAGAAACAAAAATATGTCAGAAAACAGGGCAAAGGCATAAAACTACATTGAACTATTTTCTCTGTGTATTGGGATGCTACTGTTGTGCTTAAAAGAACTCTGTTGAGGGGTCCCTGGGTGGGTGACTCTGTTGGTTAAGTGCCCGACTCTTGATTTCGGCTCAGGTCATGATCTCAGGGTCGTGGGATCCAGCCCCGCATCGGGCTCCACACTCGGCGTGGAGTCTAGTTGGGATTTTCTCTCTCCCACTCCCTCTCCCTCGGCCCTTCCCCACCTTTAAAAAAAAAAAGGATCTGTTAAGCAAATTGTAATAGAAAAATGAAGTGAGCTTATTCTCCAGTTGTTGACAGGGATAATGAGAGCAACGTACACCGTGCTGTCACGGTCAGGCATTGTTAGCTGCTTGACGTGGATTATCTGATTTAATCCTCAGTATCTCTACAACCAAGATACTATCATTATCCCATTCTCATATGTACTTAATCTTAGCGGCTTCTTTACCTTGCCGCCTGCCCCCCTTTCCTCCTGCTCTAAAACCACACACCAGTAATTTTTTTTTTACAAGGAAAACTTTCTTTATTCAAAGCTTCTTTTTGAGAACGAGAGCTTTGTCAAAGGAAAAGACACAACCATCCTGTGTTTCTAAAATGCGTTTCTGAAAGCAATGCTGAGATACTCTTAAAATACATACATGGTAGTTGCTGATTTTGTAATCACCAAAGCCCTGCTGTTGGACGGCAGAATTTCAAATATCCCATCGCTGGCCACCATTGTTTTTGTTTTTTCTAAACATGCAACTAAAATTCTGTGTTAAAAGAAAAAAAAAAACCCTCTCAAGCATGTGATGCACATGGGAGACAAATGGCCACCGGCAGGAAGGCAGATTATGCTGGGCACTGGCCAAAAGAGAGCTAGGCTAGAGCACTATTGACAGGCGAAAACACATCCTGAGCAGGGCTAAGTGACATCTAGTTTTATTTTGTTCTGAGGAAATGCTAAGTGAGTTACTTTTCAGGCATCAGTGGAGTAATTATGTAGTTGTGTCCATTAAGAATATGAGCTTATTGATCTCAGGGTCCTGGGATCGAGTCCCGCATTGGGCTCTCTGCTCAGCAGGGAGCCTGCTTCCCTCTCTCTCCCTCTCTCTCCCTCTCTCTCTCTCTCTCTCTCTGCCTACTTGTGATCTCTCTCTGCCAAATAAATGAATAAAATCTTTAAAAAAAAAAAAGAATATGAGCTTATGTGGTTAGCCTGTTGGTTTAGAGCAGTGAGGTAGAAAGATTGGAGTCCTTACGGGTTTGGTCTGTCAAAGGCACAAACATCGGAGTTGAGGTACTCAGGAGCCAGGTCACGTTCTTAGGCCCAATCTAGAGACTATTAGTGAGGCGTGTTCAGAAAGTTGACACAATTTCTTCACGAACTGCCTTTCTGACAAGAAAGTTCTTGACCATGCCATTGAAACCACAGCGTATGCACTTTTTTGGTAAATTCAGATTCTAACAGGCTTATTTGTTTGTCAAAAGGATGAACACGTTTTCCCCATCAGTCAGACATGGTGGGTTCCAGCTGGTATCTCCTTTCTTTTGAAACATCCCTGTGGGTGCCTTTCTACCTCAAAGCTTGGCATATCACTCCTGACTGAAAACAATCTTGTTAGAAATTTCAGCCAACTGAAGATGTGGTCTCTACAGCAGAACTCTTCCCGTCTGTTGTGTTTTTTTGTTTTGTTTTGTTTTTAAATCATGTCACGGCAAGTGATCACCACATGTGAGGGAGAGCAGCCATTTAGACTGAATGTCTGCCTCCTCACACCGTTGACCCCCCAGTGAGGCCTTGTCTAAAAAACAAACCCTGGTAGACTCCCTTTCTCTGAATGATCCAGTATGCCTACTCGAGTTTTTCCCGACGGGGAGAGAATGAAGTAGCAAAACCAGGGGCAAAATTCTTCTCCTGGAAAGTTCTAAGTACTCTGTGAAAGACGCTGCCTCTGGTATAATTGTGAAGGCCCAGGTGGTGACTCCGACATTAAGAATTTTGGCTCATATCAGCAGACTTATTTTGGAAACCTGATGTCCCCAAGTTAATTTATTTTGTTCTCTTCAGGGAAGACATCCAGCTTCGTAGCAAGCTAACAGAAGTGTTCGATATTTAAGTGTTACGAGGGCACTGTGTCAACTTCCTCAATATGCTAATTTTAAATTTCTTGTGAAAAAATAAATTTATTGTGAATGCTCCCTCTTGGAATAGAAATATGACTCTCTAACTTCCCACCAAATAAAATGTTGGGGGTAGTGCTTCTTTGGGTTCTTCTTTTTGAGTTTGGAAAGTTCAAACAAGTCAGTCAAGAGAATGAGGAGAAGCTCGCTGTGGTATTGAAAGTTTGTTGTAAGAGCCCCTGATATGACAGCTAGGACCGACTTGCTTGCCCTTAGAATGGTCAACAAATTTGTTTATGTATTTAAATCTTATTAAATTCACATCTTTAAAAAAAACAAAAAAAAACAAAAAAAAACCACTGCTGGGTGCCTGGGTGGCTCAGTTGGTTAAGCCACTGCCTTCCGCTCGGTCATGATCCCAGAGTCCTGGGATCGAGTCCTGCATCAGGCTCCCAGCTCCATGGGGAGTCTGCTTCTCCCTCTGATCTTCTCCCCTCTCATCCTCTCTCTCACGGTCTCTCTCTCAAATAAATAAATAAAATAAAATAAAATAAAACACTACAAAGGACCAATGAGATCATCCCTGCAGCTGTATTCTTATGATAGAATCTACTGGGGTTACATTATGTTTAAATGAAAAGCAGGCACACACTTAGAGATAATTGGCCAAGGAATGTAAATATATTTGATTCATAAAACACTCCTGCACTGACTTGATCTGCCCATGGGTTCTGCCTTCCCAGTCCCACACTGGTCATTTTCCCAAGGGCAAGCTGTTCAATTCCAGAGTCAGTCAACAAACTGATTCGGTAGAAGGTATCAACAAATTCTCCTTGGGAAAGCGTTAGCTAGACATTGGAATAGGTAGTTTGTGGAAGTCGCTAGCAGAAAGACTGTCATAATTCAGCCCTTTGCTTTATTCGGGTATTTCTGAGATCGTTCTTTTCCTCACTCCTGTACTTATGTGCTCATTTGCCCAAGCAAGTTGGGTCCACCAGCAAGGAAATTTCTGGGTAGAGACCCAGACACAGCTGTGTGGTAGGATGGACTTGACTTTTTAATATCTGGCCTCCTTACCCTTAGAGAAGAACAGAAAGCTCTTATTCTGGGAGTGGACCCGGGTCTGTGATCCTTCTGAGTGTCTGGGGCCATGGGGCTGTCAGTCAGAGAGCCACAGTCCACTGTTTGATTTACCTCTTGTTCTGTTAGGAAATGAAGTTCCACTTAACTTGGAAAAAGTATGTGAGCTTCAAGGAACGCCAAGGAAAATACCGAGGCTGGAGAGGAATGAGAGCAAGGGGGAGATGGTCGGGGTTAAGGCCGGCGAGGCAAAGTGAGGTGGACCACGAGAACCTTGAAGGCCAGTTGGGAGAATGTGAAGGCTCTTTCCCCAGAGTGAGGTGGGGAAGCTGGCTTTGAGCATAGATTAGGCAAGGTCTGCTTTGGAAAGTGTCATTCCAGCTGTCCAGTGGACAACAGATTGTAAGGGAACATGGGTTGAAGATGGGAGTTGGCAAGGAGGGTGTCTCACTACCGGTGAGAGACGGTGGTGTCTGCCCACAAGGGGAGCTGTGGTAAAGGCAGCAGGAAGTATGAGAATTCTGGGCACACTGACGATTGATGGGATTTGTGGATAGATTAGATGTGGGACATTAGGTCTCAAGGACGACTTCAAGGTGTTTGAGCCTGAGCACCGGGAAGATGGAGTTTTTCGTTTCAGGGGCTTACATGTCACTTGAGGTCATGCATCCTTTCCACAAGCATCAGGAGTGGTCCTGTAGAGTAAACGTGGAGATGTTCACGCATGACAGGCAGCTGTGCAGTGAGGATGCTGAGTCTCTGTGCGTGGCGAGGCTTGGCACCAGCCCCAACCTGGAAACAAAGGGGTTGAATAATATCCCACGGCTTCTGTCACACCCTGTGGATATTTCATGGCTCAGGAATGACATGCAGATGTTTCTGGAGAAAAAGATGACATCGGAGGGAAGGGTTTGCTTTCAAAATAGTAGTACCCTGCAGCCAGAGGACGTCAGAGTCTCCTTCTAGAGATTCTTTAGGGCAGGTGTTATTATTATATTAATATATTATTATTACTAATAATATATATTAAGTGTGTGTGTGTGTATGTATATATATATATGTATATTTAAAAAACTGCCCTCAGAACTGTTGATGCGGGCTCGTGCGGAAGATCTGTCACTGATATCGATGGCTGTACAGTGTGCCCTTCGCTGGGACATTTGTGTCATATTTGAATCAAAGTCTTTTTCTTGTATTTAATTTTTACCATTGTTGCCATCCCCTGTGGACCTAGAAACTAGAGAACTCATCGTCAGTCAACAACAAACCAATGGTTCATCGTGCTGAGCTGACCTGTGGATCTTTCTTACCTCTCTGGGTCACTGGGTTTCTTTCTTTCTTTTTTTAATATTTTATTTACTTGACAGAAATCACAACTAGGCAGAGAGGCAGGCAGAGAGAGAGGAGGAAGCAGGCTCCCTGCGGAGCAGAGAACCCGATGTGGGGCTCGATCCCAGGACCCTGAGATCATGACCCGAGCCGAAGGCAGAGGCTTTAACCCACTGAGCCACCCAGGCGCCCCTACTGGGTTTCTTCGAGAATGTGACTGCTTCACAGAAAAAATCACAAACACACCAAACTGTTCGTTGAATTTTCGGGGGGCGGGGTGGGGAGGTGCACGCCTGGATTTCAGTCTAAGAACCTCCAAGTCTAAGATCTTGCCTTTGGAATGGTGCCTTCCAATTGTGAATTGTATCTACAAAAGATTGAGTGAAAATGAGAGCACAAGACACCTAGTTGATAATAAAGACATGTATTTCTTGATTCTCTACATGAAGATTCTAGATAATGAGGAAGAACAGACAAGCTTGATTGGTTCAGTCTTCTAGCAGGTGCGACAGTGGGCTCGGGTGTGTGTCGCTGAGGTCAACAGCTTCTCTCCCTATTTATGACTTGGCATGAGGCCCATAAAGACCCAGCCAGAAAGAAAGCCAGGCCAAACCAACAGGTTAAAGAGGTGACTACATTAACATTTAAAAGGGCATCTCACAGCCAGCGGGGGAGTTTTCCCACCTGTTCTCCCAAATTATTCCCTTTTCCCTTTCCTAAATTGAAACCAAATGTGCATATATAGAAATTATGCACCACATGCGTACAATGGTAAGGGAATACTAGTTATTTGGAATCATGGTCACAACCAAAGTCACTTAGTATCAGAGCAGAATTTTTAGATTCTTCTTCTTTTAAGATTTTATTTATTTATTTGACAGCGAGCACAAGTAGGGTAAGGGGCAGAAGGAGAAGCAAGCTCCCTATTGAGTGGGGAGCCTGACCCGGGGCTTGATTCCGGGGTCCCAAGATCATGACCTGAGCTGAAGGCAGACACTTAACCAACTAAGCCACCAGGTGCCCCCAGAATTTTCAGTTTCAAACTAACTATATAATAAATAATAAGTATATAATAAATATATTAAAGCATGGAGTGATTTTACAAGACCTCGTATCAGTTTTCCCTGCCTTCAGGTAGCCAGTGGGTATACACGCACACACAACAGTTATGCGAGATAACAATTTTATCTGTAACATCCTTACTAAAAGGATGTCAAGCTTCCATATGCATTCTCTTCTGATTTTTTGCCATCCTCTTTCCCATGTGTAAGGGGTTGAATGGTACCTGTCCCCCAGCCCCTGACCAAAAAGTAGGAAAAAAAATGTCCACCCAGACCTGTGAACATGACCTTACTTTGGAAAAGCGTCTTCTCAGGTGTAATTAAGGATATCAAAATCGTCCTGGATTATCCAGGAAGGTCCTGAAGCTGAAGCTGCACAGAGCAGACCATATGAAGACAGAGGCAGAGGTTGGAGACTTGTATCCACAAGACAAGGAATGCCTGGAATCCCCAGAAGCTGGAAGAGTCAAAGATTCTCCCCTAAAGCCTTGGGAGGGACCATGGCCTTGTTTACACCTTGATCTCAGACCCCTGGAGCCCCCAGATTTGGGAGATGAATTTCTTTTTGTGCTAATTTGTTACTGCAGACGTAGGAAACGAATATACTATGTAGTTCCAAGCTTCTTGCAAACAGTGAATGAGCAGTCAGATTTACCTTTGGGAAATTCTCTCACCAAGATCATTTAATTTGCTCGTATTCTTTTTTTTTTAAGATTTTATTTATTTATTTGACAGAGAGAGATCACAAGTAGGCAGAGAGGCAGGCAGAGAGAGAGGAGGAAGCAGGCTCCCCGCGGAGCAGAGAGCCCGATGCGGGGCTCGATCCCAGGACACCGAGATCATGACCCGAGCCGAAGGCAGCGGCCCAATCCACTGAGCCACCCAGGCTCATATTCTTATCAGCCAAGAAGTCTTGTGACTTTTGCCATGCTGAATGACAACATTCTATCATGATAACCCTTCCTGAGTTAATGAAGTACCTGCATTTTTATGGAATCTGTGTTCTGCTGACTCTCGGGATCAGCAAGCTTTTTTTCAGACTTTGGCTAAACATTCTTTGCTTTTCAGACTTCTGTCATTTACAGGGAATATAACAGAAAAGAGCATATGTGTAACCCACTGGTTTTAGGTATGTTTCAAAAGTTTTACATTTGTAATAATAAAATTTTAAAACTCAAAATAAATTTTTAATGTAAACTATGGGAATAATAACATATTCTCCACATTGTCTTCCTGGATATCTTGAGGCATAGATCTGCTTCTGTCCCTGATCGGTTCCGTCTCTTTTTCTCCCTTTTCATTTAGAAACACTTAATTCCAATTTTAAGTTGGAATAATAAAATTTTAAATTTATATAATAAAATAATAAAATTTTAAAACTCAAAATAATTTTTTAATGTAAACTATGGAAATAATAACATTTAATTAAAGTCTTTCTCCACATTGTCCTCCTGGATATCTTGAGACATAGATCTGTTTCTGTCCCTGATTGGTTCCGTCTCTTTTTCTCCCTTTTCATTTAGAAACACTTAATTCCAATTTTAAGTTATTGTCAATGACAGCAGATATTCGATGGCTCTGTCAGAGTCGTCTACGTTTGGGTTATGCACAAACCTGGAAATTAAGACTATTTCCCTGAAAATTATGTTTGGAATTGTTTCAAAACCTAACCTAAAGAAAATACGCTGTTTTGAAGTTGGAAATTTGAAATTCCATCTCAAGAGTTGTAAGCAAATGATTTCATAATCCACTGTGGCCGTGCATGTAGCTGCGGAAAGTATTTCTTCCTATTCTTTATAGTATCTGTTTATGCTCTTGAACTGTGCCTGCTAATACATCATTAGTATTTCTTCTCCAACAAATGATAAAAAATGATCAAATATCAGAAAAGCTCTCAGCCATCAGATGTTTGCATTCCAGTTTTGTCTTCTTAAGAAATTATAGTTTGGACTTAAGACTCACGGTATCTTAGGACTTCTTGTAGAATTAGAGTGTTCTCAAATTGCAGGGCATGTTATGAGCAGTTCGTAAAAATACAGCCCACCAATTCTGAAGTGCATTAAAAAATGCATCCCTTTATTCCCCAAGAATAAATCTTGGGGGAAAGCATGTTTAGTCACCAGAATGTTCTTTTGCTTTGCCTGTCTTTGCATTCATTCCCTTTGCCCTGTGAATGTGGAGTTGTGGCCAGTCCCAAGGCAAGTGTAGACTGTAGTTCCCATCTCCAGTGTGGGTTGGCTTGTACCTTGTTGTCAATAGCGTGCAGGAGGAGGGAGCGTGAGTCAGTTCTGAACCTCGCTCTCAAGAGGTTGTGTGCATCTGCTTGCCAAATTCAACAGAGCTGCCAAGCTAATCCCCAGATGATTCCAGCTGTCTGAGCAAAACATGTATTGTGGCAGGCCACGAAGATTTTGTGATTCTCTGTGACGTAGACTAACCGTGGCCAGAGATGATCACTATTAAGTCCACACAGCTCAGGGCAGGCCATCAAAGGGCTTAAATTCACCCCTTTCTCACTGAATGTCAAGAAGACATTCAGTGGCTGTGAGTTGATGATATTTGCAATTTTCATTATTGCCCTCAACATTTATTTAATTGAGATAGGCATATTTTTGGGCAGTGTTCTTTGGGAATAAAACTGGGTATGGATTGACAGTTATTTAATAATTGCCTATTGTTTTACTGTTTTATTCTTGGCACACACATTGGTTCACACCACACCAATACTCCAATGAGTCTGCCTTTTCTATTGATGTCATGACTCACCAAATAATTATGAACCAAAAACTTCTCTTCGTCTGTCGTATTTGCTTTCAGTGTGAATTCAAACAAAAGTTCTCATACGTTTCTCCCTCGTATATGTACGTATACGGGTTACATTGTACAGCAGCATCTTTGTCCAACTGTAATGTGAAATATCTTAGCATACATCATGTCTACCAGTTTGACAAACATTTCTTTTACAGCAAGCATCCTGGACCAGGCCCTGCCTCCAGTGCTTTACCGTATTGCCTAACTTAATCCTTTTAGCAGCTCTGGAGTGGTTCTTTTGGGATCCCCTTTATACACATGAAGAAACTGAGGCAGGGGAGGGTGAGAGCCTTGCCCAAGGTCATGCTGTCCACACCGGTCAGAACCAGGAGGTGGAGGTGGGCATTCTGGCTCTGGGTCAGTGTTCTAGATCATGACCCATGCAGGTGATTGTTCCTCCACACTTCACGTCATAGTTATTACGTGACACCCACAGTGCCCTTTGAAAAGGGAGATTTTCACCGGCATGTTTTGCTTTCTCGCCAAATACGATTAGCAGTCAGGGAATACATAGCTGGCTTTCCAGACTTACTGGTGAAGGTGTGACTTGTTTTGCTATAGGAAACCCCTTTAAATAATGTCTCTGTACTTTTGGTCTCCCTGAGGCCACAACAGCATGACTGGCAATATTTTACTGTCAAAATTATTCTGTATTTGTTCTAGAAAAGTGCTGGTGGTTTTTCGGAAAGATGCTTGTGCTGTGTTTATGAATAAGGGGAAGGCTTGAGATGCTTCCTAACGCGGTATGATAAAATTTCATACCATAAGGTACTTGAGAGGGGGTAAATAGACGATCATACGAAATCTTATTTTCAGTTGTTTTATACTGGGATTCATTCATCCTTGCCCATATAGATACATATTTGCTATTGGTACTTGAGTCCTGGTGATCAATTACATTCACGACATTATCCTGAATTGTGTATTTTTGTGACTCCTTTTGCACTTTAGCATACCTACCACTGTGGAGTTAGTGTGTGTGTGTGTGTGTGTGTGTGTGTGTGGTGTGTCTATGAATTGGTAATAAAATGAGGCATAATTGAGAAGCTTCCGAGGTCAGAGTCCATAGTCTCAAGCCAGTTTGCCTGAGGTCAGATGCCAGATCCAATGCTTAAAAATTAGGTGACCATGAGCTAGATATGCAATCTCTCTCTGACTCAGTTTTCTCACCTATAAAATGGGGATAGTAATAATACCTGCCTCCTGGGATCAGTCTGAAGAGTAAATGTATTCACTCAAAACAGTGTCTGGCATATACTAAGTGCTTTGTAAATATTTGCCATCTAACCAATAAAAATGTATGTATAACAAAAATGAAAAATATAGATTTAGATTTTATAAATGTGAATGTACAAATATCATGAAAGACTAGCCCCCCTGTTACCTGAAAGGTACCCATGACAGTTTAGCTACCTGTCATCCTAGTGGTAGGTGTGTAACATTTAAGAATATAATGGTTACTAAGGACAGAAAGGGATTTTTGCAAAAGCCATCATCAATGTTACGTTGGCCATTCGTGCCCCGAATCTCAACAAAGTTGTCTCCGTACCTTTTGCACAGAAATCACCAAACGACTAAGGGACCACACTCCAGCTACTCTTGCTGGATAATCACTTCTCCCAAAACTCAGTGACTTAAAATGATCTTTGAATTTTGCTCACGATTTTGTGGATGAGGACTCTGGAAGGGCTCTGCTGGGCAGTTCTGGTTTGGAATCTGTCAAGCACTTGTAACTAATAGGAGCACGGGGCTGGGTTAGCTGAAGCTGCACTGGGGTGCTGGTCCCCCATGCTCTGTGGTGTGGTTGACACTTGATGCTGGGTGTCAGTTGGGAGCTCAGCTGGGACTGTGAACCAGAGCGCCCGGACATGGCCTCCGTAGCATGGCAGTCTTCCGGGAGTTTGATGTGTTACTCCAGCTTCCCCCAGAGTGCGCCTCCCAAGAGGACCAGCACTGTAGTTCTTTCGACTAAAGCTCTAACCAACCTGCCCAGATTCAGGGAGGGGAAACTGACCCTCACTTCTCAGTGGAGGAATGTCCTAGAATTTGGGCGCCATGTTTTTAAAGTGACACACATCACTTAATTGAATTTCAGCAATGACAGAAACCTGCAGGAGCATTCCTCTGTGAGATGTATGTCTAGACTATTCAATCCCAGTTTCTTTAATTCTTCTTCAAAGGCTCATGTTTAACCTTTGATCCATTCACAGAGATTATTCTAGGCCGTTCATAATAGAAATAGCCCAGGGCCAAACAAAGAGACCTTGGAAATCAGCTAAAACTTTGAAAGTGTGAGGAGAGTCTGGTAGACTTTCTTAAAGTCATTGATAGTGTTTTCATCTCTCTCGGAGCTAGAACCCCTCACTGGTTCTACGACCACAGGGCATTGAAGTAGCTCCCTGTAGGGCCTGCACAGGATTGACTCAGCAGTGTCGAAACATCACCTTTCCTTAAACTTGGGCAATGAATTTGCTGTCTCCTGGCCTTCTGCTTCTCCTAAGTGAATTTAACACGTGACTCTGGAAAATTAATTCCTTCTTCACACCACTTTCCATTTTGTTCCACCTCATGTACTGCCCACCCTTCCTGGGTACTCCTATGTAAAGTTTCCCTGGCTCTGAGTCTTAAAGGGCCTCTTGGCTGGGCCTTCCTTTTTTAGGAGCAGAGAGGGACCTGACCTAGTGAGTTCCAAGTATGAGGGCACCACCCACATAAAGCAGGCCAGAAAGCAACTGGCCTAAGAGAAATTATTCTTAGATGAATCCATATGGAAATGGGCCAAAACCTACAGCTGGATGAATTCTGTTCTCAGGTTTAGAAATAGTTTACTCTCTGAAAGTTGACATTGTCCATGGAACAAATATATTTGGTATCTCCCTTTGCTGTTGACTGGGAGCAACTTGGATAAATTTACTTTGGGACTAATAACAAAAGGCTACTCATTCCTCAACTGAGAAAAATTAACTGAATTCTATGTAGAGATTCCTTGGGTCTCACAGAGGGAGATTAGAAGAATCCTGGGTAGGTTTGGTTCAGTTACTTTGAGAAGACCATTTCCCATAGCTAAGCGCTTACCTCTAGCATCTCACTCTGACTCCCCCTTTCTAGCTTGTTTTCCATTTAAAATGACTTTCCCGGATGGTGTCTTCATGTGCACCAGGACACCAAGCTAGGGAGGCATGTTACTCTTCCATGAGCCGTGTCTTTGTGAACGTGAGCCAGGCCCGAATCTGGCCTCCTGCCCTCCCCTGCTTTTGTCAGGAGAAGCCTTAAGGAGTCAGAGCTCATCCCAGTTTCAAGGACCCATAAAACCTCCAACTTTCATTCTACAGCATTTTCTTACAGCCCTTTTCCTTTGAGCCATGTTTCAAAAGAGCTCGAACTCCACAGGCCTGACCCTGGGATGTGAATGCAAGTCTTCCTGGCTCTGTGGTCTTCTGGCCAACCACAAAGCCGCCTTCCATTAAAAACAAAGGAGAGAAGAGGCGAAGAGCGTCTTGCCCATCAACAAGAACGTCAAGACAACATTTCAGAAAGTGCTAATGTCTCAGACCAGATGGAGTTCATGTCCCTGAAAGAGATAGGAAAATCTGGAAAAGCAGGAAGTGAAGCTCGGGCCAACCAGTGTGGTTGGGTTTTCCAAATCATAGCCTCACTGCGCCCATCAGCAGGCTTTATCCTACCCTTTCCCCTCCCCTATCTACTTGAACTGACACCACCCTCAGCCCCTCTTCAGAGTAACCCGACTTACCCCAGCTGGAGGCGTCCAACCTGGGGTGGCATTCTCAGCTTCTCTTCATTACCCAAATGCACTTAGTTCAAAGTAAATCTTTTATTTTCGTTTTTTAAAACTGTGGTAAAACATATAGAAGATCGACCCTCTGGATCAATTTCAGGTGTACGATTCAGAAGCATGAAACCTGTCATGCAACCATCACCACCGCCCATCTCCAGAACTTTTTACAGCTCAAACTGAGACTCTGTGCTAAAAACACACAAAGTCCCCACTCCTTCCTCCTCCTAGCCCCCCCGCAACTACCCGTTCACTCTGCCTTTCTGTGAACCGGACTCCTCTTCGTTCCTCAAACGAGTGAAATCATGAAAGGTTTTGTCCTTCCGTGGCTGGCAGATTTCACTCAGCATCATGTCTTCAAGTTTGACTCACGCCATGGCATGTGTTAGAATATCCTTCCTTTTTGAGGCTAATCAGATTCCATTGTACATACATGTTACTTTTTTCTTTCTCTTTTTTTACCTATTCATTCAGTGATGGACGTTTGGGTTATTTCTACCTTTCGGCCATGGTCAGTGATGCTGGTGGGTGTGCAGGTATCTCCTGAAGATTGCCGTTCAAATTCCTCTGGGTGCATACTCGAAAGTAGAGCGTGAGATCATGTGGCAATTCTGGTTTTGGGGGTTTGTTTTGTTTTGTTTTAAAGATTTTATTTATTTATTTGACAGAGACAGAGAGAGAAGGAATATAAGCAGGGGGGGTGGGAGAGGGAGAGGGAGAAGCAGGCATCCCGCCGAGCAGGGAGCCTGATGCGGGGCTCAATCCCAGGGCCCTGGGATCATGACCTGAGCCGAAGGCGGGCGCTTAATGACTGAGCCACCCAGGTGCCCCGGCAATTCTGTTTCTAATTGTTGATGAATTGTCATGATGTTTTCCATTGCGATGGCACCTCTTTGTAACACCGCCAGCAGAAAAGGTTACAGACTGTCACATCTTTTCCAACGCTTGTTGTCCTCTGCTTTTTTGATAATAGCCGTCTTACTGGTCTGACGTCATATCTCATGATAATTCTGATGTGCATTTTTTTCCCCTGCTGGTTAGTGCTGTTTAAAGCACCTTCGCACGTGCTTATTGGCCATGTGTGATATCTTCTTTGGAGACATGTCGATGCAAGTCATTTGCCATTTTTAAACCGGGTTAGTTTCCTTCTTGTAGAGTTGTTAGGGTTTAGGATATTCTGGATATTAACCCCTTATCAGATATATGATTGGCACATATTTTCCCTCATTGTTTGGGTTGCCTTTTCACTCTGTTGCTGCTCCCCGTGATGTATAATTTTTAAAATTTTTTATAAAGCCCAAAGCATCTATTCTTTCATTTTGTTGCCTGTGTCTTTGGTGTCACATTGAGGAAATCATCGCCAAATGTAATGTCTTGAAGCTTTCCTCTGTGTTTTCTTCTAAGTGTTTCAGAGTGGTAGCTCTTATGTTTATATCTTTGATTTATGTTTTTAAAGGTTATTTTTAAAGAGAGAGAGCGAGAGAGAGAGAGAGGGCACGAGCAGGGGGCCAGAGGGAGAGAGAATCCCAAGCAGACTCTGCTTAGTGAGGAGCCCAGCGCAGGGTTGGATCTCACAACCCTGAGATCATGACCTGAGCCAAAGGCAAGAGTCGGAGGCCCTTGTCTTTGATCCATTTTGAGTTAACATTTATATATGGTACAGGATCAGGGTCCAAGTTCACTCTTTTGCACATGGATATCCAGTTTCCTCAGCACCATTTGTCAAAAAGAGTGTCCTTTCCACATGGAATGGCTATGGGACCTTTGCTGAAAATCACTTGACCATGTATATGAGGGTTTATTTCTGAGATAGTGAAGTAATTCTTGACTTGTGGGTTGTGTCAATGATCACAGAATCCCCTCTTGCTCCTTTGGACCAGAGGCCAGACACAGAGGCCCCCAAGATGTCCTAGAATATTCGATTCATTATGACCAGTCCCTTCGCCCGTGGGCAGCTTTGTGGGGGGCATAACACTTCCTCCTGAATGAAAGGTGTATACTGCATTTTCCAAGGAAATGAATGAACACAGCCCTGGAAATGCTAGTGGATTGAGGTAGGAGGGAGTGTAACAGACAAGCCCTCATCTCTGTAACGAAGGTTAGAAAGTGGAAACAACAGATGCCTTCCTGGTGGGTAAAGGCATGGAGTTTGGGGACATTTCCCAGACCAGGTGAAGTCCAGCCTGAAAGCTGAAGGAAAATCAGAATTTCCTGTCTGAAGAGTTGGAAGGAAATGTTTCGGGGAAGGGAACAATGCATTCTTGAGTCTTCTCTGGCCTTCTGAATATACTTTGGTAATACCAAGAGCCCCACAGAAATAAAATGATGTTTCCTTAATGTGTCTCCCTCCCTAGACCTGAAGTTTCCCTGAGGCAGGACTCTGTGAGACGCTCCTTTGCACCTTCAGTGCTGAGCCTGGAAAATCTGCCCAAAGAGAGAGGACAGTACATTCTTGTGCATCAGTCAATACTGAGCCTATGTCTTTGGAATCTGACCGCTTGCAAGCCAGGTATCACCGTCAAATGAAACACTGACTTCTGTCAAGTCTCTGATTTTGTCCTCAGAGCTATCTTGTGAGGTCAGCCTTGTTGCCTAGTTTAGAGATAGGAAAACCAAGGCACTAGAAAGTACATGGTCTGGATGGTTGTAAGTGGACAAAGCAGGATTTGGACCCAGATCTGATTGGCACCACTAGTCTTTTTCTTTGAACAAAATTGCATGTGGCTTCATTTGGTACCGGCCCAGGTGACTCAGAACTGTGGGCAAGGAAACTAGCTTTCATTGAGAGCCTAGCTGCCTTGCAAGGGGCTTGACGTGGGTCGTGATCATCGGGAACGTTTACTGAACACTTAGCATATCCTTGGCTTTTCCGAATACATGTGTGTCTTTTCTCACTGAATCCTCAGAACAGTCCTGTAAGGTAGGGCCTTGAATGGTCAGTCTTTATCAGCCAGGGAAACTGAGGCTCAAAGAGCCTGGGCATCACACACTACACAGGGCTGCTCCCCCTGGGTCCTCTCAGTGATGCTAGGTGGTGGTTATTACTACCTTTAATTAAAAGAGAAGAAATCTCAGAAGGGTTGATGGGGACCATCTTTGCTCTTGGTTTTAAGTCATTTGTAGGACATGGATTCTGCCCCCTCACCCAATCCCATCCATCCCTTATCTGCCTCCAAAGAATAAGAAAAATTACTGAGGATGGAGCAGAATCGCTAAGAAATTCCTTCTCTCAAGCAAAGGCACCATTCCCTCTTTGGGGTCTCAGTTGTTTGATGTGCATTCCGCCTTTTGAGGGCTGATGAAGAACCCAGCAAAAAGAGACCCTTCCGGGGCTATCTGTGCTCTGAAAGGGTCCCCGGACCCTGGGGCACCCCAGCGGCAGGGGCAGACACGGTGACCATGATTTATAGATCAATAAACAGAGCCCTTCCAAACCCTGGTTCCCCTTCCTCGAGGGAGTGAGCCATCAACTGTCTGCATGTAAAACTTTTTTTGGCAGGGGGCAGTGTTTCTGTTTATTACTGAGAAAAAGCCTTCATACTGGGCGTGGGAATGGAGGCTGGTGGTCGTGAGCGCCAAGGATGACGTGAAGAATTTTGACCAGAGAGAGAGACTCGGGCATCCTCACAGACACGGACCCTACATATTTGGACTCAGGAGGCTCGACGCAGTCCGACCCGTCGGTGTTCGTGTGGTTCCCTTACAAACAGACAGGGGCTATTGCTTCATGTGCTCCCCTGAGAAGAACGAACACGTGTAGGAAATGAGACTCTCCTCCCCCTTCCCCCCTCCCTGGCCCCGCCAAGGCTGTCTTCACCCCCGCCCCCTCGGAAAAGCCACCATGCTTTTTTTGAGCTCCATGATGCAATGTGATTTTTTCTCCCCCCCTGGACAGAGAAGCAGCCGTTTTTTTCTTTCTTGACTACTTTTTGTTCCAAGACCTCACAAGGCGTGAGGAGAGTAACTTCCTGAGGGAAAAAAGCATTTGAGTGTCTGCGTCTAAAGATACACAGATCCAAGAACTTAATGGGTATAGGGTAAAGACAAGAGCGAATGAAAACAAAAGAAAGTCATTCCTGCAGCAGGGACATTAGAAACCAAAACTCTTGTTTTGTTTCCTTCCTTTCTTTCTCTCTCTCCCTTCCTTCCTTCTTTCCTTCCTTTCTTACTTCCCCCTTTCCTCTGTCCCTTCCTTCTTTCCTCCCTTTCTTTCACCATCCCCTACATCTATGAATAACTCTATACACTTTACATAACTTAGCTTTCTTCAGCCTGAAAGACATTCCAAGGCATTCTTTTCTTTTTCTTCTAAAGATCTAAGCCACTGATTATGGAAGTTGGGATCTCGAAGATTCTTAGGATATATTATTCTAATAAATTCTAGCCTGACTTGTTGTTAAATTATAAATTCTTTTAAGGCAGATTTTCCTCCAGCCTCTACTCCGGCACGTTTTCCCTGTCTGAAATGCTCAGATTACACACAAGCGAGCACTAAAGTGGAGACGGTGGGAGCAGGGTAGATAAGGGGTGGGCGTCACATCCAGAAAATTCCTCTAGCCACGAACCTTAGGGGGAGTGCACAATTAGCAGGCTTCCTGGGAAAGGTTATACATCATGTCTAGGACTTTACATTAAAATGACTTTTTACTTGAGTCATTTGTTAGTCTGTTACCAGCGCTCGTATCAGATTGCATTTCATCTTGTATTAAATCAAGGTAATCTGGCCTGTGAAAACGGACTCCTGCACCGTACTTCCCAGCCTGGGCAAGGTGGCGAGTCCCATGGCATTCTGCCTTGCGCCCTCCTGGGAGGCCCACAGAATCACAACCTTTTGCAGAAAAGTAGTCACTGCGGATCGAATCCCAGAAGACGGGCGCAGGGCAAATCGCGGCCTGATCCTGTGCTAAATGCTGATTTTTCTCTTTAGGGTTCCGCTCATTCTCCTCCAACTCCAGTCCTAAAAGGAGCTGAAATTTCATGACTCCTGTCACTCATCCTTCAATCATTACAGACCCAAAGAACAGAAGAGAGACTCCAAACTCATGAAGGAGGAGCAGAGGAAACCAGTGTTTTAAAAAAACATAAAAACCAACTCACGCCCTTAGGCTCTGAGGTCATGGAGATCTTCCTTATATGATGACTTAGCTCCCTTTCCAAGCACTGTGTCCTTTTATGGGGGCTCAGGGGAGGGCTGGTGAATTACCAAGACTTCCTGGGTAGGAAAACTGAGCCTTCATAGAATTCGTCTTATTTATTGCACCAAGGTACAGTTGGGTTTGTCTCGCCCCAGGACGCGAACGGCCACAGCGTTGGAGGGAGAGAGATCCTGCCCTCCGTGGGCCAGGACCCCATATGCCACATCAGTTACGTTCCTAATGCTCTTCCCCGGTACCCCTGTGTTTCCAGAGGCTTAATGCACCTATGAGGAAATGATTTCTTTCCACGACTGCTTAAAGTGCCAGAAGGCAAGAGAAATTTAAACAGACCTAAGATCAACATTGTGAGTTTACTTGGCCTCCCCATCTAGCAACACAGCCATAAATTTCTCCGGCTTCTTAGTTGGGAATTTAAAAGGCCTATAGTCTTGGCAACGTTTATACAACCACATTTCTTCTACATGGATTACAAACTTGCAAGATCCCAGCCCGTGCTGGGGTATCCTATTTGGTCCGCGGGTCAACCTGAAAAGCCAACAGAAAAACTCAACACCACGTCCAACCAAACTCTTTTTTTCTGGCTTTGACCTGACTGATGGAAACAGCTTGGTTTCTGAAAGGGTCAGGACCCTGAGTCTCAGAGGTGGTTTTTTTTTTTTTTTTTTTTTTGGCCCCCCCTTTGGGGTTTGCTACCCTAGAGCCTTGTCTTCTGTGGCGTTTGCAGAGCTGGGGACCCTCAGCAAAGCCATGGTTGGAAGAGCCCATGAAGAGTGCTTCACTGGGACATGATATGCTCCAGTGTGGTGAGGCTCTGTCGGAGAGCCACTCCTCCACATGCCGGAGTCCTCGAGAACAGGAACACTGCTGCTTTGTGTTGAGGCTGACCCTGGGAGGCGTGGGGTTCATCAACCAGTCAAGTGTGCTTGCTTCTATCAGAGGGGCCTCTGTGATAAGCGCCCCTCCTTCTCTGCCTGACCATGCTTTGCTCTTCAGGGTGACCTGCGGTGGGAGTTAGATATGGCTCTTTCCCCAGGTGCATGGTAATAGGCATGGAACATTCTCACACAGGACCAGTGAGCAGACCTTGTAAGTGACTTAGCTCCAAGGTGAATGCCAAAAAGCCTTTCCTTCCTGAGAAATGATCTTTTTCAAATGAAACTACCCTCCAAACACGTATCCCATTTTCTCGTATGGGGATACTCCGCAGAACAGTCAGGCTCCACCTTGAACCTGAGTCCTCGTGCGCAAAGAGCTATGCGTTAGGGGCTGGAGGCCAAAAGTGTGAAAACAGACTAGGAAACCTTTGTCCTTCTCTGCCACTGGAGAAAATACATGACCACGGGACTTGACTCTGACTTTGGAGGGATGTTTGAGCGTTATCCTTTTAGCTAGAAAAGTTGGGAAGGTTGATCTCCCGTCTCTCCTTGTGGTCTGCAAAGGGAGTTTCCCACCAGCCAGTCTGACGAGCAAGAAAGGGAGGGAAGGCTGGGCAGTTCTTGGGTTGAAGAAAAGATGGCAGCAAACTTCGCATTGTACCAGGATTTACCTTCACAGAAGGACCCCAAAACATAAAGAAAAGACAGTGAGCCAGAAGACCAACAGGAGGTCCTCGGTTACAGGATCTGGCCAGAGTGAGACGTGTCAGCAGAGAAATGACAGACACTGAAGGAATGCCTGCTCACACACGTGTTTCTGGTTTGCTCACTCGTAATTCAAGGCTCCCACAGTATGCCATGAAGTCAAAGGCTTCCGTGGAAGGTTGATTCAAGGTTATCCTCTTTAAGTGTACACATCACCCACCTAGGAAACTCATCGCCTAGAGGTATTATTTAGGTCCAAGTGAGGAAGAGAAAAAAAAACAACGAATAATTGGGACTGCAGTTTAGGTCAATAATTTTAAACTAAAAAAAAAAAAAACAGTTGAACTGTTTAAAAATGGAAATCTAAAACAAAATCCTCATATATAAAGCAGCTAGAAGTGGAAATGCTGTGGTCGGAGGGATCCCCACCGGCCTTCTCTTTGTCCCTTGAAATACCTGTGGCTCCATAGAGAGGAATGCAGGAACTTGCGTTTTAGATAATTATTTTTAAAACTTCATCAGGATGGGGCACCTGGGTGGCTCAGTGGGTTAAAGCCTCTGCCTTCGGCTCAGGTCATGATCCCAGGGTCCTGGGATCGAGCCCCGCATCAGGCTCTCTGCTCAGCGGGAAGCCTGCTTCCTCCTCTCTCTCTGTCTGCCTCTCTGCCTACTTGTGATCTCTGTCTGTCAAATAAATAAATAAAATCTTAAAAAAACAAAAACCAACAACAACTTCATCAGGATGGAAGCAATGAGCACATAACCTCAAGAAATCTGTCCCCCAGGGGCCATAGCTAGCAAAGCTTTTAGCCTCAGCATTTCTGGAGAAGCTTCTGGTCTTGGTTTTGCCATGCACGATGGTATCATGAGTGAACAGAATAAACACTACCAGGCACCGGAACTCCCCACCTGCCTCCCTTGTACTATGGGGTTACTCTGTCTGCCATCGCAATGAAAATGGTGGGGTATCCATTCTCTCGAGTCTCTCCCGCGCCGGCAATACTTGTCAGGGTCACTCTCGATTTGCCGCTGTTAGTGGTAAGCAGTCTGAAAGGTATCAGAAACAGATTGTATCACAATGTTACCTATTGAAAGTTGCAATAATAAGGTCATCTCATTGGGCGTGTGGAATTCTTCTCACCAGAAATTCACTCAGATCTGTAGAGACCATTAGCCAAAGCAAAGAGACCGTTTAGGATTATTTTCCAATTTCCTGCATGCATGATCCCTTCCCAAGGATGGCATGTCTGTCTCCCTCATTTGGGATGTGATTAAAATGGATTGATTCTGGGGGCGCCTGGGTGGCTCAGTCGGTTAAGCATCTGCTTTCAGCTCAGGTCATGATCCCAGGGTTCTGGGATCGAGCCCCGCATTCTCCCCCCTCCCTCTGCCTACTGCTCCCCCTGCTTGTGCTCTCTTGCTCTCTCATTCTCTCTCTCTCTCAAATAAATGAATAAACAAAATCTTTAAAATGTATTGATTTTCAAATCAAATTCCTCTGCCCCATGTCAGCCCTCAGTTGTACGTGTGACGCCTTCCTCACCTTACTTTCTGTTCTGCTTGTGAAGCCAGTGCTTTTGGAAGCCAGGGTCCTGTGGGTTTGGAAAATACAGTTTTAGCCCTGGCACTGGGCTAGCTGGGAGTGAAATAAACAGGTTAGCCAAGGAGGTACAAATCTTACCTAAGGGTCTGTAAATCTAGTGTGGATGTCCACTTCCAAAGAAAACTGGAATCCACTTATCTCGCCGAAGGTAGGTAAATATGGGTCAGCTGACCCTGCCTTGGAGAGCTCCGTGATTCTTTCTGAGTTAAGATTTTGTTCAGTTCCACAAGAGCTGACTATTAAAATATGTAAGGAAGTTCCACTGTATGTGGAGATCTGACTCCAAAGTCAGCACTGGAGGCAAGAAATGTGTGTAGCATAGTCATCCTCGACAACCCCTTGTAATGTGCATATGCAGGACAGTAATATGTATGGATCAAATTCCATTATATAGTAAAACACAAGACTATGGTGAAAATGGCACATGCAAGAAATACTTTTATGATGTTTCTAATTCCACGAGTGGACAGACTCTGTCTGGGCATATGCATCAAGCTACTGTAAGTTCAGCAACATGGTGTCACAGGCATGTTGGTGGGGGGGGGGGATGGAGTGGCCCACGGGTGTTGGGACCAGGGCTGAGTAATTCCTCTGTACTCACACTGCCATTCCCAGACTTTGTTTTACCCATCACACAGTCCTGCTTTTAAGGTCCCGTTTCTTTGTAGTATCTCGTAGCTTCTTTTTTTTTTTTAAGATTTTATTTATTTGACAAAGATCACAAGCAGGCAGAGAGAGAGGAGGAAGCAGGCTCCCCGCTGAGCGGAGAGCCTGATGCGGGGCTCGATCCCAGGACCCTAGGATCATGACCTGAGCTGAAGGCAGAGGTTCTAAGCCACTGCGCCACCCAGGCTCCCCCTCAAAGCTTCTTGGCATCTGATTTGCTTTCCTTGAGAGGAAGCATGAGACGAGCTGTCAGGTGTTGTGGGTGTTCTTCTGATAGGGAGAACTCATTTGGTAGACAGAGTCAGAAATCAGCCTCATGGAGGAAAGGTGAGCCCGTGTTTGGACCAAATACAAACAGGCTGATACCGCTTTCCAGGGCTTCCGTCCAGCACTTTGGGTGAAGGCAAGTAGGGAAAGGTCGTGACGTCCACACGCTCTGGCAGAGATGTGGTCAAACAGTGCTGAGAAAGAGACTATCAGTCACTCTCCCCGTGTGCCAACTGAGCAGGATCGTTTGAAATCTCAAGTGAGCTTTCGCGTCTTGGATCTCTTTTTTTTTTTTTTTAATGTAAGTGAGAACCAGTGAGGAGAAATTAATGTGCTTTTTTTTTTTTATTTGACAGAAAGAGATCACAACTAGGCAGAGAGGCAGGCAGAGAGAGAGAGAGGGAAACAGGCTCCCTGCTGAGCAGAGAGCCCGATGCGGGACTCGATCCCAGGACCCTGAGGTCATGACCTGAGCCTAAGGCAGAGGCTTAAACCACTGAGCCACCCAGGCGCCCCCGCATCTTGGATCTTAAGGGGAGACTGTTTGAACGCCCTGCACACATGCTGCGGGTGCTCTTGCTGCCTTTGAAACTGACTTCTCCGTGTTTCTGTTGCTCAGAAAGAATGTTAAGATAGGGTACATTTATACAGTGTTTTGCAGTCTGAAAGGCACCTTCGTGGGCTTTTTCTTTTAAATTTTTTTTAAAAGATTTTCTTTTATTTATTTGACAGAGAGAGAGATCACAAGTAGGCAGAGAGGCAGGCAGAGAGAGAGGAGGAAGCAGGCTCCCCGCTGAACAGAGAGACCGATGCGGGGCTTGATCCCAGGACCCTGAGGTCATGACCTGAGCCAAAGGCAGAGGCTTAACCCACTGAGCCACCCAGGCGCCCCTCATGTGCTTTTTCTTATTTGACTTTCCCCACACGCAAGTCCTCATTGATAGAGTTGCCGTCCCACTTTACAGATGAGAAAACAGAGTCTCAGAAAGACCAGATGGCTCCCCCCCACCCCGTTTCCACAGCTACCGCAGCCCTCAGGTGACTTCCCACTCACCAAGCAAACTTCTCATTTATGACCTTGGGAAGTCGACCTCTCTTTTTTGTGTGTGCGATAATGAGGAGAAATATGTTTCACCTGCACTCACGGAGAAGGTGTCTTTCTTCAGGCTCCAAACTTGCAAGAATGATGGCTCCGTTCCTTGGATTTCATTTCCCTTTTTATTGGACAGCCAAAACATCAGTGTAGTCAATTCTGACATTTGATCAGGAATTTTAAGGGGAGAGTCAGTTATTTAAGAGTTGTATCTACATCGTCTGGCTTCTGCTAAGATGTACCACCTTGCTTGAATCTTGGCTGGGTTTCCCCTCTGCAAGCTGCCAATGTGTGATGCCTCCCTACGGCCCTGGCCATCGTCCTTCTGCACGGGATCATCATTTGCTCTGGCCTCAAAACCTCCTGAACGCTATTTCTCTTCCCTGTCTCTTTCCCACTGACTGCTGTACCAGCATCGAGCTTGCTTTCTAGAGGCACAGAGACAAAAGGAATTCTGTGGGGCTTGGCCACCTCCCAGTATTCATGATGGGAAGCAGGCCCAGTTCTCTACACTCAGTTACCCATCCCCCAGCCTGGGCAAAGTATCCACACTCCCCCCGCCCCCCCATCTTATGGCCGCTCATGAATTTCTCAGCTCTCTCCCTCTCTCTCACTCTCTTTCACCAGCTCCAAGGATCACTGTTTTGGCTGGGGGTGAGAGATTAGTTCAGTTTGATTCCCATCGCTGCTTCTGTCCTACTCACGGATAAACAGCTTTTGAATTTAAAAACTCATCTTTTGCCCCTTTGTTCCCCCATCCCCTCTGAAATTGCTCTCCAGTGGAGACCATATGGCTAATGGTCCTAAGGGGAGATGCTCACAGGGTCACAGCGCTAAACGCACACATACACACACACACACAAAGAAAAAACCTAACGTTGCTTCATATATCAAATCGTGATCCTGCCGCAGTTAAGAAGTGTATAGAGTTGATACATGGCTATTAAATAGAAAACATATATGGTCACATAACTTTGGTTCCCTTCTCCAAAAGCCGGAGACAAATGGGCCATCAAAAGGTCGATAAAGTTACAGCCAAAACAGTCTTACAAGGAGGATGTGCCCAAGGAATCACTAAAGCATGCATCCTTTCAAAGCGCAGTGTACAAGTGGAACCCTCAGAAGTGAATTTCACCTTTGGTGAAGCCTCTGTCTCAGAAGTTGAGAAGTGGGATAACTCCAAATGGTTATTAATCTTCGGCGCTCATCGCTTTCGCAATGGCAGCGTTTAAACACTGTTAGTGGCTTGTCAACCCTCAGAATGGATTTTTAATGTTGGGGAGGAGATATCCCAACACTTAGAGATGAAATTTATGATCTGTGTATCACTAAATAAAAAATGCAGAATGTCATTTTTGAGGCATACTGATGGATGCAAAATTGATACGGATAAATACAGTTTGGGGCCATCTTCCAGCAAGCGCTCTCAGTGCTAAAGAGTTCCATACAATAGATATCCATTTTCAAAATTGCATCATTTTTTACTCAGAGCATTTCTGGAAAAAAAAAAAAAAAACAGGTACAGCCATTTCTAATCGGCTGCTTGGCGATCATTTAAGATTCTCTTTCCATTAAGTTGTGAAAGTTTGACCAATGGATGGCAAAACTTCGTGGCATTGGTGTCTTGATCTAGAAATCACTGTTGTCAAGGTTGCCAAGCATTGTGCCATGAGTCGCCACGGGGTGAAGGAGAAAAAGAAAAAACCCACCCTGAACTTTTCCTGGAGTTCGGAGCCACATCATTTGGAAAAGAAAGAGAGGTCTTGGGCCAAGCTCCGTTCCATGACTATATGTTTGGAACAGGAAGCTTCTCTATGGCTGGAGACTTGATTGATTGCTTGATTTAATTGAGGACCCATGGTGGGTTTGGTTCTCAATGAATATGAACATGTCAGAAGGTTTCTTCGTCAACCAGAAACATGATGCCTCAAGATACCGCCTTAAGGACTTTCCAAACTATTCTACCTGGAGTCCTTCCTGTCAGGATGCATGTAAACAACAAATTAAGTAATTGTAGTTTTATTGGAAGTCTTCTGTCCTTCACTTACTGACCCCAAATATGCCTCAGTCCTGAGTTCAACCTCTGACCAGGAGGTTGACTTGCCTTTTGCCCTTTGTGGGAGCCAATCCCTCCCTGACCTCCACGACAACCATTGGTATATTTTAGAGCAAACGTCTTCTGGAATCCAGAGGACTCCTACCATTTCTACCACCAGCAAGAACAAAAGCCCCCGACTTGGCAACCCTAGTGGATGGTCTGTGCTTCCAAAATGATTGCCCAGGAGGATTGCTCTCCTCTGGGCTAGATGATTTCATTAATTGGTGTCTAACTCATAAGTCTGAGTTATTTATTGTAAAAACCAAATAGGGACCATATGACTTTGAAGATCTGATCAGATCAGGCTGTGTGGGCCAGATACTGAGCAGAGCAAGCCTCCCAGCATTAATCTGTCACAGCCCATTTTTCACTTGCTAAATCAGCTTTATGCAAATATTCCCCTAGCAAGGGGGCTCACCCATTCAGGGACTCCTCTCCCTCACCTCCAACGTCTGTGGATGTCTTCAGATGTGCACTTAGAATTCTAGAGTGGAGAGAAATATTAGCAGTCATCTTGTTTAAGCCTGGATTTCACATATGGTGAAACTGATGTGAAGTGACTTGTCCAAGATCACAGGGCCAGAATGACACCAGGGAGAAGATCCTTATTGTGCAAGTTAACGCACGCGTAGTGTGAAAAAGAGCCCCAGTGCGTCTCCTACCCTTTGGAAAACACCCTTCTCCCAGACACTTGCCTCTCTCCTCTCCCCTCCCACCAACTCACCTTATTGGATAGGTTATTAAAGGAGAACATAATGTCAACAAACCAGCAAACAAAAAGTGATAGACATCTTGGAAAATTCTGAGTCTTCTACTCAGAAACAACTACTCTTAGTAGTTGATGCGTTTACTTCCACTGTCTTCTTAACTGAGACATAGAAGGCGTTTTCATTTTAATTTTGTTAAAGATGTGATTTATTTATTTGACAGAGCGAGCACAGGGAGGGGGAGCAGGAGAGGGAGACGCAGATTCCCCGCCGAGCAGGGAGCTCAACACGGGGCTGGAACAGGACCGCGGGATCATGACATGAGCCGAAGGCGGACGCTTAACTGACTGAGCCACCCAGGCACCCCTTGATTTTTTACAAAACTTGGCCTGCATGAGAACTGGTGAAAGTCATAGAATTAGTTATGAGATTAATCTTGAGTTCTTTCAACAAGTACCATCGTGATTTTGCACTTGTTAAATAAACCCCAGGGTGGTTTAGGGCACCGTCCTGACTCTGGCATTCGTAAGCATGGAGCTCTTATTTGGGTCCTGATTCTTTTTTAATGAACTCAGGTCTCTGGATTGAGGAATAGTGTCTTTCTGTCACAGATCTTCTCCTGTGGATATCTGCTCCACCCCTGCAATGACTCCTGACCCAACTACCCGGAGTTAGACTTTTTGGGGTGAGGACACTGTCCCTTGCAAAACCTCTCTCCCTTTAGACACTAGCCACAAACTCGAGGTCCCCAGGCCACCTGTACTTTTGACCAACTGGCTACTAATTTGAGAGTTTTCCCTACCCTCTCGGGTTTGATCATTTGCTAGAATGACCCACAGAACTCAGGAAAGTGCTTTACTTGGGATTACGGTTTTATTTAGCAAAAGGAGATGAATCAGAACCAGCCAGAAGGCAAGACACACGGAGTGAGGTCTGGGAGGTTCCCAAATGTAAAGTTCCTGTGTTCTCTGACACATGGATAGGTGACAGGCAGGGACGTTTGCCTCAGCTTTGATATCCGGAGTTTTTATGGGGTTCCATTATACAGACGTGATTGAGGGAACCACTGTTCACTCCGCTCAGTGTCGAGTCCGTTTCCCCATAGATGGGGATGACATCAGAGGCTTCGAGCCCTGAATGGTCTTTCTGGCATCGCCAGCCCCATCCTGAGGCCCATCAGCTGCATAGACCAGAATGTAATGGGGTGCAGGCACGTGCCATAAACAGCACAGACACTCATCACTCAGGACATCTCAAGGGTATAGAGCCACCTCCCAGGAACCTGGGACAGAGGTCGCCAAATCCCTTACTACTGGGACCTGCATAAGCATCACTCCTTTCCTTCACCCTGCCCTCACCTCCAAAGTATACTTTTAACACTGGATTAAGAAGTGGGTTTGACTGACAGGATGTATGAGTGGGTGTAGATAGACAGAGGTCTTGAACTTGATGCAGCCATCAGCATTATTGCCCATCTCTGGGGAGAGTAAGCCAGGTTTGTTCTTCCAGTCCAGGGGTCTCATTCCAGACCCCCGATATACTGACTGTGGCTAGTGACCGGGGAGCCACAGCCCTGAGCTTGTAGGTCGCCTGGAATGCCTGAAGGCGTGGTGTTGGTCTCCTTTAAAATCTGTTCGTCTCTCCTTCGCTGATGAGCTTGATCATTACGTTTTCTACATTGGGCCCTAGGCAAGCCCTTAGACTGAGCGTGTGATAGGGAGAAAACTCTTGTAACCTTTCTTGAGCTGCTGTAGTTCTCTTTTTCTCTCCAGATGGGTATCTCCTCCGCCGCCTTCCAAAATACTCAGAGGGAAGAAGTGTGTGTTTTAGAGCAGATGCTTTGCAGGGGTGGGGGAATTCGGAGCATCAGAAAACACGGACTTCTCCCTGTGGGATCCAAGTCTCCAGCAGGTCCTGGCATTTTCCCTTCTTTTTGTCTAGCACTCCCTCTAGTGACACCAGAATTCTCTCGGGTTACAACGGGACACACGGTAGAACGTGACAACCATCTTTAAGGAGGCATAACCGGCTACAGGGTTAGAGAACAGAGCGATTGCTTTCATTTAGAAGTCACCGAAATGCTCAAAGTGAACGAGAAAGGACCACCTTCGCTGAGACCTGGAAGGAAAGAGAAGTAGGTGAAGAAAGAGTTAACCAGTGCAATGGAGACTTTGAGAGTATGAAGAGGCATCATGAGGGATAAGGGTGAGAAGGTTCCAAATTTCAGGGTCTATGGAAGGCCAGGTCAAGGACACTGGGAAGCCAATAATCTGTGTTCCATTCGGAGAGTTACTGCTTTGTCCTTTCATTCCCAAGGATCGCGGGCCTGACCCTGTTCATCCCCATCCACCAGGCGGGAACATAAGCAAGCTGTCCTAGGCAGATGCATGTTTATCGAGTGATCTCAAGGCTCTTGAGGAGAGAAAGTACCGTTGGCTCATGGGCTGCCTCCAAATCCGCACTTTGGGCCTGTATCTGTGCCCTCTTCATCTGTGCATGGGAAAAAGTTGTATAAAATGGGGCACTGATAACATTTGGCCATGCCTAAAGGCTGACTTGAACATGAAAAACAAGGCTGTGCAGACTTGACTCAAAATGCCTCTCATGTCTATGCGAAGAAAAAGTGGCCAACTTAACTCTGTTTTGATTTTCCCTGATGTGTGACTTGATCTGGGGGCTGGATTTCCAGAGCCACAGTTGTGCCAAACCCCGTTAGCGTTTAAGGCATACTCATGCCCAAATATGGATCTCTCGTGTTTGGTGTTGACCATGTGCCTGGGTCCCACTGTCCAATCCAGGGCAGACTCCTCGCCAGGGCTCCAACAGACACAACATAGACTAGCATTATGTGATGTATAAACAATTTTGCCTGAAATGACAGCATTGCGACTAGCTCGCCTGGTGGACGTGTGAGCAGGGAGTACGAGGTAGCCTGTGAATGGGCTGTCCTAAAACTGCATTCTCGTTATTCCCTGCAAGCCTCTGCAGCAAGGGTGAGAGGTGCTTGACCGCTCTTGGGAACTCCTGAATGCCATAGTCTTCGAGAGAGAGAGAAACCGATACAGAGTAACATGTTGGAAAGAAGACTAGAGACTAAAAAAGAAGATACAAAAATGGATCAAATGAAGGAGAGAGAGGGGCGCCTGGGTGACTCAGTGGGTTAAGCCTCTGCCTTTGGCTCGGGTCATGATCTCAGGGTCCTGGGATCGAGTCCCGCATCGGGTTCTCTGCTCAGCAGGGAGCCTGCTTCCCCCTCTCTCTCTGCCTGCCTCTCTGCCTACCTGTGATCTCTCTCTGTCAAATAAATAAAATCTTAAAAAAAAAAAAGAAGGAGAGAGGGAGAGAAAGTAAGGAGGGAAGGGAGAGTGTGGGAGAGACAGAAGGAGAGAAGAAGGAAGGAAGGAGAAACAGAGACTTGGGGTAAAGGAAACAGTAGAAGTGGGAGAGAAGGGAAGGAGAACTAGAGAGGAACAAAGGACTTAAGTGGGAGCAGGAATGAGGAAAACCCCTAGAACTTAGGAGAGCCCACGAATCCCATAACATTGAGAAAGGCTGGAGGACCTGCCCCTCCAGCCGACACTACACTATCCTAAATCTTCCTAAATCTGGATATTTCTATCAAATTTAAATGCAGGGCTTCTAGAACTGCGGTCTGCATATCTCCTCCATGATGTTGCTGGCCTGGGTGTACCTCAGCTCCACAATACCCAAGAAGAGTAGCCAGGGGTAGTCAATATCTGTGTCCTCTGTGTGTGTGTGTGTGTGTGTGTGTGTGCGCGCGCGTGCACGGGCATGTGTATGTTTATGTCGATTATCTCCCCTTTCCCTAAGCCATGCCCCCCCTCAATGTCTCGTAATAGCTGCCTAATGCATACTTGTATGTTTGAAACTTTTGTCTCCCGTAGAGTTTTGTATCTGCCTACGAAGTCCCCCTTCATTTGCTCAAAGAGTACTGACCAGTATTTATTTCCCTCGACTGGACAGTGTTCACAGGGGAAAAGCTCTCTGCTTTCGTAGACTGGCAGGCTAGCTAGCTTGGGCTCAAGGTATCTAGTGGGTAACTTCCTTCTACTCCCATTATTTAGTTGTATGGACTCTTTTACTACATAGAGACCCTCTCCAAATAATTCCATTTCATGTTTAAAATCTCCTAAAATCATTCCTTCCAAGTTTCACCATGCAATATTCGTTCTCTTCCAGGGTAAAGGGGAAAAAGTGGTCAGTGATTAGGGCCAATGATGGGCTCTATTCACTAATGGGCAGTCTTAACATGTCCAAAATGACTTTCTTCATCTGTAAAGTGGGTGTGAGGAAAAAGATGACATGGAGTATGTGCAGAAGGTCCTAGACACAGTTACTGGTCATAGTCAGAATCCAAAAATATCGGTCCTCGCGCAGGGCTGAATCTGTCTCATTGTGGGGTACTCCCAGAAGGGCATGGTCATCTGAGTGCTTCAAGAAAAATGTGGACAGGCTAGAACTTATCTTGGCTGAAATTACGCAGAAAAAATTAAATAGGATTGATTATCAAGTCTCCTCTTGGATGGAAGAAATTATTTAAATTCCAATTGAGGGAAGGGGCTTGGCAACGCTGATAAGGTCTAGAGGCACTGGTTGATTAAAGTCAATGAGGAGACGGCTTGGTTGCTAATTTAACTGGAGAGCTCGTGGGTGCCATTCATAGAAGATGATTCTAGAAGAGAAGTAATTCGGGTCATGACACCCCTAAATTATGGCATAAACTATTGTGTGGGGAAGTCTGACAAAATGTGGACAAACTAGAAATATCTGGAGTGGGGAGAGCCAGAGGGTTTAGGATCTAGAGGTCTGCTTTTCCGGAAAACAGTATAGCACATTTATTAAAGGCATGGGCTTTGAAACCAGATAGACCAAGTTTCTAGCACTAGACGCCCCTCTTACTAAATGAGTTGGCTTGAATAAGCCATTTAACTTCTCTAATTTCTTCATCTAGAAACTGGAGATGAAGGGAGATAACATGTTATATTTATTAAGGTTAGATCGATTGCTACTAAAATAGGTCTACTAAGGTAAGATCTACTAACAGAAAAAAAAACCTCTGACTTCTCAGGAACCCAATGCAATTAAAATTTATTTCTTGACCCCTCCACAGTCAAATGTGGATGCTCCCCTCCCTGAGGTCATTCCGCCTTATAGCTGTACCTGCAGCTGAGGAGAGAGATTACTACATAAATCATTTCCAGAAATACTCTATTGTCAAGAATTCAGTCCAGTAGCCACATGTAAATGCAAGGGATTCTGGGCAGTATATCTACTCGGTGGTCAGGAGGAAAGAGAAGGAATTTTAGTGAACACATAGCAGTGTCTGCCACACTGCAGCCTTGGGTCACCTGTCCCCCTCTGTTGTCGTCTTCCATGCTCACATCTTTCCAAAAGGAGACCACTCCAAATCCCATCGCCTTAGAGCGCCTGGCTCAGAGTCCAGGTTATCTGAGTTTTCTGTCCATTCTGGAAAAGGCTCTTCATGGTTTCATGCTCTATGAGAAACCCTCTGTCCGTTGTTCTCCATCTGAGCACTCTGGCTCTGCCCTCTGAGAATCCTCCTTGCCCGGTATCCTCCGTGAGCACCCCTGAACCAGGCATTGACAAGTACCCCTTGTAGGCAGTTCGACTTCCTGGTGGT
Organism: Meles meles; assembly: GCF_922984935.1. Taxonomy (NCBI): domain Eukaryota; kingdom Metazoa; phylum Chordata; class Mammalia; order Carnivora; family Mustelidae; genus Meles; species Meles meles. Next base: position 45,033,205 of record NC_060068.1, read on the forward strand.
CTAAGTTCTGGTGTCCAAAGCGTATCTAACATTTAAACAACCAAAAGAGTTTTTCCTTCTGGTTTTGTTTTTTGTTTTTTTGGGTTTTTTGTTTGTTTGTTTGTTTGGTCCAGGCTCAGGGTTTCTTTGGCGAGAGAACAATCTCGGAAACATAGGAGGCTTCTGGTCTGTTTGGTTCAGTCATCTCCTCGTGCTGGTAACCGCACACAGATTTCTTTCTTATACATTATTCTTAAACTTTCATAGTTCTTCACTTTCTTCCTTCCATGCGTCTCTCTTAATTAAATGGCAGCTTCACTGAGGTCAAAATAGAAGAGAAAACCTTTAATATAGATGTTTTTATTTTATTATAGAGGTAATTTATTCCTTAATATAGAACATCTTTATCCCTTAATATAGAATATCTTTAATCTGGCTTTTGCTCCAGGACCAAGTTACCTCGTTCAGCTGGGAAATCTTGCTGGGGCATTATTACCAAAGTAGTCCTCAATTTCATCTTTCACTCTTAGGGGTCTAGAAGCAATTGACCTTTCCAACCTTGTGAGATCCTTGCTTCCTAGACTTTCTCTGTTCCCTCCAGCCTTGCTTGAAAATTGGCCAGTTCTTATGTCTTCCTTGCCATGCCTTGCTAAAGGCAGCTAAGACCCAACATGTGCCATCATTCTGATCCCTTTGACCCTTTCTATGACCTTTAGAACGGGCCATGAAGTCATTGCCACACATTTCAGGGTTTTGTCCTAGTAGACTCTGACTTCCACTAGCAATTTCTGGATTACCTGGGGTAACACTGGCCACGGTAAAAGATAAAATTTCAACTATCCATGGCTTAACATAGGATAATTTATTTCTTACTTGCATCCCAGTCTCATGCAAGGGGCATAGTGGCCACCCACGCACAGGGGCCCAGGCTCCCGCCTTCTTTGCTTGCCCACCCACCTCTAGGACTTCAGGGTCCTGTCCACTCTGCCAGCAGGCGGCTAAGACATCCCAGTACAGTGGGGAAGGCATTCCTACTTCTTACGACTCCCGCAACATGCAATAAATATCAGTTGCTGTTTCCGTTACTACATCCTTTGAAAACAAGAGATAAAGGAACTGATATATGGTTATGGCCAGGGGTAGGGAAGACTTAGAGGAAATGGGAGGACAGCTTTGAGTATGTAGTATAGGAAAGGAATAGCACTAAGTCTGTGGCTCCGAAGAGCAAAACGGGAAAGCAGCAGGTGAAAAAGAGGGTTTTCCATGGAAGGCAAGGGGACCTTTCTTCTGATGAGGAACGAATCCCAAATGCAGTCTCACTTTAAAGATGGGAAGTGTTGGGGCGCCTGGGTGGCTCAGTGGGTTAAAGCCTCTGCCTTCGGCTCAGGTCATGATCTCAGGGTCCTGGGATTGAGCCCCGCATTGGGCTCTCTGCTCCGCAGGGAGCCTGCTTCCTCCTCTCTCTTTGCCTGCCTCTCTGCCTAGTTGTGATTTCTCTCTGTCAAATAAAAATAAAATATTTAAAAAAAAAAAGACGGGAAGTGCTGGGGTCTGGAAGTGCTGAAACAGAAGCTGCTGCCACATGATCCCTTCGAGGGAAGATTCCTGCTTTTGGGAGCCCTTGCAGCCATCGGACTCCTGAGGCCTCTTGCCTCATAAATATTTCATTTTCTGTTTCTGAGACATGGACAAGAAGGACTTTGATTGGTGATATCTCTGGCAGTGTATCGACCTCTGAGATTATCTACTTAGCTAATAACTACAGTTTCTGCCTTTGGAAGCCTTTGGTACCTCTTTGTTCATATGCTCTTGGTCAAATGTGACATCCCCTGTATATGACGCTGCTCATCACTCCGGGAAAATTTCCAGGCAAGCTCCCTCAGCCCCCCTGTGCCTTTGGTCACTGCAGGAAGTGGATCATATTTTACACTTCCACCCAGCCAATCGTTCAGGCCTGGAACCTGGGAGTTATTCTGGAATTTTCCATCTCATTCATTGCCACGTCTGACCAGTCGCCGAGTACTTGCTCTTTCATTTTCCGAATATTTTGCCAATCTACCCACTTCTGTTCATTCTCACTTCTGTCAGCCCAGGGAAGGCGGGGTTTCTCTCTCTTACCTGCTTCTCTCCAATCTGCTGGTCACACGGGAGCCGGGCCGAGCCTTTCCATGTGCACACACAGCACGAAGCTTGGTCCCCATCAGCAGTTTGAGAAATATCACGGTGTTTTATTTTCCGTGATCACCTTTCCCTCAGTTTCAAAGGCCTGACCTTCCAGGCTGTTAGCACCTTTCTTCTTCCGTATATCTTCTTCCTGAGGGTTTCCTGACCCCCTGGAATTGTCGAGCTTCTGGGGTCTTGCACGGTCAAGGTTTTCGAGGCATCCAATAGACGTTCTCTGGAATGAGCATTGCCCACATGTCTCTTTCTCTTTCAGGGTTTATGCTGCTGCTGCACTTGGTCCCCCATACCCACTGTTCTAGAACCTTCTAACCAATCCCTTTTCTCCACTCCTAAGAAATCTATTTTTTTCTAAGCTGGCAGAAAGCCCCCATCTCCATATGCGTTCTCCCTAGAACCCCTCACAACTTCTCCCAATCTCCACATTCCCTCGAATGCTTAAATTTTGCAAATAAAAGCCAGAAGTTCTTGCAGAGTATTATCTTCTTACTGCCCTGGGCATCCCACACCCATCCTAAAGTACCACAAAGCAGAGTCAGATACCTGATGGGAAAGGAGAAAGATAAAGAAGAAAATGTGGGGGATGGGGGAAGCTTAAACTACTCTTTCAGAATACTCTCAGACCCCATGTGCTCATCTGCTTGTGTCTATCCCCACTTCATTGCTTCCCATTGCCCTTGGGATCAGGTCAAATGTCTCTCGTGGTCCTAGAGGCCTCTCTGCCCACCTGGATGGCGCCTCTTACTCTTCTGTCTCTTCTCAGCCTTGTCCCTTCTGCCACAGACACCCTGAACGGTCCTCTCTGCTTGCAGTGACTGGGCCTGGGGTCTCCCAGTCCTTGGGTAGGAAATGCACCTCTCCAACCTGTCTCCTCGGTCACTGGGCCGACTGAGCAAACTCTGTGTGTGGGTTACAGTTTGCGCTCCTTGGAGAGGCTTCCGAGGTTCCACGCTTGTTCTGGGACCTCACAGCAGCCCCCGTGTCTCTCCTTCCCCTCCATCATGTGCAAAACTCTGCATTGTGCCCTTGTTGCGTGTCTGTAAGTTCCTAAAGCTGCTGGTGGTGCGGAGGGTGAGTAGGATGGGGTCTGGCTCACGGACAAGCAGTCTCCCAGTGTCTCCCATAGCGCCCTGCAGGGCCATATTACTACCAGGTAATAGGGAGCTGTAGTGAGTGGGAATGGCTGTGTGTGTGTGTGTGTGTGTGTGTGTGTGTGCATGAGAGAGAGAGAGAGAGAGGTGTGACTAAGTGAGTTTTTCTTCTGGCTTATCACCCCCCCCACCCCCATAGAGCTATAAATAAGGGTTCCCATTAAAACCAAGCCCCGTCTAGGAAGCACTTTACAGACACTGTTGTGTTCTTCCTTACTAGAGGTTTACTTTTCATTCAGAATACTCTCATGTTTATTTTTGGACTTCTTCCTACAAATGTCTCCACACTTAGTTTCTGTGGGAGCACAGGGGAGGAGTAGGGCAGGGGGGGTGCGGGTGGGGAAGCCTGCATCTTTGTTCACAGAAGCCACAGACCCTAGAATGGCAGGGCTCTGGGAGCCAGGATGTTGAAGCTCAACTATTTTTAGGGAATGTACATTTGTTTTTAACACATGGGGAGCTTGATTCAGAGATTGCTGCTATATATATATATATATATATATATATATATATATATATATATGAAAAAAAAAGAAAGAAAAGAAAAAAAGGAAAGAAAGAAACAGGGAATGAAAAAGTCAGCAGACAGAGGGTCAGACAAAGTGCCAAAGGCTTCCAACATCAATATTTTTTTTAAGGGAGAAACAAATCCAACTTTTTTCTAATGAAAATCTAATGAAAAGAAAACCCTGTTTTATTAACTGATGATAGCTTTATGACAGTTGTGTGATCTGGTCTATAATTTCTAAGTCATTCTTGAATTTGTCCCTCTGGAATCTCTCTTACAGTTGCTCAGAGATGGAATCTGAGCAGCCTGATTTTGGTGCTGCAGACTGACAGCGCGGACTCCGGACACGTTGTCGTCACGTGGCCCGGGCGACTGTGAGACGGTCACACGAGAACGTTCCCACACTCTCGTGTCACACCCTCCCACGGCACTCTGTAACACAGGGTAGGAAAACAAAATAAAATGGCTCTGCTCCCATCACATAAATAATACTCGAACACTGCTCCGAGAGAAGTTGTCCCTCTCTTTTTTCTCTTCGCGTCTTTACTGAGTTCCCTGTAAACGGAACCAAACCCTAGGTATGCCCAGAACGGAACACTGACATCTTGAATTTGAGAAAGGACAATGCAATCATCTTCACATGTGATTTGGCTAAAACTGAGCTCATTTTGAAGAGGGCATCCTCTGAAATGATGAAGTTGTATGTCGCTAACCGGGAGGTCATTTCTTACCTTATGGCAGATGAGTGGATGCTCCCCATGCCAGGGACAAAATTCTACTTCAATAAAATAATTATGGACTCAAAAGAGTCTTGTAAATAGAGACAAGACATGCTGTAGGATTTTACTCTCACTTCTGAAAATTGATACAATGACAATTTTTAATCCTAAATTTGGAGAAAGCTTTATGCACAAAGATACCCAGTATAATTTTATTTAGAAGAGGGAAAAAAATCTGATGCCCTTGAGTAAATCATTTGCTTAATGCGACATTGTGCAGCTATTTAAAATATGGAGTACTTCGGGGGTGCCTGAGTAACTCAGTGGGTTAAAACCTCCGCCTTGGGCTCAGATCATGATCCCAGGGTCCTGGGATTGAGCCCCACATCGGGCTCTCTGCTCAGCGGGGAGCCTGCTTCTCCCTGTCTCTCTCTGCCTACCTCTCTGCCTACTTGCGATCTCTCTCTGTCAAATAATAAATAAAATCTTAAAAAAAAAAAAGTTGTCATGTTATAATGTTAAATTACAATGTAAAAATTTAAGTACAGCGGGAATGCGAACATTCACAACCGACACTGAAGAGTGAAAAAAGCAGGCATAGATTTACTGCGATTGCAACTTGTTGCTCTTGGGGTATTTGGGTTAGGGTGGTTTTTCCTTCTGCTTCCCTAGAGGAGGTTTGCAGTGAAGGAATATAAACCTTTATTTTTCCAACAAAGAATCTTCTTAGCCTGATCTTCTCTTCTACTTAGGAACTTGACCATGAAGGGAAATTAAATGAATGATTTCGGCTCTTCATAAGCTATATATAATTATCTAGTTATAAAGTTGAAAAGTTTAAGTTAATAAGAGAAATATGATAAAAGACTTCTCTTCTGCTGTTTAGAATGAAATAATACATAGCCATTTTTTTTTTCCAAGGAAGAAAACTCTCATTGGTCATTTAAATCTAAGGTAACAGATCCATATGGCACATTCACTGATGGATAACTTCCTGCCTGGGTTACTTTGTCTGATGTAGAATGTATAGGTGGATGAAAAAGTTCAGCCGGACTAACTGTAACAAAAATCATAACAATAATAGCGACAAGTCCCCAAATGTCCCTTGTTCTTGAGCCGACAATTTCCAAGCAATTTCTGTACCACTTCTCACTCACTGTCTCAAAATCTTTAGAATTGCTTCCATTTTATAGGAAGAGATCCCTTTATGCAAGTTATCAGGCTTCCAGAAGAACTTCATTTATCCTAACACTATGTAATTTCTTCTATATAACACGCACAGATGGAATCCAAACATGGGCTGCTACCGTGTCGTAGAAACAGCACGTGTTTGGTTCTGGTAGGTGATCCCATTAAAAAGAATCGAGAGTCAGACTGACAAAGAGTGAGGCGCACATGGGAAGACTGCAAGCATCCAGCCAAATCGGGGAAAATCTTGAGTAACTCATGCACGTAAAGAACGAATCCTGGCTGAACTTTGCTGACCTGCGAGAGGCCTCGTTTCACCAAGCTGAAATGTTCTTTCGAAGCTGACTCGTTTGGGATGTAAGGTTGTGAAATCCCGGACCAGGACAACACTTACCTTTTTCTTTAGAAAAAAGTAAGATAGTTAATAATCGCTTACTTTGATAGGAATGGTATCGATGAGTGTGTGCTTTCGTCTGAGAGCAACACGGGCAGAGGAAATTGCAGGATGTGACTAAGTCGGAATTTGGTGCAAAGCTTCTCCCAAGAAGATGACCCTTGGTTAAGGCTGTCCTTTACCCTGATAGTTATGACTGTGTGGAGGGAAAGAACAGGCAGGTGCCTCTTAAATGTGTGATTCCCAAATCAACGGGAAGAGTAAAGGGGATAGCCTGGGGCAAGGGGAGGCTCACGAGAGAGAAGTATCTGGTATCAGGCTAGACACGTCAGTTTCTAAACCACCTCTTCCTGAAAAACTGAGTAAGAAAGAACTGTTTCTGCTTCATGACTTGTGTGTCCTCTGGACTAAAGGCAAGGGGGTTGGAGTCTACCATCTGCTGAGGTCCCTTTACCCTTGAAGGCTTTCAGACCTGACCTTGGCTTCTTTCCCCATCATTGCCACTGCCAAACAAACACCTGGCAGGCACAACGGCCTCAGAGGCCTATCTGTTGACTCCCAGGATGGGAGTCAGTGGCCACATGTGTTTGACAATGTGTGGGAATGCCTTGATTTTGTTCATCTGACGGTGGCCTGGAAAGGCAGCGATGGCTGGATGATGACGGATTTCTGAGCAATCCCAGCGGTCTTCAGTCATGCACTGCTACAATTTGGGGCAGGGGTGGGGTGTCATTGTTCCTTTCTTGTCATTCTGGTGCTGGCGGGGTGCAGCTTCTTCCAGATGAAATGGAGCAAGCAGGGGTGACAGCAGGAAGAGGTAGAACAGGGGTGGCTCGTAGCCCAATCCTCCTTCCCAACATAGATCCAGGGATTTTTGAGGTAGATGAAATAGGCCCCAGGTGGGAAAGAATTATTGGACGGCCTGACCCATAAATACATCATTTTCCCCAGCTCTTCCAGAACCCATCCAGAAGTTGGCAGTGCCTGCTCCTTGGTCTTTGCCTGTCAAACTCCCACCTGACTTCAAGACCTAATTCAAATACCCTCCTCTCCTCGAAGCCTTCTGTGATTCCCCACACGTCAGGAGGAACAGGTTTCTCTCCCGTGTGCTCATTTTCCTGTCCTCATATGGACATGTGTTGTATTATACCTGCTGGGCTCTATCATAATCTGGTCACTAGGCCTGGTTCACCCCCGCTGGGTCACCAGCAAGCTTCTGGACAGAAGTGACAATATGGCGTCCACCTCTGAAACCTGCCTGGGGCTTGCTCACTGGATCTTGTGAAGGAGAACGGGCTTGTGGAGGTTCTGGTGTAAGGATCGACTTAGCACAGGGCCTTCCAGTGAATTCTTGTAATAGACATCCCCCTTCCCCTCAACAATGGACCTTTGAAGTGAGCTGAGGTTTAGCTGCTTCTAAATGGTAGCCTAGCTAGAGCCTGGAGGCCAGACAGAATAACCACTGGCTAGGAGAAAAGCCGGGCTCTGTGAGGTGAATGCATGCTTTCAGCGCCTCACCTCACCCGTGCGCCTCCAGGCTGTGAAAAATTTCCTATTTGATATTGTAAGCTCCCAAAGGGTGTGGACTGTGACTGCTCTACTCACTTACATAGGCCAGAACCCCATGCATAGGGCCATTTAATAAATATGGTTTCTTGATGATCACTCTCACAGCGTGAGTCTGGGGCACACATGGTGTGCCCCAAGGAGCAGAGAGGGGTTGTGGCCCACCAGACACAGCATGCAGACTGCCCCTAGTAAATAATCCTTGATGAACGTTCCTTCTAGGTCCCATGACCCTGCTCCAGCTTTTGTGGGAAGTAGCAGGAAGGTAGAAGTTATGGTCCCTCCCTCGAACCTTCTCAGGGTCTGATAGAAATCTTCATCCCAGAGTTTGCGGCAAATGAGGCCAGGGTTGAAGAAATATACATCTAGGCAGGAAAGATTTGAATGAGAATCGCAAAAATCCCTATGGTCAGTCACTTGGTTGGGGGGTCTTCAAACCACCTGCATTTGCTCCCTCTTCACACAGGCAAGCGTAGGACTAAAATGCAAAGTCACTGGTGAGAATGTATTTGAGCTTATTCTTAAAAAGAATGGCATCTGGAAAGAAGCGTCTTGTTCCACGAGTTCAATTCTTTCACTAAAAAAACCATTGCGGGGGCCTCTATGTTTCTGCTAGAACTATCTCCATCAAAATATTCCAAGTTCTGCTTGAAAAGGAAAACTCATGGAAATGAAAAACCACATCTGTTTCTATCTATGTCCCCCTGTCTACCTGACACCTTGGGCACAGTGAAAACAGTTTTCTCCATTGCCTCCTCACAAGTGAGTCCCCTCCAGAAGGAAGCCAAACATAGGATTCTCTGTCTTCTTCCCGAGCATGACATGACTTCAGCGTTGTTCACAGACTTTTGCGTTATACATGTGAACTTAGAATTCAGAATCTCTGGGAACATTTGTTAACTTGTTGTGTAGGAACACAAGAAGCAATCTTTTACAATTTTCTAATGTATCTCCCCCAACTCCGGGCCACAGCATTCTCTGTTTTTTCCACAAATACCATCGTGTCCCCTCTGTGCTATCTCTCAGCCTGTCTGCTGAGCTCTGAGGTGTGCTGTGTATTTGTGAGCTCATCTTCTCTTGATGGTAATCCTTCAGATGGGTGTAGTGGATTCTCTTTGTAGGCAACCAGTATCTGAACTCCCTTGCTCTTGAACTGTTTCCCAGCCTAAGGTCTGGTTGGGGGTTGAGAGTCACTTCTTCTTTCTGCAGAAGCTGAAAATGTACTTTCCCAGCTTTTCCCGTAGCTAGGACACAGACAAGTGCTTTGGGCTCCATCAGGCAGAGGTCCCTGCTCTGAACCTGAATCAGGGAGCTAATTTGAGGCAGTAACTCGAGCAAGTTCTGTTCAAAGGAGCCACACCTAGGGCTGTAGCCAGGAAGCTTTGGTGTCAGCGGTGACATCTCCATGAGACCAGTTGGAGGCGTGACTTTGGACATGGATCATGGCTGTGCAGCCTGGGAGCACCTACCACTTCTCGGGACCCTTAATACAACCCCTTTCTGTGTAGGTTGCCCAGAGTTGGTGTCTGTTGCCGAAACTAGGAGTCCTAACTGAGACTCAGGTGCTAGTACTAACCCTGCTCACAGTCACAAGTTCTGAGGCTAGAGATGTTTACTAACTGGCCCAAGGTCTAATAGCTAACAAGAGGTAGACCTCGCATTCAAAGGAAAGTCTGCTTGACTTCAGGGGCCTTGCCTTTCACGTCCACCTCAGTGGACCCCTGGGATGTTATGCATCGCCATGGAACTCCCCAGACCTGGCAGGCTTGCAAGAGTGTGCAGGGCGCTAGGACAGATATCCTTGGTGCACTCTGGACTTCACACTTCAGAGCACACGAACCGATACCTTCCGGGCCCTGATGTACTATGTAATTTCGTATTACTATCTGGAGAGGTACACATGATTATTGCTGTTTTATGACTGAGAAAACCAAGGCTAAGTAACGAGGGTTGTTTCTTGCCCAAAGCCACACACACTCAGTTCCAGATGATTCTAAGACAGTGAGCAACTCCCCCTCTGTTGTCTGTTCACAAATCCTAGATCCATACTGGCCTATAAATTATGGTCCCCAACTTTTTTTAAACAAGATTTTATTTATTTATTTGTCAGAGAGAGAGCACAAGCAGGCGGAGTGGCAGACAGAGGGAGAAGCAGGCTCCCGACTGAGCAGGGAGCCTGATTCAGGACTGGAGGTGGAGGCAGATGCTTGACCGACGGAGACACCCAGCCATCCCCATTATGGCCCATTTATCAATCTGCTTCATCTTACAATAATGTGGGAAATAAGGATGTAATCATTGAAGGTTTGGGGTCAGAGATACTTGCTTTTGTCTTTTTTTTTTTTAAACATTTTTTTAAAAAGATTTTATTTATTTGACAGAGAAATCGCAAGTAGGCAGAAAGGCAGGCAGCGAGAGAGAGGGGGAAGCAGGCTCCCCGCTGAGCAGAGAGCCCGATGCAGGACTTGATCCCGGGACCCTGAGATCATGACCTGAGCTGAAGGCAGAGGTTTAACCCACTGAGCCACCCAGGCGCCCCAATTGCTTTTGTCTTGATTTAACATTTTTGATCCATCATTTAAGCCCTTTGATAACTTGGCCGCATTGTCCAAGTAGAGATATTTTCTGTTGTCAGACCAAAATTCATTTTCTGTGTATGACATGAGACAAGATTCCCATGATAGATGTTTTTGCTTTGTGAAAAGCCAGTTGTCCTGGACTATTTGATGAAGGGCCCGTCCTTTACCCATTAACTTGACCTGCCCCTTCTATCATATCCCAACTTGCCACGTAAGTCTCTGGATAGTTAAAGCTATACATTTTGTCGCCCACATTTTGATATTTACGTTGATAGTCACTTCTTTTGTTTAATTATTTTATTTATTTATTTTATTTATTTTGTTTAATTCTAAATATTTAACAATTTGCCTTTGATTTTAACCATGCATTATCTAGAAGTAAGATTTTTTTTCATTTGCCAAATGTCTATATTTGCCATGTGTTTGAATGTATCATTGAAAGAGCCAAACATCGGAATTTGGGATCGTTTAAATGCTCTTTTGATCTTAATTTCTAATTCCATCACCCTGGGGTATGAGAGGGTGGTCTGTGTGATAGGGCACTGCTCTGCCCATTACAGTAGTCACTCGTGACGTGTGGCTAATGAACACTTGGCCTGGGCAGAGTCCACATTGAGATGTGCCATATTTCTAAGACTTAGGCTGAAAAAGAAATAGTATGTGGTTGCATTGGGTAAAATCAAGTGTATTATTAAGATGAATGTCACCTGACTTTCACATTTTTAAATGTGGCTACGAGACACTTTAAAATTACATCCGTGTGATTTACATGATGTTTCCATTGGACAGCACCAATACAGACACTTTGTTATTATTGACATTTGGCTTGTGGCTTAGTGTTTGGTCAACTTTTGCAACTATATGGGTGTTCTAGAAAGGAATACTCAATGAGCAGGTGCAGGTTCATTAGCGCACCTGCTAATTAAATTGCTCATCTATCATATATCCCTACTGATTTGTTGCCTCCTTTGTCTGTCAGTTCTAAGAACAGTATGATAAAACTGGAAATGGGTGCTCATTAATTTCAGCTTGCAATTCTGTCCATTTTTGTTTCTCATATTTTGAGGCTGTCTTGTAAGGTGCATATGCTGTATTTCGAGTCTGTGGGTGGTGGTATCTTTTGGGTAGATTTTTTTCCCCTCTCCGTTTCTATATATTTTGTTCTTTTAGAGGTTATTCAAAAATGTTAATGGGCAATCTCTGCAGTAAAATAACATCATTGTCTCTCGAGAACCTTCAGTTGCTGGAACTCACGTTAGCACCTGGGTTCCCATGTCGTCCTCCATATGACTGCTTGCCAGCACTTTGATGCCACTGTATCTTTCAAACGTTCCGAATTAGACATTGTCCGTTGTTTTTAATACAGTTAATGCATATGTGTGCATTTTTAAAAACTTTTGCATCTTGCTTCTCAATCCCTCCGTCTGTATTCAGTTTTCTTCTTACCGAAGAAAAGCCCTCAGGGCTTCTCTCAGCAAGGGCCTGTGCCTTTTAGACTTTCTATTGTTCATTGTCTGAAATAGCCTTATGTTACCTTTAGCCGGGTACAGAGTTTTCGGATGACTGTTCTTCCAAAGGGATGAGGAAGCCATCTCTCTGGGAGACAGAATCATGCCCATGCCCAAAGATGTCCATGTCCACATCTCCTGGAACCTGTGACTGTATTTTCTATGGTATGGGGACTTCGCAAATATGTTTAGGATATTGAGACCAGAAGATGATTCTGACGGTCCAGGTGGGCCTGGTGTCATCCCCAGAGTTCCAATAAGAGGAAGGGTTTCATAAATATTTGAGAAGTGTGCTGAAAATAAGAATGAATGAATGAATTAATGAATGAATGAATAGTAACTTTTATGTCCTTCTAACAGTTGTTCCTTGGTGGGTAATATCTCTTCTCCCTCTGGTTGTTTTTAAACTTTCTTTGGTGTTTTGCTCTGGCCTCTAGTGTGTCTAGGTTTTTGGTGGCTCTTTTTTTATCCTGTTAGACTCAATTGTTTCCTAACATGTGGATTTATGTCTCTTCCCAATTCGAGAAAAATTTCCAGCTTTTCACTTGTATTCTTGCTATTTAAAATCATCTTTAAAACAACTTCATCATTATATTTTACTGGAAAAATGTGGTTTTGTTTGTTTGTACTAACTTCATGATCACCGAAGCTGTAGTCACAACCCCCTGTGACAGTTTAAAGTGAGCAAACACAGTTCTCTAGAACAAGGGAACTCATGTAGTTCCTTAAAACAAACATTCATGGTCTCAAGGTTGCAAATCAGCAGTCCTTAGAAATATTAAAAAACACAAACAAAACAAAACAAACAAACAAAAAACCCCTAAATGTTATAGAAAGGTTCTTTACTTTTCTTAGTAAATGGAATTTGAGGAAACTATCTTATAACCTTATTTATCTAAATGAAGACTGATAGCTAACCTTGTATTCGGCTAATCTAGTATTCAGTATAACCTATAATTCCCATTCTCCTGTTGTTCTTCGGTAGCTGCCCATGAGCCATGAGTCCTCTAGTTTTCAACTATACTTGTAACAAATGTGAAATGTATTCAACAAATGTTGAAAGTATTCAGGGCTTAGGTCACCAGGTGATTCAGTGGGTTAAGCTTCTGACTCTTGCTCTCAGGGTCTGAGTTCAAGCCCTGTGTTGGGCTCTACACTGGATATTTAGCCTACCTAGAAATAAAAAAAAAGAAAGAGGGTGGCTGGGTGGCTCAGTCAGTTAAGAGTCTGCCTTTGGCTCGGGTCATGATCCCAGGGTCCTGTTCAGTGGGGAGACTGCTTCTACCTCTACCCTTCCCCTTTGCTTATGATCTTTCTCTCTCACTTTCTCTCTCTCAAATAAATAAAGAAACCCTTAAAAAAAAGGGGGGGAAGGAAGGAATAAAATATTCAGGAGTTAGGATAATTTCGTTCCATACCCCCATTTTTTCCTATTCTCTCTTTCTTAAACTTGTATGCAGGCTGGACTCGCTTTGTTGTTGTTGTTTTGTTTTTGTTTTCCCTGCGTGCTTCTTAAACTCTCCTTTTTATTTCGTTTTCTTTCATTTCCAAAATCTTTCTGTGCTTCTCTGTAGGTAATTCCCCCAGCTCTGTCTCCTGATATATTAGCAGTGGCCAATCTGCTTTTAATTTTTAATTTCAGTGCCTGCATTATTATTTATAATGGATTTTTTTTAGATTTTATTTATTTATTTGATGGAGAGATAGCTCAAGTAGGCAGAGAGGCAGGCAGAGGAAGAGGGAGAAGCAGGCTCTCCACTGAGCAGGGAGCCCAATGTGGGACTCAATCCCAGAACCCTGGGATCTTGACTTGAGCCGAAGGCATCCACTTAACTGACCGAGCCACCCAGGCACCCATATATTATCATTTCTAAAAGTCTTGTTTGGTTTTATTAAAAATTATTTAGTTAATTTTGTTGTATCTATTATGTCATAATGTTTTCTATTCCTTCCTTTATTTCTTTAACCATTTTAAAGTTCATTGTAATTGTTTTAACATGGCTGAGTTCTAGTTATCCTGTTAGTTATGTTTGCTGACTCTTTTTTTTTTTTAAAGATTTTATTTATTTACTTGACAGATAGAGATCTCAAGTAGGGAGAGAGGCAGGCAGAGAGAGAGAGAGGAGGAAGCAGGCTCCCTGCCAAGCAGAGAGCCCGATGCGGGGCTCGATCCCAGAACCCTGGGATCATGACCTGAGCGAAAGGCAGAGGCTTTAACCCACTGAGCCACCCAGGCGCCCCTGTTTGCTGACTCTTATTGTAGATTGTTTTCTCATTGCTTTATAATTTTTTCAGAGGAACTTGTTATTAGTAATGATTTGTTCCAGGGAGCCAGTGTGCACCCTGGATTATGGAAGTACTTCCAAAGCAGTGTGCTTCTGCCATCTGTCCTTTTACATTAAATTTTAGATTGATATTCTGTAACACACTATGATATAAAATCACACTCCCCATTTGCAACTGACCTAGGCTTCGAGTTTCTGTTTTTAACGGGGAGGCATTTGAGCTTTCTGACTCCTTTTGTCCCTGAAAAGAGACTTTTGTGTTTGTTTTTGTTTTTTTTACAGAGGAACATTCCTCCTGGGGATTCCTGCTTTATAAAATGCTCTACTTGTTGTTCAACTCACAGAGACGAAGGCATGGGCTTTAAAAGCTCATCCTAACATTTGGCATCAAATGCTAGAACAGTACTTTTCCAGGTCACTGTGGTATCAGATTAAGTACAGTAGGCTAGTAGCTGACTGCCATAATATGAAATAGGAGATGAAAATAGTTGTCATCTATCCAATGTTCTTGCTAAGTTTTGAGATTTTTTTCTCTGATAATAGGATTATTGATGGATGCTACAAGAGTGACCAATACATTCCATATGGAGCTTTTGATTTGACTCTAAGGACACAAAGGAAAAATTTTATGTATCTTGGGACTAGGTTCAAGAATCTTCTTAGTGTCTTGAGCCCATGATCAACAGCTTAGAACCTGTGATGCTGGAGAAATGTCAATGTGTGCAAAGACCTATTATTAACTATAATATTCTTCTAAGAGCAGTGAAAGAGCCACTTCACTCAAAATATCAAAGCTGGGTTGTTCCCATCCTCTACTCTCTTGGACATGAGAGGACAGAACCTAAAGGTTCTCTTAAATTCCCTTGCCATGTCTTTCTACACCATATACTCCTTAACGTTCTGAGTAGTCCACTTAAGGCTGAGTCTTTTTCTTTTCTTTCTTTTTTTCCTGGCATATTAAAGAGTGTGTGATTTAAAAGAGTGTAATTTTTATTGGATTCACCATTTATAAGATCAGATTTTTTTTTTCTTTTCCCCTTTTTTCCCCCGCTCTCTCCCTTCCTTCCTTCTTTCCTTCCTTCCTTCATTTTCTCATTCTTTCCTTCCTTCTCCACTGAAATCTGAAGGTGATGCCTGGGACTAACTAAATTACTGGTAAAATTGGGAAAGAAGTCATTGGAAATCCCTCTGAACAGCCACACCTTTCCCTAATTGATATAGATTTAGTATTGTATTATGAGATATTTTTTCCTTAAAGTTGTTATTTTACTACGTTTTATAACATTATCCATTTTAATAAAACGAAAGAAAAAAGTGATTATTCAGTTAAGCAGTGCCCCTATGGCTCCCACTATTTGTTTCAAGGAGCAACAGTTTAATAAAGTAGTAATGCCAGAAACTAAGTCCACTGGCTTTCAATTTTCCTAGCTCAATGTAAATACCCTTACTCTAATTATAACAGAGAGGTCATTCCTAAGGAATTACTAACCTTTAAATGATATGAGATAATTATTCTCAAGAGAATCAAACAAATTTGTAAGACAAATATAGTTGAAATTTCAGACATCAATCCCTTTTTGACCATAGCCTGGGAATGAGGGAACTATGAAATATAATTTTACCCCAAGGTCCAACAAATAGAGTGCATGAAAATGATTTCCCACCTGCCAAAAAAAAGGGGGGGGGGAGAAGAAGAGAAAGAGAGAAGGGGAAAAACAAAACAAAACAACCTTTATTTTGGTACATAGCCTAATACTTGCACAGGGTGTTTTCTTGTTTAAATAATAAAAATTCCCTGGAGGAGAAAAAGCATTCTCTTCTAAATGAAGAATTGTAAAAATAAATTCAGTATGTATTTTAGGAAAGAGTTTCTCTGTGCTGGTTAACCATTCTGACTTAGTGTTGAGTCATTCCAGTGTCTAACCAATAGAATATTGGCCTGGACTTCTCTCTTAGAGTAGCATTTGGCTTGTTGGGTCTCTCCCAATTTCCTACTAAAACCTACATGAAGACATTGAAGGGGGTGAAACACAGCCCACTGTGGAAGAGTAGAACTCACAGTCAGCCCACAGACCAAATCGGAGAGGACTTTCCTTTATACTCAAGACCAATTATCCTAGATTTCAAGGTAACTAGTCCACCTCTTTGAATGGTGGTTGTGGAAAGAGAAAAAAATAACCTCCCTTGGTACCCACTTCAAAATCTTGGAAGCAACCCATTCACAGCAGAATTTCCCAAACCAGAGCGTCTAGGAGCTTAATCCCCAAGGTATGTTCCTTCTAGAAAAGGGCACATGGTCAGACATTTGGGCACTTCTGCAAAATAGATCTCTTTTTGGAGATTTAGAAAGTATGTGAGTGATACTAAGTTTGTGAGAATTCTTGCTGAAGAAAAATTTATTTAATTCTGTTTAACTTAGAATTTCTGAAATGCATTTTTTTACACAGCCTACTATTTTTTCCGATGTAATAAAACCTGTTAACATCCTGTTAACAGCAGGGTTCCAAGGACTATGCTTTGGGAATGCCACCTGGATACATAGATATATAGATTATGGTTTTGAAGTATCAGAACAGTATTCTGCTTTCTCTCATCTCTTTTTATGTCATGTCAGAGAAAAAATTCTTTAAAAATAACTGCATATGTGTCAGGGCTAGGAGATATTGTGGTAGAAAAAACCCTGAAGAATAGACTAGACAGTGATACAAATAAAGTGGTATGTAATGAAGATGAAGAGTAGTATATTAGAGAAAGAATTTAAAGGGTCACGTATTCAAATACTCAGCAAATATAATTTAATTGCAAAGAACAAGAAAAAAATTTTAACTAAGCAAGCTATTCTAAAGTTCATATGGAAAAATGGGCAAGAAAGAATAGCCAGAAAAATCCCAAAAAGAAGCACAGAAGGGGAATTAGCCTAGCCAGTTTGGCCTTCTTATTGTAGAGACAGCATATAAAAGCAACGTCATATGGACACATGGATAGATTATTGCTCTTGGTGGAAGAAAATAGAAGATCCAGGAGTTCCCAGATGAAAACACATAAAGGAATCCAGTATATGAAAAAGTAGCCTCCTAGATTAGTGGGAAGAAACACCACTCAACGCTTATACGGCGAGTACTATGTGCTGGGGGACATCTAAGAACTTCCCACACATTGGATTGCTTCATCCCTACAACCACTCTCTGAACAAAGTAATGACATTAAGTTTATACCATACCTGAGGCTGGTAAGGAAGTCGAGTTTGAATTCAAACCCAGATTACATTTACTTTATCTTTTCTTAAATGTTTATTTAAGTTTTTTTTTTTTCAGTGAGCTCTATGCCCAATGTAGGGCTTGAACTCATGACCCCAAGGTCAAAAGTTGCATGCTCTAACAGCTAAACCAGCCAGACACAAATCTTGTACTTTAAACTCTTACACTCATCAAGGTGTTACATAAAAATGTTCATCAAGTAATTACTCTTAAGTGAAAAGAGCCTTAAAGATATAGATACAGGAAGACCTCAAGTTGTGTGTATATTTTCATATAATGGTATATTTACTTGTTGTGTACATTAAATACGGAAATAGGCAGATGGAAAAGCATCAACCCTGGTTAGTAGTTTGGGGATTATAGTTTAGCTTATTTGTTAAAAAAAGATTTTATGTATTTACTAATTTGAGAGAGAGAGTACAAGCAGATGGAGGGACAATGGGAGAGGGAGAAGCAGACTCCCTGCTGAATAGAGAGCCTGATGTGGGACCCGATCCCAGGACCCCGAGATCATGACCTGAGCTGAAGGCAGCTGCTTAACTGAGCCACCCAGCCTCCCCAAGCTTAATTTTTTTTAAATTTGTATTTTGATATCATTTCCTGATTTCTTACAGTGATGTTGCTTTTATGATTGGGAATCATAGAGATATTAAGAAATGAAACAACAAGATCTGGACAGAAAATAGTATGATTGTATAGTATGAGGCATAAAATAATATGTCATTAAAGTACATATATTTTGCTTTTGGTTTAGACTGCAAAGTGGGCATTCGTTTTTAGGGTAAAGTGTGAAATTTTAAAAAATGTGGTACCTGAGAAAGACCCCAAGCTAGTCCCAGGCCCTTGGTTCCTCTCGGCTGCCATTAGTGGCTCCTCCGAGAAAGAGTTTGAGAAGCAGCGGAGTTAAAGCTGAGAATGGTGGAGTGACGTATCGAGTGTGTTAAAAAGTAGTGATTATGATTCCAAAACTCTCTTTGGCTAATGATATGAAACTATTCATGTATCTGTAACAAAAGAATGATCATAGCCTCCGTCTTCTGCGGCGTGTTTCAGGACACCCAGATTTCACCCAGCCAAACAACTTGCATCTGAAGGTTTCTGGTGAGTTCTATAGTCCTTGGCATCCTGCAGGCCCAACCCTAGAGAGTCACAAGATGAGGGCCCCTTGATCGCTGCCCTCCTGTATAGCAAACCATCATAAGACTCTAGAGATGCATAGTAATTCACTACTTTTTCAAAGATACCGACTGGGGAAAGAGAGATTGAATCCATCAAGGGGGAGTTATCTAGGGACATGGTGATATTGAACGGTGGCCTCCCAGAGAGGCTTCTGTGACCCCTCTGTCCTCTGTGAGCTGAGTCTGTGGCTTCCTGCCTCCTTCCATCCATCACCCCAGCACTTAGGATACTGTGTGGTCAACACTGGTTTTCTTGTCTGTCTCAACCCCCACACTGCAAATGTCTTGAGAGGACCTTCTGCATTATTCTTCTCCCTATCCCACCTGTGAGCACAGAGGAAGTACTTTGTATTTATTTGGAGAACAAAAACAAGGAATGAATGCCTTTTAATTCCACAGAAAAATGGACACTTAGGAGAAGATCTCAGGACTGGCCAGAGCTAGAGACAATCTTAGACGTCCTGAACATGGTATCACGTTTCTCTAGAGACTTAAAATTCCAAAACTATTTTCATTGTCATGTGTATTACCTCTTCAGAGCCTGGGAGGTAGGCAGGTGTTCCCACCAGCATTTCCTTAGGTTCAGAGGGGAGAAGTGGCTTATCCTGTGACATTCCGCTAGGAGGCCAAAAGAACACTGAGAACCAACGTGTAGGGAGTATTTATATATGTTAGACACTACTCTAGGCAGATTATTTATACTGGCTCCTTGTATCCAGTCACAACTCTGGGAGGCGTTATCCCCATGTGACTGCAGAGGACAGGGAAGGAAGACTAACAAAGTCACTGGCCTAAGGCCAGAGAACTGGTAAGTGGAAGTGGGCTCCCAGGGCAATCAGGCTGTTTGAGCCTTTCTCTAGTTCACCTAGAAGCTTTCCTACCAATGCCCCTGGAATTTTAGTCAGACTCTAATAAATCTAGTGCTATTTCACTAATGTACATCATTTTTCCCATCTATCACTTACTTCCTAGACTGGGATGACTAAATTAGGTAAATGTAAATAAGGTATATATATATATATATATATATAATGGGTCACATACATAGCTCATGGGTTTGAATAAATGACTTAGAGATTGCCTATGAAACCCTACACAGAAAACCTTTCATGTAGTGAATACTCAGATGTAGGCTGTTGTTTTTGGAGTGTTGGTTGAAGGCATCAATACATTCTCCAGGAATTTTTGTCTGTGTGAGAAGAAAGACGAGAGTCTGTTTGGTGGCCTGATTTTGAAATGAGCAGTAAGTAATAACCAGCCCCCTTCTTCCCATGATGGACCACTTGATGGAGAAAGGAAGATAATCATTTGGAAGCAATTTGAAATGTTGGATATTGAACATTTGGATTGCTTATAAGACATAATTGAATAATATCTTCTATCTGCGCGCAATATTCAACATTTCAAAGGAGAGGCAACCCATTTCCTCTTGCTCAGTCTTTGGTAAAAACAGAAAGACTGATGCTCTGTCTGCCATCCGGGACCCTGCCCACCATTCTCACATGGTCACTGGTGAGCAGCAGAGATGGCACAAGCTGGCCCTTAGTTTTAGGACCTGACCCAAATCAGAATCGATGTTCCTCTCTAACTTACCTGTGTTTGGGCTCCTTGTGTTGCATTAGAGAGAACTTTCAGGAGATTGAGAGACACGGAGATGCGAGGCACAGGGTTTCACAGGCTCTATTCCCTAGTAAATGCCATGTCCAAGTAATACTTGGTTATTACCCCACTTTTTTTGGTCGTCCAGCAGAATGTACACTTCCTTAGGGTCTGAGTCCATGTCTAAGTGAAGACTAAGGTGGGAGGCACCTGATATCTCAGATGAATGTATATTACAGATGAATGTATATTACAGATGAATGTATGTTACAGATTATTGTATGTTGCAAATTTCCTCCCACGCCTCCAGCACCTGACCTAGGAGAGTAAAGAACTCCCAGTACTTGGACAACTACTCTGGAACATTAGAGACATTGTGGCTTAGTGGTGAAATTGATGTAGAACTTCCCAGGATCCAGTCCCCTTACCTCTGGGCAAGTCCACTCCCAGGAAATACGCTCAGACTTTAAAGTAAAAGGCGTGCCTTGGCTCCGTAGCTCAGGGGTTAGAGCACTGGTCTCGTAAAAGGCGTGCCTCTCCATACATAGATAGGGAAATAAACATTCTCTCCCGCAGGCTCCTGAGAATTCTAAAAACAGCCTGTGATTTGAGGCTGTGAGTTTTCCATCGGTGCAAACCTGCAGATTTCTTCGGTGGAGAAATGATGCCCTCCCGCCATATCTCACTCAGCAAAAATTGCTGCCACAGGGTATTCTCTTTTCCAATAAGGAATGTTGCATTGCACGTCTGACACCACTCTGGGAACTTCCAGTCCCCAGGGGGGATTTTCCCGAAAATCAGCCTTCTTTTTTAAATAACATGTCTCCGTAGGAGTTGTAGTTTCGGTCCCATGTCAGTAAATGGGCCCCTAATAGCCCTCCAAGGCAAAGTTATGACTTATCCCCAAAGAAAAATGCTGCCTTGTGAGCATGTTTTATCGAGGCTAAGAGTCAAGTCATAAAATATCAGCCCTCACATCTGAGTGCCTGTTCGCTAAAACACTATTTATTTGTACATAAATATTTGTCTTTTCTTCGCAGGGGCGTTTGCTAGCGTATGCCAGTACGTAGACCACATGCGTAAATTTAAAACGTCCAAAGTGCTATAATGGGAATGTAGATGAGGGCCTGATTATTTTGGCTGCCGGTTTCTCAAATATATTAAACAGCCCCTTGCTTTATCTAAAAACTACATTCAAAACCAGTTCTCACGTCGGGAAATCATGTACAGCTCTAAGTCCTAAACGATGACAGACCAAACGGCTCTTTTACTGTTTTGGGAACTGTATGTCCTTCCATGAATCTTTTTGTGTTGTTGTTGTTGTTTTTTGTTTTTGGTTTTTTTTTTTTTGTTATCTATAGTCATCTTTTTTTTTAATATTTATTTTTATTTGTTTATTTACAGCATAACAGTGTTCATTGTTTTGGCATCACACCCAGTGCTCCGTGCAGTACGTGCCCTCCCTATTACCCACCACCTGGTTCCTCAACCTCCCACCCCCCCACCCCCCCACCGCCCCCCACCCCCGCCCCTTCATAACCCTCTGGTTGTTTTTCAGAGTCCATAGTCTCTCATGGTTCATCTCCCCTTCCAGTTTCCCTCAACTCCCTCTCCTCTCCATCTCCCCATGTCCTCCATGTTCTTTGTTATGCTCCACAAATAAGTGAGACCATATGATACTTGACTCTCTCTGCTTGACTTATTTCGCTCAGCATAATCTCTTCCAGTCCCGTCCATGTTGCTACAAAAGTTGGGTATTCATCCTTTCTGATGGAGGCATAATACTCCATCGTGTATATGGACCACATCTTCCTTATCCATTCATCCGTTGAAGGGCATCTTGGTTCTTTCCACAGTTTGGCGACCGTAGCCATTGCTGCAATAAACATTGGGGTACAGAGGGCCCTTCTTTTCACTACATCTGTATCTTTGGGGTAAATACCCAGCAGTGCAATTTCAGGGTCATAGGGAAGCTCTATTTTTAATTTCTTCAGGAATCTCCACACTTTTCTCCAAAGTGGCTGCACTAACTTGCATTCCCACCGACAGTATAAGAGGGTTCCCCTTTCTCCACATCCTCTCCAACACACGTTGTTTCCTGTCTTGCTAATTTTGCCCATTCTAACTGGTGTCAGGTGGTATCTCAATGTGGTTTTAATTTGAATCTCCCTGATGGATAGTGATGATGAACACTTTTTCATGTGTCTGATAGCCATTTGTATGTCTTCATCCTTCCATGAATCTTGATGCGTCTGTGTTAGGTTGGGGCCTTACGAAAGAAAACAAGTAGCTTCTGTTCATTTGATCTCAGAATAGCATTACAGCAAATTAAAACTAAAATGCAAACATGTACATGAGGCCGTTTAAAATACCGCATGCTAAAATCATGAGAAGTCCTTAGGAAGTCGTATGCGTTCTTCTGTCCCTCGACCTGTTCGCTACCTCACGTGGCCTCTGAGTCTCTGGGTTTTTTCCTAATCCAAGTTATAAAATTGCCTTCTCTTTAAATTACTCAAGAACAGAATCCCGTGTGCTTCTTGACTTCCACGGGATGCAGCACACGCATCTCCCAAGTCGAAATGCGTCTTCTCTTTTTTTTTTTAAGATTTTATTTATTTATTTGACAGAGATCACAAGTAGGCAGAGAGTCAGGCAGAGAGAGAGGAGGAAGCAGGCTCCCCGCGGAGCAGAGAGCCCGATGCAGGGCTCGATCCCAGGACCCTGAGATCATGACCCGAGCCGAAGGCAGCGGCCCAATCCACTGAGCCACCCAGGCGCCTGATGGCTTCGGGTGAACCCGCAGTGACTTCTCGAAGCCAGCGCAGAGGGGTAGGGCTGTTTCCACTCTCCTCTCATTTTTTTTCTCCACGGCATCTGTAGAGTGAAGCGGTTTTCCTCAGGAGCTCCCACCGTTGCTGCGGCACCAAGGTAGTTTATGAAAATGATATGCGTAAAAAGGAGATGGAAATAAATCCATACTGTGCTTTCCTAAGGAAAGATATAAGCGGTCTTGTCAAGAGGGTGTTTGAACGGATTCATTCATTACGCTCCGTTCTGTCAGGTGTTGATAACAGGCTCATTACACTTAAGTTTGAGCTTAAACTTGGAATGCCGTATTTGAAAAGAAGGTGCTGAAAGCAATTCTAAAACCTCTTTCTGTCTCTGCTAAAAATAATTAAATGGAAGAGAAGAAAAGAAACACCGTCACCTCTGTGTCAAATCGGCTCACTGTGGGCTCTGACACAGAATGGAAACCGGAAAGGAAGTGCCGGGGAGCCCTTGAGAGTGAAATAAATGTGGTGTTGGTTCCTTCTGCACCCCTTCCCGGGGATGTTGATAGAAATTGCATGTGAGATTCTAACAACTAAATGTGAGCTGCTTCCAGCTCTCTGTGGGAGAGCGTGTGAAACCCGCTTACACATAAAGACCTGTAAATGCAACAGAAATTTCAGAAGATGTGGGTTTGAAGTCTTGGGCCTAGAAACGAAGGGAGAATTTTAGGATCAGAAACCGTGTCACTGTTGGGGCGCCTGGGTGGCTCAGTGGGTTGAGCCTCTGCCTTCGGCTCGGGTCATGATCTCAGGATCTTGGGACCGAGCCCCGAGTCGGGCTCTCTGCTCAGCAGGGAGTCTGCTTCCCTGCCCCCCTCTCTGCCTGCCTCTCTGCCTACTTGTGATCTCTCCCTCTCTGTCAAATAAATAAATAAAATCTTAAAAAAAAAAAAAAGAAAAGAAAAGAAACCATGTTGCTGTTACTGTTCACTTCCAAATGGCTCAGAAAATAAGAAATGATATTATGTTTGATGGAATGGGAGAATTCCTCCCAGAGTGTATCAGATAGGGGTTATCTGAAAATCCGCATCTAAGGAAGTGACATACTGAAAAGATAATACTGTTCTGGAGAAGACAAAACATAGGGGCCACAGACCCAGATCAGAGGTCACCAGGCATCAAGGTGAAGGAAGGGTTTGGGTCCAAATCCTTTGATGGTGTGGTGGTTCCAGGCTGGGCGTTTCTCAGAACCCACTGACCTGTGTACCCGGAAGAGTGAATTTTACTGCGTGTAAATCAGAAAAAAAAAGAAAAAAAAATGGTATTAAAGAAGAATCCCTCTAGCCAAAAGTAGTTTTAAGTTAATATCGAGGTGCAAAAGTTCATGACTACTGCTCTTTTTTTTTTTTTTTAATTTATTTATTTGACAGACAGAGATCACAAGTAGGCAGAGAAGCAGGCAGAAAGAGAGAGAGGAGGAAGCAGGCTCCCTGTTGAGCAGAGAGCCCGATGTGGGGCTCGATCCCAGGATCCTGGGATCACGACCTGCACCGAAGGCAGAGGTTTAACCCACTGAGCCACGCAGGCGCCCCACTACTGCTCTTTTTAACCTCCTGCCATGGTTTCTGATTCAAGGCAAGAAAGGCAAGTTGGAGCGAAACTACTCCATGCTTTCTGGCTTGGTTTACCCCGGGTTGTCCAGAGAACTTTTTAAATTATTCGTGTGAGGAAAGTGAAATATTTAGAGGTAGCGAAAAGAAACATCACAAATGCTGAAATAGTCACCAGAACTAAGAAACGATGACATTTGTCACTTTTGCATCAGATGGTCCTCTGTAACCAAAATAGAACTTTCTAGATTACAGGGAGGTCCCCTTGGTGCAATCCTGGAAATGTGCACAGTTGGTGTCATTACCAGGCTGGCGGGATCAGGAAGCCTGTGTGCCTGTGACCCCCATCCTGCTTTTCCCCACTTTCTCATCCCGTTTTTCCAAAAACTCTGGCAACTGAATCAGTCCAAGGCAGAGGGAAGTAGCAACCCACAACAGGTCTGTACTTAACAGGATTAATAAAGGTTTTAGCTCTAACGAGTATCAGACCGACGAGACCACAAGAGAAAACAAATTTGGTGCTAATGCCGAATCTGCCATGTTAATTTAAAAGAAATTAACTGTAGATGGCTTTTCAAATTGCAAAAACTGCCCGAGCTGTCCACATGTCCCCACTCCCCTTCTACTCCATGCCCGGCTCTGACAAGAAAATTGCTAGCCTTAATCCAAAAGAAAGCAATTACCAGAGATGTGTCATATTTATAGCCTGCCCTCGGCTACGGGAATAACTGACTTGCAACATTGAGACGGTCGTTCACAATTGCTTTCTTAAGCATTTCATGGCATTCCTGGAGCCCCAGACCAGCGTATTAGCCTAACTAGTTTAAGATGAGTCTATTTGTATAAGCGCCCGGTGCTGTGACTGTGGAGGCTGATGTCATCTTGCCATCAGCCGCATGAACTGCTGGATTTCCCCGGAGACTATCAAGAGCAAGAATTGTTTCTTCAGCCCAAATTCTCTTTTGTGGCATTGGAGACCCTTTACAACTGGACTCCAACGCTGAGCTCCTAACTCTTTCTCGCTGCCCTCAATAGGAACATTTTGATCCGGCCAGATTTGCATGCCCGACATGCATCCTTTTTGTATCTGCTGCGCTGCTTGGTCTTGGTCTTTTTTTTTTTTTTTTTTTTTAACTTTCTCTCTCGTGGGGACTCATGGCTTCCTAGGTCATCCACATGTCTGTAACTCCCCAAATTGTATATGCATCTGTCTCCTGGGCTCCAAAGGCGTGTGTACCTGATTGCCTACTTGACCCTTCCACTCGGATGCCCGATGTCTCATTACTGAAAGTGGGATTCTCACATCAACACCATCGCACGTTACCATGAGCTTGTTAGAAACTCGGGATCGTGGGCTGCGTCTTGGACCGACTGAATCAGACCCTGTTTTATAACAAGATCCCCAGATTCGTATGCACATTAAAGTTTGAGAAGCACTGGTCTGTATCATGATTAAGGATTGTTTATATCCTACCCTTATGATGTAATTTTTTTCTAGGTAACGATCCGAGCAGATTTTAAACATTGCATGGTTTGAGACCAAGACTTATTTTGCTTTCGACTTCTAGCAGCTATCTGAGGAGACCCTAGCGAAGTCGATAGACAATGTGTGCAAATAGCACTGAAATGCAAACTGGCAAATTTGCATGAAAGACTCTCACATGTGCATCTGGGTTGGAGGAAAGCTAACTGGCTCCTGTTACCCTCCCTTGACTGCCGGAAGGATCATCACTTATCACTGCCCATTTGTTAGCTTGCGAGTGGCACTTCGTGGCTGGTTCTAGAAGGGGCTGTATGATGTTTTCAGATGTCAATTGAGTAATTGCTTTGTACGAAGTTACTGCAAAGCATTGCCGCAACAATCTTACCCTTTCTCTGGCTAATTCAACATTTGAATTTGTCCACGGAGCCAATTAGAATGACCGGCCCATTTGTCCTGCTCTAACCTGGACATCCATACAATAATTGGGGCAGGTCTGAGGCTTTCGCTTAAAATATGTGTTTCCTAACATGGACCTGGGGCTTCTGTGGATCACACTGGGCAGGTGTTCTTCAGCACAACAGATAGAGCATTCAAACATCACTATTCCATTCCCCCTGTTTTGTTTTTGTATCTGATACTTATTTAAGAGGATTTCACAGGACCGCCAGGATTTGTGAAAATCGGTGGGTAGCAAATTTACCTCTCAGACAACCTCGGAATGGCCCTCATTTACATCAGGAACTCATATGGAACAATGAATGTCCTAGCGATGGGACCTAAAAGGTCCAAGAACCTCAGAGAGTGGGGCTCTAGGCCTCCCAGGCTTAGGGCAGAGGGAAATTATTTAGTGATATGCCACCAGGGAAAGGAAGGCTGACTTTGAAACTGAACTTCTGTACTAATGAACACTAGCATCAACTTATCTTTTTGAAGTTTGTTTAGGTTCCAAGGCTTACTGTCCATACAAATAAGGTCTCCAGCTCAAACCTTATTCCTTATTCTTTAGCTCGTTCTTTGTCTGTACTGCTGTGTTTTACTTTGGAACAGAGGTTCCCAAATAGGCCTGAAGTTAAGAGCTACATGAGGGGCTTGTTAAATGCTTGCTTTCCCAAGACCCATCCCGGGACTACCCAGGAACGAGCATTTAAAAGCAGCTCTCTGGCTGATTCTTAATTGAATTGTTTTTCTATGAAGTCTTTATGTCTGTAAGTACTTTTTCTGAGGCAAGTTAGAAAAGCTCCTATTTTATTCACCTATTCAAAAATCGTTGGAGTAATTTCTGGATCTTGGGTCCTATGGTAAGCCGTAGAAAGACAAAGAGGCATAAAACCCAATCCCTGCCTTCAAAGAGGTCAACTCACAAGGGAGACAAGACACACACAAGACACACACAACAGAATGCAGGGGGAACCATGCAATAACTAGATAGAGTCAACCCTACCTTTTTGTCTGTTGGAAAGAAATAATAATCCTACATGTTTTTAAATCGAGACAAAAATGAGATTTTCATGGAATTAGCTTGTCTATCCTTCTACAAGAAAATGAGGGATTTTTAAAAATTTATTTTCATATTTATTTTTACATTTATTATTTATTTATTTATTTTAGCTACGGCCACAAGAAGCTTGTAGCTTGCCCAGCACCTGACATAAAACTAGCACTGAATAACTAGGTATTGAACAAGTTTATGAATTAGAATGCCCGCAAAATTACACCCTCACAACAAAGCAAAGGGATTCTTCCAAACCAACTATGAGTGAATAAGACCAGTAGGGCCTCAAGGTGCTTTTCACAAGAGTTCACACAATTCTAAGTGCTTGCTCTGTCCCCTGAATCCCAACATGGTCCATTATCTTGGCTGCCGTAGAATGAACCTGTGTGTCCTTCTGGTGAGCCCTTTTGCTCAGTTACCAGCAGATGGGAACGTCTCTTACTCAGGGCTTCTGCCTTTTTTCCTTCTCGCTACCCCCTTTTCTTCCAAATGCAAACTATTTCATATGAATGTTATTTTTTCCACACAGGGCCCAATGTCTCATATAGGGCCTTGTATCAGGGGAACACCTTACTAAACAGAGCATAGTGCTAAGTATTTTTTAGGCCTCGATTTCATTTTCCTGGAAAGAATTTCTGTTCTGCTTTGGAGGGACTTCGGGTTGAAAGCCTTCTTGACAAAAATAAATACGTAAGTAGTAAAATAAATCTAACTCTAGTGGCTGTACTATCTACATTCCCATAGAAAGAACTCCAGTGGAACCAGAAACGAACACGGGAATAATATTTGTGCCCTGCCGTATTCTGTCTAGTTTTCGAAATAACTGTATTCGGAGGGTCATAATTGTAGCTGGAAAGCGATTAGAGGGACCACAGGCCCCTCCGTGGCCCGCTTTAGAGAAAGTGAGATGTAGGGAGAGTGGTTCTCACATTCAAGGTTTCTTCCCATGCCTGAGGGAATCTGACTGTGTTACTCATGAGCCTTGTGAACCAGTATTTCTCGAGCGGACATCCTGGGTGTGCACCCCCCTTGCCAACTAACATCAGTCGGGCTTCCTGCCTGCCGCTGGGCATGAGGGCCAGATGCGTCTATGGATGGTTCTACAGAAATCCGTCCCTGCTCCCAGAAAAATCATTCAGAGCACCTGAGAGTGGCAGGTGGCTGCCTTCTTATAATCGAAGGAAAGAGTTTTACCGAAAGCCAGATAAAAAGATCACTGCTGTGCGTGGAAGTGACCAGTAATTTCCAGGCCATTTCCTGAGTCGTGCCTCACGCCCCTTCATTTTATTATTACTCTTCTTGTCCTGCATACCCTGGCGATGCCTTTTGTTTACCTGGGGCAACTGGTTTTTAATTGATTTTTTCATAAAGGTATTTCTTTCTCTCTTTCACTCTGATTAAGGACCGTAGCATGATCTCATCTGGCCTGGACAAGTATGGATGGGCTGGCCTATCACGGGACTAATAATGTTATCCAGTATTTTGGGGGGACACATAAAAACTCGCTCATGAAAGATACAGGAGGCAGAGCATAATATAAATGTCATTCTAGAAACAGTGTTATGACGGTGTACATGTCCAGACATTCGTGAGCTCATTAATGCACTAAGACAGGTCTCTCCCAGGGATAAGAGGTGGTGAGCAAGTCGGGGGTGGGAAGGTGGGGGGGTGGTCAGAAGGAACGTGAAGGGGTGGCCAGCCCAGAACCGAGAGCAAGCCCTGTAGGTCTCTAGGTCGTTCTGGATAATTTGTGGTAATCTAATAAAATGCTCCTGGTGAACAGGAAAAGAACTGAATTCAACTCTTGATTTACCATCTTCGCCTTTTCTTTTCCCCAAACTGCATATTTCAGAAGGAATGAGGTATTAGAAGCCAAAAGTGCTTTTGGATTTTTTTTTTCTTTTACTCATTAAATCTTTTTTTTCTTTAAGATTTTATTTATTTATTTGACAGAGAGAGAGAGAACATGAGCAGGGGGAGTGGCAGAGGGAGAGGGAGAAGCAGACACTCCGCTGGGCAGAGAGCCTGAAGCGGGGCTCGATCCCAGGACCCAGGGATCATGACCTGAGCCGAAGGCAGATGGTTAACCGACTGAGCCACCCAGGCACCCCTACTCATTAAATCTCTAAATTAGGGGCACCTGGGTGGCTCAGTGGGTTAAAGCCTCTGCCTTCGGCTCAGGTCATGATCCCCGGGTCCTGGGATCGAGCCCCGCATCCGGCTCTCTGCTCCAGAGGGAGCCTGCTTCCTCCTCTCTCTCTGCCTGCCTCTCTGCCTACTTGTGATCTCTATCAATCAATAAATAAAATCTTTTTTTAAAAAGTCTAAATTAAATTTCATTAAATCTCTACTTCTTGGATTACTGAGGGGGAAAGGATTGAGGGTTGTGAGAGAAATTATGTGGGGCATTCCAGCTCCTGGATTCCATTTCAGTTAGTAAGTTTCATGCGGAGAAAAGAAAACTGACCAGAATTAGCACAAAAAGTCCCTACATCACCATGAAATGACTGTCTAGGAAACCCCTCTAGGCCAACGGGTGGGAGAGATTTTGAAGGTTTATTCCCAGATTAAAAATGTGGTTATTCCGTGATATGTACCCAGGGCTGACCTCGTGCCATGGTGGACAGAAACCATGTAAGACCATCCATTTCCTCCAGAAAGAAACTGGCTAGAGACATTGGCTTTTTGGGACAGCTTGCCCATACACACCCACATTCACACACCCTTGGCTTTCAGACAAGCAAACATGTAACAGCCTATTCCAAAGAATTCATTTTGAAAGTTATTTTAATAGTTTGACTAGTTAAAAATCAACTGTAAAAAAACACTTTCCAGACAACAGAACATAATTTTCTTTTAACATCTGTCTCCTTTCTCATTATCCCTTGACTTCATTAGTTTCAAGGGATTGTATGCCAGGCAGGTAGAGACAAGCCCCTGGAATCTGGATTATTATGTTAATGTAACAATGTAACTCTATCAGCACCTGTGGAGTTTTAAGGCTGGTGGGGGGACACACGCGGGGCTTTCCTGCAACACTAGAATGATATTGTGAGGAGCACGGATCTTAGTCTGTGTACTGTCCACTCCTGTCATGGACAGTCTATCTATAATATCCTGTAAGTCAGTCACTTAGCAAATAATTATCATCATGAGCCCCTTTCCGTGTTTCAGAGTCTCACTGACACTTGGCTCCTTCAGTTTTTGTTTTGTTTCATTTTGCAACTGGAAGCCCAGAAACAGTTGTAAGTATGACTTTCAAATGGAAAGGTATAACATGAGAAAATGAGTCAGGGTCCCAGAAGATGATTAACCTGTAAATAGAATAAAGCCATTGACAAAGATTTGATTTATTTTCACATTCTCCCTCTGACCTGAACGTGACCAAATAAAAGTGGTGGGGGTGGGGGGAGGTTCAAACAGTAATACGTGTTTGCCAAATAAATTTAGAAATAAGGAAATAAGAAATAAAATAGCAAGTAGAAACCACAGATAATCTTGTCGTGTCCTCCCAGAGATAATGGATGCTAACATTCTTTTGTGTGGAATTTTGCAAAAATAAAATCAAGATGTATGAACGTTTTGGGAACCTGCTGATTCTGCATTTATGTCATGAGCCTCATTTCCTTTGAGGTCATTTGGATATAGATGGCAGCTGAGCAATCATCCTTCTTCCAGTCTATGTAAGTGACCACTCTCTTTGGCCCATGTCTCCTCTGGGCATGCTTCTCCTATGTCAGAAGAGAATAATAGTAACAGCCAACATTTACTGGGCACTTACGATGTGCTAGCCCCTTTTATAGAGTATCCCTTGTGATCCCAAAACAACCCCAGGAGACCCAGTTTACAGATGAGGACAATCAAGGCACAGAGACATTCAGAGGATATGGCTAGGAAATGACAAAGCCAAGTCTGGAACCTGGGCGGTCTGACTCCATGATCACAGCCCCCGACCCCCCTACACACAGCCTGAAAGTGTGTCCAGACCCATCAGATTTGAGCAGGATTCAGAATCTTGTGACCGGTCATGAGGCTGGTGGACAGCTTGGGCATCACCTGTTCTACTTTCTTGGTTTTCGTTGAGTCACTTCGAGTCACCTTCTGTTCCTTTTAGTCTGCCACGCCGCCTCTTTGCCATCCTGCTTTATTTTTCCTTCTCAGACCTCGGAGACTTGAGGGTTTGGGGATATGAAAGATTAATAACCCCGGTCTGGACCAGGCTGACTGTGGGCCGGCTTTGTGAGAACTTTTCCCACACTTCGGTGCCAGCAGGTCTCGGGCCTGAAGTGCACACACCCCTCTTGTGTTTTCTGGACCTCTCTGGAGCCAACCAGACCCACCGTGAACAGACTGCACCATGGTTTTGAAGGAAAGACCCACGGGATGTGGCTGCCTGGCTCACTGGGGAGCCAGCCCTGGATGTCTTTACCTCCCTTCTAAAACGGGTGTCAGACCAGAGACGCGCTGGAACCTTACCAAACTGACACTTGAATCTATGTAACTAAATCCATCAGTGAGCTACGAATGCTGTCTACATCATTTTTCCTTTCCTCGTCAGTTATGAGCAGCCAGGAAAAGTTTGTCTCGAGGAATTCACTTCCCCCAGGACCTTTTTGAGTACCGTAGAGCTCAGTAAGAAAAATGTGGGGGCCTGTCTCTGGGTCCAGAGCTTGGGGTGTGAGCTCAGGGCTCAGGACATGTGGCTTCTCCTCCCTGGACCCATCCTTCACTGAGAAACCAACTGGCTTGGCTTACATAGATTTTAAATCTCTTCCAACCTAATTTATTAAGTGTGTGTTCATTCATGCACTTAAGAATGTTTTTAGGGGCGCCTGGGTGGCTCAGTCGGACAAGCATCCAACGCTTGGTTTCAGCTCAGGTTGTGATCTTGAGGTTGTGGGATCAAGCCCGGCGTCAGGCTCTATGCTCAGTGCAGAGTCTGTTTCAGATTCTCTCTCCCTCTCCCTCCCACTCACTCTCTCTCTCAAATAAATACTTTTTTAAAAATTTTATTTATTTATTTGTCAGAGAGGGAGAGCACAAGCAGGGGGAGCAGCAGACTCCTCACTGAGTGAGGAGCCTGGCATGGAACTCGATCCCAGGACCCTGGGATCATGACCTGAGCAGAAGGAAGCCGCTTAACCCACTGAGCCACCCAGGCATGCCGATAAATAAAATCTTAAAAAAAAAAAAAAGAAAGAAAGAAAAGAAAAAGAATATTTTTATTTTTTTTAATTTTTATATATATATATTTTAAAGTTTTTATTTATTTGACAGAGATCACAAGTAGGCAGAGAGGCAGGCAGAGAGAGGGGGAAGCAGGCTCTCCGCTGAGCAGAGAGCCTGACTCAGGGCTCGATCCCAGGACCCGAGATCAGGACCTGAGCCAAAGGCCTAGGCTTAACCCACTGAGCCACCCAGGCGCCCCGAAAAAGAATATTTTTAAAGCAGGGAGCTTGTGCCCAGTGCTTGGGATAGAGTGGTTGACAAACAGACACGTAATCTCTCCATCTTGGTTGTGCTAAGCGCCTTGGGTGAAGAGTCCAGGGAGACAGGAGAGTTAGGTAACGGGACCCCGCCTCAGCCCAGAGGCCAGGCATGGGCATCGGGAGGAGAAGGATTTTAGCTGCGACCTGAAGGGTGGAAACGCGGGCCGGATGACGAAGAAGCGAGCTGTGCCGGCAGAGAGCAGGTGGGGTCTGGATCGCCCTGCCCAGGCAGGATAGAAAAGCATTCAAGGAAATAAAGCATCCGGTGAGCCTGGAACGTAATCAGTGAAGGGTTCGTCCTTCGACTAATGTCCCAACTCCTTGCCGGATTGTGACGGTGAGGCCCTACCTACGTCCCCAGTCTCAGCTCGTGCGACTCTGACTGTGACTTCTTCAGCCACGTGGCTCTTTCTCTCCCGAATCACCCATGCAAGCCTTGACGCTTTGCTGGTGCTGAGACTCTCTTCCTTGGGCTCTCACTACGCCCAGGACGCCCTCATCCTTGTGCAAGCAGCCCAACTGTGACCTCTTCCCAGGACCCGTCCTTATCACCCCATCTCCGGGAGTTCGGCTCTTCCCACCCCATCACACTCTGTCTGTGAACCTGTTCCCTTCGGTCCCAGCCATTGTGGTCAAGGTTACTGTGTTGACTTGTTCATTTGCCGAAGGCCGGAACCATATCTGCCTTCATCTTCTCATGACCTATTTGGGGTATGAAGGAGGCTGGAGTGTAGATGGGTTATAAAAAGGCTTACAGGGGCGCCTGGGTGGCTCAGTGGGTTAAGCCTCTGCCTTCAGCTCAGGTCATGATCTCAGGATCCTGGGATCGAGCCCCGCATCGGGCTCTCTGCTGAGCGGGGAGCCTGTTTCTCTCTCTCTGCCTGTCTCTCTTCCTACTTGTGATCTCTCTGTCAAATAAATAAATAAAATCTTTTTTAAAAAAAGAAAGAAAGAAAGAAAAAAGAAAAGTCTTACAGAGCTGATTGAGGAGCTCAGGCTTCACCCTGTGAGCAAAGGCACGTCTTCTCGGGTCCCGGGGGGATGTGATCCAGTTCTGTGTCACGTGTGTAGGAGTGCTTTGTGCAGGCCAGATGAGGACAAGGCACCAGAAGGTGGAGGGAGACCAGGAGAGCCAACTGTCACAGTCTATTTGAGAGGGGAGAGGGGCTTGCACTGGGATGGTAATAGTAAGCAACGGGGCCGGACTCCAGGGGTGTTTAGAAGATGAAGGTCTAGAAGATTTGGTGATGTTTCAGTTATGGGAGTGGGAGAGAAGGAAAGACGAAGAGGCTCAGGCTTCCAGCATGAAGAGATCCTTTGGCCCGGAGGGAAAACAGCAAAGGAGAAGCTTGTAGAGAGAAGAGGAAGGGCCAAGTTTAGGTGCCAGTGAGACATCCAGGCAAGGGACCTGTTACAGGGGCTGTGGGGTACATGGATCTGGAGCTCCGAAGAGAGTGTCCTGAGAGGCCGAGGTAGGCTTGGTGAGGAGCATTGGAGGGAATAAACCGCCTCCCTTTGAGATCCCTGATGGAGAAGTCTGGCAATACAGCCAGGTTCGATGATGGCAGGAAAGCATATGGGATTCAAGGAGGATGCAAGAGAGCTTTAGGTCAGAGTGGAGCACATGCAAGGATGTGAAAGAGTGTGAGGGTAGAGTGGGGCACCCATTTAAGAGCCAGAGAGAATTAGGGAATGGGACTCTGGGAGAGAAGCATGGGACACGGTTTATGGGGCTGCCCTGAGAAGTCATGGAGGACAGCATGGAGGAGGCAAGGAGAAATGACATCGTTCTCGGGATTGTCAAATATAAGACTGGTTCTGACTGTTCAGACGGTACTTCTCCATGGCACTGGATGGCCAGGGTATAACCTCTGAGGACCTTTCCCTCCTCATTTCAGGCTTTTGGGTTAGCCACAGGCTTTCCCGAATGCTCCTCAGCTCCTCACTGACCCACTGCAAGGTGCACATGTGGACTTTTGATTTTTAGTTGAAGTCAATCGAAAAAACCCGTGTGCTCGTTCCCGTTTGTTTCAATCCCTTTAAAACGGGGAAAGCCGTGCAAGCAGCTTGCAGTGAATTTCGGTAACAGGCAGCAGAAATGCTCACCAGATCACAAACAATGAGGGTCCAAGAGCATTCTGTCGCGTTTTTTGTTGTTGTTGTTGTTTTGGCCATAGGAATTTTTACAATTTTGCAAATTCAGTTTTGTCTCCTGTTTACCGCTCAGCATTTCAAACACTTCCCGTGAGCCTCCAAAATTTTCATACCTGTTACTTAGAGGCGCTGTATGATAAATCCAAACCCACCCTTGTCTGAAGTTCTCAGCATATAAAATTATAGAAGGCACAGGTGACCTCCACCTGACTCTCCCCCAACTCATTCCCCAGAGAGCCCGTGCCTGTAGCCAGTGCATCTTCCCACACACTTCTGGGCATTTGCAGGCACAAATGAACATATAAATACATATATGTACCCACATATATACGTATCTATTGCTGCACAGAAAGTAATCTTCTGAAACCGTTTCCCCTTACTCCATCTCAGACATTATCTCATGCCAGCAAACACAGACCTATCTTGTTTTCATTTATGGCTGCATTAAGACATGCCATAATTACACACGCTGTAATTTATCCAACCAGACGCCAATGGCGGTTATTCACATAAGCAGCCTGCAGTAATGACCCACGCTTACACGTCCGTGGGAGCCCGGAGAAGTAATCCTGAGAACTGTGAGCAGTAGAACCCTGAACGGAAGGGTCTGTGCATTTTAAGCTTTGAGAGATGACTGTCAGACTGTGTCCTGTAAACGTTGTATTCCTCCATGTTCATCAAGTGCTCCACGCCATCCAGATCCTCTACTCAGCCTTTGGATCTTGAGGGAGAGTGAGCGTCTTGCTGTAATTAAAACGGGCGTTTCTTCCATTTTGAGTGCACTTGACATGGTTCTATAGGTTTATCTGTTTATGTTTCATCCTCTGTGGCTTTCTTGTCCCCATTGTGCTTTCTTTCTTTTTTTTTTTTTTTTTTTTACGACTTTATGTATTTATTCGTTTGAGAGAGGGAAAGCACATGAGCAGGGCGAGGAACAGAGTGGGAGGGAGCGGGACAGACAGACTCCACCTGAGCGCTTAGATCATGCCCCAAGTCCAAACCAACAGTCTGAGGCATGCTTCACTGACTGAACCACCCAGGCGACACCCCCTCATTGTTCTTTCTTTTATTGAATTACTGGGCTTTTGTTGTTGTTGATTCATTAGTTCCTTGTGTTAAAAAAATTTTTGCCCAGGGGCGCCTGGGTGGCTCAGTGGATTAAAGCCTCTGCCTTCGTCTCAGGATCTCAGGGTCCTGGGATCCAGCCCCGCCTCGGGCTCTCTGCTCAGCAGGGAGCCTGCTTCCCCCTCTCTCTCTCTGCCTGCCTCTCTGCCTACTTGTGATCTCTCTCTCTGTCAAATAAATAAATAAAATCTTTAAAAAAATTTTTTTTTTTGCCCAGATTTTCCTGTCTTCAGACTTTATATCCCCCCGCAACCAGAATTTAAAATATTCATGTACAGAAATGTTTCAAGGTTTTCGATTATGGTATTCTCTCTTAATGGTTGTAGAATTTTCTAGCAACTTGATGTGTTATTATTTAACAATTTTACCATTAAACGTGTATCTGTGGCTTGCTTTTTTTTTTTTTTCCATTTTGGGGGCAAGGTATATTCTTGAGGTGGGAGTATTAGATCATGGCTCCTGATAACACACTGGCAAAATAAGTAGCTAAAAAGAAAACCCATCAGTAATTGGTGAGAATACTAAGAAAAAGTCTGCCTGTTTCTAAAAGACTGACACCTGACATTCATTTGTAGTAACACATTTATACAAATGGTCCTTGGGTTTCCTTTGTAAGGGCGGGGGAGTGGAAAAAAAGAGGGGATTATAGGGTTAAATATAGGGTTAAAGATGTCTATAAAGTTTTAACTGAGGGGAAATGGGAGTTGGGGTCAGCCTGCTACAACCAAGCCTTTCATACATCAGGGGGCCCCACACTCCAAGCTCTGTGGGAACAGCTTGCCTGCTGCCCCCTTGCCTAGAAATGCTTCCCAGTGACCTTGGAGTCATCTTTGCACCTCCAAACACCACATAAACCTCTGAAAGTGGGTTCTTAGAGTTTGGCGTCTGAATAGTGTTTCTTAGACAACAGAAACACCTCAGCTGATTTGGGTTGTGGTCAATGGCCTGGGGCTTCTGTTGGTGGGGATAGGGGAGAGAGAAAGGGCAGCCTCTCGATTGACCCTGTTTTGCACAAGCTCACAGCTATTTTTACGTATACACCTTCTTTTTCTTATGAAAATATTCATAGGCCCCTATTGTGGATTGAATTGTGTCTCTGTCCCATTTGAAATCTTAACCCCCAGTATCTCAGTATGCGGCTGTATTCAGACACAGGGCCTTTAAGGGGGTAATTAGAGGTGGAGCAGATCTTGGGGTGGGCTCTGAGCCAACTGACCGGGCGTACTTATAAGACAGGAGAAGACACACGGGTGGGGGAAAGATCATGGTGAGAGCAAGAGAGGAGGCGGTCACCTACGAGCTGTGGAGAGAGGCCTCGGAATGGAAACTGGACCTTGGATTTCCACCTCCAGAACGGTAAGAAAATGATTTTCTTTCATTTAAGCCACTGAGTTATTTGAGGCACCTGTGGTCTCTTGTTGTGGCAGCCCTGGTGAAGTTATGCTGGTCCCCAACTGAGCAGAACAGTAATCCTAGCCTAGGTACTCACCACTGCGCTTCGACAGTGACCAAGTTTTGCTAAATCATGCTTTCTTTGTCTTCTCTAATGGCTTTTCTGGAGTATTCGAAAATAAACCTCAGACATGAGTTCCGATAGTTCAGTATGCATCTCTGTTTAAGGACTTTTTAAAAACAAATTCACCAGGCCGTGAGTTCACCTGATGAAACGAGCGATCATTTCTTAATGCCTCTCATCCTGGCCATCGTTAAGGTTTCCCAGTTGTCTCGAAGGAGGCTTTAGTGTGTTTACGGATCACAAATCCAGTTCGTGTATTTGGCTGTTACTTTTGGGAAGTCTCTTTTCTTGTAGAACAAACCGCAGTCTCTACCCTTTCCGTGGTAGAACTTGATGGGAAAGCCTGGATTATTGGTCCCACGGAAGGCCCCCCGCGCTGGTGTGGCTGACCGCTTCTTCCTGGGGGCCTCCAGCTGGGATCCTCTCTGTGCTTTCCAACCTTGGTCATTTAGAGGGTCGTTAGGTTCAGGCTCTACATTTCAGGCCGTGTTTTTTTCCCTACGGGTAAATTTTGCATTTCAGACTGCTCACATAATCAAGGTTTTATTTTGTATTGGAAAGCCTGTGAACAGTATGTAAAAATCTTCTTGGGGAACAAGGAGAGACCGTGATTTTGCATATTAAGCACCAAGTAAAGACAAAATGAGGGAAATAAGTGAGGGCTAGGTCCAGGTCCTCATGTTCACTAAAAATCTGCCCTGGAGACACGTGGGCATCTCAGTCGGTTAAGCCTCTGAAGTGGGCTCAGGTCATGATCCCAGGGTTCTGGGATTCAGCAGGCCGTTGGGCTCCCTGCTCAATGATGAGTTTGCTTCTCCCTCTCCCTGCCCCTCCCCCTGCTTGTGCGCATGCGCTTTCTCTCTTTCTCTGCCAAATAAACTCTAAGAAATTTTAAAAAAAAAATAAAATATGGGGTGCCTAAGTGGCTCAGTGGGTTAAAGCCTCTGCCTTCGGCTCAGGTCACGGTCTCAGGGTCCTGGGATCAAGCCCCTCATCGGACTCTCTGCTTAGAGTGGAGCCTGCTTCCCTCTCTCTCTCTGCCTGCCTCTTTGTCTACTTGTGATCTCTGTCAAATAAATAAAATCTTAAAAAAAAAAATTAAAAAAATAAAATAAAAATCTGTCCTAGAAGGAAAGTTGCTGACTTGAAGAATGACCACCATGTATGTCTGCAGTCACAAGGAGTCAAATTGCGTTGTTCTTCTCATTTCTTTTAAACTGTGCTGGTCTGGCAACTGCCTAGCTGTGAAAGCCTCCCAGCAAGCGGGCTGTGGGGGTGGGGGGTGCTGTTCTTGACCTTGTCGGGGCTTCCTGTGCCCTGAGCCCCTGGAAGGAACCCTCTCATTTCCTACATTTGCCTTTGACCCGCAGGATTTCAGGGGTCTGCCCGTCTGTGGGAACGGACTTTCTCTAAAGCCCTGTTGACCATAGTACAGGACTGGAAATGACCTCCCCATCCTTCCAAAGGGGACTGGTTAAAACCATGACGGAATAGTAAGCAGCCTGTGAAAATAGTTCCCCAGGGCTGGGTGTGCTCTGGAGACACCACCGTCTCCCAAATGTGCAGTGAGGGAAGCGGGGCTGAGAAGTGCATAGAGAGGGGGCTCCCCTATGGGTAACCCCAGGTCTGTGAGCCGTGTGGACTGGGATGGCGAGGGAATGGGAGGACCAGCGGGCTCGTGCAGGCACTAGGTTTGCTTCTGATTGTCGCCCCTTTGTGCTTGTTGAATTTTGGGTCGCGTGTGGAAATGACCTTTTTGAAAAGAATCCCTTCCTTGGCAATGGGAACGGGCTGAGTGCTTGTCAGTGACGCTCCAGGGCTGAGCCGGTGGTTTTCAGTTCTGGGGTGTATTTTTCAAGTCCGGGAGATGACAGACAGCGGTGCAGCTTCCATTTGAAACACTTTTCAGGTTCATTCGATCACTTTGAAGAGGGAAACCAAACAGACTTTTGGAACAGTTTTCACATATCAAACGTGTTCTGTGTTTGAAAGGGCTTCAACTCACAAACAGACCTTTCTCCGCTCTGACATCGCCCACTTTGAGAAACTAAATCAAGTAGCTTGTACCCCCCCACCCCCAAGAAAGGTATAAATCATGATTTCTTCGGATCAAACATGGAACGTCAAGTCTGGAAGGAAGAAAAAGAAACTTACAAAATGGAGTCTGTGTTAGGGTTTCCATAAAACATACTATGCCTCACAGGGTACCAAATAAGGAAGTCTATTAATAGAACTGGTGAAACAGTAATGGGGGCCCATAGGGTCTGGTCATTTTTAAAGATAGGAGAATGAGCGCTTGGCTTTATAATTGCAGAGCTGTTAAAACACCTGCCAGCAAGACCTCTTATTTGTGAGGATTTTTTTTTTCCCATTATGCTGTGTGGGGAAAGACATTTTCAAACAAAGTGTAAAAACCATTCAAGAAAACTCAGTCATGGCTATGAAGCCTGAGAGTGTACAGTCCAGGAAAACCTTGCTTACAAATTTGAAAATCGTCGCTGAGTGCTTGGGTTAGCCCTCAAGAATCTGTGTTGTGGGAAAGCCTGACTGTGGAGGTAATTTCTATAAAAGGATTGCCAGTAAGTACGGATCCTGTACAGGGGGAAAGAAAAGAGATCCACTTCAAAATAATGATCATAGACTTCACTGACGAGTGTCCCAAGGGCTATCCATTGGTGTGATAAAGGTGTATACACATGGAAGGAGATGCTTCCTCATTCCAGGCTTCTGGAGTCTCTTGATTGAAATACCACAACCCCAGATTTCCCTGGAGGGACTGTCCCCCATCCTGTAGAGCCCCCCATTTTAACAGCTGAGACCATCCCATATCCATCCAAAGTAAAGGAGTATCCAGATGGCAGGACCTCTGAACCTTCCCCCTAATTCTTTTCCCAACCAGCTGATCAATTTCCTCACAGATTCTTGCAGGTTAAGGAGTTGGCAATGGCTATACAAAAATGTTAAGACCTCACTAAAAGAGCATGGTGGTTAAAGGCTAGGAGCGTAGAGCCAGAAGGATACGGGTGTAAATCTTAACCACCCACCACCCCTGTTTGTTAGATGTAAGTCCCACCCCAGAGGCTGGAGTGAAGGTTGAAAACTGTAGTACCATCTCTTGACTCCAAATACTCTCCCCTCCGGAAGAGACCCACCTCTCTGGGGCTCCTTAATCCGGTCGCGACAACAGGCGTGTAGAGTACTAATAATATGAATGATTCAAACTAGAAGAAGTGGAAACCAGATGGGAAGAAGGTGACTCCCGGGGCAGCGGGCAGGGGGAGATTCAGGAAAAGGACGTGCTCTGAGCATTGCAGGTAAAGATAAAACAGGATGTGGAGAGTTGAGGAATGCATGTAGCGGTATCTCACAATGTGATGATGACTCCTTTCTCGTGTTTGATTAGGTTGCTACTTCTGAGGGGGGCTGTGGTATATTCAGAGTTTCTTGGAACCAGGGTTGCTGCGGGCAAGAGTTCTCAGGCCTCTTCCTGTATTCCAGAACGCCTTTTGCCGTTTGCCTCTCTGCCCGTCTCTTGCTTCATCTCTCTCCAAGGGGAGGAACTGTGCATTTAGACAAATTGCAGGGTATCGATGCGGCCATAATACTGTGGGCAGGACCACCATGTGTAAAATAATTGCATGTCTCTTTGCTGATTCTCCCTGATCCCTGTCCCAAGTCCAGGTGTCCCAAAGCAGCAAGAGCTTCCTGCCAACCCCGCTGATTGTAAGGTCCCTCCTCTTCAAACACCATTGGTGGCCCCGATTTCTATTACTGGAGCTGTGGCACGTAGGAGAAACTCAATAAAAGATGATGACGAGATTGAAGAGCGACTCCTTCCTCTTGCTTAAATGTGTTTCTACTTAGATTAATACTAAATGTTTAGTAGTAGTTTGGCAGTAGTTGTGACGTACTTATGAGTTAGAGGAGTTTTCTTGGTGCCATTACTGGCAGCAAATTTGGATCATAGCTAATTTGGCAATCTGCGGAATAGGTTGACGCAGTTGACCTATACCAGTGGATTCGGACAGACAGCTGAAGTCCATCCCTGTGTGAAGAGCTCCTCCGAGATGGTTCTGGGGTACTTTGGAACTCAGAACATCTGCTTTTATGCATGTCCACTGGGATGCAACATGACCTACAGGTTTCTACGTGAGGGTCTGGGGAGTATAGGGTCAACAAGAGGTGGGACCCAAGGCACCTGCTGCAGAAGGACCATGTTACTGCTGCAGATTTCTGTAGAAATCTGGCGGAGGTTCTCCGTTCCCATGGCAGCTTCTTCCCCCTTTCATGGGCCAC
Organism: Meles meles; assembly: GCF_922984935.1. Classification (NCBI taxonomy): domain Eukaryota; kingdom Metazoa; phylum Chordata; class Mammalia; order Carnivora; family Mustelidae; genus Meles; species Meles meles. The sequence goes on from NC_060068.1 coordinate 45,075,233, forward strand.
AGCTCTGGGCAGGAGACTAGGGACTCATTTGTCTGAGCTCTCCGTCTCCAGCCTTCCCACCAGTTCCAGGGAGACACCTAAACTTGTCTGCCTTTCATAACTGAGGAAGGTAAACAGCAGTGATGAGTACAGACATGCCAAAGACCCAACACACCCCGAAGTGGCCCTGGCGAAGGAGAAGCAGATTCTAGGGCTCCTGGACTCGTGTCCTGCAATACTGACCCCCACATCTGTCTCTTGCCATTTCCTTCACAGGGCTCACCCTCTCCCACAGGCAGGTCTCTCTGCTTAAACAGCGGAGAGCCCTGCCCTGATCTCCTCTCTTTCTACTTGGCCCACTTTGGTTTTCTTCCTAGCTTTTCTCACCACCTGATAGGTTAGATAGTAATGTACTGATTGCTTGGGAGCTCTAACTAGAATACAGTGTTTGTGGGGCACCTGGGTGGCTCAGTCGATTAAGCATCTGCCTTTTGCTGAGGTCATGATCCCAGGGTCCTGGGATGGAGCCGGGCAGCCTCTCTCCCTATCCCTTTGTTCTTATCCTTCCTCCTCTGCTCCCCTGTGCCCTGCCTCCTATCCCTCTGCCCTTCCCTCTGGCTTTTAAAATCTTAAAAACAAAAACAAAAAAAACCCCACAGTGTTTGTGAAAGCAGGAATTTTTTTCACTGCTGTGTCCCAACATTCATCTAAAACGGGGTCTGGCACATAGGAGGCCATGACCACTTGCTGGAGAGAAGAATGACTTGCAGCTAACAGTAAGGCCTTAGTCAATGCTAGACTATTTTTTAAAATTAACATATAATGTATTATTTGTTTCAGGGGTACAGGTCTGTGAATCATCAGTCTTTCACAATTCACAGCACTCACCATAGCACATACCCTCCCCGATGTCCATCACCCAGTCACCCTATCCCTTCCACCCCCTCTCCCCTCCAGCAACCCTCAGTTTGTTTCCTAAGATTAAGGGTCTCTTATGGTTTGTCTCCCTCCCTGGTCCCATCTTGTTTCATTTTTCCCTCCCTTCCCCCCACAAATCCCCGTCCTGCCTCTCAAATTCCTCATATCAGACAGATCATATGATAATTGTCTTATTTCGCTTAGCATGATACCCTCTAGTTCCATCCACATTGTTGCAAATGGCTAGATTTCATTTTTGCTGGCTGCATAGTATTCCACTGTATGTATATGTTTGTGTGTGTGTATATATACATACCACATCTTTATTCATTCATCTGTTGATGGACATCTAGGCTCTTCCCATAGTTTGGCTACCATGGACATTGCTGCTATAAACGTTTGGATGTACATAACCCTTCGGATCCCTACATTTGAATCTTTAGGGTAAATACCCAGTAGTCAATTCTTGACTTTTGATATGCATTCCTTCACCAGATTCTTACACCAGTCTAATAAGACAGATGATAGAATAATCCACTTTTTATAAATGAGGAAGCTGCTACCAAGAGGTTGAAGAAATTGTCCAAAGCCATGCAGTTTATTAAGATGAAACTTACCTAAACTCATGGGCAAGGTAACTACAATCCCTATGTTCTTTTCCACACTCTGCTGCCATTGAGATTTTACCTTCCTGACCCTTGTTCTCAGAATCTCCAACAAACCTCACCCAAGCAAAGTCCTTAGTTTTGGAAAATAGTTTACTGATCATTTATAATGGAAAAAAAAGTCCCCAAATAAAAGGATAATATACTAAAATATTCTGAGGAGCAAAGAGTAGGAAGAAAATCCAATACAAGATCTACAAGGGATGTGAACAGAAGAAACATGCTCAAAGATTGTCAGTATTTTTGGATTGACTTAAATGACTTCAGAGAAATACTTGGACCTCACCAGTTAGTTGGCCCACTGAAAAAAGCTCACGCTATTTTCAAGAAATGTTAGGTCCTGAGTAAATTAGAACTTGTAGTTTTATTTTCCTGGTCACGTGAACGCCAGGGTGAAGGAAGAGGAAGTCTCTCTGTGTCACCCGTCAAGATCTTGTCACATCAGAATTGCCTTTTGGTCAATCTGACCAGTAGCTGGAATGACCCCATTCGTGATGACTCCAATCCCCCATTAAACTAGTTCTCCTGAGGGAAAGAGACCTTGAGTGTTCTCTTTTATGTGACTGTGTCCAACTGTTCATGAAAAAAATTTTTAAAGATTTTATTTATGTATTTGACAGAGACAAGAGAGAGAGGGAATACAGGCAGGGGGAGCAGGAGAGGGGGAAGCAGGCTCCCCGCTGAGCAGAGAGCCCAATGTGGGGCTCGATCCCAGGACCCTGAGACCATGACCTGGGCCGAAGGCAGAGGCTTAACCCACTGAGCCACCCAGGTGCCCTAAGATGCTATTTCTGACAGAGCCAAAACTGTCTGTCTGGTGAGGTGGCACTTAGTATAAGCGACTCCATTTTGGGCTGTTTTTAACATCTGTAAGAGGACAAGGACTGGACCTATTCATTCAGCCTGTAACCCCAGCACCTCGTAAATGAGCCCAGTGCCTCACGTGTAGTAGAATCTCAGTACATACTTGTTGGATAGGTGAATGTATGGTTCTTAAATACGCCTCAGGCTTCCTCCCTCCTTCCCATCCTTCAGGCGGAGTTTTACCGTCTCCTTCCCACCAACCGTCTACCTGGCAACTGAATTTCTCCTCTGACTGTCTAGCAAATATTTCCGTGGTGAATTTTAGGAAGAATTAATCACCTATAGAGTAAAACCTATTTAAAAAAATTTGAAGATTGGGACACCTGGGTGGCTCCGTGGGTTAAGCCTCTGCCTTCGGCTCAGGTCATGGTCTCAGGGTCCTGGGATCAAGCCCCACATAGGGCTCTCTGCTCGGTAGGGAGCCTGCTTCCCGCCCCCCCCGCCTGCCTCTCTGCCTGCTTGTGATCTCTCTCTCTCTCTCTCTCTGTGTCAAATAAAAAAATAAAATCTTAACAAAAATTAAAAGATTAATTTGTCATCTTCTGTCATGAAATGTTTCATATGTTTATCTTCTCTCTGTGCATTTAGATAATAAACCTCAGAAAGGTAGGGGTTTTGGGGCAACTGGGTGACTCAGTTGTTGGGGCAACTCAGTCAACTCAGTGACTCATGACCTTTGGCTCAGGTCATGATCCTGGGGCCCTGGGTTCGAGCCCTGCATTGGGCTCCCTGCTCAGTGGAAAGCCTACTTCTCCTTTTCCCACTCCCCATGCTTGTGTTCCCTCTCTCATTGTATGTCTCTTTGACAAATAAATAAAATCTTTAAAAAAATTTTTTAAATAAATTAATTTTTTTTAAAAAGGCAGGGGTTTCACAACTTGGCTTCCTTGAAGCTGTTAGCATTAACAGAGCTAGTGACTGGGTTTTATAAGGAAATGCCTCTTTTTAAAGATTTATTTGTTTTTAGAGAGAGCACCCATGTGTGAGCAGGGGTAGGGACAGAAGGATAGAGGGAATCCCAAGCAGGCTACCTGCCTGTGGAGGTTGACATGGGGCTCAATGTCACAGCCCCAAGGTCATGACCTAAGCTGAAACCAAGTTGGATGCTTAACCGACTGAGCCAACCAGGTATCTCAGGATATGTCATCTTTCCATTGAAGTAAACTAAAGAGAAGTGGGAAAAAAAAGACATCAGGCATATTCTCTTAATCCTTCCCTATCTCAAAAATAGGAGTTGATAATGCTGGATGAAATAAGTACATTGGTGTTTAAGAACATACTGATCTCAACTGAATAATTGATTTTTTTTTTAAGTCCTATTCATCTGGACAAGAAATGTGCCCTCCTACATATCCATGTAGGACTTTACCTGAGAAAATGAGAAGTCTGTTAATGGCAAATGCCATACCGAAGTGTTGGAATAGGTTCTCTTTTCTGATGGAGAAGAACTGTATTTGATGGCTGTGAGACTCCTGAAACCCTATTTTACCTTTGGATTACACTGGAAATTTTTATTAATTTTTTATATAAAAATTTATAAATTTTTATTCTCGACTGCAGAATTTGAGTATTTTTTTGAGATTGCATTATATCTTCTCCAGATCTTTTTCCTTCCCAAGAATCCATTCTGGCTACTACTGATAAACCTTGTTGTCTTTCTAAGGACAGTCCTTTGAATTTGTTTGTATCTCTTGGACATGCGTGAACAGAAAGACCATGACTAGACTTCGGCATCTCCATAGTGAAACAGTCCCCACCACTCTCTGCCTTCTCTGTTGGGTTATCACAGGGTTGAAAGTTCATCAGGGTCTCCCTCTAACAGTCCCCCAGCCCTGCTTCATAATCAAATAAATCAATGAGGGGAAAAAAGGAAAATCCACCACATAAATTGTCAGCAGGATATTGGGAAGAAGGCAGACTTGAACATTGAGCTGCTGGTCAGACTTTGAGCTCATGAGCCCTGGCAGTGTTCTGTTTTTTGAAGAAATCCAGGTGTGATCATGGGTGCCGCCATCTTGATAGCCACGGCAAACTAAGCTCACTTGGCCCGGCTGCTCCTGTCCGGTGCTACACGAAAGAGAAGGGAATGCACGCCTTTAAAGACAGTGCAAACCTGGGAAGTAAGGGTTCACTCTGACTTCATAGGTTGTAGCAATTTTGCTCTCTCTCCAGGAAACCTGGTTTTCAGGGTTCCAGAGCTAGGGTAACTCTCGCCTTGTCATTTATTACCCATCTCCCCCTGCTAGTAAAATCCTGACCGAGGTTCACTTCATGATGTGTTCAGAGGCACATGGAAGGTCTCTCTCTCCAAAAAGCCAGCTCTAACTCAGTAGACATCAGGCGCTACTTAAGGATTCCATAGGTTTTTGAATCTTGGCAACACTTAGAAGACTGGTACCTTTATCCTCCCATAGTGAAGATGGAGAGACTAAGGGAAAGGGAGGCCTTGCCCCAGCTAATCGGCTGAAAAAAATGGCAGAATCAAAATTCAAACCCAGGCAGCCTGAAGCCAGACCCTGCCCTCAGTCTTAATCCTTGAGCACCTCCTTTTACTTTAAAAATACCTCACAGAGTGGACATGTACTCCCAAACAACCAAACCCTCCCAGTTTTATCATACTTTTATTCTCCTTCTCCTCCTCTTCCTACCCCCTCTCCCTCCCCCATCCCCTCATCCTCTCCCTTTCGCCCCTTCCTCCCCCCCTCCTCCCCCTTTACTGGAACCAAGCTTAAGGGTGCTATCAACTTGGATTTTTCATTTCAACTTAGACAAATAGAATCCCATCCTTTTACTCTTTTGAAAACCATCTTAGATTTTGTGTAACTTGATACTTGAACAAAGAACTACTTAAGAAAAGAAAAAAAAAGCAAAGCTCTGTGCTAAAGTTGCATTATCCTCTTGGATGCATGGGTTATACTTAAGAGCTTACCATCTTCCCTGTAAGCCAGTTTGGGGGAGGGGGCAATATATCTTTGGCTCTTGAACGCCACTGGCCTCCGAAGCTCATTATGGCAAGTCACTTTTCGAAGCTGGGCTGTAGCTCTAGACAAATGATTGTATGAAGTTTTAAATAAACATACAACATTTACGTTACGCTGTTTCTTGAAATGATTTATCGTCATTTCGTTCTTTGAGTCCTGCTCTCTGGACATAAAAGACATGAGCTTTGGCTGTTTATACAAACCAAATCCTCTGTTTGCTCTGATTAAGCATTCATGGGTCTTTAATACAGCACAGGCTTGAGATTGGGGATTATTCCCTTTGGGGAGCAGTGGAATTAAATACATTAGCCAACAGAGATAAGCAAGGGCACCAGAGTTTAATTGCCATTAAAATAGATATGGAGGGTAACAAAAATAGAAGGCAGGGAAACAGCCCGTGTTCTCCTTCTTGCCATGGCGGATCAGGTCCTCGGGTCCTGTGACTTGGAATCTCTCAAAAACCTGCAAAGCTAATGGCCTGGAAGATTCAGAGAAAAGGGGACAGTGGTACCGGGAGATAAGTTGGCTCCCGAATCCCTCCACTTCGTGTGGGGGAAGACAGTACTCTGATGTAAGGGGACCTCTGTGTCGCTCACTCTGCAGAGACTTCTGTTCTAGGCACAGAGCACTAGGCTGTGCTCTAGGCACAGCTGGTGACCCATGGAATAGGATTAAATTACCCCAAACCGTCCTGACTCTCAGAATGCATTTTAGAAATAGAGAGAAAGCACCCTCTTCTGTGGCCCCTACCAGTGCCTGGACAGAGAGGAAATTTTCATAGGTAATTTGAATTGGCAGCCTTTTCTTTTTTGCAATTCCCCAACTGGCTGTTGGGTCAGCATTTTCTTCTTCATACAGGTAGATACTGTAAGCAGATCTCGTTACATTCCCGCAGAGGCTGACGCTTGGAGCCAGTGATGGCCGTGAGCTGTGTAACTTTCCGGTTAGCTCCTGTGGAGCGGGTATGATGGACTTTCTCTTGTTGGTGTTGTTCCTGTGTGTTTTTAAATATCCCTATGTGAGTCTGATAGATTTTCACTTCAGTTTGGAAATCTTTAACTTTTCTGGATTTTAAGTTAAAAACCAGACCCGAAGTGCTCCCTTCCAGGGCACATATATTAAAATCAGAAAAACCAGCTGGGTTGGGGGGGTGGGTGGGGAGGAAACACAGTGAAATCTTGCCATTTTGACCAATGACAGGTAACATAAATACCCCCCAGAAATGAGGATTTTGTCAGAATGAGGGAAACCTTGAATTAAAAATACACGGGCTGATTTAATTTATTTGAAATTGGCAAAACTAATTCATAGTGACAGAAAGCAGAGCAGAGTTGGCCTGACACTAGGGGAGGGTAGACTGAAAAGAAGCAGGAGAGCTTCTGGGGGTGTTAGAAACGTCCTCTGCCTTAATTGTAGTAGTTGCACCAATTAAACATCTAAAACTACAGACTTAAAATTAGTTCATTGTACTGTATATAAAGAAATTGCTGAGAAGCTGTGGAAAACCTTTCTGAATCCTCTTTTATTGTTAATAGAAGAGAAAATGGTTGAACTTCTACTGAAGGAGTCATTAATGGTAGAATGGATTTTTTTTTTCCCCTCCCCAAACAAAAATAATAAGTATCCATCAGCTCTAAGTACTAGAGCTGACAGGCTGAGCTGAGCTGGCCAACTGCTATCTGAGACGTTTCGGACTGGCTCTCCCCCCAGGCTGCGCACAGTTTCCCTTAGGGAACACCGTGGTACAATTTGTTCCCCATCACAGATCTGCAGGCACCCAGATAAACTGCGAGATGGGCTTTCATCTCCCACCATGAACGTGGCAATAAGTATCCGTCAACTTTGTGCGCAGCCCGTCTTTTTCTTTTCTTCCCCATGTGACAGCTGGGGCGCCATTCTGGAAGGTTGTCTGGATTTTGTTCAGGGAGGCCAGTCTGATGGGGGACCAGGAGGGTGCTCCATCCCGGTCAGTCCCAGCTCCAGAAGGAAGTAAAGTCTGTAAGTTGCAAGTGATGCCGCGGTGGTGAGCCAGGTACGCTGCAGAGGCCAGGGTCCTGCGTCCCAAGTCCGAAGGCCACACTGGTTGGGCTGCTCCCAGTCCATTCCGGCCCTCCCACTTGCCTCCTTCCTGCCCTGCCCTGGCACCAAGTGCTCCAAACCCCCCGCCCCGGCCCCCCACCCCGGCCCGGCGTACTCCCAGGACACACCCCCCTGCATCCACCACTCTCCCTCCCCGCAGGGGCGCACCGCCCTGGCCAGAGTTTGGGTTTTGTGATTCAACAGTTGACGATGAGCATTCCCCTAGAGGAGCTGGAGCCCAGCTAGTTCGCTCTCCCAGCTCTTGGAGTGTTTACACAAAACTCCAGGCCAGGGAAGAGAATTTACAGCCTTATCATGGAATTTCAGCCGCTCTTGGCTTGGGGGGTTTGGGGGAGGGGAAATGTGTGTCTCCCTAGCTCCTTTTGCAAAGGTTTCATGTAGGCTGGTGGTTATTTTCTTTTCTCTCCTCTCCTCTGCCTGAAGTTCCTCTTTGAAGATTTTCTGTCATGTTTATTGGGATAACGAGGATTTATTCTTGACTTTTTTGCCAGTATTATTGTCAGGAGATGATTACTATGGCAAAGTATTCTTTTAAATGCCACAAATTAGATTTCGTCGATATAAAGATTGCTACAGATCAGTATTTCTCTTTTTAAAAACTTAGTGTTTATTTAATTGATACTAAATATTCAGACTAATATTCAGACGATATGTAAGGTATAAAGGACGAGACACAGTGAATACGGACTGTGATTAAAGAACCAGGGCATCATAACTAGTTCCTTTTAAGATCTTTGAACTTCCCCTCCCCCTGCCACCTAGTGTCCCTCTCTGATCCCCATCCTCTCCTACCCAGAATTCCCAATTAGCAGTTTCTTACTATTAAGTGAATTTACCACGTGCTTCCACCTGTTAAAAATGTAGTTTTCAGAATTGTTCATGTTTCTGAGCTTTACATACATAAGAACATATGTATATGTTATACATATTTTCATATATGTTATATACATATTAAACATATTCTTTGTGGCTTGTTTTCAAGGTCAAGGAATCCTTCATTCTGCTGCCTGTAGCATGATCTAATTCACTCTTCCATTCTGTTGCTGATGGGCATCTAGGTGACTCTCAGTTGCTTCTGTTACAAAAGTGCTTTTGTAAATGTTCGTATCCATTTCTCCTGATAGGTCACCTAGAATTTTCTTGGCCTGGGGATCTATAGCTGGGAGTGGATTTCGTGGGTCACAGGGATGTGCATCTTTATTTTAATGCCTAGTTGTTTTCCATACGGGCTGCACAAATTCACTCTCGGTAGCAGTGTGTGTGGAAGTTGTGCCTATCTCCACTCAGAGCTCCTATTGTCAGGTATTTGGTTTTGTTTTTGCCGGTTGAGTGGTAAGAAAATGGATCCTTACCATGATTTTTGACTTGCATTTCTCCAGTTTCTCTTGAGGTTGCATATCTTGTCGTGGGCCATCTGGATTTCCTCTTCCTTGAAGGGCCTGTTTTCCAGTGCCCATTTCTGCTTGTGCGTTGTGTATTTTGCAAACATTTTCCCTTGATTTGTGGCATGTCATTTCACTGTCTTCATGGTAAATTTTGATGAACTAAGGTTCTTAGTTTCAGGGAGTTTCCTTTATCAGTCTATTTTAGAGCTGGTTCTTTCTTTCTTTCTTTCTTTTTTTTTGGGGGGGGGTCTTATTTAAGGAAACTCTCCTTTAATCCTAGGTTATAAAGATAGTCTCCCATATTTTCTAGCCATTTTATAACTTTGTACATTTAAGTCTCCCACCCATCTAGAATTGATTTTCCTATGTGGCATGAGGTACAGACCCAATTTCATTCTTTACCATGTGGATATCTGGTTGTCTTCATAACTTTTATTAAAGTCCCTTAAATGCAATGGCTGCTGACAAAAACTATGTGTGTGTGTGTGTGTGTGTGTGTGTGTGTGTGTGTGTGTGTGTGTTTCCTGGGCTCTCTTCTATTCCTTTGATCAATTTCTCTATCCCTAATTTGATAACATACTGAATCAATTATTATACTTTCATTATAAATAGTGATATCTATTAAATTCCCACTTGACCCCTTGATAATTCTTATAAATGCTAAAACCAGCATGTTAGTTTCATGAAAAAAAAAAGTTCAGGGATTTTTTTTTTTAATATTGCTGAATCTAAATCTCATTTAGGGGAACACTGATGGATACCTTTATGATGCTGAACATTTCGATCCATGAACATGGTATATGATTTAATTAAAGTTTCTCTAATATATTTCAAAAAAGGTTTGTAATTCTCTTCATATAAATTGTACACCTCTTTTCTTAAATTTATGCCTAGGGTATTAATACTTTTGATATATTAATGATATTTTTAAAAGGTAACTATTCTTTGGAGTAGGGAAAAGCAGTTGTTTTTTTTGTACTTTGATTTTTTTAATCTAGAAACCAGGAATTCTTTGTCTGTAGATTATTTTCCTTTACATCGTCATTTTATGTGAGAAAATAGTTTTCTTACTTTCCAATTCTTACACTTATTTATATTTCTTGCCTTAATTGGAGAAAGGTTGAATAGAATTAATAATAGTAGGCAACTTAGTCTTCTGACTTTAAAAGGAGTGCTCTCAACATTTCACCATTATATGTAATGTTGTCTGTAGAAACCCTTTATCAGTGGTCAGTAAGTATAGCTCTATTCCTTCTTGGATAAGATGTTTTTATTATGACTATACATTCAATTTTATTCAACATTTTTTCATTACTGAGATAATAACATGGCTTTCGCCTGTTACTGTGATGAATTTCTGTAGTTGATTTTCTAATGTTAAAATAACATTGCAATGTAGAAAAAAAAAAAACCTCAAGCTGATCATGATATATAACTTATTTACATCGTTGGGTTTGGTCTGCTAATAACTTTCTTGGGCTTTTTCCGTCTAATGTTCCAAGTCTTTATTTCACAGAAGCAGAATAATTTCACCAGGGTTTACTCAGTCTCAATGATACTGAACCTAAGAAGACTAACTTAAAAAAACTGTTTTCCCCAGTGTGACCTAGAAACGTATGCCTCAAATAAAAATCTTTCATGAGTATCCCCGAACCACTGTACAAGCTTGGTGTTTCACTCCCCAAACTTATTCTGTACTCTTTGAGTTTTAAATCTTGAATTCAGGGGCACCTAGGTGTCTCAGTGGGTTAAAGCCTCTGCCTTGGGCTCAGGGCATGATCTCAGGGTCCTGGGATTTAGTCCTGCATCAGGCTCTCTGCTTGGCAGGGAGCCTGCTTCCTCCTCTCTCTCTCTCTCTCTCTCTCTCTCTCTCTACCTGCCTCTCTGCCTACTTGTGATCTCTCTCTCTGTCAAATAAATAAAATCTTTAAAAAATTAAAAAAAAAATAAAAAGTAAATCTTGAATTCATTATCCAAGCAACTTCTCAATCAGCATGAGAGAAAACAGAATTTGAAAGTGATGCTTCAAGGTGATAGTTGGAGACTCCCAATTTTCACCTGGTTCCTCAGGACCTTTGGCCATAAGGAAGCATCTGGATTTTGTACCTACAGAAGTGATGCAGCCACTTTATTTTTGTGCTTCCAAGTAATTGTGCTCATTAGATTGCCACACCTGCCTTTCCCTCACAATAGAAACATCAGCTTTTTTAGGACAGGTTGTACAGGCTGCTGTCCTAATCGGGTCTGCTCTAGTGCGCATGCTCTATGTTCCATGCGCCCCTCGCAGTGCCCTCCATAAACAGGGACCAATTGTCGAGGTCTTGAGTAAACATGCTGCGAGGGGCAGTAGTAAAAGCCAGTGTCTCAGGCCTTCATGCTTCTCAACAACCACTTAAGAAGTCAAAAACATTGGTCTAGCTTTGCAGTCAGGCTTCCCACAGGGGAGTGAACAACCCTGAGTTGAAGACGAGTCCTCTGGAAAATGAAGTAAGGAGCAGAGCCCTCACTGAATTCCTGAGATAACATGTAGGGCAGGAGCTAGGTTCAATCTGAACTTGCACCCCGTGTCATTCTGGTTACACGCTCTGACTGACTTTTAAGAGGAATCAAGTCTTTCATTTTGTTAGCGATCCCTTTGGGGCTGGGATCCCTTTTATGGCAGTGGGACCGAGGCCCTTCATTTTATTAGAAGTGTCAGTGGACATGGTTGTTTGGAAATGAGAATGATTGAACAGGGCTATTATGTGGAAGAATTTTTGAAAAGTGAGAGCATAGCTAAAACAAACACTATTTTTAAACCTGGATCTATTGACCTTGGGAACCACAGAACCATCATTTACCGGCTAATGCTGCTCGCTTGCCATTGTTAGTGTGAACACTGGCGGCAAAACATAGTCCTCACCAGGGACCCCTAATTGGCTTTGCTAGAACGGGGACCCACTGCTCTCCCTCTCAAACCCTGGTTTACACCTCTTGGTTTCCTGCTACAGGATGGAAGGGGTGGGGGGCGGGGGAGTGGACAGGTGAAAGCTGGTAGGAGTAAAGTTGTGTCTGTCTCCAGGGTTCCATGAGAAGCCCTTGAAATGAACTCCCAGAGCAGGGGGAGAAAGGTTATATGTTACTAATACTGTGATTTAAAATATTCTAGTAAAATCTGCTAAGATGAGAGACACATATGGATGCCCTATATTATGTTGAGTTTAATTAACCGTAAGTTATTACCGTATCTTGAGTTTGCTTCAAAGACTCCAGCAGAGTGGAGACCAGAAAGATGGATTGAATACCTCATTCTGTCACTCTTGTTTTTTGAAGAGAGTGAAGGCTGGGGGATGGATAGAGAAGACTTTGAAGAAGGTTTGAAATTTTTCCACACTGAATTTTTTTTTTTTTAAATTCACTGGTTAAGATGGACAAAAGATAATGGATGGTGTTACATAGTTAACACAAGTCACCTTTGGTCTCCTTCATGCTTGATGCCATGATGCACTCCTCAGACCCCCTTCAGGCATGAAAGGATATTCTCCAGTGGCTGGAGTGCTCCCCACCAAATCCTCTGCTACCAGCCCTTGGATGAGTTGGAGAGGGAGACACTTGACCCAGGGTAGCACACTCTTTCTGGCATGGTCTCCTCAAGTGACACACTGATGGGGGTAATATGGCCCAATTTCTTACTCCATCCACCTGAAGCCTCCATTGAGATGGCCTTGTAGCTCTTGATCTCCCTCTGGCCAATCCTGTGTCTGTTCCATCCCTCCTCCTAAGAGTACTTCCTAATAAACTTCCTCCAGGCTTATCTCTGATTCAGGGGGAACTGAGCCCTTGATACAACTATCAACACAGAATCAGAGAAACGGACCAAAGTGATTTCTCAGTGCCTCATTTTCTCGGTAAGGAAATGGCACGCGAAAGGTGACCTATGACTTGTTGAATACCGGTCACTTAACTATTTGCACTTCAGTGGAAACCACAGTTCCAAAATCCCACAGGCCAGGTGATTGCTGTTTTCTCAATGTGTCCCTGATTCACATGGGCCCATTTTGAAAATAAATTTCTTAGTTGATAGTGTTTGGTCTTGCAATGTGTTGGCCAAGGGACACTAATATGTCACACGTTTTGACTTCCTATAACATAGTAGTCAGTGAAAGGTCATTAGCAGCAAGCACATTTATTGTCATGGATACTCAGAAGGTGACTGCAGGATTTAGAGATGTCCTCAGAAGGCCATATTTTTTACATTTTTCTGCCACAATGTGTTCCGTGTGTTGGTGTTATCTTCCAGTCGCAAGAAGGCTGCTGTGGCTCCAGACATCACATCCACCCACAACAAGGCAGAAAAAGGTATGTGTATTATTAACAATAACATTATTCATATAAGTGATGAATCACTGATTTCTACTTCTGAAAACAATATTACATGATGTGTCAACTAACTAGAATTTAAATAAAAATTGGGGAAAAAATAACTAGCACATTATTAAGTACCTATTTGTTAGTGAGGAAAATCTTCCCCAGAAGTCCCTCCACAGACTTCCTCTCCATCCCCCTGGGTCTTAGGCCCATGCTCTGGCTATAAGAAAAGTTGGGGAACTAGTTAGTGAGTATTCAAGACCTCTCTAGGGAGGGGAGCTCTGCTAACAAGGAAGATAGAGGGCTGGAAGGTTGGACAACACAGGGACCACCCATCAGGCTAATTATCGTCATGTCACAATATCTGCTCAACCAAGGAAAGCTGTTGATTGGATGTAACATCATTTAATTAGCACTTGTAACTAACAACTCCCCACCTAGGGGTTTCACTGACCCGATGAAGTGGCCTATAATTGAAGCACAAACTCCAAGAGTTTCCCCCTCCCTTCTGTCTCCCTCTCCCCCTCCCTCCCCTTCCCTCCTTCTTACAGGAATTTTAGGCTTACAACAAGATGAAAAGGGAGGAAGGGGATGTGTCTCTTGCCCCTATACCTCCTGCCCCCACACACGCATAGCTTCCCTCGTGATCAACACCACTGACAGGTCATAGTTACCCCAAGTCCATAGATTTCCTAAGCGTTCACTCTTAGTATTGAGCAATCTGTACGTTTGGGTAATTCTATCATGACATATCTCCATTAGAGTATTACACTAAAATATCTTCTCTGCTCTAAGAATCCTCTGTGTTCTGCCTTTTTATTTCTTCCCATCCTCAACCCTGGAAACTACTGATAGTTGTACTGTTGCCAGAGTTTGGCCTTGTCCAGATTATGTATTTTTAAATTTCAATGAAATGGAGACACAATTACTTCCATAAAAAAGATGTAGCTTCTATGAACTAATTAATAGGCAATTTTTACTTTCTCAGTACAAGCGATTTTCACATGTGTCATCAATCATTAGGATATGAAGACCAAGAAGATGGATTCTGTGGAAGTGATTGGATTAACTTGTGTATAAAACTTTAGAACATATGATTAAAGGCAAAATAGCAAATCTGGGACAGAACATGCTAGGAAAAATAAACGCAGTATTAACAAAGTGGACTTGGTCGGGGCAGGAGAACGAAACTCAAGTCATCTGAGGTTTTCCGTTTTCCTTTATCGGTGACTGAAAGTTCTCCGGCATCTGTCACCAGGAGGTAGAACTTGTCTACTCCTCTCTGGGTACTGAGCTCAAGGGGCCTTGGTTTGATACTATGTTATAATTTGTACTTTGTAATTCCCCACCACTGTCTTTAATAGACTGGACTTGTTCATCATTGTATTATCCAAAATGCCTAGCATGGTTCTTGGTCTCCTGGTAAGTATATTCATTCTTTTAGACACCACAAATAATGAGGCAGAGCCTAGTTATGAATGCAGGTTCACATAGAGCACACTTACCAGCGACCCAGCTACGATGTAAGGAGAAGTGATTGTCCGAAATGTTTAGCTTGAACCCTCTTTTTCCCTTTTGCCTCAAAGAAGACACCATCCAAGAAAATAAAACTGTCCAGGATATCCCCTGCCCCTCTCCGCTTCACACAGCTACCAAAAAGCACCATAGTCAAAAATGGCTGCTGAGTTTCCAGGAGAAGGTGGGGGAGGAAGTTGGGATGTGGAGCTCCCCCACCAGATTATAAAACCCTTGAGGGCAGGGACTCTGTCACAGTCACCCTTACGCAAATCGCTGATGCTAGGGACTAGCACATTGAAGAACTGTCAGCTGGTAACGATGCTGCCTTCCCTCCTTTTCTCTCTGCCTTCCTTCCTTCCCCTCGCTCCCTCCCTCCCTCCCTCCCTCCCTCCTTCCCTCACTCCCCGCTCCTTCCCTTTTTTCCTTCCTTCTTTCTCTTAAAGATTTTATTTATTTTGGGGAGAGCCAGATAGCACAGGGGCTGTTGAGGGGCAGAGGAAGAAGCAGGCTCCCCATAGAGCAGGGAGCCCAATGTGGGACTCGATCCCAGAACCCTGGGAACATGACCTGACCTGAAGACAGAAGCTTAACCGACTGAGCCACCTCGATGCCCCTATCTTTCTTCACTTCGCTTCACCTCACCTAACTTTCTGGTCTTCACTCCATCAATATAAAAAGTGTATCCCTATATTTTTTTCTTCAACACGTGCCTTTCTGCCTGACACTAGGAGAATAGGCACCCTGTAATCTAGCCAGTGGCTAGCAGAACAAAGTCAGGAAGAAAGAGTTCTTGACTCTGAAAGATCTTAAACTCTGAGACAGGTCGATGAGAAAGACTGTGGTGTTTGTCCTGGAGACCTTTGGAAAATAGGAGATATTTAGAAGGATTCAGGGGTAAAGCTCTACCTACAGACCTAGCTTACCATTCTTTAAACATACTTATATACAGAGTTGTTTTGCTTTTTAGAAAAGTTACCCATGTTGATTGCAGAAAATTAACACAATCTTGGGATTTACAAGGAAACTAATCACCGTACTCATGTAAAAAGAGCTAAAGCTAGGTTTTTAGTGTATTCTTTGGTTTTCTTTAAAAATGTATCTATTTTATATAATCATTCATTGAACAAATTCTCAATAGATGCCTACCAATATTCTATGCAGAAATAGGTAATGATCTTAATAAAAGGAAAGTGGTGTCATATAGTAAAAGGTATTAAGGGGGTAGAAAAATATTGCAGGTTGACTAAGGTGGTCAGAGAGGCTGGGACAGAAAGGAGGGCATTGCATTTTTTTTTTTAATTGAGAAGAGAAATAGTTTTCAGTGGGATCCTTGATTTTTAAAATTTGAGACATAATTCACATATAATATTAACTTATGGTATACAACAACAATTTAATATTTGTATTGAGAAATGATTACAGTAAGTCTTGTTACGATTTGTCAGTCTACATAGTGAAAAATTTTTGTGTGCGTGATAAGGACATCTAAGGTTGATGCTCCCAGTAGCTTTTAAAATATGCAATGCGGTGTTATTATATTCACTGTGTCCTGTATTTCATCCCCAAGAAATTTGTACCTTTTGACCCCCTTCAACCATTTCACCTACCTCTCCACCTCTCTTCTTTTTACCTATGAACACACAAAAAAGTCATTTTTCCATTTCCATTCTGTTCTAATCCCACATACAAGTGAGATGATACGGTATTTGTCTGCTTGACTTGGCTTAGCATAATGATCTCAAAGATCATCCACGTTCTTGCAAATGGCAAGATTTCATTCTTTTCATGGCTGCATAATACTCCATTGTGCATTCATACCACGTCTTTATCCATTCATCTATTAGGGGACACACAGATGTTTCCTTGTCTTGGTTATTGTAAAAAATACTGCAGTAAACATGGGGTATGCATAGAGCCTTTCAAGTTAGTGTTTTCATTTTCTTTGGATAAACACCTGGAAGGGGCACCTGGGTGGCTCAGTTGATTAACCATCTGCCTTCAGCTCAGGTCATGAACCCAGGATCCTGTGATTGAGCCCTGCATCCAGCTTCCCTCTCCCACTCCCTCCTGCTTGTATTCCCTCTCTTGCTATGCCTCTCTCTGTCAAATAAATAAAATCTTTAAAAAGTAATAATAAACAGCTGGAAGACAGATAGTTGCATTATATGGTAGTTCTGTTATTAACTTTTTGAGGAACTTCTGTACCATTTTTCCTAGTGGTTGTACCAGTTGACATTCCCACCCAACTGCACAGTTTTCTCTTGATTCTCCATCCCCTCTAACATTGTTATTTTTTGTCTTTCTCATATGAAATGTTCTCACAGGTGTAAGGTGATACCTCATTGTGGCTTTAATTTGAATTTCCCTGACAAAGAGTGACATCGCACACCTTTTCATCTACTTGTTGGCCAACTGCTGTTGTCTGGGGGAAAAATGGCTATTCAGATTTTCGGCCGGTTTTTTTTTTTTATCTTTTATTTTTTTTAAAGATTTTATTTATTTATTTGACAGAGAGAGATCACAGGTAAGCAGAGAGGCAGGCAGAGAGAGAGGAGGAAGCTGGCTCCCCACTGAGCAGAGAACCTGATGTGGGGCTCAATCCCAGGACCCTGAGATCATGACCTGAGCCGAAGGCAGAGCCTTTAACCCACTGAGCCACCCAGGTGCCCCTCGGCTGTTTTTTAATTGGACTGTTTGGGATTTTTTTTTTCTGTTAAGTCTTTATGTTTCAGATACTAGACCCTCACCAGATACTTGATCTGCAGATATCTTCTCCCATTCAGGAGGTTGCCTTTTTGTTTTGTTGATGGTTTTCTTTGCTTTATAGATGCTTTCTAGTTGGCTGTAGTCCCATGTACTTGTTTGGACTCTTGTTGCCTTTACTTTGGTATCAAATTTAAAAATTCATTGGCGGGACCAATGTCAAGGAATTTATCCTCTTGTCTTCTAGGAGTTTTATGGTTTCAGGCTTACATTCAAGTCTTAATCCATTTTGAGTTATTTTCCTGTAGGGTGTATGAAAGTGGTCCAGTTTGATTCTTTTGCTTGTGCCTGTCCAGTTTTCCCAGAACTGTTTATTCTAAAGGTCATCCTTCTCTCCTTGTATTCTGTTGACTCCTTTGTCATAAATTAAATGACCACATATGCATGGGTTTATTTCTAGGCTCTCTGTTCCTTCCCATTGATCGGTGTGTCTACTGGAGCTTGGTTTTACAGTTTGAAATCACAGAGAATGATGCTCCCAGCTTTGCTGTTCTTTCTCAAGGTGACTTTGGCTATTTGGGGTCATTTGAGGATCCATACAAATTGTAGGATTGTTTATTCTGTTTCTGTGAAAAATGCTCTTGGAATTGTTTTTTTTCTTTTTTTAAGTAAGCTTTATGCCCAATATGGGGCTTGAACTCACAGTCCAGACATCAAGAATCACATGCTAGAGAGAGTCAAGTATCATATGGTTTCACTTACTTGTGGAGCATAACAAAGAACATGGAGGACATGGGGAGATGGAGAGAAGAAGGGAGTTGTGGGAAATTGGAAGGGGAGGTGATCCATGAGAGACTATGGACTCTGAAAAACAACCAGAGGGTTTTGAAGGGGCGGGGAGTGGGAGGTTGGGGAACCAGGTGGAGGGTAATAGAGAGGGCACATATTGCATGGAGCACTGGGTGTGGGGCAAAAACAATGAGTACTGTTACGCTGAAAATAAATAAATAAATAAATAAATAAATAAATAAATAAAAAGAATCACATGCTATACTTACTGAGCCAGCTAGGCAATGCCCTCCCTCACCCCTCCCCACTTTTCTTCTTCTGTGTGGTTGGAATCTTGATAAGGATTGCTTGGACTTTGTGGACTGCTTTGGGTAATACAGACATTTTAACAGTACTCTGTGAATCCATAAGCATGGAATATCTTGGCACTTAATGGTATCTTTTTTTTTTTTTTTGCATAAATGTCTTATAGTTTTCAGCATACAGGTGTTTTACTTTCTGGATTAAATTTACTCCTAGGTTTCTTATTCTTTCTGATGTAATTATGAATGAGATTATTTCTTGATTTCTCTCTCTGATAGTTCATTAATAGTACACAACAACACCAGCAGTTTTTTGTATATTGACTTTTGTGTCCTGTAGCTTTACTGAATTTGTTGATGATTTCTAAAATTTGTTTTGTGTGGAATCTTTAGGATTCTCCCTATATAGTATGATCTTCATGGAGGGATAATTTTACTTCTTCCTTTTCTATCTGGATGTCTTTTTTTTTCTTTTTCTTGCCTAATTTTTCTGGCTAGGCTTCCAATACTTTGTCAAAAAAAAAAGAATGCGGGGGGTATCCTAACTTGTTTCAGATCTTTGAGGATAAGGTTATAACTTTTCATCATTAAATTTCATCATTAAAAACATAAACATCATTAATATGATGTTAGCTGTGAATTTGTCATACATGGCTTTTCTCATGTTGAGGTACATTCCCTCTACACCCACTGTGTTGACATTTTTTAGCATGAAAGTGGTTGAATTTTATCAAATGGTTTTTCTCCATCTGTTGGAATGATCATAGGACTTTTATCCTTTATTTTGTTGATATGTTCAGTCACATTGGTTCATTCGTGGATATTGAACCATCCTTATATCCCTGCAATAAATCCTACTTGATTATGGTGTATTATATATTTAATGTATTTTATTTATTTATATATATATATAATGTATTATATATTTAATGTATTATTGAATTTGGTTTGCTAACTTTTTGTGTGTTTTTCCATCTGTGTTCTTCAAGGATTCCTTGTAATTTTCTTTTCTTGTGGGATCCCTGTCTGGTTTTGGCATCAGGGTAACGCTGGCCTCATAAAGTTAGTTTGGATGTGTTCGTCTTTTTTTATTTTCTTGGAACAGTTTGAGAAGTACTGGTATTCTTTGAATGTGTAGTGGTTTCACCAGCGAAGCTATGTGCTCCTGGTCTTTGACTTATTCAGAGGTTTTGGATTACTCATTCAGTGTCTTTACTAGTAGTTGTTCTAATCTGGGTTTTGGGCTTTTCGTTTTGGTTTTTTTTGTTGTTGTTGTTGTTTTTTATGATTCTGTCTTGGTAGTAAGTCTCTAGGAATTTGTCAGTTTCTGTTAAGTTGTCCAATTTATTGGTATACATTGACACATAGCAGCCTGTTAAGACTTTTTCTGTTTCTCTTGGTTGTAGCATCTCCTCTTTGATTTCTGGTTTTATTTAAGTCAGACTTCCCTTTTTCTTGGTGAGTCTAGCTAAAGGTGTGTTGATTTTATCTTTTCAAAGAACCAGCTCTTGGTTTGTTCTTCCTTACTATTTTTCTTTATATTTTTTAAGTCTTTATTGAAATTTTTCCACTCTGATCTTTTTTGTTACTTTTTTCTAACTTTGAACTTCACTTCTTCCTCTTTATTGCTGAAAGTATAGATTTCTGTTGTTTGAGGTTTTCCTTTTTATTTTGTAAGTGATTTACTGCTACCACCTTCTCTCTCGCCACCTCTTTTGGTCCATCTCAAAAGTTATGGCTTGTCATGTTTCCATTTTCATTTTCCTCAAGTTATTTTTTAATCTTCTTTGTGATTTCTTCTTTGACCTTGGTTTAGTAGCATGTTGTTTAACCTCCACATACTTGTAATTTTCCAGTTTTGTCCTTTAAATTGGTTTCTGGTTTCTTACCGTTGTGGTTAGAAGAGATGCTGATATGGTTTCATAGGATTTCTCTGTTAATAGATTTATTAAGGGGTGGGGTGTGTGTGTGTACCCTAATGTAAGATCTGTACTAGAGAACATTCCATGTGTGCTTGAGAAGAACGTGTCTCCTGATGCTTTTGGATGGAATGGTGTGTATGTCTGAGAAGTCCATCTGGTCTAACATGTCATCTAAAGCCAATGTTCCTTTACTGTTTTGTTTTCATTTTGGGAGGTGTTTTGTTTGGTTTGGTTTGGTTTGGTTTGGTCTGGGTGATTTATTCATTGATGTAAGGGGGCACTAAAATCCCCCACTATTACTCTAAAGTTATCTATTTCTTCCTTTAGGTCTGTTACTATTTTCATTAGACTTTCAGGTGCTCCTATGTTGAGTGAATATTTACAAATGTTCTCTTCTTGGATTGACCCCTTTATCCTTGTGTAATGCCCTTCTTTGTCTCTTACTACAGCCTTTCATTTAAATTTTATTCTGTGTAAGTATAGCTGTTACAGCTTTCTTTTGGTGTCCGTCTCATGGAACATCTTCTCCATCCGTTCACGTGTGCATAGCTTTACTTGTGAAGGGAGCATCTATAGGCAACCCATAGATGAACTGGAATGATGATCCTAAGTGGTTTGATCAGGGAAGTTTTTTGGAAAGGGTGGTATTGGAAGAAAGATGTAATTCAAATCATTTCAGACAACTATACAAGTTTCTTTGGTGATAATGTTACCCTTTCAAACAAGCTTATTTCATAGATGCATATTATCCTGTCTTTGGAATGGGCATAATTTTTTTGAACTCTATGGTTGGACCCTTCCTTGTATCAATGCTGTTTATTTTTTTTCCAGTGGTATCTAGCAATAAATATAATATTTGTGACATCTTTATTCAAGTGTTGCAATTAAAAATGTAAAGGTGAGCTTTATCTCAGAAAAGGTGAGGCAGCACTAAGGTAAAAATGTCAAATTTTTGTTAAATGTTGCAAGGTTTTCCCAGCTGTCATTTACTTCCAATCTGTTGATGATTTGTTTCTAAGATAATATCTATCAAGGTTTGGGTAAAAATCTATATGTCATTGTTGACATTTTAGAAAACAAAGCAAAAGAAAAATTGAAATACCCATCTTCCACTATCAATCATATTTAGTCAAAATACATACTTAGTTTTTATCATATTAAAAATACTGTTAAAATTTTCATTTAAGTAATTGAACATTTTAAAAGTTTTTAAGTGCTTTGCTTAGAAATATATTTTAAGTTACCATTTTTAAAGTACTCTTTTACAACATAATTTTGTAATAAGTGTAGACACTTCGTAGTTTGGCCATTGCACAAACTATCCCCATTTTATAAACTGAAATGTCTAATTTATCACTATTATAAGATCCTTTCACATACATCCTTACAACTCTTATTATTTCCTCCTTTAATAAAGACATAAATCTTTCATCTGTGTTGCAAATATTTTCCTTAGTTTGTTGCTTTCCTTTTAGTTTTATTTATGTTGTTTTTTGACTTGAAGAAATTAAATCTATCAATCCTTTCCTTAAGGGGTTCTTTTATGTTTTCAAAGACCTTTAGCACCCTGAGTGTTTTTGGGTCTTTTTTTTTTAAACTCTTTTTTCCCTGGTGGGATTTATTTTGGCCTATGGTATGACATTTACTGAACTGACTTTATTTCTTTTGGAATAGTTATAGCTTGGTTAACCTTCAATAGGCCTTTCTTTTCTTTATTTTGTTACTCTGTCAGTCAGGACTGACCTGAATACTCCTTCAAACCATATGTAGGAGCAAAGGTGGTGCTTCTGTTGACATTCCAAGTATTGACATCCTTGGGCACAGGAAGTTGATGGATTATAAAAGGGAAAAAAAATTGTTTCAAGGAGAAGAGATCAGTATGAGGAATTATAAATTTTTAATGGGACTTATCAGGAAAAGCTCTCAATGCATCATTCCAGGGGAAAACATTCACGGAACCCATGAATTTCACAACACCATGTTACAGCTTCTTAGGACACACCAACTATGGAAAGTTGGTGTCCCCATTAGGACTTTCATAAATGTACTAACGGGGACTCTCTCGTTGCTTCCAGCATATCAAGAATGTAATAATGCGAGCTGCCATTTAGTGTACTCTGACCACATGCGAGGGGCTGTGCCAAGCACTTCACATGTGGTATTTATTTAATCCACACAGTGTTTAGAAGGGAGATGTTAGTAGGATCCCTCCTTCCCAGATGAGGAAACAGAGCCTTAGCTGAGTAGAAGATTTCTGAGATCCCATAGCTAGTCGACTGTATGGAAAGTACTCCTCAACTTTTTCCTTTCTTTTTCCTTTTTTTAAAAAATGTTTTATTTATTTATTTGAGAGAGAGCCAGGGGGGAGGAGCAGAGAGAGAGGGAGGGAAATCATCCCAAGCAGACTCCCCATGGAGGGAGGAGCCTGTCGGGGCTCGATCTCATGACCCTGAGATCATGACTTGAGCCAAAATCAAGAGTCAGATGCTCAATCCACTGAGCCACCCAGGAGTCCCCCTCAACTTTCTCTACCCAAAATTGTTGCCAGCTTTTTTTCTCTAGGATATGCCTGAAAAATTTGAGCTGGCTTAAGGTATACCTGACCAGTAACAACTATATTTGATAAGTGAATCATATTTTACAAGGTATGTTCACCCAACAGAGGTGACGATTAGAGCATAACTCCTTTGAAGGGCATGTGGTTGGGTCATTCCCGTTTGGACAGCTGAGAAAGCAGAGGCACTAGAAGATTAAGTGGCAGAGTTGTTACTTAAAACCATGCCCTACAACTCTGCCATCCGTGATTCCCCTGATCTACACAGTGCAAGTTTGGAGGATTTCTCGTAGGGAATTTATTTGATCCCAACCTCAAAGTCCTATGACTAGTTTTTGTCCTTGATATTATCTATGAGTCTTTCCACAGCCAACATGCTGGATTGTAAGTTCTCACTGCTGTCAGGTTCTAGGCCATCTGGATTGTAAGTTCTCACTACTGTCAGGTTCTAGGCCATCTGATACTTTGTTTTACATAATGACTGAAATATTACGCTTGCTCTTTTCAACTAGTTCATCCTCTAGGGAATGAATTATATTGTTAGGATTTGTCTATTTGATGTGTCTTTTGAGCACTGAAAACAAAATAATAGAATGTTAACAAACATATTATAGCTGGTGATTCCTCAATACTTCATTATCACTACCTTCAATTTTTTTTTTTTGGCACTGCATACATTTACAGGCAAAAAAGACTTTGCTCTATGTAGAAATATAGAAAAATTACAATAAGGGCATTAACAGCAACTTCTGAGCACTTTGCAGGAAAGAAGAGTAATTTTACAGGGAATAATCAATAAAAGGGCATTCTCAAGGTTTAACTCTTTCGTTGCCTGTTCAAATGCTATCTCTTCTGCGACCTTCCTGCTCTGAAATATTCCTCTCCTCTGAGTATCCTTATAGTTGGTAACATCAGAGAGGGAGACCAACCATGAGAGACTATTAATTCTAGGAAACACACTGAGGGCTGCTGGAGGGGAGATGGTTGGGCTGGGTAACTGGGTGCCGGGCATTAAGGAGGACATGTGATGTGATGAGAACTGGGTGTTAAACACAACTGCTGAATTATTGAACTTTCCATCTGAAACGAATGATGTACCAGAAGTTGGCTAATTGATTTTAAATTTAAAAAGTAAGGTAATCATTAAATAATCAAAAATGGAAAATAGAAAAAATGTTTTTAACAATGAGTTGTAGCACTGAATCCATGGTACACCTTGTAGAGTGATGAGTTGTGTACGTGTCTGTTTAGATTACAACCCCTTTTGGTGTGGGATCCACACCCTCGTCTTTTTCTCACTATAGCCTATTGCTTGATACAAAAAGTCGAATGAGAGGTGATCAAGGTTTAAATAGTAAATAAATGGATAATCGTAACTGAAGAGCTTTGATGGTTATACAGTTAACATGGGGCATACTAAAGCAGAATGCAAGTATATCTTAATTTAAGCTAGCTCTAGGGGTGCCTGGATGGCTCAGTGGGTTAAGCCTCTGCCTTCGGCTCAGGTCATGATCTTGGGGTCCTGGGATCGAGTCCCTCATTGGGCTCTCTGCTTGGCCAGGAGCATGCTTCCTCCTCCTCCTCTCTCTCTGCCTACTTGTGATTGCTCTCTGTCAAATAAATAAATAAAATCTTTAAAAAAAATAAGGCTAGCTCTAAAATAAAAAGCAATTTAAATATTTTTTAAAGAATGGAAAATTAAATCTCTTATGATAGAAATAGGATATGTATTATAACTTAAAATTATATAAAATTTCTGTGAACAAATTAATGTATATTTTCCACTAAGAGTACAAGACTGAGACCCAGGTCAAAACTTGATCTAGAAAAATCTAATGCAGGGGAAGAAGAACTAAAACTGTAAGGTTTAAGAAATACTCTGAAGATAAGTCGTCCTATTAAAATAGAGTGTTATAATTTTAAGATTTTTTGTGAATTTCATGGTAAGCCCAAGGGGAAAACATTACATAAAAGAATTTGTGCATAATATATAAAGAAATGAAAGCATACTTATACCGAAAGACATCAAAACATGAAAAATGACAGCAGACAAGAACCAAGGAACAGTGGATCTAGAAAGCAACAGGGAAAAAAATTATCAAATGCCCACCCTAAGTCCCTACCTATGAATAATTACTTCAAACCTAAACACATGAAATTGCCCGGTCAAAACACATAGAATGGCTGGCTGGATTTTAAAAAATGCAGTGATATTCCCCCTACAAGAGAATCACTTTAGCCTTGAAAGACACACATAGATTGAGAGTGAAGGATTAGAGAAAGTCATTTCAAGAAAATGGTAACAAAAATAAGCAGGGGTAGCTATACTTAGATCACACAAAATACAAATGGTAAAATGAGGCAAGGAAGGTGCTTAGATAATATTAAAGGGTCCAGTTCAGCAAGATGATAAAACAATTGTAAATACTTATACACTGGACGTCAGAGGTAGTTTTTGCTTTATCTATATACAACAGAGCCAGTAAGAGCAATAAACAGTAATGTAATTGTAGTTGGGGTCTTGAATACCCACTCAAATATGGATAGATCATCCAGACAATCAATAAGGAATCGTTCATTTTGAACAACACTAAAGACCCAATGGACCTAACAGGTGTATACAGAATGTTCTATCCAGTGATGAAATATACATTATTGTCAAGCATACATGAAGCATTTTCTAGAAAAATCTTACATTAAGCCACAAAAGTCTTAGGAAAGTCAGAAAGATTGAAATCACACCAGGTATTTTCTATGATCACAATGGCATTAGTTTAATGCCACTAGAAATCCACAACAAAAAGAAACCTGGAAAATTCGTGAACTCATGGAACTTAAACAATAGTTACTTGTACATTGAATAAATCAAGGAAGAAATTGAAGGGGAAATAAAACTCCTGAGACATCAAGAAGGAAAACAACATACCAGATTTTTTTTAAAGATTTTATTTGTTTGATAGATCACAAGTAGGCAGAGAGGCAGGCAGAGAGAGGGGTGGGGGAAGCACGCTGCCTACTGAGCAGAGAGCCCGATGCGGGGCTCGATCCCAGGACCCTGAGATCATGACCTGAGCCAGAGGCAGAGGCTTAACCCACTGAGCCACCTAGGTTCCCCTACCAGAATTTTTTAAGATGTGGCAAAATCAATCCTAGAAGGATAGTCTGTAGCAATAATGCCAGCATTATGAAACAAGAAAGATCCCAAATAAACAACCAAACTCTACACTTTCAAGTACTAGAAAAACTAGAATAAATCAAGCCCAAAGTTAGCATAAGGAAAGAAATAGTAAAGATTAAGAGCACAAATAAGTGAAACGAAGGGAAACACAGGATTAAACAAATTTAAGAGTTGTTTCTTTGAAAAGATAACATTGAGGGGGACCTGGGTGGCTCAGTGGGTTAAGGCTCTGCCTCCGGCTCAGGTCATGATCTCAGGGTCCTGGGATCGAGTCCTGCATTGCGCTCTCTGCTCAGCAGGGGGCCTGCTTCCCTCTCTCTCTCTCCGCCTGCCTTTCTGCCTACTTGTGATCTCTCTCTGTCTAAATAAAAAAATCTTTAAAAAATTTTTTGATTTAAAAAAAAGGAAAGATAATATTGGTAAGTTCTCAGGTAGAATAATCACGAAAAAGAGAAAAAATGTAAGTTAACAAACAGCACAAAAACACAAAGGATAATTATAGTGGTTGGTATGAACAATTCTAGGCCAACAAACTGGACAACCTAGAAGAAACATAAAAATTGTTAGAAATACATAATTTACAAGACCAAATCAGGAATAAATAGAAAATCTGAATAGACCGATCACTAGTAAGGGGACTGAATCAGTAATTAAAAAAAAAAAAAAAAAAACAAAACAAAACCGTACAAAGAAAAACCCAGGATTAGTTACCTTCACTAGTGAATTTCAGCAAACATGTAAAGAATTAACCAGTCCTTCTCAAACTCTTCAAAAAATCGGAGAGGGAGGGATTCCCTCAAACTCGTTTAATAAGGCCAGCATTATCCTGACACCAAAACCAAAAAAGGACAGTACTAGAAAAGAAAACTACAGGCCAAGATCTCTGATGAATATAAATGCAAAAATTCTCAGTAAAATACTAGCAAACCAAAGTCAGCAACCTAGTAAAAGCATCATTCACCATGATCCAGTGGGATTTATCATGGTGCAAGGATGGTTCAACATGAACAGATCAGTGTGCTACATCACCCTGATAGAATGGAAGTAAAGAATCACGTGAACATCTCAGCAGGTGTAAGAAAGCATTTAATGAAATCGATTGTTCATTTATGAAATAAATATTGCCAAATCAGGCTAGCAGGAACATATCTCAACGTAGTAAAGGCTGTATGTGATAAGGTCACAGCTAACTTCAGGCTCTTTTCTCCCAAGATCAGAAACAAAACCAGGATGAAGGAAATTGGAGAAGACACACACAGAAAGGTATATATGTTTATGGATTGGAAAAATTAATATTCTTAAAATGTCTTGGGCGCCTGGATGGCTTGGTCAGTTAAGCATCTGCTTTTGGCTCAGGTCTTTTTTTTTTTTTTTTTAAGATTTTATAAATTTATTTGACAGAGAAGCAGTGAGAGAGGGAACACAGCAGGGGGAGTAAGAGAGGGGGGAAGCAGGTTCCCTGCAGAGCAGGGAGCCCAATGTGGGGCTCGATCCTAGGACCCTGGGATCATGACCTGAGTCAAAGGCAGATACTGAATGACTGTTGGCTCAGGTCTTAATCCCAAGGTCCTGGGATTGAACTCTGCGTCTGGCTCCCTGCTCAGCAGGGAGAATGCTTCTCACTTTCCTTCTGCCTCTCTCCCCAGCTTTTGTTCTGTCTTGCTCAAATAAAATCTTTTTAAAAAAGCGTCAGTACTGTTAAAAGCTATCTATAGATTCAATGCAATGTCTATCAAGATTCCAATGGCATTTTTTTAACAGAAGTTGAGAGAAGATTCCTAAAATTTATATGGAACCACAAAAGACCGGAATAGCCACAGATAATCCAACTATAATTAATAATACAAAGTAGAAGATAATACAAAGCAGAAGACCTTGTACTCCCTGATTTCCAGCTATATACAGTAAGGCTTTTGATCAAAACAATAGAGTATTGGCATAAAAAAAGACAAGTAGACCAATGGAAGAGAACTGAGAGCCCAGAAAATAACCCAGGTATATACAGTTAACCAATATTTGGCAGGGGAGTCAAGAAAAAACTCAGTGGAGAGGGGCGCCTGGGTGGCTCAGTGGGTTAAGCCTCTGCCTTCGGCTCAGGTCATGATCCCAGGGTCCTGGGATCGAGCCCCACATCGGGCTCCCTGCTCAGCGGGGAGCCTGCTTCCTCCTCTCTCTCTGCCTGCCTCTCCGCCTACTTGTAATCTGTCTGTCGAATAAATAAATAAAATCTTAAATAAAAACACTCAGTGGAGGAAAAATAGTCTCTTCAATAAAAGGTGCTGGGAAAATTAAATATCCACATGTACAAGAAAAAAATGGAGCTATAGCTCATGCCACTCCTCAGAAGCAAAGACTTAAATGTAAGACGAGAAATGAAACACCTAGACAAAAACCTAGGAATAAAATTCCTGGCTGTGGGCCTTGGTAATGATTATTTGGATACGGCCCATAAAGCATAAGCAACAAAATGAAAGATAAGCCAGAAAGTTTCTTTAAAGCAAAAGAAACCAGGAACAAAGTACAAAGACAAGCTGCAGAGTGGGGCAAAAAATTTGCAAGCCGTGTGTCTTTAAAAAATGACTAAAATTGAGAAACCATTAGCAAGACGAAGAGGTAAGGAAGATTCACATACATAAAACCAGAATGAAAGAAGGGATATTAATATTTTTATATAAATAAGTTAATATAAGATAGTATATTGTCTTTGTGCAGAAATAATTCTGCAGAAACAAGCTGAATAACCTAAAAGAAATTCCTAGAAAGACACAACCTATCTAGAAAGAATTGTGAACCAGAAGGAAATATGAATAAATCTATAATTAGTAATGATATTGAAGCTAATGAAAAGTTGAGGACCAAATGACTTCATTAGTGAATTTATAAAATACTTACAGAATTAAGAGTAATCACCTACAAATTCTTAAAAAAAAAATTAAAGAAGGTGGTAAGTTCATTGAGTGAGAAAGCATTAACTTGATAACAACACCAGACAAAGATATTCCAAGAAAACTGTAAACCAATATCCCCGAAAAGCGCTGACACAAAAATCCTCAGTAAATTACTAGCAAACAGAATCGAACAATATAATAAAGGAATTATAAACTATGACCAAATGGGATTTATTCTTGAAATGAAATGATAGTTCAGCATATAAAAACTAATCTATGTAATACAGTAATACACCACTTAAAAGGGAAAAAAACCCACATCTCAATTAATGCAGAAAAAGCTGTTGACAGAATTCAACACCCTCTCATGATAAAAACAACCAACATACTAGGTACCGAAGTAAACTATCTCAACATAAAGAAGCCGTTAAGGGAGGACTCCTGGGTGGCTCAGTCCGTTGTCTGGCTTTGGCTCGGATCATGATCCTGGGGTCCTAGGATTGACTCCCCCATCAGGCTCCCTGCTCAGCGGGGAGCCCTCTTCTCCCTTTCCCTCTGTCCCTTCCCAACCCCCCTTCCTGCTCATGCTTTCTCTCTCTCAAATAAATATATAAAAGTTTTTTTTTAAGCCCTTATATGAAAAACTCAGAGCTAATGTCATATTCAATGGTGAAAGATTAAAAGCTTTTCTTCTAAGTTCTGGAGCAAGAAAAGGATGCCTGCTTTCACCACTTCTGTTCAACATAGTACTGGAAGTTCTTGCCAGATATAAAAGTATTACTGTTCATACTTGACCTGAACTTGCATATAGAAAACTCAGAAAATTCCCCGCCAAACTCTTAGAACTAATGAACGAATTCAGCCAAATAAGGTATACAAAATTCAGTGGCAAAATGAGTTGTGTTGCTATACACCAATAATTAATGACAAAGGAAATGAAGAGGACAGTTCCATTTACAGGAGCAATGAACACAACATTTAGGAAAAATTTTAACCAAGGAGGCGAAAGAGTTATACTACCAAACTACAAAATAACTGCTCAAAAAGGACATCAATGAAGGCAGAGACTTTTTTTTTTAAGATTTTTTTAAAGATTATATATTTGACAGAGAGAGATCACAAGTAGGCAGAGAGGCAGGCTCTCCACTGAGCCGAGAGCCTGATGTGGGGCTCGATCCCAGGACCCTGAGACTATGACCTGGGCGGAAGGTGGTGGCCTAACCCACTGAGCCACCCAGGTACCCCAGGGCAAAGACATATTTATGAATTGTAGTATTCCTAAGGTATCAGTACCACTAAAATATACAATTCCTATAAAAATGCCTATCACAATATAATTCCTGTCAAAATCCCAATGATTTTTTTTTCTAGAAATAGAAAAACAAAAAACATCCCCAAATTCATAAGAGATCTCAAAGGACCTATAAAATAGCCAGAACAATCTTTTTTAAAAAACACTTTTTTGGGGGGCGCCTGGGTGGCTCAGTGAGTTAAAGCCTCTGCCTTCAGCTCAGGTCATGATCCCGGGGTCTTGGGATTTTTTTTGAGAGAGATCACCAGCATGGAGAAAGGGTAGAGGGAGAAGCAGACTCACTGCTGAGCAGGGCTCTTGACATAGGACTAGATCTTAGAACCCTGGGGGCATGACCTGAGCCGAAGGCAGCTGGTTAACCTACCAAGCCACCCAGGTGCCCCAGCCAAATAATCTTGAAAACGAAGAACAAAGCTAGAGTTCTCCTACTTCCTGATTTCAAAACTTATTACAAATGTACAGTAACCAAAACAGTGTAGTACTAGCACAGTGACTGACCTATAGACCAACGGGATAAGATAGAGACATTGGAAGTCAACCCTCACATATAGAGTCTATTGATTTCCACCAACAGTATCGAGATCATTAGTGGAGAAACAACCATCTTTTCAACAAATACAGCTGCAAAAACTAGATATTCACATGTAAAAGAATGAAGCTGGACCCCTGTCTTAAACCATATACAACAATTAAGTCAAATTGGAATCAAAGACCTAAAATTAAGAGGTAAAATTATAAAACTCTTAGAAGACCTAGGTTAGGACCCCTGGGTGGCTCATTGGGTTGAGCCTCCAATGCTTGGTTTTGGCCTAGGTCACAATCCCAGAGTTGTGGGGTCGAGTCCCCTCTGGGGCTCCATGCTCAGCCCGGAGTCTGCTCGATATTGCTTTCTCCCTCTCCCTGCCCCTTTGCTCCTATTCCAGCTCACGCACATGCTTTCTTTCTAAAATAAATAAGTAAATAAAATCTTAAAAAAAAAAAACCTACAGAGAATGATCACAACATTGGATTTGGCACTGATTTCTAGGATATGATACCAAAAGCAAAACCAACAACAAAAAAATAAAATTGGAGTACATCAAAATTAAACACATCTGCGGGAAGGGCCTCCTCAACAGAAAAGGCAACCCACAGAGTGAGCGAGAATATTGGCAAATCCTATCTGTTAGGAGTTAACATACAGATATATTAAAACAACAACAACAAAAAACTCCAACAGAATCAAGCCAACTGAAAATAGCCAAAGGACTTGAACATTTTTCCAAAGAAAATATACAAATGGACAATAAATACTTGAAAAGATAGCCAACGGCAGTAATTATTGATGTGATTTTTACAACCACAATGAGATGTCCCGTCATATGCATTTGCATGACCACTAGAAAAATGAAACATAAAATAACAGGCCTGGCAGGGACGTGGCAGAATTGGAACACATGCGCTCTGCTTTGGGGTTATGGAACGGCATAGCCACTGTGGAAAACAGTATGGCATTTCTTCAAAAAAGGAAAAATAGAACAACTACTGTGTCAGTCAGGATTCTCCCAGAGAGGAAGAACCTATAGAAGTTTCCAGATAAAAGAACAAAAGGATATTGATTGTGAGGAATTGAGTCTAGATGATGGAGGCTAACCAGTCCCACCATCTGCTGTGTGTAAGCTGGAGTCCCAGAACATCCAGTGATGTAATTCGGTCTGAGTCCGAAGCTCTCAGAACCGTGGGAGCCCACGGTGGAATTCCTAGTCTCCGTAGAAGATGAGATAACACGTGCCAGCTCAAATAGCGAGGCAGGGGCAAAAGGGGGTGAATTTCTCCCTCTTCTGCCTTCTGTTGTGTTCAAGGGCTCCATGGGCTGGATGACGCCCACCAACTTCAGGGAGGTCACCGTGCCCTTTGGAGTCTGCCAAATCAAATACTAATCCCAGTTGGAAAAAAAAATTCTGACCTGGGTCACAACAGGGACAAACCATGAGGATATTTTACTAAGTGAAATATGCCTGTCAGAAAAGGACAAATACTGTATAATTTCACCTACAAGAGTGTAGCTGCAATAGTCAAATTCTCAAATTCACAGGGACGGAAAGCAGAAAGCTGGTTGCCGGGCGGGAGTAGGAAGTTATTGTTTATTAAGTATGAAGTTTCAGTTTTGCAGGTTGAAAAGATTTCTGGAGATGGATTTTGGATTATGGTTGCACAGTGGTGGGACCTATTTCATGCCATTCATTCGTGCCCTTGAAAATGGTTAACATGGGGGCGCCTGGGTGGCTCAGTGGGTTAAGCCGCTGCCTTCGGCTCAGGTCATGATCTCAGGGTCCTGGGATCGAGTCCCGCATCGGGCTCTCTGCTCAGCAGCGAGCCTGCTTCCCTCTCTCTCTCTCTCTCTCTGCCTGCCTCTCTGTCTACTTGTGATCTCTCTCTCTGTCAAATATTAAAAAAAAAAAAAGTCGTTTCCAAAACTGAAAAAGCATGATCCTTTAAAAAAAAAAAAAGAAAATGGTTAACATGGTCCATTTTATGTTATGTGTATTCTACACAACTGAATTTTTTTTTTTGACAGAGAGAGATCACAAGTAGGCAGAGAGGCAGGTAGAGAGAGAGAGAGAGAGAGGAGGAAGCAGGCTCCCTGCTGAGCAGAGAGCCCGATGCGGGACTCGATCCCAGGACTCTGGGACCATGACCTGAGCCGAAGGCAGAGGCTTAAACCACTGAGCCACCCAGGTGCCCTGAAATATTTTTTTTAATGCAGAATTTTAAACCCCACTTGGACTTCCCAAATCTGAGTTTGCATGTTAACAAGATGACCTGTTGTTATGTACGCATGTTGGAATTTGAGAGGCACTGGACGAGAAAGGCCTCCCATACTGGGTTGCTCAGCTGCACCCCAATCCCAACACACATGCAGCAATGCCCTCCACCAGGTTAGACACCCAGAGGCAAGGATTAGTAAGAATTAGCAGAACTGGCCGTATAAGAGCTAACTCGGGCATTTTATATAAGAACTTCAATGATGTCACGAGGAAGAAGTTGGAGCTCCGAGCCATCCACCTAGAGGAGGGCCCTGGCAGGGGCTTTTCTCTCCCCTTCCTTTTCTTTTCTCACCCCACTCCTCCTCTCTTCGACTGGGGATCCAAGTGTGAAGGGTTCTCAGGCACGTCCTCCTAGAGTTCCACAGTGCCTGCAAGAAGGAGAGAGTCTGGGATGCCTGGGTGGCTCAGTGGGTTAAAGCCTCTGCCTTCGGCTCAGGTCATGATCTCAGGGTCCTGGGACCAAGCCTCACATCAGGCTCTCTGCTCAGCAGGGAGCTTGCTTCCTCTGCCCTCTCTGCCTGCCTCTCTGCCTGCTTGTGATCTCTGTCAAATAAATAAATAAAATCTTAAAAAAAGAGAGTCTGTTAGTTCATTCATATTTTGAGTGTCTGCTAAAATCCCTGTGGACTGGCCAGTCGTAACTTGCTGAGCAAGGATGGGGAGAGCCTTGGTGAGAGAGGGTAGGGTACGGTGGGGACAGAAGTGAGCAGCCTCTGTCCCTTCCAGATGCACGAGCATCACACAGGCCAGGTGATGCTGCGGAAGGGCGCTGGGCCTGAGCCAACTTGCTGGAACCCACAGAAAGGCCACGATTGAGAGGCTATATGTTTCAGCCCCGCCCCCACCCCAAGGATCAGAGTTGAGGGGAGTTGAAAGAGGTCAAGCTGGACCTGGATGCTCCATATCCGAGAACATTAGAGCAGAGGGTCCACCCATTCCTTATTCTCCAGCCCATCAGGAAACCCTCCACGTGGAACCCAGCACAGAGCTGCCTTTGCACCTGCCACGAAGAACGCATCCAACGCTGGCCATGTTATAGAAGCTGTAACACCCCCCAAAAAAGGAAGATACACTCAAAGCCAGACGGATCAGTGTGACCCTTTCCCTCTCTCTCTCACGTCCTTGGGTCTATGAGAAGAGGTAGAGCCAAGAAGAGAAAGGAGATAAAGGTTGCTAGAAACTCACCGGACTGTACCCCTAAGAATCCCCCAGCTCACAAACCTAGTCTGGG
Source organism: Meles meles (assembly GCF_922984935.1). Classification (NCBI taxonomy): domain Eukaryota; kingdom Metazoa; phylum Chordata; class Mammalia; order Carnivora; family Mustelidae; genus Meles; species Meles meles. The sequence continues at coordinate 45,109,676 of NC_060068.1, forward strand.
ATGGAAGTGGGGTGGAGGTTCATGATGGACTAACAGAGTGATCTGAAGAATTATTTCACCAATACATAATACATTTATAATGCATAATTCCTTTGAAAAGGAATTAAAGGTCACTGGGGTCCCAATGAATTGCGGGTTCAGATTCATTACTCTATGCACGCAGGAGCAACAATGATTGCTACCCTTGTTAGTTTTTCCACTTAAAAGTATAGGAAATGACTACAATAAGATACTTTGTAACCACCTAAGAGAATGGATCAAAAAAAAAAAAAGTTGAACCCACAAAGTGTTGACATTAATGTAACTGGAATCCTCGTATATCACTGGGTTGAGAGTGTAAAACGTGACAACTACTTTCAAAGTGTTTGGCAGTTTATAGCGAAGTTAAACATATAGTATTCTGTGAGTCAGCAGTTTTCTGGATTGGCATCCCCTCAAGAAAATTGAATGCAGATGTCCGCAAAAAGACTGTGAACGTTGTTCATGTCAGCTTTCCTCCTAACAGCCAAAAATTAGAAATAACACAAACCCATCAACAGCAGAGTGGACAAATTGTGACTCTTCACACAGCAAAATCCCACTCAGCAGTACTAAAAAGAAAAAGAATGAGCCGGTGATGCGTGTAACAATATGGATGTATTTCAAAAGCATGATGTGAGTGAAAGAAGCCAGACATTATATTACATGGTAGGATTGCAATTCTCTGAGGTACCAGAATGGGCACAATGACGCTATGATGATAGAAGTCAGAACTGTATTTCCATTTTGCTGGGGAAGGGGGGCGGGAAGGGATACTGCCTTGAAAGGTACATGAGGGAACTTTCAGAGAGTGAAAAGAACATTTGCTGTCCTGATATGAGTCGTGGACGTGTGGATGGATACATATGTAGCAATGCATTTACATAATTTACCCACTGTATTGTATATTCAATTGCACGGTAGAATCCTTAATATTATCCTTAATGTTTGAGCATCTTACTATAATAAACTATATATTAATGAAGGACCATAAAAATAGAAAAGCCCTATTTAAATAGAAGGAAATTAGAATTTTAAACAATTGTAACAGCCTCAAATGACTAGAAAGTTCTGACATCTGTCCACGATGTAGGTAAGTACAGGAGAGATTTAGCAGAGTAAAAGAAGTGAACGTAGAAAAAGGAAATGGATTCATGCTTATATTTTATTGAATACATACTGCTCCATCAACCAGGTACAATTCTATTCTGGAACATTCTATTATACCTAAAAGGATGTTACAGTTTGTTTATGGAACATATTATATAGTGAGTTTTTTTTTAAAAGATAGGAATGTGGGGGCACCTGGGTGACTTATTCATTAAGCAGCTGCCTTTGGCTCAGGTCATGATCCCAGAGTCTTGGAATTGAGCCCCGCATCGGGCTCTCTGCTTTGTGGGAAGCCTGCTTCTTCCTCTCCCTCTCGTCTGCCTTGTGTTCCCTCTCTCACTGTCTCGCTCTCTCTGTCAAGTAAATAAAAAAAATAAATAAAAAATTTTAAAAAATTGATGTGAACAGCAAAGTAAGAATGGTCAGAGGGGAATGGATGGGGGTCGATAGGATTAAGGAAAGGTATATCAAAGCCTCCTCAGATTGATTTTTTTCTTAATAGGCAAAAGTGAAAAAAAATAATAAAATGTTAATACTTGTTAAAATTAGGTGATGCCTTTAAAAGTGTTGATTAAATCTGGGATGCCTGGAGGACTCCATCAGCTAAGTGTCTGCCTTCAGCTCTGGTCATGATTCCAGACTCGTGGGATCAAGTCCCACATCGGGCTCCTTGCTCAGCGGAAAGCCTGCTTCTCCCTCTGCCTACTGCTCCCCCTGCTTGTGCTCGCTCTCTCTCTGACAAATAAATAAATAAAATCTTTTAAAGAAGGGGAGTTTATTAAATTTGCATCTGCAACCATTATTTAAAATGCTTCATATTAAAGAAAATAAGATAGGTTTTAAGTATTAATAGAGAATGACCTCTGAGATTTACTACATGTCATCACAGTTCTCTAGTTACCATGTGATGCTGTTAAGTAGGTTAAATGTGTGCTTGTGTGTTAAATTTTGAGAAGAATCTCCAAGAAATTATTACTAGTCATTGCCCCTGGGATAGGAAAGAATCTTAAATCCACTGTATAATCTTTAGTCATAACTGATTATTTCCTTTCAAAGTTACTTAGTAATAATGTTAATTAAATAAGGGATTTAAGTGATACAATCTTCAGGGTATCTGTGTGTTTGAAAATGGTTGTAGAATGATACAATGTTCCAGAAAGGAATGTATTTTCAGATCTAAAGATATAATTTTGACAGGACACCTATTTTGAGTTGTAACAGTGTATTAAAATTAGGGGGAAAGCATAAAAATTATCCTATTCTTTTAATTAGCATTATACGTGTTATTAGCTCAAGTTCAAAGTTACCAAATAGGCATTGTGTTGCTATTGCACTAGATCCCCTCCACATCCGCCCACCCATTTCATGAGAAGTAGCTGAAATGTATCCCTTTCTAAGTGTAAGTCCTACTGCGTGATGGTTTGATTTGCATACATTGTAACATGACCGCCACTGACAGTTGGAGCTAAGGAGCTGGATTTTTTTTTTTTTTTTTGTCACTTTCCAATATACTTGCTTCTGACAATGTCCTTACTGATATTTTCTCTGGGGTTAGTATTCGCGGTCTGTATTTTTTTTTTCCCATTTTGATTGCTTCAATTACGTATTTCCTTTTTGAATTGAATGTAATTTTGCCGACCGTCAGAAATTCCTTGTGCAGAAAAGCAAATAGAAACCTGCCCACAGTATCCACTAACTTCACATACAATCGTTTACTGTATCTGTATCTGTGCTGCCCTGTCACCGTGTCCTCCGCGACACAGAAAAACAGATTTCTCAGTTTTGGTATTTTGTGTTTGAAAAAGCAGAGGGGGGTGTGATACATGAAATAAAGATTTATCTTTGAAAGTGTTCAAATAAGCATTTTCTAATATGGTAAATACTCAACCACAGTGCCTTAGACAATCCGCTTGAAAGGGAAGGGATATGCCCCAATATGGCCAAACACATTATCATTATATTAAATAATAGATTGAAAATTAAATCCAAATGAACAGACAACCAAATACTTTGGTAGCTCTTATTTTAATATCAGAATTTTAAAGATTGTAACAACTTTTTAAAAAAAGATTTTATTTATTTATTTGACAGAGAGATCACAAGTAGGCAGAGAGGCAGGCAGAGAGAGAGAGAAGTCAGGGGGAAGCAGGCTCCCTGCTGAGCAGAAAGCCCGATATGGGGCTTGATCCCAGGACCCTGAGATCATGACCTGAGCCGAAGGCAGAGGCTTTAACCCACTGAGCCACCCAGGCACCCTAAAGCATGTAACAACTTTATCAAGATATAATTTATATAAAATAAATAGTGCATATTTAAAGCATATCATCTGAAAAGTTTTGAAATACGTAAATCTGTGAAGCCGTCATCCTCAACTGAAGGAACAATCATATCCAGTACTCCTAAAGTTTCCTTGTACCACTCCGTTTTGTCGTTGTTGTTTTGTAAGTAATCTCAACACCCAACATGCAGCTTGAACTCACAACCCCTGACGTCAAGAGTCACGTTTTCTACTGACTGAGTCAGCCAGGCGCCCCTCCTTTTACCACTTCATGATTCCTCCATCCTGTCCCTTCCCCTCCCTTGGATCCCAGTACCAACTGACCACCAATCAGCTTTCTATGACTTTACAATAATTTTTGCTTTCCTGTAAAAATACAGGTATGAACTGTGGGCTCCTTTTTTGTGCACTTTTAGTCTGTGAATACAGTAAAAAAAAAAAATATTTGTTGGAGAGAGTGAGAGAGTGCAAGCCAGGGAGAGGGACAGAGGGAAAGGGAGGGGGAGAAGCAGGTTCTCCACTGAGCCTGGGAACCCTATGAGAGGATCGATCCCAGGATCCTGGGGTCATGACCTGAGCTGAAGGCAGATGCTTAACCGACTGAGCCACTCAGGTGCCCCTGTGAATAATACTTTTTATAATTGTTTGGAGATGCATCCTGATTGCATGTATCAGGGAACTCACTCATATGGAGCAGGATTCTAGTTTACAGCTATGCCTCTTTACTCATTCTCCTAGTCATGAACATTCCAACTGCTTCCCATGTGGCTACAAATAAGGTCCTGTGAACATTCATGTACAAGTCTTTGTCGGGACATTTGCTTTATTTCACCTAGGAGAAGAAACCTAGGTAAACACCCAGAGGGATTGCCAGTCTGTTTAGTCTAATGTTAGCCTTTCTAATTATTGTGTTGTGGTATCTCATTGTGGTTTTAGAATATAAATAGAAAATATATATAGATTAAAAATATAAGGAAAATATAGAAAATAGAGATATTTTCCTACTTAACAATAATGAGCATCTTTTTATGCACTTATTGGCTATATAGCTTTTTTAGTGATGCGTTTGTTCAAACGATTTATCTTCCTAAAAACTTGAGTTTCTTACTGTTCACTTGGAAGAGTTGTTTATGTATTCTAAATACAGATCCGCAGTCGGTTACATGATTTGCAAGGATTTTCCCCCAAGTTATGGTTTTTTTGTTTATTATTATTACTCATTCCCTAATCAAGTGTCTTTGAAGAACAGTGTTTTTAATTCTGATGAAGTTCTAATACTTACCAATTTATTCTTTTGTGGACTGGGCTGTTGACATTTTTCTATGTAAGAAATCTTTTTTTTTTATTTCATTTTTAAAAAATATTTTATTTATTTATTTGACACAGAGAGTGAGAGAACACAAGCAGGGATACAGTGGGGAGAAAGAGAGGGAGAAGCAGACTCCCCGCGGAGCAGGGAGCCTGATGCAGGCCTCAATCCCAGGACCCTGGGGTCATGACCTGAGCCAAAGGAGGACGCCTAACCATCTAACCCAGGCGCCCCATATGTAAGCAATCTTTAACTAAAAACCACACATGTTTTCATCCATGTTTTCTCTTAGATTTTTTTTTTCTCTTAGAAGTTTTATAGTCTTAGGTTTTACCTTTAGATCTATGAACCCTTTTGAGTTAAAATTTTGAACGACTTTTCCTTCATTGCAATGTAATTGACACATGGCACTGCACGTTTAGGGTGACATAATGATTTGATATGCGTCTGTATATTGCACAATGAGTGCTGCAGTGGTGTTAGCTAACATACCCATCACCTCACATAATGGCTTTTTGTGGATGGTGAGAACATTTAAAATCCACTCTTCCAAACGTTCAAATACACACATTATCGTTAACTCTGGTCGCTAAGCAGTGCTCTACACCTCCAGGACTTATTTATCTTGTAACAGGAAGCTGGTACTCTGATCGCCTTCACCTGTTTCCCCCACCCCTGGCAATAAGCAATCTCTTCTCTGTTTGCATGATATCAACTTTTTTAGATTCCACATGTAAGTGAGATGATGTAATATTTGTCTTTCCCTGTCTGGCTTATTTTACTTAGCATAATAACCTCATGTTTCATCCACGGTGTTGCACATGGCAGAATTCCCTTCCTTTTATGGCGAAATAATATTCCATTGTATATATAATATCTTTATCTATTCATCTATTGATGGACCCTTAGGTTGTTTCCATGTATTGGCTCTTGTTTTTTGGTTTTGTTTGTTTTTTTATCTTTTTAGTTTTTTTATTAATATATAATGTATTAGCCCCAGGGGTACAGGTCTGTGAATCAACAGGTTTACACACTTCACAGCACTCACCACAGCACATACCTTCCCCAATGTCCATAACCCCACCCCCCTCTCCCTAGCCCCCTCCCCCCAGCAACCCTCAGTTTGTTTTTTGTTTTTTGTTTTTTTAAGATTTTATCTCAGTTTGTTTTGTGAGATTGAGAGTCTCTTATGGTTTATCTCCCTCCTGATCCCAACTTGTTTCATTTATTCTTTTCCTACCCTCCAAACCGCCCATGTTGCCTCTCAACTTCCTCATATCAGGGAGATCATATGATAATTGTCTTTCTCTGATTGACTTATTTCGCTCAGCACAATACCCTCTAGTTCCATCCACGTCATTGCAAATGGCAAGATTCCATTTCTTTTGATGGCTGCATAGTATTCCATTGTATATATACACCACTTCTTCTTTATCCATTCATCTGTTGATGGACATCTAGGTTCTTCCCATAGTTTGGCTATCGTGGACATTGCTGCTGTAAACATTCGGATGCACGTGCCCCTTTGGATCACTGCATTTGTATCTTTAGGGTAAACATGCATTGGCTCTTGTGATGCTGCAGTGCAAATGGGGGTGCAACTACTTCTTCAAGATGGTGATTTCATTTTTGTTGGGTATGTACCCAGAAATGGAGTATCTGGCTCATATGGCTAGTTGGGTTTTTCATTTTTTGAGAAACTGCCATACTGTTTTCCTTAGTGGCTGCCCCAATTTCAATCTCCACCCACAGAGCACCAGGGCTCCCTTTTCTCTACTACCTTCCCAACACTTGCTATCTCTTCTCTTTTTTATAATAGCCATCTGACAGCTCTGAGGTGACAATTTATTGTGGTTTTGATTTCCATTTCCCAGATGACGAGTGACGTCGAGCATCTTTTCATGTACATGCTGACCTCCTGTTTCATGTACTCATGTCTATTCAGATTCTTTGCTTGTTTTTAAATTGGATTATTTGGGGTTATTTTTCCTGTTGAGTTGTGTGTGTTCCTTTTATATTTTGGATATACTTTTTTAATTAAAGTGTTGTTGACACACAATATTATGTTAATTTCCAGTGTACAGCATAGCGATAGAACAAGTCTGTATCTTATGCTGGGGTCACGGCAAGTATTGCTACCATCTCTCACCATACAGTGCTATTACAGTACCTTGGACTTGTATTCCCAGTACTGTATCTTTCATCCCTTTGACTTACTCATTCCATAACTGAAAGCATGCACCTCCCACTCCCCGCTGCACATTTTGTCCTTCCCCCTCCCCCGACCTATCTGGCAACCCTCAGTTTCTATGTTTGTGGGTCTATTTCCCCTTTGGATCATTACAGTTTATACACCACATCTTTATGCATTCATCTGTGGATGGACACTTAGGTTGCTTCCTTATCTTAGCTATTGTAAATAATGCTGCAGTAAAGGGCAAGCGTACATATATCTTCTCAATTTAGTGTTGTTTCACTGAGCCATGACCCAATAGTGGTATTATTGGATCTTACGGTATTTCTAATTTTAGTTTTTTGGAGGAACCTCTATATTGGTTTTTCCACAACAGCTACACTAATATACGTTCCCAGCAACAGAAGAGGGTTCCTTTTTCTGCACATCCTTACCAACACTGGTTATTTCTTCTTTTGCACTCGAGCCATGGTCAAAGGTGTAAGGTGGTATCTAATTGTGGTTTTGATTTCCATATCGCTAATGACTAGAGGTAGTAAGTATCTTTTCATGTGTCTGTTGGCCTCCTGCATGACTTTTTTTTTTTTTTAATGTCTTTTTTGGTCTCCTGCTTCTTTTAACTTGGATTATTTTTGTTTCCTGTTGAGCTGTATAAGTTCTTTATATATTTTGGACATTACCCCCTTTAACTTGCATATATCTTCTCCCATTTAGTAAGTTGCCTTTTCATTTTGTTGACAGTTTCCTTTGCTGTGCAGAAGCTTTTTATTTTGATGTAGTCCTAATGGTTTATTTTTGCTTTTGTTCCCTTGCCCAAGAAGACATACCTAGAAAAATTATGCTAGGATAAATGTCAAACAGATTACTGCCTTTTTTTTTTTTTCCCTAGGAATTTCATTTGCCGTCTTACATTTAGGTATTGAAGTCCATTTTGAGTTTGCGTATGGTGTAAGAAACTCTTGTGCATGTTCCTGTCCAGTTTTGAAACATCATTTGTTGAAGATGCTCTCATTTTCCTATTGCATGTTATTGACCTTTTTGTAGACTAATTGAACATAAAATCATTGGTTTCCTTGTGGGCTCTCTTGTTGCATTGATCTATGTGTCTGTTTTGCTGTCAGTACCGTACTGTTTTAATTATTGTAGCTTTGTAGTGCATCTTGAAATATAGGATTTGGATAACTCCAGTTTTGTTCTTTTTTTTTTCAAGTTTGGTCTGGCTTTTCGGAATCTAGTGTGGCTCCATACATATTTTATTATTATTTGTTCTAGCTCTGTGAAAAATGCTGTCAGTATTCTGGTAAAGATTTCAGTGAATCTGTAAATTGTTCTGGGTACTATGGATATTTTAACAACATTAAGTTTTTTGATCCATGAGCATAATATGTCTTTCCATTTCTTCAGTCATGTTCAGTTTCTTTCTTCAATGTTTTATCATTTTCAGAGCTCAGGTCTTAGACCTCCCTGATTAAGTTTGTTCCTAGGTATTTTATTATTTCTGGTGCCGTTATAAAAAATATTGTTGTCTTAATTTCTCTTTCTGCTACTTTGTTATTAGGGTACAAAATCAGAACAGGTTTCTGTATATTAGTTTTATATCTTGCAACTTTATTGATTTCATTTATTCCAATAGTTTTTTGGGGGGAATCTTTAGGGTTTTTTACGTATCGTATCATGTCGTCTACAAATGCTGATAGTTTTCTACTTCCTCACCAACTTGGGTACCTTTTATTTCTTGTGTGATTGCTGTGGCTAGGATTTCCAGTACAATGTTTCATACAAGTGGCAAGAGTAAACCTCCTTGCCTTATTCCTCATCTCAGAGGAAAAGCTCTCTGTTTTTCATCATAGAGTGTGATATTAGCTCTGGGTTTTTCATACATGACCTCTTTTATGTTGACAAATGTTCTCTCTGAACTCAGTTCAGCATTTTGTTCTGAAAAAGTATTGAATTTACTCCAGTGCATTTCTTGCACCATTTGTCACAATCATACGATTTTTGTGCTTCATTGTAATGCAGTAGCTCACATTGATTGATTTGAATATTGAACTGTCCTTGCATCCCAGAAATAAATCTCACTTGATCGTGGTGAATGATCCTTTTAATGTATTGTTGAATGTGGGTTGCTAATATTTTAATGAGGAGTTTTATGGCTGTGTTTATCAAGGATATTGGCCTGTAGTTTTGTGGGTTTTTTTGTACCGTCTTTGATTTTAGTATAATGGTAATGCTTCAAAGAATATATTTAGAAACTTTCCTTCCTCTTCTCTTTTTTGGAATAGTTTGAGTAGAATGGGTATTGACTTTCTTTTAAATGTTTGGTAGAACTTTCCTATGAATCTATCTGGTCCAGGGGTTTTGTTCCTTCCTTGGGAGCTGGGTTTTTTTTGTTGTTGTTGTTGCTTCTGACTCAGTTTCACTACTTACATTTGCTCTGTTCATATTTTCTATTTGTTCCTGATTCAGTTTTGGAAGGTTGTGTGTTTCTAGGAATTCATCGACTTTTTCTAGTTTGTCCGAATGTTTGCTTATAGTTTTCCATAGTAGTCTTTCATAATCCCTGTGGGTTTTGTTTTTTTGTCTGTGTGTGGTGTTATTACTTATTTTCTTTAATTGCTGATTTTACTATTTGGGTCCGCTCTCTTTTTTTTTTTTCTCAATGAGTCTAGCTAAAGGTTTATTAGTTATGTTTATCTTTACGAAGAACTGATTCTTGGTTTCACTTATCTTTTCTACTGGTTTTTAAGTTTCTCATTTATTTGTACTCTGATCTTTATGATTTCCTTCTTTCTAACTTGGGATTTTGTTTGTTCTTTTCTAGTTTCTTTAGGTGGAAAGTTAGATTGTTTACTTGTGACTTTTCTTGTTTCTTGAGGTAGGGCCTGTGTCGCTATAAATTTCCCACTTCGAACAGCTTTTGCTGCATCCCCAGAATTTTGGACACTTGTACTTTCATTTTCATTTATTTCCATGTATTTTTTAATTGTCTCTTGGCTTTTTTAGTTGATCTCTTGGTGGTTTAGTAGTGTGTTGTTTAGCCTCCATGTGTTTGTATTTTTTCCAGCTTTTTTTTCTTATAATTGCTTTCTAATTGAAATGTTGTGGTTGGAAAAGATGCATGATATGATTTTGTTCTTCTTAAACTTATTAAGACTCTTTGTGGTCTAAAATGTGATCTATCCTGAAGAATGTTCTTTGTGTACTTGAAAAGAATGTGTATTCTGTTGTTTTTGGATGGAATGTTTTGTTGATATCTCTTAAGTACATCTGGTCTAACGCGTTGTTCGAGGATACTGTTTATTGATTTTCTGTTCGCATAACTTATCCATTGATTTAAGTGGAGTGTTGAAGTCCTCTCCTTTGAGTGCATTACTGCCACTTTTACCTCTCGTGTCTGTTAATATTTGCTTTATGGATTTTAGTGCTCCATTGTTGGAGTCCATGGATAATCACAATTGTTATACCCTTTGGTTTAACTGATCTCATTATTATTACATAATGCACTTCTTTGTTTTTGTTACAGTCTTTGTTTTGAAGTCTATTTTGTACAAAGTATTTTTTTCCAATTTTTTAAATTTTTAAAAATTTTTTTATAAACATATAATGTATTTTTATTCCAAGGGGTACAGGTCTGTGAATCGCCAGGCTTACACACTTCACAGCACTCACCATATCACATACCCTCCCCAGTGTCCATATCCCCACCCCTGTCTCCGAGCCCCCCTCTCCCCAGCAACCCTCAGTTTGTTTTGTGAGATTAAGAGTCACAAAGTAAGTATTATTACCCAGGGCTCCCTCCTTCCCATTTTTAGCACAGAATATCTTTTTGCATCCTTTCACTTTCAGTGTGTATGTGTCCTTGGTCTGAAGTGAGTCTCTTATAGGCAGCATGTAGATGTGTCTTGTGTTTTAAATCCATTTGGTCACCCCATTTATGTCTTTGGATTGGAGTTTTAGACCATTTACATTTAAAGTAATCATTGCCCTTTGGCTAAGTTTTCTGGTTGTTTTTGTAGTTCTTCTCTGTTCATTTGCTTGTCCTTCTTTGTGATTGACTTTCTTCAGTGTTGGGCTTGACTTTCTAATGTTTTGTGTATTTGTTACAGGTCCTGAATTTGTGGTAAACATAAAGTTCATAATAACATCCTAAGATTATAGAAGACTATATTAAGTTGATTGTCACTTAAGTTTGAACACGTTCTAAAGGAACTTCATTTTTATTCCCCTCTCCATGTTTTATGTATATGTTGTCTTTTTTTTTAACCTCTTTGTGTCTTTTAAGTCCCATTAACTAATTCTTTAGGTATAATTGATTTTATTACTTTTGTCTTTTAATGTTTATACTTGCTTTATACATGATGCTGCATTACTTTTATTGTATATTTGCTTTCACTCATAAAATTCTTTTCCTTTTGTAATTTTCTTATAATCAGGGCTTCTTCTATTCCAGTTAAGGAAGTCCTTTTAACAGTTCTTTTAAGACCAGTTTAATGAGGGAAAACTCCTTTATTTCTGTTTGTCTGGCTCACTCTTTTTCTCCTTCAATTCTGGACAGCTTTGTTGGGTACAGTATTCTTGGTGTTGATTTTTCCCTTTGAATATATCATGCCTCTCCATTCTGACCTGCAAAGTTCCTGTTGAAAAAAATCAGCTGATTGTCTTCTGGGGTTTCCCTTGTACTTTTTTTTTTTTTTTTTTTTTTGACAGAGAGACAGAGACAGAGGTGTGTAGGGGCAGAGAGAGAGGGGGAGAGAGAATATCAAGCAGTTTCCACACTGAGATCATGACCTGAGCCGAAGGCAGAGGCTTAACCCACTGAGCCACCCAGGCACCCTGACATTTTATTTTTTAAAAGACTTATTCGTTTGAGAGAGAGAGAGAGAGACCAACCAAGAGAGCACAAACAGGGGGAGAGGTAGAGAAAGAGGGGGAAGCAGACTCCCTACTGAGTGGGGACCCTGACTTGGGGCTCGATCCCAGTACCTGGGGATCACAACTTGAACTGATGGCAGACGCTTAACCATCTGAGCCACCCAGATGCCCCTTTAATCGTAGACATTTTAAATCTGAAATATGGTTTGGATCTCCTTGGGTTCATCTTATTTGGTACTTTCATGCTTCCTGAACATGGATGTCTATTTCTTTCCTCAAGTTAAATAAGTTTTCAGTTATTATTTTTTAAAATAAGTTTTATGCTCCTTTCTCTGTTCTCCTTCTGGAATTCCTATAATGTGAATGTTTGATATTGTCCAAGGGATTCCTAACCCATTCCATGCTATCACCCCCCCCCCCCACTTTCCTATAAGCTATGGTGCTTTCCATTACCCTATCTTCCAGATTGGTGATCCATTCTTGTGTATCCTTTGTTGAGTCCTCTAGTGTATTTTTCATTTTCCATAGTATATTGTAGTCTTCAGCTTTTATTGGTTCTTTTTAATATTTTTTAAATCTCTTTTTGGAAATCATTCTCTCCAATTCATCCAGTCTTCTCTCCAGCCTGGTGAGCATCTTCATGACCATTACTTTGAACTCTGTACTAGGTAGATTGATTATCTCTGTTCCCTTTGGGTCTTTTTCTGAGCCTTTGCCTTGTTTATTTTTGGGGCCCACATTCTTGTCTCCTCATTTTGCTTGACTTTCTGTGCTTATTTCTATGAATTAGGAAAGACAAGTACTTTCCTAAACTTGGAGGAGTGATCCTGTATATGGTGGTCCCCTGTGTAGACTGTGTATTCCTGGTGGCTTTGGCTGGCTGTTTGGAGCTGCGGCTGGTGGGAGCTGGGGTTCCTGGGACAATCCATGTGGGGTTGTCCTAGTGGGATGATTGGAGTTATGATGGACATGGGCCAGGGCCTTCCTGGGGCTCTCTGCACAAAGGACATTTTGGCAGGACAGTTGAAGCTGAAGTGGGTGCAAATTGGGGTGTCCCAGGATGGTCCACTCAAGGAACACCCTGGCAGCGGGACTGGAGCAGAGGTGGGCACAGGCTGGGGTGTCTTGGAGTGCTCTGTGCAAGGGGTACCCTAGTAAGTTATCTCGAGTATTCTGGGGTACTTGGTGCCTGTGTCACCTTGGTAAGATAGCTGGAGCTGTAGTGAGCCCTGACCGGGGTGTTCCATTGTGCACCATGCTGAGGTCAGGTTGGCGGGTGGGATGGCTTGGGCTGGTGTGGGCTAAAGACTTGAGACTCACCCAAGTGGAGGGGGTAAGCAAGCTCTGGGGCTTACCAACTCCTCTGATCCAGAGAGATTTCCAACACTTCCTCTGCCATTTGGCAGGGTCTTGGGCTGGTTCTTGGATATTCCAGTTACCCTTTTAAACCATGGGGGTTTTTTTGCTCTGCCCCAGGGCAGCCAAATCTGCTCAGTGTCTCTCTGTACTATCCCTCCCCACTGCAGTTGGCAGCATCCAGGTGAGTGTTCTCCCCATTACTGTGTCTTCATCTCTCCTGCTATTCTCTCTGGGGTCTCTCTTTTGTTGTTCAGAAGCTATTTGGTGAGTTTTCAGTTCTTCCTCAGGAGGAATTTCTCTATAGTAAATGGGTGTACATTTGGTGCGTTGGTGGAAGAGGTGAACTCTTCCTTTGCATTTGATAGAAATTTTAGATTCAGTTTTTCAATTTCAGCAACAAAAAACATGATAGGATTTTGATAAGGGTTTCACTAAACCTATAGTTCCGTGATCAATTTGGGGAAAGTAATACCTTAGCAATATTGACTCTTTTGGCCTATGAATACCCTGTGTCTTTACTTACTTAGGTTGTCTCCACAGTGTTTTAGAGATGTATGTGTGTAGGTCTTTGGCATTTTTGTCCCATTTAGTCCTAAATGATGCATGTTTAAATGCTTTGGGATTGATTGTTGGTAGTACACAGAAATACAACTGATGTTCGTGTATTTTACATGTTGATCTTCTTGGGTTTTTCAACTTTTCTAAATGGACTTGTGAATCCTTAGATTCTGTTGGGTTTTTTATAGGTGATCAATTATGTGATCTGTAAATAGACACCCCAGTCTTTGAAATTTGGATGACTTTCTTTTTCTTCCCAGTTTCATTGAGTTATAATTGACAAAATTGTATGTGAAGTGTACAGTGTAATGATTTGATAGATACTAACGTTGTGAATTGATTACCATAATGAAGTAATCATATCCTTCAACTCAGTTACCGTGTGTGTGTGTGTGTGTGTGTTAAGAATGTGGAGGATACACTATTTGAGCAAATTTCGAGTATACAGTACAGTATTACCAACTATAGTTGCCATGCAGTGCATTGTATCCTAAGAAATTATTCATCTTCAAATTAAAAGTTTGACCCTTGGAACATCTCTCCATTTCACCTAACCCCCAGCCCTTGCTAACATTCTATTGTTTCTTGTGTATGTTTACTGTTTTTTTTTCTTTTCTTTCCTTTTTTTTATTATGTTATGTTGGTCACCATTCAGTACAGCATTAGTTTTGAAGTGTGTTCCAGGAGTCATTGTTTGCGGGTAACACCCAGTGCCCCATGCAATCCATGCCCTCCATAATACCCACCACCAGGCTCACCCAACCCCCGCACCCCTCCCCTCCAAAACCCTCAGTTTGTTTCTTGGAGTCCACAGTCTCATGATTCCTCTTCCCCGCTGATTCTCCCCCTTCATTTTTCCCTTCCTTCTCCTACTGTCCTCCATGCTATTCCTTATGCTCCACAAATAAGTGAAACCATATGATAATTGACTTTCTCTGCCTGACTTATTTCACTCGGCATAATCTTGTCCATTCGCATCCATGTTGATGCAAAAATTGGGTATTCATCCTTTCTGATGGCTGAGTAATATTCCATTGTATATGTGGACCAAATCTTTATCTATTTGTCTGTCAAAGGACATCTCAGCTCTTTCCACGGATTGGCTATTGTGGACATTGCTGCTATGAACATTGGGGTGCATATGGCCCTTCTTTTCACTACATCTGTATCTTTGGGGTAAATACTCAGTAGTTCAATTGCAGGGTCATAGGGAAGCTCTATTTTTAATTTTTTTGAGGAACCTCCACACTATTTTCCAAAGTGGCTGCACCGACTTGCATTCCCACCAACAGTGTAAGAGGGTTCCCCTTTCTCCATATCCTCTCCATTTATTTCCTGCCTTGTCAATTTTGGCCATTCTGACTGGTGTAAGGTGGTATCTCAATGTGGTTTTGATTTGAATCTCCCTGATGGCTAATGATGATGAGTATTTTTTTCATGTGTCTGTTAGCCATTTGTATGTGTTCATTGAAGAAGTGTCTGTTCCTGTGTTCTGTCCATTTTTTGACATGATAATCTGTTTTGTGTGTGTTGAGTTTGAGAAGATCTTCATAGATCTTGGATATCAGCCCTTTGTCTGTAGTGTCATTTGTGAGTATCTTCTCCCATTCCATGGGTTGCCGCTTTGTTTTGTTGACTGTTTCCCTTGCTGTGCCAAAGTTTTTGATCTTGATGAAGTCCCAAAAGTTCATTTTCGCATTTGTTTCCCTTGCCTTTGGAGACGTGTCTTGAAAGAAGTTGCTGTGGGTGATGTTGAAGAGGTTACTGCCTGTGTTCTCCTCTAGGATTTTGATAGATTCTTGTCTCACATTAAGGTCTTTCATCCATTTCGAGTTTATCTTTGTGTACGGTGTAAGAGAATGGTCGAGTTTCATTCTTCTGTATATAGCTGCCAATTTTCCCAGCACCATTTTTTGAAGAGACTGTTTTTCTTCCATTGGATTTTTTTTTCCTGCTTTGTCAAAGATTTTTTTGACCATAGAGTTGAGGGTCCATATCTGGGCCTCAATTCTGTTCCATTTGTCTATGTGTCTGTTTTTGTGCCAGTACCATGCTATCTTAGTACTTGGTGATCACAGCTTTGTAATATAGCTTAAAATCAGGCAACGTGATGCCCCCTGCTTTGTTTTTCTTTTTCAACATTTCCTTAGCAATTCAGGGTCTCTTCTGGTTCCATACACACTTTAGGATTGTTTGTTTCAGCACTTTGAAAAATGCCGGGGGTATTTTGATCAGAATGGCGTTGAAAGTATAGATTGCTCTAGGCAGTATAGACATTTTAACAATGTTTATTCTTCCAATCCATGAGCATGGAATATTTTTTCCATCATTCTGTGTTTTCTTCGCTTTCTTTCATGAGTGTTCTGTAGTTACTCGAGTACAGATCCTTTACCTCGTTGATTAGGTTTATACCAAGGTATCTTACAGTTTTTGATGCTATTGTAAATGGAATCAATTCTCTAGTTTCTCTGTCTACAGTTACATTGTTAGTGTATAGGAAAGGAAAGCAACCGATTTCTGTGCATTGATTTTGTATCCTGCTACATTACTGAATTACCGTATGAGTTCTAGTAATTTGGAAGTGGAATCTTGTGGATTTTCCACATAAAGTATCATGTCCTCTGTGAGGAGAGAGAGTTTGACTTCTTCTTTGCCAATTTGGACACCTATATTTCTTTTTGTTGTCTGATTGCCATTGCTAGGACTTCTAGAACTGTGTTGAACAATAGTGGCAGAATGGGCATCCTTGTCCTGTTCCTGATTTTAAGGGAAAGGCTTTCAACTTTTCCCATCGAGAATGATATTCACTGTAGAGTTTTCATAAATGGATTTTTCTGAAGCTGAGGGATGTTCCCTCTATCCCTATACTCTGAAGTGTTTTAATCAGGAAAGGATCCTATTTTTGTCAAGTGCTTTGTCTGCATCCATTGAGAGGACCATATGGTTCTTGTCTTATTAATGTGTTCTATCACATTAATTGATTTGGGAATGTTGAACCACCCTTGCATCCCAGGGATAAATTGGTGGATAATTCTTTTAATGTACTTTTAGATCCTATTAGCTAGAATCTTGTTGAGAATTTTGGCATCTGTATTCATCAGAGATATTTGTCTGTAATTTTCCTTTTTGATGGGGTCTTTACCTGGTTTGGGGATCAAGGTACTGTTGGCTTCATAGAAAGAGTCTGGAAGTTTTCCTTCTGTTTCTGTTTTTTGAAACAACTTCAGAAGAATAGGTATTACTTCTTCTTTGAATGTTTGATAGAATTCTCCCAGGAAATCCATCAGGTCCTGGACTCATGTTTTTTGGGAGGTTTTTGATCACTGCTTCAATCTTGTTACTGGTTATTCATCTATCCAGGTTGTTAATTCCTTCCTGTTTCAGTCTTGGAATTTTATAGTTTCCAGGAATATCCATTTCTTCTAGGTTGCTTAACTTACTGGCATATAGCTGTTGATAATAATTTCTGATTATTATTTCTATTTCCTTGGTGCTAGTCCTGATCTCTCCCCTTTCATTCATAATTTTATTAATTTGGGTCCTTCTCTCCTTTCTTTTGGGTAAGTATGGCCAGTGATTTATCAATCTTATTCATTCTTTCAAAGAACCAGCTTCTAATTTCGTTGATGTGTTCTGCTGTATTTCTGGTTTCTAATTCATTGATCTCGGCTCTAATCTTATTTCCCTCCTCATGCATTGGGTTAGGCTTAATTTATTGTTGATTCTCCAGTTCCTTAAGGTGTAAAGACAGTTTGTGTATTCAGGATTTTTCTATTTTTTTGAGTGGACTTGGATGGCTATGTATTTCTACCTTAGGACTGCCTTTGCTATATCCCATAGGTTTTGGACCAAAGTGTTTTCATTCTCCTTGGTTTCCATGAATTGTTTAAGTTTTTCTTTGATTTCTTGGTAGATCCAAACATTCTTGAGCAGGATGGTCTTTAGCTTCCAAGTGTTTGACTTTCTTCCAAACCTTTTCTTGTGATTGAGTTCCAGTTTCAAAGCACTGTGGTTTAAGAATATGCAGGGAATAATCTCAAACTTGTAGTATCGGTTGAAACCTGACTTGTGACCCAGTATGTGGTCTATTCTGGAGAAAGTCCCATATGCACTCGAGAAGAATGACTATTCTGTTGTTTTAGGGTGGAATGTTCTGTATATATCTACAAGGTCCATCTGGTCCAGTGTGTCATTTAAAACTCTTCTTTGTTGCTTTTCTGCTTAAGTGATCTATTACTGAGAGTGGAGTGTTGAGTTCTCCTACTATTAATGTATTATTATCTATTTTGTGTAACAGTTGGCTTATGTAGTTGGCTTCTCCCACACTGGGGGCATAGATATTTACAATTGTTAGATCTTCTTGTTGGATAGACCCTTTAAGAATGATATAGTGTCCTTCTGTATCTCTAACTACAGTCTTTCGCTTAAAATCTAATTTGTCTGATATGAGAATTGCTACCCCAGCTTTCTTTTGAGGTTTATTGGCATGAAGTATTGTTCATCCCTTCATTTTCAGTCTGGATGTATCTTTAGGTTCACAATGAGTCTCTTGCAGACAGCATATGGATGGGTCCTGTCTTTTTGTTCAAGTTGCAACCCTGTGCCATTTTATGGGAGCATTTAGGCCATTCACATTGAGAGTGATAATTGAAAGATACAGTTTTATTGTCATCAGGTTGCCTGTGATGTCCTTGTTTCTATAGATTGCCTCTGTGTGTTTCTATTCTGTATCACCTTGGGGTCTTTCTCCTCTTATAGAACCCCCCGCCCACATAACATTTCTCTCAGGACTGGCTTAGTGATCACATATTCTTTCAATTCCTGCCAGTCTTGGAAGGTTCTTGTCTTTCCATCCATTCTGAATGACAGCCTTGCTGGATAAAGAATCCTTGGCTGTGCGGCACCTGGGTGGCTCAGTGGGTTAAAGCCTCTGCTTTTGGCTCAGGTTTTGATCTCGGAGTCCTGGGATTCAGCCCCACATCGGGCTCTCTGCTCAGCGGGGAGCCTGCTTCCTCCTCTCTCTCCCTCTCTCTCTCTCTCTCTCTCTCTCTGCCTGCCTCTCTGCCTACTTGTGATCTCTGTCAAATAAATAAATAAATAAAAGTCTTTTTAAAAAATTAAAAAAAAGAATCCTTGGCTGCATGTTCTTCTCATTTAGTGCCCTGAATATGTCTTGCCAGCCCTTTCTGGTTTGCGAGGTTTCTGTGGACAGGTCTAATGTTATTCTGATGTTCCTCCCTCTGTATGTAAGGAATCTCTTCCAACGATTGCCCTTAAGATGGTTTCCCTGGTTTTAAGATTTGCGAGTTTTACTATTACATGCTTGGGTAAGATCTCCTTGATCTTGGTAGGGGCCTTCTCTGCCGCTAGGAGACAAATGCTTGTTTTATTCCCCAGATTAGGGAAATTCTCAGCCCTGATTTGCCCATATATCTCTTCTAGTCCTCTCTCTCTCCACTCCCTTAGGGATCCAAATAATTCTAACATTGGAACGTTTCACGGTGTCATTGATTTCCCTAATTCTGTTTTCATGGCTTCTAAGACGTTTGTTCCGGGCCTCCTCCCAATCCTTCTTTTCTATCAGCTTGTCTTCTAGATCATTAATTTGTTCTTCTTCCTTCTTTGCCCTAGCTGTTAGAGTATCTAGATTAGGTTGATTCTCACTGATAGCATTTTTAAGTTCTGCCAGATCAGCTCTCACTTCTACCCTTAGAGAATCTATGTTGCCATTAATGGTTTTCTGCATCCTAGCTATTGTCTGCATAACTGTTACCCTGAAGTCTATTCTGACATCTTTCTCATATCCATATCCATTAGTTCTGTGGCAGAAGTCACAGTCTGAGTCTTTCCTATGTTTGGGGTTCCTCCTCTAGTCATTCTGTTGAGGTGTGGTTGAGGGAATGTACAGAGTCCAGATTATTGACCACAATCCAAGCAAGATGAACCTGTTTTATAGGGACCTTAGGGTTGTTGGCCTCTAGTTCTTCCAGCCTGTCTTCTGGGGGTGGGGTCTTCTGCATGGTTACTCAGGCAACCCTGTTAGGGCAGAATTGCCCTGTACCCTATGTGTGTGTGTTGGGGTGGGGGGTGGGCTCAGTGAAAACCGGTTTTGGGGGACTTTTGTTCTCTGGTGGCTTTCTGCATCTCCTCCAAGAGTCAGAGCTGAAGTGACCGTATCCAAACCTCTGTCTCAGAACAGAGATGGCAGTCTGATCTCCAGAGAGCCCTCCAGGCCATACTGACTCCATTTCTGTCTGTGCTGCTAAACACCACAGCGTCCTGGGTTATGTGCCCCAGAGTGGCACTCCCAGCCCTCACTTCCAGGTCCAGGCACGCCTCTGCCCTTTGTGCTTTTAAAACTATCAGTCACCCCCAGTTTGCATGTGCACCCCAGCAACTCCAGGTTTCAGTCTGGGGGCTGCCCTAAAGTCCTTTCCCCACCCCTATCAGTCTGCAAGTCTGTTCCCAGGCCCCAGCGCAGGAGGCTTTTGCCTTCCCAGTGCAAGATCACAGAGGATCCCTCCCCCTTCCATTTATCTTCTGATATCTGCCTGTAGAATCATGGCTCCCCACTTCATACCGCAAGGCCAAATGCCAGAGATATTCTGTTTGTAGAGATCTGGATAGATCTTACAGCACAGGCTGGTTTCGTGGGTGTTCAGAGTGGTCTGCTAGATATCCAGCTCAATTAGCAGACTGGCTGGAATAGGGTCCTCTATTCCTCCACCATCTTTGCCTCTCTGTCGATTCTGTTGTTTCTATGAGGTCAAATTTTTTATGATTCCAGATATAAGTGATCCCATAGTATTTATATTTTTTATGGCTGAGTAACTCCAATGTGTGTGTATGTGTGTGTGTGTGTGTGTGTCTGTGTGTGTGCCTATGTTTATATTTATATTCTGTTTACCTTATTCATTTGTTGACAGGCACTTAGGTTGTTTTCATTTTGGATATTGTGAATAATGTTGCAGTGAACATGGGAGTGCAGTATCTCTGTAAGTTACTATTTTTTTTCCTTTTGATGAACACCCAGAAGTGGGATTGGTAGATCACAGGATAGATGTATTTTTAATAGCTCTTGTGACAATCATAGAATTTTTGTCCTTCCTTTTGTTAATGTGATATATCACGTTTATTTATATTTGTTGAACCCTCCTAGCATTCCAGAAATAAATCCCACTTGATTGTGGTGTATGGTCTTTATAACATGGTGTTGAATTTGGTCTGCTAGTCTTTTATTGATGATTTTTGCATCTAGGTTCATCAGAGATATTGGCTTGCAATTTTCTTGTGGTATCTTTGTTTTTGCTGTCAGGGTTAAAGCTGGCCTTTTATAAAATGAATTTGGAAGTGTTCTATTTTGGGGGAGTTTGAGCAAGATTGGTATTAATTCTTCTTTAAATGTTCTGTAAAATTCGCAAGTGAAAACATCTGGTTTCAGACTTCAGTTTATTGGCAGGTTTTTGATTACTGATTCAATATCCTGTTCATATTTTCTATTTGTTCATGATTTAGTCTTGGTAGGTTTTATTTTTTTAGAAATGTATCCATGCCTAGGTTATCCAATTTGTTGGCAATAATTGTTCAGTAGTAATCTGTTGTGATCCTTTGTGCAGAATCAGTTGTAATGCTGCTTATTTCATTCCTGATTTTATTTGGGTCTTTCCTTGCTTTCCGTAGTTTAAGTGTCTTTCAGTTTTATTGTGTTTAAAAAACAGCTCTTAATTTCATTGATCTTTTATCTTTTTACTCTCTATTCCTGCCTTCTGCTAACTTTGACCTATTTTTTTTCTAGTTCCTTGAGATACAAAGTTAGTTCATGTCTTTGAGATCCTTATTTAATGCAGGTTTCTACTGCTATAAATTGCCATCTTAAAACTCTTTGAGCTCCATCCCATACACTTCGGTGTATTGTGTTTCCATTTATATCTCATTTCTTATTTCCCTTTTGACTTATTCTTTGATCCATTGAATGTTCAGGAATGTGTTGTTTAATTGCTACATTATTTGCACTATTAACCAACTTTCTTCCTGATGGTGATTTCGAGTTTATACTCTTGTGGTTGGAAAAGATACTTGATATGATTTTGGTCTTCTTAAGACTCATTTTGACTTAACATACAATCTATCATGGAGAATGTTCTGTGTGTGCTTGAGTAGAATGTGTGTCCTGTTCCTGTTGAATGGAGGTTATTAATAAGTCTGTTAGCTCCATTTGGTCTGTGGTGTAGTTCAAGTACAATGTTTCATTATTGATCTTCTGTCCAGATGATAGACCCATTGTTGATGGTATTGAGGTCCCTTATTATTGCATTGCTGTCTATGCCTTCAACTCTACTAATATTTGCTCAGTATATTTAGGTGCTCCAATATTGAGTAAATATATACTTAATATTCCTATACCTTCTTGATGAATTGACCTCTTTTTTCATTAAATAATGACCTTCTTTCTTGAATTACAGTATTTGACTTAAAGCCTATTTTTGTCTGATAGCACTATAACTACCTGATCTCTTTGGTTTACATTTGTATGAAATATCTTTTTCAGTCTCTTCATTTTCAACCTATTTGTATCCTTAAAACTGAAGAGAGGCTCTTGAAGACAGCATACAGTTGGGTGTCTTTGGGCTCCCCCCACCCCCAGCCATTTTATGTCTTTTGATAGAATTTAATCCATTTACATTTGAAGTAATTATAGAAATAAGGTCTGAGAATTAACTGTTTTGTTAGTTGTTTTCTGGCTGTTTTTATAGTTTCCTTGTTCCTCTGTGATCTGATGATCTTCTGGAATGATATGCCCTAATTTATTTTTCCTTACCTTGTGTTTAAGTACTGTAGGTTTTTGCTTTGACACAGAGCTTACACAGAATATCTTACAAGCCTGTTTTAAATTGAAGACAACTTGACTTTGATCATCTACAAAAACCCTATCCTTTTCCTTCCCCCACATGTTGTTTCTTAAGTCACAATTTACATCATTTTACACTGTGTATCCATTAATAAATTATCGTACCTATAATTATTTTTTAAACTTCTGTCTTTTAACTTTTATACTAGAGTTAAATTCTTCACACACCCCTACTAAGATATTAAAATACTTGGTTCCTGGCTGTCTCTAGATACCTCAGTTATGCCAATCTCCCTAGAGATCCTTCGTATGTGGTTATTCTCCTTGTGGGCTCTACAGTGTTGCTGTAGGTTTCTAATTGGACTCTTTGAGTCCTCCCAGGGTGATTTTCATTCATGGGCTCTTGTTTACTTTTTTCTTTTTTTTTGGTGGGGAATGAAGACTGGTCTTTCTGACTCTGCCATGTTCTTCTCTTCTACCTTATCGAACTGGTTATGAACCTCCCATATAATATCGAATGGAGATACCAAGAACAGATGCTGTTTTGTTATTCATCTTAGGGAAATTCCTCACCTTTTATGATGAACTATGTTACCTGCAGGATTTTTATAGATGTTCTTTTTTTTTTTTTTTTTTTTAAATAGATGTTCTTTATCAGGTTGAGGAAATTCCCTCCCTAGTTTCCTGGGCTTCTTTATCAGGAATGAATGTCAGATTCTGATAAATATTTTTCTCACTTGATGACCATTTTCATTTGTACCCCAAATCCATATCCCTATCACCACGTTCTATACAAAGGTTTGGACCCTATGGATTTGAAGGCCATCTTAGATTCTGCGTTTTCCATGTTCCAGTCCCCCACTACCAACATTTCAGAGCACAGGCTTATAAACTGGTTGTGTTTTTTCCATTTTTCTCCCAAGATAACGTGGCACTTTCAGTGTGACTAGGAGCTAAGTGGAGGGAGTTTATGACTAAGCTGAGCAGGTGTTTCCAACAGGCTTGATATTACTCTTAGTATCAAAAAACTCTGACTTAATCTGAGAAAAGTCTCTTTTGAGTTACACAGGCCTTATTAGACCTTGTACTAATAATCCTGTGCTAGGAAACTTTTTTGTTACCTTAGGTGGCTAGGATGCACAGTAATCACAGGAAAGGTACAATAGTGAGTATAGACAAGAGATGAGAAGAAAAAAGGCAGAAATGGTCTTTTGTTCACTCTTTGCTGTTGGTTTGTAAAGAGAAGAGAGGCCCACTGTCACTTACCTCCATCCGCTGATAACAGTGGTGGGTGTAATTTCTAAGATACCATAATAAGAAGTGCAGCATGAGTGATTTATGTATGACTAAAGAGAATCCCATACTAAACAAAGGAGTTCCAGATGATACATATATAAACACAATATAAAAATTATAAATGTATATAATCATGATGAATACCTCAGTTCATCTGATCTCAGTAGAATGGGCAGCTTATTCTCTCTCAACTGGTAGGACATGCCCAAGGGATTGGTCAGTAAATGCACACACTGGAGGGCACATTACAATGACCGTGTGAATGCAGCAAGTTTCAAGTGGGGCTTCAGGCAGCAACAGACTAGGCTGACATCTGCTCCTCCTGCGTATGTGAGCCGCTAGATTCACAGACACCTTGTAGATCAGAACAGTGACAATAAGGTTCAAACCATAAGAACCGAAGAACAGCAAAACCCCATGGCACCTTAGAGCCTTTAGAAAGGGAAAAGGTGGACTGAAGGAAAAAACAGGGGTGTGCGCTCTTCTTTCTACTCTTTCTCTTTCTCCTTTTCTTTTTTGTGGGTTTCTGAAAGAATCTTTGGAACACACATTTTGTGCATCATTTGTTCCTGGTAAACACACGCGCACGGAGAGAGAAGGCAGAGGAGCGTGAGCTGGCGACAGAGCAACTGACGGAAGGCCATGTGGGGGGGCCGGTACAATTTTTATCGGCAGAGTGAGTCTGTGGGCTAAATTACTTCTGAAGACTATTTATGAAACAATTTCCTATTTGGTACCTTTATTTTCTTCGTGCAAATTTGACAGATTTCAGTTGGTTACCTAAATAAACATCTGTCAGAGACCAAGACAAGACCATTAAGCTCATCTGCCGACCATGGAACTAAGTCAGGACTGAAATTTCCTTCCTCGAGGCCACAGTAAGGTGAAGACGCCAGTCAGATACACTGGCTCATCCAGTCTACACGGCATGAAGACGGGTGCTCAGTATTTACGCCCCAAGTTCTCGATTCGCCGTACTTTCTTCAGGGCATCCGATTTTTCACAAAATCTGAACTGAACTCAAGGAGGACAGTACCAGTCTTGCCTGGCAACCCAGAATTTCTATCAGGCGAACAGATGGAAATGTTAGCAGTCCATTTCAGGTTACAGAAAGAAGTCCTAGCAAGGGAGCCAGTTCTGGGATGCCTTAATCCTGTTCAATCTATTCACTAAGAGGAGAATTCGCTTAAAATACTGCAAACCTACCAGGCACAGACTTTCTCAGTATTGGGTTGGCATTCGCTAAAATTTACAATAATGTCCAAGTAAGATTTTGCAGTAATACTTCTTTTTCTCTAGCCAAGTTTTAATATAAAATATTCAGGACAACCCAGCATTCATCCAATGCATCTGCGTGCTTTCAACTAGTTAACATGTTACTCAAGAAAAGGACTGTGCTGTCCAACTATTAGATGGGTTATTTGGAAAAGAAAAAATATTTGTCTATGAATTTGTGGCTGAAATGTTTCCAAGAAGAAATTATAAATGGGCCTTATTTTAGTTCTCTCCTGTTATGAATGACAGGTTTAACATTCTTAGAAACCTTAAGAATATAATGACTACATCTTTAAAAGCCTCTGGGGATCCTTGTACATTAGTGTATCCGTCAGTAAATTATTTATCTATAAATTAATCTTTCTAAACAGATTTCCACCGCCCTTTAATTTGAAAGCTAAACTTCTGAGTCTCCACTTCAGCAACTTTATATCTGAAGAGCCTCCATCTGTAAAAACATTTCTAATGAAAACATGAAGACAACCCCCAGAGAAGCAAATAAAATGAGATTTAAGTATATAGCAGCCTTTCTACAGTTACATTCCTAACAAGAATGTAATGAATTTGACCTTGATGCCAAATCAAGGTTATATGATAGAATCCGTGAACACTCTGGGTCTTTTGGTTTATGTGAAAAATGCCGGTGCTTACACTACGCTGTCTGAATTTCCCATGTACACTGAGAGAGAGGGGTTACATCTTGGTTTCCCTGAGTCACGGAAGCCGAGGGAAGAAGAGAGGAAGAAGCAAGGGTAAGCACTGCTCCAGAGCGGGTAGCAGAAAAGGGAATGTGGGAAAGTCTGGGCTCCAGAGCCTGTTACAGTTGCCAAAACACAAGCATCAAGGATGAGTTTACATTTTCACATCGTACGATATGAACAATTATCCAGGCAGACTATCCAGCGCTCCCACACAAATCACTTCATCACTTGGTAAGACCACCAACCGACAGTAAGACTACGAAGCCTACTTTCAGCAACTTGAAACCCACTGTGGGAAATTCTCTATCCACTTTATGTCCACGGTCTGGACTATCTGCTCAATGACACAGCCCTGGATCCTGCAATTCACCTTCAGGAGTCAGGGATGAAAAAGCAGCCACTAATTTTCAGTAACTCTGGATTTTGTTAACAAAGGTCCAACAAACATCTAATGAAGTGACTGATCCATTCCTACTGTCAGGGAATGAGAAGATCGGATCTTCCAGAAAGTCTTGACAGGCAACTCATGGAGGAAGCAAGCTTTTTTTTAAGTTGTGGTAAAACACATGTACATAAAATTATAACCATTTTAAGTGCCTAATTCACTGGCATTAAATACCAGTTCACAGGGCTGCACAACCATTTCCCCTATCCCTGATCCAGAACTTTCTCATCATCCTCAACAAATTCTGTCCCCACTCAGCACTCACTCATTCTCACTCCCCATCTCAGCCCCTGGTCATTTGTACTCATTCCATCTCCAAGCATTTGAAGCATCATATTTATTTATTTAGTACTTATGTGTCAGAGAGAGCACAGCAGGGGTTGGGGCAGGGAGCCCGATGTGGGGCGCAATCCCAGAACCCCGGGATCATGACCCAGACCCAGGGCAGACGCTTCACGACCGAGGCGCCCAGGTGCCCCAAAGCACAATTTTTAAAAGCAGGACAGTGCAACTTCAGTAGCCAGCTTCAACTTCAGTAGGACCTGGGTGGTTAAGGTCAGGAGAGCCTGTTTTCCTAGCAGCTCCATCATAGTTCATTTTTTATGTCTTTGGACCGGGAGACCGTACATGAGCTGTTCTTGTTTCCTTATGAATCCACCAACTACTGAGTGCCCGCACGTGGCAGGCACTATTCCAGTCCTGGCACATGGCAGAAAGGGAGCTAGACCTATTCTCTGTCCTCCCTGACCTGGCTCTGTGGTCACCCATGCTTCTCATTATTGCCGACCTCGGCAGAACATGGGGATGGCCTGCGATGCGGGGAAGGTGCTGGGGCCTGACGCTCGTACCAGTCATCACTGCCAGCAGCCTGGGAATGCTCGGAGACGGTACAGCAGAACATGTTTCACCACTCGCTGTTCATGCTCATCACGGCCGTGGTCGGGAATGGATAGTCAGAGTCGAGCTACGTTCTTACGTGTAACTTGACACAGTACACCCTCAGTGTGGCCTTCCGCATCTCCTTATCCCTTCATTCAACATGTGATAAAACGTTGTACACCACAGGAACTGCTGCTTATGGAAAATTACTTCAGGTTTTTTCTTATTTCTGTTTTTAAATAGAGAATCTGGGATTTCATTTATATGAAATGTCCAGAATCTCCAAAGCCACAGCGACAGAAAGCGAGTTAGCGGTCGCCAGGCTGGGCAGAGGGGAGAGTGGGGAGTGAGCTGCTCATCCCTACGGAGTTTCCTTTGAGCATGATGAAAGTTCTTTATAATTATATAGTGGTGATGGCTGTAGGACATCTGTAGGATGAGAATATACTAAATATACTAGAATATACTAAAACCCCTGAACTGTATCCTTTGAAAAGGTGGGTTTTAGGGGCACCTGAGTAGCTCAGTGGTTCAACGCCTCTGCCTTCAGCTCAGGTCATGGTCTCGGGGTCCTGGGATCGAGTCCCGCATCGGGCTCTCTGCTCAGCGGGGAGCCTGCTTCCTCCTCTCTGTCTGCCTGCCTCTCTGCCTGCTTGTGATCTCTGTCTGTCAAATAAGTAAATAATAAAAAAAAAAAAGGTAGGTTTTATTGTTGTGAATTATATCGATAAAAGCAATCAAGTCAGCGATTCCATGAACGTGGACACAATGGCAGCGAAGAGGCCAGACTGTAAAATTCTGCTCGGAGCTGGCAGAGGACTGGTCTTCCGACTGGAAGAACAGGAGGTATGTTTTGTGAACTGACACCTGACATTCGTGCTGGGCAGCAGTGGAGAGCAGCAGGTGGTCCAGCCAGATTGTTCTCTCCCCCAGATGTTTGTGTGGTGCCCCAGTCCGTCCTTAAGTCACACTCAGACTCCCCCATCTGCAAACAGGAACCCAGGTCTGGTCGAAAGCACCGGGATGCAGCGGTAAAAGAGCTCGCCAGGTCTCTAGACCCTGCACGGCCCTGACTTGGCCCCGACCGGGCACAGCCCTGCTGCCTTCTTCCCACGCAGCAGGCGCCAGCCTCAGACGTGGAAACTGGGCTTCCTCTGTGTCAGGGGACCCCAGACATCTTGGAGGGGAATTTTGTTTCACATAGAAATGCACGATGAGAGGTCTGCCATTAGGTGTGGTCATGAGGAAGCCACCTCCCTCAGTGGCCACCCCCCTTCCCTCACCTACTGTGCTGACACTCAGCTTTCGCACCCTGGGAGGGTCATGAAATGACCCCGATGCACGAACTGGCTGTTGCTGGAAGACTGCAAAAGGCGCACTTTCAGATGTTCCCATTGCCAGACCTATGAAAGCACCAGCAACGTACGCCCCTAAAAACCCAGCCCACAGGGCGACAGGAGGCGTGGATCACAGGCCTGCTCTGTGGAGGGGCAGGAGTAAGAGACTGCTTGAGCACTCCGTGTCCGCAGGATTCTGGTTTTTATTGCTGAAGCTACAGAGCCAGAAGCTGGCTTTACAGAGGGCGAAGTGAACACACACCGGAGGAGAAAAGTCCTTTTCGTTTCTCTAAATCTGAGGCCCCCTCTAGTGTCGGAGGACAGTCGCGCGCCGCACACCAAGCCCCTGAAGGCCCAGGGGCCGGATTTCACCAGCGCCCTCCTGCAACAGAAATGCTTGCTTCCATGCACGTGGCGGGAGAAATCAGTGAGAGCAATGTCTAACCATAACGAACGGTTCACATTCCTGCTGGGAGTCAGAGTCGTTAGTCTCTCATTCAGTCATTTCGGTCTGTCATTGTACTGCTGGGGTGTTTTTTAGAAGATTGATACTTTGTTATGAAGGAAACAAAACAAAACATAGAATGCGTGTCCGGGCTTTACTTTCCCCCCCAAAATACACCTTCTTGAAAACAATAGAAAATTTTCATGTTTCCAGCCTGTTCTGCTTTTAGGGAAGTACTCAGTAAACACTATATATTTCCTAAAATCTACTTAAACATATTATATCTGGGAATCAGAAATTGTAAACTACTTCTATTTTAAGACTTGCATAATCTTTGAATCGGCTAACAGACTCTGGAAAAGGAGGTGGAAAGCGCTGCCCTAAGGGCCAACACGGGCTATGAAGCCCGTGCAGGAATTCTCAGAAGTTCGCAGGGGAGGGCACTCCAGAGCGAACCCCAGTGACTGCATCTCGTGTACTTTAACATCCAACTGATCAAAATTAGGGAGAGTAAAAATAGTTGTTTTTCCCTCTTCTTTCTCAGAAGCCTTTGTGTCTGTTACATTACAGAGGGTTTGGGTTTTCAAGAAATCAAAATACAATCTGGGGCATGAGTGAGCAGATAAGCATCTTTTTAAACTGTGACTTGCATCTTCCTAAAAGTTAGGAGCACAGTGAAAATTTGGAAATTCAATGGGTGTGGAAACAAGTTTATTCTGTATGAACTTTATTTAAACAAATGCCTAGGTTGTCATTCAATAGAGCCTAGCGCTTCTCTGCACTGATCGTGCTTTCTGTTTTCAAACTTGTCCAATATTACAAGTTAAAAACACAGGCTGTCTAAAGTAAAGTAAAATTGTTTACAATTGGCCTCAACTTTCAAGATAGCCATATCCAAATGAATAGCATGCAGCATTTTTAAAGTGCAACATAAACTCTTTCAGCTCAGTGTGAAAAATTATACAACTGGAAATTACTGCAGTCATTTCTCTAAGGACAAATCTCATGAAAAGCTGCTGGGAAAGTTAGCCAGGAAATTATAAATTATGAGAAACACTGGAAAGTCATTTAAAATGAGTATATAAAATGCAATTACAAATAAAACCAGAGTGGGAGAGGTAGCATAAAGTAAATAAAAATCAAATAAATACTGTACAGTAACATACAAAATTTTGCTTATAAAAAATTGGAAATTGGTTTTAAAATATCCATTTTCCCTTCTTTCGAGGGTTTTACAATGAAATTAATATTTAGGCCTGGAGTCTATAGAGATTTTCCAAATGGTATTAATTACTGGCATTGTTTTTTGCCAAAACCTCTCTGATCTGTCGGTCTAGTTCACTTATTATTCGATCCTCGTGATTATACACACCCGTCCTCATCAAAGTATCCCTTTCTTCTATGAGTCGAGTCAAATAATCATCCAAACCCTCTTCCAGGGCATTGCCACGCGGGCTGTCCAGTTTTCCGCTCGCAATCTCTCTGGAATCCTGGTACTGTTTCTGTTCTTGTTGCCTTAACCTGAGAAGTCAAGAACAGATGCCACTCTAAGCAGGCAATAAATGCTGTTTTGGGTTTTGATTTTTTTTTTAGTTAACAGAACACCGTTTCAAAAAATGATTTAATGGGAAATTATGCCTGTAGCATTATTTTCAGGAAGATAACAAAAACCAGTATTCCACTTGGCTAGCCAGAGTGAACATGCTCATAAAAGACAGTTTTGAAAACAATACTTGTTTTTCTAATTATAAAGTATGTAAGAACTGTAGCAGTTCTAGAAATGTGAAAGGCTAGAAAAAGGAAAGGAAATCGTGATGATCTTATCTAAAGATAACCAATCTAAGTAATAATTTTCTGTATTTCTTTGCAATTAAAAATGCTATGTCTTAAATATTTTTCTAAGAAGCCGATGATAGGGGGTGCCTGGGTGGCTCAGTGGGTTAAAGCCTCTGCCTTCAGCTCAGGTCATGATCCCAGGATCCTCGGATCGAGCCCCACATCGGGCTCTCTGCTTGACGGGGAGCCTGCTTCCTCCTCTCTCTCTGTCTGCCTCTCTGCCTGCTTGTGATCTCTGTCTGTCAAATAAATAAATAAAATCTTTAAAAAAAAAAAAAAAAAGAAGCCGATGATAGGATATAGACAAGGCTGTATACTACTTTTTTCCACTTACTGATAAAATGTCTTCCTGCATCTTTTAGTGTCTTCTAAAGGGCTTCACAACATTCCCTCACTTGGATGTACTCTTATTTAATCACCCTTTATCGCTGGTCTTTAAGTCGTTGGTAAATCCTTTTGGTTGTTTTGAACAAAATTTTCCCAAGTCATTCAAGCAATACCTCTATGTACCCCCACAGTGCGAGGCGTTGGGGATAGCGTGTCAGTGCGAATGCCTGGTTTAGACAGCATGTACCTTTGAAGATCTTGTATGTTTGTGATGCCTCATCTAGAGGTCAGAGAAGGGACAGCAGGTACCAGACTGGGACTTGGGTGTTTCCAGTGGAATACTGTTAATCGCGTGACTTTGAGAATGTTAAGTATACTTAGTATACTTTCCTAAGTGAGAGTAATACCAGCTTTGGACAGTGGAGTAATGTACAATTAAGAGAGAACTTCATACTCCCTTATGCAAGTGGCTATAAAAATGTTTTAAGTTGCAACTACTAAATTTTATCTGTATAAAGATGGTGCTGTGACAGTCACGTCACACCGTTGGTCGTGGCCCCATGCGTCTGCCCAGGCTCCCTCACATCAGTGGTCTGCTCCTGCCTTTCCCATCACTTAGGAGGTCTGCCTTGTAATTTATACAGAAGACACTGCTTTTACTTCTAATATAATTAGTGGCTTAAGTTCTCTAGATTCAAATGTGCTTGATCTGCAAATTTGATAGCCAGACGGCTTACTGGTATTTCAGCCACCAAAACAGTGCTTTAGCGAACAGTAGAGGCTTACCTATATGCTAAAATTAACTAAAACAAACAAACAAAAGTATATGACTGCAAAATTTTGGAAAGCAAGGGTCATTTATAACATCCTCCATGTCTGTAACACACTGGATACTAATTATCTGCTGAATAAGAGTCAAAACTGACCCCTGTCGCATGTTACTTGACCTTTTCCAAATGACACGTATACATTAGTATTGTAAATGCGGTTGTTTACTTCAGCTCTGAAATGACCTGACAGTGAGTGCAGGTGTCAAACGTATGTGCTCTGAATTGAATTTTGTGTCCCCAGAAGAGGCTGAAGCTCTAACCCTAATGTGATGCTATCTGGAGAAAGGGTCTTTGGGAGATGATGCAGTTTGGATGAGATCCTAAAGGTGGGGACCTTATTAGAAGCTCTTATTAGAAGAGACACAAGGGAAATTGCTCCCTCTCCCACAGTATGAGGCAGCTGTGAATAAGCCAGTGGGTCCTCACAGAAACTAACCATACTGGTACCTTGATCTTGAACTTGCAGCCTCTAGAACTATGAGAAAATAAATTTGTTGTTGAAGCCACCCAATCTACAGTGAAGGCAGTCCAAGTTAAGAGAGAAAGCTTTGCTGGAACAAAAATACTAGAGTCTTCATAAACTAAGTTAAAAAGCCTTCCCCCAAAACCCCTCCAAAAAGAATTTGTTCTTGTGTTGTTTTCTAACGATGGCTTTTCTAACATGAGGTGCTGCTGAAATTGTCACTAAGATTAACATGACATTACAGAGAGGCCCGGTGTTGAACAATAATTAAAAATACAGCCACAAGGCCACCTAGGGGTTGTGTAGTCGGTTAAGCATTGGACTCTTGGTTTCAGTTCAGGTCAGGATCACATTCCTGGGATCCACCCCTGCCTCGGGCTCTCTACTCTGCGGGGAGTCAGCTTGAGGCTGTTTCCTCTGCCTCTCCCCCCACTTGTGAGCATGTTCGCTCTCCCTCTCTCTCTCTAATAAATAAATAAAGTCTTAAAAAAATATCATAGCCATAGAACCACATTTCCATGCTGGCTCTATGATCTACTAGCTATGTGACCTTGGAAAGGATACTTAAATTTCTCATCAGCAGGTTCCTCATCTCTAAATGGGGATATCTTCCTCAAAAAGTTGTTTTTAAGAGAAAAAAAAAATGGGCAAAGAAAGCATTTACCATAGCTCCTGGCATACAGTAAGGGCTCAATAAGTAAGGGCTATTTTATTATTTATATTAATAATATAACTAGATTTGAAGTTTCTATTGTTATTAAAAATTCAGTATAATCAATTACCTTGAAGTAGTAACAACAACCCTACATTAGTCACACAAAAATAAAATTTAAAGTACTAAGGGTATGAATAGGAACGAACCAGCCAAATACAGCTACATTCATGGCAATAAATGTGAGCAGAACGGTCTTTCGGGTAGACTTCTGGTTGTGGTGG
Organism: Meles meles; assembly: GCF_922984935.1. Classification (NCBI taxonomy): domain Eukaryota; kingdom Metazoa; phylum Chordata; class Mammalia; order Carnivora; family Mustelidae; genus Meles; species Meles meles. The sequence continues at coordinate 45,142,992 of NC_060068.1, forward strand.
CCACGTTCTACATCTGACACGGGATGTCCTTTATTTCGGACAGCCCTGGCCCCATGGCCAATGAAGAGGTTTTCCTACTGGAACTCCCATTTCTGTGTGGGGGAAAAAAGAAAAAAAAAAAAGGAATTTTTTGGTTATTGTACCTGTTTAATTCATTTCTGATATCCAGCAATTCCTGTCTCTCGGTCTTCACCGTATCTTTTTCCTCAGCAGCCAGGTAGCGTAGTCTCATCTGTTCCAGCTCTTCTTGCTGTTTTTTAAGATGAGCCATTTGACTTTCTTGTTCCCGCTGGAAAGAAAGAAACAAGCCAGAACTCGAATGTGAGGAGTAAATATATTTTATATGACTCTGGCTTGTGACATAATCTATCAGACAGGACCCATGATACAGCCATGTGGGCTCATTCCGAGTCACGGTGTCTGGAAAGGGCCAAGTTCTCTTCAGAAGTCCCCTCTTCGGGTGCCTGGGTGACTCGGTGGGTTAAGCCTCTGCCTTCAGCTCAGGTCATGATCCCAGGGTCCCGGGATCGAGCCCCGCATCGGGACTCGATGCTCAGTGGGGAGCCTGCTTCCCCCTCTCTGTCTGCCTGCCTCTCTGCCTACTCGTGATCTCTCTCTCTGTGTCAAATAAATACATAAAATCTTAAAAAAAAAAAAAAAAAGTCCCCTCTTCTTGCGGTCAGCCACAGTCATTCAAGGCCCAGTCAGTACTGAGGTTAGCGAAATACCGTAAGAGAACCCAAGATGAAGGAGAAAGAGTCTTCTGGCAACACAGTGAGTTGCCAAGGGACCGGTGGTAAAAGCATCTAAGAAACGGTTAATTATACAAAGATAGATACACCGTGCAAACCCAGATGAATGGTCTCTGCACTGGTCACTAAGTCCACGTCCGCGTCAGGTCAGAGTATGCCTTGCCCCTCTTTTCTCTAAGTTCACACAAGAATTTCTGCACACAGGACAAAATGTCTTGGAATAAAATGGGCGAGCTTTCCCAGAATGGCTGGCCCATGACTGAATCAACCCGTCTCAGGAACGGACCGGTCTGGTACCGCAGGCAGGGCTGCAAACCCCCATCATCAAATAGTTAATTCATAGTTCTTTGTACAGATTGTTATAGGGATGTTTCGTTTGAGGATTGTCATTACTACATAGTATTACGTTAGATGAATATACAGTCTCTTCATTCCACTGCTAAGGGGCATGTGGGTTGGTCTGTAGTTTTGTTCTCGAACACGGATGTAAATACTATTGTACATGTCTACAGGCCTATGTTGGTATGCCTTTCTACTGGGAAGATACCTAGGACTTAAACAGAAGGGCCACCGGGTAGGAGAATTTCCATATCAGTAAGTATTGTTCAACAGTTTTCAAAGTAGCAATACTAATATATACTTTCCTGTGAGCACTCCAGTGCTCCATATTCTTAGCATAATGTGATTTTTTTTTTCATTTAAACCATTCTGATAGGTTTATGTAGTGGCATCTCACTGTAAATTTTCCATTGTTTTCCAAGACTAGTAAGGTTGACCATGGTTTAGTATTTTAATGGCGTTCTTCTTTTGTAAAGTTCCTGTTACCATCTGGCACTTAGGTCTACTTGGTTATGCATTTTTCCTTACTGATATATTCATTGTACCATATATATACAGGGGTTAAGTCTTTTGTTGGTTATTTAAATTGCAAATATTTTCCACTAGTTTTGTCTTGCATTTTTCATTCCTGTAATGGTGTTTCTGACTTAATGTTAACATAGTCCAAATTTATCTATTCTATTCTAGCTAGTGCCTTCTATGTCCAATTTAAGGAAGTTTTTGCCTGCCTCAGTCTTAAAGACACTCTTGTATGAAGATGCTGTTTTGTAGCATCTTGAAGCTTCATTTAGATCAATAATTCATATGCACTGGGTTTTGAGTATGTGTGAGATCAAGTTTCTCCCCCACCCCCCCACTGGCCAAAGAACTCCAACTGACATGGCAACATCTACTAAAAAAATATCCTCTCCTCCTGCTTGGCAGTAACTGCACTCACACACCACTTCTGTCCATATATGTATGGGTTTGTTAATGGGCTCTCTAACCTGATCTATTTCTCTACCCTTGCACTAAATCGTATGGCCTTAATACTGTAACTTTTAAAATAATAAATCTTGATAAGGGACAGTTTAAGTCTTCCACATTTTTATATTAATCTCTGTTTCTATGGCTGAAAAATCCTGGGATTTGATTATGATTATGCTTAATCTTCAGACCACCTTGGCCAAACCATTATCTTCATATTATTGATTCTTAAATCAGTGAACAACGTTTACTTCTTCAATTATTTAGGTCTTCTTTAATTTCACTGCGTATTTTATACTTTTCTTTCTTTTTTTTTTAAGATTTTATTTATTTATTTGACAGAGATTACAAGTAGGCAGAGAGGCAGGCAGAGAGAGAGGAAGGGAAGCAGGCTCCCTGCTGAGCGGAGAGCCCGATGCGGGGCTCGATCCCAGGACCCTGAGATCATGACCTGAGCCAAAGGCAGAGGCTTAAACCCACTGAGCCACCCAGGCGCCCCTATACTTTTCTATATAGTAAGGGTAACAACTTTCTTAGAATATGCCGCTAGGTGTTTCTTCTTTCTGGATGTTACAGTAAATGGCAGAGATTTTAAAGTCTCCTTTTCTAATTGGCTCTAGTATAGAAAATTAACATTGACATTTATATACTGAATTGGTTTCCAGCAAACTTGATAAACTCACTAATTCCACTTGGTCATTTGTAGATACTTTCCAATTTTCTAAGTGTAAGTGTCATCTACAAATAACAACAGTTTTATTTTCACCTTTCCATCTAATAGACCCTCCTGATTTTTTCTCCCTTGTATTTTTTTTAAGGTGGTAAACTACCATGTTTGCTTTTATTTAATAAACTCTGTTGTGATTGTTTTAAGTGGCTTATCAGTGTTCTTAAGCGGTCCCATTTATTTTGTTCTTATAATGTTCTTCTTGATTTGGGGATCAAGAGTATGCTAGTCTCATTTTAAAAAAGGAGTGTTCAGACTTCCTACTTTCTGAAACAGTTTGTCTATGATTAGTGGTATTTCTTTCTAATGTTTTTACTAAAATTCAACTGTGAAGCCATCTAGGTCTAGAGCCTTTAGGTCAAAGTTTTTCATTACAGATTTAATTTCCTTAATAGCTATCCAATTAATATTTTGTTTCTTCTTGTGTCCGCTTTGTAAGTTCTGTTTCTCAAAGTTTACAGAAAAATTTTATTACCATTCTCTTAGTTCTTTTAGTGACTATGGGGTCAACAGCCCTGTGTCCCTCTTTTCTATTCTTGATGCTGGAACTTAGCACATACTCGTTTTGTCCTTGAACAGTCTGCCACGAGGAGGTCTTTTTAAGAAAGAACTTTTCATTTTTTTATTTTGTTGTATTTTTTCACCCTATTTCATCAATTTTTATTCATCCCCTTCTTCTAGCTGCCTTAATTTCTTGCTCTTACTGACCATCTAAAAGGGGTATTTAAAAAATAAATTTTTTGCTTTTCTATTTTTTAAGTGTACTCAAGATTATAAAATTTCCCACTAAGCACAGCTTGCATTAAATGTCCTGTCTTAATATGCTGTGCTATTTTTTGGTTCAAAATGTTTTCTAATGTCACTTGTGGTTTTCAATTTAGCTATAGGTAATTAGAAGTGTATTACTTAATTTTCAATCATTTGGGGATATTAACTTTTTGTTATTAATTTTTAGCTTAATCTCACTGTGGACAGAAAATACTCTCGATTACAACCATATGAAATTTGTTGAGAATAGTGTGATCTTGCATGTGAGCAATGTGGCTAAATGTCCCGTGGGTACCAGAATATGTGTATTTTAGACTTCTCTCATGAAATAATTCTATATACACCCCAACAGTTATACTGATTAAATCCTCTAAGTCGTTACTGATTTTGTTTGCTCCATCACGTCCCAGGAGAGTTACACTAAAATGTACCATTATTATGAATTTGTCTATTTCTCCTTTTATGTTTTTTTTTTTTAATAGTAAAGTTTATTGAGCAATAGTAGAAAGCTCCCAAAGAGGGAGGGGACCCGAGAGGGTTGCCCTCTTTTAGTTCTCTTGGTTTTTTACTTCGTATACATTTGTGGCTGTTGCCAGGTGCATACACAGGTGGAACCGGTGTCATCTTCCAGGTGAACTGACCCTTTGATGATGAGGAACACTACCTACAATAATCTCTCTTGCTCTGAAGTCTTTGCCTGACAAAAGTAGTGCTAGACTGGCTTTCTCGTGATTAGTATCAATGTGTAAAATACTTCTTCTTTCAAATTTATCCATTCTGTATCTTGACATTTAAGCCACATCCCTTCTAAGTAGCATATTGCCATTGTTTTTAGTTTTTCATGTAGTTGTCTCTAATGACAGTATTTCGTCCATTTATTTTTAAAGCAACTGGTCATATCATTGGTTTAAATCTTTACATGTTAGGATGCTGTATTTCTTCCATATTTTTTATGTTTTTCTCTGCTTTGGTCTTTTCTTAGATTAATCCTTCGTCTTTCCACCCCCACCCCCCCAATCAGCTTCTTAGTCATTTTTACTTTTTTTTTTTTAAAGATTTTATTTATTTGACAGACTGAGATCTCAAATAGGCAGAGAGGCAGGAGGGGTGGGGTGGGGAGCAGGCTCCCCACTGAGCAGAGAGCCCGATGTGGGGCTCGATCCCAGAACCCCAGGATCATGACCTGAGCCGAAGGCAGAGGCTTAACCCACTGAGCCACCCAGGCACCCCACTCTTCTTTAAGACCTATAAGACAGATCAGGACTTTGACAACTGCACAGAAAATGGAATGTACTTTAAACAGTTTAACTCTATTCATTCCTTCATTATCTTTTCCACTTTTGTTCTTCTGAATATTTGTCATTAATTTTAATTCTACGTATATTTTAAACCCAACAAAGCCTGTGAGGGTTGTTTCCTCCAATCAACAACTATTTCTATTTAGTCAGATATTTCTTTCCATTCCTTTTTATTCTCCTGTTTACGTTCTGGGATCATTTTCCTTCTGCCTGAAGAAAACCTTGTATTTTTACTTGAGGTTTGCCATGACGTCTCACAATTTTTGTTAGTCTGAAAAGTCCTGTGTCACTGTTATACTTTCACTGCATAAAGAAATTGGGGTTGGCAGTTAATTTTCTTTCAGTACTTTAAGGATGGTATTCTCATGAATTCCTGCGCTGCTGTTGTGAAGTCATCTGTCTGTTGTTCCCGTGAAGGCCATGCCTTCCTCTACCCCCATCCCTTATGGTTTTGCTTTTTTGGGCAATTTTACCATGATGAATCTAGGTATGATTTACTTAGTATTTACTCTGCTTAGAGTTCATAAATACTCTTCTATCTATAAACTGATACCTTTTTTACTTTCAGAGAATTCTCACCTAGTATCTCTTCAAATACTGCTTTCTCTCCCATTCTGTTGTCTTCTGAGGGTTTGCCAGAGGCTTAATATTTGTGTCTCTCCAAAATGCATACAGGTTTCCCACCTTTTTGAAAGTTGGTATTATACGGCTTCATTAGTCCAAAAAACCTACGTTAGTACCAGCTTTTGCTAAATGAATCCAAAGAGGAGTTTGACTACTACTGAAAAAGCCATTACCATACGTGTAGGTCTTTTTTTTTTTTTTTTTAAGATTTTATTTATTTATTTGACAGAGAGATCACAAGTAGGCAGAGAGGCAGGCAGAGAGAGAGGGGGAAGCAGGCTCCCCGCCGAGCAGAGAACCCGATGCAGGATTCGATCCCAGGACCCTGAGATCATGACCTGAGCTGAAGGCAGAGGCTTAACCCACTGAGCCACCCAGGCGCCCCTGGAGGTCTTTTGTAAAAGCCAAATGGCAAAACAGCAACTGGGGGAAAGTTGGGGACACTCTCTGCTTTGCGCCATCTCAACTTCCAACAAGTTTCTCAAGAACTCTACTTCTGGATAGCTGGGGAAACGTGCCTAATGAAACCCAACTTCCATTTTGAGCTGTTAGAATTTCTGTATCATTCAAGATTCCAATTCTCCATCATATCACCTATTATCTCCCAGAAGTCAAATTTGAAATTACTATCACTGCTGTAATTTGAAAATCTGGATTACTTGCTGCCTTACTTCTACTGAGCCCCAGACATAAAAAGCCATTCCCCAGTGAAACCACACAAGTGGTTAATAAAGAAATGAAAACAATGCTCCAAAGAAGTAATCAGGGATATGAAAATTAAAGCCACAAAGTGATACTATTTCAGACTCACCAAACTGGAAAAAATTAACACATGTTCTAATAGCCAAGGGCTGGACATGGTATGAAGAATAACAATTACACAGCACTCTTGGGAACTGAAAAGTTGTACCACTACTTTGGAAAGTAATTTGGCCATATTTAGCAGAAGAAACCAATGAACCCTATTACCAGAAACTCTACTTTTTGGTATAAATACGAGAACAACTCGGGCACATACAAAAATTTTCAGTGTTGTCTTATTCTAAGTTAAAAAAAAAAAATCACTGAAAAAGGACTCAATAAATGTTGCAATATGTTCATATCTTTTTTTAAACTATAAAAATTAACTATAGCTAAATCTTAAAAGCAATTCTAAGTCATGTAAGGTAGACAACCAAATGATTCCATCTATATAAAGTTTAAAAACACACAAAAGAAAAGCAAAGGAAGAATAGCTACCAAATTTAGGCAAGTAGTCGATCCCCTCTGGAGGGGACACAGTTGAAAGAAGGCACATGGAGAGCTTCCAAAGCCCCGATAATGCTGTTTCTTAAAATACAAAGTTGGAGTTGGGGTGTCTAAGAATCATCTTCTTTTCTTTAAGCCCCCTCTTTGGACTGTTAGGCTATCTTAAAAAGTAATTATTAAAAAACAAAGGACAGGGGCGCCTGGGTGGCTCAGTGGGCTAAAGCCTGTGCCTTCGGCTCAGGTCATGATCCCAGGGTCCTGGGAGAGAAGAGAGCATCGGGCTCTCTTCTCAGCGGGGAGCCTGCTTCCTCCTCTCTCTCTCTTCCTGCCTCTCTGTCTGTCAAATACATAAATAAAAATCTTTAAAAAACAACAACAACAAAGGACAAGAAAGCTCAACCAAAATATACCAAACTCTTGACACTGGCTAAAGAGGGGATAAGAATATGGGTGAGTTCGTTCTTCTGGGTTATGCAGTGTTGCAAAATTTGCATTTGTTTACAATAAGCAAGCATCATTACAAGCAGAAAAAAAAAATACTAAAGCCAATTATATGATACGAGCTTTACCTACGAAACTGTCATTTTACGAAACTGGAAACATTCTAGTTCTAAAACACTGAAGAAAAGCCTTTAAATGCCTTGCATTTTTCTTCAAGTCTGTGGCATTAATAATCATCGCACATGCACGCACAAAAATTAGAGGTTAGAGCAAGAGATCCTCTCTGTTGCCAGGTGCTCTGGGTTAAAGGCTCCTCCATCAAGTGAGTATAATCTTTATTTTGCCTTAGCTGCCTATAAATCCAGAGAGAAGATGTAAACACGCATACACTAGACTAAACAGCGGCTAAAAAGTGGCCACTACTGACTCTCCCACTCACACATACCATGTAAGTCTGTGGGAAAAACTTACAACGAAACTAAGGAACTCAAGTCAAGTTTTCTGAAAATAACCCAGAGCTGACAAGTCAGTAGGAGGGCCTGGATGGTTTCAAGACACAGTTTTTAACCAAGACTTGGACCTCCAACTGTTTTCTTAAACAAAGATTTACATCCCCTCCTTGGCTAAATTACTTATAAATTAATCAAATTAATTACCCCGAGTGGATAAGCAGGAGGCTGGACAAGATAGTGCTGATGTCAGCCAATGAAGTCTGTGTTGTTTTAACTAAATACATCAGAGCTTAGTTTTAAACAGATCTACTGTGCACAAATATGGTAAGAGACCCACATCCTACCCCAAAATCTTCGTTCTGTTTCCTGTCCTGGGAACAAACGTACCTAGTGTTAATGGATCTGACATAATGAAAATGTTAAATTTTCTCCGGCACCAAATTCATACCTCTTAATGACTTTTTTTTTTTAAAGTAGTGGCTTTTATGCTACCTAGACAATTATTTTCTAAGGTGACAAGAAATGCTTTTAGGTAAACATATTATTTATAAAACAAAAGTTAAAGCTACAACCTTCAGTATCTGGAGAACAACGAAACTCAAGTGTTTGGGTTTAAAATTAGCTCTAGAGTGTATCTTGGTGGACCTGCGGGGAAAAAGAAACTAAACTCCCCCTTAACTGTCTAACAATCAGAATTCTTTAAAGATCTGTGCTACACCCTGTAGGAAAGACATCAGATCCAGAATGTCTGGGGCTCATTTCCTTGTTTTCTATGTTTGGACCCATTTTACATTCCATTTTACAGCTGTTGTTTCCCCCGTTTGCAAAGACCAACAACAGCAACACAAAAACTGCAGCTTGGGAAACACAGATTTTTATGGTTGTGAGGCAACAGAAAAGACTTTTTTTCCCCCCTAAATCATTAGAGGAGTATGATTTTTTTAATTCACAAATTGACTATCCTGGGTCACCTGTGAGTAATGGAAATCTGTTTAAACATTGTTTTGGCAAAAGGCACCAAGCATTAGATCTTATTTCCAAGCTTTACCAGCTGGGTTTTGTCATTAACATTTATTAACAATCTAAGATATGGCTTTCCCCGTCTAATCCGTACTACACAAATGTTTTGTATGGCCCTCCAGAGGATTTTGCTGTGACAAATTACTGGCAGAGATTAGAGCCCCGTGGCTATTCACCAGAGGCAATGTAAAATTAACATGGTACTAATCCAATTTAAACAAGAAGTTGCACAAACAATCATCTGAACAAAAGCAGAGAGAGGATTCCAATTTTATATTCAAACACAATAAATGTGTTTTTAATAAAAAGTTCTAAAAATTTTGTATTTTCACACATATGAACTGTGCTTAGTTGAAGTTATTAATTTTAATCCTGCAAAAACAGTGAGTGGCAGAGCACAATTCAGTATGGCTTTTGCCTTTTTTCCTAAGTGCCGAACCTCGAAAGTCGTCTGCAGACCATCAATGATTCCTGCTGACCTCAAAGTTTGTTTACAGTGTTGTTTCCAAAGCAGAAAGTTTGTGGGCTAAGGAAGAGAATTAGTCTGCAAGGAAGATCACTGCACTCCAAGAATGAGGTTTTTTTTTTTTTTTTTTTTTTGGAGCAAATAGTTCCGAGGTAAACCAGTCATGTAGGGCTGTTCTGTTCTTAACACAGACACTAAGTCAGGGAAGCATCTGACTTTTTTTCCCCCCCATTTATTTGACAGAGATCACAAGTAGGCAGAGAGAGGAGGAAACAGGCTCCCTGGTGAGCAGAAAGCCCAATGCGGGGCTCAATCCCAGAACCCAGGGATCATGACCGGAGACAAAGGCAGAGGCCCCAACCCACTGAGCCACCCAGGCGCCCAGCATCTGACTTTTGTGACGATAACTTCTCTGGAGGAACAAACTGCCAGAATTACTTTGCCAATGGTTTTTAGGCAAGAGGGTAGAAAAGATGGAGGGAAAAAGTGTAACCAGAAAAGAAGGCATTAAATAGGAGAAGCCAGAAAGAGCCAAAGTGTACAAGGATACCTGTGATAGGAAGGAGGGGCAAGGGGGTGGCAGCCTTTTCCTGACAATCCCAATGAAATTCCATTCAGTACTTAGGGTATTTGCTTTGGAGAAACAAGTCATCCCTAGTCAACTGCTAACCCTTTTCTACCTTTTAATTACGGATTTAGCCTTATCTCTGAGTCTCTGAGCCTTCACTTTGTAACTTTCTTTCAGCTGCAGGCAGGGTCTTCCACGTCTTCTCAGTCTACTCTCAGTTTCAAGACTGGAAATGATTGCAAATCTAATTGTGGTATTGCAAACACGGTCTTTAAAACATTTTCCCCTTAGCTTTGAGGGACAAAATACAATGGTAAGCCCACTGTCCTCGTACTTTTCTAACAATGTTGTATTATTTTGGCTCACTTCATTCGCATTTTTCACCACCTGGCAAGACCCTGGGGAACGATCGATCGGGGCTCCCAGCTGGACGTGGGACTCCGCAGGGGAGAGCGCCGCTCAGTGGGGAGCAGTCACTCCTGGGCGAGGGCCCACAGGCTCCCGGGAATGACATACTGAGAGAGCCACTGCTTCCGCGCACGCTCATCTCTTTATACCCGAACTTCGGGAAGTTCTACAGACTATCTGGTATATCTGCACTTCAGGATTTTTTTTTCCTTCTACACAGTTTTCTAAAGAACATCTATAAAGCTACCCTATCAATATAAAGTACTGTTACCACTCAAACTATAGCCTGCCCACTTGCCTATTTCTATTATTATATAATCACATTCGCCGCTGCTGGAGACGTAAAAACCTGAAATTGTTGAGTAGAACACTGTAGTCACAAATCCCTCCAATATTTTCCCCCAAATACCCAAACCTAGCAACCAATTAGGTCCCGGCTGACAAAAACCAAGAACGCTCCAGGTTGAGAGCTCATCTCCTTGTAACAGTTCCCAGGCAGTGGGCACATCCTACAACCAAAACTTTATTAAATGCTGTATGAGCCACTCATTCAAATACATGAACAGGGTTTCCATCTCTGCTTTTTTTTTTTTTTTTTAAAGATTTTATCTATTTATTTGACAGACAGAGATCACAAGTAGGCAGAGAGAGAGGGAGGAGGAAGCAGGCTCCCCGCTGAGCAGAGAGCCCGATGCAGGGCTCGATCCCAGGACCCTGAGATCATGACCTGAGCCGAAGGCAGCGGCTTAACCCACTGAGCCACCCAGGCGCCCCTGAGCCACTCATTCAGTTCTCAGACAAACTTGTGATGAGAGATGAGTCTCTTCATTGGTACGTGAAAAATCAAGAGGTGGAGTCCAGATTCCGCTCACCTCTTAGGACTCCAGGCCCTGTTCTAAACCAACGCGATTGCCGCCTCTGAGAGAATGTGAATCCTGTTACCTCTAACAGCTCCTCTCAACACATCGCTTCCTTCTTCCCAATTCCTTGGGACTCCTCCTTCTCATACCGTATGTCACCTAAGGACCTTGGCATCACCACTAGAGCTTCCTCCCGTCCAAGGTCCCCGAATTCTCACCATCAGAGCTCTTCTATCTAACATTTTCCTGGCTGGGATGTGCCAAACCGTGACCAGTACCTCAGTCCTTGGTCGGAAATCTCTAAAGCCTTCCCTGGGTCCCTTTGTTCTCCCTGAAATTCTTTCACTGTTTGGCTTCTAGGGAATAAAAAGCTGACATTACAACGGGGAAAGAGCTTGGACTCCAGTCCTCCGTCTCTGTGTGAGCAGGTGCACCTGACTTGACTTCTCTAAGTCTCAGTGTCTTTCCTCCGGAAAACAGAAATAAAATGACCTGCTCCAGAAGGATCTTGGTTAGAATGGAATGACAAGTGAGGGGCTAGAAATCAGGATCCCTCTCTTTCCAGCTGCTGCCTCCAGGATCAGCTCTCATCTGTCCACTGCAAACCTAAGAATGCTCAGTTCTGCCTGCCGCAGCTTCAGTTCTCACCCCTGCAAGGGAATCCTTGCTCTGTTCTTCAGCCCCGGCATCCTCCTCCACACGTCGGATCCGCATTTCTGACTGCTCACTGAATGTCCCTCTACACAAGTTACAGTGCCCAACGTTGTAAGTCCTATCTCCGTCTCGTCTTAAATTTCCAGATTGTAAGGCTTAAGTCTTGGGCATCATCTTTGACTTTCTACTCCACATTAAAATCAAGTAGATGGTGCTACACAGCATCTACCAAAACTATTTTTTGTTTTGTTTTAATATTTTATTATTATTTTTTTAATATTTTATTTATTCGACAGAGAGAAATCACAACTAGGCAGAGAGGCAAGCAGAGAGAGAGGAGGAAGCAGGCTCTCCACGGAGCAGAGAGCCCGACGTGGGGCTCGATCCCAGGACACTGGGATCATGACCTGAGCCGAAAGCAGAGGCTTTAACCCACTGAGCCACCCAGGTGCCCCTGTTTTAATATTTTATTTATTTATTTGACAGAGAGAGATCACAAGTAGATAGAGAGGCAGGCAGAGAGAGAGAGAGGGAAGCAGGCTCCCAGCTGAGCAGAGAGCCCGATGCGGGACTCGATCCCAGGACCCTGAGATCATGACCTGAGCCGAAGGCAGCGGCTTAACCCACTGAGCCACCCAGGCGCCCTTTGTTTTTGTTTTTTTTTTTTTACATGAGTCTGCGTGTCACGTTCCCACTGATGTTCCAGTCCTTCTAGCCTCAAATGACTACTATGAGGGGTCCTCCTCTGGGGTTCAAGCACAGTCTTTGCTTTCCAATTTGATCCTTTTGCCATAATTGTTTTGGGAGTTTTATTTCCAATATTTCCCTCACTACTTTCCTCAATCACCACCCACTCACCAGAGCTGTATCTCACATACCTCCTCTTCCATAAACCCCTTCTTAAGTACTGTAAAACACATGTACTTTCCCCTCCTGACTACTCTGGATGGTTCTTCTCAGGGCTCTAAATATATATGTTATACTAGTAATTTTCTTCCCTACTAGCAAATTGCAAACTCCCTGAGGGAAAGACTTAAGTTTTACCTACATCAATCAATCTAGGACAATACCTTGAATGCAGGAGGCCCCCAGTTACACTCATGTATCTTTAGTCCTGTGAACTTTCATAGTCATTCTGTACAATCTCAACTCTTTGAGGAGCTATGTTAAGACAAACTGTACTATTAATTCTTCTGCGGTCTTGGACATAATTCTCTTTGAGGGCAGGAAGTGATCGGTACGATACCACGAATTTGTTTAATAGCATTTAATGGTCATGGAGACAGATTAAAAAGAATACAAATTTGAAAGGCCCAAGTGCCAAATTTCCTTCAGAATAAAACTGTTAAAGAAAAGGCAGAAGTTAGAATAAAGCTAACCATTATTGATCCTCAGAAGCGTCAGGTCAAGTAGGTTGGATTCTAAAAAAACCTTGCTCATATTTTACTTGATCTTAATCATCTGAGGAAATTACACCCCAAAATGAGATTAATTTCTCCTGAGGCTTACAGCATTTGTTACCAAGTAGGAAGAAGGGGGGGAGGGGAACGTAACCTAAGAAGAATTCAGGAAACCACTATCACCTTTTAAATTCTTGTAAAATTACACAAAAAGTTATCTCTGATTCCTTTCCTTCACTGAATATAAATGACTATGAATTCTAGGAATAACATCTAAAATAAGCTGTTCAGTTGCAGGACATGTTAAATTTTTAAAGTTATTCTTAAAGTTCTCTCCTGAAAGGTACTTTCAGTGGAAGGAATTTCTACTAAGAGAAAAAAAAAATGGCCATTTTAGAAGTGAAAGTAAAATAAATTACTCCCACTTTCTTCCGTGGAGGATAGCTGGCTATTATTTAAAAAAAAAACAAAAACAAAAACCTAAAAGTTCTTTTTTTTTTTATTAAGAAAAGGCTCTTAAAAAAGCCCCTAACCTCCTAATGTCAGAAATAGCCCTGACAATTGAAATGGATACATCCGAACATAAGAGATACTGCCAAATACGCATACTTGTAAAGAATCAAGGGGAAAAAGACATAAAACGAACAATCCATCACCAGCTATCAACTACATACCTGTTTAAGTCTGGCAAGTTCTTTCAAAGCTCGTCCCCACTGCTGCTTGTAATGCAGTTTAGACTTAGTTGCAGATTCCAACTTCCTTTCAAGTTCAACCTGACAGTGATTAAAATCGTATCAAGTGAAACACTATACCACTGTGTACAATCACTGAAAGATAATATATACAAAGAGTCTGGCTTAAGAAAAGAGTTTATACAGTGTAACATACGACATCATCTAAAACTGTTATATAATTTACTATAAATATTATGGCACATGAACATTTTCTTGTTTAAAATATAGTAGTATTTTTACTGCCTAACAGCCTATACTAAAAGGAACTGAATCAGTCTTAACCTCCAGACAGTTACTATAAATGTATTAAAACGTGTAGAGAGTGCAAAACACATTCATTTTTTACAAAAAGCAGTTCTTACTGTTAGCATTCCAATTCAGCTGGCACTCTCAATCTGAGAAACCAACTCATTCCTTTTGGAGGCCTCTCATGACATGGAACTTGGTCTTAAAACAAAAAAAGCTAGAAGAGATACATTCATATTTCGGCAAAAGTCAGAAAATGTCGAAAACAGTGAAATGTTTTATCAGAGCAGTTTACTAAACAAGAGTACAAAGTAAAAAATATTTTAAGAATGTTAAAATAAATCCAAGAGTAGGAAAAATAATGCTCCTACTAATACTCATCTAATTCTTATTTTCTGTTTTCCCTCAAATATATAAAGAAAAACATGAAAGTGATTCCATTAAAAAAATGGTTATTTATACTTGCAGCAGGCAATCTGTTGTGCATGAACTCAAGCCAACTTGGCTAAGTTCTGGAATGTACTCTCTCAGTGTTTCAAACCAAGTACCAAACAAATTCATGAAGCCAACAGACAGTTTTACTATTTAAGTGATAATGTAATAATATGCCTGAATTACAGTAAAATACTGTGACTCTAAACGGGTCTAAGTTTTTTTATATCACGTCTAGTTTTTCCCATACACACAGCTCCTTGTGTTTTTCAGGAAAACAAACCCAAAGGCACTCTCCCAAAATTCAAACTCCAGAAAACTTTCATTTTATTTTCATGTAAGGAAAAGCTGATTGCCAAATTCCCTTCACAAAAGACCAGAACATTCTCTGCAGTAATATATGACTTCATGGAGTCAAGGTTTTTTCGGCTTTACAAATCCCTGGTGCTTGGATTTAAAGGTGTTGACATTTCACAACTAGACTTACATGTCCTAAGTTGAATAATACGGTGAGATTATCAAAGAGGATCTCTTCTACTTATGCCCTCCAGATTTATCCATATTACTTGGTAGTTTAACAATAGGGTGTCAGTCAGTGGAATAGCAAAAAATTTTTTATAGCTCTGAGATAAAAGGGTCGTATTTTTTTTTTTTAAGGGTAGTATTTAATATGAAAGCAATCATGTCCATGGGTCCTGGAGAAGGTGTAGTAGTCTGGATGGGACCGAGGAGGAGAGTCAGGACTGGGCTGAAACCAGAGGGATCACATATACCCAGGGGATTGACTCAACAGAAAAAGCGGGATAAGGTTTTATCAGTTTGCCATGAGTCTCAAAATAATTCCCATTTGCATAGTTATTCACGCTTAAATAAAAAACTATAGTTATCAAATTTCAGATTGAAACCTCACTTTTTTAAGTTCATTCCTTTGGCCCAATCAATGATTCCTACCTTTATTTTTTTAAGAATATAGGAGCCTCTGTGATTCTAAAGAAAACGTACCAAGCCAATTCCCAGAAACATGCACCAGAGTGAAGATTTGATCTACTTCCAGAACACTCACAGACCTCAAGCTAAGACGTCTCACTGTGAGTAGATGGGAGGCTTGAGCCAGCCTGTACACGTAGATCCTGAGCCCAGTTACAGACCTCTGGTGTGCAAACTCACGTCGGGACCTGGAGTCAGTTGAGAGGCTAGCGCAGCAGTAAGCACAAAGCCATGCTCACTGCTGCTCCCATCTGTCTGTCTCTATGCCCACAGCTCGCATCCCCTACAGGACAGGGGCACTGGCTTCGTCGCTGATGCTCTACTCCCTCGTTCAAGTCTGTCACGAACCAACAATTTAGATTTCTTCCTGGAAAACCTTGGTGGTTTTATTCTTCTACTTTCCTACTACCATTTCCTTAGCCCAAGTTGTTCTCCTCTTCTCTGGTTTCTTAGCCTAAATCTTTTCTGTCTACACATCCCACTGTCCTCCCTGCTAAAAAAAATCTACCATCACTGCTACTTGCCTATAGTCTGGAGCCTATTCTCCTCTGTCTAGGTTTCACGGTGTTCCAGATTCTCACCTCTGTCCTCCTGGCTGAACCTATCTCCTGGGTTTTCCTCAACAGAAGACCCTCTCCTCCTGCCCTCAGGTCCATGTCCTATACACCACCTCCCCTGACCCACTAACTTCCTGAGCCGGTTACTTTTCTACTCTAACTTAAAACTTAAAGCTATCTTAAAACTGTTTTCTAAATTGCCAGGAGTTCCTATCACATTCCCTGGTATTTGATTACACACAATCACTTAAGGCTGAGTCATCTCCCTGATTTCTTTACGAACTCTTTAAAAGTGAGGTCCCAAAGGATAATGTGTTTCTTCCCTTCATCTTTCCCTCTACCTTAAGACACAGGTGGACAGGCAGTAGCTACCAAATAATCTTAAGAAAATTTCAGCATTGGGGCGCCTGGGTGGCTCAGTGGGTTAAAGCCTCTGCATTCCGCTCAGGTCATGATCTCAGGGTCCTGGGATCAAGCCTCACATCAGGCTCTCTGCCTGTCAGCCTGCTTCTCCCTCTCTCTCTGCCCGACTCTCTGCCTACTTGTAATCTCTGCCTGTCAAATTAATAAATAAATGAAATCTTAAAAAAAAAAAATTCAGCATTTATTTTTAACTTCAGTCTACCCTACTAAATTGTTTTCCATATTTTATTTAAAAACTGGACTATTTCTAAGCCATTGAAGAGACTCCTACCAAAAAGCAAATCATAAACTGACTTCTTACGTAACAAAAGGAATCAGGATTGTACTTGATAAAACTGTATCCTAACTTACTGTTACACCATTTCGTGAAAATAGACATACTTCTTTTACACTGAAGAGAATGGGCAGTCAGAAATGAAAAGCTCTCAGGCAGACATAACCAGAAAATTATATGGAGAACTAGATACTTTTTCACTTATGCCTTCCGTGTTGTGCTTTTAGGTCTTTGTTATTATGTAGAAATAATAACATTCTGCCCTCTTCTGGCTCCAAAAAAAATTTACCAAGAATTTTCACAAGAGCAGAGAAGGCTTGTTTTACTGAACACTTACACATGCTGGGTGAATCTGTTTGGTCTGGTGCTCTGGCAGGTGAACTAGTCATTTTTTCCCTCTTGTTCTTAACTTAATGACACGGTTCACCCTTATAATATGTTGGGTGATTTTTATCCTTTTGCTATAAGTACAGCTGGAAAAGGGGATTCTGAAAATCACTTAAAATGTGTTTCTAAGGTGGAAAGTGTCAGATTTATATTCAGAAAAGATAGTGCTTCTGTTCTAATTGTGAGATAGATAGTGTCTGAAGGGAAAAATGAAAATCCTGACACCCATGTAACAGGGCCTGTGAGAAGGGCTGAGAAGCCATGCGTGTCACTTGTCCTTGGCAGGTACCACAGAATTCAGAGTGGTCAACGTGGAAGTAGTTGAACACTTGGTTTATCAAGAGGGCCTGAGGAGGTCTAGCTGCAGTCAAATTCACTGGTAGACAAATGAACGGGCCACCAAATCCAGTGGAAAAACGCAAAGATTGTCCCAATATGTAAGAAGCAGCATCAACCAGGCTGGGCAGTCAAGCCCACGTTGGGTAAAAAAAAGGAACACAGCACAGACGTGGACAGCCGTGAAAACATTTACTGAGTTTGGAAACAGCAGCAGAAACTGGTGAATTAATATTCATTTCCACTAAAATATTTGCCTCCAACTTTTCTATGTATTCTTTTTCTGCCTCTTAAATAGTATCTCTATTTCCCAAGAGAAACTCTTTCATGGTCCACTCCTCCCCTACTCTCTGAAAGCTGAGTTTTTTGTTTTTAATTGCTTATCCTCAACTAAAAATACGTGTAGATTTTCCTACTGCCATATAAGATTTTTTTCAACAGCGTGAAGCCCTTGGTTTAGATCTTGTTTTTTCCTATGCCCAACTTTTCAGTAAGCCCCAGCAATTTGGCTTCTTCAAAGTTAGTGATTTCTTACCTGTCAAACCCACGGCCCTTCATTCACCATGCTTGACTCACCCTTCATGAGGGATGGCCTCTACTACTGATTCGCAAAGGTCCTCCTCTCCTAGGCACTGCACTGGACTGTTTTTATGACTCCTCTCAATCTTTTTAGCCCCCTTCTCCCTCACCTTCTGTCCCTGAGGCTGCACTTCCCAGAAGTGTTCAGGGGTCCTTCCTCAGCACGCCTCAGCCCACTGCATCTGCATTATGGTGTTTACTTGATGCCACTGGCCCCCCAGTCTGTAGGTCCAGTTCTTTTCTCTCTTCCTACTATACTTCCCATTTTTTAACCACTCCATCCACTGTTCCACTTCCCTTCTTCTGCTAGCATCCCAAGCGTAGTATGTCTAGAACCATAATTCTCCACAACTTCCACCTCCTCAAAGTTCTTCCTGAAAATTCTTCACTTCCACTAACATCCATGAAGCCAACCTGACAAACTGGATTGTCATCTCTGACTTTCCCTCCCAGGTGAAACACAAATTCTTTAACTTACCATCTAAGGTCTTCCTCTGCCATAGGACCAAAAATTAAAATTCCCAGCATTCTCTTAGCAGTCCTATTTTTATTTTGAAAAGACGACAGTAATGATTAGGTTCTAATCAAGCTATTACCAAAATACTAATGGACTTTCTAACCTTGCTCCTTTGCGTGCATACCTCTTTCTGGAATATCCTTCCCTACACAGTCACCCATTAAGAGGTCATGTGTCCTTTAGGTTCCGTAGCCAGTGAAACTTGTTACACTTCATGTGCGATTTCACTAAAGTAACTTTGTCTCCCCTTTACATTCAGGGCTTTTAGTAAGACTAAGTCAGACCGTAGGAGCCATCATCTTCCTTTCCACTGTGATGACCTAGGCTAAGTTCCCTGCCTTTCTGTATGACTTGCCGTTTAAGTAACTCTATCCTGAATGTTTTTTAATCATTCAGAACAGGATTTACACAGTGTCAGTGTACATCTTTGCTGGATAATGAAAAATCAGTTCTGTCCATCAGGATCCTGCCAGGAAACTAGAAACCACTCTAGGTCTTCCAAAGAGATTATCTTAATACAGGCAACTGGTAAGACAGGTGAAAAGCAGAAATGCCAGAGGGGATAGGGTGAGCCCCCGCCCCACTCCCCACCCCATGATGAGCCACAGCAGCCGGTCCCACCTCTCCCAAGTAGGAGGGACTACAGAAGGAAGGAGCGGTAGTAGTAAGTAGTTCTTCCCACCCAGACACAGGGGTTGTCCGTAAGCTAGAGCCCCAGTGGGGAGAGTCCAGGGCAAGCTTGAGAGAAGGCCTGGCTGGTGGGAGAGGAAACCATAAAGTACACCGACTACCTGAGAAAATACGAAAAGCACAGGGACTACCCTGGCATCTTCCCAACTTTCATCCTGCCATCTTCCGGTGGTGCCCCCTAGTGGCCTTTAACTTCCACAGATTACCACCTTCTTTATAACCTGTGTCATTTTCTTATGTAGGCTGTATCTTTTTAATAACGCCCAGAGAACATCTAATGAAAAAATGCAAGAGCCTATACTGTCAAACTTAGGTTGGCTATTGGACCTTACACATTTTTTAATGCCTAGAACCAGAATATACTTCCTGTTGGTGGTGAATCCCATATAAATAGAGGGAGGACCTGGCTTCCAACCACAGGAAACTGAAGAGGATGGACATCCCCCCTCGAGGGGGGAATCATCCTAGAGGACCGTGGGCTTGAAATGAATCCGCCTGTTGGAGAGTAATACACAGAGAGCATTCCCAACAGCAAGACTGACACCGGAACTGGGGGATACAGAAATCTAGGGACAGGACCATGATAGCACCAAAAGTAGCAAGAGAAGAGAGTTTTGTAACAGGACAGGCCATGCTGTGCTCTCCTGGTTCTTGTTCCTATTCTGAAACCTGTTCTGTAGCCTTCCTCAAAGTTTCGGGGATTCCTTTATTCCTACCGTTAGTCACTTCTGTTGTTTGCAACAAACAATTCGGATCAGTACAAGCTAGAACTGAGAAAACTGAGAAAAGCCAAGAAATTCAGGTACTGGACGAATGGATAAGGAAGATGTGGTCCATATACACGATGGAGTATTATGCCTCCATCAGAAAGGATGAATACCCAAGTTTTGTAGCAACATGGACGGGACTGGAAGAGATTACGCTGAGCGAAATAAGTCAAGCAGAGGGAGTCAAGTATCACATGGTCTCACTTATTTGTGGAGCATAACAAAGAACACGGTGGACATGGGGAAATCGAGAGGAGAGGGAGTTGAGGAAAACCGGAAGGGGAGATGAACCATGAGAGACTATGGACTCTGAAAAACAACCAGAGGGTTTTGAAGGGGCGGGGGTGTGGGAGGTTGAGGAACAGGTGGTGGGTAATAGGGAGGGCACGTACTGCATGGAGCACTGGGTGTGGTGCAAAAACAATGAACACTGTTATGCTGTAAATAAACAAAAAAAAAAAAAAAAAGAAATTCCGGTACTGACAATGTCACATCTCTAGAATTCTGTTCTTAGTTGACATCAGAACATTACAGTGAAATGTTATTATATTTTATATTCAAATAATACTTACTGACTTTATAAATTATTAGAATTACTTAAATTGCCATGATCTGACATGGGTACCTTTTCCAAGGTGAGAAGATTTATTTCAGACTGTAGACGGATTTCTGGTTTATTGCTTTGCTGATCCTTGAACTGAAGAAACTCTTTTTCCAAAATCTTGTACTTATTTTCAGCATCATTAAGCTGTATTTAACAAAGGAAAAAGTACAGCCATTAAAAAATACCAGTATGCTAAGTTCAATACTACCGAATTCAACTGTGTCATTTTTCCCTTATGCTAAAACATGTTTATAGCAGAAAATTTAGGAAATCCCTATAATATAATGAGGAAAATTAATAACATACAAAAACTTTTTAAGAGTATGAAATTTGTTATAAAACCAGTATCACCAGAACATTTTTGGTAAATTTTAGATGGCAAATAAAATTCACTTTACAAAAATTACAAAAATACCAATACTACTAGGAGGGCACATATAAGAACATATTGTGCATTATATATATATACCAGCTAATTATGGATGAAAACAAACTTTTAGTGTAGCATTTATTTTACTTATTATTTGAAGTTATAAGAACTTTGTAATTCAAATACTATTACAACTTAAGTCATTTCAAGATGATTTGCCCTGATCCCTTCATTTTTGGGGGCCGGGAAGTAGCAGAGACCTGAGTAGCATTGAATGTCTTCATCCCTTAGAATAATGCTCTGAGGAGAGCAGGCAAATACTTTGTTAAATTAAAAAAGCAAGACCACCTTGACTCATATCTATATATAACTCCCCTTTCAACAGTTTTAGAACTACCAACCCCTACCCCGCCCAAAAACAGGATATAAGAATGTTCTTTTTGATTTGATCCTGGGTTTTTTTAATGAAATGAAAACAAGCACTGTTAAAGATGCCTTCCAAAAACATGTCACACTATGACTACCAATCATTAGATAAACCCATTTATCTTCTCACTAAGACGTAAGACTTAACTGAATTCGAAATACTGAGAAAACCTGTGACAGAAATGGAACTTCAATTATCAATAACAAATTCTTACTTCATGCCAGTCAATACAAATCGTTCTAATTAGGATTTATCTAGCATCTTTAGGTATTAAGGTATTCTGTTACCTGAAAATTCTTCATATGACTGAATTTACCTTTGCATATCAGAACTTTCATTTTTAAACTTGAATCAGAACCTTTCTCAAGCATCTCCATCATACTTATTTCTGTTTTAAACAAAAGCTAACAGACTTGATATTTGTTATTTTTTCCAGCATTCAGAGACCTCATCATAAACAATTACTGTGGCTCAAATCAGGTTGTACAAAAGTAAGCTGTGAGGCATAAGGGCCTCTTTCTCTTGCTAAGTGCTAAGTGGTCCCTAAACACAGACTGAGTTGTGCAACTTGCTTTTCTACACGGCCACACAGACACTTGACCACCTTTCACTGACAGGGTGTCTTTTTGTCCTTTCTACCTGTCTCATTAGAACAGTGTGTTGAGTATATGGAACCTGGTTCTGAATCAGGGCCTAGCATGTTTTCTCTTATATGAACTGTGAAATGTTCCCAGGTAAGGGCTGAGCACTTTCAGTTCCCAGACACGTGTGCTGCCCCACAGCTCCCTCCCCACTTTCCCGCCAGGTTTGCCCCAGGTCTCAGACTATGTTTTAGGGGAGTGCTTGGGGTAATTTTTCCAAAATGCCAGTTTGTGCCAGAAAGGTTCTTCCTACAAAGATGTGAGCTAATTACGTCAGTCTGGGACAAGGTAGGAATGGTTTCTTTAAAAAGATCCCTGATGAGTCTAATACACGTTAGAAGCCTTGATCTTCCTACAAAGTAGAAGAGAAGCACTACCTATGAATCCTAGCCACAACTGCCCACTTACATAACTCCATCTTTTATATCTTAAGTGAGGCTTCTATAACAATCACATTTGTATTTACAATTGCCTAAGAAATGGGACTTTAACTGGCCCTGAACTGCTATGGAAACTATTCTTCATGCCAGAATTTACCGAAGAAGTCTGGAGGCATTCACCGTGCATATCTAATCTATGCTGAAATTTTTGAAGAAAGAGAAGCTTAATTTTTAACAGCTTGATCCTGCCTTTTTCAGTAAATATTAAGCCCCTATTATGTTCTGAAGACTGGCTGGACTCCAGGCATACAGATACAAACCCAGAGAATTTTATGGAGCTAATCATTTGACCCTGATCAAACTATCATGCTAATGAAAATAAAAACAAACTGCTCTAACATCTAATAAAAACTCCACCGAGACTTGGAGAATAAGGGTCAGGGAAGATGGCTCTAGGGAAGTGGGCTATAAACCCAAGGAGGAGTGTAGCTCACGAGGCTGAGAGAAGTAGCAGACACCGAGATGCTCTGGGGAAGGCAAGCACAGTCGGCTGAAGACCGCAGGACACCCAGTGTGGCTGGAGAGCCTCCAGCAGAAGTAAAGGACTGGGAGAAGCGGTGAGCGAGGTAGGCTGGGTCCCCAGCGATGCAGAGGTTTGTAGGGCAAGCTTATCACTCCCATCTTTATCCTCAGCCCAGTAAGATTACAGTGGAGGGGTCAGGCCTCCCAAGTTTCATGATTATCACACTGGCTGCAACAGGAAGACGAGAGCAGGGGAGTCCATGACTGCAGTGTACGGACAGGGGCTTGCGGGTGGGTTTCCCATGCTTTTAAGAGATCCAAGTACAGAGGCCAAAGGGCAATTAGATATATGGTTCTGGAATGCCAACGAAAGGGCTGGGATATAAATGTGAAAGTCCCAGAGGTGCACAGTGTCTCTAAAGCCACAGGCACCAATAAGACTGTTCGGTACCAACTGAGGCCTGGGCCGGGAGGACGTCCAACACTGACTGGCTAGAATTAGGGAAAAGCAGCCCACAGAGGAGCTGGAGGGGTGGCCAGCAAAGTAGAGGCAGACCAGGAGACCACTGGTGTGCAGGGTGAGGGAAGACAACACACAAACAGCAGGACAACAGCGAGGAAGCTGCGAGGAAGTGTGAGTCAGGCGGCGGGAGTCAGAGGAGAGGTGACTTTGCAGCATCTGGGCTGACACCTGGCTGCAGCGACGGGGCCACAGAGGAGTGGGAGAGGCAGGCAGGGGAGTGTACGGTGACGGAGCACAGACCGTTTGCTCCCCAAGCCTGGCTCACAACTGAACCCGATCCAGGGGCACATGAACGATGAATTGGCCCCCACCAAATTTACCAGAAATAACAATGTGGAGTGAAACTTAGCTCCTTCTCATGTCAGTAATGGTAAAGGAAGGAACATTATCCCAGTGTCATCTTTCGCTTTGATTTAGGAAGACAAGCTCTGACTTAAAGTATATCTGAATCCCGCCGCAATCAGTATGATCAACAGTTGGACTGACTGTGGATCTTCCTAACTTCTCAGCGACTACAGCTAAGCTCTGAACGCTGCTCCCACCTGCTGCTGCAGTCGGAGTTTGTCCTCTTCGAGCTGTCTCATCTTCAACCTCTCGAGTTCGACTTGATGCACACAGTCCTCTTTGGATCTCCGGATAGAGTCCTGAAGTTCTTGCAGGTTCCGTTCACGTTCTAATTTCAGTTCCTTTCTTTCTCTTTGAACCTGACGACAGATGCATCTGTCAGAGGTTGGCTTGCTCTGGGCTACGTGACACTGTCCAGTAGTCTCTCATCCTTATATACAATGTTCGGAATATGTACAAATTTATCTCCATGTCCTTTTCCATTATTAGAATTAATGTTTAAACATACTGAAATGCTACATTTTAATCCATCATCATTTAATTCTAATATAAAAAGTACCTCCAAAACTCCATACATGACTTGCAAAAAATTCAACTGAAAAGGCCCTAATCACTTAAAATTCCTATTCGAATAAAACTCACTGTATTACGTAAGCAAATATGCCCAAGTTTCTTCTTTAGTGATTTCTTATATTCTGAGGGTGCCTGGGTGGCTCAGTCGGTTAAGCATGTGACTCAGTCTAAGATTCTTTCT
This sequence comes from Meles meles, assembly GCF_922984935.1. Taxonomy (NCBI): domain Eukaryota; kingdom Metazoa; phylum Chordata; class Mammalia; order Carnivora; family Mustelidae; genus Meles; species Meles meles. Next base: position 45,167,478 of record NC_060068.1, read on the forward strand.
TCCTCTTCCTCTACCCGTTTCCCTACTTGCACACACTCTTTATCAAATAAATAAAACAATCTTTAAAAAATAGGCCACCTTGGTGGCTCAGTGGGTTAAGCCTCTGCCTTCGGCTCAGGTCATGATCTCAGGGTCCTGGGATCAAGTCCTGCATCAGCTCTCTGCTCAGCGGGGAGCCTACTTCCCTCTCTCTCTGCCTGCCTCTCTGCCTACCTGTGATCTCTGTGTGTGTGTCAAATCTTTAAAAAAACACAAAAAACAAGAAACAAATGGGGCCGCCTGGGTGGCTCAGTCGGTTAAGCAGCTGACACTCAATCTCAACTCAGGTGTTGATTTGCGAAGCCCACCAAAACGTGGAGTCCACCAAAAGCAAACATTCTGCCTGGTAACACAGAAGGTGACTCAGCCTTAGTATGGATGTTTGACCTTAAATATATCAGTTTCCAAATCATTTTAGAAATTCCAGAAAATATATGAGGACAAAGTCAGGCAGATATGCTGAGAAAAATTTTGAGAAACACGTGTGGTTAGGGAAGGGGCATATAAATTTAATATGGAAGAAATTCTAATTATTTTGAAACTTCTGTAGTAATTTAAATAAATATTTTGGATAAAATTCAGTAAGACCTAACAAAATGGCTAGGTAGGCATAGCACTAACAGAAGTTTTCATCCATCCTTTGGAGCTAACCTTTAATGGTCAACAAAGAGGGGTATTCCCTTCTTACTGAGAACAAGGGCAGAAGGCTGGGCCACCGAGCTTGTACTACATTTTCTCTGTGTGGGAAACTTCACCAAAGTCTCTACCATTGCAGACATCAGCCAAAGCTGGCGGAGTAACAATTAACATTTCAATAAATACTTCGTTATCTATTCCTCCCATTCTGACCTATTATTGAATAGCACTTTTCTCCATCATGCCTACAAGACCATTTCCATGAAATGGATTTCATACGAGCATAAAGGAAAAGTAACAGCATGTACCTAGAGTGCAGATTCTGGAAAATGAAGACATAAAGACAGGAATACAGTTACCTCCGATTCTGCAAGGACAAGCTGCTGCTCTCGCTTCTCTAAGTCAATTAGGGTTTTTTGAAGTTTTCCTTCTAGAACAGTATATTCAGCCACCTAGAGTACAATAAAAGAAAGATTACCTTTTCCCCCAATTCAAAACGTGAACAAAGTCAACGCTGCATACATTTTAACATATTGAAACATATGATGTGGGAACAGGAAAATCATGAATTACATCCACCAATTCAAAGCAGAAATTCTTGCTAGTGCTCTAAGGAAGGAAGCCCCTCTAGCTTCTGCTCGGCTATCTCTAGAGACATTCAGTTTCCTGAGGAAGCTCGTTCTCCCACTGGACAATTAGACTGCCAGTAAAATCCCACGTTCAGTCAACATCCAGCTCCTTAAAAATCTGCCTTGGTCACTACACTGGAATTCCTCTGATGCCCCCTTCATCACTTATGCTCCTTCCCTAGAACTACTTCTGTTGCTAGGTCAGCTCGTCAGGTTCAAGTCCGTCTTCCTCATGGCTCAGATCCGACTCTTCCCTGCAGTTCCAATAACTGACCTCATGATTCCTTCTGACCTCATGATTAGCCTCGTACCCTGGCTGCCGTAAGCCCGCAGTCCCGCTGTGAGTCCCGTTCACAGTAAGAGGTCTGCTAGCGCAGCCTACACAGCATGTAGGACTCTTGACAGTTTCCTGCCCTTCATTTCTAACGGATCATTTTTACTAGGACTTTCTGAACCAATTTTTCTATCCTCACCAATTAGTCTCCACAGCCCAGGCCGCATATTAATCTTCTTCCCATAGTCAACAGGACCTCAGTTTTATTCTCCTGAACCTTACTTGTACTCCTTAGAAGAAAAAAATATCTGTCTTCACGTATTTGAATCTGGTGATAGCCATCATATATCCTCTTAGTCTTTTTTCTTCTCCAAGATAAACACAAGTTTTAGCAATTATTCACATATTACCACTTTCACGTCTAGTATCTTGGATTTAATCTAGAGTCTAGATTGTAGACTAGGTCTTTTAAAAAAAATGTGGCGCCCGATGTGATCTCACTACTTCAGAAGCCAAAGAATGTCCCCCCGCCAGCGATAAGAACAGCAAGTACATGAACTTGGTCTAAACTCACATGTGCTATTTCAGGATCCTAATCACGCCATTTGCTATGACAAGAAATTCCCCCAAGGCTTTTGTTTTTAAGTCTGGGATAACTATACCCACACACCTATTGTCCAGAAGACTGCTGTGACTACAGAATTTGACATCTGTCCTCATTAAACTTTATTTCAAACTTAGGCCTGAAATACCAACCAATCATGATCACTTACGTAAGAATTCTGTTAATTCTACTACCTCCTTTTGGTTTATCTAAAAAACAAAACAAAAGAAAACAAACAAACAAAAAAACCAACTAAGTGTGCCCTACCTCCTTATAAAGTCATATAGAGACAGGGAAACAGGATGGTGAGTCAGAATTCCAATGTTCTGCCCCTGGCAACGCAAATGCTCAGTGAGTTCCCAGAGCTCTGTCTCGGGAGGTGTCCTTTCCTGCTACATGACCTCTGCAGATGACCTGAGGCACCTACCATCACCTATACGAAGAACTCGCAAATCCAGACTGCCGAGTCACAACCCCTCCAGAGATTCAGACCTCGAAGCCCCAGGATCTGCTGCATCCGCCACTACTCCCTATATATCTCAAACTCAAAAATGTTTAAAAACCGGAAGTCACCATCATTTAAATAACAAGTTTTTAAGGCAAACCTAGCAGGTGTGGGTAAAATAAAGTCCTGTGGTACTTATATTCTGAGGGAAGACCCAACTATGAACAAGGAAGTGGATATTTAATGTACTCTGAAGTAAATGCCAGGATGAAAATAAGCAGAATGCGTGTCTAGTTAGTGGCCGGGAGCAAAGGAAGAAGGCATATTTCGGAAAGATTATCCTGAGCAGAGACCAGAAAGTACTTCTAACTAAAGGACATTCCATAGATCCTGGCTGGCCAGGTTGTTAAGAACAAACTATAGCAGCAGGCTGACAGAAATGAGGTCACAGAGGAAGCCAGGAGGTAGATCGCGTAAGGCCTTGAGGCCTTGTAGGACCCAGTAAACCATGGGAGTTTTACGCTATGCGCCAGGAGGAGCATGACAGGTTTTTAAGCCGAGGAGTGCATCGTCTGACTTCTGGTACCAGAACTGAGCTACCGGGGTCAGGAAAGAGGAAGGGATACTGAGTTAAGAAGTAACTAGTCATCTGTGAGACACAAAGTCATAAAGGAGGGAGCTCAAAGTGGTTTGTTTCCAGGATATATATTCAACATGGAGCCACGAGGATTTGCTAATAAACTAGATGTGGAATCAGTCAAGCATAACTTGTCTGTAGCCTGAGAAGCAGAGTAAAAGGTGTCACCATTTATTAAGAGGTGGAATCAACAGGAACAAACTTATACAGGAGGGAGATACATAGCTTGTTTTTAGGCAGGTTACATTTGAGTTGCTTATGAGACACTCAATGGACAGTGTCAACAGCCAAGTGCAGAGTCCAGGGAAGACGCGGGGGATGCAAGCAAATAAATGTTATACATAACACATGTGTATTATGTATACTCGCACACTTGTACCTGACTTGTATAGGACAGTAAGAAAGTAGATGACAACACCTGAAGAAATGTAAAAACAGAAAAGAGATTCAAGGACTGGGCCTTGGGGCAAGCCAATAAACCCAGCAGAGGCTAAAGGGAAAAAATGACCCAGCACGGAAGTGGGGAAGGGGAGACGGGTGAATTCAGTAGAACAGGAGGAGAGGTCAAGCAGAGAAGTGTTTTAGAAAGGGCAAGATCAAACTGGGTGAGGATGAGGGAGGGTTGGTTGAGAATTGTTCTGGAGAGGGAACAGAGTCATCAGGGAAAACAGGAGGAGTGGAGGGTAGCAGTGAGTATTCCTTAAGCCTTCAGATCGTAAACTTCGTTAATGCCTTTTCTTTAACTCCCATTCCGCTTTTCTCCACCACCTTATCACTGCTCTGACTTTTGAGCCTTTGAGCTTCACCCTCCTCCACTCTCTGTCCACTAGACTTCCACCAGAATAACTGTCTGAAAATGAAAATCTCATTTCCTTCTTCTCTTATATAAAAGTCTTCATTAAAAAAAGTAAGTTTCTCGGGCGCCTGGGTGGCTCAGTGGGTTAAGCCGCTGCCTTCAGCTCAGGTCATGATCTCGGGGTCCTGGGATCGAGTCCCGCATCGGGCTCTCTGCTCAGCAGGGAGCCTGCTTCCCTCTCTCTCTCTCTCTCTCTGCCTGCCTCTCTATCTACTTGTGATCTCTGTCAAATAAATAAATAAAATATTTAAAAAAAAAAAAAAAGTAAGTTTCTCAAATTTCTACCTTTCCCAGGCTGGGTTACCAGCTGAACCACAGAACATAACAAATGATTCAAGGAAGTATTTTCTCTGTCTCCTCTTAAAATGGCACACAACTGTACCAACACGTAGAAGCACAGGCTAAAGTTAATCCATCAGCAACCTTGGATGTTGGCAGGCATTAGGCCTTAATTCTCTCAGGAAACCCTGGCGGAGAAAGTCTGCAGCATCAAGTATACCTCCTCAAAATGGAACAGAAGAGAATTTATATTCCATAAACCTCTCTATACCTTATTTCTTGAGGCATACCCTCTCCTCCCTCCTTCCCACATCAAACTACACACAGTTTTCTTAACGCCAAGCCGATTTCAAACTTCTTTGTTTGGAATGTCCCTTGAGTCCACTTAGTAGTATCTGCTAATCTGTATCAAAGTGAAAGCATTATCTTATCCATGAAACACTTCCTCACATTATTCCCTTATGTAGAACTGAGGTCTTCCTTCTTTGTGGGTACACGATAGCGATCTTTAGCTATCTGATGGGAACTCATGCAGAAGACAGAAGAAACATGATGTCAGCTATGTAGAAGGCAGGACAGGACCAGTGTATCATACTCATACATTAGTTTAAGACACATTCATTACTTAACAATCACTGGGTTTAGCTTATCAGTCTGTACAACCAGGTCTTTAGCATACACTGGATTCTGGAAATAAAGATTTGGTATATTTCACTTCTCCCACAAGGCCTCAAGGCCCCAAGTGGATGGTAGATAGGTCATTATATCATCTGTTTCAAGGTTAACTAACCTTCATTTATTTGGGGGGAAAGTTTATGTATAACTCCAGAGAATAATAGATTATTTTATCAAACAGAAAAATTTCCACTAAAACAATCTGCTCCTTCTCAGGGAACAAAATAACCCCTCCAAAATCATCCCAGAAGATGACCACAAAACATTAACTGACAGACTAATAAACCCAATCACCCACAAGGATATATACCATTAGACATATATCATAAGCTTAAAATATTAATTTATTATTATGAAATACTGGTGTTTGCAGATCTGACTCCATGTAGTTTTACTTACTACCTATACTCCTTCACCACTACATCCTGAATTGGTGGGCTATTAGCTAGTTAGCATCTTTTTGGTAAGGCAAGATGGAAGGTCCTCATAATAAGCAGATGAGTTCCATTTTACTATAAACTATTTTGTGCCAAAGAGCAGAAATAAGAAGAAATTTAAATGACTGCATAGTATGTTCCACCAATATTACCCAGACTCCTTCAGGTGAACTTTCTAAGTATTGAAAGTATTCTAAGTATTGAAACATTGAAGAAAACAGGTAAATAAAGTGAAAATAAATGAACAGAAAAGGCTCATACATTTTAGACCTAAAAATAGTACAGTGAGATTCTCAGAGAATTCAGCTTGCAAAGGTTTCATCCTACTGAGGAAAAAATTGTTTTTTTTCTCCTCCATGGACTCAATTTTACAGTAACTTATCAAGTTTTAGAAAACAGATCTCATCCTAATTGACCATATTCTTGCAAGGCGGAGCACACCCTATACTAGATGACTTGTTACTGTCCAATGTATTTCAGTCGAAATACAATGGCAACATCCAATGTACTTTTTGACGGAACTAATTCAAATGAACAGCTCAGCCACTTACTAGACAGATATCATATTCCATTTTCTGAGCAGAGCTCTTACTAACTTGTCAGAAGCTTGTGTATTCAAGCTGAAATGGTAGGAGAAATTGCATATATGGGAAGCCAATTGAGAAGATTAAAAAGCAAAATTACAACCAACCAAAAATGACTTTTTTTCAATTCCTTACATAAAAACTGATTTTTCTTTTTCTTTCTTCTTCTTCTTCTTCTTCTTTTTTTTTTTTTTGGCACTAGAAAGCTCAATTAGGGCACAAGCTGGATTTGTCAAAATTATTAACTAAAAAATGTTTCAAGATTTGACTTTTGCATACCTCAACCCTGGAAAACTCTTCACCAGCATTTAAAAAATGGTTCAACAATAAACTCGTCTTGGGGTGCCTGGGTGGCTCAGTGGGTTAAAGCCTCTGCCTTTGGCTCAGGTCATGATCTCAGGGTCCTGGGATCAAGCCCCACATCGGGCTCTCTGCTCAATGGGGAGCCTGCTTCCCTCTCTCTCTCTGCTTGCCTGTCTGCCTATTTGTGATCTCTCTCTATGTCAAATAAATAAATAATCTTTAAAAATTAAAAACAAAAAAACCAAAAAACCCCAATAAGCTCGTCTTGCCTTAAAAGCTAAATGAAAAATTCAAAAACTTTAAATATTTTATGGCTCACTCAGATGCAATTCATAAAGGATACTTGAGAACTATAAATGCTACCTAATATAAGTCGTATTTAATACAAATACACATATACTATAAAGTTTGTGTGAGGGCCTCTACCTTTTTAATTTCAGTTATTTGCATATTAAAGAACAGCCGCTTTAGAGTAGTCCTATTATCTTTTTCTTATAACTCACTGGTTTTTCACATTTTTAATGGTTGAGAATTAAGGGAGATAAAGTTCAGTTACTTTAAAGTCAAAGGCTTGGGGACCTTCTGCTCAGTCTACCCACAGAAGATTAACTGCCCTGACCTCCCCCAAACACAACTGGAACAACCCACACAAAACAACTGCTTTCACACACTGAAGAATGGGCGGCCCGGGACCATCATCCCTGACAGAGCAGAAACAAATGAGGCCCTAACAGGAACTCTAGTGCACTTCCTAGAGGCATTTTCCAGACACTAGCTCAGAGAAGGGGGGACCCAGCAGAGCCTCACAATCTGCCTGAGTTGAGGCAACAAAGAAGAGACAGAGGTGAGTCAAGTTCATGAGGGAGGAGGGAGACGCAGACAGAGTGAGCACCAGAGATGTGCAGAATAGTCTGCAACCCCGCAAGGCTGGGACATTACCACTGGAAAGCTGTAGGATGAAGCATTCCCAGAGCTCGGACAGGTCTGAGAGGAGTGTGCGTTCCTACCTGTCCGAGGGGAGAGACATCAGGCATCTACATACTGCTATGGAGCCCAAGCAGTATGGGGTGTTCTCAACTCACCCTAGCCAAACTAAATTTAAAGGATCCAACTCATTCCAAGTAACATCACATCACGACGAGATCCATCAACTGACAACGTAAAGTTCACCATTTCTGGTATCTAACAAAAAATTATCCATCATGCTAAGGAGAAAAATGTAACCTATGACCACGTGAAAAAAACAACAGAAAGGGACCTCAAAATGATACAGATGTTGGAACAAGTAGATAATATATTATAAAAATATTGTAGATACTGAAAAGGAAAACATAACCATGAGGAAAAGTGGAGTATGTTTAAAAAAAAAAAAAAAAAAAGGAAAAGGTTCCAATGGACCTTTCAAAAATGAAAAGTGCAGTATATGAAATTAAAAATTATGCTCAATTAGGTTCATGGCAAATTAGACCCTTCAGAAGAAAAGACAGGTGAACCTTAAGTCCCAGCTATAAAAAACACCCAAAATGAAGCACCGAGAAGAAAAAAACAACTTAAAAAAATAATGCACTTCTTACTAGGATGGTATCAAGCAATCTCAGATACATGTACATTGCAACGTAAACACAGGAGGAGAAAGAAACACAGGAAAAAATTTTAAGCAATAAAAACCCAGACTGTTTCAAACTTGATGAAATGCTATAATCAAGGAACTCAAAAGTCTTCAAGGAGGGTGAACACACACACACACACACACACACACACACACACACACAGAACAGCAAGGCCCATCAAAATCATAATGCTGAAAACTAGTGGTAAGGAAAAAAAAGCTTAAAAGCAGTTCAGAGAAAAAAACGAGACATGACAAATAGAGGGCCACAGTAAAAAGGCCAGCAGACTTTCCATCAGAAACAACACAAGCCAAAACACGAATGAGACAACTTTCAAGACTGAAACAAAAAAAATCGTGAACTGAGAATTCTATACCCAATGGAAAGATATTTATTCCAAAATGAGGGAGAGAAACCCTCACACCAAAGCTGACAGCATTTATTGCCATCAGACTCATACTCCAAGAAATGTTGTGGATTTGGGTAATAAAGAAGGACTACTGCCTCAGAGTTTTCTTCATTAAAAACACTAACTCTTTAAAGCAAAAATATATTTTAGGGTAATACATGTAAAAGCAAAAACCTATGATGGTAACAACACAGAGGACATACGCTGGACATGTACTGTTGTAAGCCTCTTATATACTACACGTGCAGTGGTCTAACAGCACTTCGAAGCATACTGTGATAAATTAAAGCTGCACATTTTAAACCTTAAAGCAACCACCAAAAAAAAAAGGCAGAAAAACAGAAATAAAATGGGATCATAAAAAGGTCAATAAATCCAAAAAAGGAGAAGACAAAAAAAAAAGCTAATATGGAACAAATGGAAAACCAAGAGCAAAAAAAGTAGATTTAAACCCAAGCATATATAAAATAATAAAATAAAAGAACAAATAAACCCCAAGCATTTCAAGAATTACCCATTAAAAAATGGTTGAAGTCAGAGAAGAAATTAACTTCTAAAAACATTCTAGTCCGCACGCTGCTCCTATCTCCTGGTCAAGTGTAGCAAACCATCCTGCCACTGGTGTCTTCTCCCATTTATAGATACTTCATTAACCACTAATACAAAAGTTAAATTTCAGTATTTGCAACACGTCTAATTTTCAGGGATTTTGTTTTACATAGTAACTTGAGTGTGAATAGGTAAGAATTGAACTTCTACTTTCTGGAGTAAGATCAGATGGTCTCATTTCCTTTTTAAAGATGTCATTCTGGGCACCTGGGTGGCTCAGTGTAAGGTTAAGCCTCTGCCTTCGGCTCAGGTCATGATCTCAGGGTCCTGGGATCGAGCCCCGCATTGGGCTCCCTGCTCAGTGGGGAGCCTGCTTCTCTCTCTCTCTCTCTCTGCCTGCCTCTCTGCCTACTTGTGATCTCTGTCTGTTCTGTCTGTCAAATAAATAAATAAAATCTTTAAAAAAATAAAGATGTCATTCTTTCCAGAATTAAGTTCTTTAAAAGGGCTTCTAAGTTTTTGATGTTTTTTTAATTAACAAATTATAACATTTATGGATACTTAAATGTCTTTTCTTTTTTCATACAGAGGTAGGCTTTTTTCCTAGAGTATTTATTTTTTGAAAGAATAATGTATTTGCAGGGTTCGAAATGGAAAAAGCACCGAACAGCTTAAGAGAAAGGCCTTCCTCCTACTCCTGACCCATTCATCCACTCTCCCCAAGCCAATGTACAACACTGTAACTTCGATACTCCACAGATTTTCTGTAATGCATGTACCAGGTACTGTCGTTAATAGTTCCCTTTCCACCTCTGATGTCTACAGATGTGATTACCTTTTTCTTTACAAGCGCTTCTCTCTCTCGGTCTCTTTTCTTCCATTCCTCTGCAAGAGCCTGCATATGGGCCAATTCCTTCTGCTTTAGCTACAAGAGGGAGACAAAACAGTCACAGCAAACACGTCAGTATTTCCAGCACACAAATCAGTTGTTCTTAAAGAATTAATACTGTTCTTTCTTTCGGGATTCTCTTTTATTCCTAAATCAAACAAAGGGAAGGCCTGAGGCAAGGAACGCCCATATAAGAATAAAGTTAACGTAAGACCCATTCGCTAACTCTCTTGTTTCCAGAAGGATAATTCCAGGCTCCAGGAGGAAATGCTACACCAGGGCCTGAAACTAAAAGAAACGTTCAAGTATTCCATCTTTGCCTTCTAACCTTCAGTCCGAATTCTGCCTCAGAGTCATGGAGAAAGTTTAAGGGAATTCTTCTGCATGGCTTCTGCCCAGCTGTCATTTATGGAGTACTTTTTTATTGTTTTTCTGTAAGAGTAAAGCATTCTGGATATTCAGAGGGACTGGGTAGGGTACCCAACAGACAAAGGGAGAAAAGCCTTGCGGAGAAGAAAAGCAATGCAGTCAGTAGATAAAGTCACCTGATTTTCAAAAATGTCTTCTTGCATCTCTTTCCACATTTCCAGCTCCAGAGCAGCTTTGTATTCTAAGGTTTCTCGAGGCTCCGTCTGGACTTCTGAAGGACAAGGTGCTGGAGGAACGGAAGGCGGCTTCTGCTGCACAGCAGATAAACCCTGACATGGGAACGAAAGTGAAATGAAACTCACACGCTCACACCTGCAGTGCAAGAGATCCACTGTGAGGAGTCAGGTTTCATTTTCAGGGATACTGACCTGAGACGAATCAGAGACAAGGATCTCACGCATTTTTACGAGTCCATAATCTTCGAGAGTTACTGTGTAAGAAAGATCCATTATCCTGTTGTTTGACCTACAGATGGATCAGAAATATCTTAAAATTCACGGAAACCCTTTCCCATTATTTCTCCTTTTATTTTCTCAATGCTATACAGTGACTTGGTTACATTTCTTAAACCTGATACCCTTGCTACTCCAACTGCAGTAAGTTCTCTAGGCTTCAATCAAGACCTTCCACATACAGAATCACACTTGAGCATAAACACTCTAATTAGCACATACCCACATTTTTTTAAAAATGACCTCTAGGGCGCCTGGGTGGCTCAGTGGGTTAAAGCCTCTGCCTTTCGCTCAGGTCATGATCCCAGGGTCCTGGGATAGAGCCCCGCATCGGGCTCTCTGCTTGGCGGGGAGCCTGCTTCCTCCTCTCTCTCTCTCTGCCTGCCTCTCTCCCTACTTGTGATCTCTGTCAAATGAATAAATAAAATCTTAAAAAAAAAAAAATGACCTCTAACACTGTAGATGTGGAAAAATGTAAAAACCTAATGTCGGTACGTAATCATTACTGAGCTCCATTTTCTGCATGTGCAGAGAGACACGTGCTCATGCATGTTAAGATCAAACCATTCTGTCCCTCTCTCCATTTCTACCTGGAGCACTTTTCTGAGGTCATGAACATTAACTCAGTGTATGCTTTAATACCTATACAACATCCTAATGAATATATATAGTAAAATTAAGAAAAAAACAATTTCCCTCATCTTGATTATATAAAGATTATTCTGAATTCTTATTCTACCTTTTCCCTTGGACGAAGCACTTGTACATAAATCTTTTACTGGATGTGAGTGATGCTTCAGGATAATTCTTGAAAATTGGTTAGTTATATGTAATTATTACAATGAGGATTTCTCTATCAGAGAACTACTAGGAGCATTTATAAAACTGTTAGAGGAGAATACAATCTTGGCTACAAGAAATGTAGCTTTGTCTAAATCTATCTGTTCCATAAATCCTTGGTCAAACACAACTTCAGTGAATGGAACCCACACATGCAAACCCTTAATAATCACTTTTTACATTTTCTTCTAATCTTATAGCCTTCAGAAGACATGAATAAAGCAAAATGAAGCACTATCTTACCCAAGTGTCCTAAAACTTTTCTGTCTACAGAGCAGGGCCATAAAAATTAATGTCTATAACCCACAGATTTAAAACAACTAGTAATGATCTCATTATTCTCATGATTTTCTACTTAATGTGACCAAAAATGTTTTTTTCTTTTCTTTTTTTTTAAGATTTTGTTTATTTGGGATGCGTGGGTGGCACAGTGGGTTAAGCCTCTCTGCCTTCAGCTCAGGTCATGATCTCAGGGTCCTGGGATAGAGCCCTGCATCCGGCTCTCTGCTCAGCAGGGAGCCTGGTTCCCCCTCTCTGCCTGCCTCTCTGCCTACTTGTCCTTTCTCCCTGTCAAATAAATAAATAAATAAAATCTTTTAGAAAAAAAAAAATTTGTTTATTTGACAGAGCCGGAGAAGGAACACAAGCAGGAGTAGTGTGAGAGGGAGCAACAGGCTTCCCGCAGAGCAAGAAGCCCGATGCAGGGCTCCACCCCAGGATTCCCGGATCATGACCTGAGCCAAAGGCAGACACTTAACCAACTGAGCCACGCAGGCACCCCAAGAATGGTATTTTTAAAAGAATTTTCAGTTCAGCAGAATATCTGACACTGTAAAACACCTGTTCCCAGATCCTCCAAATAAGTCAAAGTTTTACTCAACTCTTCACTCCCTGCAAGTGACTAGAGGTGGCGAAGAGTAAGGGAAGGGATTTCAACACAACTTTTAGGACCACAGCTTTTTACTGATCCTGATTTCTTTCTATATTCTAATTATGCTTCAAAAATCCAGGTTATGTGATATATAATGTTCAAGTTTATTTAAACTTCTGTTGCTAAATTTAAAAAGCTCACTCAAAAGATGTCTTTTGTGGAAGACATGTGACCTTCAGTTTTTCACTGTGGCAATAAAGCCCAGGGCAGAAAAACAATACTCTTCTTAAAGTGCCAAACATTTGTAACATTCTCAGAAATTAGAGTTGAAGCAAAAGTTGAAGAAATATTGTCAAGTAGAACAGTCACTCCCAATACAAGACAATGCAACAATACATCATAAATTTGACCTTGACATACCAAAAAAAAAAAAAAAAAGGCCAGAATTTACAATTGTCAGGCTTAAGAGGGGGCAAAAAATACTTAAGAGCCTGAATGTTAACAGTATCACAGGGTATGGTGGTACCTGAAAGCTACAGAGGGCTAGAGAGCAAAGGAGAAGATAGCCCCCATATTAGAACAAAAATGACAGGAACGGACAAGGCCGTAGCCAGCTAATGAGAAGAAAAGGCAAGGGAAGGCCAGTTCTGGGAAATCCATTACCCCTGTGCAGCGATGAAAGGTACACTTTCACTGTAAGTTTGACGCCAACACTGTTCACCACTGGAACCTAAAAAGCGAGTTTTTTCTGAAGACAGGACGTTAGAAAGCTGGATTCTGGCGATCCCCAGAAGTAAATCTTTACTCATTTTATCCTTGTGCCATAATTCAACCAGCAATGGGATCCTAAGGAAGAGAGAAACCAGTGTTCGTAACTATCGGTCCTGAACTAAGGCATGGACATCTTTGAGTTTCCTCAATGTATTCAGAGATGATTTGTTACCTGGATCAGAGAGGCTCAATTCCATAGGTAACAAACAGAAAATCCTATCACATTTTCAACATCTCTTTCTGTGCAATAAAGAAAACCCTTCAAATACTATTCTTTTTTATTCCTCCTTCTTCCCTTTAAATTAATATGCATATTTGAATGGCGATACCCTGAGAAAATGAGAAGACATTTCTGTTCTCACTTTTCTTCACAAATCCAATTCAGACAGCTGGATGAACACCTCCATTTTATACAGAGGACAAATCAGAAAAAGCAAGTAATACACTACAGACTACTGGTGAAGCAAGAATAAAACATAAACAGCTTGCTCGTATTCATCTTCACATATTATGAAAAAAACAAGACTACTTTTCAGTTTCTTCTTTACTCACAGATTGTATTAACACACGTCTTTCGTACAAATCAAGACAAATAAGATGGGAAAATCTACAAAGAGCCTCCATAACTATATTAAAACTTGACAGCAGAAGGACAAACGTCACCGACCTTCTTAGCACACTTACTTCTAGGTTTTTGGTTTTTTTTTATTTCTAGGTTTTCAAACACACTGATTGATGTGAGTCTAAAACTCTAGGAATTCCTCTTGCTAACAGGATATCAATTTTCCAGTGACTTCAGAGCATATACACCGTATGCGTATTACCTTAAGAAGGTATCCTGCAGCTGATGAGGGAGGGTTGCAAAGTCAAATGCACAGTAAGACTGTGGAAGAAAAACCTCCATGTTTTTGCGAACTTCTATGGGAGGATTAGTCATAATGGGAGCTGCACTACCAAAGAATGGATAGGAGTACCTAGAATGTAGGAAAAACAAAATCCTATGACACATTTGACAGATAAAACTTAGTATGTTTTTTTAAAAAGATACTATGACTATAAGAATACAATTTTTGAAATTGGTAGATGGTACAAATACATGAGGGTTTTAGTCCTAACACCAACTTTAAAACACTGCCAATACTGTCAGTGTTCACACAGAAATTGTAGCAATTCTAGAGAAAAGCATTATGTGTACAGCACTAGTTCCCAAAGCTGCTTTACAAGTGATCCTAGAATGACCCTCTGTGGAAGCAGAATTCTGGTATTTTGAAGGCAAGGACACCAAATAAGGAAGAGCTCATCATTTTGATACATTCTAAGTAAGACTAAGATTTAGGAATGACAATGAGGCCACTAAACAAAGACCAAGCTGCTATTTGTTTAGGAGTTCCTTGAGGGCACAGGGCCCCATGTTTTTTATCTGTGCTGTCCCAGGAACAAATAAGCAGTTTGGGGCACATAATAAACATTCAAGAAATACCTGCTGAATTTAATTTCAAAATTTATTTTCTTTATTCAATAATGTCTTGATGTTTATGGGCTAAAAAAACTCCTAGTCAGCGCCAAAAGGGTGCACCCATGGCATTCTGTCTTTGAAAATCAAGGATGAAAGCAGATGAGTCAATGAGTAACAAGTCTTTCTTCCTGTCATTGCAGAAGCCGCACCAGATTAAATGGGAAGCTGCCTGACTACTGCAGAACTTACTTTGTATTGACAACGTAATGCTCACTTAAATCTCATCTTCTATCTTGTTATCCATTACGAAAACTGGGGCTTAAAGCCTAGTAGTGAAAACTCCTTTTCCTACAACTAAGAATCCTGTGCATGCACTCAATTCAGATATAATTACACATCACTGAAATCAGGTCATCTCACAAATCCCATTATGCAGTTGCCAACTACAGTTTCATGATAGTTCATGAGAGCACGACACCATAAGATTTCTCAAACTCAAAGGTAAAGTGTTTTTTAAAAAGCCATAAAATGACTTCCAAGACAGAACCAATGGCCTTTATCATCAAGTGAATTCTATGCAGGGTGTGTAAGTGAATCTTAACTGGACCATTGGTTTATGATACTCTCCCCCTTTTCTTTGCCAACTGGACTTCCGGCCTCCCTCATGTATTAACTTCTTTCTCAATATGTCTTCTTCACGAGGCTGAGCGCTGTTTATATGGCCCATAAACCCCTAACATCAGGCACACTGGTATTCATGATTCAACGATGGCCCACAGGAAAGGACTAAACCACAAATGCTACGAGTGCCTAAGTGGGCTGGTTCAAGGCTTCCCCCTCACAGCTTCTAATTTCAGATTACCAATATTTCTATGCTCTGGCTAACAACGTCTCTAAGTACCCTGAGGTCACAGTCTCTACCAGCGGCAGTAAAGAGATCTCAGTTTAAAAAACTAGAGGGAAAAAGACAAAAAGGTAAAGTAGAAAGTCAATAATAATTCTATTTCTAAAAACCATTTTAAGGGAAGTTCTAGAAACCCTCTGAGAAAAGCTCTGTTTGTGAGAGATAAACCTTTTTTTTTTTTTGGCCCTCCATTTTCAACTAACATTTTCATAATAATTCTCAGCCTCTAACAAGAGGCAAAAAGCAAAACAATCTGTGACAGAGAGACACCTGTTCTGTAAATTCACAATCAGACTTGGTGTTGGGTCCCTTTGATTCTGTCCGTTATTCACACCAAAGTCCAGAGGATTTTGGAAATAGCCTGATAAAAATCCAACAACAGAAAAATGAGATACAAGTATGAGTTAATTTATGCATCGGCAAAGCAGGTATGCCTTAATACCAGCAGGGAGCACTGTGGAGTGGCAGACATTCCTGCCAAGGCAATCCCAAATGACAGAAAAGATTTTCATTTTAAAAACATAAGGAGCAACAACTTTATGAGAAATGCTAATGCTTGCTCCAAAGACATGTATAAGAAAAAACTAAATACTCCAAACTGAAACACAATATTGTATTACATTTAATATACATTTTAGCCAGGAAGTTGATGAAAATGTATTATTATTAAAAACAAGCTAGTGAGGGCACCTGGGTGGCTCAGTGGGTTAAAGCCTCTGCCTTCGGCTCAGGTCATGATCCCAGGGTCCTGGGATTGAGCCCCACATCAAGCTCCTTGCTGGGCGGGGAGCCTGCTTCTCCCCTTCCCTCTGCCTGCCTGCCTGCCTGCCACTCCCCCTGCTTGTGCTGTCTCACTACCTCTCTCTCTCTCTGTCAAATAAATAAATAAACTCTTAAAAAAAAACAAACAAAAACAAGCTAGTGAGTAAGACCATTTAATTGACTGAAATATATACATAGTTCAATTTTGTACATGGAACGGGGTGAACACATTCCACTTGTGCTTCTATAAGTATGGTTCTTACAGTCTCAGTTACCAGGTGTAGGTATAGATACAACCTCCCATTATAATAAAGTTTTATAGAAAAATAAGATACTGGGGCACCTGGGTGGCTCAGTGGGTTAAAGCCTCTGCCTTTGGCTCAGGTCATGATCCCAGGGTCCTGGGATCAAGCCCCGCGTGGGGCTCTTCGCTCAGCAGGGGACCTGCTTCCCCCTCTGTCTCTGCCTGCCTCTCTGTCTACTTGTGATCTCTCTGTCAAATAAATAAATAAATAAATAATCTTTTAAAAAAAAGTCAGATACTATACTTCCCTTATTTTGACCTATGGTACCTTTTCTAGAAACACCTTTTAAGTTCAAGAGTCACTTTGGTTTTTTCTTTTTTTTACAAAGAAGCACGAATCAACTGTCATCAATACCTACAATTAGTATTAGCTCTCCTACCACCAATGCCGCCCTGGTTTAAGTCCAGTCATTATGAAAGAGCCTGGCCTCCTTTTCCGTTCAGGGGCTTAACAATTGTTTGAGTATCTCTGGTGAGAGTTCTCCCGCTGCAATTGCCAAAGAGAGGAAAGGCATTGCTCTTCAGAAAATAATACTTGGGGACAAAATCAGATCACACCTTAATATACAGTTGATTGGAAAACCAACTTCCAAATCATGGATACTCCTTAAGTCTATCGAAAAGCAAAAATGATGCGATGTCGCCGGCACAGCAATCTTCTGTCCTGAGGCTGTTTCTGAAGCATGGGATGCGGGCACTGGCTGGGCCACAGAAGCAGGTACGGAAGGACCAACGGCTAGAATGAACACACAAATTCCAAAGAAAAAATTCCACTTGGTAACCGTTTCTCTCAAGTTATTTACATCACTTACAGATATCTCCCTTTACATTAAGTATGGCACTTTTAAAAAAAGATACCTCATTTACCTTCAAGCAACGAATTTGGTCACTTGCTTTCATGAACATATGAACTGAGCCATCAACTTCCTAAAGTGACTAACCCAAAACAAGGGAGGCTTTCATTCCCGTCTTAGAGCCCTGTAAAAAAGAGCTTACTCTTCGCACAGCGCGCAAAACATAAAAGCATACGCTACTGTCGACTGTCGCAGGGATGTAGGCCTTCGGCCTGGCAGGCACCAACTTCTTTCCAAGAGGCAGCAACACTTAATATTTGAAGGGTTGTACTTGAGGCTTAGGGCAGATAATAACATCACTTAAGTAGCAGCTTTGGCTATTTTAGGCACATATGATGTAGTCTAACAGAAAGATCCATCTAGTGCAATCCTATTACAGACCAGAGAGGTTTAGCAAGTAGTTCAAGTCCTATAGCTATTCAGTGACTGAGTAAGAACCTGCACCTTAACCCTTCACTGCTAATCCCCCACTACTCGAATTACTTACACTACGAAATCCAACTGCAGACCCTCATGCAGCAGATGGGAAAAGTTTTTAAAACCAGGTAAAACCATTCCAAGTGTCTCCCTTAACTGTACGATCAAACAATGAGTGTAATGATTACTCCCGTAGGTAGTAAGCTCTTCTCCCTCAAATTCCAATGAATTCACAATGTTTAAGTGTTTACTAGTTAAAAATATGTTCAAAAGAACTACTTTCTGTAATTTCTTCTGAATAACCTATTGCTTCTAAAATAAAAGTAATAGAAAAATTCTCTTACCTTTTAGCAAATTCTATGATGAAGTTATAAACTCAATTTAAATTTAGTTCAATTTAAACTGATTTTTTTTTTTTACATCACCAAGCATCATGGGGTCTTTAAAAAAAAAAGCTCACCATTTACTTACAAACCGTGAAAACTCTCTTACTCATTAATTAGATGGCTATAAAATGTACACCTAGAATATTTGTAAAAAGAACATCTTACCCTTTGGATTTGGTTTTGTGTCCTTATCATACTGCAAGCTTTCCACTTCACTTCCTGTTGCATCATCTTTTGTGGGAGGTGATGGGTTTTGAGGTGGAACAGGGGACACACGTGGTGACTTTGGCCCAGTGAGTGTCTTCTCTTTTATAGGAGTTAAAACTCGCTTCTTTGAATGCTGTAGCTCATGTTCATTCTGGGTCTTTAACTCAATTAAAGACTAAAAACAATTTTTAAATAAAGTATAATTTGCAAAGCACTTTCCTTCATAATTAAGCAAAAACGTGACGTTGTTTTTTTAAAAATACAAGCTTCCTTTCCCAGTTTGGATATTCCTAGTCTATTTTTCTTCATAATTTGCAAATTTTCTTATAGCATCTAGGACCAGAAAAAGGAAGATGAAAAGGAAGGAAATATGATATCCAGAGCTGAGCACCAAAATGCATCCTAACTGGTAAGAAGCGATATTTGATATAACAAGTCAGGCCAGGTGTCCCTGGGAATGGTTATTACCAAGGCAATGAACACAACGGAGGCCTGTTACTTTCAAACAAAAACATATCTAAATTGATTATCTTCACACATATATATACGTATATGCACATACTTAAACTCTCACTTCAGTTTTTCTACCTTCAATTCATAACCTACCTAAAGATTAGTTCCTCAAAAGAACACTACCCTAAAGTTGATTATATACAATCAAAAAATGTTTTTACATCTGAATACCGATCTCTGTTGCCTAAAGACCGTATGAGGACCATAAAGCACCAATGACCCAAGAACTTTGTCTTAGCTCCAGTAGTCAACTGAAACCATTATCATCAACACAGATGCCCAGAAACTAGGTCTAACGACATTCTCTTTCCCAGGAGTTCCTTTTCTGGCAGTGACTGACCAGGAGCTGGGGTTGGGGGGAATGGTTCCTACTACATGAGAAGACAGTATGGGGGTACCTGGGAGTCTGCTTGAGATTTTCTCGTTCTGCACTCTCCTCTCTAAAAATAAATAAATCTTGGGGCGCCTGGGTGGCTCAGTGGGTTAAAGCCTCTGCCTTTCGCTCAGGTCATGATCCCAGGGTCATGAGATCAAGCCCTGCATCGGGCTCTCTGCTCAGCAGGGAGACTGCTTCCTCCTCTCTCTCTGCCTGCCTCTCTGCCTACTTGATATCTCTGTCTGTCAAATAAATAAAGAAAATCTTTAAAAAAAATAATAAAAAATAAAAATAAAAATAAAAAAATCTTTAAAAAATAAAAAAGAGCAGGGGGCATTTGGGTGGCTCAGTCAGTTAAGTGTCTGCCTTTAGCTCAAGTCATGATCTCCAGGTTTGGGGATCAAGCCCCGCATTGGGTTCCCTGTTCAGCGGGGAGTCTGCATTTTGCTCTCCCTCTGCCTCTCCCTCCTGTTCGTGCTCTCTCTAATAAATAAAATCTTTAAGAAAAAAAAAAAAAAGACTGCACGCACAGATTCTGTATAAATACTTAATGAAGTAGAGCTGGGAAGCTACGGTACTTTTCAGAAAGGAAGTTATTGATAACATAGGCCGCTAATTAATAATAACAGTTTCCTACGCAAGGTAGCTCTTTAGAAGCTCAGATTTTAGGAGCAGTCCTGAGTGACACCGCAGAAGCTGGAGGAGGGGCTGGAGGGTCACCACTTGCCTGGGCATCTATGCCTTCTCTCTGCAGAGCCACAGACACGCCGACAGTCGGGGCTAGCTCCACAGGGATGGGCGCAAGCTTTTGTTTGGCTCGGTTTGGAGGGTCAAGAATAAAAGCACCCTCGACTGTGACCGGACGCTGGTTGATTTCTGTACTCCCCTTTTTCAGGAGCCCAGTTAAGGGTACTTCTGTACTTCCAAGTGACTGGTCTCCACAGCAAAGATGGATCTAATGTGAAAGAGAAAAATCAAAACAGGCTTAATATTCTCTCCTGTCTCCTAAACACAGAAACTTAACAGATAGTTAAGGGCGCCTGGGTGGCTCAGTCAGTGAGCATCTGATTCTTTGGTTTTGGCTCAGGTCATGCTCTCAGGGTCGTAGGATCAAGCCCCGCATCCAGCTCTGCATCACGCTCAGCACAGAGTCTCTTTGATTAACAGATTCTTATACTTAATGGTTAACATTGTTGATAAGGCACAAAGTTTATTAAGAACTCAATAATAAAGCCATTCTCCTCCATTTTTTCTCTCAATACTATATACTCGTAAGTTTCCACCCTTCTCTCTTTTAGGAACTACGGTTACTTTCATATTTTACTATGCTGTTTCACAAATTGTATCATGAATACATGCATGCAAACAGAAAACTAATACTGCAAGCATTTTTTTTTTTCTATTTCCATCTCAATATTAATTTAAACACAGTTCTAAAAAGATAAATAAGTTAGTGGATCCGGCCCTATTTGGCAACCTGACACAGTTTTGTCTTCTTCACCCATAAAACATCTTTAGTGTTTCTTTCTCTTCTCTTGCTTTTCAGATTCTATATATAAAACAATGTTTACCAGGACAAGGTCAAACAGAATACCTGTTGGGTGGACTGAACTATTTATAATGGATAGCTAATTAAAACTTCAACATTACCCCCTTTTGAAACCAATAAAAAAGGGCGACACCTGGGTGGCTTAGTCAGTTAGGCAGCAGCCCTCAGCTCAGGTCGTAATCCCAGGATCTGGGGATCAAGCCCCACGTAGGGCTCCCTCTCCCTCTGCTTGTGCTCTCGGTCAAATAAATAAAATTTTTAAGGAAAAAAAAAAAACCACGGGGAGAAAAACGGCTATTGAGGTACCTACTGTGTTTTGTATTTTTTTTTTTTTACCTTACTACATAGGCAAACATAGCATTCACATGCACAATAAGCAATCACAATAGGAAACTATTTTATTTCTAATATTGGCAATGACCTGTCACTTAGTTTTAATGTTATTAGGTATGATGTTGGTGGTAGGCTGGAGTAAGGATTTTTAGGACTGAAATGTCCCTAAGAATCAAACTAAGAAAAAGGTCATTACTTCAGTAAAGACTGGTATGTGAGATATTTAAAAAAAAAAAAAAAATGCAAGAGGTTTGGAAAGCTAAAAACTAGTGAAAAGATGAAACGTAGGAAAAAAAGCAGTTCATCATTTTATATAGTATTTCACTATTTAGTCTCTTGGGTTTAGCAGAACCACCTCTAAAATTTAGTTTTAATATAATTTTTTTTTTAAATTTATTTATTTTAGAGAGAGAGAGAGAGCACGGGTGGGGGGAGGAGGAGGAGGAGAGAGAACTTCAAGCAGACTCCTCCATGAGAGTGGAGTCTGAAGCAGGGCTGGATCCACAGCCCGAGATCACACCCTGTGCTGAAATCAAGAGGCATAAGCTTAACCAACTGAGCCACCCAGGCACACCCTAGCTCTACTCTAATTTCTTAATGCCCCCTTCCCATGTCCCACCTAAATTTGCAAGCAAAATCTCATGAGTGATCACATTACACAAATGAGGACCTAATCCTTTATTTCACTATGCCATTTCAGTCTGATTAAAAGCAAACGTAATAAAAAAAAATAAAAGTCATTTTCACTAGGTAAGGTTTACTTTCAAGGAGAGTCCAGTAAAATTACTTTTTACAAAAGTACTAAGCTCAAGGGAAGGCTCTAGGAAGTTGTGTTATTTCTTTGCTTTTAATAGCAATAAGGTGTATAAAATTGTGAACTCTCCAGCATGTGATCTGTGTGTGAATAGCTACTATGCCCGCTAATTAATGATAAAATTTTCCCTGAGCCCACAGCTTCAGACTCCAGGTCCATTTTTTTAAATTATAAAGCCCAACAAGTGATATACCTCTTTTCATAGTAACTAGATTAATAAGTCAATCTCCTAAAATTCTGCAGTAACCGTTATGCTAGGCCTTTACAAATCAGGATAATTCCTAAAAAAATTAAAAGATGTGGCAGAGAGATCATCTTTGCTATTGAAATAGGAGTTTAGGTACCTCTCTGAAGCTTAAAAAAATCATCTCTAATAAGAAAAAAAAAATAGAATGGGGCGCCTGGATGGCTCAGTCCTGAAGCAATGGCCTTCAGCTTGGGTCATGATCCCAGGGTCCTGGGATCAAGGCCCACATCAGGCTCCCTGCTTGGTGGGAAGCCTGCTTCTCCCTCTCCCACTCCCTCTGTTTGTGGTCCCTCTCTCACTATCTCTCTGTGTCAAAATAAATAAACAAGCAAACAAATAAATAATAAAACAAAACTAAAATAAAATAAAAGCAACTTTCTGCAATACTTACCTGTAGTTTAGACTGAAGAGCCAGGTAAACACGAAGAATTTCTATGCTGCTACGTATTCGAACAGATGCTCTCTCTGGCTCAAAGTTTGGGTTGATTAAATCATTGAAGGGTTCATTTGTAACATCATTTCCCAGCAAAGAATAGTAAAAGAAAAATTCAGGCTGTCTTTCTGGAAGCTTCATGGTACATGGAATTAACTAAACATTCAAGGAAAAAGAAGAGAGTATTAATTTGTAAACCACTATACATGCTTACGCATGTCTGACAAACTCTAAGATATCTGCTAAAATGCTGATTTTTTTTTTAAACTTCTAAGTCTTCAAGTTATTCACTCAGAATTCCTACATCTCTGAAAAATTACAACCAAATTATTGGTTTAATTTTTCAAGGCTTACTTTAGAAAAGCCCAGAAACTAAAATATTTTTAGAGATTTCTGTTGTTTTCAAGTTTACTTTCATTCAACTGACCCATGAACAAGTACATGGAAGTTCTTTTAGAAGGAAGTGGTCAAGTACTTTAAACTGAGCTTTCTTTATTTCCATTTACCTTATTTCATCTTATTCTCACTCTGCCACCCTCTTCATTCCTAAGAGAAAGGTTTTAAACAACCATAATCCAGACTATTAAATGTAACACCTTAGCACAGGCCTTCGCGAAAAACACTTTCTAGCCAATCTGTCCAAACTGGGAAATCTATAAATTCATAGTTGCAAAAAGATACTTGCTTTAATGGGAGTGTTACTTCGCAAAGTTCGTGCTTTCATAGCCACGTATGGCAAAGACGTGGATTCTTGGCCGATACAATACAGAGTCATCTAACAGACTAAGTGCTCACTAGCACACTGTTAAAAAGACAGTGGTTGTGTTTATTGATGGGTTTTGAATATATCCCAGTGATCATACAACAGCGCTGTTAAATAATTATATCCTGACATGACAGTTACCTAAGACATCCTTTTAGGCCAAGCAGAGTTACAGGATAGCTCGTAGAGTTCGTGACAATAAAAGAATTAACCACTTAGAATAAAACAGCCCCACATTCAACAGTCACTGGTCTTGTGTGAAATAACACAGTAGATACTCAATGGCTCCTGTTTCATATAAAGTATATTTTTGTATGTGAAGTAAATGCTTACTTGAACCCCATACATTCAACTGTATTTGAGTAGGTTTTACTCGAGTAGATCCATCTAGAGAAAGCCAGCACTTTTATACCTACAGTTGTTAAGAGCAGATTCTGGATTAAGCCCACAATTCTGGTTCCATCCATGGGTTACTGTGAAGCTTTGGACAAACTACTCTATCGCTCTGTACCTCTGTTTCTTTTAGGCTTGTTGCAAGCATTGGAAAAGAGAATACTTGTTCAGTAGGACAACTCCAGCACCCAGCACAGAGTCAACGGTGCACAGCTGAGCTGTGCTCTGGAAAATCTCTGAGGCAAAAACTTAGTATCCTTACCAGTGACTATTTCAGAGTTTAATTAGACAAGACTTTTGTTTCTGCCATCATCATCAGAAAAAAAAAAAAAATTTAAGAACTAAAGATGGCCCTTAAGTATTTCACAGTATATTTAATTTTAAGTTAATTCCCACTAAGAGAAGATTCTTTCAAAAATCCTTTAACAATCTTTGTATTTGGAAGGTAATTTTTTTTAACCTTCAACATTCAATATTAAGAAAAGGAGCAATGCAAGATTCTAACCACCCAGTCCTCCTGCTCCTAACTCATTCCTCCATTCTACAATAGGACAGAACGTGTCCTGAGTCACTGAGGAGCACCTGAAAAGGTATTATTTCTTACCTTTATTTGTTGCTTGGTGCTTTCTCACACTGCCTTTCTCACTAGCTTGAGGAAAAAACTAAATGGCTAATTTATAAAACCCTTGGCTTGTCTATATATAACGAAAAAAGGAAACAATATCAAAAGATGACTAGATTACTGGGGTCAATTCTTTGTGTTTTTTCATTATTGTAAAATAAATGTGACAGAAAATGTGCCATTTTAACGATTACAAAGCATGCACTTCAGTAACACTGAGTATATTCATAAGGCTGTGCGTGCACTGGTCACACCTGATTCCAGAACGCTCTCATCATTCCCAGGACAAACACCGCACCCATGAAGCAGTCTCCATTCCCTCTCTCCTCCAGCCCCAGAAAAGCACCCATCTGCTGTGGGTCTCTCTGGAGTCACCTATGCTAGTCTATTTCATAGAAATGCAAGCACACATCAGGTGGCCTTGTGTGTCCAGCTTCTTTCACTGGGCATGCGCTCCACGTCTGCCCGCACTGCAGCACCTGTCAGCACCCCGTTCCGTTACAGTCCCGTGATATTCCATTGTACGGACATGCATTTGGCTTATCCATTCATCCAGTGGCGGACAGCGGGGTTGTTTCCACCTTCTGGAAACTGAGACTACTGCTTAGTACATTGCTGTGCACGTTTTTATTTGTACACCTGCTTTCAGTTCTTTCGATTCACACCTAGCATTGACATTGCTGGATTCCACACTAGTTCGGTTTACTCTTGAGAGAAAACTGTTTGGCTTCCTTTTTAGCAGAGAGAGCCAATGGTCAGTCATCAATCTGGTTTTTGAGTTTTTAAAAACTAAACGGAGTGACTGGTCCCAGTAAGTCATCTTGTATTACGAAGAGCTGTTTTAGTTGTGGATTCAATAGGTTAATTACTCTCAACAAGCTTTTACTGTACAAATGTAGCTTCACACATACAAACTACATGGTAGTCATTTTGGTTACATTATCTCATCCCTCATCCTTATATGGAAGTTGGTATTATCGCCACTCGACTCCTGAGAAAACTCAAGCCTCAGAAAGGTTACGGTGCCTAAACTGGAGGAGCCAGCTAGTAAGTAGTGAGTAAGCAGAGAGAATGCAAGCTCCATGCCAATCCATCTTACTCCAAAACTGTGTAAGAGGGAAGAGAGCATAATACGGGAACAAGAGAATAAGGGAAGTGACTCTATGTCCAAAAATACGCAGGCTCTTTACTTAGCTGTAAAACCTTCCTAAGAAATGGTTTCCTGGTCTTGAAAATGAAAATAATAATCCCCTAAACTTGTGGGAGGATTAAACACAGTAGTTAGCATAATCCCTGGTCCACAGAAAAGGACACACAGTAAATGATGAGGAACAATTGTGCCACTCAGGAGAGTTGAAAAAAATTAAAGAGGTAATGTAAAATGCCTTTGCATCTACTTAATAACACAGTACGAATACAGCAGCCTCATTATCTAACATGTACCCTGATATGGTTAATGAAGGCAGTGGACATCTGACCTTCCCCCAGCAGGAACGGCATATTAAGGTGGAGCAATTCATGAGCAGGGCTTTATGAAGAAAAAGAGAGAAACTGATGGAGAGAGGCAAAAGCATGAATCTGGAATGAAAAATTTTAAATATTTCCTGAGAAAAATCATTACCTGACACTCTTCCAAGTCATGTACATATATATGGTCACTAAAAGGTATTTCACTTATAAATGTGGACCTTGCGGGAGCTTTGTACCTCTAAAGAAGTTAACAGTACGGTAAAAATTGAAGTCATAAGCCATTTTCTCTATTTTTGAAATTATTATTTCAGTTGCCATAGACCAATATAATGTTGAGAAACTGGGCTGGATCTTGAGAAAATCGATGGAAGGACAGCTCATTTTGTCAGGAGGCAATGTTGGCATGGGTCGTGAGTGTCCCTGCTCTCCCTGCTGAGGGCACCGAGACCACCAGGCCCAGAGCACTCTCCCCAGGCTACTTCCCAGGGTTGCTTGTACAGCTGGTAACCTCGAGGGATTAAGTATGTTCCTGGAGAGAGACCCGGACTGTTTACATTGCCAGTGGTCTATCTCCCAAGTTCTATGCTCCTCAGCTGTGGAGCTGTTGCTTCTCCTTCTGCCTGCCAGTCCCCCTGCTTGTGCTTGTGTGCAGTACTCTGACAAATCAATCTTAAAAAACATAAATAATAAAAATAAAATAAAAATCAATGTTTTCGGTTCATGGTGAATCCCTCATCAGAGGGAAAGTCTCACCTGCTCCAACTGGGTGGCGAAGGCTATGGTCACCGACATAATGAAGGAGTCAGAGCAGTACTCTGCTGGGCCGATCTGATGGTAGCCTCCCTCCTCATTTAGCACCACCACAATGTCCTTGGGGTCAAGTCCAGACAGGCTGGCAGGTACTTCATGGGGAAAACCACAATGCAACTACATTACAGTTTGCCATAAATCACTGTAAGATTTTGAAAGCCGGTTATGCTTTGCATTTTGCTGGAGAGTTTTCATGGATACACTCAGTACCTCAGTAAATTTCTCTTTTCTTTTCTTTTTCTTTTTTTTTTTTTAAACACTCTCTCCCAAGAAGCCATTTTTAACCACCATTTTCCTTCTAGTCTGAAATATGGTAACATTTTAAAATTTAACTAACTGCAGAGAAGAGACCCCATAGGTTTCCCAAAGAAAGTGAAATTTTAAAAAATATTTTATTTATTTATTTGACAGAGATCACAAGTGGGCAGAGAGTCAGGCAGAGAGGGGAGAGGAAGCAGGCTACCCACTATGCAGAGAGCCTGATGCGGGGCTCGATCCCAGGACCCCGAGACCATGACCTGAGCCGAAGGCAGAGGCTCTAACCCACTGAGCCACCCAGGCGCCCCAGGAAGTGAATCTAAACCAGGGACTGAACCATCAGCCCAGCATGGCTAAGAAGAGAAAGGGGAATGAACGGAGAATAAGGGAGTAGGAAACAGTGTTCCAGGCATAAGGAACTGGAATACGCAGCCTGGGAAGAGAAACCACGCGGGGGAAGTGCTGGGGGGTGGGGAGGGGGGTGGCGTGCTGGCTCACAAGGTGAGGATTAATAGGCAGGAAGATGCGGGGTGGAGGCCCAATGACAGACTCCCTACAGGCCACACTCTAACGCTGGGGTCATTTTCCAAGATTAAGAGGAGAGCATGGAACAATTTTGGGAAGAGAAGTGATATAATGCATACCTCAGAGATATGCATCCCCCATCAATAAGCAATCCTCTCCAGATTCCTACTTTGCAGCCTGAGAAATTGTACCTTGGCTTGAAAAGGAGTTTAAACCAAACGCTTCGCCCAAGCAGTCAGGCAGCTGGAAAGACAGCTCGGACTCTGATGGGGGAAGGCAGCACGCAGGGTTACCCCTAAAGAAATGAACTTCCTACAGCACTGGCTAAGTATAGCCAAACAGTTAAGCACACAGATGCTCAGTAACATAGACCGAGGTTCCAATCCCAATTCTGCCATTTACCAGTTTTGTGGAGAACCTGTAGGATTTCTTCCTGTTTCCATTTTTCGCTCTGCAAAGCTTTTATAAGGTTGTTTAGAAGATCAAATTAAATAATCAAAGTAAAGCATCTGACAATCCCTTTAATTAAAGACATCCACAAAATAGTAATGTCAGCAGAGCTTAAAAATGAGAAGAGTAACTATGACAGATTTCCTGGTGCCAAGGAGTTACAGGCACAAGTTAAAGTTAAAGGGACGAGAACGAGGATAAACCTCCTGTAAGACTGGAAGGACTGAAGGTGTCAGTGTGAATGTACACAGTTCACTAAATGTACGGATAAACAGATATAAAGGCAAGTGTACCCATGTTCATGTATGTGTGTTTATGTATACCTACATAAACCAAATCCCTCACTTTTTTCATTAGAAGGCCCTGGCAGCAGAACACCCCAATAGCAACAGGCATACCTTGCACCTAGACTCTTTCTTGTAAGGAAGCAGGGCCCCCTGAACAAACAGCTGAATCCAGGCCTAGACAGGAAAGGACATCAGCCTGTACCATCTTCCTATGCCAGAAACCAAGAGAAAGTGCAAAGAATTATGGAGACAGGCTAAAGGAAACAGAAGCAGCTTGAAGGGGTTCCCCTTGCACAAATCTGGGACAAACAATGATAAATATTTTAACCCATTTAAAAAAAACAACAACAACAGTAAATTGAAGGTTTAAGGAATGAGTACTTTGACAATTTCTTAACAATGAGTCACAAAATATCAATTCCCTAAGAAAATAGTAATTTACAGTTGAGAACAGATACACACTACACCTTAATCAAGTGATCAAAATGAGAATCATTTTATCATCAGTAATGAGGCAAATCCAAATTACATGCCACCTGCAAAGATGAAATGAGACCAACACAGCATCACATCCATGATATTCATGCCAAAGACGTACAATCTACATCGATTATCAGACGAGCTGAAACAGTGCAAGGGGACAGGCTCACCCAGAGCTGAGACTCAGTCATGGGACTACAGAAAGGTTCCCCTCTCCCCATGCCTTCCCTCTATGTTACTAAAGGCCTATTTTCTTTTTACCCAGTATATTGCGTCCACCTTGCAACAAAAAATTACAAGGCATATTAAAAAGCAAAACAAAACAAAAAACTAGGTTTCTATCTCAGGAAAACAGAAAAAACAGCAGCACATTTTTGCAAATTAAGTTCAAAGCCAGCAGAGGGAGAGAAATAATAAAAACGAGAGCTTAAATCAATGAAATGGAAACAGGAAATCAATGAAGAAAATCACAGAAACCAAAAGCTAGCTCTCCAAAAACATCTATCAAACCATTAAGCATTTTGCCAATGTAACTAAGACAAAAGGAGAGAAAACACAAATTATCATCAGAAATAAAAGAAGAGACATCTCTACAGATTCCACGGACATTAAAAGGATACTCAAGAGGGAAGGAGGGGCAAGATGGCGGAGAAGTAGGAGACCCTGCTTCAACTGGAGCCCTAAAGTGAGCTAATTATTTACCAGAACACCCTGAAAACCATGACATCAGCCTGAGATGTAGGATTATACACTTCTGGATCTCTAGGGGGGCAGAAGACACCATGGAGAGATAAAGCAGAGTGGGAATGCTCAGATTGATACTGGAGGATAAGCAGAAGGGGGAGGGAGCCACCAGAAGCGACCCATCGGAAAGTAATACTCCATAAGAAAGTGCCCTGTGATTGGGGACCAGCATTAACTTGGAGTCTGGTTAAAAGCACTCAAAAAGAGCAAAAGATCTTGAGGGGCAACTGGTGGAATCAGGCAGTCACGGGCACAGGCCTAGGCCCACGGACCCAGGACGGCCACCGCCGGCAACCACAAGTGCCAGAGAGAGTGTGGTGGAGCCTCCAGTTTCTGGTCGCTGAGCTCCCCCGTGCTGTGTAGCTTGCACCACTGCTAGGCTGGGCGCACTCCCGCCCCCACAAGAGGGAGTCTGGTGACAGCACCAGCCTAGCTCTCTAGAAGTACAGCCTTTTGCGCTCTGCACGCACTATGCAAACAGGGTCTGACCCACTCCCCAGCCCGGGCCTGAAGGAACTCAGCACGATCTCTGGTCGGGATCCCAGCAACCTGGGCAACCATCAAGTCTGGACCCCAGAATCAGTCCCAGCAAAGGTCGCCAACAGAAGCAGACTCCCTGGACCAATATTGCTTGCGGTTTTAGAGGCACACGGGTGCACAGACAAGCGGGCGCTTCGGGCGACCCCTGAGACAGTGGCTGGGGACTTGCACTGCCTGCACTGAGGCTGCTCGGTTCATGGAGTTTGCAGAGGGGGAGTCTGTGTGCTCTGAACCACCCAGAAGGGAGCAGACTGAGGCTTCTCTCTGAGATGGAGGTGTGGGTGCAGTTTGCTTTCCACTAAGCCAAAAAGCCACACAAAACCAAAACCTCCAGAGAACAAAAGCTGAAAAACCGGTTTACACAGAGCCCAGCCCCTTGATAGGGGGCAGGAGGACTCAACCCAAGCAAATCTGACTGAAAAACAATGTGGCAGGCCTCTCTCCCAGAAGACAAGCCAGAAGAATGGGAAGACAACCACTACAGGGTCCCCATAAAACTGTAAAACCCCAATATCAGGGGAAAATGATATGTTAAGCTCCTGGTATTACCCTAAAACCTGTATATTTCACAGATACAACTTTTATTTTGAATTCGTTTTCACTATTCTTGTTCATTTTAATTTTTAACCTACTTACCATTACAACCAGAGGATTAATACAACATATTCCATAATAACCTTTTAACTTGAACTTTTTTCATACATGTACCTGGGTTTTTTCCTTTTCTATTTTTAATATACATATACATATAAGCTTCAAAGTAATCCTCTTTCACTAATCAATACTACCCTATATATAAACCAGTTTTAATCTCCCTTCATCTCTAGAAAGTTGAGTCCTTTAACAAAGATACCAAGATACACCCAGGAAGAATTCCTCACCCACATCGAGGATTTATAACCACCCTCCCATCTTCTTCTTGTGCCAGTGTTTCTGTGTATTTGTTTTGTTCTGGCATTATATAAATCTTATCCTTGGGGATCATTTTGGCTGGGTTTTTTTTGTTGTTGATATTTACTTTTTCGGTCTTTTTGTTTGTCTGTTTTTGTTTGTATACCTTATAAATCTTATCTTTGGGGCCCATTCTGGCTGGGTCTTCTCTTTTTTTTTTCCCCTCTCTCTTTCTGTTTCTTGCTCTTTTTCTTTTCTCTTTCTTTTTGGTGGTGACTCCCAGTTGCTCAGAAGCGTTCCAGAGTGCACCTTGCCTGGATCACGACTGATAACATTCAGCTATACATCCCCTCAACCACCTCTCACCAAAATGACTAGGAGGAGGAACACCCAAAGAGGAAAAATTCAGAGACTGTGCCCTCTCCATCAGAATTATTGGATATGGACGTAAACAGAGTGTCAAAAAGGGAATTCAGAGTAAGAATTATCCAGGCAGGGGCACCTGGGTGGCTCAGCGGGTTAAAGCCTCTGCCTTCCGCTCGAGTCGTGATCCCAGGGTCTTGGGATCAAGCCCCGCCTCAGGCTCTCTGCTCTGCGGAGAGCCTGCTTCCTCCTCTCTCTCTGCCTGTCTCCCTGCCTACTTGTGATCTCTGTCTGTCAAATAAATAAATAAAACCTTAAAAAAAAAAAAAAAAAAGAATTATCCAGGCAAAGGCTAGGTTGGAGAAAACCATTAGTGACAACATAGACTCTCTAATGGCAGAAGTGAAAGTTGCCTGGGAAGAAGTTAAAAATACTATCAATGAGGGGCACCTGGGTGGCTCAGTGGGTTAAGCCGCTGCCTTCGGCTCAGGTCATGATCTCAGGGTCCTGGGATAGAGCCCCGCATCGGGCTCTCTGCTCAGTGGGAAGCCTGCTTCCCTTCCTCTCTCTCTCTCTGCCTGCCTCTCTGCCTACTTGTGATCTCTGTCTGTCAAATAAATAAATAAAATCTTAAAAAAAAAAAAATACTATCAATGAGATCCAATCTAATCTAAATACTCTAACAGCTAGGGTAACCAAGGCAAAAGATAGAACTAGTGATCTAGAGGACATATTGACAGAGAAAAAGGATCAGGAGGAGGCCTGGAAGAAACAGCTGAGAAGCCATGAAAACAGAATTAGGGAAATAAATGATCCTATGAAACGTTCCAACGTCAGAATTATTGGGATCCCTGATGGGGTGGAGAAAGAGAGAAGACTAGAAGATAGAGCTGAACAAGTTTTGGATGAAAATTTTCCCAATCTGGGGAATGGAACCCACGTTTGTGTCCTAGAGGCTGAAAGAACACCCCCCAAGATAACCAATCTAGAAAGACCTCGAGACACTTGATTGTGAGACTGATGAATCGTAATTTTAGACAACTGTTTCTGAGGGCAGCTAGGGGGAAGATTCCTTATGTACAGAGGAAGGTCCATCAGAATAACGTCACACCTGTCCACAGAAACCTGGCAAGCCAGAAAGGGCTGGCAAGACATATTCAGGGCACTAAATGAGAAGAACGTGCAGCCAAGAATACTTTATCCAGCAAGACTGCCATTCAAAATGGATGGAGAGATAAAGGGTTCCAAGACCCGCAGAGTTTAAAAGAGTATATAACCACCAAGTGAGTACTACAAGTAATATTAAGGTGGGAGGGGCCTATAAAAGAGGAAAGAACACAAGACTGACTTAGAACAGAAATTTACAATCTATAGAAACAAGGACTTCACAGGGAACATGATGTCAATAAAAACGTATCTTTCAATAATCACTCTCAATGTGAATGGCCTAAACACTCTCAAAGAACAGCACAGGGTTGCAGACTGGATAAAACGACAGGACCTGTCCATATGCTGTCTACAAGAGACACATTTGGAACTTAAAGATGTATCTACACTGGAAATAAAGGAATGGAGAAGCATCTTTCATGCCAATAGGCCTCAAAAGAAAGATGGGTAATGATTCTCATATCAGATCAATTAGATTTTAAACTAAAGACTGTAGTCAAGAGATAAACAAGGGCTCTAAATCATTCTTAAAGGGTCTATCCACCAAGAAGATCTAACAATTGTAAATCTTTATGCCCCCAATATAGGAGCAGCCAACTACATAAGATAACTGTGAAGATAAAGAGTCACACAGATATGAATACATTAACAGTAGGGGATCTTAGCATGCCACTTTCAGTAATGGACAGATCACGCAAGCAGAAAATCAATAAAGAAACAAGAGCATTAAATGACACATTGGACCAGATGGACCTCATAGATACATACAGAACATTCTACCCTAAAAAAGAGAATACTCATTCTTCTCCAGTGCACATGGAACTTTCTCCAGAATAGACCACATACTGGGTCACAAAACAGGACTCAACCGATACCAAAAGACTGAGATTATTCCCTGCATATTATCAGACCACAAAGCTTTGAAACTGGAACTCAACCACAAGAAAAAGTTTGGAAGGAATTCAAACACCTGGAAGCTAAAGACCACCTTGCTTAAGAATGTTTGGATCAACCAGGAAATCAAAGAAGAACTTAAACAATTCATGGAAACCAATGAGAACGAAGACACATCGGTCCAAAACCTATGGGATAGGGTAAAGGTGGTCCAAAGGGGGAATACATAGCCATCCAACCTCACTTAGAAAAATTGAAAAATCCAACATATACCAGCTCTCTTTACGCCTTAGAGAACTGGAAAATCAACAACAAATTAAGCCAACCACACACACAAGAAGGGAAATAATCAAGATTAGAGCAGAGATTAGTGAGATAGAAACTAGAGAAACAGTAGAACACGTCAACGAAACTGGAAGCTGGTTTTTTGAAAGAATCAGTAAGATCGATAAACCACTGGCCAAATGAATCCAAAAGAAAAGAGAGAAGAACCCAAATTAATAAAATTATGATGAAAAGGGAGAGATCATGACTAATACCAAGGAAATAGAAATAATAATCAGAAATTATTATCTACAGCTATATGCCAATACGTTACGCAACCCAGGCGAAATGGATGCATTCCTGGAAACTATAAACTCCCAAAACTGAATCAGGAAGAAACAGACAACCTGAATAGACCAGTATCGAAACGAGATTGAAGCTATGATTAAAAACCTGCCCAAAAACAAGAGTCCAAGACCTGACAGATTCCCAGAATTCTACCAAAATTCAAAGAAGAAACAATCCTATTCTCCTGAAGTTGTTTCAAAAAAAATAGAAACAGAAGTAAAACTTCCAGACTCTTTATGCAGCCAGGATTACCCTGATCCCCACACCAGGCAAAGATCCCATCAAAGAGGAGAATTTCAGACCAATATCCCTGATGAATACGGATGCCAAGATTCTCAACAAGATCCTAGCGAACAGGACCCAACAGTACATTAAAAAGATTATCCACCATGACCAGGTGGGATTTATCCATGGATTTATCCATGTGGGATGCAGGGTGGTTCAACATTCGCAAGTCAATGTTATAGAAAAAATCAATAAGAGAACAGAGAAAAACCACATGGTCCTCTCAACTGATGCAGAAAAAGCATCTGACAAGATACAGCATCCGTTCCTAATAAAAATGCTTCAAAGTGGGGCACCTGGGTGGCTCAGTGGGTTAAAGTCTCTGCCTTCAGTTCAGGTCGTGATCCCAGGGTCCTGGATCAAGCCCCACATCGGACTCTCTGCTCCGCAGGGAGACTACTTCCCTTCCTCTCTCTCTGCCTGCCTCTCTGCCTACCTATGATCTCTGTCTGTCAAATAAATAAATAAAATCTTTAAAAAAAATAAAATAAATAAAATGCTTCAAAGTATAAGAATAGAGGAAACATTCCTCAACTTCCTAAAATCTATCTATAAAAACCCACAGCGAATAACATCTTCAATGGGAATAGGCTGACAGTCTTCACTTTGAGATCAGGAACACGACAAGGATGCCCACTCTCACCACTGTTGTTAAACATAGTACTAGAAGTCCTAGCAGCAGCAATCAGACAACAAAAAGAAATAAAAGGTGTTCAAATTGGCAAAGAAGTAGTCAAACTCTCTCTCTTCGCGGATGACATGATACTATATATGGAAAACCCAAAAGACTCCACCCCCAAACTATCAGAACTCATACAGCAATTCAGTAATGTGGCAGGATACAAAATCAATCCACAGAAATCAGTTGCTTTCTTATATACTAACAATGAAAATACAGAAAGGAAAATTGGAGAGTTGATTCCATTTACTATAGCACCAAGAACCATAAGATACCTGGGAATAAACCTAACCAATGAAGTGCCAAGACCTGTACTCGAGGAACTGCAGAACACTCACAAAAGAAATGAAAGACTCAAAAAGATGGAAGAGCATTCCATGCCCATGGATTAGAAGAATAAATATTGTTAAAACGTCTATACGGCCTAGAGCCATCTACACTTTCAATGTCATCCCAATCAAAATTCCACCAGCATTTTTTAAAGAGTTGGAACAAACAATCCTAAATTATGTATGGAACCAGAAGAGACCCTGAATTGCTAAGGAAATGTTGAAAAAAGAAAAGCAAAACTGGGGGCATCATGTTGCCGGATTTCAAGATTTACTACAAAGCTGTGATATCCAAGACAGCATGGTACTAGCACAAAAACAGACACATAGACCAGTGGCACAGAGTAGAGAGTCCAGATATGGACCCACAACTCTATGGCCAAATGATCTTCGACAAAGCAGGAGAAGATATCCAGTGGAAAAAAGACAGTCTCTTCAATAAATGGTGCTGGGAAAATTGGACAGCTAGGTATAGAAGAATGAAACTCGACCACCTTCTAAAACCATACACAAAGATAAACTCAAAATGGATAAAAGACTTCAATATGAGGCAGGAAACTATCAAAATCCTAGAGGAAAACATAGGCAATAACGTCTTCTACATCAGCCACAGCAGCTTCTTTCAAGACATGTCCCAAAGGCAAAGCAAACAAAAGCACAAATGAACTTTTGGGACTTCACCAACATCAAAAGTTTCTGCACAGCAAAGGAAACAATCAACAAAAGAAAGAGGCAACCCATGGAATAGGAGAAGATACTCACAAATGACACTAAAGACAAAGGGCTGATAACCAAGATCTATAAAGAACTCCTCAAACTCAACACACACAAAACAGATAATCACATCAAAAAATGGGCAGAAGACATGAACAGACACTTATCCAAAGAAAACATACAAATGGATAATAGACACATGAAAAAATGGTCATCATCATTAGCCACCAGGGAGATTCAAATCAAACAAACTGAGATACCACCTTATACCAGTCAGAATGGCCAAAATTAACAAGACAGTAAACAACAAGTGTTAGAGAGAATGTGGATAAAGGGGAACTCTCTTACACTGTGGGTGGGAATACAAGTTGGTGCAGCCACTTTGGAAAACAGTGCAGAGATTCCTTAAGAAATTAAAAATAGAGGGGCGCCTGGGTGGCTCAGTGGGTTAAAGCCTCTGCCTTCGGTTCAGGTCATGATCCCAGGGTCCTGGGATCGAGCCCCGCATCGGGCTCTCTGCTCAGCAGGGAGCCTGCTTCCTCCTCTCTCTCTGCCTGCCTCTCTGCCTACTTGATATCTCTGTCTGCCAAATAAATAAATAAAATCTTTAAAAAAAAAAAAAAGAAATTAAAAATAGAGCTACCCTATGACCCTGCAATTGCACTACTGGGTATTTGCCCCAAAGATGCAGATGTAGTGAAAAGAAGAGCCATCTGTACCCCAATGTTTATAGCAGCAATGGCCACGGTCGCCAAACTGTGGAAAGAACCAAGATGCCCTTCAACGGATGAATGGATAAGGAAGGTGTGGTCCATACACACGATGGAGCATTATGCCTCCATCAGAATGGATGAATACCCAACTTTTGTATCAACATGGACTGGACTGGAAGAGATTATGCTGAGTGAAATAAGTCAAGCAGAAAGAGTCAATTATCATACGATTTCACTTACTTGCGGAGCATAAGGAATAACACAGAGGACACTGGGAGATGGAGAGAAGTGAGTTGGGGGAAAACAGAGGGGAAGACATACCAAGAGAGACTGTGAACCCTGAGAAACAAACTGAGGGTTTGGGAGGGGAGGGGGATTGGAGGGGGTTGGGTGAGCCTGGTGGTGGGTATTAAGGAGAGCACAGACTGCATGGAGCACTGGGTGTGGTGCATTAACAATGAATTTTGGAACACTGAAAAAAATAAAATAAAATTTAACAAAAAAGGATACTGAAGGACAATTTTGAGAACTTTATATACACAAACCTGATAACCTCTATGAAATGGATCAATTCCTTTGAAAGACAAAGTCTGCCAAAACTCACCCAATCTGAATAGGCCTGTATCTTTTAATGAAATTCAATCAATAACTTTACAAAATAGAAAGCAGCAGACCCTGATGACTTCACTGGTGAATACTAGCCAACATTCTAGGAAGATAAATTCTCTCTCATCATTCTCAGATGATAGAAGCAGAGGTAAAAATTCCTAACTCAGTCTATGAGGCCATCATTACCTTCATTTCAAAACCAGACCAAGACATTACACACACGTGCGCGCGCACACACACACACACACACACACACACACACCAGACCACTATCATTAATACACATGCACAGATTCTCAACAAAATATTAGATGACTGAATCCATGGACTCAGTCATTTATCTATGGATAAAAAGAACTATGTACCACACTTGAAGGAAGCAAGATGGTGGAGAAGTAGGAGACTGAAATATCATTAGGCCCCATGAGTTCAGCTAAATACTTACCAAACCATTCCAAACACCAAAAACTCAAGAGGAGATAGAAGAGAAGAAGAGCAGCAATTCTAGAAATAGAAAATCGACCACTTTCCAGAAGATGGGATGTGCAGAGAAGTGAATCTAAGGCAACCTACAGGGTGATAGACCATGGGGGGAGGGGCCAGTCCCGGCAAGCAGCAGAGCAGCGGAGCACAAAATCAGAACTTTTAGAAGTCTGCTCCACTGAGGGACATCACTCCAGAGACTAAGCAGGGGTGGAGCCCTTGCGTAGACAGTGTGGTCTCAGACGGTCCAGCTGGGTCACAAAAAGACCAGGGGTGTCTGAATGTGGCAGAGCTCCCAGGTATCGCAGCGGAGATGCCAACTACAGAGAGAGAGCCAAGCAGGGGGCTCTCAGCTCAGGACAACTTAAACCGTGATCTGAGACACAGTAGGGCCACTGATCTTTGAGCAGACAAGTGGCAGATCTGGAGAGACCCTCTCCTTCCTCCTCCAGGAGGAGCGGCGCAGGAGAGTGCAATAAGAATCTGCTGGGTTTGGAGACTCCAAATGGGGCCATGTGCCAGAGACAGAAATGATCAGTCACAGGCCGGGTGAGCACAGAGCACAGCTGGAGACCAGGGAGACGGGAGGGACTGACTGCTTATCGCAGACGGCATACTCAGGAGTGGGGCCCTGACCTCTCAGCTCCTACCAGCCGGAGATTGGGAAGCCGCCATTTTCATTCCCGTCCTCCAAAGCTGTATAGAAAGCGTTCAGGGAACAAAAGCTCCAAGAGCAAACCAGTGCAGATTACATAGCCCAGCCCCTGGCAAGGCTGGTGCAATTCCGCCTCAGGCAAAGACATTTGAGAATCACGGCAACAGGACCCTCCCCCAGAAGATCAGCAAGAACATCCAGCCAAGACCAAGTTCACCTATCAACAAGAACTCTGGGGCACCTGGGTGGCTCAGTGGGTTAAAACCTCTGCCTTCCACTCGGGTCATGATCTCAGGGTCCTGGGACCGAGCCCCACATCGGGCTCTCTACTTGTTGGGGAGCCTGCCTCCCCCTCTCTCTCTGCCTGCCTGTCTGCCTACTTGTGACTTCTCTGCCAAATAAATAAAATCTTAAAAAAAAAAAGAAAAAAAAAGAACTGCAGAACTCCAGAGCTAGGGGAAAGCAACAACTAGCATTCATGGCTTTTTTCCCCATGATCCTTTAGTCCAGCAAAGTTAAATTTTCTTTTAATTCTTTTTGTCTTTTTTTTTCAACTTTTCCTCTTTCCCCTTTTAACGTTTTTAAACTATCTTATCAATATGTTTTTTAAAAATCTTTTTAAATTTTCATTGTTATAGTCATATTTTATCCCTTCATTGTATTTAACCTTATTTTTGTATACAAATGTTTTTATACATTTTTTTTCCCATTAACATTTTGGGATATAATTTCTTCTAATATAACAAAATACACTCTAAATGTAGTGCATGGGCTTTGTTCTAGTCTCCAGCCTGATCACATTCTTTTTTTCCCCTTTTCCAACAAACTTATCAATTCTTTTAGAATCTTTTTTCATTTTCATTTTTACACTCATATTCCATCCCTTCATCGTGTTTACCCTTACTTTTTTATATACAGAAGTTTTTCTTTCTTTAAAACTTTGGGAGGTAGTTTCTTCTAAGAGACCAAAATACCCTCAAAATCAAGTGGGTGGCCCTGTTCTACTCACCAGTCTAATATGCAATTATTTTTTATTTTTTTATTTTAAATTCTTTCCCCTTCTCTTCTCCGCCTAGATTTAGGTCTCTTCTGATTTGGTTAGCATATACAATCCTGGGGTCTTTGCCACCCTTTTAATATTTAGTTCTCTCATTCATCTATTCCTATCTGGATAAAATGATGAGGTGGAAAAACTCACCACAAAAAGAAGACCAAGAGGCAGTACTGATGGCTAGGGACCGAATCAATACGGACATTGGTAATATGTCAGAACTAGAGTTCAGAATGACGATTATCAAGGTGCTAGCTGGGTTCAAAAAAGGCATAGAAGATATTAGAGAATCCCTTTCCGCAGAAATAAAATTCCTTTCTGGAAAAATAAAAGAACTAAAATCTAACCAAGTTGAAATCAAAAAAGCTATTAATGAGGTGCAATCAAAAATGGAGGCTCTTACTGCTAGGATAAATGAGGCAGAAGAGAGAATTAGTGATATAGAAGACCAAATGATGGAGAATAAAGAAGCTGAGCAAAAGAGAGACAAACAAGGGGAAAATTCGAAAGATAAGTGATACCATAAGACGAAACAATATTAGAATAATTGAGATTCCAGATAAAGAAAGAAAGAGAGGGGTAGAAGGTATACTGGAGCAAATTATAGTAGAGAATTTCCTTAATACGGCAAAGGGAACACGCATCAAAATCCAAGAAGCACAAAGAACCCCCCCCCTAAAAATCAGTAAAAATAGGTCCACAGCTCATCATCTAATAGCAAAACTTACAAGTCTTAGTGACAAAGAGAAAAATCCTGAAAGCAGCTCAGGACAAGAGGTCTGTAACATACAATGGTAGAATTATTGGATTGGCAGCAGACCTATCCACACAGACCTGGCAGACCACACAGAAAGGACTGGCATTCAGAGCATTAAATGAGAAAAATATACAGCCAAGAAAACTGTATCCAGCTAGGCTGTCATTGAAAATAGGAGAGATAAAAAGCTTCCAGGACAAACAAAAATTAAAAGAATTTGCAAACACCAAAACTGCCCTACAGGAAATATTAAAAGGGGTCCTCTAAGCGAGGAGAAAGTCTAAAAGTAGTAGACCAGAAAGGAACAGAGACAATACACAGTAACAGTCTCCTTACAGGCAATACAATGGCACTAACTTCATGTGTTTCAACAGTTACCCTGAATGGAAATGGGCTAAATGCCCCAATCAAAAGACACAGGGTATCAGAATGGATAAAAAAATAAGACCCATCGATATACTGTCTACAAGAAACTCATTTTTAGACCCAAAGACACCTCTAGATTTAAAGTGAGGGGGTGGAAAACAATTTACCATGCTAATGGACATCAAAAGGAAGCTGAGGTGGCAATCCTTATATCAGATAAATTAGATTTTAAGCCAAAGACAATATTAAGAGATGAGGAAGGACACTATGTCATATTTAAAGGGTCTGTCCAACAAGATCTAACAATTTTAAATATCTATGCCCCTAACATGGGAGCAGCTTATTATATAAACCAATTAATAACAAAATCAAAGAAACACATCGACAATAATACTGTAATAGTATTATTGGGGGGACTTTAACACCTCCCTCACTGAAATGGACAGATCATCTAAGCAAAAGATCAACAAGGAAATAAAGGCTTTAAATGACACATTGGACCAGATGGACATCACAGATATAGTCAGAACATTCCATTCCAAAGCAACAGAGTACACATTCTTCTCTAGTGCACATGGAACATTCTCCAGAATAGATCACTTCCTGGGTCACAAATCAGGACTCAGTTGGTACTGACTGCGATCATTCCCTGCATATTTTCAGACCACAATGCTCTGAAGCTAGAACTCAATCACAAGAGGAAATTTGGAAAGAACTCAAATACATGGAGGCTAAAGAGCATCCTACTAAAGAATGAATGGGTCAACCAGGAAATTAAAGAAGAATTGAAAAAATTCATGGAAACAAATGAAAATGAAAACACAACTGTTCAAAATCTTGGGGACACAGCAAAGACGGTCCTGAGAAGAAAGTATATAGTGATACAAGCCTTTCTCAAGAAACAAGAAAGGTCTCAAATATACAACCTAACCTACACCTAAAGGAGCTGAAGAAAGGACAGCCAAGAAAGCCTAAACCCAGCAGGAGAAGAGAAATCATAAAGATCGGAGCAGAAATCAATGAAACAGAAACCAAAAGAACAGTAGAATAAACAAAACTAGGAGCTGGTTCTTCGAAAGAATAAGATTGATAAACCCCTGGCCAGACTTATCAAAAAGAAAAGAGAAAGGACCCAAGTTAGTAAAATCATGAATGAAAGAGGAGAGGTCACAACCAACAGCAAAGAAATACAAACAACTATAAGAACATATTATAAGCAACCCTAAGGTCACAACCAACAGCAAAGAAATACAAACAACTATAAGAACATATTATAAGCAACTATATACCAGCAAGTGTCAGAATCTGGAAGAAATGGATGCATTCCTAGAGACATATAAATTACCAAACTCGAACCAGGAAGAAATAGAAAACCTGAACAGACCCATAACTAGTATGGAGATTGAAGTTATCATTAAAAATCCCCCAAAAAACAAGAGCCCAGGGCTAGAACGCTTCCCAGGGGAATTCTATCAAACATTTAAAGAAGAATTAATACCTATTCTCCTGAAACTGTTTCAAAAAAAGGAAGGAAAACTTCCAAACGCATCTTATAAGGCCAGCATTACCGTGATCCCAAAACCAGAAAAAGACCCCATCAAAAAGGAGAATTACAGACCACTATCCTTGATGAACACAGATGCGAAAATTCTCACCAAAATACTAGCCAATAGGACCAAAAGCACATTAAAAGGAGTATTCAAGGGGACGCCTGGGTGGCTCAGTGGGTTAAAGCCTCTGCCTTTGGCTCAGGTCATGATCCCAGGGTCCTGGGATCGAGCCCCGCATCAGGCTCTCTGCTCGGCAGGGAGCCTGCTTCCTCCTCTCTCTCTGCCTGCCTCTCTGCCTACTTGTCTGTCAAATAAGTAAATAAAATCTTTAAAAAAATAAAAATAAAAAATAAAGAAAAGGATTATTCACCATGACCAAGTGGGATTTATTCCTGGGTTGCAAAGTTGGTTCAACATCTGCAAATCAATCAGTGTGATACAATACATTAATAAAAGAAAGAACAAGAACCATATGATACTCTCAATAAATGCTGAAAAAGCATTTCACAAAGTACAGCATCCTTTCTTGATCGAAACTCTTCAAAATGTAGGGAGAGGGTACATACCTCAATATCATCAAAGCCATCTATGAAAAACCCACAGCGAATATTATTCTCAGTGTGGGAAAACAGAGCTTTCCCCCTAAGGTCAGGAACACGGCAGGGATGTCCACTATCACCACTGCTATTCAACACAGTACTAGAGTTCCTAGCCTCGGCAATCAGACAACAAACAAAAAAAAAAATAAAAGGCATCCGAATCGGTAAAGAAGTCAAACTCTCACTCTTTGCAGATGATATGATACTTTATGTGGAAAACCCAAGACTCCACTCCAAAAATACTAGAACTCATACAGGAATTCAGGAGAGTGTCAGGATATAAAATCAATGCATAGAAATCAGTTGCATTCCTATACACCAACAGCAAGACAGAAGAAAGAGAAATTGAGTCATCCCATTTACAACTGCATTCAAAACCATAAGATGCCTAGGAATAAACCTAACCAAAGAGGCAAAGAATCTGTACACAGAAAACTATAAAGTACTCATGAAAAAAACTGAGGAAGACACAAAGAAATGGAAAAACATTCCATGGTCATGGATTCGAAGAACAAATACTGTGAAAATGTCTATGCTACCTAAACCAATCTACACATTTAACAAAATCCCTATCAAAATACCATCAAT
Organism: Meles meles; assembly: GCF_922984935.1. Lineage (NCBI taxonomy): Eukaryota > Metazoa > Chordata > Mammalia > Carnivora > Mustelidae > Meles > Meles meles. The sequence continues at coordinate 45,210,898 of NC_060068.1, forward strand.
TTTTTTTTAAAGAAGTGGAACAAATAATCCTAAAACTTATATGGAACCAGAAAAGACCCTGAATAGCCAGAGGAATGTTGAAAAAGAAAACCAAAGTCAGTGGCATCACAATTCCAGACTTCAAGCTCTTACAAAGCTGTCATCATCACAACAGTATGGTATTGGCACAAAAACAGACACATAAATCAATGGAACAGAGAGCCCAAAAAAGGACCCTCAACTCTATGGTCAACTAATCTTCAACAAAGCAGCAAAGAATGTCCAATGGAAAAAAGACAGTCTCTTCAACAAATGGTGTTGGGAAAATGGGACAGCCACATGCAGACGAATGAAACTAGACCATCTCCTTACACCACACACAAAAATAGATTCTAAATGGATGAAAGACCTCAATGTGAGACAGGAGTCCATCAAAATCCTTGAGGAGAACAGAGGCAGCAACCTCTTTGACTTCAGCCGCAGCAACTTCTTCCCAGAAACATCGCCAAAGGCAAGGGAAGCAAGGGCAAAAATGAACTAGTGGGACTTCATCAAGATCACAAGCTTTTGCACAGCGAAGGAAACAGTCAACAAAACCAAAGACAACTGACAGAATGCAGAAGAATTTTGCAAAAGACATATGAGATAAAGGGCTAATATCCAAAATCTATAAAGAACTTTTCAAACTCAACACCCAAAGAACAAATAATCCAATCAAGAAATGGGCAGAGGACATGAACAGACATTTCTGCAAAGACGACATCCAGATGGCCAACAGACACATGAAAAAGTGCTCTACATCACTCAGCATCAGGGAAATACAAATCAAAACCATAGTGAGATACCACCTCACACCAGTCAGAATTGCTAAAATTAACCAGTCAGGAAAAGACAGACGGCGGAGAGGATGCGGAGAAAGGGGAACCCTCCTACACTGCTGGTGGGAATGCAAGCTGGTGCAGCTGCTCTGGAAAACAGCATGGAGGTTCCTCAAAGTTGAAAACAGAGCTCCCCTACCACCCAGCAATCACACTACTGGGTATTTACCCTAAGGATACAAATGTAGTGATCCGAAGAGGCAAGTGCACCTGAATGTTTATAGCAGCAATGTCCACAACAGCCAAACTACGGAAAGAGCCTAGATGTCCATCAACAGATGAATGGATGAAGTACAATGAAATACTATGCAGCCATCAAAAGAAATGAAATTCTGCTACTTGCAACAACGTGGATGGAACTAGAAGGTATTATGCTGAATGAAAAAAGTCAATCTGAGAAAGTCAATTATCATATGATCTCTCTGATATGAAGAATTTGAGAGGCAGGGTTAGGACTTGTGGGGGATAGGGAAGGAAAAAATGAAACAAGACGGGATCTGGAGGGAGACAAACCATAAGAGACTCTTAATCTCATGAAACAAACTGAGGGTTGCTGGGGGGAGTGGGGGTGTGGAGAGGGTGGTCGGATTATGGACATTCAGGAGGGTATATGCTACGGTGAGTGCTGTGAAGTATGTAAGCCTGATGATTCACAGGCTTGTACCCCAGGGCAAATAATACATTATATGTTAATAGAAATAGTTTAAAAAAAGAAAGAAAGAAAGAAATATGAACCACAACCAAATGTGATTTTGCTCAGGTATGCAAAGCTAGTTCAACACTGGAAAATCTGTTACTCTGATCCCTCACATCACCAGGCTAAAGAAACCACACAATGGCATCAAAAGATGCAGAAAAAGCATGTGACAAAATCCAACACTCAGTACTGATAAAACATCCTAAGCAAACTACAAATAGAGAGGAACTTCCTCAACTTGATGAAAAACGTCCACAAAAAACCTACAGGAACAAGGTTAAGGATATCCCCTTTCTTCAGTGTTTCTTCGCATCATACTGCAAGTCCCAGCTAATAAAGTACGATAAACAAAGGAAACAAAGGCATGCTGAGCGGGAGTACAGACATAAAACAGTCTTTGTCAGCAGATGATGCAAAATATATTCCTAGCAGAATCATACCTATAAATATACAGAGAAGAAACTGATGGCTGCCAGGGGGAGGGGGAGGGCAAACTGAATAAAGGAGAGTGGGAACACAGGCTTCCAGTTATGGCACGAGTCAGTCGTGGGGACAAAAGGTACAGCACAGGGAATACGGTGAGGGATTATAATGGGCTTGTATGGTGACAGAGGGTATCTATACTTGTGAGCACAGTGTAAGGAACAGACTTGTCAAACCACTATATTGTACACTTGAAAGTAATAGGAATTTATGTCAACTATCCTACAATTAAACAAAACAAAACAACAGTGTTTGCCAGTTTAGCCGGAGGGAGAAGCAGGGCAGACAATTTTCAGAGCAGTGAAAGTCTTCTGTGGGATACTACAGTTGCAGATGGGTGTCATTACCTTTTGTCTAAACTCACAGACTGTAATACAAACACCGTAAGTAAATCCTAATATCAACTATGGACTTCGGGTGATTGTTAATGTCGGTTCATCAACTTTACCAAGTGTTCCCCTCTGGTGAGGGATGGTGACAGTGGGGGGGCTGAGTGACAGGGAGATCGGGGAATGCGGCAACACTCTGAATTTACACTTGATTTGCTGTGAACCTCAAAATGCTCTCTAAGATAGAGTTTATGTAGTTAAAAAAAATATGAAGGTGCTGTTAATAGGTGAGGGAAAAGAGAACAGTATGTGTTTTTGGCTTTCCTATACTCATGCTAGGAGAAAATTTTCCTATCAATTTTTAGGAAAACAAAATTCTGCATTCTTCTGTTATATATCACATAAAAAAAACTCTTGTTCTATTTCTTGGTTTTGTAAACAAGAGCTTAGAGCAGCAAGGGTTGCATGTTTAACAATCTCAAAACGTGTGTGATGCACTAAAGTAAAATCAGTCCACTCCCGAGTGTGTTCTCCTATTACACCACTCACCATTCCTCAAGTCCCAGTCCCCAGTTACAACTTTTTGGAGAATGACTGTAGAGATGATGCACAAACCTTTTCCATCTCGAGGGGGGGCTCCTTTGGCTTTAAAACTATCCATTGGGGCCTTTGTATCTGTTTCCAAAGCAATGCCTATCTGTATTTCAGTCTTGAACTTGGTGTATTTATTGCTCAACAACTGGTACCATTTTGGAGCCTGGAGAGTAAAACATAACAAAACCACCTTAATCATTAATAGGCAATCAACGAGAGTAGGCAGCATTCTATTAGGTTCCTAATATATCCCCTGTCCTTCCTCAGTACTTTGTCCTCTTTTAAAATATTTTTTCATTTTCCTCCAAAGACTTCAATCCTGCTTGGGAAGCTAACTGAACTTCCTCTTGGAAAAAAAAGTAAATAGTTTCGGCTACCAATTTTCCCTAAATCCTCATTTTTCATTTTCTCTGGCATACCTCTGCTGCCTGACCCCATCTCTGCTTTGTTCTGCATGTATCAAATGAGGGAAAAGGAAAGCTAGTGGTAACAAAAAAACACTAACAAAATACTAAAGCAGAGACCTGAGGCAGAGGGCTGGGCTACAAACCATGCACTTGACGGAAACACAAAGGCTTTCTCACAGAATCAAGGATCCTTTATTCTAGTACTGGTGAGCAGTCTATAACTCGTCAGCCAGTGCTATCATGGCCCAGGACCTCCTGTTTCATTCCTGCAGGGGCACCACTGCAGGAAAGGCGCTCCTACTTTGACCACTGTTACATAAAGCCATAGAAGCTTATCTCTTTTAGAGATCAAAAGCAAAAGCTGCTGTTGTGTATCAAGTTACATGTGACACGTAAAAGAGGACTAACTAGGCCACAGCCTTTAAAAAACCCACACCCAAGGTTTGTTAAAAGCAAAAAACTCAAGAGTCTTGTGCTATATTTTTTATGATGGATATTTTATCATTTTAAGTATGAGCCTGAGGAAAGAGTTTCAGCAACTCAAAATTTATGATCTATTTTTCTGTTATATAACTTAGAATAACAAATCTGGGGTTTTTTTGTTGTGTTTTTTTTTTTTTTAATTTATTTGACAGAGAGAGAGATCACAAGTAGGCAGAGAGGCAGGCAGAGAGAGAGGAGGCAGAGAGAGAGGAGGAAGCAGGCTCCCTGCAGAGCAGAGAGCCCGATGCGGGGCTCGATCCCAGGACCCTGAGATCATGACCTGAGCTGAAGGCAGCGGCTTAATCCACTGAGCCACCCAGGCGCCCCACAAATCTGGGTTTTTCTGTGTTGATGTTCATTTATGGAGAAATCAATTTATTTTGAACTTCATATATTCTACTCACCAATTCAAATATTTCTGCTAATAAACAAGAGAGAATAAACAAGACAACATCTGGGTTTCCTAAAACTCTTAATTCTGAAACATTTCTCCTTAAAGTTGATAGAGATAAAAAACCACTATGAGGACAAAGTGTCGTATAGGACCAGGAGTGGGACCGGGGCAGGGGAGGAGAGAATGCCAAGAGCATTTACGGACATGACCTCCTCTCAGGCATCCTCCCCCTAAGAGAATTCCCTTTCTCTGTAACCAAAGCCACTGCACAAGTGTCTAGATCAAGTAGTAAAGCTAGTTAAGTAAAACATCAGGGGCACAATCATGGTTGCAGGGCTAAGATTCGAGAGAGAAAACTTTTTTCAGAACCTGGGTGCAGAGAACTGAGGAGTAGCCAAGGAAAAAGGAGAGACATATTCTTTTTTAAAACATTTTAAAATTTCAGTTTCTTCTCAAGGATTCCAAATTCGGGCTAAGCTAACTGGCCCATTTGTAAATATCATGGCTACCGCAGCAAAAATGTTGGTAACAGATCCATTTTATTCCCAGAATCCTAATTTAGGATTCCAATCAAGAATAAAGGACTTTGGGGCGCCTGGGTGGCTCAGTGGGTTAAAGCCTCTGCCTTCAGCTCAGGTCATGATCCCGGGGTCCTGGGATCGAGCCCCACGTCAGGCTCTCTGCTCAGCAGGGAGCCTGCTTCCTCCTCTCTCTCTGCCTGCCTCTCTGCCTACTTGTGATCTCTGCCTGCCAAATAAATAAATAAAATCTTTTTAAAAAAAGAAGAAGAATAAAGGACTTCAAAAGACAAGTGTGTGTGTATTTACCTTCTTATCTTAAGAGAGTTGTGACAAAAGAAGGTTATTAACAAAAGTTGAAGAAAAGCACTTCCCAAGTCAGTGACACAAGAGATTTTAAGAAGATGGAAGAAAGACATTTTCAGTAACGGAAAGCAATGAGCTAGGTGTCAAGACCCTGAATTCTTTTTCCGTGTGTGTGCGTCAGGTGAAGGCGGGGGGTGGGGGGTGCTGTTTCAGTCATCTGAGAGCGCTCCAGGAAGTTCACGTGCTCGGACAGCTTCAGGAAGAACGCAAGGAGCAGGACACAGAGAACGCGATCAGAGGGCTACCACCACAGCCACGTTAGAAAAGCATGGTGGCTAGGCCACAACGGCCACGTGAGAATGGAGAAGAGTAGCTGGATCAGGAAGGGGGGCTGGAGGCCTGAAACAAATGGAAAGGGCTGCAGAGCTTGAAGGGGGGGATAGGGTGGAGGAAGACTCCTGGCCCTCTAGGCTGCATGCCTGGAAGAGGAATAGGGAGCACTCACTGAAGGGAGCACCGCTACAGGAGGCTTACCACTAAAAGCAGAGCTTGGCAGGTGAATACACTGAGCTCCAGGTAACAGCAACATGACCATATGTTTGAGCTCAGAGAGAACATTCTTTGAGAAAGACAGTTCTAGGTCAAAGAAGGGACCGAAACCTAAGAAGTGCCCTACTGTCTCCACCCCCCTTCCCCTAACCCTTCAGGTCCATTATTCCACGGCCTTTTCAGCAATCTGGTATCTACTAAAAATTGTCAACCAACAGAATCAGTAAGAAAACATCCAAAGGCTACTACCTGCTTTGTTTCTTGAGCAGTTCTTAAGTCTAGAACAATGTAACCTATAGTCTCCTTGGCTGAAGATACAGGCTCCAAGGCAAAACACTGCAGTTTGATAGGCGTACGCTGCAACCTGTAAGGTAACAACTCACATTAGAGATAATGTAGCTCCTGCTTAATTCTGAACTGATGTTCTGTTAGATTCGAAAAAGCTGGTCACTACTATAAAGTATATTATAATTTTGTTGGATAGATTTTCTGAAAAATCCAACTGACACCAACGATTAATTATGCCTATTTATCTTTATACCAAGTAATATTCAAACCACGTCAAAAATCTTGGTCTCTTTCATTGGAGATGGTCTAGGGCAGTGTTTTTCAAGCTTCTGTAATATACAGAACTCTTTTCAAGTAAAAAACTACCATGAATCCTCAAAACTGATTTCAAAATGTCTTCCTTCTACTGTCAAATACACACATAAAACTACAAATATACTTATATGCTTAAAGCTTGTGACTAAAATAATGAAACAACCTTAGAAATTAACTGCCATAAAAATCACAAACTATTCCAGAAGTCACTGAAAACACAATTCTGACCTTCTCTAAGAACTGATTACCCTTTCACATGCCCCAAACAAATCCATGGACTCATTTAGCCATAGGAAAAAACAAATTTCTCCTGAAATTCATTTTTTAACTTTGCAATTTTATTTGCTCTAGTCCTAAGTCGCAGCAATGAATGAAGTGATTTTGTGTTTCCCAGAAAAGCAAACAAACAAACAAAAAAAATATTTTTCATGCCTTTTAAAATACAAGTATCAAAAAAATAAATAAATAAATAAAATAAAATACAAGTATCTGTCCTCTTGCCTATTTCTAATTATCTGGGTCCATGAAATAAGACATTCTAACTTTAAGCCTATTTTATGTACTGATACAAAGTGTTTTTATGTCTAAAATCAAGTATAAAAAGAAATAAATAAATAAAACCAAGTATAAAACTAAGTAGAAAGAGTCTCTTCTGTAATTACTACATACACATCTCTATATATCGTTGGCAAACCAGGTCAAGTGTATAATAAATGAAGTGACAGAAATTACAAGGAATTCCAACCCTTATTTAATACTGGGTAAGCATCATCACAGCCCTTCTAGAATAGCTATTTCCCTTCTAGAGTATCTACTCTCTCAGACATCAGGGGGCAGTTGGGAAGGGGGGATTTGCGAGGTGCAGAGGTTAGAAAGGTACCCTCCAGAGCTCAAGTGACTGGGCTCTACTGCTATCCACCTGACTGACAGATGACAAGTGACTTCCCTTCTTGGGCCTCAGTTTTCTCACCTGAACTAGGTGAGAAACTAACACACGCTTCATAGGTTTTTCCAATGCTCAAGTGAATTATTACTGCCAAGTACTCTGAAAAATCTCCTGGCACGTGACAAAAGCACTAAACAAACATTATCATTGTTACTATAATAAGGTAAGAATTTATTCACCTCTAGGAGCCCAAAGAAACAGAGCAGAAGGAACGGACAGTAAGAGTCACCTGTGCTGATGGAGGGCTTTCCTGTCGATCTCCCAGGCTAACTCGGTAGCAAATTCTGGCTGGTCGATGTGCTCCACAGGGTCAGTAGCCAACTGCTCTCCATCAAACTTTGCCTCCACTATAAGCAGATGCTTTGGACGCTTGGGGAAATGGCGACCTGCAATAGAAGACCACATAGGTGAATTAAGAGCATACAAAAATCAAACATCATCTTTTAGCACGTGGTTTAAAAACTCATCTGCATCAGGTTGACTTAATATATTCCACTACCTACCTACGAACATGTACTCACTCGTACAAATTCATGATCCTTAAGAAAGGGATCAAACTGAAGACTACAAGTTGTAAATTAGTGCTTCTCAAAGGTTAACATGCATGAATCATCTGGGGACCCTGTTAAAATATAGATTCTGGTTCACTAGGTCGAGGATGGGCCTGAGAGGCTGCGTTTCCCATGTGATGTCAATGCTGTTGTCCTTGGTTCACCCTTGGAGCAGCAATGATCTCTGTGACATTTAGAATTAAACAATTAAAAATGTGATTCCACCAATTTTAGATATTACTATACCAGCTGTTAATATAGAACAGTGAAGTCATCCAAAGAGTCAGGAAATAATCAAATAAGCAATCACCCATCAACTTTCATGTTAATTTACCTGTTAACATGGTTGAGAATACTCAGCAAATTAGCCAGAGAAAAGCAGTCACAGGTATTCATTCATTCATTCAAATCTCAAGGACAATTTTGTAATTATCGAATTTGGCACTGCCTGACTCTGTTCTTTCACTGGTTACTGAAGGCCCACCACGTCCAGCAAAAAGACCCTCAAGGAATTGAGGGTCTAGGGGAGAGAGACAAACT